>NC_139143.1:54516410-55804910 GCF_964270905.1 Leucopleurus acutus
TGTGTTTGGGACCTCCAGAGTTAACCCCTCCATTTCTCCATGACTTGCTCATTCACCGCTATTGTGTTTGGCCAAAAACTGTCGCCCAAGCAACATCAGTCTTACTATAAAAGAGGAACAACCTGGCATCAGAAAATGCAATGACCTTTTTGAAGGCAGCTGCTTCAGAACTTGTGAATCATTTTGAAATACTCAGGCCAAACCACATCAATACCACATTTAAATAAAATGCAATAAATACAGCCACCAAAAACAAAGTAATGACTTGTCAGAACTCTAGTTCTGCTTTTCCTATCAGGTCTGCTGGTGATACACCTAATTAATTTCAAAATCATATTCCAAGTAAGGTACCTACTGGATAAGTGAAGACCTCAGGTTTTCAAAGGAAAGGTTCCGACCTCTCCAGAGCACACCTGCAGATGCCACTAACAATTTACTGCCCTAGTGGGCGGTACCTCAACCCCAAGTACGGAGCATCAAGGGCCTGACTTGAAACAGCTGGGGAAGCCCAAAGCAGTGAACGCCTGTGTCAGCAGCCCAGCAGACCCATGGCAGAGGAAATCACTGCTGCTGGCCATCCTGCCTTAAACTCCAGGAATTGCAAGTCACGTGCTGCCTCTAGTCTTAACACAAAGTCCTGGGTAGTTTTGTTTCCTGTCCTCCTTCACACCCGACCTTTGATTTCTGCTCAAAAAACTGAATTTTCTGAAACCCAAAGCCAGTAAAGATTGGATTCCAGTGCATAATCTTCATTGCTCTCAGGCCCATCAGCTGTGAAGCCTCAATATGGCCAAAATAAGGCCAGGTGAAACCACACTCCATCCTCTCTGTTCGCCTAGGCTTTTTGCGTCATCTGTCACTGCTCTCTGGTGATTACTTCTACCTCCAGATGAAGAATTCCTTCGTTCTTCCACATGATGATGTTTGCCCAAGCAGCACTGTTTGCCCGAGCTTTCCATTCCTCACATCCCCTTTAGCTGGGATATGTTGAAGGATCCATTAGGAGATAATGAAAAACTCACATGATCTCACCCATCACTTTAAAATCTCAGTGGAAAAAAATCTCGTTTATGGAAACTGTGTTTCTCCAAAGACCCAGCCCTCTACGCGTTCTACTCATGAAGTCGTGGGCACTAAGCATGCATTTGCCTCCTCGTAGGCTCTGGAAAGGATGAACAGTGGGAAATCTGCCATCCCCCATAGGAGGCAGATTTGGAATGTCAGGTCCCCTGAGCACACTGGGTACTTGGTAAAGGTACAGGAGTAGGAGAGGGGCTGTCAGCATCGAGTGGGGAAGACAGAGAGAGAAAAGGATGCCATCTGGGCAAAATGGCTCTCGTCTAACACAGTGCTATTTTTTGGTCCTGTTACTCTGTGTCACTTTCTGCCACTCCACTCCCACTTTATTTGTCAAATACCTCAAGATGTTTCTAAGAGGTTCTGAATTATTGATAAACCTAAGGGAGATGCTTTGGAAAACAGTAAGTACAAAAAGAGACCGGTACTGCTAGTGCAAGCACTTGGTCATTGGTGGTTTCCTTTTTAAGGCCAAAAGAGAAGAAAAAAAAAAAAAAAAGCCTGCCTCTGCTAAATAATAATGATATTCACAGAACAAGAGACACTGCAAGTCCAAAGTTCACAATCTCTCCAGCTTTACTCACCCCTAGCCATCTTGCTCCTTTATTGGCAGCCTGTTGAATCTGGACTCTTTTGAGGGTGACATGGTACACAGCTCCTTCCTCTACCTCTTCACCCCAGTCCTGAATCGAGCTCTGCCAGGAGATGGGACAAAGAGAAAGAAAAAGAGTATTTTTTTTTTCCTCTCCGCTAACCACAATCTATCCCAGCTGCTTTGCTGCTTACAACAGCACTCAGGGCATAAGATGGGCTGTTCAAAATAAATATTACAATCAGAGGAACACAAGACACATTGCGATAGAGGGAATGCTGAGATTTTCTTGGCCCCCAGCCCTTTCCTGATATTAGGATCTCCGGGCTTTTCCATTTAGTTATTTTTCCTAGACTCACTCACATATCTTAAATAGTTTTTTAAAGTCTTTTTTTTCTTCTTCTTCTTAAAGAAAGTGGGGTTTAGTCCTGATTAACTTTTCCTCCTCAAGTGAGAGGAAAAATAATTCATTTGCAGAAAAAGGTTGTCCTTTTATAAGTGGCTCCGTTATTCGAGCAAACTACATTTTAAACTCTGCCACAAACAAGTGTTTAAAATGCCAAGAGTGCTCGCTCCTTTGGAGTGAAATGCTTCGCATGTCTTTTTCTCCTCTTATTGTTTTGGAACCCACAAAGTTAGCGGGAGGTAGAAAGTTTTCATTTCCGTCAAATAATCTAGCATGTGCAGAAAAAGCAACACGTCAACTGTGTGCAGCGACCCCCTGGGTTTCCCTAAACTCGAAGTTTGTGCTGTTTAAAGAGCCGCTGGGACACAGAAGCGCTCCGCGGTTCACCCAGACTCACAGTCCTTTTGCCTTAAAAGTTTTCCTTTGCTGACACACATCTGCCCAGACACACCAAAGGCAACTGCTGAGAAAGTATGGCTTAAAGGGAGAAGACACGCAGAGAGGAAGGCGTAGAAAGCCGAGAAGACACGCAGAGAGGAAGGCGTAGAAGCCGTAGAAAGCTTTAGCTCTCAAGTCTGGAATCGGATTGCTCCGTTCACTCCGAGTGAGTCCAAAACCCGCCCAGAGAAAGCGGGAGGAGATTCCCCACCAGAGCAGCCTCGGGAGAAGGCAGAGAGTTGTCGTTACCATTTTAGCTTGCCAAAGCAATTTCATTCTCAGTTTTCTCTCCGGTGTGTGGACGCGGCATGATGCGCCCTGCTCCCAGGCGAACGCAGTCCCCGCCCGGCTCAGCCACGGCGCCTCCACCCCCGGCCCCGCGCGGCCGCCGCGCACCCAGCACAGACACGCGCCCGCCGCCGCCGCCGCCGCCGCCGCCGCCGGTGCGCGCGACTCGTCCACAAAGGGAGCGCGGCGAGCGAGCGAGCGAGGGCGCCGCAGACTCCTCCCCACTCCACTCCGCCGCTCCGTGATGTCAGGCTTTCCTGTTTGTGCTTAGGAGCACACTCTCCATCTGTGAAATCCCATGGATAAAGTTAGCTTAGCGCGCAGTGATTTCTCCAGCTCTGATAGTGATCAGCAGACAACTACCCTTTCAAGTGGATCAGGTTTTCCTGATTGGCCACCAGGTGCCAAAAAAGATCTGGGTGTGGTATGAGGAATCAAGTGTGTTTCTCCTTTCCTTCGCTCAAAGAAATAAAGGGGGAAGGGGAGGTGCAAAAAAGGATGGGAGGAGGCGGTCAGAAAAACGTCTATTATCTGCCTGTTACCTATTGAATTTAGATTCAATCAGGGCGACCCCAATGAGAGTGGCAATACCAGAAGCCCGGAAGTTTTTCATTAGGACAAGAAAAGAATTGGTCAGAGAGTATTCCAAAACCCATGCCCAAGCGCTGCCCCTGTCCTGCATCAGCACACCATCAACAGGAAATGGCTCTGGACTTCTTTCTACCACCCATATGATAAGGCTCATCCAACTGTAACTGGCCATAGTGGGAGGGAAAGGGACAAAGCAGGAAAGGGTTTTGCTGAGACTGACAGCTTGGAAATGGGGCCACCAGTGGCCCCGGAGGTTCTGTGAGTCTTTGTGACTCATCACCATGGGTTGAGTTGTCTGTACTGTAGGGACACAGTGGGATAATAACTGCAGGGTAAGAGCCATTCATGAGGAGACTGCCAGAGGGAGTTTTGTCCTAACAGAAAGTAAATCAACAGCAAGATACCAGATGATAATATAATCAAACTTTGGCACGTGACAATTCCATGCCAATTGCAAAAACGTTTAGGGCTCATGTCTTTTATACTATTCAGCCCTAAATGAATTTAGTCGCCTTTAAATTTTTTTTAAAGAAAGGCCTCTCACTAATTGCCATGCTAAGGCATAAGGCTGGGCTTTGGTTAATAATAAATACATTACGAACTGAAAAGCTAGAGAATGAAGTGTACTGATGTACCCAGGAGAGCAAAATAAATGACAGTGAGGCCATATCAAGGAAAAAACAATTTGGACACTTGAACATCTTCAAGTCACTCAGCAAAGTTCCCCGCATACAACCAGAACCTACGGGGCTCAGTAACTGTGGAGAGACAGGACACTCTTTTTATAAAACGGAAGTGATCATTTCTATTTTAAAAAAAAACGCATAAACTAGACCCTTCTGTGACCACCAGGATAGTGTCCCCAGTGTCCAGAGGAAATGGTGTGGAAGACTTACCTCCCTGCTTCTTAAGCCATCCTCAGCTCCCAGGACCACCCCTATTCAGTGATCTTGAAGTACACAAGATGCACCTGGGGACAGTTAAGGAACCCATAAGATTAATTTCACCACTATTTTAACCTGATTTTTAAGGCAGAGAGTTCTCGTTACCATTTTAGCTTGCCAAAGCAATTTCATTCTCAGTTTTCCACTCCAGGGATATCAAGAAGTTTCTTCAACCACGCCCCTCCCGGGAAGCCCTCCTGGACAGGGCAGCTTATAACTCACAAGGCTCCACTCAGGTTTCATATCTCCTCAGCCTCCTCTCTACTCCACCAATTCCCAGGCTGGTCACCTGGTGTGTAAGGGGAAAACAGGCTTCCAGCAGATGCAACTTCAAATCCTGGTTTTACATTAAGAGTGAACTTGGGTGCTACCTCCCTGGGCTTTCATTTCCTTATCTGTAAAAAAACATCGATCTCATAGAGTTTGAAAAAGGATTAAATGGAACTTATATACAAAACGCCTAGCACATGATCAGAAAAAGCTCCATTCCCTCATTATTACTGCACTTCCTCCCAAACTGCATTTTCCCAGACTCACTGAAAAGTTGTATGTATGCAATGTGGGGAAATCTAAAATGATGTCTTCTTGCTGAATAATTTCAGAGAGGTTTTCTCTGAATGACTACTTGTATTTATACCTGATAATGTACGTGATTTTATCCAAATGTTGATCCTCAAAGAAAGGTTGGTTTTAGATACAGCAATCAAGTGTTGCAGTTTATAATTTTTAAATATTTATTTTAAAATATTCCACATGCAGGCAGCTCAAGTCAGTATTACCTTATTACACATACTTTTGGGTTAAAATACTTCTGGTCAATATGTGGGAAGGATAAACCAGTAAGCCATTTATAACTAAGTTTGAATTTAGTTACCAGATTAATCTACCCATGATCTAGCATGGCCCTTAGAGAACAGGTCAAGTTTTGTTAAAAGGATATCAGCAACGTTTCATACTTTTCAGCATACAAGTCTTTGAACTCCTTGGTTAAGTTTATTCCTAGGCATTTTATTCTTTTCAATGCTATTGTAAGTGGGACTGTTTTCTTAATTTCATTTTCAGATTATTCATTATTAATGTATATAAATGCAACTGATTTTTATATATTGATTTTAAATGCTGCAACTTTACTCAATGCATTTATTAGTTCTGACAAGTTTCAACACACAGTGCTGGGAAAACTGGATATCCACATGCAAAAGAATGAAATTGAACACTTATCTTACACCATACACAAAAGTCAACTCAAAATAAACTAAAGACTTAAACATAAGACTTGAAACTATAAAACTCCTAGAAGAATACATAGGGGAAAAGCTTCATAGCATTGGTGTCTGCAATGATTTCATGGATATGACATCAAAATCATGTAGTGAGACTACATGAAACTACAAAGCTTCTGCAGAGCAAACAATTGTAACAGAGTGAAAAGGCAACCTATGGTATGAGAGAAAATATCTGCAAACAACATATCTGATAAACAGTTAATATCCGTAATATATATCCATAATATATAAGGAGCTCCTACACTCAATACCAAATAATAACTGAATTTTAAGATGGGCAAAGGACCTAAAAAAAATTTCTCCAAAGCTGTACAAATGGTAACATTATGTGAAAAGAGGCTCAACGTGACTAATCATCAGGGAAATGCAAATCAAAACCACAATAAGATATCAGCTCACACCTCTTAGGATGGCCATTACTTTAAAAAGCAAAACAACAACAACAAAAAAAAACCAAAGACAAAAAAATAACCCCACAAATGTTGACCAGGATGTAGAGAAAAGGAAACTCTGGGTAAGAATGTTAATTGGTACAGCCATTACAGAAAACAATGTGGAAGTTCCTCAATAAATTAAGAATAGAACTACCATATGATCCAGCAATCCCACTACTGGCTATTCATCCAAAAGAATTTAAGTCAAGATCTCAAAGAGACCTGAGTGCTCCCACATTCATTGTAACACTATGCATAATAGCCAAGATGTGGAAACAAACTACATGTCCATCAATGGATGAATGGATAAAGAAGATGTGGTACATATATACAATGGAATATTACTCAGCCATAAAAAGAATGAAATTGTGCCATTTGCAAAGATGTGGATGGACCTAGAGACTGTCATACAGAGTGAAGAAAGACAGAAAAACAAATATCATATAATATCACTTATATGTGGAATCTAGAAAAATGGTACAGATGAACTTATTTGCAAAGCAGAAATAGAGACACAGATGTAGAGAACAAACATATGGATACCAGGGGGGAAGGAGGGGATGAATTGGGAGATTGAGATTGACATATATACACTACTATGTATAAAAAAGATAACTAATGAGAGCCTACTGTATAGCACAGGGAACTCTACTCAATGCTCTGTGGTGACCTAAATGGGAAGGAAATCCAAAAAAGAGGGTATATGTGTATACATATAGCTGATTCACTTTGCTGTACAGCAGAAACTAACACAACATTGTAAAGCAACTATACTCCAATAAAAGTTAATATAAAAAAAACAAAAATGAAGATGTGGTATATACAGACAATGGAATATTATTCAACCTTAAAAACAGGAGGACATCCTGTATGTGTGAGAACACAGATGAACCTGGAGGACATTATGCTAAGTAAAATAAGCCAGTCACAGAAGGACAAATACTGCATGATTCCACTTAGATGAGGCATCTAAAGTAATCAAAGTGGCAGAAGCAGAAAGTAGAAAGGTGGTTGCCGGCGGGGGGGGGGGGGGGGGGAGGGAGAAATAAGGAACTGCTTTTCAATATGTATCAAGTTTCAGTTACGCAAGATTAAAAAGTGCTAGATAAAGGTTTTGTTGCATGGTAGCAAAAAAAAAAAAAGTGCTAGAGATCTACTGTACAATATTGTGCTTATAGTTCACAGTAATGTACCGTACACTTGAAAATTTGTTAAAGTTGAGGGGGAGGTGAAGGAGATCAGAAAAGATCTATACTTAAAGCATTAGGATGTTGCTAGGAATAGTTTTATGTTGCCATATTTGGTGATGACTGACAGTCAGTAGCAATAGAAGATTCTTAGGATATAACAGGAAAAAGGAAGAGGTGTGGAAGAACCCCAAACTAAAGGAAAAAAAAAAAAGCTTTCTTGCTCTACAGTTTCAGCAGAACCGATAAATAGAGAACTTGTAAGAGCAAACGTAAGAAGCTGGTGTGCAGATTCTTTAAGAGAATCTATCTAGAAGTGGAAATACGTAGTTTACGTACTCCATTTATTCATTTATTTATTCATTGGCTTCTATGATACCATACTTTTCTAGATTTTATTCTACATCTCTGGCTGCAAGAAAAAAATGAAAAATATAAAAATTATGACAGTATACTTATGCATGTAGGTTGACATGTAGTAATACTTATGTGCCTGGGCAAATGATGAGACATTTGGCATCGAAGAGCCAGGATTTGAATCCCAGCTCTAGACAATGTGTCAACCAAGAGTTTGACCCTCACTTCTCACAGGTTTGGTATCCTCATCTATTTCCTTTCATGCTTATCATGAGTGTTAAAAAAACTATCCTATATAAAGTATCAAACAGAATAAACTATGCTATATAAAGCACCTAATAGAGTGCTTGGAACATAGGGGGCCTTGAATAAAAATATATCTCCTTCCCTCCCTAACCCCACTCTTTCCCTTTAATGTAATTCTGTATTCATTTACTGCATTTGGTTTGCAATCTGCATGTTCTTTAGATGTCTGCTTAGGTAATAGATTGTACTGCATGACAGAGAAGTAAGAGCAGTGCAAGTATAACAGACGCTGGACTTGGAAATAAGTAGTTAAGAACTTGCCTTAAAGATGGCAATATCAGCATAAGATGGTATGAAATGGGAAGGCCATGGCTTTGTCCTCAAACTCAATGCCAGCCTATGATATCCTGCTCCCAGTTAAAAGTATAGAGGAAAACAGTCCTAAGAGAGCACTAGTAATAATAATAACAACAACAGCTAAGTGAAAAAAGCTAAATAATTGAGAGGTCAGGATTCTCCTTCTATGTGTTAGGACGGCTGAGTGCATATTGCTTCTACTTCCTTAAAGACCTCACCTAAACAGATAAGTTTGAAAACCTTTCCCACTTTTGAATGGAATTGACAATAGCCATTTTGCAACATTTTATTCACAAACTATACCTTTAGCTGTCTGTAGGTCCCCAAAAAAACGTTTGGTGGAGGACATAAGCAAATAAGTTACTTATTTGCTTCTCAACTCCTTCCCCCAACAATATCAAAGGTTTGTCAAAATGCAAACTGCTTAATCCTCCCAGCGACCCTATGAAATGCTTCTCCCTACTCTTAAGGCTTATAGGCTGTGTTGCTCATTAACTTTCCATCTTCAGCTTCCCGCTCTCAGCCAGGCATCGTGCTATGGTTGTTTCTAGCTCTGCTAACTGGGGTTGCCCCCATTCACCTACTCTTTGCTTGAACTTTCAACCTTGCTTTGCAAAAAGTAAGGAGCCAGCCATGCTTGTTTACAGATGGCCAGTCCTCCAAACACTCTTAAAGCAGTAGACAGTTGCTTCTATCTTCTGAGAGCCCAAAGTGATTTTTACTAATTATCACAGAGATACTATGAAGTATAAGTTAAAAATTTTCAATTCTCTATTAGGGGTTTTTTATTTAGGCAAGCAAATGACAAGTCAATTTTAGTTGGACCTACTACAACTAGAGTAGAGGCTGCCCTAGGGGGCAGAAAATGGAGACAGAAGAAACATAAATAGCACTCAACAGATGGCAGGCCAAAGGCACAGGACTCCTCTGGCCATGATGACAAACACTTTTCAACTAATAGTTTACCAATTGTTGGTGGTTAATCCTTTTTTTCAACTTGAAGATATATATTTTTTAATCTTTATTGGAGTATAATTGCTCTACAATGGTGTGTTAGTTTCTGCTTTATAAAAAACTGAATCAGCCACACATATACATATATCTCCATATCTCCTCCCTCTTGCATCTCCCTCCCACCCTCCTTATCCCATCCCTCTAGGTGGTAATAGAGCACCGAGTTTATCTCCATGTGCTATGCGGCTGCTTCCCACTAGCTATCGATTTGACATTTGGTAGTGTATATATATCCATGCCATGCTCTCACTTTGTCCCAGCTTACCCTTCCCCGTCCCCGTGTCCTCAAGTCCATTCTCTACGTCTGCATCTTTATCCCTGCCCTGCCCCTAGGTTCTTCAGAACCGTTTTTTTTGTTTGTTTGTTTCTTTTTAGATTCCATATATATGTGTTAGCATACAGTATTTGCTTTTCTCTTCCTGACTTACTTCACTCTGTATGACAGACTCTAGGTCCATCCACCTCACTACAAATAACTCAATTTCCTTTCTTTTTATGGCTGAGTAATATTCCATTCTATATATGTGCCACATCTTCTTTATCCGTTCATCTGTTGATGGACACTTAGGTTGCTTCCATGTCCTGGCGATTGTAAATAGAGCTGCAGTGAACATTGTGGTACATGACTCTTTTTGAATTATGATTTTCTCAGGGTATATGCCCAGTAGTGGGATTGCTGGGTCATATGGTAGTTCTATTTTTAGTTTTTTAAGGAATCTCCATACTGTTCTCCTTAGTGGCGGTATCAATTTACATTCCCACCAACAGTGCAAGAGGGTTCCCTTTTCTCCACACCCTCTCCAGCATTTATTGTTTGTAGATTTTTTGATGATAGCCATTCAGACCGGTGTGAGGTGATACCTCATTGTAGTTTTGATTTGCATTTCTCTAATGATTAGTGATGTTGAGCATCCTTTCATGTGTTTGTTGGCAATCTGTATATCTTCTTTGGAGAA
This sequence comes from Leucopleurus acutus, assembly GCF_964270905.1. NCBI lineage: Eukaryota > Metazoa > Chordata > Mammalia > Artiodactyla > Delphinidae > Leucopleurus > Leucopleurus acutus. The sequence goes on from NC_139143.1 coordinate 54,526,584, forward strand.
ATGTCTATTTACATCTTCTGCCCGTTTTTGTATTGGGTTGTTTGTTTTTTTGATATTGAGGTGTACAAGCTGCTTATAAATTTTGGAGATTAATCCTTTGTTGCTTCATTTACAAATATTTTCTCCCATTCTGAGGGTTGTCTTTTTGTCTTGTTTCTGGTTTCCTTTGCTCTGCAAAATCTTCTAAGTTTCATTTGGTCCCATTTGCTTATTTTTTGGTTTATTTCCATTTGTCTAGGAGGTGGGTCAAAAAGGATCTTGCTGTGATTTATGTCATAGAGTGTTCTGCCTATGTTTTCCTCTAAGAGTTTGATAGTGTCTGGCCTTACATTTAGGTCTTTAATCCATTTTGAGTTTATTTTTGTGTATGGTGTTAGGGACTGTTCTAATTTCATTCTTTTACATGTAGCTGTCCAGTTTTCCCAGCACAACTTACTGAACAGGCTGTCTTTTCCCCATTGTATATTCTTGCCTCCTTTATCAAAAATAAGGTGACCATATGTGCGTTGCTTTATCTCTGGGCTTTCTATCCTGTTCCATTGATATATCTTTCTGTTTTTGTGCCAGTACCATACTGTCTTGATTACTGTAGCTTTGTATTTTAGTCTGAAGTCCAGGAGCCTGATTCCTCCAGCTCCGTTTTTCTCTCTCAAGATTCCTTTGGCTATTCGGGGTCTCTTGTGTTTCCATACAAATTGTGAAATTTTTTGTTCTAGTTCTGTGAAAAACGCCATTGGTAGTCTGATAGGGATTGCATTGAATCTGGAGATTGCTTTTCATAGTATAGTCATTTTCACAATGTTGATTCTTCCAATCGAAGAACATAGGATATCTCTCCATCTGTTGGTATCATCTTTAATTTCTTTCATCAGTGTCTTATAGTTTTCTGCATACAGGTCTTTTGTCTCCCCAGGTAGGTTTATTCCTAGGTATTTTATTCTTTTTGTTGCAGTGGTAAATGGGAGTGTTTCCTTCATTTCTCTTTCAGATTTTTCATCATTAGTGTATAGGAATGCAACAGATTTCTGTGCATTAATTTTGTATCCTGCTATTTTACCAAATTAATTGATTAGCTCTAGTAGTTTTCTGGTAGTATCGTTAGGATTCTCTGTGTATAGTATCGTGTCATCTGCAAACAGTGACAGCTTTACTTCTTCTTTTCCGATTTGGATTCCTTTTATTCCTTTTTCTCTCTGATTGCTGTGGCTAACACTTCCAAAATTATGTTGAATAAGAGTGGTGAGAGTGGGCAACCTTGTCTTGTTCCTGATCTTAGAGAAAATGGGTTCAGTTTTTCACCATTGAGAATGATGTTCACTGTGGGTTTGTCACATATGACCTTTATTATGTTGAGGTAAGTTCCCTCCATGCCTACTTTCTGGAGGGTTTTTATCATAAATGGGTGTTGAATTTTGTCAAATGCTCTTTCTGCATCTATTGAGATGATCATATGGTTTTTCTCCTTCAATTTGTTAATATGGTTTATCACACTGATTGATTTGCATATATAGAAGAATCCTTGCATTCCTGGGATAAACCCCACTTGATCATGGTGTATGATCCTTTTAATGTGCGGTTGGATTCTGTTTGCTAGTATTTTGTTGAGGATTTTTACATCTATGTTCATCAGTGATACTGGCCTGTAGTTTTCTTTTTTGTGACATCTTTGTCTGGTTTTGGTATCAGGGTGATGGTGGCCTCGTAGAAGGAGTTTGGGAGTGTTCCTCCCTCTGCTATATTTTGGAAGAGTTTGAGAAGGATAGGTGTTGGTTCTTCTCTAAATGTTTGATAGAATTCGCATGTGAAGCCATGTGGTCCTGGGCTTTTGTTTGCTGGAAGATTGTTAATCACAGTCTCAAACTCAGTGCTTGTGATTGGTCTGTTTATATTTTCTATTTCTTCCTGGTTCAATCACAGAAGGTTATGCTTTTCTAAGAATTTGTCTATTTCTTCCAGGTTGTCCATTTTATTGGCACAGAGTTGCTTATAGTAATCATTCATGATCCTTTGTATTTCTGAAGTGTCAGTTGCTACTTCCTCTTTTTCATTTCTAATTCTATTGATTTGAGTCTTCTCCCTTTTTTTCTTGATGAGTCTGGCTAATGGTTTATCAATTTTGTTTATCTTCTCAAAGAACCAGCTTTTAGTTTTATTGATCTTTGCTATTGCTTCCTTCATTTCTTTTTCATTCATTTCTAATCTTTATGATTTCTTTCCTTCTGCTAACTTTGGGGTTTTTTTGTTCTTCTTTATCTAATTGCTTTAGGAGTAAGGTTAGGTTGTTTATTTGAGATGTTTCTTGTTTCTTGAGGTAGGTTTGTATTGCTATAAACTTCCCTCTTAGAACTGCTTTTGCTGCATCCCATAAGTTTTGGGTTGTCGTGTTTTCATTGTCATTTGTTTCTAGGTATTTTTTGATTTCCTCTTTGATTTTTTCAGTGATCTCTTGGTTATTTAGTAGTTTATTGTTTAGCCTCCATGTGTCTGTATTTTTTACAGATTTTTCCTGTAATTGATATCTAGTCTCATAGCACTGTGGTCAGAAAAGATACTTGATGAGTTCAATTTTCTTAAATTTACCAAGGCTTGATTTGTGACCCAGGATATGATCTCTCCTGGTGAATGTCCCATAAGCACTTGAGAAGAAAGTGTATTCTGCTGTTTTTGGATGGAATGTCCTATAAATATCAATTAAGTCCATCTTGTTTAATGTATCATTTAAAGCTTGTGTTTCCTTATTTGTTTTCATTTTGGATAATCTGTCTATTCATGAAAGTGGAGTGTCAAAGTCCCCTACTAATATTGTGTTACTGTTGATTTCCCTTTTTATGGCTGTTAGCATTTGCCTTATGTATTGAGGTGCATAAATATTTACAATTGTTGTATCTTCTTCTTGGATTGATCCCTTGATCATTATGTAGTGCCCTTCTTTGTGTCTTGTAATAGTCTTTATTTTATTTTTTTCTTGCTGTATGCAGGCCTCTCACTGTTGTGGCTTCTCCTGTTGTGGAGCACGGTCTTCAGACGTGCAGACTCAGTGGCCATGGCTCACGGGCCTAGCCGCTCCGTGGCATGTGGGATCTTCCTGGACTGGGGCACGAACCCGTGTCCCCTGCATCAGCAGGTGGACTCTCAACCACTGTGCCACCGGGGAAGCCCGTAGTCTTTATTTTAAATTCTATTTTGTCTGATATGAGAATTGCTACTCCAGCTTTCTTTTGTTTTCCACTTGCATGGAATATCTTTTTCCATCCCCTCACTTTCAGTCTGTACATGTCCCTAGGTCTGAAGTGGGTCTCTTGTAGACAGCATATATACAGATCTTGTTTTTGTATCCATTCAACCAGTCTATGTCTTTTGGTTGGAGCATTTAATCCATTTACATTTAAGGTAGCTATTGATATGTATGTTCCTATTACCATTTTCTTAATTGTTTTGGGTTTGTTATTGTAGTTCTTTTCTTCTCTTGGGTTTCCTGCCTAGAGAAGTTCCTTTAGCATTTGTTGTAAAGCTGGTTTGGTGGTGCTGAATTCTCTTAGCTTTTGCTTGTCTGTAAAGGTTTTAATTTCTCCATCGAATCTGAATTAGATCCTTGCTGGGTGGAGTAATCTTGGTTGTAGGTTTTTCCCTTTCATCACTTTAAATATGTCCTGCCACTCCCTTCTGGCTTGCAGAGTTTCTGCTGAAAGATCAGCTGTTAACCTTTTGGGGATTCCCTTGTATATTGTTTGTTGTTTTTCCCTTGCTGCTTTTAATAATTTTTCTTTGTATTTAATTTTTGATAGTTTGATTAATGTCTGTCTTGGTATGTTTCTCCATGGATTTATCCCATATGGTACTCTCTGCACTTCCTGGAGTTGACTGACTATTTCCTTTCCCATATTAAGGAGGTTCAACTAAAATCTCTTCAAATATTTTCTCAGTCCCTTTCTTTTTCTCTTCTTCTTCTGGGACCCCTAAAATTCAAATGTTGGCATGTTTAATGTTGTCCCAGAGGTCTCTGAGACTGTCCTCCATTCTTTTCATTCTTTTTTCTTTATTCTGCTCTGAGGTAGTTATTTCCACTATTTTATCTTCCAGGTCACTTATCTGTTCTTCTGCCTCAGTTATTCTGCTATTGATCCAATCTAGGGTATTTTTAATTTCATTTATTGTGTTGTTCATCGCTGCTTGTTTTATCTTTAGTTCTTCTAGGTCCTTGTTAAATGTTTCTTGCATTTTGTCTATTCTATTTCCAAGATTTTGGATCATCTTTACTATCATTATTCTGAATTCTTTTTCAGGTAGACTGCCTATTTCCTCTTCATTTGTTAGGTCTGGTGGGTTTTTATCTTGCTCCTTCATCTGCAGTGTGTTTTTCTGTCTTCTCATTTTGCTTAACTTACTGTGTTTGGGGTCTCCTTTTCGCAGGATGCAGGTGCGTAGTTCCCATTGTTTTTAGTGTCTGTCCCCAGTGGCTAAGGTTGGTTGAGTGGGTTTTGTAGTCTTCCTGGTGGAGGTGACTGGTGCCTGTGTTCTGGTGGATGAGGCTGGATCTTGTCTCTCTAGTGGGCAGGACCACGTTTTGTGGTGTGCTTTGGGGTGTCTGTGACCTTATTATGATATTAGGCAGCCTCTCTGCTAATGGGTGGGGTTGTGTTCCTGTCTTGCTAGTTGTTTGGCGTAGGGTGTCTAGCACTGTAGCTTGCTGGTAGTTGAGTGGATCTGGGTCTTAGTGTTGAGATGGAGATCTCTGGGAGAGCGTTCGCCATTTGATATTACATGGAAGCTGGAGGTCTCTGATGGACCAATGTCCTGAATTCAGCTCTCCCACCTCAGAGGCACAGGCCTGACACCCAGCTGGAGCACCAAGACCCTGTCAGCCACCCGGCTCAGAAGCAAAGGTAGAAAAAAAGAAAGAAAGAAAATAAATAAAGAAAATAAAGTTATTAAAGTAAAAAAAATTTTAAATTATGAAAAATAGGAAAAACTTTTAAGTAATAATATAAAGAAAGAAAGAATACAGCAACCAAACCAAAAACAAATCCACCAATGATAACAAGCGCTAACAACTATACTAAAAGAAAACCCCTAAAAAACAGACAGACAGACCCTAGGACAAATGGTAAAAGCAAAGCTATACAGACAAACTCACACAAAGAAGCATACACATACACACCGACAAAAAAGAGAAAAAGGGAAAATATATATATATATATCTTTGGGGAAGTCTGAGGTCTTCGGCCAGCATTCAGTAGGTGTTCTGTAGGAGTTGTTCCACATGTAGATTTATTTCTGATGTATTTGTGGGGAGGAAGGTGATCTCCACGTCTAACTCCTCCACCATCTTGAAGGTCTCCTTTGTGGTTACTCTTAATTGTTGATGATGCTTTCCTGAGGAGGAAGTTGGTTACTGGAATACTATTTGTAACTTGGGCTAATAAGCATTATAAGCTCATCTAATTATAGATTTCTGTAAAGAAAAAAGGACATCCAGAAATGTGTTCACATGGTTGAAAAGATCAAAACAGAGAACAATCAGCTCAGACATAATGCCAGGTCTCTGTGACATACAATAAAACATTCTACAAAATGGGAGACAGGTGACCTGATGCCATGAAGGGCTTTAACCAAGATTCTGGAAGGAGTTGCTGTGCAATTAGCCAAATCATATCTTGTTTCAGGGCTAAAGGAACCTCCTTTTTCCATAATAATGGTATTGAAGTAGTATTGAAAACCCCACTAAATTAGACCTGTTAGAACATAGTAGCTAGAATGACAACTATGTAGTCAGAGACACCTAGATTTGAGTCCTGATCCATCACTTCTCTCTGAGGCAAGATCTCATCTCTAAGTCTATAAAAAATAGGGATATAAACACCTTCCTCATTAGCTCATAGTGAGGGTTAAATGAAATAATCCACATCAAGCCTTTGGCACCATAATTAATAATGTTGATGACGATGATGATGGTGTCAAGTTAACATATTGCAAAAGCTACAAGAGACGGACTACTTTAAAAATCAGACCTATAGATTGAGTAGTTCAAGATTTTGCAGCCTGAAGCTAAAACTTCATGTTACAAAGAGCCATAAGCCCCACAAACTGGTTAGTCAATGAGCAACATTTACTGAGTTGCTACATGGCACAGAAAAATACTGTGCTCTGTATCCTTTCCCACCTCAAACTACCTCCACACAGGGATCAGAGTAATCTTTTCCAATCACCATACCATCACCTCCTATCCTTAAATCCTTCCAGTAGCTCCCCATTGTTAAGGATAAAAACCTAAATCCTTTTCATATTCTATAAGGCCTTGCCCAGGTGGGCCCCTTCCACTTTACTTTATGTACATTCTCTGGACTCAGTGACCCCAGTCTTCTTTCAATGTCTTGAACACATCTGGCTCCCCACATCACAGAGCCTTTACTCATGTGATTCCCTCTTTCGGGGAACATCCCTCCCTCTTCTCCTCTCCCACTTGGGCTAAATCCCCCTCTTATGTGCTCTCATGGCACCATGTTTCTCCCTTTGTAGCTCTATCACAGATGTAATTTTTCACTGACTTGTATGATTATTTGATAAATATCGATTTCCCCCAAACTCTATGAAGGTACAGGTAATGTTAGTTTTTTTCTCATCTCTGTACTCTAGCACCTCACACAGTGCCTAGCACATAGTAGATGCTCAATAAATAACTATTTGATCTACTGATAGAGTGATACATAGATGAATGTCATGCTGTAAATTCAGCAAATGCTTAGTAATTGTTGCCGAGTAATATAAATAAATCTTAGATATTACCTCTATCTTAAAGTTGCTTATACTCTAAAAGCAGAAAAAGAACAAAGGGAATAAACGAAAAATGACTTTACGAAGCCACAGACCAGCAGGTACAGATTTAGAGAACAGGGGACACTGAGCAATGTGTCTCTGAGAGGACACTGAGAAAATTAGCCACGTGGTGAGCACCCTTAAAGGACTTGCAGATAATTACGGTTTTTATTAAGACTGTGTTAACCACTAGCTTTGAAGGAAAAGAAAAATATGAACTGGAAGGAAGAAAGGAAGATCTTCCTGTAGAGAGCATGAAAGCTTCAAAAGATAACATTTGCTTGGAAAAGTGGCTCATGTAGTCCAGGGAAATGAGGTTTGGATAAAGAAGGTAGTTGGTAGAGATTCCTGAATTGTTCTTAAGAGGAAATTGAAATGATAAAAGAGTGTGAACAAGATGATTCTAATACTTGTCCAAAGGATAGCTTAGAGGGAAGAAAGCAGAGAGGTAGAGCCATCTGATAGGAAGCTATTATAGTCACGTATGTGCCAAATAATTAACAGCTAGGCTGAGATAAGGGTTTCGAAATAAAGAAATGAGTCTGAGTGATATTTTGGAAAAATAAATGTTGCAACTTGAGGATAGGCAGCATGTTGCAAGTAAATGAGGAGGGAAAGAAAAGGAAAAAAAAAAAACCTGCAGGGTTTTAAGACTGGGACGCTGGGATTGTGGTGGAGACGTGAAAATAAAGAGAAAATGGGAAGGACATTCTCCTATGGGGGAAAATATGATCAGTTCAGTTCTGGGGAGAAAGAAAATAGAGATATTGAAGTGATAGGAAGGAAAGATAAAGACTAGAAATGAAGGAAGTGAGTTGCAAGTTAGTACTTACAGGAAGTTGTTTGAAACCATGAACGCACATGATTTTTCCTCAGTGGAAGAGACGCAGAGTCTAAACTGTCTCAAAATGTACCCACAACTGAAGACGACTAATCAAAAGTAACAAGAGACAAGAGCAAGGGGCAAAGGAAAACTGGGAGAGCTTGGGTTATGGAAACTAACGCTGAAAGGAAAACTTACTGCCACTAATAATTCTCAAACACACTAAAATCAGTCTTGCAATACAGTTCAGTGTGCTTTAGAATACCTCAAATGACAAAAGATTTACCTTCTCTCATTATCACAAGACGATACACACATTTAAAAGGATTTTCCCTGTTTAAAAACATCCAAAAGTTTTTTTTTTTAATTATCACCAGTTATTCTATTCTGTGACACTCTTCAGTAAAATGTAACCAAAGTTAATTGAACCTCTTAGTGTGGTCAGTTACATAACATCAGAATTGCTGAATAGCTTAAATGTGGTGTTTTCCCAGAAATATTTGTCTTTTGGATGAAACCAAGAATGGAAAGTTTCTGCCTTAAAGGAGAACTTTTGAGAAGGCAGAAAGAAAAGGAAAACATATATAATGGAAATACAACTTCCACAATAATTAACCAAAATCCTGCAAATACAGTAACTACTCACACAGAGATACACAAAAACACAAAGAAAAGTGAATTTTACCACTTTAGAGAGCTACTTGTGGATTGTGTATCAATTAGATAATATCTTTTTAAAAATAAAAAATATCTCAAATATTGCCTTTGCCAGGAACAAATTTAGACAGATCTTTGGTTCTTGTTATTTTCCTGTTAAATTGGCAGAATCAACTCATACTAATCCATACTGATCCTGTTTTGTCTAGGACACGAAGTAAGGTCCATAGAACGAAACTGTGTTTAGTCCAGGGCAGGAGAAGGGGAGGAGTCATAACCTTCGCTTATTCAGCTTCTTATACATAGAAGAACAGCTGATGCTCTAGAAAGCTGTCTACCTTGGTTTTTCTCCCCTTTTCATCCAGAGATTTTGTGTGTGTATGTGGGGAGGGGGGGGTGTCTGTCTGAACTGAGTGTGTGTATGTATTATGGGATAAGAGAATTGATAGAGTAGGTTGGCCTTAATCTTGAACCTTAATCATAAAATCTAATGATTTCTCTCCGGAATAACATAAACCCAACAGAAAGGCACTATAAAGAAATGATGGTGCAACTGTAAGTTATACAGCAACCTTAGAACAAAATAAGTAACATACTTTTACTTATAGCCAAATAGATAATGTATTTAACATTATTCAAAGGAATTCCTCTCCTTAACTTACCGGGATGCCCTGCTGCGAAGTCAGTGTGTCCTCAGCCTCAGGAAACCACACCCCCCTTGGCTGACGCTCATGACCTTAGCAGGAGGACCAGCTGGCTTTCCTGGCATACGTCTCGGGCTAGGTTCTTGGTCTTTGCCACCTGAAAAGGCTCGGGGTAAAGTGAGCATTGGGCAAGCGGTGGGAAATCCCTCAATTTGATGAGCCCTGTAAATCCACACCAGACTCAGGCTGCCCAAAGAGGACCCAGAAGGTCCTAGAATCAGTTCCAGTACCAAAAAGAAACTAACTGCACTGTGGGTGTAGGTGCCCAGGATTCCAGGGCCAAACTGGACCTCCTAGGATTTTGTTGTGCCCATGAACCACGTGAAGGGTATCATCCTAGGATGGTGGAGCAGCAAGACAGAAGAAGCCCAGCTGTACCATCTCACAGAACAGAGCTGCCGTCACAGTCCTGGATGGCCTAGCTCCGGACTGTTTTGAGGGAGAGAAATAGAATTCCTTCTTGTTTAAGCTACTGTAAATTTGACGCCCTGTTACAAGTTGCCAAAGCTACATCTTAATATACCTGTTAAATAGAGCAGAAATCATTAGAGGTAAGAAAGTCACTTAGCCAAAGGCTAGATCATAATATTCTGGGATTGACTCTCGTGCACTCTGATTCTGAAATTGTTCTGGGCTCTGAAAGGGATTCTTTGACCTATTTATGAACTCCCGTGCGATGAATATCGACTAAGTGTTCACTACACCACGGGCACTGTGCTAGGCATTGCAGAAATAACTTTCAACAAGACAGTTGTGGTACCTGCCTCCTGGTGCTAATGGATTAGAGGGAGAAACAGAACAAACCATGTACATTACAATACGACAGATGCGGAGAGAAGGGTTGCTACTGGCGTATAGAGGCTGAGCCTATAGGATTTAGGGATCGCTTCCCGGAGAAAATGATCTCTAAGCTGAGCTCTGAAAGATGAGATGGACTTAGAAGTAGTAGAAGAAGTGGATGGGGGAGGAGGAGAGAGCAAGCCAGGCAGAGGGAACAGAATAGGGGAAGACCCGGGACTTAGAGGGATCACAGACCAAATAGAATCCTAGGCATGGCCCCGTAGTTCACAAAACATGCCAAATATTTTGTACCAAATGGTACTACACATTTTTGCTAAAAAAGAAGTAGCACTATAGCTTCACTTTCTGAGCACTAATTTGGCGTAATAGTATAATATACTAACTGGATGTATGTCCCTTGGAAACATGAAGTATGTTTTGTTTTATTTTATTTTATATAATCACATAATCCCTCAAATAATCCTCTGTGAAGGGTCAGGTAAATAAATAACTATTTTAATGACTTTAACAGAGCACATACTACGTGTAAGGTGCTGATTGCACATCCTGGTCCTGGGTCTAAGTAAGGAAGGCAAACAAGGGAATGACCTAAGTAAGCAGGCAAGAGGGAAGGGCATGATTGCGGGCTTCTATGGAACTGTATAGACTCCAAATTCCAAATCAGAATGCTAGTGTTGCAGTTTGTTCCACTTAGAACAGCCATCCTAGCACATCCCAGGTAAGAGTTTGACCCCTGTCTGGGGGCAGGAATACAGGCTGGATGGAAGGACCTCTTGCAAGTCCACCTTGGAAATACTCGGTGTTGGTGCTACCCCTGATCATTGAATGAGAGAGAAGAGTGGGATCTCTTTTGAGGGAAGAAAAAGAAATTTAGACAGCGTGAATGCTGTGAGCCTCCTGAAGGAGGCTTGAAGTAGGAATAGAATTTCTAGGTGGCAGGGAGGGGGTTTAAGGGAAGTAGGGCAGGAACGAAGGAGAGAGCAGTCCGAGCAGAAGGAAAAGTATGAGTCCAAGTTTAGAGTCAAATGTGAGGCCATGACAGACCAGGCAGAGGGAAGGAGGCCACCCAGCCCTGCCACACCACCTGGGCACATGTGCCCACTGCTCCTCTGGCTCACTCTCTCACCAGAGCACTCCATGAGTCATATTGATAGAAATGTGTAACTTCACCCAGCGTAGGCTGTCCAAGTTCCTCCGTGCTCTGGTGGTTTGTTTGAGATTTACATCCCTTCTTGGGGTAGGTCAGAATTTTGTACCATTTAGTTATTACCGCATGATTGTCACCTGTTTGCAGGTATGAATACCTTTGCATTGGTAATCACTAACATTTTCTGTCACTTTGCAGTTTACAAAGTGATTCTACATGCATTAGTTCCCTTAATCCTCACAACAACTCCCAAAAGGAGAGGTATTACTATCGCCACTTTATGACGTAAGAAACAGAAATGTCAAGACTACAAAGACAATGTACATGCTTGGAGCCAGGCCTTTCAACTCCAAATATCATGCTACTTTCAAAAGAATACATTTTTGGTTTTAGAACATTTGTCTGCATCTTTGCTTGTATTTTTTTTTTTTTAGGACTTACAGCACCTCATGAAGTACATTAGTTTTTCATACCCATTAATAAGTAGAGGCGTATCCACGCAGTTGCCAGCAGTCAAGAATTATGTCCTTTCTGGCTCTTTCATGAGTGTCTTGTCCTTCTCATTTCCAGTGCCACTATCCTGGTTCAGGTTCGTACTGCCTGGCACGATGGCTCCATTCGTTCATTCATACAATCAGGCGTGCTCCAGGTACAGTGCTAGGTGCTGGGTGTGCTGGGGGATCAATACAGAGCCCCTGCTTTCAAAGGACTTACAGTCTAGGGTGGAGAGAGACAAGTAAATAGGACCTTGCAAAGAACGTGAGAATGCTTCATGGAGGGAGCACATAGCAGGGCCCCTAGCCTCAAGAAGAGGCACTGAATCCAGAATCAGGGAGTTAGGGATGCCTAAAGCTGAGACTTCAATGGGAAGCAAAAATTAGCAGATGGAAAGTGGGAGAAATGCTTAGTTCAGGAAAAGGAATGACATGAGCAAAAGCATGGATGCTGATGAGAAGAAAGTAATTTCTCAGACAGAAATGAATATAGTTTGATAGCCTGAAGGATGAGTGCAATGGGAAGGGGCTGTTGAGAGATGCCATAAGAGTCAGATTACGAAGAGTTTGGGAGCCACATTAAAGAATCTGGACTTTATCCTGGAGCAATGGAGACCATCGAAAGCTACCACACAGTAAAGTGATTTCTTTAACCCACAGTACTAGAAAGAGGTATGGAGAGAAGTGAACACATTGGAGAAGTATTAAGGAAGGGGAATAGCAGAAATTTGTTACAGGTGAGAACTTACTTTAGTTCATGTTTTACACTAGGATCAAGCTAATCTTCCTGAAATACAGCTCTAATTAGGATATTCCCATGTCTTCATTGTTCCATTTCTCGCCTTTTGCCTACCAAATAAAGCCCAGACTCTTTAGCCAGCAGTGGACGCTGCCTTTCCTCCAGCATGGGCATCCTCCCCTCCACACAGCTGGGCCTCTTCGCTCCCATCTCTAGACCCGGTGTCTAAGACCAGTCGTAACCTTATGCAGAAGGAATGAAAAGACCTTGGCTCAGCACTCTGGAATGGAGCATCAAACCATTCCTCCTTCAAGTCAGGCCCCGTGTTCCAGGTCTGACTCCTGGCTTGGAAGTCTGCCTGGTCCCTTGGGGGCGGGGGCCCCGCTGCTCGCTCTCCATTCCACGCTTTCCTCCTTCCAGAGCTTGGGAGTCTGCCTGTGAACCTGAGCTTAGCGACACCAGCCTGCTAACTGCTGACAGACTTTCTTATTTCCTTATTCTTGACTACAGTTCTCAGTGCCACCTGTTGCTAGATATTCCAGTACCAGCACCTCCCAGCCTCAAGACTTGTCACCCACCTCCCAATGCCAACCCTACTCACCCAGGCAAGTAGAGTGACCGCCTTTGTCATCTGTTGCCATACTCCTCTGCATATCCCTTCCAACACCTTGTCTGCCAGCCTAGACTTCTCTCGCAGCTCCTGCCCCATCCCCATGGGCAGATCTAGTCTCTGCCAGTTCGCTCTATCTTTGGCAGTGAACCAGGCCATTTCTAACAATGTCTTGAGCTATAACAATTAACCTTCAAGGCCCTGAAGATTAGGGCCCACCCACCACTGAACTTTCTTTCTCACTATGTTTGTGTACCCTTTACTCCAGTCAAAATAATCTCATTATCGTTTGCCTTTTGCGCCCCATGCTTACTGACCCCCGATTCATTCCACCCAACCACTCAGCCTGGAAAGGGCTTTCTCCTATTTCGTCCCCATTTTCTGAGGAATTCTTAATAAATTTTTTTTTTTTTTTTTTTTTTTGCGGTACGCGGGCCTCTCACTGTCGCGGCCTCTCCCGTTGCGGGGCACAGGCTCCGGATGCGCAGGCTCAGCGGCCATGGCTCACGGGCCCAGCCGCTCCGCGGCATGTGGGATCCTCCCGGACCGGGGCACGAACCCGTGTCCCCTGCATCGGCAGGCGGACTCTCCACCACTGCGCCACCAGGGAAGCCCCCTTAATAAATATTAAGCCCCCAAATATGACAAGTCATAATCTCCTCCCCATCCTGACTGCAAATTACATCTCCCTCCTCTGAACTCCTGCAGCTCATTATCTGGACTTCCATTATGGACTTTATTACATTCTTCCCTATTTTAAATGTCTTATCTCCCTAAGAATATAAATAAACATCTTGGGAATAAGATCCACGTCTGATTACTTAGCAAAGCAAAATAGCTAGGGGAGAGGGGAGAAGCGAAAGAGAGACTTGGCTCAATTTCACAAAATGAGTAATGGTCCACCAAGGCTTATCAGTGAACAAGCTCACACTGTCAAGTGCCTGCTTAGCATCCTTAAGTCATTCCTGAAACATGGGGGTTAAGGGCCCCTGTCCCTATAGACTTCAAGGAAATTCACTGAGAGCCCCTTAAGTAATAATACATTATTATTCTATATAGCCTCTCTATTTAGAGTTATTTCTTTGCATCTCCCCCCCAACCCCAAATGCATCTGGAAGCCCCCATCCCCACCCAAAGTTTTGATGGTTCCCCGAACAGAGCTGAAATAAATTCAGTTACCCAGTTTAGATCCCTTCAGTTCCCCTTTTGGCACTACTAGGTCCACAAGTGTGACAAAAGGGGGCACAGCAGCCTTCCCCAGTGATAGAAGGAAACTCATGGACCCAGGGGACACAGCTCTTCCCCCTAGCATGAGTAGGAAAACTAGACTGACGAGAGTGGGTGTTTGTGTTTATTATTAAAATGGGCAAAGTTAGTTCTTGAACCTGAATGATACTCAGCCTCTTGTTCCCTCTACAGCAGTGCATTCTGGACACGGAGATTGTTTTGCCAAATGTCTATGCCACAGTGTAATGGGGGAGAGTTAAGCTCATGGTGCATCGCTATTTTGCACTCATTTTCCAGCTTTCCTCTTAGGAGCTCCAGGTTCTTACAAAGCATGACAACTATCTCACCAAATCCAGGTACGTTAGGTAGAGGACATTACCAAGAAAAATGAAATGATTATAATCCGCCCACCACAAGGTCTGCTCTACCTGTGTTATTCTGTAATATTAGACATCTGAGTGGCTTTCATGTCTAACGTTTCCATTCAACTATAAAAATATACAGTGCCAAATCCTAGGCCAGGAGATCTAAAGGCCCAATGGTCAGGAATCCTATGATGCCAGACAGACATCAAGATGCCAGGTTTTATGAAGAAGCATTTAACTGTGAGTAAACATGCTTCAAAGCCTTTCGAGTGGTTAGTCATTCCTCCCTGCTTCCCTGTCTGAGCAATGAGTTCCAATCCCTGATGAAGCTAAAAGTGCTGAGTATACTTTAGACACATTAAAGAAGATTCTCTCTTGCCTCGCGAATTTGATGAAGCAGCAGAGTTGGTGGTGACTCCTCAAAACCTCATGTGTCTGGTGTGAGATAAAATGGTCAAGCCCTATCTTTTAGATGCTTTACCTGGAATCGAAGCCCTGGTGTCCTTGTGGCAGGTACCCTGCAGACAGAATTCCATCACAGTGGACAGTCCTCACAATTAGAACCCACATCCTCTTCTGGCCCAACACAGGTTGAAAATTAACTTTTATGCTTTGGCACAAGAATTACTCTATTGATTGGCTTTAGAGCGTGACGATGCTCAAGGGAGGCAGGAAGGAGAGAGCTTATGTGAGCTTTATTTATTTATGTATCAGATTCCAGAAGCGAAAACACAGAAAGCACTTTAAGAATAAAAACAGAAATCAGCTACACAAGTCTGAGAAAACATTATTTTTCTTTCTACTCAAAATAGATTTTATAATCTTGAGAGTATAAACGGGCATAACCTTTTTAAAGCACAATTTGGTAATATCTATCAATATTAACAACACGCTTTCCCTTTGAACAAGTAATGTCACCACTAGGAATTTACCTGATGGATATACATGGAACACTTCAACAAAACATATGTCCAAGGATGGTCACTGAAGCATTATTTGTCATGATTTTGAAAAATACATCAAAATGTCCATCAGTATAGGGACTGGTTAAATAAAAATGGCATATCCATATAGTGGATTAGTTCAAAGAATGAGATGGATCTGGGTGTGCCAATATGGAAGGATTTCCATGACACATCGCTAAGGGAAAAAAGCCAAGTGCAGAACAGTATGTATAGTGTGATCCCTAAGTGTTAAAATACACATAAGTATGTGGAGAGGAGCACATAGTTACATGCAGGCATGTGCATAAAAGCATCTCAGGAAATGGTTAGCAGTGATGAACTTTGAGTAAAGGACCTGAGATGGGTGGAGGACCAGCTTAATAGGGCAGGGTGGCATTTGGGAGAGAGATCAGGGACCAGTGAAGGTTTCTTATTTGTACTACCCATTATTAAAAATACTAATAGGGGCTTCCCTGGTGGTGCAGTGGTTGAGAGTCCGCCTGCCGATGCAGGGGACACGGATTCCTGCCCCGGTCCGGGAAGATCCCACATGCCGTGGAGCGGCTGGGCCCGTGAGCCATGGCCGCTGAGCCTGCGCGTCCGGACCCTATGCTCCGCAACGGGAGAGGCCACAGCAATGAGAGGCCCGCGTACCGCAAAACAACAACAACAACAACAACAAAAAAAAAAAACTAATAAATATTCTATTATTATTTAAATGGTTTCTGAGTTAGTGTCTTCAAGAGAAATTGGGTATGTGGCCAAAGAGGGAAGAAAAAAAGAGATTCTTGGCTGAGAGATCGATAATGCCCTCAGCCAGCTCAGCTAAAGAGGAAGTATTCCAGTCCACAGAGAGGGGGAAGATGGCCTCTGCAAAAACTGTTCACTGTGTATTAGGGTGGAGGGGGAAGTGGAAAGAAGAAGAAGAACTGCCTCATGTGGGATTTTAATTGAATTTAATTTTTTCTACTTGTTTTACTTTGGAAAGACTTTGATAAGAGGAACTAGCCTTTGCCCAAGAGTATGAGGGACCAAAACGTTGTCTCAGCTACCTAGAAAGACTCGGAATGAACTCTCATCCCTTCCCCACCCCACTGGCCAATCGGAAGACTAAAAGAGGTGTTCAGAGGGAATGTTGACAAAGGGTAGACCTTGAAGTAGGAGGACTGTAAACCAGCCTCAGCGGACAGAACTTTCGGAGTTGCTGGTGGCTCCCTTTCTACTGAACAGCATGACTCTTTTGTGTTCTTGGACTTGGGGAAGAACCGAAGTTTCATTAATCCATTTCACAGTCCAGGCTGCTGTGGCATTTGCCATTGTCCACCCAGACAGAGTGAAGAGAGAAGACAAGACTGAGATTCAACGGAGTCCACTGCACTGAAAGACTCACCTGCCACACGACTCTTGTTTGTGATACACATGGAGGCTTTCTATTGGCCAAAACCAACCTCAGTGGCTTTCATTATGGAGCAAGATTGTCAATATTTATCTGAGTAAAATACAAAGATACAAAGATACAAATCCTATAAAATAAGCACAACTTTAACATTATTTTCTACGTGATGGTGATCCCAGGACCACCAGTCCCAGGGTAAGCACAGAACGTTCCCCTCTTTCACTCACCATCCAGTTATTCATCACCAGGGCAGAGGAGGGTGGTCAGCATCATTATACGCCTCGTTGGATAATTTCTAAATGCTGGAGCATCTTCAGGGAAGTGGACTTTCCCCCAGGCCAGGCTACTTCAGCTAGTTACAGCACAGGGCTAATAAGGCCAAGGTCATGATCTTATTTACCCTGAGGGCCAATTAGCTTTGATCTGTTTCATGGCCATATCCTGTATCCCTCAACCCAAACAGCTGTTTCAAAAATGGATGCCCTTGATGACAAGGGGGACTGGTCCAAAGTAACATAGATGTATGAGTTCAAGATCGTGCTCATGCTCATGAGTTCATGCTCCTGGAAAAATGACACACAGCATATTAAAAATATTGAAATTACATCACCTGATCTTTGTTCCAAAGAGATCAGGAATAATAACACCAAGCAGATCTCAAAGGTCTACACAACTGCGAGATTGGTCATCAGGCAGAAAACAGCTACATATTCATTACAGCTCACTTTTGTTTTAAAAAGAAGGCATCATACCGTGAACCCATTTTTCCATTAAAATAATTCTTTAGAGAAAGTTACTTTGTTTAGTATATAAAGAATTTTCTACTTGTTTACAGGTAGTCCCTTAGGGAGGAAACTGAAATCAAGGTGAGTTTTATAAAATTCTTTGCCCTTTATATCTCATTAAGTATTTTATATAAAAAGTAAACTAAATGAACATTTCGGTCACTGTTTGATCTGAGCATTTTTCACACTAATTACATACTGATTTTTTTTCTTTTATAAACTGATAGTTCTTCCAATTGCCCTAGTTCTTTCCTCACAAATATGTTCTTCACCCATATACTAAGCATAAAATACCTTCTTTTTTTCAATTGGTCCACAGAACCCAATACTTATGCTTTTCCACCATTCATAAAAAGAAACAAATTTCCAAACTCTCTTTTCTCACACTTCTATCTAACTCCTTGTTTCTGAAGTTCCCAACACAATCCACAAACATAATCAATATCTGAAATACCATGTGCACCAGTATCTGAAGCACATATAAAGACCTAGAATTAACCTTGGGGATTATCTCACACACTCACTTTGACCCAGAATTAATGTTGAGGGCCTTCTTACATGCTTTGAAATCTGAGTGCATCTGCAACTGTAAACTCTCTGACCTCAGGATAATAAAAGTTTGCAATACTACAAATAAGAATCACCGTTTGTAATCCCTGATCCCAGAAAACGGGCAGCTACACTGCTCCCTTACTGGTAGGAATCTGTCCTCTGGGGGAGGAGGGAGTCTTGCTTTCTCTGTTTTCCTTCCAGCCACCTATAGATGTCCCTTGAAAGACTGAGAAAAGAGTCTACAGAGGCTCCCAGATCCAAGAGTGACAAGCGTAAAATTCTGCCGGGGGTGGAGGTAAGGGGCTGGAATGGGACCTTCTCTTTCAGAAACTCCTCCATTTACCACTGCTCACTTGCCTTCAGAGGAGCCTGAAGCCAGCCCTCAAGGAAAGATACAGCTAATTCTGTGGAGGTTGGTAGTGATCTGAGAAAGTATGTCACCCTACTCAGAGAGACTTATGCTGACTAGGTAAATCTTGATCTAAAACCTAAGGCTTGTGGCTGAGCCATGGATGACATACATCAAATCAGGCTGAGGACAGAGAATCTGGGATATGGAATCCACACCTTTTTCCATCCTAGAATTTCTATGCTTCCCAGCTTCTTTCAAGAGCCTCTCCCAGTTCTCCACGGGCTATCGAGCTATCCCATCTTCCCCTGTTTACCCTGATAAAGGATAGGAACATATTTTAAAATAAGGTGCCCCCAATTCCTGCAAACCATGGAGGACGGTATAGGAACATCATTTTACTCAGTAGAACTGTACACAGTGTATATAGTTTCCTCCCCACTACTTACCTATGAGGTCACTAGGAAAACTGCTACTCTTTTAATGTCTTCCCTCTCCTGTTTACCTTTGATATCCCTCTTCTCCCTCCCTAGCTTTTCCCTTCTTCTCTATCCTGTAGTACAGAGCCTCTTTTCTTCACTACTATATAATTCTAAACACAGGCTCTGCCAATAACCCTAAGCTATTGCTGCATCATGCTGATTTGCACCAGCTGTGCCCTATGGCGGTTAACCCACACTTATAACAGAGCCTCCTTAGATCTTCCTCTGAGAACAAGATTCCACATATACATCTAAAAGTCATAACCAGTGGGGTGGAAACTGAGCCAAGAATAAATAGGTCCTGCTTTGAACTACTGATTACATTAAGTAAGAAAAATAACACAACTGGAGGAAAGAAAAATGCTACCCAGAGGTGTAGCTTAAAGATTTTCTTGGACATGTACAACAAACTATTAGATGATCTGCCCCCTCAAACATCCCACTCCCAAATTGAAGGTCAATTTTCTCAATGAAAGGAAGATGCAGGTCAGGGCAGGGAGTGAAGAAAGGAAAGACTTCATTATGAAGAACTCAAGTGACAATAAAAAGTATACTCCCAAATGAGAGCATCCAGGAACTTTACCATGTAACAAGAGTTTGCAAAGCTTAGAGTCTTTGAGACCCTTAAACAGTTGGGAAATACCAAATGCACGGAGTTGGGAATTAGAGTATAATGACGTTATTCAGCAACTTTGGGCAAATCACAATCTCAGATCATCAGTTTTCCTATCAACTCCCTCCTGACGAGTCACTGGCAAGGTCACTAGCTGGTTTGTGTATACTGAATTGTCTGGCCCATTTATTTTCCATTATGAAACCATGTGTAATGGTCCTGTGTCTGAACATGATCAGATAATGTGAATGACTATCATTAGAATGTAATCATCCTTCTTTGTCTCTGTCCCAGTGCGACTGTGTTCCAGATTCTTCAAACTCCATTCTTCCTAGCTCCATAGTATAATAGACAAATACCATTCTTTTTATTAAAAGAAAAATCTTCCAGATTGTAAAATTATTTATTAGTTTCAAAAACTCTGGCTAACTTCAAGATCAGGGACACAAACATGATCCATCTGACGCAAGAGGACATCAGCAGTCTAAGAAAAATGATAATGATAAAACTAGCTTTTTATTACAAAGCTCATCTACTTACAGATCAGGTTCCCAAAGGCTACATTCAAGTCTGTTTCACTGTAAGTCCAGGAGGATATTAAACAAGTCACTGCTAACCATCTCCTGTTGATGGCAGGCAGAAATGGTGTACAGGACACCATTTCAGGACAGCTTCAAGCCATCTACGAAAGTTCTTAGGTTGGAAATATGTAGGAGACAGAACTTCTATACTCTATACACTTTATTCACTTGGAGTAAAGTTTTCTGTCCACTAAAAATAGCAACATAATTTCAGGCTCCCCAGAAAACACGGCATTCCATTAGTCTTTAAGCACTGAATTATCAGTTCCTAACCACCAACGACATTGGTACAAAAATGGAGACCCACCCCCCAACAGTGGCAGACAGGGGTCTTGACGTTTGGAGGACAAACTCTCCCCCAGAGTCACAACGCTTTCATGGCCCTTCATGATCTGACCCCTGCCCTCCTTTCAAGCCTCATGTCTCCCAACACCTCCTGCCTTAAACCCTATCTTCCATCCATATTGAACTACTCTCTATGCCTCCATCCCCTTCAACCTCTATGCCTTTGCACATGCTTTTCCCTCTGCACATGCAAAGGACTTCCTTCCCCAACTAATCCCTGGGTGTAGTTTACCCTAGTCATTCTCCATGTCTCATATTATATATCACTAACTCCTACACATTATTAAGTACTCTTAGCTTTTCCAAGCCTCCCAAATTTAGGTAAAAATATACCTCACATATGCTCCCTTAAAACCTGTATTTCCTTTTAATTGCCGTGATCACATGTATGGTGCATTAAAAAAAAATATCTGTATCGCTCATTGGACCGTAAGCTCCCTGAGGCAGGGGTTATGTGAGTCCTATTCATAGTAGGTACTCAACAAATATTTATTGAGTCAATGACTCAATTTCACTATTCTATATTTACTAAGGTAGGGATTAATTTATTTTAGATGTTTTCTTTATTTAAGGACAGCAGTCATTTTATTTAACCCTTTTGTTTTGACATGTTTAATTTTTAGAATTGTAAAAGATAGAGAAATGCAAATGGATAATCGTGTTCGTATTACCACCATCTGGAACTGACAAATGTTAACAGTTTTGCATGGTACATCTGGTCTAGTCAAGACTATTTTCAAAGGGCCAAAACTCAGGTGATTTTGTGATCAGTCCTGATTTAACTAGAGAGAAAAAAAATGGAAACAATAGTATTAA
This sequence comes from Leucopleurus acutus, assembly GCF_964270905.1. Taxonomy (NCBI): domain Eukaryota; kingdom Metazoa; phylum Chordata; class Mammalia; order Artiodactyla; family Delphinidae; genus Leucopleurus; species Leucopleurus acutus. The sequence continues at coordinate 54,547,827 of NC_139143.1, forward strand.
GCACTAGCTACATGCTAATCATTGTCCTAGGTTTATATATACTCCATATTCAACTGTCCTAAGAGAATATTATTATCCACACTTTATGGATGGAGACACTAAGACTTAGACGATTAACTACTGCCTCAGAGAATAAACCCAGTAAACGTTACCACCATGTTCAAACCAAATTCTAACTAAATCCAAATCCACGGGGCTTTGCCCCTTATTGTCTAGATCCTCAAATCCTATCCTTATCTGGAAGGCACTTGCACTTTTTGAGCCAGAGAATGTACTTTCACATATGTTATTCATCTATTCATTTAAAAAACATCAATTAAGTGCCTACTAAGGGTGTGTGCTGTTACCTCATAAATGCGCAGAAAATTAAGTTAATCAGGGCACTGCATTCACAAGCATTTTGAATAATTTAGCTGTGAATAAATTAAGTGGTGATATAATGCCGTGGAAGTTTCTCCAATGCAAAAGAAACATGCAACCATCAAGGCAATGAGAAAATAGCATTAAAAGGCTGAATAGATTTCCTCCCACCCCCACTTCACACAGGTTAAGGATGAAAAATGACAAGCTACATTCACATTAGATGGCCCCTGAAAGTTTATCCTGGTCCTACAAGGACTATAATCTTGTAGTTTTGGTATGAAAAGACTTTACAAGGTGGCTAGATATTTAAGAGTCATATTTAAAACTTGGTTGTCACTTACGATTTCTGCAGTGTCCTATACTTCTGTCTTAACAGTTAAGCATATGAAACCTAGGGATAAATAATTTGGCTTTCTCAGTATATCTTCTAGGCTCTCAGTTCAAATTCTTATGGTTGTTTAACGGTCGGCATGTGTGTGGCCCGATAGTTCACGTAGGGTACGGTTAAGCCCCTGCACTTTCTTTCTTGTGTTCCCTGTCTCCCTTCAGAAAATGGATGACACCTTGTTCCCTGCCCCCAGAGAAACTGCCTGTCCCTGTGTGTATACTTTGTATCAAAGGGCTGGCTATATTTCTTCCAGTAAGTCCTGAGTGTTTGGGAATCACTCACTTTTTTGTGACAGTGCTGTCAGCAGTTTGGACTTCTCTTAGTAAGTTATAATACTTCTGGACTCCCATTTGAAATCCTGGCTCTTTCTTGCTTTCCCATGTCTACCACCCTCCATGATTCCTTAAAAATAACTTCTCCTACCTTGATTGACAGAGCATGATTCTTCCATCTTAGTGTTTCAAGTCTTTTTGCCATTCTTAGCTTCCTTGATCAACATTTTTACTTTGAAACAATTCAGATTTGTCCTTGTATTGCATCCATCCTACTTAAAATGAATGTTCTGAAGCAACAAGTTAGTTTGTCAGCATGGTTTGACCATAAGGGTAAACAAGAGTGGGTGGAGTGGTTATTTTGCTTACTGAGGACTCTTTTCATCAGGCTATATGTTTTTATTGTCACTGTATTTTTTTCTATACACAAATGGTGTTGATTTCTCGGAAATCCAGTAAAATTCTAATGGTTCCTATTATTGGCAAGTACATGCCACGGAATAAATCATATGGTTCTGGGCCTTGGGTCTGTCCTTTTATGATGTCAGAGAAAACACCACTAACCCCTAGAAATTCTGTCACTTGGGTGTTCTCAGAGTAAGCATTAACACATGAGATAGTTGTTTATCCGTCCATTCCTTTGTTCATGCATTCATTCATTCATTCATTCAACAAATGTCTCAACAGGTAGTGATGTAACTTTGAATAAAGCAGACACAGTTCCTCATGTTAGGAGCTCATAGTATACTGGAAAAGAATATAAAATAAGCGATTGCCATATAATGTGATAAATGTCTACAAAGGAAACACAGGGTACTTTAAAAAAAAGTTAAGAAAAAAATGACAAGGGCATACAACATAGTCTGTGGAGATCAGGGGAAATTGCCAGGGTCTGAAGGATGAATAGGAATTAGCTAGGCAAAGTGGAAGGAAGGGTACCCTAAACAGAGATGACAGCATGATGTGCAAATGCACTGGGGCTACCAATATCCTGATATCAGAGTGCAATTTTTTAAAGAATACTAACCCTTTCCTACCAGTGACCACCCCTAAATCTCTACCTTTCTGAAATGTCCTCCATCTATAAAGTTTCCTGGGGAATTCCCTAGCGGTCCAGTGGTTAGAACTCCGTGCTCTCACTGCTGAGGATCTGGGTTCAATCCCTGTTTGGGGAACTAAGATCCCACAGGCTGCACGGTGCGGCCAAAAAAAAAAAAAAATTTTTATAAAGTTTCCTCAGATTCCTAGACCCAGGTTTTTCATCAAGTAAAGCAGGTACATTTCTCAGATGCCAGGTCATAAGAGAAAAGTTTATAGTGAAAGTTTTCAACTATTTCCTCTTCTGGGCCCCTGAAAGAGAGTGGGCCTTTGAACTAGCTACTCACTGCTGTGGGAAGGAATTGAATCTCTCCCAAATACCCAACATTTGTAATCCAAGGGCAAATTTAAATAATGTCATTTCTTTCTCATATTTGTCCCCTCGAAGGAGAGATAAGCCTAAAGGACAGAAGACACTTCTTTCCCTTTCATGGGCACTATTTCAGTGTGTAAGCTCCTCTCCTCCCATCATTTGCCTCTTTATTGCCTCATGCCAAGCTTGTCCTGACGCCATGGAGTTTTCAAGGGAATAAAAAGAGACCCTGAGGTTTACAACGAACACATTTTGGAAAACAATGAGCTGAAACAGAACTGCTTTGCAAACTTTTTCTTGGAGACCTAAGACCCACATGAATGCAAGCCCCATGAAGGAATGATTTCCAGGCCCTCAAGAAAATGGTCCTTTTCTTCCTTCCTTCCTTCCTTCCTTCCTTCCTTCCTTCCTTCCTCCCTCCCTTCCTTCCTCCCCTCCCTCCCTCCCTTCCTTCCTAAATTCACCTGGAGTTTCCTTTACTCTCTGTAGCAAAATGCAAAGAAATGTTCATGTCTGATACCGTGAAGGCGCGGTGCATTCTAGAACTGGGAGGCAAACAGAACAGGCTAAATTGGTTGCAAATGTCTAAGAGAATTCTACAGGAGAAAGCTCTCTACATAACAATTTTATCCTCCTAAAAGGGCTTGGCCTTTTCGCACTCAAATGGTCACCTGAGCAACTGAGTCAGCAGCTAGGATAACACAAGGTTTAGAACCCAACCTGCCTACTCCTTTTCAGGAAGAGGCCCTTGAGGAGCACACTGCTGGCTCAAGTGTCATCCCTCCTCACCCACGGGGGAGAGAGGGAGGAGCTGAGTGGTTCGGAAACCCCCCTATCTGGCCACTCCCTGGAATTATCTGTATATCTCAACACAGTGCTGTTTAGTTGGGGTTGTCTTCCTCCTGGAAAGATCACCCATAGGAACCTTGGTGGTGGCAGTCTCATTGGAGTCAGGCAGCTGTGTCTCCAGTTCAAATCCTGTAGTAATTTAAAAACATAAAAAGGATCCCCGGGCTTCCCCAAAGCGGCTGGGCCCGTGAGCCATGGCCGCTGAGCCTGCGCGTCCGGAGCCTATGCTCCGCAGCGCGAGAGGCCACAACAGTGAGAGGCCCACGTACCGGAAAAAAAAAAAAAAAAAAAAAAAAAAGGATCCTGGAGTGTGAGGCCTTCCAGAACATGGGGGCAATCTTGAGCTTAGACGGCATGGGTCAGAAGCAACTATTGTAAAATTAGTAGGCCAGTATGGTGTAACATTTTGTACTCTTCCCCCCTCACTGATTCATTCAATAATAATAAAAGTCTGCATCTATTGCTTGTTATGTAGGACCACTGTTCTAAGCATTTTGCATAATATCACTCAGTTAATTCTCACAACCTATTAGTATACACGTTTTACAGATGAGGAAACTGAAATACAGAGAGATTAAGAAATTTAACAAGGTCACACAGCAAGTCTAGCTCCAGAGTCCACGCTCTTAATTCCTCTATATATTTTCTGTATTTGGTAAATACTTCTTAAGCACCTACTAAGTGCCAAACACTGTGCATAATATTGGCATATACAGATGAATATGACAGAGGCCCTGCCCTTGAGAAGCTTACATTCTAGTTTGAGAGACAGCAATACATAAACATACAAGTACCATTCATGTGATGAGTCTTATTAGATAGATAAGCAGAGGTAGGACCACACGGTAGGGTCACTAACCCTGACCAGAGGGGTCAAGGATGTCTTCCAGGAAGAGGTGGTACTCGAGCACCTTCTAACACCAACACTGAAAAGTAACCAATATGAAACGTTTGATATCAGGGGTATCCCCCTTTAGTTTAGACTATGAAGCTTATTGGAAACCTCATGCCATAACTCAAATGGACTTACATGGGGCTACTTGGGACTCTGGCAGCAAGAGCCAAGGGGTAAAAATATGAAGATACAAGGTGGGTAGATTGGAGCTAGAGAGACTTCCCTGATGGTAGGTCTGTGTCCCGTGGTGATAGCAGACTGTGTGGTGAGCAGTCTCGCAAGGGCATAGGAAAACTCTGTTATGATTCTGGCAGGCTTTAATGTCCAAGGAAGCAACAGGAGTTCAGGGAATGGGTGAAAATACCCAGGTTCCAAACAATCAGACTGTTCACACAATTGGACTCCAGTCAATAGCTTCGAGTATGCGGAGCAGTATTCAGTTATGCAGAGAAAAGAGCTATGAAGAGCTTAGCAGAGGTTTAGGGCCCCATTTAAATGGGATGGAGTTAAGGGCAGGGTGCAGTCTCCATGAGATACCTGGATACTACATGGGAAAACTGAGATGGAAACCTAGTCACATACTTGGACAACACTCTGAGGAATGAAGGAGAGTTACGACTCAGTGGGCACGTTGGTGTTTATTCCCATGAGACACCGCTGAGCCAAGCCCTAGGAGAGCAAGACTGATACCATTTATTGTGCTGAGGCTGCTGCCCTGGCCAGGATTAAGCTGAAGTCTGGGCAGGGAAGCCAAATGTAGAATCAGGTCGATTTAAACAATTTTGGTAGACAGCTTCATGAGGAGGTAAGAGTATAAATGAAGAGAGACAAGCTTGAGTTTGAATCTTACTCTGCCTCTTACCAGCTATGTATCTTTGAGCAGGTGCCTTAACATCTAATCTTCAAAATCCTTATCAAAAATGTCCCTATGGCTGTGACAATTAAATATATTGATGAATATAAAAGTGCCAAGGACAGTTCTTGACACAGAGGAGGTGCTCAATATATGATATTTTCCCTCCCTTACAGACCCCGATTGAATATTATTCGGTCTCAATATTCCATTTCTCACCATTGATAATGCCTACTTTACTCATCTCAGTAAAAATACTTCAAAGCATGTTTATATATTAATAAGGTCCTAGGCAGGAAATGTCTATCCCTTTGCCTCATGTTAAAATTTGTGGCAGAGAGAAGGAGTCATTCAGAATCACAGAGAAGAAGCCTAGCGCTGTCATCGAACCATAGCCTTTAAGTTCAGCAAAGAGCTGACTCTTCAGAGATGAATACAATGCACACCCATTGCTTGTCCAAATTGTCATCCAGTTTTTCTTTTTCTTTTTAATTCTCTCTCTTCCTATCCCTCAGATGAGTATGATTTAATCTCCAAAGTATGCATGATGAACACATACTATTTCCTCCTCCAAGAATGTGATGTTACAATGTGGGCCCACATTCCAGAACTGGATTGAGAGAGAGAGTCTCCATACAGGCGTTCACTAGTTTAATTTCACACAGAGAACATCTCTGTTTCACAGCCACAGAGAATATTGCTTATCTTGGCAGCCTTCTCACAAATGTAAGACACTGAGCACAGATAAGTCCAGTGCATAATGAATGAGTTGATGCAATTTCAACCAGTAACAACACCAACAACAAAAAAAACACCACCACTTAGTGCTATACGATGGTGAATCAGATGAATCACCTTTGTACCCAGAGATGGCAGCATTTTGGTTGATGTTAAAATTTAGAGAAACAACATATTTCTATGAAATCATGATTACAGAATCACTATGAAAATGATTCATCCATCAACCATCAGGTATTTATTTCAACTTGTGTCCAGCAGTATGCCAGTGCGTTAGGGTTTCTAAGCGAAGTAGAGTTAAAACTAATGGACACGGTCTCAAGGACCGACAGCCTAGCTGGAAAGAGAGAACTCCCATCATGAAAAGAAGAACCACCCCAAATAATCCCTAGCACAGCATGGACAGAGCAGAAGGACACCGAAGTGGCCAAGAGCAGTTTTGAAGTGTTCTAGGCCACCCTTCACATGGCTGACAGAGCAGCATTTCTAAAACACAAATCTGACCATGTCACTACCCCTGCCTGAAAGCCTTTACTGACTCCCTGAGGTCCACAGGACAATTCCTGAATAGCCAAGTGGAGCATAGAAGACTTTTCGTTATTTGGTCCTTCTCAGCAGCTTCACCTCTCGCCATTTCTCTTCGCTACAGATGCTCCAAACTGCAGGATGTCCTCTCTAATACTGCCCTCTTGTACAATGTTCCCTCTTCCAGGAATATTCGCTCTGGTTCCCCTTCTAAAACCCCATTTTCTGGGCTAACTTCTACTTTTCTTTTAAGAATGAACTCAAGTCTTACCTCTCTGGGAAGCTTTCTTTCCCTGACACCCACACCTACATAAGCTTACTCACACCTATGCTGGACTACAGCTCCCTGCTGTAGGCTCTGAAAATACCTGTTGATGTATTTATTACAGCACTCATCACACTGCATTGCAATTATTGATTTATTTAACGCTGTTCTCCCAACCTATTGCCCATTTTTTAAGATCAACTTTATTGAGGCATAATTGACATATAATAAAATGTATCAATTTTAAGTACATAGTTCAGTTAGTTTTGAAAAATATGTATATTCATGTAACCACCATGACAATCAAAGGACAGAACGTTTTCATCTCCACAAAAATATGTCCAACTTCCTCACTGCTCCTTTGCTCATTTAAAAAAATAAAAGATACCGAGATTTTATAAAAATGGTACAAATGCACTTATTTACAAAACAAATAGAGCCACAGATGTAGAAAACAAACATATGGTTACTGGGGGAAAGGAATAAATTGGGGGATTGGGATTGACATATACATACTACTATATATAAAATAGATAACTAATAAGGACCTACTGTATAACACAGGGAACTCTACTCAATACTCTGTAATGACCTATATGGGAAAAGAATCTTTAAAATCTCTAAAATCGTTATATATATATGTATAATTGATTCACTTTGCTGTATACCTGAAACTAACACAACATTGTAAATCAACTATACTCCAATAAAAATTGAAAAAAAAAGATACAGAGATTTTATAAAGACATTTATTTTTCATGCTTGATCATTCATCAAAAACTTCATTATTTTCTGCTATATGCGTGTATTATTTATAATTTAACAATTAAATATTTATATTTAATGGTATATTTAGAATAGTTAAAATTAATCAATACATTAAAGATGGACTTGAGGATATGGGGAGCGGGAAGGGTAAGCTGTGACAAAGCGAGAGAGAGTCATGGACATATATACACTACCAAACGTAAGGTAGATAGCTAGTGGGAAGCAGCCGCATAGCACAGGGAGATCAGCTCGGTGCTTTGTGACCGCCTGGAGGGGCGGGATAGGGAGGGTGGGAGGGAGGGAGACGCAAGAGGGAAGAGATATGGGAACATATGTATAACTGATTCACTTTGTTATGAAGCAGAAACTAACACACCACTGTAAAGCAATTATACTCCAATAAAGATGTTAAAAAAAAAAGAAAGAATATTTTAAATTCAAATATATTTGACAAACTGATTTGTGCCTACATAAAATTTATAAATGATTCTAAGAAGTCAGTTATAAATACTGTGTAAGAAGGTACTTAACTAAATGTGGCCAAAAATAAGAAAGATTCAACATTATCTAGATGATATTTTCTGACCAAGTGAAATACTTTTTTAAAAATAAGTTTAAAAAGCATATATTTTTAAGACACACTTTAACTCACGAAAGAGTGTAGGACTCACATGTCCAGCAGTATTGTGGACTGAATACTGTAATTAACTCTCCCCCTGAGAACAACTAAAAAATGCTTGATAAAATAAAACTAAAATGCCTTTTTCAATATATTGATAGGCTGACAAAAAATTAAGAACTCTTAAAAGCCAAACCTATATGAAAGAAGAACCTACAGAGATAAGCACTGAAGTCAGCCTCCATTTTGAGGGCATTGGCTTAACCAGGTAAACTTAAGCTTTGTTTTTTGCTAGACACTTATTTAACTGCCCGCCAAAATTCAATTTGTGCTTCCCTTTCCAGAGTACTGAGTCATCACTAGGAAGTGGTTGCCCAGCCAGAGATTATATTTCCCCACCTCACCTCCCTCATATCCACATAGGACAGTGGGATTAGTTCTCAGTGATGATAGAATGTAAAGTGAGTTGATGTATGTCACTCTGGTCCAAGAAAGTTAAGAACTGGGTGTGTCTTCTTCAATCTCATTTTTTGCTAATTGCTATCTGAACTTAGAAGATTCCTAGGCCCCAGAGGATAGTGGAGCTGCAAGAATAAAGTAATCTGTGACCCTGAATCATCATATGGAGAAAAGCTTCATTCTCATCAGAAACACCTACATTAGGTTATTATGTGATTGAGAAATAAACTCTTATTGCATTAAACCACATGCCCTCCATGACAACACAAGGAAAATTGCTTATCTTGAAATATGGTGCTGGATAGGGGCAGGGAGAGGGGAGTCATTTCCCCCTAGAATTAATTACCACAAGCATATATATCTATAGGTTTCCAGCCTATATTCACATTGAGTGGTCTGAAAAACCTCAAGCTAAGAATTTATTTTAAAGTGACTTCCAGTTGATAGTGCTCCCAGAAGTAAATGCAATTTCTCTCCAGAGAAAACTCCTTTCATTCCAAGAAAAATGAACCCACTTTCAAAAATCATAAAACACACAAAGAACAAAAACACCAAGTGCAAGAACCAAAAGAAAAAACAGATAGTTGAATAAGACTCACAGCTATCAGAATTGCCAATTTAGAATATAAAACCATTATACTTAATGTTGTTCAGAAACACTCCTCCATGAGTCTCTCTTGTTCCTGCATGTCTTGCTTTGTATACAAAAAAACAAAAACAAAAAAACAAAACAAAACAAGAAAACCAAGGCTCTAGCTGATCTTTACCTGGACCATTTTTCAGGTCTGTGTTTGCAGTGAGTATCCTTCAAGGATAAAGTAATGTCTCACTAGGAGAAAGTGTAGGCTTTCTTACTGTCTACTATAAACTGGCAAGTTCCCCAAGGTCAGTGATCCTCTCCTGTGCAAGCAGCTATCTAGGCCTATCTGTGTCATTCCTGTAGGAACTGGGACATAGGGAACCAAAACAAACATGCTGACACTCTGGCTACTGCTTCTTCTGTGACTAATAAAGTCTTTTGTCTCTGAGACAAGTCTCGTGTCTTCTTTCAGCTAATTTGCAAACAGTGTAAAATCTCATACTCTTCAAATGTCTTGACATATAGTCTTTAGAAATAAAAATATGAACAGGAAGCAAGAAACTAAAGTAATGACTGGAAGATTTTAAGAGAACAAAACTGAACTTCTAGAAGTAAAAAATAGAATAACTGAAATTTAAAACTCAATGATTAAAGGGCAAATTAGATACAACTGAAGAGAGAATTAGTGAATTGGAGGATAGATTTAAAATTAATCAGAATACAGTACAGAGAGGAAAAAAGATAGTAACTCTGAAAGAGAGGTTAAGGGACATGAGCAAAGTGTAAGAAAAATGAGCATAAATCTTGGAGTTGCAGAAGGAAAATGAAGCAAAAGCAATTATTAGAGAAGAAAATTACAGAGATGTTTCCACACTGATGAAAGACACCAATCCATATATTTGGGAAGCCCTATGACTTCCAAGAGGTTAAACAAAAGAAACCCACACCTAAACACAGAAGAGTAAAACTGCAAAACAGCAAAGATGTAGAGAATACCTAAGCAATTAGAGAGAAAAGACATCACAGATGGCCCCCCACTTACAATGGTTCAACTTACATTTTTTCAACTTTACAAAGGTGCAAAAGTGATACGAACTCAGTAGAAATCATACTTCAAATTTTGAATTTTGATCTTTCCCCAGGCTAGCAATAGGCAATACAATACTTTCTCATGATGCTGGGCAATGGCAGGAAACCACAGCCCTCAGTCAGCCTCAGTCACAAAGGTGAATCAATACACTTACAACCATTCTGTACTCATAAAACCATTCTGTTTTTTCACTTTCAGTACAGTATTCAGTAAATTACATGAGATATTCAACACTTTATTATAAAATAAGCTTTGCATTTAGATGATTTTAGGCTAAGGCAAGTTTTCTGAGCACATTTAAGGTAGGCTAGGGTAAACTGTAATGTTTGGTAGATTAGGTGTATTAAATGCATTTTTGACTTATGATACTTTCAACTTATGATGGGATTATCAGGATGTAACCCCATTGTAAGTCAAGAAGATCTGTATATTCAAAGAAATAAAACTTAGACTTTCAGCTAGTTTACAATGGAAACAATGGAAAGCAGAAGACAATGGAATATTTTCAATGTACTGAGATAAAGTAACCTGAAATTCTATATCCATCTAAACTATCATTCTAAAACTGCACTTAAAATAAAGACATCTTCAAACCAAATAATAATAAAACACACAAAGAAAGACTTTTGCTAAAGTTAGACCCTCAGAAAAGTAAACTCTAAAAGAAAAAGAAAAATTATCGGAGATGGGGTTGAGATGCAAGAAGGAAATGAGGAAAGAATGAGATTCTGTTTTATACAAACTAGACTGGAAAAATTAAGAAATCTGACAATTCCAAAACTTGGCAAGGATATGGAATAGGGGGAAATTTATGCACTGCTGGCGGGAGTGTAAACTGGTACCACTTTGGAAAACAATGTGGCAATAACTTGCAAGATGGAACTTGCACATAACAGGTATTAACCTAGAAATCAGGGATATTCTTATACAGGGGCATAAGACATGTATAAGCATGTTCACAGTAGCATTGTTCATAATGAAAGAAAAACTAAATAATTGAAATGTTCATCAACATAACTATGAATAAATAAGTCATGGTATAACCACATAATGGCATATTATTCAACACTAAAAATTAATGAATTACTACTACATGTATTAATGTTGTAAGTCTTGAAAATCTTAGAAACAGGTTGAGTGAAAGAAATAAGTCACCAAAGAAATCAGATATATATCACACATATATATGACTATATAAATAGCTTATATGACTAAACAATATTTTGGGGGAATACATATGTATGTAATAAAACTGTTTAAAAGCCAAAGAACGATTGATTAAAAACAGATTTCAAGAACATGGTTACCTTTGTAAGGAAAGGAATCCAGGGGAAAGGATGTGAAGGATTACACATACGGATTCAACAAATCAATAAAATTCTAGTTCTTAAGTTGGTTGTGAGCTCACAAGTGTTTGTTTTAATATTATACACTATAAGTTACATGTATATTATTTTGTAGGTATCAAATATTATAATGTAAAGAAATTAACATTTGGCACAAAAGGAAAAGGAATAGAAGGAGCTTCCTTAACCTTCGTTATAAAAATCTTACAGCAAAATGGTATAGGATAAAATATTGGTGAAATATTGAGGGTGAAATATTGAAGCATGCCTTTTAAAGTCAACAATGAGGCAAGATATTCACTGAATCATAAATATGTTGATACTCCCCCAAATTAATCAACAAACTTATTGCAATCCATATCAAATTCCCAGCAGACTTTGTTGTTTCTTCATATTTGCAGTACTTAATAAGGTCATCCTAAATTCATATTGAAAATCTAAGTTCCAAAAACAGCCAAGACAATTTTGAAGAGCAATAACTCAGTGGAGGGACATGCCCTACCAGATATCCAGGTTTCCTTCAAAGCTAGAATAGTTGAAGGAGTACCACATCAGCAGAGAGAGTATGTAAAGAAACATGATACACGAAATATAGCATTACAAGCTAAAGAAGAAATGATGGACATTCAAAAATGGTATGAGGATAACTGATTATCCATATGGAAAAAATTCATGTTAAAACAAGAAAGCCCCATTTCAAAATAATCAGATTAACCAATATTTAAAGGTCTGATGATATCAATAACTGGGAGAATGTAGAGTAGGGAAAATTCTCATATGCTGTTAGTGGGGATATAAACTCATGTCCCCATCTTGGAGACAAATCTGGTAATAACTAGTAAAACTGAAGGCTTTCATACTTTATAATCCAGCATGCCACTTCTAGGTGTCTATGCTAGAAACATGTATAACACTGCCTTGTATTGAAAAAAACAAAGTTAATCAACAAGAAAATGGATAAATTTGACCTTATTAATCAATAGAGTATAAAAAGCAGTTAAAATGAATAAACTAGAACTACATGTATCATCATGGAAAACAGATAAAATAGAAACAAAATGTTAAGTAAAAAAAGCAAGATGTAGAAGTAGATATACAGTATAAAGCTTATGTAAAACTTAACAGATGTAAATCAATACTATATATTGGAGATACAGATAACACGTATGCAGTATACATATTGAAATATGCATAAGGATGATAGACGTCAAATTCAAGATAGTGATTACCTTTGGGTAAGGAGGGAGGGGATTACCTTTGGGTAAGGAGGGAGGGGAATAAAATTGGGTGCCAGGACTAGGGTGAGGCAAACAAGTCATCTAGCATGCAAAACATCAGGACTTATTAACTTTCAAGTTTGTGCAAGTGCAGGACACAAACCTAACAGTGAGCGCCTCCTTAAATTTTGTACCCTCAGCACCTCCCTTATCTGATCCTAGTCTTGGCCCTGTTAGGTAAGATACAAAGACTTCAAGAGCTCTCTGCAGAGTTTTATTGCTTAAAAAAAAAATCAGTTGTGCAAGTATTTCCATAGAAAGTGTTTACAATTTCTTTGGCTGGATTTCACACGTTTAAGACTGTAGTTGTTATGTTAGTTTCTTAGATTGGAATTGTCACAACATGCAGGTATTAGAGATTTGGACACCAAACACAAGTGCTCTGAGAACTTGGTACAATGATTTCTCATGAGATTCCTTTTCTCTTTACAGAATAACCAACAGAAAGACATGTGACTAAGCTTGGCAGTGACCCCCTCACCCCCCTGGCTTTGCATCTTGAGCAGAGAAATGTGAGAATGAGGAGAGGGTAGAGACCAGTTTGGAATTTATACCAGGGGTAGGGCTCTGAGTAGTTCCTGCTGACTTGGTTCCTGTCCTGTTTCCAAACATAGTTCTCCAAACTTCCCATCAATTCTGTGAGCCTCCCAATATCCTCCAATAATTTCCCATTTTCTTTAAATTAGTCAGAGTCAATTTCTGTTGCTCGCCACTGGAGAGACCTAACGATACTTAGCCTCGTGCTGTCAAGGAATGAATTTATATAATTCCACATGTGTTAGTTGATCCTTAGGAATCAACTTTTTCACCACGATCTGATTTCCCATTTAGGTTTGGTAGGATTCTACAAGGACAATGTCTACTTGTATATTTTAAGCCCTATCGGTCGGGGCTAACTCCCTTGGCTGAATCACTGTGGAGTATTATTAATGTCCAAGGGACACACCCCTGACTTCTTATTCTCCAGCTGTGGTTGTGCCTATGGCCCCAAAATAAAAAATTGCCAAGCTTGCCTATGATAATGGCCACACCAAGAATGATAATTTCAAGTCTAAGAAAATACATTACTGCGTCAACTGTGTCACTTAAGAGTTGTCTTACCTCCTCTGTCTTTAAAACTTCCCATATCCGAGCGTGATCTTCCACCAGCCAGTGTCCTGCGCTTTCTACCTTGGTGGAAAGTTTGAGTTTAGACACCACATGAGCAGGCTCTCCCACGGGCTTCCCCTCCATCTTGAAAGAGCCAGGCAGGAGGCATTACGGATCTGTTTGGAAGAATAAAGTGAGATCCAGGTTAAAACACTGAGTAACATAAAAAGAGATAGGAAAGCAAATGATCACGCTTGATTTGTGGATAATGAGCCCATCAACAACAGGCACCAACTTTTATGGCTACTTTTTATGTTTTAGATATTCATGATTGGTATTTTAATGCAGGAATCTGGAGGCAGGGATGCATTCTGATAATGGATGAAGTGATAAAAATTGTAAAGCAAAGTAAAAAGCATCCTCTGCCTGTTCTATCTGCTTGTCACTTTGCTCTGGTCCCTCAGTAGGAGCAATGGAAATGGGTGGATGTAAGACAAGCCTGAGCGATGTTTTCGTATTTCCATGCCATGCAGTGCATGAGGAAGAAGCACTGGCTCTGGGGTCAGGAGTTTTACTCTTCAAACATCTATTAAACACTTATTTATTCGAGGCTCCATGCAAGGCATACACAAATAACTTGGTAGTTTGGTCCTTCACCTTAAAAAGCTTACTGTCTCAGGGCAGAAAGTGCCATAAACAAGCAATCACAACACAGTGTATTACAGCAGAATGTGTGAAACACCTCAGTAATCATGTTTCCAAACTGTAGTGGAAGCACAGAGGAAGGTTCTCTTCAATATTTATTGGCTGTGTTACTTTCCTGAGTCTCCATTTCATCAGCAGTTGCTGCAGAGACAGTATCTAAAAATTGATAACAATTCTATAAAGTCTACTTCCTTGACATCAATCTACCTGCCATTGGCTTGTTCAGAATCACGTCATGCCTACCCAGCACCATACTGCCCTAAGGGATCTCCTTACCTCCATTCACGTCCCCCGGGTCTATCCTTCTCAGGGTAATTTTTCTAAAAAGCAATTCTGATAATGATGTTCTACCTACCAAAAACTTTGCCAGGAGAATGAAATCCAAACTCCTTAACACAGCATCCAAGGCCTCCTCTGCCTCTCTTCTCCCACCGTGCCCAGCTGCCTCCTCTGTTATTCTGTTTCAGTCCTTTGAAAGTGCTTATGGGGCTTCCCTGGTGGCACAGTGGTTGGGAATCCGCCTGCCAATGCAGGGGACACAGGTTCGAGCCCTGGTCCGGGAAGATCCCACATTCCACGGAGCAACTGAGCCCGTGCGCCACAACTACTGAGCCTGCGCTCTACAGCCCGCGAGCCACAACTACTGAGCCCACGTGCCACAACTACTGAAGCCCGTGCACCTAGAGCCCGTGCTCTGCAACGGGAGAGGCCACCGCAGCGAGAGGCCTGCACACCGCAATGAGGAGTGGCCCCTGCTCACCGCAACTAGGGAGAGCCCACGTGCAGCAGCGAAGACCCAACGCAACCAAAAATAAATAAATTTATTTTTTTTAAAAAAAGAAAGTGCTGGGGCTTCCTTGGTGGCGCAGTGGTTGAGAGTCCGCCTGCCGATGCAGGGGACACGGGTTCGTGCCCCGGTCCGGGAAGATCCCACATGCCGCGGAGCGGCTGGGCCCGTGAGCCATGGCCGCTGAGCCTGCACGTCCGGAGCCTGTGCTCCGCAACGGGAGAGGCCACAGCAGTGAGAGGCCCGCGTACCGCAAAAAAAAAAAAAAAAAGAAAGTGCTTATGGATCTCAGATACATCTAGGAACTTTAAGCCTTTGTTTGTGTCACCTCCCCTTCACCCACCACGCCAAGAGAATAAAGGCCCCTCCTCCTTTGTTAGTCTCTATATATACTCTGGACAGATCTCTATCATGTCACCTAAAACACTTTATTATAATTATTTGTTTTCAACTTTATTTCTACTTTCTGGTCTTTCAAGCATCTTAACACTAGAGATGACGTCATGTACAGAGTAAGTACTAAATGAATGTTTGATGGATTAGTTAATTCAGTAATCATGAGACTCCAGTAAAAATAAGGCAGCAAATCTAATATATTCAAATAACAGATTAAAAGCCGAATTATTCCTTCACTTCAACTTTTTTTGACTTAGTGGGCTGGAAGCTCTTCATAAGAAAGGGTCAAGTCTAACATTCATCCTGCACCCCCAGACAGCTAATTCTGCAAGCAGCAATTGCTCATTAGTTAACAACAGAGTAGTTTTCTTGGAAATGTCTTCAAGGAACTGAGCATGTCTGCAAAAAGCAGGTCTTATGCTCACATAACCTACTGCCCAAATAAAAGTAAATGGAAATCGGTGTTAATAAGCTGGGCAGGGGTGATAGGTCAGAAGATTCGAGAGAAGGGTGTTCTGCAGCCAAGTTACTTCTCTGCCTCACATGCTCCACCTGTAAGCCATGGAGAGCAAGGAGTCTGCTGGCAGAGAGCAATGATGAGGAAACTGTTAACCAAAACCATTGTGAAGTACTTAGAAGCATGGAGCACTTAATACACTCTCCTAGGAACCAGGAAACAGAACCTTTATAATTGATGAACAAAGTTCTTCTGAGTGGACATAAATGATGCTGACACATACATGCAAGGAAATAAACAGAGGAGAGTCATGTGGAGGTTTCAGTCCAAAAAAAGGAAATTAAAATAAACAGGCAAAATGGAAACAGGCCAAATTAGTAGGGAAGGAAATTCCATTGTTGTTATTGGAGATAATACTGTAAACCACAAATAATAAATCAAAACAAAGTGGAAAAACTACATAAAATGGTTTTGGCTGTATCCTCTGTATATCATGGAGACGTAGCTGGATAAAATAGACAAACTGCAGCATCTCAGGGTGAACAATGGAACATCTGTAAGTGTAATACAGCCCAGTGACCCCTTGGGTCTTCCTCTACTGTCTGCCCACAGCTGCTTTCTCATCTCCACGGTGTGGGTGAAAGTTGGCAAATTTTCAGTGTTAGAGACTGAACTCTACTATGTATTGACTTCCTACAGATTGTTCCTTACCCTGTTTGGGAGACGATGCAATTCTGAGCTTTAAACCATTCCAAAGTACTTGGGAACTTAGGATGGATGCAGCCAGCTCTTATGAGGCCCTTCAAGCATTTTGAGATCCTCCACCCTACCTGAGACTTGAGGCCTTTTCACCCATATTCAGTACATTTCCTCACTCACACACACGAAAAGGCCATATGCATAATATTATTGAGCTCCCATTGCATCCCAGTCACTGCGCTAGGTATTTTCCACATTATGTCAAGTCCATATGATAGTGCTTCAAGGTAAATGTCACAGTTTTACAGCGATGAAAAAGTTGACTCAGAGAGATTAAGTAACTGCTAGAACGTTGTAGGGTTCCCAAGTTCACGCTCTCTCTCCTAAGTCAGTTCAGAAGGCTTTCAACGCCTACCCTTTATCTCATCACTGGTGGAATGAGACCTCCCTCTCGTGCCGCTTCCCCCATGGACTAGAGTTCAAGTGTCACCGTCTTAGGTAACTGGCATAACAGTGCCCCTTGGGAGATGGTCACATCTGATGAATCATAGGTAAGAGTGAGATAGATAGAGGGAGGGAAATTTCATTTAAAAAATGGATCATTCCTTTTCCTCTTTACTCCCATCTTAACTTCTGACCAGGGCAGGCTTTATGGGTGTGACCTGCACAATCACACATGGCCTTCGCTAAGAAGGGCCCTAAGCATGGTAGAATGCTCTGCTGTCACTGTCTTAAAATTCCTAATATTTCAACAAGGGCACCCTGCATTTTCATTTTGCTCTAGGCCCCAAAATTATATAGCCAGTCCTGCTGCTGGCCCATGCATTATAAGTTTCATTATACCCTCATGCATTATAGGTTTCTTATTTTCCTAAAATGAACTAGAAGTCTATACAGTGGAGCCATTTTTTTGGTAGAATTAAAACATGAGGCATATGTCGACCTTCTTCTACCTCTGAGAGGCTGCATGCCTTAAAGCTGAACTACTGCATTCTTTCTTAAAGCACACGGTCAAGGCTTACAAGCCGACTTCCAGGCACATATGAGCCCACTCAAAAGATAAGTAATCACTGTAAACCTAAAAGGCAAAACCTTCAACTCTACTTAATAATTAGTCTAAAATATCATAGTCCTTATAAGCTCTTTGGGAAATCAGTTTTGAAGAACTGTCATCCTACAACACCTGATAACCAAAGCAGAATTTTTTTTAACCACAGAATGATGAGGACATCCTTAAGTTGGAGGTGGGGTGTAGAAAGGAACTGTATGTCTATAAAGGCAAATATCTGATCAGAGAACACAGAAACAAAGTTTTGCTCAAAAATTTAAAAAGAAGTCGCTTGAGAGCTGTTTTTTGGTTTTTGGTTTTTTTCTAATTGTAAAAGAGTTGTGATTATACATTGTCTCTACTGTCTGAAACAGAGAAGTTAGATAAGAACAGGGAAGACAAGTCTGGTGAAATAGAAGAAAGATGCTTTCAACTGACACTGAGAAACAATTTGCAGACGAGAAAAGCCATGTAAAGGTTTTTGAGGTTACTGCACTCAAGTCCTAGAGCCCTAACATTCCCACCAAAGCTGAAAGGTTTTGCTTTATTTTGTTTTTTAAGTTAGGTTAAATCCAAAGACCATTCTAGTCAATATTTATAAATCCTAGCTGTCTTATGAGAAATTGATAGCTGTTAGAAATTTGTGAAAATAATAATTTATGATTATATAAGTAATCAAAAAATTATGATTATTATCAATGTGAAAGTATGTATTTCCTTAAAATTTTTAATTTCTTTAAAGTTTGTGTTTTTAAGATGTGCATTTTCTTTTTAAAATATTTACTACATTTTGCTTATGATATAAAATACATAATAACAACATTTCTCCCATTACTTCAAAAATAATCATTGATTGGAGGTCATAACATTTCTATGGTGATGACAAAAGACATGTTTGAGAGCTTCATATCCTAAATGATCATTAAGTATCAAAAGTAAATAATCAACTTCTCAGGGGCTAATCTTAAAAACTTAAGTATTAAGTGACAATCTAAGAACATAAAAATTTGCCATTACTAGTGTCTGTTCCTACAATTTGATAAATATTATCCATAATGCCCATGAATAATATTTTTGAAATATGGTTTTAAAAGTAAGTGCTAGGGCACAATTTCACTGAACTCTGTATTTATTTTATTAATCCCCATGCTGGACTTTGATAAATCAATTGGTACTTTATTAAATTTGACTTTCCTTCTATGATAGTAAATAATACATGAGACATCCCTCTAAATCATTATCTTTTTTCTCCTACCTCTCCTCTTTACATATTTTTGGAAGAAAAAAAAGTGTTTAATTTTCAGAATGTTACTGGAGTGTTGTGGTGTTTCTTATCTATTAGGTTCATGCTTTTCTTCAGCCCTTGCAGACTCCATCATTCGTATTAATGATACAGTATTTCTGCTTTATTCCCTTTAGACACATAAACTCTTGCTTCTGCCTAAAGAAATCCTTTGATTTTTTTAACTCAACTCAGATTTCTTCTAATCTTGAAAAAGCCTGGCATTGCCCTGTCCCGGTCTCTTCTAGGATCACTTGTCTTGCTGCCATTTCTTTCCTCCTACCTTCTCTCTTCCTCATTCTTCTTCCTAATGAGCTGAGGTCCTGTCCAGATAAGACAGGTTTGTTTATCTCTATCTCCTATTATCTACAACTCTTCCACCTAAAAAGTCTATCTATCAAGACGAGTCTTTGCATCTTAGTTTTACTCAAAGGTTTAGAATAGCATCATACAAAGAGCAGTGAAATTCCAGTCAGGAGACCTGGGTTCAAATCATGGAGCCATAATAATTTCTCTATGTAAGCCTTGAGCAAACCATTTCACTTTTCAGACTCAGTTTCCCGCTCTTTAAAATAAATAGATAAACTACAAGGCTGCTGAGACCCCTTACAGGGATAAAACACTCATCTCCCCTCAAATGTAGAAAGCAAAATATGCATTAAATTTGTTTCCAGTAGAGCTGAGGGATCTACACTACTAAACAAAACAGCAAAAAGGTTGTGATTTCTGTGGGTCACTCACATATTGTATTTATTCCCATATATTATGCATGCATTCACTATTCGGAAGCCAAACGAACAGCATGAATAGTCCCTTGGAATTGATAGATATAACCTCTGAGTTTTGACTATTCAGGAACAGCCCCAAATTTTCGGTCATGTAGTCAATTGTAAGTTGGCTGAGGCTTTGTAAAGTTGGTGTTTAGGGGTGCTCACCAATCCTTAGCATCCAAATCTAAGGGTGGTTGGGTGGCAGATTTCTCTAATCATGATTGCTATTGCAGTGCTTACAAATTGGGGGATCCAAGAAGGTATTAAGATATAGCCTCCCCAATTGTGGGAGTGCGTCACGGTGGTCTCACCAGTGTATTCCATCTGAAAAGAGAGAAAGAAGCAGCTGTCTGGAAGCAAGGATTCCTGGTGGGAAATGGAGACTGGGACACAGACAGATAATCAGACAGAAAGAACTCCAGGAAGCCATGACACAGAGAGAGATTTCTAGGTCTGGGAAAGGGGGCATGTCAAGTCACCTTACAGCAATATTAAAGTTATTTGTGTTTGAAGTGACAGCATGTGTCCATGTATTAGAAGGTAAACAGATCTTCATTACCTCTTCCCCTTTGGAATCTCAACAGCATTCTAGTCTGTATAAGGCAATTCACTTATATTCTGCATGTTGCTTTCTTTTGCTTTCCTCAGCTCTGGTCTCCCCCGCTGGACTGCCAGCTCTTTGAGAGCAAGACTGAACATAAGTTTATTATACTGCTTCAATTTTTTTAAAAAGCTCAATCACTTTTTTTTTAATCTTCATTTTATTTTCTTTCCATTAAAAAAAAAATTCACTGGAGTCCAAGATAACACATTTACCATTACGATGTATTTTGGAACAAATGTCAATCACCGGGCAACCATTTCCAAAGGAATTTTAATTATGTACTGTCTCACTGAACACTGAACAAAGTTGCACAATAGTCTGTGGAGTTAGAAGTGACTTTCTCTGAAAGCAACTGTCTCCCGTTAAAAGTAGAAAATTAAAGAAGTGCAAGGCATTCCATTCCTTCTTCATTCAAGTTGATACTTTTTTAAAGGCTGGTCCAACTGCACTTCAGACTTTGTGTACTTTTCCCCCCTCACTGATAGTATTTGGCAGAAGTTTTTAATAATAATTCAAAAAAAAAGAAAAGGAAGAAAAATCCAGACTGAGTTTGTACTACCCTTGTGAACCTCCCCGGAGAAATGCTGCTCTTTGCTCAGCAATTCCTGCTTGAAACAGAGAGCCAACACAAGGAAAACAGCTGGGCTCCCTTCCTGGTCTCCATTCAGAGCGGCCAGTCTGGAAACAAATCTGCAAAGGCAGACGCCGGGGGGGAGGGAGAGGACACCTAAACAGAACAGAGGCTGAGATCACGAAGAATCCTTCAGTGTTCTAAGAGAGATAGAATTCTAAGGGACTGACTACTTTATGGCCTGCATCTTTATTATAATAAAAAGCTTAGCGATTATGTTGTTTGAAAACTTAAAATGAGATGAAACTGTAGATCACATGACTGTCCCAGGCTCAATATTTCACAGTTCTGTGGACTCCAGCTTTAACTGGCTGGATGAGGGCAAAATACGAAAACCACTAGGGGAGCATCACCCCGTTCACTAGTCCCAGGCTAATTTTTATCTTCCAGTTGAAGACAGTTGAGCTGATTCAGGTCAGAGCCATCTTTTAAGTCCCAACAATAACAACATCAGTAGGGATAACATGCCCCTCACCTCCACCCCAGTGAATTCAGCATTCCCCGTGCCAGGCACTGGACCTGCACTGCACAAGCATCAATTCCTCCTCAGAACAGCCTCAGGAGAAGCTTAGATCAAGAGAGGTGAAGGAACCGGTCCTGGAGTTTCTCTCAAGCCATCCTGACCCCGGAGCTGTGCCCTCACCACTGTACTACACTGCTACTACCCTTTAACAGTCAATGCTCCACTTACAACATGACACCATGTAAATGCTGAAAAATCGGAATTCCCAGGAATCTGAGCTCTTGAAAAGATTCAGAAGAGGGCTTCTCATGGGAGGAATGTGAAATTTTTTAAATGTTAGGTTCAGGGAAGGAAATCTGTTGGGTTTATCAGTTAATGCACAAAATCATTTAACTTCCAAATAGATTGGCCCTCCCACATCTCAGGTTAAAGAGCAGTCTGTTCTCAATCTTTTACTTTACCAAAAACAGAAGTCTAATCTATTTAATTACAGTCACTTTTACTAGGCCATAGGATAATGGCAGGTCCCAAGGCGGGGAAACCTCTTTCAAGAAAACACTTCTGGGAGAGGCGTCTACAGTGAGCTGGCACTAGATCAATCCTTTTCCTCTTTCTCAGTCTCTAAGCAGCAAGGACACCATGAGTTTTGCATATAACATGTATTCTTTTTTTTTTTTCTGCGGTACGTGGGCCTCTCACCGTTGTGGCCCCTCCCGTTGCGGAGCACAGGCTCCGGACGCGCAGGCTCAGCAGCCATGGCTCACGGGCCTAGCCGCTCCGCGGCATGCGGGATCTTCCCGGACGGGGGCACGAACCCGCGTCCTCTGCATCGGTAGGCAGACTCTCAACCACTGCGCCACCAGGGAAGCCTATGTAGTCTTCATTACAATTCCTCTTTCGTTAGATCAGATAACACCTTGTCCCACTCTGATTAATTTCACATAGTAGTGATTAAATCCAGTTACTCCTGCTGAATACCCCAGACACCAGTTTGCCAGACTAAGCGCAGGAAGCTTTATATTCAGAGTAGCATCTTCATTTCCATCTAACTGTGTTGTTCCTTCCTTGATCTTGACCTCTGAAATAGAAACAAACACCCATACGTGGTGCTAAGGCCAAAAGAAGGGGCCCAATATTCATCCAGCATGGGGGAGGGAGGGATCTGTGTATCTTGTGTCAGGATGACTTTTACCACTGGCTCACATTGTTTACTTTCTTCTCAGCTTCTTTGCCTGCACCCGTGATGTAACATGACGGATCTAACCCATGTGGTCAAAAACTCAATGACCCCAATGAACACAGGAACACTAAGAGACAATGAAACAAGAAGGAGAAACCACTAGAGATGCTGCTTCCCGACTCTGACACTTGCATAGACCTTGTGGGCTTATCCCCGGGTGACCTGTGCACCCAGAGCGAACACAACAGAAGGTCAAAACCATATCTTACGGAATTGGACACAACCTTCCCAAAGGCTGGCACGCTGTAGCACAATGACATTTTCATCAGTAAATGCAGTTACGGTGGTCATGTTCCACGTGTATTGGAAAAGATGCAATCGTTATTTTTGAATGATTTTCAATATTTCCGATTGTTTCAAAGTCTTTTAGTGAACTTTATAAAGACACTCCAACTTCTTTTATTTCTTCTATTCCTTTCTTGTCTTTCACATCAAGCTCTATGAGGGTGTATCATAGAGGATGCATCCTGCATTCATGTGCATATTAGATAAGAGGAAGCTTTTGAATTTACCCTCCATAGTCCATGAAGGATAGAACCCTCACATTATTTTGGATTGAACCAAAAGATCTTAAGCCAAAAGGAGGCCACTGAAAACCAAATTCTACTCTCAAGTCTTAAACAGGTTTCCAAAGCATATTGGAAAACTGCTTTGCATAGCAACAGAGTCAGGAATGTTTTCAGCTCAGCCTGGAGGGAGGACTGTGCTGGGATATATGAAATAGTTACTGACTTAGAACCTACTTTTTGTTTAAGATTGCAAATATTCCTAGCAGGGCCAAGCCTGGATTTCTCATTAGGCCTTCAGAAAGCAGCAGCCATCCGTCACAGTCTTTTCAAAGGCTGCATTAAATGGCTTGTGTACATCTGCAGGGTTTCTGTGTTTGATCCTAGATTATGTTTTCACTAAGGTTAAGGGTTAGAGTTTTGACAGATGTGGCTGTAGTCTAAATGGCCCACGTTACCTGCCCCTTTTCCACACACATACAGTATGCGATAGCCAAGTTTGTGACATGTCTCAACTTTGATACCAGCAAACGAGGGGCGGATGGAATGTGGGCTTGAATACTTAGTTAGGTTTGGGTTTTAGTTTCAGAGTCAGTATGAAATCCAGTGCGGCATCTGAGGGGAAATAGGATTATGTCATTCTGTCACTATTTCATTCCAACTAGGTTGCAGTTTCTTTTCTCTTTCTTTTATTTTCCCCTCCTCTAACTTTTACAGGACTTTCCACTTTCTCCATTTTTTTTTCATTGCCACAACTTGACCTTGCTATTTCCAATAAACCAAAGTGGAAACTGAATGAGAGTGTGTCTCGGATTCAGACCTCTTCGTGTGAATAGCTATTGTGCAAATATACGATTTAGCATCCCTGGCTTCCTCACTGAGGAGGTCAGTGGGCCAATGTGACTTAACTGCAACAAGATGGCAAACTTCCAGGGACATGACAGTTATGTTGCTTAACCTAAATTAAGTTACCAGCACCACACTATGCACAGGAGGGATGTGCAAGTCCCTAACATTTTACTTATTTAGCCTAATCAGTGTGCCAGGTGTGTATGAGGCAAGGAGGAATAAAGATAAATAAACACGTGTCCTCCTTTAATCGGCCTACCTGCTGGGAGTTCTTAATCTGAACCACTGGGAAGTCCACAATTATGTGAAAAGAAAGAGATATATTTCAAAATGATAGGATAAGTGTTAGAAGACAGATATGCACAAGGGCATTACATTGAGAGCTCGGTGAGGAAAGTGTGAATCCCCCAGTCACTGAAGCTCTGAGAAGTTAAGTGAATCGCCCAAGGTCACGTAGCAGAACACAAATTTGAAAACAGATCTGTCTGATTCAGAACAAAGCTTCCCTTTCCATTCTATAATGGCTTTTCACAATTTTCACAGAATTGTGGCTACGTTAATTTGGCTTTGTAACATTAATGTTTAAAGAGAAGCACTAACTCTTTGCACTCAGGTAGACGAGGAAAGGCCAAGAGGGTTATCTGAAATCTGTGCTTCCTTATCTGTGCTTCCTTATCTACCAAAGCTGAGAGCCCGATTCTTTCTACGGCCTTTCACATCCCACTGTGCCAGCTCCTCTCCAATCCTGGGTGCCTATCACCCTTCCCCAGGCCTGCCCTTCCAGAGCTAAATAAACAATTATGCCACTATTGCTAAAAAGTGGCAGAAAACAGAAGCAAAAATTGACATTGTCGGTTCTCTCACTTCTCAGTCCCATATGGACATTTCTGCTACAAAAGTATGGTGATCTGAAAGCCTAATTATTTTTTAAGACTTTCTTTAAAACAATATATGGACCCTATTACAGTACTCACTGACTTCTTCACTCTGTCTCTGCTCTGGGGGTTGGTGAGTTTATGATTTACAGCTCAAGTGAATGCTGTGCTCAGGTTCATTGCTCCAATGTGATTATAGCTGACAGTGGTTCTGGCTACCAGAGCGATTTTAACGATTCTTAACTTCACTGTGGGCTGAAAAATGACTTACACGCTAGTGAAGCTTAAGTAGGCTCAGCATCACAGCTTCTGTGCACTTGACTCCATTTTCTCCACTTTAGTCTGGACACAAAGAAAGTGTGGGGTTTTATTTTTTTTATCCTTTTGTGTGTCCTAAAAAGGAATTCCAGGCTAGTTGCTTTGGACGTATAATAGCATCCAGAGGATGAACTACCATGAAATCAGGTCCAAGTAGTTTTGAGGTCTTACCTGAGAAATAAGGGCACTGACTAAGTCGGCCTAGAAAACTGTCAAGAGGCTGCCTGGGTGAAAGTTGATTGAGTCTCTCTCCCTCTGTTTCCTTGCTGTAGACCTCCAGAGTTGTTTAGATTTACTCCAGTTCCTACTGGACCAATTAGTCAAAAGTAAGTTCTGTATTCTCCCAATTAAAATCTGGAAACACTTACCTTCCATGTACAATGGGCTGTCCTGGCTGGTCTCATACAGCCAAAAAGGAACTTAAAATAGAAAGGCAGGACTCTCAGTACATTTGAGTAGCACATGGAGTGTCATATCAGTTTTAAACGTTAAGTGTCCCCATTGCTTTCGTCTGAGCTCTTGAGCCAAACTAATACCCTCACTCTCCTTTTCCATCATCTTGGGGAGACGAAGTAGTGGAATGAGTTAAAACTCCTTAGCTGATCTTCTCTGCTGGGCCAAACCATGCAAGCACCATCCTTTGGGTCCAGTTTGGGACTTTTATGAGAGAACCTCTCTGTCTCTTGGTCTTAGCCAGTATTTAGGGAGTAAGTGCTATATATCATAGCCAAAGTTTGTGCCAAAATAGTTAAATCTTGCTTCATTTGAACTACAAGGAACTCCTAGGGCGATGCACTACAGATGTAAAGAAAGTTTGACAAATATTGGTCAGAGTGAGTAATGACTTGCATACCTATTCCAGAGGGGGGGAAAAAATCTAGAAAAAAGAATAAGAAGAAAGGAAGCGTCAGTAAGACTTCCCCAAGGTGAAGAAAATCTATCACCTCTCTATTCCATAATCCTGCAAATGGGCCTGACAATGGCTTTCATACCCCAGTGACTCTAAAGTAGGTTGCACACCCCTGACTTGGTACCCAAGACTGTACACTGGAATGCAGAGAAAAATTACAACTTTGATTTGTATGCTTATTTCATCTCATCTGTTTTATTTCTATTTGTTATATTTTATAGTACATATAAATGTTAGAATAATGGTGTATGTATACAATTTAAAAATAAATGTATGTATTTTGGAGGACACTCCAAAAAAATTGAAGTGAGAAGAATATTCAACCAAAACACTTTCAAAATCACTGCTTTCCACAAATAAAGCACCCATGGTTCATACTTTTTAACTCACTACAGAATCCTTCTCTTCCTCATGGATTTCCTGTATCCTCTAATGGCGAGATACAAACTTTATTTAGGTGATACAAACGAAATTTAACACGTCATGAACTGGACAGTCTCCTGTCAGAGAACTACAAAGTGAGGCAGAAGGCAAGAAACTTTTATAGGATAAAGAATAAGGAACAAGGAAGAGACAAATAGGAAATATCAGATAGTCAACGTTGTTTGTGGTGAGAAGGCCCGGAGTGGGCTTGGCGCGTTTGGGGACTGGATGACTGAACACAATTATACTGCACTTCGGTCAGGCAGAGCTTTTACAAGGATACAAAGTTATCTAAGTTTCAGTTTGATGACATGACACCCCAGGCAAGAGTGGCTCCATCTTGGGCCTAGAGATTTATTTCAACACCATCCACTCAGATACGCAAGCTAGCGATCTCAGACTCATCCTCAACTGGTCCCTGTTACTAAGCTCCTTATCCAAGGGATCACAAAGTCCTATTGATTACTTCTTTGAAGGCATCTCAGATCAGAGCCTTTTCTATATTCCAGCCACCACCTTGATACATACTTTCATTATCTCTCGGTTGAACTACTCCAATAGCCAAGTTACTAGACTCTCCGCCCTTGACTCTTCTAGTCATTCTCCATACCATCACCAGAGTAGCCTTTCTAAAAACCTTTAATTAGATCACTGGCCTCCTTAGGAACTGGAAATAGGAATGCACCATCACAGGATAGAGTTCAAGGTTCTTAACACAATATGTCATGGTCTGACTATGTCCTGACCTACAAGTCATATACTCCTCTCTGCTGTGCTCCAATTCCCCAACTCTCTCACATTGCTGGACTTCTCACCGTTCTCCAAACAGTGCGTTCATGCCTTTGTTTATGGACTACTCCTACCCAAAATACTCTTCTTCCCCTCACCTTTTCTTTGTCTTTGTTAGAGCAGCTTAGCCTATGCCCTTCCTAATACAACAGCTATGACCTGCTTGAGCATATACATGTCTGGTACTGTAATACATTATCTCATAGCACCCTATTTTGATTCTCATTTGACATAAGGAGTAAGTAGCAGAGCCAGGATTCCAATCTATATCCGTGTGGTTCCAAAGCATATGACATTAATCACTGGGCATTAAATTTTAAAAGCAAATGCAAATGTCACCACCTGGTGACAAACCCATTGGGGAGTTAATTGCTCTCCCCAAGTAAGTTGTTCCTATTTCTGTCACAGCATTTATAATACTGTGCTTTAGTTTGCATCGTAGTAGACTGTGAGCTCTTACAGGTCAAGGACTATTTATACTCACCTTTACATGTAGGGTACCTAGGACACGCTGACACATACAAGATGGTCAGTAAATATTTGTTGAATAAATCAACTCACAGATGTTCTGTCCTTCCTTCTTACTTATTTTTTTTCCTCGACTCACTATGTTCCATCCCATCTTTAATATAAATGCAAAGGTGTCAAGAATGCCTGACACAGTACCCCACACAGAAAAGGCTTTATACAGCAGAGAAATTGTCAACACCTTTACAAAGTTTCCCTACACTGACTCCAAGACTTTGCCTCAAAAACAGAGCGACTACTACACACAACGATAATTTTAATGAGATATAATTTACTTATCTCACCTTAAGTGTATATTCAATGGCTTTGGACAAATGTATTCACTCAGGTTATCAACACTAAAATAAAAATAATGAACATCACCCCAAAAGGTTATTTGCTCAGTCCTCTTCCCAGTTGATCTCACCCCATAACTGTGTTCAGGGAGCCAGGGATCTGCTTTCTGTAAATACATGGGGCATTTTTCTTTTCTAGAGTTTCGTTACACTGAATATCATACAATACCTACACCTTTGTGTCTGAATTCTTTCACTTACCATACTTATTCTGAGATTGATCCATGTCGTCATGTCTTAGTAGTGCATTCATTTTTACTGCTGAATAGTATTCCATTGTTAAATATTGTATTTATACATTCACCTGTTGATGGACATTTGTGTTGTTCTCAGTTTGGATTCCATTAAATAAAAGAGCACTTGTGAACAACTCTTAATGTGCACATATGCCTTCATTTCTCTTGGATAAGTACCTAAGAGTGAATTGCTTTATCATATGGTAAATATATGTTTAACTTTATGAGAAACTGCCAAAACTCTTTTCCAAAGTGGCTGTAAAATTTTACATTCCCATCAGTAGTGTATGAGAGTGCCAGGTGCATCATATCCTCACCAACAGCTGGTGTTGTCGCTCATTTTAACTGTACCCACTCTAATGTTCTAATGGATGTGTAGTGATATCACGTTATGGTTTTAATTTTCATTTCCTTAATGATGAATGACAGTGAAGATCTTTTCATGAATATATTGGCTGTCTATCATCTTTGGTGAAGAGTTTGTTCAAATTTGTCCATTTGTCGTGTAGACTTTTTATTGGTTCTTTTAGTGAGTCGTAAGAGTTTTTTTTTAATGTATTCTGGAAAGCCGTCTTTCGTCAGATATATATTGATAATATTTTCTCACAGTCTGAGGCTTGCCTTTTCATTTTCATTTTCTTGCTGGTATATTATGAGGAACAGAAGTTTTAAATTTTAATGTAGCCAAATTCAAACATCTTATATTCATGCTTTTGTGTCCTATCTAAGAAATTTTTGTCTACCTGAAGGTTACAAAGTTTATTCTAAAAGTTTTATAGTTTTAGCATTTACATTTAGGGCCATGATCCATCTCATGTTAATTTTAGTGTGTGATAAAGTAAGGGTTGAGGTTCATTTTTTCTATGTCGATAATAAGTTTTTCCAGACCATTTGTTGAAAAAGTAATCCTTTCCATATTGAATTACCTTGGCATCTTTGTTGAAAATCAATTGACCTTACATATGCAGGCCTATTTTTGGACTCTCTATTATGTTTCATTGATCTATGTGTCTGAACTTATGCCAATAACACACTGTCTTGATTACTGTAGCTTTACAGTAAATGTTGAGATCAGTAAGTTTTCTAACTTTACTCTTCTTTTTCAAAAAATTTTTGTTTTTTCCAGGCACTCAGATATCCATATAAATTTTAGAATCAGCTTGAAATTTTCTACAACAAAGACTTCTGGGATTTTTATTGGGATTTTACTGAATCTATAAATCATTTTGGAGAGAAGTGACATTTTAATAATACTGACTCATAACAATATTGATTTTATTGAGAGTTCATTGAATCGAGAAATCAATTTGGAGAGGGTTGAAATTACAGCAATATTCAGTCTTCCAAGCTATCAACATGGTAAATCAATCCATTTATTCATTAATTTCTCATAGAAATATTTCTATTTTCCAGAGTAGGGTGCTCCGGACGCGCAGGCTCAGCGGCCATGGCTCACGGGCCCAGCCGCTCCGCGGCATGTGGGATCTTCCCGGACTGGGGCACGAACCCGTGTCCCCTGCATCGGCAGGCGGACTCTCAACCACTGCGCCACCAGGGAAGCCCAGAGTAGAGGTTTTATGTATTTCATGTTTGGGGACGCTATTGCAAATAATATTGTCGTAGTTATTATTCTCATTTCTATTTGTTTATTGCTAATATATAGAAATACAATTGATTTTTGCATACTAATTTTTTTTTTCTTCTGGTACGCGGGCCTCTCACTGCTGCGGCCTCTCCCGTTGCGGAGCACAGGCTCCAGATGCGCAGGCCCAGCGGCCATGGCTCACGGGCTCAGCCGCTCCGCGGCATGCAGGATCCTCCCGGACCGGGGCACGAACCCACGTCCCCTGCACCGGCAGGCGGACCCTCAACCACTGCGCCACCAGGGAAGCCCTATACTAATTTTGTATCCTGAAATCTTACTAAAATAACTTACTACTTCTACCAGGTTATTTTGTTTTTTGGGGTTTTTTTGGTAGATTTGTGAGGATTTACAGCATATTCGATCATGTCATCTGTGAAAAAAGCTGGTTTTACTTGTAGCTTTCTAATTTGTATACCTTTTATTTCTTTTCCTTATTACACTGGTAAGAATGTCCAGTAGATTGTTGAACAGAAGTGGAAAGGGTGAACATCCTCATCTTATTCTTAATCTTAGGGCAAAAGGATTCAGGTTTCACCATTAAGTGATTTGATAGTAATAGGTTTTTCTAAATAACTTTATTGAGATATAATTCACATGCCACAAAATTCAACCATTTAAAGTGCACAATTCAGTGACTTTAGTATATTCATAGAAATGTGCAATCATCAGCCTTTTATCAGATTGAGGAGGTTCCCTTCAATTCTTGGTTTCCTGGGAGATTATTATAATGGATGTATGTTGAATTTTTTCAGATGCTTTTCTTACATCAACTGAAATGACCATATAGTTTTTCTCCTCTATTGTAATAAGATGAACTACATTAACTGATTTTTAATGTTAATCAACCTTCTAGTCCTGGGATAAACACCACTTGGTCATGGTATATTATGCTTTTTATATATCTCATTGTTGGTTTGCTAATATTTTGCTAAAAAATTTTGACCCATGTTCATGAAGGATATTGGTCTGTAGTTTTCTTTTCTTGTATTATTTTGTCTGGCTTTAATATCAGGATACTGCTGGCCTTGTAAAATGAGATAAGAAGTGTTTCTTCTGCATATTTTCAAAATGAGTTTATGTTGGGTCGGTGGTATTTCTGCCTTGAATGTTTCATACAATTCACCAGTTAAGCAATCTCGATCCACAAGTTTCTTTGTAGGAAGGCTACTAATTATGAATTAATGTCTTTAATTGATATTCAGGTTTTCTATCAATTTTTGGAATAGTTTTGATTGTCTTTCAAGGAAATTTTCCGTTTCATACAGGTTGTTGAGTTCACTGGCATCAAGCTGTTTATAATATCCTGTTAGTTACCCTTATAATATGTGCAGGATCGTAGAGATATTTCCTTTTTCATTATTGATATTGGTAATATTTAAATCGTTTTTGTTTTTTCATCAATATAGCCAGAGGTTTATTTATTATATTGATCTTTTCAAAGAATCAGCTTTTGATTTCATTGATGTTCTTTATTTTTTTTTCTGTATTTTATTTCATTGATTTATTATTTGTTTCCTACTGATTTGGGGATTAATTTGCTCCTGTATTTCTAGCTTAAGGTAGATCTCTAATGATTATATTGGTTGGGTTTTTTTTTTTAACATCTTTATTGCAGTATAATTGCTTTACAATGGTGTGTTAGTTTCTGCTTTATAAAAAAGTGAATCAGCTATACATATAAATATATCCCCAAATCCTCTCCCTCTTGCATCTTCCTCCCACACTCCCTACCCCACCCCTCTAGGTGGTCACAAACCACCAAGCTGATCTCCCTGTGCTATGCAGCTGCTTCCCACTAGCTATCTATTTTATATTTGGTGGTATATGTAAGTTCATGCCACTCTCTCACTTCGTCCCAGCTTACCCTTCCTACTCTCCATGTCCTGAGGTCCATTCTACACGTCTGCGTCTTTATTCCTGTCCTGCCCACAGGCTCTACAGAACCTTTTTTTTTTTTTTTTAGATTCCATATATATGTGTTAGCATATGGTATTTGTTTTTCTCTTTCTGACTTACTTCACTCTGTATAACAGGCTCTAGGTCCATCCACCTCACTAAAAATAACTTAATTTCGTTTCTTTTAATGGCTGAGTAATATTCCATTGTATATATGTGGCACATCTTCTTTATCCATTCATTTGTCAATGGACACTTAGGTCGCTTCCATGTCCTGGCAATTGTAAATAGAGCTGAAATGAACATTGTGGTACATGACTCTTCTTGAATTATGGTTTTCTCAGGGTATATGCCCAGTAATGGGATTGCTGGTTCGTAAGGTAGTTCTATTTGTAGTTTTTTAAGGAACCTTCATACTGTTCTCCATAGTGGCTGTATCAATTTACATTCCCACCAACAGTGCAAGAGGGTTCCCTTTTCTCCACACCCTCTCCAGCATTTGCTGTTTATAGATTTTCTGATGATGCCCATTCTAACTGGTGTGAGGTGATACCTCATTGTAGTTTTGATTTGCATTTCTCTAATGATTAGTGATGTTGAGCATCCTTTCATGTGTTTGTTGGCAATCTGTATATCTTCTTCGGAGAAATGTCTATTCAGGTCTTCTGCCCATTTTTGGAGTGGGTTGTTTGTTTTTTTGATATTGAGCTACATGAGCTGCTTGTAAATTTTGGAGATTAATCCTTTATCAGTTCCTTCATTTGCAAACATTTTATCCCATTCTGAGGGTTGTCTTTTCATCTTGTTTATGTTTTCCTTGCTGTGAAAAAGCTTTTAAGTTTCATTAGATCCCATTTGTTTATTTCTGTTTTTATTTCTATTTCTCTAGGAGGTGGGTCACAAAGGATCTTGCTGTGATTTATGTCATAGAGTGTTCTCCCTATGTTTTTCTCTAAGAGTTTGATAGTGTCTGGCCTTACGTTTAGGTCTTTAATCCATTTTGAGTTTATTTTTGTGTGTGGTGTTAGGGAGTGTTCTAATTTCATTCTTTTACATGTAGCTGTCCAGTTTCCCCAGCACCACTTATTGAAGAGGGTGTCTTTTCTCCATTGTATATTCTTGCCTTCTTTATCAAAAATAAGGTGACCACATGTGCGTGGGTTTATCTCTGGGATTTGTATCCTGTTCCATTGATGTATGTTTCTGTTTTTGTGCCAGTACCATGCTATATTGATTACTATAGCTTTGTAATATAGTTTGAAGTCCAGGAGCCTGATTCCTCCAGCTCTGTTTTTCTTTTTCAAGATTGTTTTGACTATTCAGGCTCTTTTGTGTTTCCATACAAATTGTGAAATTTTTTGTTCTAGTTCTGTGAAAAATGCTATTGGTAGCTTGATAGGGATTGCACTGAATCTGTAGATTGCTTTGGGTAGTACAGTCACTTTCAAAACGTTGAATCTTCCAGTCCAAGAACATAGTATATCTCTCCATCTGTTTGTATCATCCTTAATTTCTTTCATCAGTGTCTTATAATTTTCTGCATACAGGTCTTTTTCCTCCTTAGGTAGGTTTATTCCTAGGTATTTTATTCTTTTTGTTGCAATGGTAAATGGGAGTGTTTCCTTAATTTCTCTTTCAGATTTTTCATCATTAGTGTATGCGAATGCAAGAGATTTCTGTGCATTAATTTTGTATACTGCTACTTTACCAAATTCACTGATTAGCTCTAGCAGTTTTCTGGTAGCATTATTAGGATTCTCTATGTATAGTATCATGTCATCTGCAAACAGTGACAGCTTTACTTCTTTTCCGATTTGCATTCCTTTTATTTCTTTTTATTCTCTGATTGCCATGGCTAGAACTTCCAAAACTATGTTGAATAATAGTGGTGAGAGTGGGCAAGCTTGTCTTCTTCCTGATCTTAGAGGAAATGGTTTCAGTTTTTCTCCATTGAGAATGATGTTGGCTGTGGGTTTGTCATATATGGCCTTTATTATGTTGAGGTAATTTGCCTCTATGACTACTTTCTGGAGGGTTTTTATCCTAAATGGGTGTTGAAATTTGTTGAAAGCTTTTTCTGCATCTATTGAGATGATCATATGGTTTTTATTCTTCAATTTGATAATATGGTTTGTCACACTAATTGATTTGCATATACTGAAGAATCCTTGCAGTCCTGAGATAAACCCCACTTGATCATGGTGTATGATCCTTTTAATGTGCTGTTGGATTCTGTTTGCTGGTATTTTGTTGAGGATTTTTGCATCTATGTTCATCAGAGATATTGGCCTGTAGTTTTCTTTCTTTGTGACATCTTTGTCTGGTTTTGCTATTAGGGTGATGGTGGCCTCATGGAATGTGTTTGGGAGTGTTCCTCTCTCTGCTATATTTTGGAAGAGTTTGAGAAGGATAGGTGTTGGTTCTCCTCTAAATGTTTGATAGAATTCGCATGTGAAGCCATCTGGTCCTGGGCTTTTGTTTGTTGGAAGATTTTTAATCACAGTCTCAAATTCAGTGTTTGTGATTGATCTGTTTATATTTTCTATTTCTTCCTGGTTCAGTCACAGAAGGCCATGCTTTTCTAAGAATTTGTCTATTTCTTCCAGGTTGTCCATTTTATTGGCACAGTGTGCTTGTAGTAATCGCTCATGATCCTTTGTATTTCTGCAGTGTCAGTTGTTACCTCCCCTTTTTCATTTCTAATTCTATTGATTTGAGTCTTCTCCCTTTTTTTTCTGGATGAGTCTGGCTAATGGTTTATCAATTTTGTTTATCTTCTCAAAGAACCAGCTTTTAGTTTTATTGATTTTTGCTACTGTTTCCTTCATTTCTTTTTCATTTTTTTTCTAATCACTATGATTTCTTTCCTTCTGCTAACTTTGGGGTATTTTTGTTCTTCTTTCTCTAATTGCTTTAGGTGTAAGGTTAGGTTGTTTATTTGAGATGTTTCTTGTTTCTTCAGGTATGATCGTACTGCTATAAACTTCCCTCTTAGAACTTGCTGCATCCTCTTAGAACTATGATCGTACTGCTTGCTTTCCTCTTAGAACTGCTTGCTGTTTTGGATTGTTGTGTTTTCATTGTCATTTGTTTCTAGGTAATTTTTGATTTCCTCTTTGATTTCTTCAGTGGTCTCTTGGTTATTTAGTAGTGTATTGTTTAGCCTCCATGTGCTTGTATTTTTTACAGATTTTTCCTGTAATTGATATCTAGTCTCACAGCGTTGTGGTTGGAAAAGATACTTGATGATTTCAACTTTCTTAAATGTACCAAGGCTTGATTTGTGACCCAAGATATGATCTATCCTGGAGAATGTTCCATGAGCACTTGAGAAGAAAGTATATTCTGTTGTTTTGGGATGGAACGTCCTATAAATATCAATTAAGTCCGCCTTGTTTAATGTATCATTTAAAGCTTGTGTTTCCCTTATTTATTTTCATTTTGGATGATCTGTCCATTGGTGAAAGTGGGGTGTCAAATCCCCCACTATGTTTGTGTTACTGGCAATTTCCCCTTTTATGGCTGTTAGCATTTGCCTTGTATATTGAGGTGCTCCTATGTTGGGTGCATACATATTTACAATTGTTATATCTTTTTCTTGGATTGATCCCTTGGTCATTATGTAGTGTCCTTCTTTGTCTCTTGTAATAGTCTTTACTTTAAAGTCTATTTTGTCTGATATGAGAATTGCTACTCCAGGTGTCTTTTGATTTCCATTTGCATGGAATATTTTTTTCCATCCCCTCACTTTCAGTCTGTATGTGTCCCTAGGTTTGAAGTGGGTCTCTTGTAGACAGCATACATACAGGTCTTGTTTTTTTATCCATTCAGCCAGTATGACTTTTGGTTGGAGTATTTAATTCATTTACATTTAAGGTAGTTATCGATATGTATGTTCCTATTACCATTTTCTTAATTGTTTTGGGTTTGTTATTGTAGGTCTTTTCCTTTTCTTGTGTTTCCTGCCTAGAGAATTTCCTTTAGCATTTGTTGTAAAGCTGGTTTGGTGGTACTGAATTCTCTTAGCTTTTGCTTGTCTGTAAAGGTTTTAATTTCTCCATCGAATCTGAATTAGATCCTTGCTGGGTGGAGTAATCTTGGTTGTAGGTTGTTCCCTTTCATCCCTTTAAATATATCCTGCCACTCCCTTCTGGCTTGCAGAGTTTCTGCTGAAAGATCAGCTGTTAACCTTTTGGGGATTCCCTTGTATGTTATTTGCTGCTTTTCCCTTGCTGCTTTTAATATTTTCTCTTCATATTTAATTTTTGATAGTTTGATTAATATGTATCTTGGCATGTTTCTCCTTGGATATATCCTGTATGGGACTCCCTATGCTTCTTGGACTTGATTGACTATTTCCTTTCCCATATTAGAGAAGTTTTCAACTATAATCTCTTCAAATATTTTCTCAGTCCTTTTCATTTTCTCTTCTTCTTCTGAGACCCCTATAATTCGAATGTTGGTGCATTTAATGTTGTCCCAGAGGTCTCTGAGACTGTCTTCAATTCTTTTCATTCTTTTTTCTTTATTCCACTCTGCAGTAGTTATTTCCACTGTTTTATCTTCCAGGTCACTTATCCGTTCTTCTGCCTCTGTTATTCTGCTATTGATTCCTTCTAGAGAATTTTTAATTTCATTTACTGTGTTGTTAATCATTTTTGTTTGCTCCTTAGTTCTTCTAGGTCCTTGTTAAATGTTTCTTGTATTTTCTCCATTCTATTTCCAAGATTTTGGATCATCTGTACTATCATTACTCTGAATTCTTTTTCAGGTAGCTGCCTATTTCCTCTTCATTTGTTTGGTCTGGTGGGTTTTTGCCTTGCTCCTTCATCTGCTGTGTATTTCTCTGTCTTTTCATTTTGCTTAATTTACTGTGTTTGGGGTCTCCTTTTCGCAGGCTGCAAGTTTGTAGTTCCTGTTGTTTTTGGTGTCTGCCCCCAGTGGCTAAGGTTGGTTCAGTGGGTTGTGTAGGCTTCCTGGTGGAGGGGACTGGTGCCTGTGTTCTGGTGGATGAGGCTGGATTTTGTCTTTCTGGTGGACAGGACTGTGTCCAGTGGTGTGTTTTGGGGTGTTTGTGACCTTATTATGATTTCAGGCAGCCTTTCTGCTAATGGGTGGGGTTGTGTTCCTGACTTGGTAGTTGTCTGGCATAGGGTGTCCAGCACTGTAGCTTGCTGGTCTTCGAGTGGAGCTGGGTCTTAGCGTTGATATGGACATCTCTGGGAAAGCTTTCACTGTTTGATATTATATGGAGCTGAGAGTTCTCTGGTGGACCAATGTCCTTAACTCGGCTCTCCCACCTCAGAGGCACAGGCCTGACACCCTCTCTTCTTTCTTTCTTTTTTTTATGACAGGCCAGGTGTCAGGCCTGTGCCTCTGAGGTGGGAGAGCTGAGTTCAGGACATTGGTCCACCAGAGATGTCCTGGTCAGAGCACCAGCACCCTATCAGCCACATGGCCCAGAAGAAAAGGGAGAAAAAAAAAAGAAAAATAATAATAAAATAAAGTTATTAAAATAAAAAAGTATATTAAAAATAAAAAAATTAAAAAGTCATAAAAAAAGGAGAGAAAGAAGAGAGCAACTGAACCAATAAACAAATTCACCAATGATAACATGCGCTAAAACTATACTAAAAAAACAAAAACAAACAAAAAAATACGGACTGATAGAACCCTAGGACAAATGGTAACAGCAAAGCTATACAGACAAAATCACACAAAATAGCATACACATACACACTCACAAAAAGAGAAAAAGGAAAAATATATATATATATCTATATATAAAAAAAGGAAGAGAGAAACCAAATCAATAAACAAATCTACCAATGATAATAAACTCTAAATACTAAATTAAGATAAACATAAAACCAGAAACAAATTAGATGTAGAAAGCAAATCCCAAGTCTACAGTTGCTCCTAAAATCCACTGCCTCAATTGTGGGAT
This sequence comes from Leucopleurus acutus, assembly GCF_964270905.1. NCBI lineage: Eukaryota > Metazoa > Chordata > Mammalia > Artiodactyla > Delphinidae > Leucopleurus > Leucopleurus acutus. Next base: position 54,585,953 of record NC_139143.1, read on the forward strand.
GATTCGTTTTCTACTCAGGTATTCCACGGATGCAGGGTACATCAAGTTGATTGTGGAGATTTAATCCGCTGCTCCTGAGGCTGCTGGGAGGGATTTCCCTTTCTCTTCTTTGTTTGCACAGCTCCTGGGGTTCAGCTTTGGATTTGGCCCCACCTCTGTGTGTAGGTCACCTGAGGGCGTCTGTTCTTCACTTAGACAGGACAGGGTTAAAGTAGCAGCTGATTAGGGGGCTCTGGCTCATTCAGGCAGGAGGGAGGGAGGGGTACGGAATGCGGGGCAAGCCTGCAGTGGCAGAGGCCAGCATGACATTGCACCAGCCTGAAGCACTCTGTGTGTTCTCCCGGGGAAGTTGTCCCTGGAACGCAGAACCCTGGCAGTGGCAGGCTGCACAGCCTACGGGGAGGGGAGGAGTGGATAGTGACCTGTGCTTGCACAAAGGCTTCTTGGTGGCTGCAGCAGCAGCCTTAGCGTCTCATGCCCGTCTCTGGTGTCTGCGCTGATAGCTGCGGCTCACGCCTGTCTCTGGAGCTCATTTAGGCAGTGCTCTGAATCCCCTCTCCTTGCGCACCCCAAAACAATGGTCTCTTGCCTCTTAGGCAGGTCCAGACTTTTCCCCGGACTCCCTCCCGGCTAGCTGTGGTGCACTAGCCCCGTTTAGGCTATGTTCACGCAGCCAACCCCAGTCCTCTCCCTGGGATCTGACTTCCGAAGCCCGAGCCTCAGCTTCCAGCTCCCACACATCCCGGTGGGTGAGCAGACAAGCCTCTGAGGCTGGGGAGTGTTGGTTGGCACCGATCCTCTGTGCGGGAATCTCTCCACTTTGCCCTCTGCACCCTTGCTGCTACACTCTCCTCCGTGGCTCCAAAGCATCCCCCGTGCCACCACCCAGCACCCCCCCCCACCGTCTCCACCAGTGAAGGGGCTTCCTAGTGTGTGGAAACTTTTCCTTCTTCACAGCTCCCTCCCCGAGGTGCAGGTCCTGTCCCTATTCTTTTGTCTCTTTTTTCTTTTTTCTTTTGCCCTATCCAGGTACATGCGGGGAGTTTCTTGCCTTTTGGGAGGTCTGAGGTCTTCTGCCAGCATTCAGTAGGTGTTCTGTAGGAGTTGTTCCACATGTAGATGTATTTGTGGGGAGGAAGGTGATCTCCACGTCTTACTCCTCTGCCATCTTGAAGGTCTCCTCCATACGAATTCTTTAAAACACATAAACAAGCCTTGAAGAAAGAAGCTCCCAGCTGTTATAATTTGTCTCATCCATTGCTCTCTTATAGAACCAGCCTTTGTTCCTTTTTTTCAGTGCCAGGGACTTGCTGTGTTTCACCTGATGTAATTTGTCCAGGCATTAATAATGCATCTTCAAGATGCAAGATGCATGAATTCCTTTAGTAACAGATCTGCTGGCAGAGGGCTATATTGTATTGTGCAGCTTTGCTTTTTTTTTCCTTTGTGCTTAGTCTAGTTTCACTGGCTCACAGGATGCTGCATGCATCTGGCCCTTCAGACTAGAGTTCCTCATGCAAAATGCAGAAGTTTAGGGCTTCCCTGGTGGCGCAGTGGTTGGGAGTCCGCCTGCCGATGCAGGGGACGTGGGTTCGTGCCCCGGTCCGGGAAGATCCCACATGCCGCAGAGCGGCTGGGCCCGTGAGCCATGGCCGCTGAGCGTGCACGTCCGGAGCCTGTGCTCCGCAACGGGAGAGGCCACAACAGTGAGAGGCCCGCGTACCGCAAAAAAAAAAAAAAAAAAAAAAAGCAGAAGTTTATATTGTTGCTTGTAGAGTTTTATCCTTTTCTAATGTAAGCTTTTAAACCTATAAATTTCCTTTTAAGTTACATTTCACAAATTTTGTGAAATAATATGAGTTTTCTTTTCATTCAGCCCAAAATATTTTCTAACTTTCATGTGATATCTTCTTTGAATCGTGCATTATTTAGAAGTATGCTGCTTAATTTCCAAATGTTTCGGGATTTTTCAGGTATTTTTCCATTACTTATTTCTAATTTAATTGCTTTTTATCAGAGAACACACTACATATGATTTCAATCATTTTAAATTTCTAGAGAGTTATTTAACAGCTGGACATATGTTTTATCTTGGTAAATGTTCCCTGTGTACTAGAAAAGAAAGTGTATTTTGCATATGTCAAGTGGAGTGTTCAACAAATGTCAGTTTGTCCAAGCTGGTTGAAATGTTTAAATCTTCCATATCCCTAGTATTTTCTGTCTGCTTGATCTATCAATTACTGAAAGGAGTGCTGATATCTGCAACTATGAAAATAAATTTGTCTTTTTCTCTTTTCAGATCTGTTGGGTGCTTCATGCATTTTGAAAGTCAGTTAACAGGTGGATACACACTTAGGATTATTATGCCGTCTTGATTTATTGACCCCTTTTATCATGGTGAAATATCCCTGTTTATCCTTGATAATATGTCTTATTCTGAAGTCTATTGTTTTCTACTGTTAATATAGCTAAAACAGCCTTAACTTTTCCCAACATTGCCTTTTTGTGTCTTTATATTTAAATAGAATTTTTTATAGACCACATATTGTAGGGGTTTTTACTATCCTGTCTAACAATCTCTTACCTTTTATTATAGAGTTGAAACCATTCATATTTAATGAAATTATTGATATGATTGTATTTAAATCTACCATTTTGCTACTGTTTTGATATTTGTCTCATCTATTCTTTGTGGGGTTTTTTTCCTATTTTTTGACTTTCTTTTGGATTAATTGAGTATTTTTTAATTCCATTTTATCACCACTATTGGCTTGTTAGCTATAATATCTTTTTATATTTTAAATGCTCATCTAGGGTTTATAATATGCATCTTTATCTTATTTATGTTTACCTTGAAATAACATTATATACTACCTCACATATAATGTAAGAATATTACAATAATATACTTCCATTCCCTTATCCTGTCCTTTGTGCTATTGTTGTCATATATTTTGCTTTTTCATGTTAAAATTCCCACAACATATTATTATTTTTGCTTTAAGCAATCAATTATATTTTAAGAAATTTTTAAATTATAAAAGAAAATCCTTGATGTTTATCCACATATTTACCATTTTTAGAGCTCTTCATTCCTTTGTATAGATCCATATTTTCATCAGGTATCATTTTCCTTCTGCCTGAAAAACTACATCCTTGTAGTGCAGGTCTGCTGGCCACAAACTCCCACAGCTTTTCTTTGTCTGAAAACTGTTTTTATTTTATCTTCATGTTTGAAAGGTATTTTTACTGGGTATAGAATTCTAGGTTGACAAACTTTTTCCCCCACACTTTAAAGATATACTACTGTCTTCGACTCAACATAGTTTCTGAAGAAAACTCAGTTGTAATTCTTATCTTTTGTTCTCTGTGCATAATGTGCCTTTCCCCCCTATATCTACATTTAAGATTTTTCTCAGAATCAGTAGCTTGCTGTGGTTTGATTGTGAGGTTCTTGGAGAGGTTTTCTTAGTATGTTTCCTGCTTATGTATGTTCATAGAGCTCCTTAGATCTTAGTTGGTATATTTTGTAAAATTTGGAAAATATTTGGTCATTATTTCTTCAAATATTATTTTTGTTCTCTTTTTTTTCTCTCTTCTCCTTCCAAAGACTCCAGTTTACATGTTAGTCAATATGACATTTCACCACAGGTCTGTTTATTTTTCTTAATTTTTAAAATCTCTGTGTGTAAGCTTCATTATGGTTAGGTTCTACTGCAATGTCTTCAAGAGGTTCTACTGCTTTATCCTCAACATTATCTATTTTTTATGTCATGTCTATTCTGCTATTAATCCCTTTATCAAGTGAATTTTTCATTTCAGATAGAAGTTCTCTTTGCTTTCTTTTTATGTTTCCCTTTTCTCTCCTCATCATGTCCATATTTTCCATTTAATAACTGATCATATTGAGTGTAGTTATAATACCTGTTTACATGTCTTTGTCTGATAGTTTTATAATCTCTGTCATTTGGGGGCTTATTGGTGTCGACTGGTTGTTCTCCTGGCTTTGGATCACATTTTCCTGCTCTTTTTCATGTCTTGTCATTTTTTATTAGATGCCAAACATTGGGAATTTTTCATTGTTAAGTGTTAGATTTTGTTTAATTCCTTTTAAAAATGTTGGACATTGCTCTGACAGAAAATTAAATCTTTTGCAGATTAGTGTGATCTGTTTGATGCTTATTTTTAAGCTTTTTGATGTGGGTCTGGATTATCCTTTACCCTACGGCTATTTTAGTGCTACCACTAACACCCTAGTCTTACAAGGTCTTTACTAAATGTTCCATGTGTGGAATGGGATCTCTCTACTCTAACTGGTAAAAACTCAGATTATTCTTGGTTCTATGTGACCTCTAGTAATTGTTCAATTTACATGTACATAAAAAATTTTCTTTGCCAGAAATCTCACCCTACAGTTATGCAGATTTCTATTCAACCAAGGACTCAAATGGACCCATAGGCAGATTTCTGGTGCTCTTTCTTAGCATAACTCCCTCCTTTCCAATACTCTGTTTCACAAATTCTAGCTGCCTCAGCCCACCTAAATTCTAATCTCTGTCTTCTCAATTCATCAAAATGCAGGGTTCTGTTTGGTTCCCTCTCCCTGTACCATGGTCCAGAAACTGTCTGGAGGGAGAAGGCCAGGGCAATCACTGGATTCACATCATTTGTTTCCCCTCTCAGAAATCATAGTGCTATGCTGCCTGATGTCTGAAAACATATGTTTTTTCCAATTTTCTAGTTGTTTTTGGTGGTAGGTTAAATGGGGACCTTACTCTCCCCCATGGCTGGAAGTGAAAGGGTATGTAAATGCTTTTGTTTGAAAAAAAACACTATATTTTAAGTACATATTATTTGTATAGCAACTCCATATAACATAAGACAGTTCCAAAAATACAACTGCTAACCTGTAAATCAAATGAAGAATGATATAAATCACCTAATATTTGAAGAAATTGTAAAAATCTTTGAACATGTAATAAATGAGGAGTTAGTATGTTATTCCCAAAACGTAATGGAAGCTCGTCAAGAAATCTAAGAATCATTTGCATCTGAATAATACAATAACTAGTTTTAAGGAAATAAGCAAATTTTTTTCAGCACTTCATCTGATAGTATTCAACTACCTAATGTTTTTTGCTCTTAGGAAAATTTTCTGACCAAATAACCTCAGCTCTCTTTGGTTGTTTCCACTTCTCCAAAATGTAAAGATGGTTTTCATACTAGGATACTATATAGAAGATTGCCTATGACACTGGATATCTCTCTAGAAAATAAAGACTCCTCCAAATTTCAAGACTCACAGTTACTAAGAAAAAACGTTCTACACTATGTCTTTATTTTTATTGGGGATTGAGATTCTTCTTCCCAATCCTCTATGCCCCACAATCCTTCACAAGACCATTACCACCACTACCATACAACTAGTCCCAGCTTACACGTAGGTTAATTTACAAACTCTTTTTTATACCACTAGTTGCTTAGAACTTGGAATGTATTTTTAGACAGGTTAGAGACTTTCTGACATGCTGTGGTATATGTTAGAGATTCTGTACAAGATCCACACCAACTTAGAGAGAAATCTTTTTTAGAAAGAAAATAGCTAAGCATGTTCACAGCACAACTTAATGACTATGGAGTTCACCTGTCCTCTGTTTTCCACAAATATTGATGTACCACCTCATGAGCATAAAGATTGGATTAGTCCTGGGCTTGGTACTAAGGCTTGGATTAAAAGTGGCATCTCAGCAAATTGCTAGCGAATTGGTCCATAAGTTGGCCAAAGGGCAAAAGCACAAGCCAAATTTTCCATTAATTCTGCTCAACATCCCTGCCATACTCAATGAATTTCTTTCAGTGCTGCAGGCTCATTGGTGCCTAGCACCTGATTGCCCCGAGGATGTAAAACATACATTTCACTGTTGTCTCAGAAGCTTAAAAGAAATTCCCTGCCAGAATAATTGGGTACTATGAAAGGGAAGAAACTCTTGTCGAGTTTCTAACTTAAAAATTTCATTATTGGGACTTCCCTGGCGGTCCAGTGGTTAAGACTCCATGCTTCCACTGCAGGGGGCACGGGTTTGATCCCTGGTTGGGGAAATAAGATCCCACATGCCATGCAGCCAAGCATAAATAAATAAATAAATAAATAGGGAAGATTCCTTAAAAAAAAAATCTCATTACTGATTATTGACTATGTGTCAGTTTATGTAATCCTCACAAATCTGCAAGGCAGGTATTTGTATTCCTACATTTTGGATAAAGAAAGTAAGCCTTAGAAAGGTTAAATAAGGTGCCCAAGGTCACATGAGAAGTTGCAGAGGTAGAGCCAAAATTCAAACCCAGATTCATATGACAGCCAAAATTGTGTTCTTAATCACAGAGTTATTTTGCAAGTCCATGTTTGGCTTTTCACAGGTACAACTCTACAACATCCATAATCCTTTCAAGTGAAACTAAACTCTCAAAAGAGAATGAATGTGAGGCTGGGTAAAACAGGAATAAAACTAACCCTGCAATCCAAGTTCATCCTGGGTTCATAATTTCTTTCTCTCCTTTCTTTCCCTTCCCTTCCTTCCCCTTCCTCCCTCTCTCCCTTCCTTCCATCCTTCTTTTTTCAATTGAGGTATAATTGACATAACATTATATTAGTTTCAACACAATAATGGTTTGATATTTACATATATGGCAAAATGATCACAATAAGTCTAGTTAACATCTGTCGCCACACATAGTTACAATTTTTTTTCTCTTATGATTAGAACTTTTAAGATCTATTCTCTTACAGCTTTCAAAGATGCAATACAGTATTACCAACTATACTCACCATGCTGTACATTACATCCCTATTACTTAACTTATTCCACAACTGGAAGTTTGTACCTTTTGATCCCCTTCAACCATTTCACCCACCCACCCCCCAACCCCCACTTCTGGCAACCATCAGTCTGTTATCTGTATCTATGAGCTCGTTTTTGTTTTGTTTTCAGATTCCACAAATTAGTGAGGTCATACGGTATTTGTCTTTGTCTGATTTATTTCACTTAGCATAATGCCCTCAAGGTCCATCCATGTTGTTGTAAATGGCAAGATTCCCTTCTCTTTTATGGCTAATATATATTCATCCATTAATGGACATTTAGGTTGTTTCCATATGTTGGCTATTATAAATAATGCTATAGTGAACATGGGAGTTTATATGTCTTTTCAAGTTAGTATTTTCATTTTCTTCAAATACCCAGAGGTGGAATTGCTGGATCATATGGTAATTCTACTTATTTTTGTGGAACCTCCATACTATTTTCCATTTTGGCTGCACCAATTTACATCCCCACCAACAGTGCACAAGGGTTCCCTTTTCTCCACATTCTTGCCAACACTTGTTATTTCTTGTCTTTTTTATAATAGCCATTCTAAAGTGTGAAGTGATAGCTCATTGTGGTTTTGATTTGCATTTCCCTGATGATTAGTGATGTTGAGCATCTTTTCATGGTGGCAATCTGCATGTCTTCTTTGGCAAAATGTCTATGCAGATCCTCTACCCATTTTTTAATCTGATTTTTTTTTGTTTTGTTATTGAGTTGTTTTGCTATTTTGGACATTAAGTCTTTATCAAATACATGATTTGCAAATATTTTCTCCCATTCAGTAGGTTGCCTTTTCATTGTGCTGATGGTTTCCTTTGCTGTACAGAAGCCTTTTAGTTTGATGTAGTCCCACTTGTTTATTTTTGCTTCTGTTGCCTTTGCTTTTGGTTTCAGATTTTTAAAAATCATCACCAAGACCAATGTCAAGGAGCTTACCACCTATGTTTTCTTCTAGGAATTGTATGGTTTTAGGTTTACATTCAAGTCTCTAATCCACTTCAAGTTAATTTTTCTGTGTGATGTAAGATAGTGGTCCAGTTTCATTATTTTGCATGTGGCTGTCCAGTTTTCCCAACACCATTTATTGAAGAGACTGTCCTTCTCCCATCATATATTCTTGGCTCCTTTGCCATAGATTAATTGTGTGGGTTTATTTCTAGGCTCTCTATTCTGTCCCATTGATCTATTTGTCTGTTTTAATGCCACTACCATACTGTTTTATTACAGCTTTGTAATACAGTTTGAAACCAAGGTGCATAATAACTCCAGCTTTGTTCTTTCTCAAGATTGCTTTGGTTATTCATGGTCTTTTGTGGTTCCATATAAATTTTAGAATTGTTTGTTCTATGTCTGTAAAAAAAAGTCATTGGAAATTTGATAGGGGTCGCATTAGTCTTTAGATTGCTTTGGGTAGTATGGACATTTTAACAAAATTAATTCTTCCAATCCATGAGCATGAAGTAGCTTTCCATTTATTCGTGTCTGCTTCAATTTCTTTCATTAATGTCTTACAGTTGTTAGTGCACAGGTCTTTCACATCCTTGGTTAAGTTTATTCCTAGGTATTTTATTCTTTTTGATGCAATTGTGAGCAGAATTGTTTTCTTAATTTTTCTCTTGATAGTTCATTATTAATGTACAGAAACACAACAGATTTTTGCATATTGATTTTATATCCTGCAACTTTACTGAATTTGTTTATTAGTTCTAACCGTTTTTGGGGATTTTTTGGTTTGTTTCTTTTTTTTTGGTGAAGTCTTTAAGGTTAGCTATATATAATATCATATCTTCTGCAAATAGTGACAGTTTTACTTCTTCCTTTCTGAGTTAGATGCCTTTTATTCCTTTCTCTTGCCTAATTGCTCAGGCTAGGACTTCCAATACTATGTTAAAAGTGGCAAGAGTGGGCATCTTTGTCTTGTTCCTGATCTTAGAGGAAAGGCTTTCAGCTTTTCACCATTGAGTAGGGTTAGCTGTGGGCCTGTTATATATGGCCTTTTTCATGTTGAGGTACATTCCCTCTATACTCATTTTGTTGAGAGTTTTTATGATAAATGGATATTGACTTTTGTCAAATGCTTTTTCTGCATCTATTGAGATGATAATATTATTTTTAACCTTAATTTTGTTAATGTGGTGTATCACATTGATTGATTTGTGGAGGTTGAACCATTTTTGCACCCTTGGAATAAATTCCACTTGATCACAGTGTCATCATCTTTCTGTAAGAAAGAATGGTTGAGCTTGCTACCTCCTTCATAAAGTTACAGGAATCACAGTGCAGAAATTCCCTTGGCATCTTATCTGCTTCCTAACCTACAAACACCTCTACATGCACATTGTTCTTATCTTTCAAATTTTTAATTCATTTATTGCATACCCCACCCTCACAAGCAAATACATTCCTCCTCTTAATCAAAGCTTATTTCTGTACACATTTCAAAACTCCATAACATCTGTGAAACTCTCCATCAAGTATCCTATCTCTTGCTTATATATTCAACTCCATCTTTACTTACTCCTTCCTACAATTTATAAACATTTTATAAAATCCCTTTTCAATTCTATATTGTCTTCTAACTACCTCCATGAATCTTTCTCCTTCAATTCAGAGATAAGCTTTTAAAAGCTTATCTCACAACATGCATTCATTGTCTCCACTTTCCACCTCTCATAACTCAACTCCCTAAAAACTGGCTTCCAGCCCCACCACTTGATCAAAATTACTTCCATTATAATCTCCTAAGACTTTCTAGATAATAAATTAATTAATGCTCTTGAGTATTTATATTTGTGGATTTTTACAGCATTTGGTCCTACCCCATTCATTATTCCCTCCATGAAATTTTCTTCATCACTGGTTTCCACGACACTGTTCTGCCCTGTTCTTTTAACTTCTGCAGTGCTCTTTCTTAGACTTCTTGATGGGGTCTGCTTTCATGTCCACCCCCTTAACTATTGCTGTTCCCCAGTGTTCTGTCTTGGCTGTCTTTTCTCACTCTTAATTCTCTCTTTGAATGATTTCATCTATATCCATTCCTTCAACTGCAACCACAGGGGCTGAAATCACAATGGTAAACAGCCCTGTTCCTATGAAGCTTATGATCTAGTGAGAGAAACAGTCATTAAATGAATAATCACGTAAGTAAAACCACCACCATTGTGATAATTGCCTTCAAGGAAAAGAAGGCTCTTTGAGAGTGAAAGCAGGGGAACTAAATTAAACTGCAGGCACAGTGGAGGTGTCTATGAGGTCAGATTCAGCTGACCAAAGAGCAAGGTGGGAGGGACATATTCCAAGCTGAGAAAATACCATGCAAGGTGGCCTGAGGTGGAGAAAGTTCGTTCTGAAGCTAGGAAACAACATATGTAAGGCTGCAAAAGTTAGCAAGTATCACACATTCAGATAAAAGCAGGTTATCCAAAGCGGTGGAGGAGCTGAGTGGGAGAGGGAAGAAGATAAGATTGATATATGCAGAGGCCAGAGGGGAAGGGCATTTTCTGACATACTATGGAGTTTAAAACCTATGGTTATTGTTGGTGAGGAGCCCTTTGAAAGATTTCATCTGGTGGCAGCAAGGAAGTATACTTGAAGTTGAGGAACTTAGTGTCAGAGACACACTAAGCTATTAAAGCTATTAAAATAGCAGGAGTAAAATGAGCATCTGTAAAACAGTGGCAGTCGAAATGAAAATGAGAGAATAGAGTTAAGAAATGTGCAAATCAAAGAGACTAACACAGTGTGGGCGGATTGGATTTGCAGGTCAGGGAGAGACAGAGGAAGGGGGAAAAGATCATTCCCACTGAATGACTGGGATAATAGGGAGAGCACCGAGCTTTGGGGGAAGATAAATTGAATTTTAGACATGCTGAGTGTGAGCGGCCTGTGGCTCTTCCAGGGGAAAGTGTCCAGTCAGCAGCTGGAAGTAGAGATCTGGGATCAGGAGAAAGGTCAGGTCTAGAGAACTGAGGGCAAGGCAACCTGGATCTGAGCTCCATATATGTAACTGCCCACTCAACCTCTCCACTTGGGTTTCTCAGGGCTTTTATCTCCCTCCTAACCTCTCCTCCAGTGTCCTCTGTTCTAGACAAGTATACCACCGCCCTTCCAGAGCTCTGTCCAGATCATCCGTGACACCTCCACCTTGCTCTACCCACATCCAATCAATCGCTGAGTCCTGCTCTGTCATCACAACATGTCTCCAAAAGGTCTCAAACAGACACTTCCCTAGGCTGCAGCTTCCAACTCCCTGAATCCAGTCACCTTTAACCCTCACCAAGTCTGCTTCTTACCTGGTATCCGTGCATAAACACCTACTCCCTCCCTATCCATCTCCACACACTCAGTACTGGGGGATTAATGAATAATCACATGAATAAAGGGCGATTATCAATCAGACACTTGTACTATGGATGAGTCAGTAGTATGACAGGAGAAATGGGCAACGTAAGCAAATTTTGCCAACAGAAGGAAGCCCAAAGATGCAGATCTTGGCATACTGGCAGCACCTCTGGGTCAGTTCTTACAGGTGCATAAACGGTTTGGGCCAGTGAGAATGAAATAAAAGAATAGCAACTAAGCCTGTGTTTGAAGTGGGAGTACAGGGTGGTATGAAAGACTTCATTTCAGGGCACACGTGCTTGTGTGGGTGCCAGAGGCAAGAGAGCTGGCTCTTCCGTGGTACTTTTTATAAGCCAGACATAGGCAAGCCCTGTACACGCAAGCATTTTTTTACTCTCATATTTTAGCATTAAATTTTCCATGAATGATTTTTAAGGTCCTTGCAATATCTCCCTGGTGATTTATCAGCTGTATTTTTTTCCCTTATTTCATTTCACATTTTTCCTACTGCTATATATCTTAGGGAATCCTTCCTTTTCATTTTGGCAGACTCTATTTTGTTTAAGGCTAATTTTTCTACCATACTTTAGATTCATCTTCCAGTTTCTTTCCTCACTCCTTCCCTCAGGTCATTCTCAGTCCTCTCTTGTAATGCCATCTTCACTTGGCTTCTCTTCACCCCATCAGACCATGTGAACTTGCTTCTAACATCTCCTTTCCTTTGAAACATTTACTTCTTCCCTCTAACCCCCAGGTGTGTCACATTAAGCCCCCATGGCCTTTAGAAAACAAAAGATAACGCCCTATCAGGGCATCGGGAGATAGAGCCCCCAGCTTCTCCTCAGGGAGAGGCCACTCTCTTCAGGATGGTATCTCATTACTCTCTACAAAGAGATACAAGTGCATTGGAGAACACGGAATGAAAAAATCTCAGATTTCCTCAGCAAGGCTTCTCTTTATACCTACGAGAAGAGGCCACACATAAGTGAGAGCAAGACCCGCAGAGACGTGCAGGCCTCCTCAGCAAGTGTCTCAGCATATAATCTGCTTGGACGGTCAATCAATGAACACTAACTCCTGGGTCAGGAGCGCTAGCATTTAGAATAGAAGCAATATGGTCCTTGACCTCAGATCTCAAGGTAGAGAAGCACATGTCATGCAGAGGCAGTGTCATATACTGATAAAAGAATGACTTTGTCCCTTATAAAGACCTGAGCTGTAATTCCAGCTCCAGCCATTTCAAGCTCTACCTTTATTAGCTGAGTGACCTTGGATAGGCTATTCAACCTTCGGAATATCAGCCTCCATATCAGTGAAACAGGGAAAATGGTAACTTGCATTGGATTGTTGTGACACATGAAGCGATTAGGGAAGAATCACATGAATAGTGTGCTTCTAGGTTTGCCTCCGGGTGCTAGCCCAGGTCAGCAGAGGGCTGGATTTGACAATGTACCTTTCAGCTTGCTCTGCAGCCATGAGCGACAACAGAGTTGAATCAGCCCTATACAGTTGAGAGTAAAGCTATAATATTGATAATATAGATAATATTTATTGAGCCCTTTTTTTGAGCTAAGCACTTTACATGCATTATCTCAGTTAAACTTCAAATTTTCCTCTATGCAAAGTACTGTTTTATAGATGTGGACACTGTAGCTCACAGAACTGACGCATCATTACCCAACCAGGATTCCAACCCCAGGGGCCTAAACTCAAAGCCCATATTCTAAGCCACTACAAAAAGGTCTTGAAAGTTCTTTGCTCATGTATCCCTCAAAGAATTTTGATCAGCTATTTGGCACTTGTACACTTTAGGTTAGAATCAAAATTTTTCATGATAAGTTTAAATAGTTGCAAATGACATCATTTCTGGTATATGGTAGCTACTGAAACACTTGAAATATTTAAAAATAAACATATCACTCTTAAATACACCCAGCGGAATTTAAATACCACAGCAATTTGATCCCCATTATTATCCATTTAAAATATATGTAGGGCTTCCCTGGTGGCGCAGTGGTTGAGAGTCCGTCTGCCGATGCAGGGGACATGGGTTTGTGCCCCGGTCCGGGAGGATCCCACATGCCGCGGAGCGGCTGGGCCCGTGAGCCATGGCCACTGAGCCTGCGCATCCGGAGCCTGTGCTCCGCAACGGGAGAGGCCACAGCAGTGAGAGGCCCGCATACCGCAAAAAAAAAAAAAAAAAAGATAAAAATTAAGGAAAAAAAAAAAGCAATAAAGTTTCTTTTTATTGTAAAACCTCCAACCACCCCATCGGCATCCAATCAAAGGCAGAGGAAGGCCACACAAGTAACGGCTGCACTGCAGACTGTTCAATGCCAACTGATAAAAATTACCTCCTCACAGTTGGTTTGTTTAACAGGGGCAAACATCTCTAAGGCTTGGAGCCTGCGATCTTCATAATTTGCAGTGGCAGAATTAAGGCTCAGCAGGGACTTCCCAATTTGTTCCTCTTATAAGAATGACACACAACATTTCTTTATTGTAACACTAAAAAACTTGAGTTCCACAACTCCATTCTACTGTAAGAATTGGGATTAAGGTCCATATCAGAATGTCATCCTCCATTGCCCTTGCTACCAACCAACCCCTGAAACAACGAGACATCAGTGAAATTATTATGTGACTGTGTTAACTTCTTTGTCCAAAACCCAGATCATCCTAGTAAAATTTGCTTAATACCAAGCCTCAGAAACCTATGAAGAAGATGGCCCGCTGGTAATCACAAAGTAAGTGAACAGGAATTGTTCACGTGAATGCACGCGCACACACAGACACACTCACTCAAGCATGCACAGAGAGTTCCAAAATCACAGTATTAAATCACCAGCAGGAGTTATTGTAGCTGAACTAAAAACGAACCATTCACAACCCGAGGCTGTCCTTCTAGGCACTGACATCTTCCTCCTGAAAGAGTTGACAATGGCAGGCTGTCAAGTAAATACCTCACGGCCTCCTCCCGCTGTCCCAGGCCTCACACCGCAGCTTTACAAAGATAAAATAATAACTAATGCGTCAGCCAGGCCCTCTGTGCAATGTCTGTCAAGGCCCCTCCCAGGCCAGTTCCTGCCAGGAAATTATCACTGCCCCAGGAATGGCTGACAGTTCAAGTACAGCCCCTCCCTGGGTCTCTTGGTAAGTATGCTTCCCATTTCCACAACTCTTCAAAGTTGAAAATTACTTCAGAAACATTTTAATTACATGATTTAGGGTACCTTAATCCTCAGAACAGCCCTGCCATGTAAATCTATGCTGCTATTCTGGTATTATAGATGGGAGAACCTAGAGACTTACACAAGACCACGTAGCAGTTCACATCTGTGACCAACAATTCGGTTCCTGGGTAGATAAAGCGACTTGTAATGGTACCTATTTGCTATCAGAGATGTCCACTATGAATGTCCTCTGCTTCTCCTCTGTCTCTTTCCACCCCCTCCCTATTCCCAGCATTATGGGAACATGGTGGATACCTGAGAAATACTTAATGAGTTACCTGGCATAGCACCCCGGGGCAAAGATGTTGTTGAATCCACTGACCACCACAGGTTCAACTGAATATAGAGCAGGAGTTCCCAGATAATTATAACAGGGGAATGGATTGCCTTCCTAGTCTTGCCAAGAGGAAGCCAAAGGAATCCCTAGACGTTCACCATTCTGCCTTAGTGACCACAAGAGGGAGCTAGAGAGACCCAGTAAAAGTGGGCTACAACACTTCACTCCTCTCTGTGGTGTTCCTCTGTCACTCCCACACACATACCTAGCCACCCATTAAGTGCACTGGGGGATGGGGGCTAGCTGGAGGGCTCCCAGAAAAGTGCTCACTGAGGCTGGGAGTGACTGCAGACATCACTGACAAATGTTCACTGAACTGAATCCAGGGACAGTTCATGGGAGAAACTGATGGATGTCCCCTGCAATCTGGTTGTCTGTGGACACAGAGCCTGAGCCTGCTTGCCATTGAAGAGGTTGAGTGGAGGCAATGGGCAAAAGCAGAGTGCAGGGGGAGGGTGGCAGGCTACACTCTCAACAGGAAGATGCTGGAGTTTCCTAGGATTCAAGTGGACACTGTGGGACATCTTGAGGGGACCCTGTCTGAAACGGCTGACTCAGTAACAGGTTGTGAGGTCAACCTCCAGAAACAGGAGCTCAGGGAGTAGTCAAAGAACACTAAGGCAGAGAGGTCCCCAGGGAAAGGTCTCCAAAGAAGCCAGAAGCGCAGCCCACAAGAGAGGAGACACGTGTAAGCACGTCAACCATGGAGAGCAACAAGGACCAAGAGAGAGCTGGATAAGCAGCACCGAGATAAGCAAAAGGATTTTGCTTTCCTTCTAGTCACCTACTTCCACCACTGATTCTAGAAACAAACAAACAGGAATAAAACAGGAGGTGGAAAAATGAACAGCAAGAGTGTAATATTGGGCTTCCCTGGTGGCACAGTGGTTGGGAGTCCACCTGCCGATACAGGGGACGCAGGTTTGTGCCCCGGTCCGGGAGGATCCCACATGACACGGAGCGGCTGGGCCCGTGAGCCATGGCCGCTGAGCCTGCGCGGCCAGAGCCTGTGCTCCGCAATAGGAGAGGCCACAACAGTGAGAGGCCTGCGTACAGCAAAAAAAAAAAAAAAAAAGAGTGTAACATTATTGAAGGCAATAGTGGGGAGGGGGCAGGAAACTGATCCCTACCTTAACCTCACTGATTTGTGTCCATTTACTAAACCTGGTTGCATAATAGATTAAGATAAATCTTGAGGTCCTTCCTGATAGATCATACCCCAATCCTGCTCTGTCACTCCATTTCTTCCAATCATATCATATGGGGTGAGAAAGCAAAGTAGGGAAATGGAGCACACCTTCTATTCTCTTGTGAACTTCATCATGAGCACCTCAAAAACGAGGGTTCACACTAATAACCACGTGATCTCCAAGGTCAGATCCAGGCCAGCTCTAATGTTAAGTAACTTTAAGACTTCAGAGAACTAAACATCATCCTTTCTTGGTCAAAAGGTTGGGAGGCCCTGGTTTAGTGGACTGGTAGTCCTCAAAACCAAAATCTAGAATCTGTTCAACAAATCCCTGTGTGACTTCAGGGGTGACAGTTCATTAATCCAAGTTTCAGTTTCCTCATCTGTTGCCTAAGATTCTTTTCATTTTTTAAATTTTTTTTTAAATTTATTTTTGGCTGCATTGGGTCTTCGTTGCTGCATGTGGGCTTTCTCTGGTTGCAGTGAGCGAGGGTTACTCCATTGTGGCACACGGGCTTCTCATTGCGGTAGCTTCTCCTGTTGCGGACCACAGGCTCTAGGAGCATGGACTTCAGTAGTTGTGGCATGTGGGCTCAGTAGTTGTGGCACACGGGCTTAGTTGCTTTGCAGCATGTGGGATCTTCCCGGACCAGGGCTCGAACCTGTGTCCCCTGCCTTGGCAGGCGGATTCTTAACCACTGCGCCACCAGGGAAGTCCCTGCCTAAGATTCTTGAAATCTGCTTTTTGTCCATTTTCCTGGGACATGGGAAGACTTCATATGAGACCCACGTTAATAGTATTATATAGATGCTCCCAATGTAATACTACAAAGTTGAAACCTGGCCAAAATGCTTCCCTCAGGGGCTGGACCCAGTGGTACTAACTTGACAAAGCCACCATCAGAGGCTTGCAATTCCTTTCTTCTCATATAGCCACTCTTCATAACAGAAAAGGCCAGTGGTTAGTGGTGCAGTTTGGTTTATCAGTGGGTTTAACTACGTGGGCAGTTTCCTATTATTTCGTTCATGTCCGAGCAGGTTGGGGATGGGAGCAGGAAGAGGGATCAGAACATAGAATTAGTCTGGTCACAGCCTGGGAGAACAGGTATCATTCCATGCAATAAAAGGAGGCTCAGTGTGCCAGGCAAAGCACATCCAACAGACATATAATGGTCCAGACAGCAGTGGCAAAGGCAAAGGGGATGGAGTGGTACTGTCTCAACAGGTGGGCACAACATAACAGCAGAGAATAGTCAGATAGACACTCCAGAGAAGGTCTGGAAGGCAGACCATAGGCTTCAAGAAAGTCTCTCAACAGATGGTAGATCCCAGACTTCAGGTTGGAATTTGGGGCAGATCTTTGGGCCTTAGGAATAGGATAAGTAAAAACAAGGAAGGAACAGATGAATAGGCAGGTAAATTAGAACCCAGAGGAAGGAATGAAGGTGGTCAGAGGGCCAGTTATAAAAAAAAAACAGAGTACAGGGATTGCATGTGAGAACAAAGCGAACACTCAAACATTCAAACCAGGGCTAAAGGGTGGAGGCAGACCATCAGCAGTGAGGGGAATGAAACAGAGGAAGCCTGCACGTACGATCCCATGGCTCCAGCTGGGGGGAGGAGGAACGTTGGACAGGGAAAACCAGGTTGGACCTAACACAGTTTATGTCAGACTTGAGCAGAATCTGAAGACGATGAGATAATACTAAAATCAAGGTGTCTCTCACATTATAGTTCCTTACTTGCTCCACTCAGAATAAAATACGTTGATCTAGACAGGAAGATGGGCTCTCTAGAATACTTCTTGGATACTTTGTAAGGTGGCCATAGAGATAAAAGATGGAGTTACAATCCAAGTCCATGGCCTGGAGCAAGTTTGGAACAGGCCCTGATGCCGTACCATAGATGAGAGTACAATATATTGATATTTTCAAGGATGCTTCATCAGTCTGGAGCAGTAGCATTCAAATAGTGAAAATGAATTCTAAAACATCATTCAGGGAAAATCACAGCAGCACATGTGAGGGAAACACAGCGAGTGAATTCTGGGCTACTGACCCTGAAGTGAGTGTATGAGATGACAGGGTTGCCTTGCCTCAAAAATATTAGTACCACTGGCCAGACATCACAGTGCACAGTATCCAAAAATGGGCACACAACATACGTGATGAATAAGAAGGCTAAAATCTTTACAATTCAACTAAGCAAGAGTACGGACGTTATACCTCTTCCTGTTCCAAAGCAAGGCAACGGTACAGGTATTTCAGATGAGACCACTTTTGTTTTGCATTGCTGCTAAAGATCTTCTCTGAGTTCACTCAAACAAAGCATGGTTACTCTAGCTACTTTATCAGTCAGGGTACAGGAAAACAGAAATCACTTCCTGTTTGTACAAGGGAAGCAATTTAGTGCAGGGAATTCCTTACAAAAGGGATCGAGGAGCTGAGTCCTAAACAGCTTCTGACACAGGAGTGTGATCCAGAGATCAGTGACAGCTGGAACACTGCCCACTGCTAGACTGGAGGGATAAGAGGAGAAGGGGCTGTCACCAGAGCCCACCGGCTGGGCCCATAGGAGTATGCTGGTAAATGTTTCACGATGACTCTCTGTCGGAAGGCAGTTTGCAATTTTGAGGTGTAGATGCTCCCACCAAGGCCTAAGTCATCAACGTGATATCACTAAACACGGAGGTAGGAGAAAATGAACACAATTGTCCCTCGTTAGCACGTACGAGCTGCTTCCAGGGCAATCCTAGGCTAGAGTCACTTGATGGAAGCTGTAGACCCACGTGGACTCGGCTGCTGCCAGTGCAGCTGACAGAAGCAGAGAGGGAAGGGGAATATACCCCATCATCTACTATTGCCTCTTACTGACCCAGCCCAGCCAGGAAGATGCCCAAGCAGGGTCCCCCTGCAACACAGAGCAGAGTGAGGAAAGGAGAGAACGGATCTGGAATACTTGTAATCTTGCTGATACTTTTCACATACTCAATTAGATTAATTTGGCAATGCAGGGTTGAAATGCATGGGGCTTAGGGCTGCAGATGCAGTATCAGCATGCAACTACAAGTTCAAATTTGGCCTCCACATACAAAACAAATGACAGTTTTGAAACTCTGAGTAAATATTTAAGAGATGGGCTTTGAGGTATTTGAGATTTTTTAAATGACATTATTGAACATCTCATAATATAATAAGATACATTTAAGAGGTATTTTGTGTACTACAAGGAGAATTTCAAGCGACCAAAATTCCAGTCATCACATACTTTTCCCATCAAACACTCGCCATCATTCATTCAGCAACCATTTCTTGAGCACCCACTCTGTGTAGGCTCTGTTCCAGACACTCGGCAAACAGCAATGGACAGAACGGACAAAATCCCTACCTTCAAGGAGCCTACACACTAGTAGGGGAACTAGACAATAAAAATAAACAAGCCAACCACATAGAATATTAGAAACTGATAAGCACGATGGAGAGGGAAAAGGCGATAAAATAGGGATAGGGAGTGATGAGGGGGTTCACCATTTTTAAAAGATTGGTCAGGAAAGGCCTCACTGAGAAGGTGTCATCTGAGCAAAGACTTGAAAGAAGCAAGAGAATACACCATGGAGATGGGGTGGGGTTGGGGGAAGAGCCCTCTAGGAAGAGGGAAGTGTCCCCAGGGTGGAAGTTGCCTAATATATTATAGGAAAAACAAAAAGATTGGGGCAGAGTCAGGGGAAGGGGCAATACAGATCATGTAGTCCGTTGTAAGGTCTTTAGACTTTGCCTTGAGTGAAATGGGGAGCCATTGAAGGTTTTGAGCAGAGGACTAACATCACAAGAATCATTCTGGTGGCTATGTTTAGAGTAAATAGTAGGGGTCCAACAGTAAAAGCAGGGAGGCCAGTTAGGAAACTACTGAAATATTTCCAGCTCTCAGGAGATGATGTGGCTTAGGTCAGGGTGGCAGAAGTAAAAGTTGGAAGCATTGGTCAGATTGGGGATGTATTTGGAAGGAAGACACAATAGGATTTGCAGAAGGATTGGCTGTAAGGTATGAGAGTCAGAGAGAAGTTCAGGGGTGACTATAATTTGGGGCCTGATAGACAACTATGAGTGGATTAGCTTTAGGGAGAAAAACCAGGTTTTGTGTTTGAACATGCTAAGTTTGAGATGTCAGATATTTAAGACAAGGTGTTGAATAGGTGTTGGACAGAACACTCTACCTTGTGTTCAGGTAGAGGTCTAGGTTGGAGGTATAAATTTGGGAGTTGTCATCAGGTAGATGGAATTTAAGGCCCTGAAACTGGATCAGATACCTAACACCTGTGGACTGAGCCTGGCAACCCTTCTGACCTGAGGTTCTGTAAAATTATTTTTAAGGCCAGACAAGAAAAATTTAACATAAAAGTTTCTCTGCTATTTGAACCATGATCTCCTCCCTTTCAGTGTGTGTTGTGCATCTGCATTATACATTAACTACATCCCCTTAGAAGACACTGAAATGCCTACTTGCCAAAAAAAAAAAAGAAAGAAAGAAAGAAAAGGCAATTTTCTCCCAGTGCCAGCAAGGTAACTCTTTAGGAGATAACATTCCTTTCTCAATCCTGTAGGGGGTCACAATGACCCACTACTCCCCTTTTTGGACTATGTAAACAGTTAATATGTTACTTTAGTGTATAACCCTTTGTCTCAAAAACTTATATAACTGTGCTTTGGCATCTAACTGGTGGAACAGTCCTCAGAGCTTTCTGAAAGACTGTCTTTTGGGTTATAATCCTCGAGTTGGCGTGAATAAAATTTTCCATTTCTTTCTTGGATTGACTAATGATTAGGTTTTTTCATCAACAGATATTTAAGGCAAGATGTTGAATAGTTGTTGGATGGAACACTATCTTCAGTGTTCAGGTAGAGGTCTAGGCTGGTGGTGTAAATTTGAGAGTCACCAACATGTATATGGAATTTAAGGCCATGGAACTGGATCAGATACCTAACACGTGTAGACTGAGTCCGGCAACCCTTCTGAGCTGAGGTTCTCTGAAAAACTTAAGATAATTCCCTAAGGCACCCATTGTATGCAACAAATTAATTTCCCTCCTATGCCTCTAGAACAGTACTAGTTACTTCCCTTGGGAAAATTGAGAAAATGGTCATTCAGATTGCTTTCTGTGTTGTGTGGTTCAGATGAGAAACCATCATTGGGAGAGGCTGATTAGGGTACTCTAAAATACAGGGCAAAGAAGAGGAGGGAGCAGAAAGAAAACTGAGAAGTGGCCAGTGAGGTAGGAAGAAATCCAGGGAGAGTGGAGACCTGGAAGGTAAGTGTAGGTAGTGATCAAGGGTATCAAATGCAGCTGATGCGTTCCACAAGGTGAGCACCGAGAATTTATGGACAGATTTGGCTACACAGAGGTCTAGGGACCTTGAGAAGTGCAATTTCAGTAGATAGGTTTGGACTGGTTTTCAGAGAGAATGGGAAGAGTGAGCCTTCCTTAGATTAGAGTTACACAGTGATTTGAACTGGATCAAAACTTCCTATTAATAATTTTTCAAGCTTCTGTGTCAATCTGATTGAAGATTATTCTGAGTGGGCTTAGCTGTTTAGAAAATTATACCCATTTGCAGAAATTTATCTCTTAATCAGATTTTTTTTTGATGCTGGACAATCAACAAAACAAAAATATATCAGGTATTGAGTCTCCAAGCGATTACACAAATCCAGATTTTAAATATTTGTGTTCATCATAGTCTGTTAGAGTTACTGGTTAACTTGAAAGAAGGTAGTTATTAGAAAACTGAACTTTTAAGAGAAATTCATGCTAATAAAATTGAACCTGTAGCTCAACATATTGGACTTTCGTATAAGTTTCATTTGCCAAAAATATTTAAATGTCACTGATACGATCCAATCATTCCTATTGTTTCAAAGTTCCTTAGACACATCACCTATATGGAGAGCTTCAACCACTTGAAAGTTGACAGCTAACAATATAAAATATACTGTTCTATAGTTCTCATGATCCAGTGATCTGTTTATGTGATTTGCACCAATCACGTAAATTCTCTAAACCCTAGTTTCTTTTTCTATAGGCCAAAAATGATAATACTGGAAGGATTCATTTAAAATGTTTTAAAATATAGTTTCTCAGTAATGAAAGTAAGTGACATATTAACACTGGAGTAACTGGACCAACTAGAAAGTTTGAGATGTTTACTGACCTCGACAGATGGCCCAGCTGACTCAAGTGAATGGAACAAAAAGGATCTAAAACAACAGAAGGTAGAAATATCATGTGCAGAGCTCTTATAAAGGACTTTCCAGCATGCTTGCTATAGAACCAATGTGCTCGGCCGCTTTCAGGTGCCATTAGCACGATGTCATATCTGAAAGAGCAACTTCCACACATGCACTACGTCACCCACACCTTCACTTACGTGGCATCAACTCTTTCCCTCTTAGATCATCCAAAAGCTTTGGTGACTGGGGTATAGATGCTTGAGATTCTGTGGACTACTTGTTTTTCATTTTCGAGACTTTCTGAAGACAACTGCAGAAATACCAAGACCTTTGGAAAAAGGGCTGATCTTACTACATTTGGAGCCAGACTGCAAACCAAGAGAAATGGAAATATTACAAGCCTATTTTCCTGAAATCCCTGTCAGAGCTGCTCCAGCAATTTCTTGGCTTTACGCTTGACCTCAAAACAGGACAATCTCGTCTTCCAAATCCATCTGCTTTTTTAGCTTTAGCTCTAGCCTTATACTTAAATATGCAATTAAGTCAGGCACAGGGCTGGTAGTACGCAGACTGGCAAATCTGAATTATGATATGACCACTAGATATATAAATCAGATGGTAAACTCAAATCACAAATCCTATACCACAATATTCAACTCTAAGGAATCTAGTACCAGCAATGTACTGCCATATATTTTCAGACTATCTAAAAGACCCATGCTTCATGTTTAAATGATCCTAAGTCAGGGTTGTGGCTCAGGTTAGCAAATGTCAAGAATTGCAGTTGACGTTATCTCATAGCTAGAGTTTTAAAGTCCTGAATAACTTAGAGGAAAGTCTGAAAGAAAAAGTCGTTACCAGTGTTTAACGTAAAGACTGCAAGTTGAGAACTTCAGACTAATCTTTTACTCCATCAGTCTGGTATTAGCAGACTCAGGAAGCTGTTGTAAACAGTTGGCACTGCGTAGCTCACTCCTGCCTCCGTGGAGCTATATGCTCCAGCCACAGCTTCCCCACTGCACTCTCCCGAGGACGGCTGTGTCCAAGAATTCACACAGCCAGTGCTCTTGGAAATAAAATGTAACCTTTCCCTTCGCAAGAGGTATAAAACACTATCCTACGGTCCCTCATCCAGAGCCGTTTCCTGGGCAGATGACCAGAGGAACATCCATTCAGAAAATCAGAAATCAGGTTGCCAAGCAAATGAGAAGTTAAAGAGACAATACTGAGGGAAGAACCCATATCGTCCTGATCCTTGCTTAATAGCCCTTCAAAATCTCTAGATTGGTTTCAATTTGTTCCAGGCCCAAGACACAAATTTATTCCTTCAAAGGGACAGAAAGATAGTTTTGGACAAGAGTAATCCCGGGAGGTCTAACCCAAAGAACACTAAAAGGTCAAGATCAACTTAAGTCCTACTCCAAGGGCCCTCTCGTCAGTTCCGGACCGCAGCCAACTTCTGGAGCCTGGCGCAATTCCAACTCAAACCACATGCTCGGCTCCAGAGCAACGTTTAGTATTGTCTGAACCAGAGAGGCCTCCAGGTTGCGTCGGATGTCATAGGTGTGTTCTGGTGAGCAGCAGTGCTTCCAGTTTGATTTTATTCTGGCTCAACTGTCCACCCTCACGTTTGAAGCAGAACTGGACCATCTTCTCATCCCCTCCCTTTTCATACCTCTTCCATGTAATCAAGGGTGCCACTTTATCATGTCAGATAGCATAAGCTTAATTCAAGAAAGAAAGAGAAGAAGGAGGGAAGGAAGAAAGTAAGGAAGGGAGAGAGGGTGGGATGGAGGGAGGGAGGAAAGTCTATTAAAAGAGAGGGAGAAAGATAAAAGAAAACCTAGTGGGGAAAGAATTTTAGGCCTCCATGTAACAACTTTGAAGTGTGCCCTCCACCAACCTAAAGAGCTAAGAAACATGCAAACCATACACCTCTAGGACCCTTGCTTTCCATGGCTTTCTAGGACTGCTCTGGTATAATTTGCTCCATCGTTTGCCTCTTGTATAGCAAAAAGATCGTTTGATTTCCCTGCTAGCATTTTGTGCTTTGTTTTGGTTTTTTTTTTAATTATCATGAAGTAAAATGGACTTTACTGGTGTACAGTTCTATGAATTTTAACACATATATAGATTTGTGTAAACACCACCATCTGTCAGGATACAGAACAGTACCATGAAGGAACTTCCTGGTGCTATTCCTCTGCAGTAACACCCTCCCCAGACTCCTAACTCAGCAACCACTGACCTGTTCTTCATAAATAGATTGTTAACAGTTTCTTTGGTCCACATTCCCAAACTAGAAATTCTACTATTTATAGCTTGAAAGTTAAGCATCTTGTTATGGCAGTAATTTTAATTCATATTAAAATGTATTCAAAATAAAATGTAAATTTATGTTAATAAGCATGTGATTATAAAAGGTGAGCCATCTGAATCTGTACCTTTAATTCCAGCCAACATCAACCTGGGATCAGGCAGCCCAGAAAACCCAACGCTGTTTATGAAGGCCTGGACCTTCTCTCTTGCCCCTGTGAACTTTCATTCACCCTGCTCTTGAATGCCCTTTAATCAGCCTCACATTCAGAATTGACGATGTATATAGTTTGTCTAGTTCTGACCTGCTGCTCCCTCTTGGACATGGACTGCACTCACTCCTGCACACTCTGCACTTCTGGATTCTCTAATTATTTTACCTGGGCCACCTCCAGCCATTAAGCCCCAAGTCCCAGGAGTGGCCCATTAGACCAATATACTTTCTTGGTCCAACATGCTCTCAAGCAAGGGACAAGTTCTGAAGTTACTACCTTCCCCAGCTTGCTGTACAATTATCCGAAATGTAAACCACATATACAACTTTTCTGAAAACACAAGATATTAAGAAATCAAAATGTATATTATACATCACTATATTATAACCTATAATATATTATATAATATTAAAATGTATATTACATGATTCTAACATTATATATAATGTGTATACAAATATATTACTACCAGATTTTAAAAATGGGTTTAGACTACCATAGAAATGATAATACATTTTGAACATTCACTGAAGTGGCCCTTTATGTTGAATCTTTATGGGTTGAACAGTCTATTTCTTATAAAATTATATGATCTGAGAATTTACACAGTATATCTTTCTTAATACTTTAAGGCTATTAAAATCCAACATTATTAAATTAACATTAGTTATGCATTTTTTAGGTTTATAAATCTGAATCAACAAGTTCCTACCATCATCAAATTGCTCGGCTCTTTGGATTAAATGGAATTCTATGTAAAAATATGGCTTACTGATGATTTAGATATAACTGAGGTTTATATGTCTACTCCCTCTCTCAGCAGCACTATCTTCTTTGACTACTGTCAAATTAGTTAATTTCCTAATGACAACCAGAGAAAAATCTCCTGTTGTACTATTTCTTTGCATAAACTTACAGCTTGTTTGCTCCTCCATTACTGAGCTCTTATCAATCCCATAAACCAATAATTATGAAACACTTCTTCATTGCAATCCTTTTGGGAACAAGCCAAAGAACAAATGAACAGACATTTTTTTCATGTGTCTCTTTCCTCCTCACTAACTCACACTTGTGACATGACTAAGCTATCATTTAGTGATAGTGAAATGCTCACTAAACCTGAAGTATAAATCCATCATTCCTATCCCTGACATGTTAGTATGTTAACCTCTAGTTGGCAATAGCTGAAAAAGAGCTCCAATCTCAATGTTTTCTCTATACATTGAGCATCTAATATTAAAAGAATCTGCATCTATGGCAAATAACCAAGTCAAGTTCATTACGTTCAATTTGTATAAAGAAATACAGATTTTTATATTAAGAGAAAAATTCTTAAATTCAAAAGGTTAAATACAATACAAAGTTAACATACAAAAATGAGTTTCTATTCACTAACAACAAATTTTCTGAAAAAAAGAAATAAAGAAATCTATCCCATTTATCAAAAACAATAAAATACTGATGAATAAATTCAACTAAGGAGGTGACATATCTCTATACTGAAAACTATAAGACATTGATAAAAGAAATCGAAAAAACTCAAATAAATGGAAAGGTACCCCACATTCATGAACTGGAAGACATGCTACTGTTAAAATGTCAATACTACCAAAGCCACCTATAGATTCAATGCAATCCCTATCAAAATTCAAATGGCATTTTAAATAGAAGTAGAGAAAACACTCCTAAAATTTATATAGAACCACAAATGACCCCAAATAGCCAAAGATATCTCCAGAAAGAAGAACAGAGCAGGAAGCATCACACGTCTGATTTCAAGCTATACTTTAAAGCTATAGTCATCAAAGGAGTATGGTACTGGAGTAAAAGCAGACAAACAGACCAATGAAACAGAATCAATAGTTCAGGAACAAAATCGATAGCCCAGAAACAAACCCAAACATATGTGATCACCTAATATTTGACAAACAAGCCAAGAATACTCAATGAAGAGAAAACTGTCTCTTCAATAAATGGTGCTGGGATAACTGGATATTCACATGGGAAAGAATGAAACTGGGCCCATATCTTACACCACTCACAAAAAATAACTCAAACTGGATTAAAGACTTTAATGTAAGACGTAAAACCATGAAACTCCTAAAAGAAAACATAGGAATAAAACTCCTTGACATAGGTCTTGGTAATGATTTTTTGGATATGACACCTAAAGCACAAGCAACAAAATCAAAAATAAACAAGTGGGACTATATCAAACTAAAAAGCTTCTGCACAGGAAAAGAAACCATCAACAAAGTGCAAAGACAATCTACAGAATGGGAAAAATATTTGCAAACGATATATCTGATAAGGGATTATATTCAAAATACATAAAGAACTCATACAACTCAATAGCAAAAATAATAATAACAATCACCCAATTCAAAAATGGGCAAAGGACTTGAATAGACATTTCAGATACATGCAAGAACAACAGATACAGGAAAGGATGCTCAACATCACTAGTCACTAGGGAAATGCAAATTAAAACCACAATGAGATATCATCTCATGCCTATTAGAATAGCCATCATCAAAAAAGGCAAGAGATAACAAATACTGTCATGGATATAGAGAAAAGGGAACACTTGTGCACTGTTGATGGGATTGTACATTGGTGCAGCCACTATGGAAAACAGTATGGAAGTTCCTCAAAATATTAAAAACAGAACTGCCACATGATCCAGCAATTCCACTTCTGAGAATATATCCAAAGGAAATGAAAACACTAACTCAAAAAGAGATCTGCACCCCCGTGTTCATAGCAGTATTATTTACCAATAGCCAAGACACGGAAACACCCTAAGTGTCCATTGATGGGTGAATGGATTAAAAAATTGTGAAAAATTATATATATATAATTCAGCCAAAAAAAAGAGGAAATCATACCATTTGCAACAAAACGGATGTACCTTGAAGGCACTTCATTATGTGAAATAAGTCAGACAGAGAAAGACAAATACTGGAAGGTTTCACTTTCACTTACATGTGGAATCTTAAAAAAAAAACAAAGAACTACAAATTCATAGAAAAAGAAATCATGTTTGAAGTTATCAAAGACAGGGGGTGGGGGAGGGGGAATTGGAGGAATGTGGTCAAAAAGTACAAACTTCTAGTTATAAGTTAAATAAGTACTAGGCATGTAATGCACAACACAATGACTATAGCTAACACTGCTGTATGATATTTAGGGAAGTTGTTATGAGTAATTCTTGAGTTCTCATAACAAGAAAACTTTTTTTCCTTTTCTTTCTTCTCCTTTTAATGTATCTGTATGAGAAAATGGATATTAGGTGAACCTATTGTGGTAATCATTTCACAATACATGTAAATCAAGCCATCATCCTGTACACCTTTAACGCATACAGTGATATATGTCAATAATGTCCCAATAAAACTGGGAAAAAGGGTTAAATAGAATAATCCTTTAAAAAAATAGTTGATGAAATTAAAGACCCTGACAAATAAAACCAAAAAATCTCGGCCAAGGGGCTTCCCTGGTGGTGCAGTGGTTGAGAGTCTGCCTGCCAATGCAGGAGACACGGGTTTGTGCCCCAGTCCAGGAAGATCCCACATGCCACGGAGCGTCTAGGCCCGTGAGCCATGGCTGCTGAGCCTGCGTGTCTGGAGCCTGTGCTCCGCAACGGGAGAGGCCACAACAGTGAGAGGCCCGCGTACCACAAAAAAAAAAAAAAAAAAAAAGTCTCGGCCAAGTCTATAACATTGTCTGCCTTTGAATTTAGTATATGTTCATTTGGGTAACAATGGGATAAATTTTCATTCACAGTATTCAGTAGTAGTTCAGTACTTGGTTTCTCTCAAATAAGCAGTGTTGGCCCCAGAAGTCTGGCCTTCAATGCTTAGATGATCTCTCTTGATAATCAGCTAAAGATGCCTCATGGTTACTGATAAACTTTTGGGGAAATGTCGTAAATAAATATTAACACCTATATTGTTATTTTGCCTCTTCAAACATTAGCACAAATATTCTTCCTCTCTCTCTCTCTCCCCTCCCCTGTCCCTGAATTCTTCTTTTCCCCCTCTCTTTAGGACCTCATGAAAATACAAATGGTTAAAATGTTACCTATTCTTGATTAACATTACAAAATTTAGCATTCTTTTAGAATTCTACATCCACATCTTTAAAAGCTGAACATTATCACTGTTAAACTGCCCGTATACACATACAAACAACATTTTGCAAGTATTTCCAGGGGTTCAAAACCCCTCTAAAGCCTATCCATGGATATACAAAGGGTCTATAGTCCCCGGAGTAAACCCTGCTCCACAAGTTCATTCCCACACAGTCAACCATTCAACTCTCCCCTATCCCAAGTCTTGCCAACTCCTCAGCCCTTCCTTCGGGCAATACTGCTGAGCTCAAATTAACTTGTGACTGCCCTAACTTTCCCAACTCTTTCAACCCACAAGGCTTTCTACCTTTTCTGGCTTCCTTGTAATTCAGCATTCAATTTCCCTCTAAATGATTCATCTAGGTAAGTTATACCTCTAAATCTAACTGGTAAATCCCTGAGAGCAGATACAGTATACCTTACATCTCTGCAATGTCCCCTGCAGCACTTGAAATAATGCCAGAAGCCCAATGAATATTTATTGAATAATCAACCCACCCATCTGCTTATCCTTTAGGCAGCCTCTGACCTACCACCACTACTTTGCCCAAGGAGAAGGATGGGGCCAAGAACGGCATCTTTTTGAGCAGTACCTAGGTTATGCAGAGTTCAGGCACTATCACTCACCATTTTGTTCATTCATTTGAATGTACATTGCAAACAGGTATTAAGTTCTTACTATGTGTCAGGCACTGAGCTAGGCACTGGTGATATAAAAAATGACAGAAATGTAAGCAAATATTTTATGGTGTGCTACATGCAATAACAGAGGCACACACAAGGCAGCAGTAGAAATGGAGTAGGAAACTATCTATCGAGAAGTGTTAATATAAGTCATCACTGAGAACAGGATGCTCGAAATGGATGTTGCAAGAATTAGTAAGAATTTAACAGATAAGGTAGAATGGGAAAGGCCCCCAGGAGACTAACAGCAACTGGAAAGCAACAAAGACATGGAAATAGCATGCCTTTTTAAATCCCCTCCTCACTTTCCTTAGTCAGCCAACTTAACTTTCACATTCACTCACGTTTCAATAAGGCCAACTCACTTCACCTTCAGGATTATTTACTTGAACTTAATGGGGATTTACTTTTAAAGATTGAGTAAGGTGTATTGGCTAGCAAATATGAATATCAAAATACTAAATAAATTTAGAACTTTGGACTTGAAAATCCAATCCAAATCCACATTATGGATTTGGAAAAAAATACATGTGACTGACTCAATATTCATATTATTAGGTTACATATTTTTATAGAGAAAATGTTTAATACAATGTTAATTTTAATGATCTGCCTGTCTTCAAGGGATAAAAGAACATCCAAAAAATGGTTTTAAAGTTATTTATTCAATATTTCCATTCCTGCATCATTCAGTTCTCCAAGTCAGTTTCAGTTTCTCTGTCTGCTGGCTTTATTAACCTCTCTTTGGGCTTCAATAACCATGGAATCACTTTTACTGTGAAGTTTAATATCCTGCTTTAAAATCCAAATATGATTCACATATTGCATCTTTAGTGTTTCTAAAACAAAACAATCTGCTTGGACTTAAAAAAAATTACTTTTCTCCAAAACACTTAAAAACATGCTTTCCAATATCTGGGAATGGGATTCATTTAAACACATGCGAAACTATAACCCTGCAGCCTGTGGAACAAAAACCACATTCACAGAAAGATAGACAAGATGAAAAGGCAGAGGGCTATGTACAAGACGAAGGAACAAGATAAAACCCCAGAAAAACAACTAAATGACGTGCAGATAGGCAACCTTCCAGAAAAAGAATTCAGAATAATGATAGTGAAGATGATCCAGGACCTTGGAAAAAGAATGGAGGCAAAGATCGAGAAGATGCAAGAAATGTTTAACAAAGATCTAGAAGAATTAAAGAACAAACAAACAGAGATGAACAATACAATAACTGAAATGAAAAATACACTAGAAGGAATCAATAGCAGAATAACTGAGGCAGAAGAACAGATAAGTGACCTGGAAGACAGAAAGCTGGAATTCACTGCTGCAGAAGAGAATAGAGAAAAAAGAATGAAAAGAAAGGAAGACAGCCTAACAGACCTCTAGGACAACATTAAATGCAACAACATTCGCATTATAGGGGTCCCAGAAGGAGAAGAGAGAGAGAAAGGACCTGAGAAAATATTTGAAGAGATTATAGTCAAAAACTTCCCTAACCTGGGAAAGGAAATAGCCACCCAAGTCCAGGAAGTGCAGAGAGTCCCATACAGAATAAATCCAATGAGAAACACACCGAGACACATAGTAATGAAATTGGCAAAAATTAAAGACAAAGAAAAATTATTGAAAGCAGCAAGGGAAACATGACAAATAACATACAAGGGAACTCCCATAAGGTCAACAGCTCATTTCTCAGCTGAAACTCTACAAGCAAGAAGGCAGTGGCATGATAAATTTAAAGTGATGAAAGGGAAGAACCTACAACCAAGATTACTCTACCCAGCAAGGATCTCATTCAGATTCAATGGAGAAATCAAAAACTTTACAGACAAGCAAAAACTAAGAGAATTCAGCACCACCAAACCAGCTCTACAACAAATGCTACAGGAACTTCTCTAAAAGGGTGACACAAGAGAAGAAGAGGACCTACAAAAACAAACCCAAAACAATTAAGAAAATGGTAGCAGGAACATACCTATCGATAATTACCTTAAACGTGAATGCATTAAATGCTCCAACCAAAAGACACAGGCTTGCTGAATGGATAAAAAAACAAGATCCATATATACAGTGTCTACAAGAGACCCACTTCAGACCTAGGGACACATACAGACTGAAAGTGAAGGGATGGAAAAGGATATTCCATGCAAATGGAAATCAAAAGGAAGCTAGAGTAGCAATACTCATATCAGATAAAATAGACTTTAAAATAAAGAATGTTACAAGAGACAAGGAAGGACACTACATACTGATCGAGGGATCAATCCAAAAAGAAGATATAACAGTTATAAGTATATATGCACCCAACATCAGAGCACCTCAATACATAAGGCAACTGCTAACAGCTATAAAAGAGGAAATCGACAGTAACACAGTAACAGAGGGGGACTTTAACACCTCAATTACACCAATCGACAGATCATCCAAACAGAAAATTAATAAGGAAACACAAGCTTTAAGTGACACAATAGACCACATAGATTCAATTCATATTTATAGGACATTCCATCCAAAAACAGCAGATTACGCGTTCTTCTCAAGTGTGCACAGAACATTCTGCAGAATAGATCACATCTTGGGTCACAAATCAAGCCTCAATAAATTTAAGAAAATTGAAATCATATCAAGCATCTTTTCTGACCACAACTCTATGAGATTAGAAATCAATTACAGGAAAAAAACGTAAAAAACACAAACACATGGAGGCTAAAAAATGCGTTACTAAATAACCAAGAGATCATTGAAGAAATCAAAGAGGAAATCAAAAAAAACCTAGAGACAAATGACAATGAAAACACGACAATCCAAAACCTATGGGATGCAGCAAAACCAGTTCTAAGAGGGAAGTTTAGAGCTATAAAAGCCTACCTCAAGAAACAAGAAAAATCTCAAATAAACAAACTAACCTTACACCTAAAGGAACTAGAGAAAGAAGAACAAACAAAACCCAAAGTTAGCAGAAGGAAAGAAATCATAAAGATCAGAGCAGAAATAAATGAAATAGAAACAAAGAAGACAATAGCAAAGATCAATAAAACTAAAAGCTGGTTCTTTGAGAAGATAAACAAAATTGATAAACCATTAGCCAGGCTCATCAAGAAAAAGAGGGAGAGGACTCAAATCAATAAAATTAGAAATGAAAAAGGAGAAGTTACAACAGACACCGCAGAAATACAAAACATCTTAAGAGACTACTACAAGCGACTCTATGCGAATAAAATGGACAACCTGGAAGAAATGGACAAATTCTTAGAAAGGTATAACCTTCCAAGACTGAACCCAGAAGAAATAGAAAATATGAACAGACCAATAACAAGTAATGAAATTGAAACTGTGATTAAAAATCTTCCAACAAACAAAAGTCCAGGACCAGACGGCTTCACAGGTGAATTCTATCAAACATTTAGAGAAGAGCTAACACCCATCCTTCTCAAACACTTCCAAAAAATTGCAGAGGAAGGAACACTCCCAAACTCATTCTATGAGGCCACCATCACCCTGATACCAAAACCAGACAAAGATACTACAAAACAAGAAAATTACAGACCAATATCACTGATGAATATAGATGCAAAAATCCTCAACAAAATACTAGCAAACAGAATCCAACAGCACATTAAAAGGATCATACACAATGATCAATTGGGGTTTATCCCAGGGATGCAAGGATTCTTCAATATACGCAAATCAATCAGTGTGATACACCATATTAACAAGTTGAAGAATAAAAACCATATGATCATCTCAATAGACGCAGAAAAAGCTTTTGACAGAATTCAACATCGATTTATGATAAAAACTCTCCAGAAAGTGGGCATAGAGGGAAACTACCTCAACATAATAAAGGCCATATACAACAAACCCACAGCAAACATCATTCTCAATGGTGAAAACCTGAAAGCATTTCTTCTAAGATCAGGAACAAGACAGGGATGTCAACTCTCACCACTATTATTCAACACAGTTTTGGAAGTCCTAGCCACGGCCGTCAGAGAAGAAAAAGAAATAAAAGGAATACAAATAGGAAAAGAAGAAGTAAAACTGTCACTGCTTGCAGATGACATGATACTATACATAGAGAATCCTAAAGATGCTACCAGAAAACTACTAGAGCTAATCAATGAATTTGATAAAGTTGCAGGGTACAAAAGTAATGCACAGAAATGTCTTGCATTCTTATGCACTAATGATGAAAAATCTGAGAGAGAAATTAAAGAAACACTCCCATTTACCATTGCAACAAAAAGAATAAAATACCTAGGAATAAACCTACCTAGGGAGACAAAAGACCTGTATGCAGAAAACTGTAAGACACTGATGAAAAAAATTAAAGATGATATCAACAGATGGAGAGATATACCATGTTCTTGGATTGGAAGAATCAATATTGTGAAAATGACTATACTACCAAAAGCAATTTACAGATTCAATGCAATCCCTATCAAATTACCAATGGCATTTTTTACGGAACTAGAACAAAAATTCTTAAAATTTGTATGGAGACACAAAAGACCCCGAATAGCCAAAGAAGTCTTGAGGGAAAAAAAACGGAGCTGGAGGAATCAGAATCCCTGATTTCAGACTATACTACAAAGCTCCAGTAATCAAGACAATATGGCACTGGCACAAAAACAGAAAGATAGATCAATGGAACAAGGTAGAAAGCCCAGAGATAAACCCACGCACCTATGGTCAACTAATCTAAGAGAAAGGAGACAAGGATATACAATGGAGAAAAGACAGTCTCTTCAATAAGTGGTGCTGGGAAAACTGGACAGCTACATGGAAAAGAATGAAATTAGAATATTCCCTAACACCATACACAGAAATAAGCTCAAAATGGATTAGAGACCTAAATGTAAGACCGGACACTCTAAAACTCTTACAGGAAAACATAGGAAGAACATTCTTTGACATAAATCACAGCAAGATCTTTTTGATCCACCTCCTAGAGTAATGAAAATAAAAACAAAAATAAACAAATGGGACTTAATGAAACTTCAAAAGCTTTTGCACAGCAAAGGAGACCATAAACAAGACAAAAAGACAACACTCAAAATGGGAGAAAATATTTGCAAGTCAATCAATGGATAAAGGATTAATCGCCAAAATATATAAACAGCTCATGCAGCTCAATATTAAAAAAACAAACAACCCAATCCAAAAATGGGCAGAAGACCTAAATAGACATTTCTCCAAAGAAGACATACAGATGGCCAAGAAGCACATGAAAAGCTGCTCAACATCACTAATTATTAGAGAAATGCAAATCAAAACTACAATGAGGTATCACCTCACACCAGTTAGAATGGGCATCATCAGAAAATCTACAAACAACAAATGCTGGAGAGGGTGTGGATAAAAGGGAACCCTCTTGCACTGTTGGTGGGAATGTAAATTGATACAACCACTATGGAGAACAGTATGGAGCTTCCTTAAAAAACTAAATCTAGAATTACCATATGATAGAGCAATCCTACTACTGGGCATATACCCAGAGAAAACCATAATTCAGAAAGACACATGCACCCCAATGTTCACTTCAGCACTATTTACAATAGCCAGGTCACGGAAGCAACCTAAATGCCCATCGACAGACGAATGGATAAAGAAGATGTGGTACATATATACAATGGAATATTACTCAGCCATAAAAAAGAAAGAAATTGGGTCATTTGTAGAGACGTGGATGGATCTAGAGACTATCATACAGAGTGAAGTAAGTCAGAAAGAGAAAAACAAATATCGTATATTAACGCATATATGTGGAACCTAGAAAAATGGTACAGATGAACTGGTTTGCAGGGCAGAAATTGAGACACAGATGTAGAGAACAAATGCATGGACACCAAGGGGGGAATGTGGTGGGGGGGTGTGGTGGGATGAATTGGAAGATTGGGATCGACGTATATACACTGATGTGTATAAAATGGATGACTAATAAGAACCTGATGTATAAAAAGAATAAATGAAATAAAATTCAAAACAATATATAAAATAAAATAAACAAATGCAATAGTACTGCTTCAGGATCATTTTCCTACCATTTTAAGAAGAAAAATTAATAACACTGCTAAACTAAGAAATAGGTACTAATGGCATTCAAATGCATCAGTAGTCTGGCTTTTAAAAAGTTTTTTTTAAAAAGTGAAGAACAAATGGTAGCAGAGGTGCCATTCCTGGCACTTAATCCTTTTTCAGAGACCTGAACCTATAATTGCTTTTAAAGACATGAAAACCTTCATTCTTTCTCCCCTGATATATCCAAAGAACACTTCTGAGATATCTGAGATCCTAGAGGATGGTCAGAAATTTATAAGAAGAACATAAAGCCTCACTGATGGTGCTACATAAAAGGTGTTTTCGTTGCTGTTGTTAATTTCAGATACACATAAACAATCAGTTAAACAAGCAAGCAAAAATTTCCCAGAAAACTCATTTAAAACTATTTTAAGTTGTTTCATGAAACTCTGAGCTCAGATCTTGGCATCTTCATAGCTAGGACCCCAAAGTTGAAAACAGCAAGAGAATGAAAACCTGGATCCTCATACTAGAAGGGTGAGATAATGATAATAAAAATAAAACTAGAACTACCATATGATCCAGCAATATTCCACTCCTAGGTATTTATCTGAAGAAAACAAAAACACTAATTAGAAAAGACATATGCACCCCTATGTTCACTGCACAATTATTTGCCATAGCCAAGATATGGAATCGAGCCAAGTGCCATCATGGACGAATGGATAAAGAAGTGCGGTATATACATATACAATGGAATATTACTCAGCCGTACAAAAGAATGAATTCTTGTCATTTGCAACAACATGGATGGACCTAGAAGGTATTACACTAAGTGAAATAAGTCAGACAGAGACAAATACTGTATGATTTCACTTATATGTGGAATTTAAAAATTAAAACAAATGAACAAACGTAACAAAATTGAAACAGAGTTATAGATACAGAGAACAAATAGGTGGTCACCAGAGGGGAGGGAGGTAGAGGAAGGAAAGAAATAGGTGAGGGCAAGGGCTTCCCTGGTGGCACAGTGGTTAAGAACCTGCCTGCCAATGCAGGGGACACGGGTACGAGCCCTGATCTGGGAAGATCCCACATGACACGGAGCAACTAAGCCCGTGTGCAACAGCTACTGAGCCTGCGCTCTAGAGCCCGTGAGCCACAACTACTGAGCCTGTGCACCACAACTACTGAAGCCCACGCGCCTAGAGCCTGTGTTCCGAAGCAAGAGAAGACACCGCAATGAGAAGCCCGCACACCACAATGAAAAGTAGCCCCCACTCACCGCAAC
Source organism: Leucopleurus acutus (assembly GCF_964270905.1). Lineage (NCBI taxonomy): Eukaryota > Metazoa > Chordata > Mammalia > Artiodactyla > Delphinidae > Leucopleurus > Leucopleurus acutus. Next base: position 54,622,812 of record NC_139143.1, read on the forward strand.
TAGAGAAAGCCCGCGTGCAGCAACGAAGACCCAACGCGGCCAAAAATAAAATAAATAGAAATAAAATAAATAAATTTATTTTTAAAAAAAGAAGAAATTGGTGAGGGTTATTAAGAGGTTCAAACTTCCAGCTGCAAAATAAATGAGTTATGAGTATGAAATGTCCAGTGTGTGGGAATACAGTCAATAACTATGTAATATTTTTGTAGGGTGACATATCATAGCTAGACCTACTATGTGATCATTTGGAAATGTATAGAAATATCAAATCATGATGTTCTGTAATGACAGTGTGGTAGGTCAATTACACCTCAAAAACAAACAAACTCATAGGAAAAGAGATTAGATCTGTGATTGCCAGTTGTGGGTGTGGAGGGGGCTGAAGGGGGAACTGGACGAAGGCAGTCAAAAGGGACAAACTCCCTTTACAAGTTACAAGATAAATGAGTGCCTGGGATGCACAACATGACTAATATGGTTAACACTGCTGTACGTTACCTATGAAAGTTGTTAAGACAGTAAACCCTAAGGGTTCTCAGCACAAGGAAGAATATTACTTCTTTTTTCTAATTCTTTAATGTTGTATGTATGCGACTTGATGGATGTTCACTAAACTGTGGTAATCATTTGATGATGGATGCAAGTCAAATCACTATGCTGCACACCTTAAACCGATACAGTGCTGTATGTCAATTATTTGTGGAAGGGAAAAGAGTTTTTTAAACTCTTTTTTTAAAAAATCTGTGCCTTTTAGAGCTTATAAATTATATCTCAACAAAGCATTGTTAGCATTACAAAATAATAATACTACATTGTATTTGTATCATACTTCATACTATTAAGAATTCTTTCCCAGGATTCAGCTCATGTGATCACCCTAAACCGCCAACAGAGATAACAAACCTAGATTCCAGAAGCGATGTGCCCAAGGACGTGGGGCCGGCTAGCGGCAAGACTCGAATCACAGCCCAGATCTTGCTGGTTCAACAAAAATATTTTCCATTACACCAAATATAGAATAACCAATCAATCTCTCTCCCTACCTTTCCCTCATTTTGTTTTGCATTTCTTAATAGAGTCATTGATTTTTTTTAAATATAGTATTTCAGAATCCTTAGACCTTCATTTTAAGTTTCCAGCTTTAAAAATTTATTAATCAACCCAATATCAATTGCCTCTTTATTCAAAGTTAACCTTACTGGAAGAAGGGCAATGCAAAGCAAATAGAGATGTTTTGCATTCACTTCTCTTTTCTTCTCTTTTAAATCACTGTTGAAGTGTATACTGAATGCCTCTCTCAACCAGCAACAGTTTCTTCCCATTCATTTATTGGGTCAGGCCTTTCCCAGAAAACAGTAAAATTGGTTTCATTTTTAGGTTTCCACAGAAAATCTCTCAGAAATATCTCAGGGAGCACAAGATGCATGCAACAAGTCTCAAATGATACCATATATTTGCGATTATAAAGCTCTAATACCAAGCTCAAGAACATATTATTAAATAAAAGTCTCTCAACACTTTACAAAAGAGTCCTAATAAAACCAGCAAAGGAGGGGCTTCCCTGGTGGCGCAGTGGTTGAGAATCTGCCTGCTAATGCAGGGGACACGGGTTCAAACCCTGGTCTGGGAAGATCCCACATGCCGCGGAGCAAGTGGGCCCATGAGCCACAACTACTGAGCCTGTGCGTCTGGAGCCTGTGCTCTGCAATGGGAGAGGCCACGACAGTGAGAGGCCCGCACACCACGATGAAGAGTGGCCCCCGCTTGCCACAACTAGAGAAAGCCCTTGCACAGAAACAAAGACCCAACACAGCCGAAAATTAATTAATTTCCTGAATCCCCAACTACTGAAAAAGCACCAGATTTCTTCCTTTCATTCATTCATTTGCTCATTCATTCATTCATTCGCTGATTCATTCATTCAACATGAAATTCACTATTGCCAGCAGTGTTCTAGGCCCTGGGGATTCAGTGGTAACAAGATAGGTTTCTGCCTTGTAGTGCTTACATTCTAGAGGGAGCAAGACAGGCAAGAAATCCATAACAAATAATATCCTATATTGTTAAGTACAATGAAAAATGAAACAAGGTAATGGGGAACAGAGTAGAAGCAGGGAAACCAATTGGGATGTGACTATGGTAGCCCAAGTAAAAGATGAAAGTAGGTTGGTGAAAAATAGTTAGGTTTAGCACTTGCTGATGGATTTGATGTTGATGCCGAAACTCTGCCTCTGAGCAATGGTGCCAAATTGAGTCTCAGAGACAGAGTTTTGGATGATGTAGAAAAGAATAGCTTTATTGTTTTGCCAGGCAAAGGGGGACACAGCGGGCTCCTGTCCTTGAAAACTGTGTGTCCCAACCCGGGAGGATTTAGTGAGGAGTTTTATAGCAATGGTTCAAGGGTGGGGTTGCTGATAAGATTAGGGTGTGTGCAGGGCCTGCACCCCTTTAATCTGGTCTCAGGTGGTCTCCTAATCTTGATGAGCTTCTCTGGTTCCTTTAATCTGCAATGAAGAATACTAACACCTTTCATTTGTTGGGGGTGTTTTAGTTCTACAAAGAGCTCAAAGATATTGTTATTAAGTGTGTCCCTTGAGGCAAACCAGGACCTGCCCCAAGGCTGCACTAGTGTTTCTGGGCTGTGGCCGCTCCTCCCTTGTCTCTGCATCCCCTCCCCTCTCTGATTAGCAACTGTTCAGATCTGCCCTTTGGAACTCAGGAAATGTCATGGAGGCTGGAGTCTGTTCGCTATCAAAAAGAAATGGGGGACACAGAAAGGCTTCTATGCCCAGGAGCCCCATGGGGTCCTACTCAGTTTCAATGTCAAACTTGAGAAAGAGAGAAGCTGAGAATTACTTCATGATCTTGCCTGAGCAAATGACTGGATAATGATGCCATTAGCTAAGATGGAAAAGACCTTGAGAGAAACTGGATGGGGCGGGGACATCAAGGGTCCTCTTTATTGTGAAATCAAGTTTGAGATACCATCAACGTGGACAAGAAGAAGAAGGAGAAGGAGAAGAAGGGGCAGGGAGAGCAGGAGGGGGAAAGAGAGAGGAGAGGGAGGACAGGGAAAAGGAGACAAGAGTTGGATATACAAGTCTGAAGCTCAGGCGAGAAGTCAGGGCTGGAAATACAAATCTGAGAATCATCAGAATTCAGACAGCATTTAAAGTCATGGGACCAGACGAGTTCACCTCAGGACATGTGCAGTCAGAAGGCATTCAAATCATGGCTTTGCCACATGTGAGCCAACTTGGGAAAAGTCTTTAACCTTTCTATAACCTTTCTGTCCGGGGTTGATATATATCTGAACAGGCCAGGAAATATGCATAGCGCTACACAAATACATGTTGCTGTCAAGCGCGTAAGAAATTAAATGCCACAAAAAGGTAGAAACAGTAAAACTGGGAATGAAAGTGCAAATTTCCTGACCACGGTAATAAATTACCAGTTACCTTAGCAGAAAAAATTACCAGCAAATTCCCTGGAAGAAAGCACCACTGAGGAAAGTGAAAATAGGGTTGCCCCTACCTTTGGTCCACTGGAGAGAGAAAAGATTTTCATTAACAAATACAGCAATTGAAAATAGTACACCAAGCTATTAACAGTGAATATTTCCAGGGGCTGAGTTTATAAAGAATGATTGATACCTGAAATTTTATCATGAACACATATTACTAACTGTCATGACATATACTACTAATGGGGAAAAAAATAGTAACTCATGAGCTATTGTCAAGAAGCTTCCAATGTGAGACGCTGCCAATATGAAACTTGGAATTACCAAAGGACTATTAAAACTGGTCTCGATGGTGATTCTTGCTAAACTGTAAACTAATGTGTGTTGGTAAAGTAAAAAGCAAAATAAGAACCAAATGAATACTCTTACAAGTGCTAAGGTTTTAAAATATAATTATTCTAGAAATTTCAAAGATCCCATACACTCACCTATTATAAACTTAAAACTAATGAATAGGCAGACTTTTTTTTCAGATTGAACCCATCAATATTTGTTAATCTTTGGAAAGCATTTTTTAAAGTAGCAGATAAATTAAGGATCGCAAAATTACTGTATTACCATACAGTAAGTATGGAGGAAGCAAGATTATTACCTGATTATATTCCTGCCATGCTTTTGCTTACTTATATATGCTTACCCTATTTATGTTATAGATTTTTTTCAATTTAACCTATACTCCACGGTTTTATTAGAACATCTTAGAGAGCTGCTACTCAGAAAAGACTTCATGTGATCTTTATGAAATTATAATTGCTGTTTTTAATGTCACTGTATGTTTTTAAAAATTCAGCACTAAGGGGGCCTTAAAGAAAACTGTAGTCTTTGCTGGTTTGAATTAAAAGGAAGACCGCTTCTAATCAGATAAACCTAAAGTCTTAACATGGTGAGAAATACTTTACACGCTCTAAGTAAATCACTGAACAGAGAGCAGAATTTCTTAGTCTCTCGTAATTCAAGGTAGTAAGCACTAGACGGCACTGCTGATTCTTAACCACGCAGTTGATTTTCCAGGTTTTATGCCAAACTTAAGAATCCTATTAACAACATTCAAGTTCTTGGATAATTAAAGAAATTTTACACATTTCAAAGGGGGAAAAAACCCTTAAGCCAGTTTAGCATGTTCTCTACTATAATCCTTTCCTAATTGCTATTACTCTAAATCAAGTTCTCTAGATGAGGTTTTAAATATATAACTTTGTATAAATATAACTATAAATGTAAATATTAAAATTTTTAAATCAAATATTGGTGTACTTTCAGATGATAATTATAATTTAAGTGGAAAGAAATAAGGTTCTCCAAAGGAAAGACTCAGTTTTCAGCTTTGTTAAGCAACTTGCCACTAACATCCTAAGAGCAGGAGGGGCAAGGAGCAAATTATGGGTTTAGCTTCTCATCTCTATGATGGTCTTAGGACCTTTATATAAAGACTCTTCTGTCCACTTTGGGACTGAAGTCTCCTGGTCTGTCCACTTAAAAACTAGAAGTGTCAATATGGCCAGTGCCCCACGCTGGCAGCGTCTGTACCTATTCTGGGCGTGTAAAGAGGGACTGACGGCGACAGTGAGAGGGCTCTTGCCTCACCCTTGCACATGCTCTCCTCAGCTCCTCCCGTCGTTCAGATAAACAGCCAGGGCCGGGACTAGATCTTCACCAAGCTAATAAAACTCCTCCAAAATCAAAAGCCTTGGAAAGTAATCTTACGTTTTGAAACATCACAACTTTTTTTTTAAGAATGTTTCTCTTTTACAAAGAGATACAAAGTAGCTTCTCAACTCACCACCAACAAAAGAAATACAAGTGATGCTGAAAATCTCTTAAAGCTAACACAGAGTGCCATTCACCAATTCATTCATTTATTCAATTAATGTGGCCATGTGCCTTGGATGGTGCTCAGAGCTAGTAACGTACCAGTGAACAGAAGAGATGTGGGTCCCGGTCTGTATAAGGCCTACTATTTAGTAATAGATATTGTTAGTCATACAGTAATAATATTTTTAATGTTGCTTATAAGTCAACAGACACTGGCATCGCCTCAAATCCTTTTTGGAAGTAAGCCTGATATAAACCAATGAAAATTTAACTCACTGATCATGGTATCATGGCAGGAAAGAACATGGATCTACGGAGAGTGAGAAAATAATTCAAAAGAAGGCACTTTGGTCTTTGGTGCCCCAATCTGTTCCATGGAAAGCAAACTGCCTAGGTGGTCACACACAGCTGCACATACTCTTTGCTTCGTTTTTATGAAGAAAAGCAAACAAACAGACACTGTAGATGCTTTACGAGAAAACAAATTGGGTGGTCTTCCTCAAATTGTTACTCCTTTCCTCCCAAAGTTCCACGTCATCTACATCTGCTTTAATAACTTCATCTTTATGGAAGTAAAATATTAACATTTTAAATATGGACTATGAATCATCAACGAAATGATAAATTACAAATGCAAACAATTTTATCACATTAGAAGAAAGGCTTCCATTTTAGAAGGCTATTTTATCAAGAACCTCTTTCCTCAATTTAGTCCTGAGGGTACACCATTCTCCAGTCATTCTGTCATGACAGACTGGTTTTAAGTCCCCGCTCTACACCTCACTCCCTGTGTGATCCTGTATTCCTCATCTCTCAGACGGAGATAATTCCGATGTCACGGTGATACAACACAACTAAGGGAGATCAGTGTGGAAAATGCTTGCAACAGTGCTTTGTATATAGTGAGGGCTTGATAACAACAACTGTCACAGTGTCCAAATTTCAGTGAAGAATTCCATTCATATATTCATAACAGGAATAGAAACCAATGATGAGTAAGATTTTAAGAGAGAAAAGCATCTAGCTTCTGTAAAGAAGATCAAGTCTCCTGGCTTGACCATACTATTTTCAAGGATAGGGGAAAAATTTAGCAAAGCAGATCACTGAGCCAACGGCGGGCATCTTTAAGGAACCTTAGCAAACAAGAGATGAAACTGGCAGAAAGAAGAAGAGTCCCAATTTTCAAAATGACAGAGAATGCAAGTTCTGCAGACTACTAACCCACAACAGCATTCTAAGCAGACTATTAAAATATGCGGTTACTTAAAGAATACCATGGGCCCACCACTAAGGTTCAGTGAGTCCAAACAACACCATTTCCTTCTTTCACAGCAGACTAATACATCTAGGAAATATGACAGATATGATGTAGCAAGAAAAAAATGCCTTTGACAGTAGGTTTATACTATCCTTTGGATAAGAAGAAGAAATACAAATTGAGTGATAATACACAGACTCATTATCTGCTAAATGACTGCCAAATGCTACTTTTAATGGATACATAATTTCAATCCAGAAGGAAGTATCTAGTGACCAGTCTCTGGGCTTTATGTCAGTCCTATTCTGGTAACCCCAGTTTACTTGAATTAAGCCACAAAGCAGCCCTTAAGGTATGTCAGTTCCCTAAGAGAAGGGACGTGTCAGCTGGTCCTTTGCTCCATCCCGGCTCCTAGAACAGGACATGGCATCCCGTGGGAGTTCATTAAATACTTGTTTGAATAAATTAAAAATGTGTCACTAATATGAAGTTAAGGGGATTAATAAATATCAGCAATGACTTAATCAGAAACCAAAAGGTCTTCACAGAGCAGAATGATGGCAATAGACCCAGGTATCTGCACGCAGAGGGAAAAGCCTAGCCTTTGTTGTTAGGTGAACCCTGGTTTCAATCTCGGTTCTGCCACTTGTCAAGGAGGGAAAGAGGGGTAGTGGGCGGAGAATTGAGGTGAACTTTCAATAGAAAGGGAAAAAAGGTCTTCCACATAAATCCAAAACTGATCACGTACTGAGAGAAGGTGCAATTTTTAGCTAGGGTGGCATGTAACTGGGGAAAATATTAATTCCTACTCCAAGAATATAGTTTAGAATAATCAGACACGAGGTTCTATCTGGGCCACTTTTGAGAGTAAAAGCGGTCACTGTTAATTATGCTAGGACAACAGGTGCAAATTGGGGCTGCCCTCGGCAAACTGGGACATACGATTGCACTATTTACAGCACACACCAAAAGCTCTAGACATTTGAGTTGATAAAAAGTTAAATGGATCAACGATTTGCTGTAATTGCTTTAAAAATATATTAGTTCGGGCTTCCCTGGTGGCGCAGTGGTTGAGAGTCCGCCTGCCGATGCAGGGGACACGGGTTCGTGCCCCGGTCTGGGAAGATCCCACATGCCGCGGAGCGGCTGGGCCCGTGAGCCATGGCCGCTGAGCCTGCGCTCCGCAACGGGAGAGGCCACAACAGTGAGAGATCCGCGTACCGCAAAAAAAAAAATCATATATATATATATATATGTTCACTGAGTGCTTACTATATGCCTGGCACTAAGTCCTTTACATGTATTGACTCATTTAATATTCACAAAAATATTACGGAATATCATTATCTTATATGCAGATGAAGAAATGGAGTCACAGAGAGGTTAAATAACTTGCTCAAGGTTACTATTCAGCTTACCCTAAGGTTTACAGTAGCTGAAGAATTGGACTCCAAAGCCAGTGGCCCCTGGGTGTGTGCATTTAACCACTACAATATATAACCTTGGGCTGCACCAAAATGCATTGAATCAGGCAAAGGATAGTCCTGCTTGCCTCTGTTTCCGTCAGAGCACAGCTAGGGACATTGTTTTGATTCCAGGTCCATGGTTTTCATACAAACTAGGTATATGAGCATGTATTAAAGATGGCAAGGAGATGTGAGATGATGATACATATGGATGAGTAGAAGGAAATACTTAGCTTAGGGAAGAAAAGAGTTGGTAGGTCATGAGAATGTCTCAGCTATAGGATGGTCATAGGGAAGAAAAGTTAGACACAGTCTATTTTTTTTTAGACACATTCTTCTCATCAGCTTACAAACTTCTTTTAGCCATTGGGATCCAGTTCACATATGTAGTTAATTATATAATTAAATAATCATTCAATCAAGACAAAAGTTTCATGAAAACCTCACTACTTGTGATACACTCTGATATTTTCTATTCTATTCTACTCCATTTCTTCTCCTCCTCCTCTTTTAATGCTGGTCATACCCAACTAAAATTATTTTACAACCCTGGAGTTTAGCCTAAAATTTAAAAAATACTGCTGTATATGGTCCCAAGGCGAGAAACTAAAGAGCAGTGGACAGATGTTACATGAAAGTATGTTTTAACTCAACATAAACAATAACTAAATACCTGCCAGAGCAGTTCAAAGTTGTAATGGGCTATTTCAGAACAAGGAGAGCTCCCCATCACTGTAGGTGATGTAGGTATCCCATCATAGGCTACAAATAGAGTAGAGGGGATTCAAGTATTAGTTAAAAGCCTGGGATTCAAGTATTAGTTAAACGGCTGGAATAGAAAAATATTAGGTTTTCTTTCCAAACCTGAGATCTCATTATTCTGAACCACATTTTTGTAACAGAAATAATATTTTCCCTTCAACAATGTCCATTTTCCAAAATACTTAGATATGTTCCAAGCTACCAAGATGTAACGAAAGAAGGAAAGTTGTAAGGAGACAAGAAAAGAAAGAAGGGAGGCAAGAAAGGGAGGAAGGGAGGAAGGAGGAAGGGAAGAAAGGGAAGGAAAGGAAAGAAGGAAGAGAAGGAGGGAGGGAGGGAGGAAGAGAAAGAGAGAGGAAGGGAGGGAAAAACAGAAAAAAAGAGAACAGAGAGAGAGAAGAGAAATAAAACTAAATAGAATTTAAGTGCTTCCTAAGTAAATTAACGAGTTTTGCCTTCAAAATAAAGTCTAAAATCCCACTTTCCCAATCTCAACAAAAATGTAAATTGGGTTCACCAAGAGTGCGAGATTCCTAAGTACCCTGCATGAGAAAAAGAAGAAAAAAAGGCATCCTGAAAATTACTCTGGGCTCTATAATTAGCTCTCATGGTTTTCTTTCAGATCATTCTGGATGATCAGATCAGAACAGAAGAGTGGAGACTGGCTCAGGACTTGATGTGTAAAATAGCTTTCAACAGGGTTCGGGCAATCCTTTTTGACAGGTATACACATTGCAACAATCCTCAAAGGCCACTTCTGGGAGACCCTCCTGACTCCTTTTGAAGATACTGCCAAGAAAGAGAAGAGAGAAAGTAGGAAGAGAAATCTAAACAGGAACAAAACAATTGAAAGGAAGACACTAACGCAAACCCCAAAGGATACAATTGATGAAGATTAAAAATTCTATTAGACTTGACCAACCATACAACCCACGATTCCTGTGGGCTTATTACTAGCACACAGTGCTCTCTCGCCACCAGGTATCTTGTTTAATCCTTAGAGCCGTGTTCATGATCAAATGCTAACACCATTGGTACAGGGCTACGGGTTGCTTTCTGAGTAAGACTGAGGTTTCAGTGGTGATCTCCACAGGGCTTCCTAAAAGAAATAAGAAAGTCCAAACTGGGGTAAATGATCAATCCAATACTGTCAAGAGCTCACTGAATGCTTTTCACCAAACTCAGTTTCCTCACAAGGTCTCAGAGGAAAAGGGCGCATGGACCAGAACAGCTACAATCCAGCCGCAGCTGGTTTTATTTGGTAGTACAGGGAGATGGCTACAAATAAATTAAACAAATAAAAGTAAATAAAAAGATATCCTCAACTGTAAACTCCTCTTTCTGACAAAATGAAAAATTCAGTATTTACCCTCAATTAATACTATAGGTACATATACTACCAACATGTAATAGAAAGTCTTTGAAATTTACATACTCAAGCTAAGTGGTTTTGAAATGAAGTGGAAAGTAAGAAGCTTTTTGCTAAGACCATCTGGGCATCTTAGAAACCTGAATCCTGAGTTGGACCCATTCCCACATTGCTATAAACCACACTACAAACTCTCAAATCAGGGACAGAGTCCTTTGTGGAAAGATGAGTTCAGGAAATAAACTGAAACCAGACTTAAGTTTGACAAGTCAATGAAGGCAGAGATTTGGAAGCAGAAGAAAAAGAATAAAGGTTGACATAATTCAGGTAGGGTGGAATTCAAAGCATGATGGGACCTTTGCAACACAGACCAGCTGGATCAAGATGAAGCCAAGACCAGGCCAGGCACTGTCTAGGGAAACACATACAAGATCCAGAGGTCTGTCTACCAGGTGCACGCTTGCAAACCCAATGTACCATGGCCAAAGACACAGCAAGTTCACACTTGATTCAGGCAGACTTTGGGAACAGGAGAATGAATTCAAGGACAAGGTATGGCCCTGAGGTACAGATTCACAGTCAGAGCAAGACTTCTATTTCCAGAAATGTTGTGATCTAAGTCCACAAAAAACAAAACAAAACAAAAAAAAACAACCTAGAAGTGCTGGATAAAATATGAGTCACAGGGAAGTGAGGGAAATTCTAGAAATTTGGGAAATTCTTCCTAAAACCAGGGAAGAACATAAACATAGATGTGTTATATTGGCACTGACATTTAGGCTGTCCAGAGAGTACTTGTTGATACGGGTAAGTAGGAAGCTTGGGTTTTCACAGCCATGTGGAAATAGATGATAAAGCCTCGGGTTTGTTCAATGTGAAGAAGTGGAACAGAGCCCCTCTTTGCCCCTATAAGCCCTCAAAGGGCTACTTTCTCAGTAAAAAGAGATGACAAGGAAACTGTCTATCTTGGCATAGACGTCTGGGGCCGGGGGAGCTTCCCAAAACACAAGGATCAAATTTTACTACCTAATTGAAAGGAAGGAACACTTCCAAACTCATTTTAGGAGGCTGGCATTACCCTGATACTGAAGCCATGTGAAGATGCTACAAGAAAAGAAAATTACAGGCCAATATCCCTGATGAACATAGATGTGGTGAACATTCTCAACAAAATACTAACAAACTGACTTCAACAGCACAGTAAAAGGGTCATATATCATGATCAAGTGGGATTTATCCCTGGGATTCAAGGATGGTTCAACATACACAGATCAATAAATGTAATACACACCACATTAACAGAATGATAATTTCATTAGATGCAGAAAAAGCATTTGACAAAATTCACATCCCCTCAAGATAAAACTCTCAACAAATTAGTTATAGAAGCAATACACCCCAACATAATAAAAGCCATATATGACAAGCCCACAGCTAACACCTTACTCAATGGTGAAAAGTTAAAAGCCTTTCTTCTAAGATCAGGAAAAAAACAAGCATGCCCACTCTCACCACTTCTGTTCAACATATATACTACTGTAAATCCTAGCCACAGCAATTAGGCAAGAAAGATAACTAAAAGGTATCCAAATTAGAAATTAAGAAGTAAAATTAATCCCTGTTTGCAGATGAGATGATCTTAGATATGAAAACCCCTAAAGACTCCATCAAAACAACCTGTTACAACTAATAAATGAAATCAGCAAAGTTGCAAGATAAAAAATCAATATAGAAAAATCAATTGTGCTTCTATACACTAACAATGTGCTATATGAAAGAAATTTTAAAAGCAATTCCATTTACAGTAACATCAAAAACAACAATATACTTAGGAATAAATTTAACCAAGGAGGTGAAATATCTGTACACTGAAACCGATAAGGCACTGATGAAAGAAATTGAAGAAAACACAAACTAATACTGGAAATCCAGTGTTCTTGGATCGGAAGAATTAATATTGTTAAAATGTTTATACCACCCAAAGAGATCTACAAATTCAATGCCATCCCTATCAAAATTCTACTGTCATTTTTCACAGAAATAGAAAAACTATACTAAAATTTGTATGGAACCACAAAAGACCTTGAATAGCCAAAGCAATCTTGTGAATGAATAAAGTTGGATACATCATACATTCTGATTTCAAACTATACTACAAAGCTATGGTAATAAGAAGAGTATCGTACTGGCACATAGACCAATGGAACAGACTAGAAAGCTCAGAAATAAACCTTTGTATATAGAGTCAACTAAACTCAGAAAAGGACACCAAGAACACATAATAGGAAAGGGCAGTCTCTTCAACAAATGGTGCTGAGAAAACTGGATATTCACATGCAAAAGAATGGAATGACTGGACCCCCATCTTACACCACTCATAAAAGTTAATGTGAAATGTATTAAAGACTTAAATGTAAAACCTGAAACCATAAAACTTCTAGAAGAAAACATAGGGGAAAAGCTCCTTGACATTGGTCTTTGCAGTGATTTTTTGGGATAAGAGACCAAGAGCACAAAAGCCAAAATAAACAAGTGGGACTACATCAAACTAAAAAGCTTCTGCAGAGCAAAAGCAACAATCAATAAATTGAAAAGGCAACTTACAGAAAGAGAGAAAATATTTGCAAACCACATATCTGATAAGGGGTTAATATCCAAAAAAATATAAAGATCTCACACAACTAAGTGGCGAAAAAAAGCAAATAATCCAATTAAAAATAGGTAAAGGACCTCAACAGACATTTTTCCAAATGGCCAAAAGGCACATGAAAAGGTGTTCAACATCACTAATCATTAGGGAAATGCAAATTAAAACCATGATGAGATACCATCTCACACCTGTTAAGATAGCTATTGTCAAAAAGACAAACGTTAACCAACACTGGTGAGAATGTGGAGAAAAGTGAATCATTATACACTATTGGTGGAAATGTTAACTGTTACAACCATTATAAAAACTTCATAGTGGTTCCTCAAAAAATAGAACTACCATATGATCCAACAATCCCACTCCTAGGTATATAGCCAAAGGAAATGAAATTGGTAACTGGAAGATATATCTGCACTCCCATGTTCATTGTAGCACTATTCACAACAGCCAAAATATGGAAACAACTTAAAGGTCCATCAACAGATGAATGGATAAAGAAAATGTGGTATATCTATACAGTGGAATATTATTCAGCCATAAAAAAGGAAATACTGCCATTTGCAACAACGTGGATGAACCTGGAAGGCATTACACTAAGTGAAAGAAGCTAGACAGCACAGAAAGACAAATACTGTATGGTATTACAAGTGGAACCTGAACAAAACAAAACAAACCTGACTTCATAGAAAGAGAGTAAAATGGTGGTTACCAAGAGTTAGGAGGAGAAGTAAATGGGAAGATGTAGGTCAAAGGGCCAACTTTCAGTTATAAGTTTTAAGAATCTAATTTACAGCAAGGTGACTATAGTTAATACTATGCTATTATATACTTATATACTTGAAAGTTGCTGAGAGTAGATCTTAAGCATTCTCACCACAAGAAAAAAAAAAGAGTTAACTACATGAAGCGATGATGTGTTAATCAGCTTGATCTTGCATAATCGTTCTACAGTGTATACATATATAAAATCATCACCTTTTACACTTTAAATACATACAAGTTACAGTTGTCCATTATTCCTCAATGAAATTAGAAAACAGAACAAAACAAAACAATCAAAAAGAATCAAATTGATATACTGATATTCCCTATTAAAAATGTCTTTCTACTGTTAAAAAGAATTATCCTACCTATGTAATTCAGGAACCCAGAGCTGAGAAATTAACATTAAAGTGATCAAGGGTGGGAAACACACTCGCAGTACCTGTAAAAATGAAAGGCAAACTCCCTCTGGAGCAGTGGTTCTCAACCTTGATGGTGAAACTTTAAAAACTTTGAGGCTTCAGTCTCACATTCAGAGTATCTGAGTTAACTCGTCTGGCGTTCAACCTGCCATCCTAATTTTAAAGGCTCACTAGGTGATTCCAATGTGTAGCAAAGACTAAGAACCACTGCTCTGGAGAGATATGCCTTCAGTGCAGGCCACACAGGATCTCCACCAAGCATGACTGAGAAAACAAAATTTTACAACACCCAAAGGAGCAATCCACCATAAGCAAGAATAGGCAGAAATAACAAAAAACAGAGTTAAACCCACAAGAACTTTAGAGATAATTGAATTATTTGTTACAGACTATATAATAAGAACATATAAAATAAAGATGAAAAACCCAAAAATATAAAACTGGAGAAAAATACAAGCACAAAATAAAATTAGGAATGATACACTCATTGATTTTAAATACTCAATAAGTGAGTTAAACAGCAGATTAACAGACCTGTAGAAAAAAGTGGAGGCCTAGATGACTGATCTGGAGAAAATACCTGGAATGTGACACTGAAAGATGAATAACTGGAATTGCAACAGACAAATTGAGTCATGCAGGATAAATGAGAAGGTTCAACATATACCTAATCCATGTTCCAAAAGAAGAGAAAATGGAGGAGAGGAATATTTAAAGAGATAATGAATGACATAAAATAGTTCAGAAAAAAATACAGAGAGAGAGAGAGAGACAGGAAGAGAGAACAAAGGAGATGTCAAGAAGCACAAATGACAAAGCAAATGATGTAAATGTTAACAGTAAGTGAATCCGGATAAAAGGTCTAGGAGTGTTCCTTGTTACTATGTTTACTTTTGCAACTTTCTTCTAAGTTTGAAACTATTTACAAATAAAACGTTTTTTTTAGAAAAAATTTTTTTGGCCACCCTGCTTGCGGGATCTTAGTTCCCTGACCAGGGATTGAACCCGGGCCCTTGGCAGTGAAAGCACAGAGTCCTAACCACTGGACCTCCAGGGAATTCCCTATTAAAATTTTTTTAAGAGATAATGGCTATTTTCCAGAATTAATGAGAAATAAGGATTACCAAATTTGAGTTTCAAGCAGGATAAATAAAACTAAATCCACACCTTAAGCACATCACATTGGAAACTATAAAATATGAAAGGCAAAGAAAGTGTCTTAAAAGTTATCAGAGAAAACATAAATTATCTATAAAGAGCAAAAGAAAATCACCATGAGACTATGTCTCACACATGTTAGAATGGCTATTATTGAAAAGACAAGGAATAACGAATGTTGGAGAGGATATGAAGAAAAGGGAATCCTACACTGTTGGTGGGACTGTAAATTGGTACAGTCACTATGGAAAACAGTATGGAGATCCCTCAAAGAACTAAGACTAGAACTATTATATGACCCACCTATTCCACTTCCTGGTACTTACCTGAAGAGCACAAAAACACTAATTCAAAAAGATATATGCACCCCTATGTTCACTGCAGCATTATATACGATAGCTAGGATATGGAAACAACCTAAGTGTCTATCAGTGGATAAATGGATAAAAAAGATGTAGCGTATATACACATTAGAATACTATTCAGCCATAAAAAAGAATGAAACCCTGCCATGTGTGACACCACAGATGGACCTTGAAGGTGTTAGGCTAAGTGAAATAAGTCAGATATTATTTCATTTATATGTGAAGCCTAAAAAACCAAAACAAATGAGCAAACAAAATAAAACAAAAACAAACTCATAGATACAGAGATCAGATTAGTGATCTCCAGAGGGGAAGGGTGCTGAGGGTGCGTGAAATGGGTGAAGGGGGTCAACTGTATGTTGATGGATGGTAACTAGACTTGTGGTAGTGACCACTTTGTAGTGTACACAGATGTTGAATTACAATGCTATGTATCTGAATCTTACACAGTAATCAAAACAATATTATAGGCCTAAAAAAATATATCTATAGTGAAACAACAATTAGACTCAATAGACTTCTTAACAGCAACCACTTGGAGGATTTTCAGAGCTCACCTTATCTTCTACTGAGTCTATCATCATAATGTTTTCTCTCAGCTGCCACATATTCTGTCCTAATTGAGGGAGAAGACTGAACTGAGCTCAACTCAGCACTATCAAGGACTTCAATTGGAAGAGATTGGGACAAGAGGAGCTGAAAGTAGTGATAAGCTAAATATCAATAAGTATGGTGCCCTTGGAGATTTATTGAGCATTAGCAATCCAAATGAAGAAACAGAAGTACTGCAGAATCTCATCCACTATTCACTCCCTTCCAGCCAAATGACAAGCTTAAAAGAAACTCATCTTTCTAAATTGATATGTTAAATACTTCCTTTTACTGACAATATCAAATGTTGGCAAGGGTATGGAATAACTGGAATGCTCATATGTTGCTAGTGGGAATATAAAATAATAAACCACTTTGGAAAACAGTTTGGCAGTTCTTAGAAAGTTGAGATGCATTTATCATACAACCTAGCAATTCCACTCTTAAGTATTTGCCCAAAAGAAAGAAACACATGTCCCCACAAACACTTGGACATGAATGTTCAGAGCAGCTTTTTTTATAATCACCCAAAACTAGAAACACTACAAATGTTCATCAACGGATGAATAGATGAATTATAGTATATCTATACGATGGAATATTACTCAGTATTAAAAAGGAACAAACTACCGCTATACATAATTACACGATGACTCTCAAAAACATTATGCTAAGCAATAAGCGAAAGACCTAGAGTTCATAATTCATGACTCCATTTATATGAAACTTTGGAAAACACAAATCTAATCTATAGTAACAGCTAATAGATGAAACTTCCCCAGAGCCATGGGAGATGGTGATTAATAGGGAAGGCAGAGACACAGGGGTAATTTGGGACTGATAGAAATGTTCTCTATTTTTATTGTAATGATGGTAACATGAGTACATACATTTGTCAAAACTAATAAAACTGTACACTTGAGATGGATGCATTTTATTATATGTAAATGATACCTCAATAAAGTTCATTTTTAAAATTTCCTCTTGCCACAAACATTTTCAGCTGTTTTCCCACACATACTTATCATTTCATCATGATATACTTTTCCTACATTTTCTTCTCTTTGTTGTCTTTATCATTGTCTCACTTTTGAAATATAATTTTTCCCATTCATCTTAGGCTAGGTCATTAATTTGAAATTATTTTCTTTTTGCTCTAAAAAGTAGGATACGATGGAGAGATCCTGGTGTAAAGAAAGGAGTTGTAGAGTGCTCAAATCCCAGCTTTACCAATTACTGGCTATGTTACCTTGAGCATTAGTTAAACACTCTGAACCTCAGTTTCTTTATCTGTAAAATGGAAATTGTAATAACACCACCTCTTAAGGATGTAAGGCATGTAAAAATTTTGGCAGAGTAGGCATTCAGTAAATGTTCATCTCAGTTCAACAAACGATATTTTCATTTAAATTCTTTATATTATAAGCTAGACAGAGGAATTAACCTAAATAAAATTCAGTGAACTTAGTTAAGTAGAATCACTACCCAATAGTGACTTAAGTGGGACTGAAGAAGTACATGAAAGCAATATCACTCATAGCTGAATCTGTGAACCAGTGCCCATCCATAAACTGCTACCAGTGTGAACAAGATAAGTATAGAAATTGAAAGTATTTAGAAAACTTTAGAGAAATTTGATATGACCCTGTACGATCTATATCAGTAAATGTGATTCAGAGCTTAAATCTTGTACAGGAGAAGGTTCTAGAGTAATTGCTCAGATTAAGGAGTTTGAGTCAAAATGTAGAGCGACACATTTCTTCCTTCATCAAGAAAATCTTACTATGAAAAAAAGTCAGCCAAACTAAATAATGTGCTTAGTGACATAGTAAAAATTATGAATTACGTAAAAGCTAATGCATTCCATTTGAGAGTATTCTCTTTATGTCATAATATGGAAGCTGATCACAAACAACTGCAATTGTATACCAGGTACAGTGGTTATCTAGGAGAAAAGTTCTGTAGAGAATGTTTGGACGTTGAATAAATTCAGAGTTACTGATAAATAAGAAACCAGTTTGGGCTCAACTTTTTTTTTTTTTTTTTTGCGGTACGCAGGCCTCTCACTGTTGTGGCCCCTCCCGTTGCGGAGCACAGGCTCCGGACGCGCAGGCTCAGCGGCCATGGCTCACGGGCCCAGCTGCTCCGCGGCATGTGGGATCCTCCCGGACCGGGACACGAACCCGTGTCCCCTGCATTGGCAGACGGACTCTCAACCACTGCGCCACCAGGGAAGCCCTGGGCTCAACTTTTTAAAGATATGTATTAGACAGACTCGCCTATTTTTCTGAAATCTTTATGTTAATAATCTTAATATTTCCAAACAAGGAAGAAATGTAACATGTTTTCCAGTAGCAGATGACTGAAAAGTCAAAATAAACATTAGAAGCATGGAAGAACAGTTTTCACAGATTGTTATGTCATGTTTCATAGTTTAACAACAATTATCCATGCAGCAGGTAATGATTTTGATATTGCACATCTGCACAAAATGATTACCAAACACCTGACAGAATTGATAGAACGTTTAAAATTTTTATACTCCATCAAAAGAAGATCCATGCATAGGAAATTCATGGAACCATAAACTCATTCATTGAAACATAATTTAAATTTAATATAACTTTACAGGATAAATTGTTGGAACTGGCCACTGATGCAGCATTGACAATGAATTTTGAAAATACTACATCACTTGCTTTGTTTTCAAAAAACATTAAAAATGAGTATCTTCAGCTGGTGAAATTGCTTTAAAATCTCTTCCTCTATTCCTATCAGCACACCTCTTGAAACTGGCTTTCTCTATTATGATGCTATTAAAACAGACATAGAAACAGTCTGGATATACATTATATGCTGCAAATAGTGTTATCATCAATTGAACCTGGACTGGATAAAGTAACGAGCAAGAAGCAAGTTGATCACAATAAAAATTTTTAAATGGATATACATGATGTCCATAAAATGTACGTATATAGGACATTGAATATAGAGATTTACTATATCCTTCATAAATGTTTTGTTTAATATAATTGTAGAATATAGTAATAGTAATCTCTGTACTAATCATCTATACATATACTTTCAATAAACAATGTAAATAGTTTTGGTAACTCTTTTCTCTTTTTATTCTGTGTTATGTTTGTTCTGTTGATATTTACATAAAGACAGACATATAGGTCACTGAGACAGAATAGAAAGCCCAGAAACAAACCACACACATACAGTCAAATGATCTTTGGCAAGGGCGCCAAGATTACACAATGGGGAAGAGACAGTCTTTTCAACAAACAGTGTTAGGAAAACTGGATATCCACATGCAAAAGAATGAAACTGGACCCTATCTTAAACCATACATACACACACATATGAAACCCTCAAAATAGATTAAAGACCTGAAACTATAAAATTTCTAGAAGGAAACATAGAGGGAAAGCTTCATGACATTGGTCTTGGCAATGATTTCTTGGATATGACATCAAAAGCTCGGGCAAAAATAGACAAGTTCTGTTTATATTTATTAAAATGTAATTAAAAAATTTTTATGTTCAACTGATTATATCTGTTGAACTACTTATTTTAAAAATAAGCTTATGGGCTTCCCTGGTGGCGCAGTGGTTGGGAGTCCGCCTGCCTATGCAGGGGACCGGGTTCGTGCCCGGTCTGGGAGGATCCCACGTGCCGCGGAGCAGCTAGGCCCGTGAGCCATGGCCGCTGAGCCTGCGCGTCTGGAGCCTGTGCTCCGCAACGGGGGAGGCTACAACACTGAGAGGCCCGCGTACCACAAAAATAAATAAATAAATAAGCTTATGATTTCAATGTCTTTTTGTTCATTTTTAATACAATCATTTTCATCGAAATTTTACAAAATCATTAGTGTATGATGATTTGGTAACTTAAGTTGGTCCTTCCTCACAGATAGTTTGAAACCTTTTTTAGAGCATCTATACAGAATCTGGGAGTAAAGATAGTGCCTTATGCTGCATTTTTCCTCAGTTTAAGTTTTAGGAGTGACCTTTGATTCTGAACATCTGTTGGTGTTTCCCTAGGATAATGGGGAAAACCAACATGGAGGAATTCTGAGGAAAAAAATGTGGTTTTACAAGGACCTACTGTATAGCACAGGGAACTCGCTCAATATTATGTAACAACCTAAATGGGAAAAGAATTTGAAAAAGAATAGATACTTGTATATGTATAATTGAATCACTTTGCTGTACACCTGAAACTAACACAACATAACTCCAACATGATTGGAGTAATCAACCATACTCCAATATAAAATAAAAAGTTAAAAAAAAATAAAGGGATAAAATAAACTGTTGGGAGACACACACACACACACACACACACACACACACACACACACACACACACACACTGTGGTTTTAGCAAACTAAGGGTGGTCCAACAGAAAGTTTCTCGCTCTTAAGACTGTGCTGCCACCCTGTGGCCATTCTTCTTATGACCCCAAGCTAGAAGATGCATCCTCTGCTATTTATCTCCCTTTCCTCTCAACCCTAACACTTATCTCATCTTTCCCACCTAATTCTGTAGTGAACTTCATGAAGCCTACTGAACTCTCTGCTCTTCTTTATTTCATGCTTGCTTTTTTTCTTCAGTTTCTTTTTTGAAGTAGTTTGTTACTGCTACATGAATGTGGACATCATTATTCAGTGTCCACCAAACTGCAATGAAAGCAATGAATTATATAATTAATTGTGCACAGTACATTCAAATAAAAGTGAAATATTTTAGCAATAACATAGAAATTATTTTACTTTTTTCCACCCAAAGTGAAAGTCACCTTATATAAAGCAACTAGCAACACACAAGCCATCTTGGATATATCTCAAATTGGGATGCCATACATAGATTAGAAACAAATTTTAGTTTACAACTAAACTAAGTAAAGGTCTTTTAGAAACATATCAGTGTAGAAGAATTTGGCCTTTATAAGCTTCTTCATTATAATTTCATATACTTTTATATAGATAATATATATCATAACTCATCTGACTAAAGATGAAACATGGCAAGTTAACAAAGGAAGACAGAAGAAAGAAGTCTGTTTGGGAATCTAGATGTTTCTTCAACCCTTCTCCCTTCCTGTAAATGTCAACTCAGCAATAATAATTGTGAGCAGGAAGCCCATGATCAAGGTCCTTTGTTTCTCTGTGATTAAATTCAGCTTTAAAAGTCATTCTGTGCAACCTAAAGGAAGCTTTGCAAAGTCAGTCTCCTTTAGAGTTTTCAAAACTAACAGATGTAAAAAAAAAAAAACAGTAGCTTAAAAAATGGTGGCTCATGCAAAAGAATGAAATTGGATTAAAGACTTACACGTAAAAGCTTAAACTGTAAAACTACTAGAAGAAAAAATAGGGGTAAAGCTTCTTGACATTGATCTTGGTGATGATTTTTTTGAATATGACACCAAAAGTGCAGGCATCAAAAGTAAAAATAGACAAGTGGGACTGCATCAAACTAAAAAGCTGCTGCACAACAAAAGAAACTTAGAGTAAAATGGCATCCTACAGAATGGCAAGCAATATTTGCAAACAACATACTCGATATGGGGTTAATGTCCAAAATGTATAAGGAACTCATACAACTCAACAACAAAAACAAAACAATCTGACTTAAAAAAGGGCAAAGGACCTGAACAGACATTTCTCACAAGACAAACAAATGACCAACAGGTATATGAAAAGGTGCTCAAACATTATTAATCATCATGGAGATGCAAATCAAAACCACAACAAGATATCACCTCGCACCTGTTAGGATGGCTATTATCAAAATGACAAAAGATAACAAGTGTTGGCGAAGATGGGGAAAAGAGAATCATTGCGCATTGCTGGCGGGAATGTAATTTGGTACAGCCATTATGGGAAACAGTATAGTGGTTCCTCAAAAAATTAAAAATAGAACTGCCATATCATCCAGCAATCCCACTTCTGGGTATTTATCCAAAAGGATTGGAATCAGGATCTCAAAGAGATATCTGCACTCCCTTACTCATTGCAGAATTATTTATAACAGTGATGATACGGAAACAACCTAAATGTCCCTTGACAGATGAATGGTTAAAGAATGTGGTATATACATACAATGGAATATTATTCAGCCTTTCAAAAGGACATCCTGCCATTTGCAACAACATGGATGAACCTGGAGGGCATTCTGTTAAGTGAAATGAACCAAATACAGAAAGACAAATACTGCATGATCTCTTACACATATGAGGTGATTAAAATGTTAATTAGCTTTATTGTTATGATCATTTCACAACATACAAATACATCAAAAGATCAAATTATACACAGTAAATATATACAATTTTATTTGTCAGTTACATCTCAATAGAGCTGTTTTAAAAACTGGCTGGCTACTTGGGATTGCCTATCTCTAAAATTACCTTAAAATGCAATTGGTAAATATACTAGTGGATAGAGGCTCATTATTAAGGTAATATTTTTAAGTGGAATATCATTTGTTAAGGTCAAATAAAAGGTGAAATTTGAGGATCAACTTTTGGTTTTATATTTACCAGTTCACTGAGTTAGCAGGCGAAAACGGAGGCAAGAAGTAGGGACAGAAAGGCATGACCAGTGGCCAGAGGTGGGGAAGGAATGGGATGCAATAGAGTGAGCAAGCACCAAAGAAGGAAAATGTCACTGAAAATTAGCCGTTAGCTGAGGAGGTAATGAATACACTTGAGACCCGTAAAAGGCACAAAGATCAACCTAAAATACTGACGCTAGAAGGAGCCTCCGAGAGGAGAAGGGAAAGGGCTGTTGCTATTGTGGAGACTGGAAGTTTGACTATGACAAACAAAATTGAGTGGTGACGCTGCTGCAAGAAGCCTTCTAGGTGCTTCCGTCATCCCTGATGGATTGTTTTTAGAGGAGTATATATGCTTAAGGACTTCGGGTGGTAACTAATGGAAACACATACTAGTGATCACCACGCACTCCTTCACGTGGGCTGAGGAAGAGGAGAGCGGGAATGAGGGTGAGCACAGTGAATCATGATTATCAACACGTCGAGTGCCCTAGGAGACGGTGTGGAGACGAAGGGGGCAGGGGGAAGGCATGCAGAAGGGTGAGTGGCTCTTCCATCAGCCACAGAGGAAGGGCCACAGCTGATACAGGGGCAAAGCTTGTCTTAAACTGGAGGGAACCACACACATAATAGCAAGAGTCTCCCAGGGAATGTGCAAGATGAGGGAAATTGCTAGCACGTAGTAACCCAGGTTTGGACAAAATAAAGAGCTCCCCCACCCCCGCCGCCCCGCCCTGGCTTCAGGGACTGTGGGGCTACTAGTAGAAAGTGCCTCCCTTTGGGGAAGTCTAGTCTCTGCTCCTTTTGCAGGGGCCTCCCTCTCACAGAAGGGTGAGCCTCCAAAGGAGGGGCCCTGGCACCTCCACAGGTAACAGGACCAACAAATCTTGTCCACACCCCAAGCTGGGCACCTACTCTAGATCAGAACAAAGGTGTTGAGCTCAGGACTTGATTCTCGCAGCCAGAGGGAGAAAAATCCCAACACGTTCACTTAAACAGTAAGATATTACACTTTTATCCAGAATGGAATATGCATTCATGTATATTTTCATCTCTGGAACAGGTGGTTTGAAATGCAAATAAAGTAATAAGTGTCAGAGCCGTATCCTAGCAGTAGCTACTTTGCAAACGTTACCATGGCACCAATTCAACAGCGTTCTTAGAGGCAGCCACACCTCAGCAAAGTCTTTCTAACTCAGGACGGCCAAGTTCAAAGGAACTGACAGACGCAAACTGCGAAAGAGTCCTGAACCGATACAGGAGGTGAATTTTACAACACAATTGCCCGCTGAATCTACTTGAAACAGGGTATGGGACTTAAACGGGGAAAAAAAGGGAATGGACCAACTCCTAGGACACCTGGAACGTGATCCAAGCCTGGAGACAAAATGATGGTAATTATAACTGCTAACATTTGTTTTTAGTTGCTAACAGATTGCGCACAGATTGGGAAAGGCAAACTCCATTTTCCAATTACTCCAGTGCAAACCGTGCTTTACCAGTACTCACTAATCCTAGTTGAGTGAAAAGAAAGCAGATTGTCCTCATGTATGGATCATTTGTGTTAAACTAAGGAAGGCTGTCCTCTCACAGCCGTAGCCCAGGGGGCCACTCACAGGGAGTAGATGCCAGGAGCTGGGTTCTGCAGCTCTCTACTTCCTACTGCCAGTAGATCTGCTTGACTGAGGGCAACATGCATTTCCCAAGCACAGACAAAGCAGAAGGAAAAGGACTAGGTGGTAGTGACACAGGACGGTGGGGAAACAAGTCTTAGCCAACCCGGCCTGTGAACCAATCAAGGTTCCTGAGGTAGTCCCTGGGCTAAACAGGACATGTCTCACCCTGATTAGGAGAGAACGGAAGGTCAGATACCAAAAGTTAACAAAACAAGACAGTCTGTCGTAAATGGCAAATTGATGATATAAACTACAAATTCTGTAAGTGTTCAAAGGAGGCAGAAATTCTTTCCTGCTTCCCCTTCAGATGAGGGTGATTAAAATCTGAAAAAGTGAAGACCTGCCAATACGGAACCGCCGTTGGTTGACCCTAAAAAGCCATCAACAAGAAGGAAACTCCAGAACTCCCATCATTACATATAAAAGCCACTAGTCCTCAAGATCTCCTTTAAGACAGTAATGATGCATCATTCATGGCCAAAATAGCTATAGGAGAGGGAGGCAAAGGAAGGCGTGCTTAGAAAAGCAATCAGGGCTTTCCATACTGCCTTTATCTTGAAAACACGAAGACGTCTCCTTCCCGGAAGGATAATTCTGGGACTATTACATACAGTTATCTCTGCACACCCCACTCCAAAAAAAAAGTAAAGGCAGAAAAGGGCCTCTTGGTACTGCTTCCATAACATTCTAACCAAATCAATCTGTAAATTTCCTATGGGTGAGTTGACATTGTAATTTAAGTTGTAACCTGGATATCAGGTATGCCGCCCAGTGGCAGACCACATTCAGGGCACAATATTCAAAAGAAAGTGAGACTTTGGTCTTGGTTTCAGCAAGTTTTGATATTCAGAGAGATCCAGTTTCAGGAGTAAGGCTGAGAGAGGAGCAGATCCAAGGAGAAAACAACACTCAGGATCAAGCAGGAGATGCTGTCGGGTTCTAGGTGATCAGCCCACTGCCAAGGGTTAGGAAGGAAAAGAGTCCAGGATCCCATGGAAAATCTATGCAAGGTGTAAGAAGCCTCAGGGAAGGAAAATACAGCACTAAGGAGCCAACTGCGGTAAACACCCAATTCTATGGACTAAGTTGACATGTCAGAGATTACATGAAATCTGGAATTTGATGGGTATGCGGTGTCCAGAGTTACTGAAGAGATATCAGCCATTAGGATAACGGTGACATGGGTAAAGTTATATCCCATCAACAGCTGGACTGAAGCTCCTAAAATATTTAATTCCCAGGACAGGATTAGCAAAGGAACGCTGCAGGTTTCAGCCTGGAGATCAGGCTGTATCAAATACAAATACTGAGGTGATCTGGGTTGAGGAAGACAGAAGTTGATCAAAGAGCTTCCATATGAGAGGCTGTAATAAGTATTTCTGAAGCGATAAATTAGATTTCGAAAACTGAGAAATTAATTTTGTTGCAATGGTCAGTTTATCCCTTTAAAATTTTCTGCTTTATTCATTTTGCTGCCTGGACAAAGAGTTCAATGTACAAACAATACACACTAGAAGAAAATAACGGGGAATACTTAAACTCTTTGATGGGAAGTCTTTTCTAAATACAGTAGTAAAAAATAAATCATAATGGTAATTAGACCACATAAAATGTAAAATTTGGCTCACTTAAAAATACCATCAGCATAATTGGGCTTCCCTGGTGGCGCAGTGGTTGAGAGTCCGCCTGCCGATGCAGGGGACGCGGGTTCGTGCCCCGGTCCAGGAAGATCCCACATGCCGCGGAGCGGCTGGGCCCGTGAGCCATGGCCGCTGAGCCTGCGCGTCCGGAGCCTGTGCTCCACAACGGGAGAGGCCACAACAGTGAGAGGCCCACGTACCGCAAAAAGCAAACAAAAAAAATACCATCAGCATAATTACAAGGCTCTATAAACCAGGTAAGATATTTGCAACAAATATGACAGCTAATGTTCTTGATACATAAGGAGTTATTGCAAATCAATCAGAAAAACCTCAAACAAACAAACAAAATGGTAAGGGATCATATATCTTTCACAGAAGAATAAATACTACAGACCAATAAGCATGTAAAAAGGTATACTTTGTACCTTTTCACCAGGAATTGAAAAGGTACAAAGTATAACCATAAAGAGATACTGAAGCTCACTTCTCAAATTGACAAAGGGCATAATAAACAACACTGGGAGACAGTGACAAAATTGGTACATCATCCTAGGAAGCAATCTGACACAGCTTGGTCTAATAATACAACTTTTAGTACTCTACATTAAAGAATTGGAGACAGGAACGATTTATTTATAGAAATGTTCATCAAAGTATTATTTATAATAATGATAAGAGGAAAGAACCTGTTATAGTTTTGTGATAAAATAGCCATGAACATTGTGTTTTTTGAAGAAAACCCTCATGACAATACAAAGTGAAAAAACAAAGTATAAAACATGGTTTAATTATGTTGTGCATTGCAAACATACACAGCAAAAAGACGGGGGGGGGAATAGACCTGTTAACAGTGATGGGAATGTAAACTGATACAAAGTGGTATGAGGGTTTTTTTTATGTACCAGCATTTTTAAAAATATTCTACAAAAGAAACACGTAATACTTGTAAAATAAAAAGTTACTTTAAAATGTTTCTAAAACTATATTATAATGCCCCTGGCTGCTGCTTAGGAACAATGATACTGAAGGGATATTTTTGTAAAGGAAAAATCATTACTTAAAATCTTAACTTTGGGGGCTTAATGTCCAGAAGCTATTTATTTGGAATACCCTGAAGAATCATCTTTGCTTTCCAGAATAGTAAAGTTTCCAAAATGCTCTAATAAGACCCACCCACTGGAAATAAAACTCTCAAATGTCAATGAATGAGGGTCCACAACCCAAAGAATACTCAAGTGGCACTTCTCCAAGAAGTCTTTACCATTAAGCAAAATAGACCCTAAGATTCTATTCCCCAAAAGAAAACCACCTCCAACTTATTGCCAGTGATTTGAAGAAACAGCTGATTTTAAATGCAAGCACACTCAAAACCTCCGCACAATATATTAGATACTTTCATATTCAGAAAAGAATCAAAGGAAGAATATTATGAACAAAATGCAAAACCCCTGTTTATTTCTCTGTACTGTCATAAACCGGAATCATGATAACCTGGGGGATTTATACTGTTACTACTGAGAGCTAATATGTATCGAGTCCTTAATATGTGTCAGGCACATAATAAAGCATTTTATATTTATTCCATCATTCAATCCTCGACATAATCTTGTGAGATAGGTTCTATTCTTATCCTCATTTTACAGAGAAGGAAGCTGTGGCTCCCAGACATTCTATAACTTGCCAAAAGTCACAAAGCTGGTAAGCAGCAGAGCCTAGATTTGAAACAAGACAGTCTGTTTCTAGAACTTGCACTGTTAACCCATTTGCTCTACTGCCTCAGAATCTATGGAATAGGTAAAAGTGTATTGTGCCTTTCTTTTTTGTCTCCTACCCAGGATCTGTCTAATCCTCAGGATTAGAATCCAGAACTTTCTAATCTATGGCTATAAATCACTATCTTTTAGAATCAAAGATGCTACCATAGGGCTTCCCTGGTGGTGCAGTGGTTGAGAGTCCACCTGCCGATGCAGGGGACACGGGTTCGTGCCCCGGTCCAGGAAGATCCCACATGCCGCGGAGCGGCTGGGCCCGTGAGCCATGGCCGCTGGGCCTGCGCATCTGGAGCCTGTGCTCCGCAACGGGAGAGGCCACAACAGTGAGAGGCCCACGTACCGCAAAAAAAAAAAAAAAAAAAAAAGATGCTACCATAGTTGCTAGGCTAATTCCTTTAAAGAAAAGTATGGCTCAATAGATTCATGCATTGTCTTTCATTCTCCCTGCATTGGTTTTATATATAATTTCTCTTCCTTGTTTAGGGTTGCGGCTAGAAGACAATAAAACAAGTAATGGAGCCCTTATATGAGGAATACCTAGCCAATCGTGGAACAATAGTAAAACCTTATTACTGGCTGAGATTCTCTCTCGATTGCTCTAATTGTCCTTACCATATTCGGACAGGTGAAGAAGCAAGAGTTCCCTACACAGAATTTTGTCAGATTTTTGGATTCCCTTATGGACCAACATATCCTCAAACAAAACACCTCACATTCTATGAACTAAAAACTTCTTCTGGAAGCCTGGTGCAAAAGGGCCATGCTAGCAGTTGCACTGGGAATGATACCCATCCGGAATCAATGTTATTTGAGATGAATGGTTACTTTGACTCCGCCATACACAATAACGACGGCATCAGGCATATCATTCTGTATTCCAGCAACTCCCCTTGCAATGAAGCTAACCATTGCTGCATCAGCAAAATGTACAATTTCCTGGTAATGTATCCAGACGTCACTCTTAGTATTTACTTTTCTCAGCTCTATCATACTGAGGCTGAATTTCCTGCCTCGGCGTGGAACCGTGAAGCTCTCCAGAGCCTGGCCAGTTTATGGCCGCAGGTCACTTTGAGCCCAATAAGTGGTGGGATTTGGCATTCTCTCCTCAACAACTTTGTGAGTGGTATGTCTGGAGCGACTGTTTTCCAGCCCATTTTAACCGGGAGAGCACTGGCAGACAGGCACAATGCATATGAAATCAATGCCATAACAGGGGTGAAACCCTATTTCACCGATATTCTTCCCCAGGCAAAAGAGAATCAGAACATAAGAGCTCAGGCAGCTTTAGAGGGCTACCACTTAAACAATGTCTTTCCCAGACAGTCTTTTCAAGTGACAAGTGGACAACTGCAACCCAATCTGACCCTAGACCCCAGGGTTCCTATCATTTTTGTACTGGTGCCTTTCAGAAACCTACCACCAATCCATGTAGGACAAAACCTACATAAACCCAGGAATATCGTAAAGCACTTAAATATGCCTCAAATATCATTCCAGGAAAACAATGATCTCAGAACGCCTCCCGTTGTAATGCCAGTGGAGAGAGTAGAAATCACCGAACAGTTTGCTAGTAGCAAAGAGGCAGATAAAAAGAAGAAGAAGAAAGGGAAAAATTAAAATTGGCATTCCTACAACAAGAGACCAAACTACTACCAGAGGACTTGATTAGATAGGCAACAGAAATCTGGGAACTTTCTCTCTTAGGTCTGATTCAAGATGGAGATAAACTGATACACTAAAAGCAAAACCTGAATTATTTATTATCTCAACTATTATAAAGCAACACTGTTTTTACCATAATCCACAATGTTTCCGTAAGCAACTTGATCTCTCTCCTGTATTTTAAAAGTGACGGTATCAAAATGGAGCCATTAGTAACTTGCTAATATTCTGATGTGGATAAGAAAATGTCATTACTCTACACTACCCACATCACCTTTCGACCAAAGAAGCCCATGGACTAAATAGCTTCCTAAATTGGTTTTGGTATAAAAATTTACTGCAAAATTGGAAAACAGCCTGAGTTACTGACATTAAGTGCTGCCTGCAAAGGCAAATCAGTGATTTTCCATTAATTGTTAACCGTGGATAGATTTTAGGCAGCTCTTTTTTTTTTTTTTCTAAAATGGTTCAAAATAGTTTGTGTGGAGAAAAGCTCTTTTTGCTAATTGATTAGATATAGCTGCCAAAATTGATTTTTGAAACCAGCCACCTGCTCAGTTTGATCTTTCCCTCTTGAGCAGATAATAGAGGCAGGATAATACATGTAAGTCTCCAAAACGCCTTCCATCACACACCACATAAAATCCAAGCCACTTTTACTGGCTTTTAAGGTTCCTCCTCTACCTTCCTGTTGCTCTGTCTGATCAGCAGGAGTGTAGGTTCCTGTAGATCAAGCACTGTCTCTCTCTCCTCTTTGGTTTTCCCTTAGGGTCTGGCACAGTTGCCAGGCAAAACGTGGGTAGCAAGACTGTGAATCTACATCTCAATAACTTTACCAATCGCCACTCCCCAACATTCCTTTTTCATTCCAGCCAAGTGCCTGCTTAATCATACTGCAATGAACATCTTTTTTTGTTAGGATCCATTCCCCCCTTTTCTGATATAGCTTCCCAATGCATAATTTGTTTTACTTCCCTTTTATTCTGACACCTTTCTTTTTTACCAGTGCACATCTATACCGTCTCTTAACATCTTGTTCAAAACACACTTCTAAGAAGTGCTCCTTGACTAACCCTTTGAGCATGTACATTAAAGCACCTTGTTTACGTTTAACTGTTTGCTGCCTCACTCCCCTCTTAGAAATATGTAAAAATGCATTACAAGGAAAATGTGTATTCATCTGTAACTTGCTACTAAATATTTTCTTAATATGTGTAAAAATGAATGCTAAGCTAATAAGATAGTTTTGCCATTAGAAGAAAAAACTTAAAGCGCATAATACTCCATGCAGAAGGAGCAGGAGGCGGAGGAGGGAGAGGAAGAAGTGGGGGCGGGGGAGAAAAGAAAAATGTTGCGCTTCCCTGGTGGTGCAGTGGTTGAGAGTCCGCATGCTGATGCAGGGGACACGGGTTTGTGCCCCGGTCCGGGAAGATCCCACATGCCGCGGAGCGGCTGGGCCCGTGAGCCATGGCCGCTGGGCCTGCGCATCTGGAGCCTGTGCTCCGCAACGGGAGAGGCCACAACAGTGAGAGGCCCGGCTTACAATAGAAATTTCTATTGTGATTAAAATAAACACGAATAAAATTTTAAAAGGAATTTCTATTGTTAACCTGAAATTTTTTATAGATTTATTAGAATATAATTATATTGTGGGTATACAGTAATTATTATTTAAAGAGGTACTGTTGAAGTTTATTATTGGATCATGAAATCATGTGTCTACAACTTGGGATGTAGAGTTTTTTTTAAAAAAAGACCCTAAGATGACAAAATCAGGATCTCTGATCATCGTAAAAGTAGACAGATCCAGGTGGGTGACTCAGCTAATAGTGTCAGCAAGTCGGAGGGGCCTGGGGAGCCAGCTCTGAAACTTCTTGCTTTGTGGGCTCCTCAAAAAAAAAAAAAAAAAAAAAAAGTACATCCAATTAGATAATATGAGATGTGTCTCCAAAGTGGTCAAAAAGACCACAGTATCATTCAAGATACAAAGGATCGGGGCTTCCCTGGTGGCGCAGTGGTTGAGAGTCCGCCTGCCGATGCAGGGGACACGGGTTCGTGCCCCGGTCCAGGAAGATCCCACATGCCGCGGAGCGACTGGGCCCGTGAGCCATGGCCGCTGAGCCTGTGCGTCCGGAGCCTGTGCTCCGCAACGGGAGAGGCCACAATAGTGAGAGGCCCGCGTATCGCAAAAAAAAAAAAAGATACAAAGGATCCAGATAGAAACATAGTGTGAAATCTATGACGAATTTGTATTTCAAATGTATTTCAAATGTAAGCCTGGATTTCAGCGGGTGTATAACAAAGGGAGAAATGTTGCCAAAACAATAGGAAAGAAAAGTGCTTTTGACAGTTAAATTTTTGTACTGGTTAGATAAGACTGGGGCTAGGAAGAAGAATGTTACTGATAGATCATGAGTCCAGGCCAATAAAGTCAAGCTTTAGACAAGAGACTGTTAAAAGAGCATAAAGATATATGACCCTAGGCAAGTAGTCTCTATTTCCTCATCTGTAAAACAAGAGATATGAGCTAGCTCATCTTTAAGGTTCCCTTGAGCTCTTTTGCTCTAAGATGGCACATATCAAAGCAATAGTTCCAAGGAGTGAGCTCTTACGTCGCAAGGATCAGGTCTTTCTGCTCACCATGCAACGGATTCTTGTTTGTGTCAAGCTGGCCCAGGGATTTAGGGAAGAGTAGAAATTGGAATGCTCCACCTTTCCTCAGCAAACTGGCAATGGTGATAGCAAAGAATTATAACTGCCACCACACATATGGTAATTCCAATAAGGAAAATACAAGCCAATAAATTAAAGGAGCTAGTGGTGTGCTGATATAAAAAAGGCAGGGGAGTAGGTCCCAAGAAACTGATGAGAGTCTGGGGGAGGGGAACATTTCCTTGGTGAATCAAACATGGTGCAGGGTTTGGGTCTCACCGTTGTAGGCTCCACCACATACTTAGTCATTATAGAGAAAATGGATTTATAAATCACAGGCAGACCAGATTAACAAAACTCCCAAGATTTACATATAAAAGCAGAAAGCTAATTGATTTCCAGTGAGACTTACAACTGGATATGAAACAAGATGTTCAAGTTGTCCAGCCTATACAAGTCTCTCCATGTAGATAAGCTACATGAAAAGCCAAACTATAATAAGAGGGTTGCTCTGTGGATTAGAGGAGTTCATAATGTGATTCTAATGTTTAGTGCTGTCAGACTCTGTTTACCAGGGACAGACATCTGCCACTTGGAATGAAACGATGAGATACGCACAAGGGCACCTGCCCCCTGGACAGTGTTTAGGTGGGCCAAGGCTGTGAGAAAAAACGTAAACCTCTATAACCATTTCCTATCATGACTAGTATTGATTTTCTATAGATGTTAATATTTCATCAAGCTACAATCTAATCCTGGTAGCCTGGGAGCAAATCTTATCTCTTTAAAATGATATTAGATATCTTTTCTTGATTCATAGTGCATGCAATCCAAAAAGTTTAACTCCCACAATGGAAGGTTATTTATCTTGTTTCCAAGGGTTTTAAGGAAAGCCAAATGGTAACCTATACTAATTAAAAATAATATTATTACTACTTAACATTTAGTGAGAGCTATAGGTCAGGCATTTTTCTAAGTACTTAAATTATTAACTCATTTAATCCTCCCAATAATTCTATGAAGTAGTTATTATTATGGTACCTATTTTACAAATAAGGAAAGCTTAAGTAATTGCTCAAATAGTAAAGGTGATCTGAGAGTCAAATCTAGGAGGTCTAGCTTCGGAACCCATGTTCTTAATCACAATGCTTTAATGCCTCTCAAGATAATGTGGACTCACTATAAAGGCTGGAAAAATCAATATCTATTTAGTGCCAGTCCTGTGGCTTTTCTGTGATCCTGCTCAAACTACTGTACCAATGGGCATCCTCTAGACTCTGGCAGCTAGGTAGGCTGAGTGGGCTGGGGTGGAGAACTTAAGTAGGTTCTAGACCCCAGAGTTTTGGTACTTTCCCCATCCCCATTCCTTGTTACCCAGGACCTCAAAACAAACATAGTCCTGAGATTGCCTTACCTTGGATGTCCTTGACTCTCAGGGATATACCAAATCAGAGGCCTTAGGCTTGGGAACATTGCTTTATTACCCTATTTAAATAATTAAGTAGAACTGGTTCCTTAAAAAACAAAAACAAAAAAATGATCCAGCAATTTCACTTCTGGGTATAAACCCAAAAGAATTGAAAATTGGGTCTCGGAAAAATATACGTACACACATATTCAAAGCAGCAATATTCACATTAGTCAAGAGGTGGAAGTAACCCAACTGTCCACTGGTGGATGAATGGGTAAAGTGTGGCATATTCATACAATGTAATATTATTCAGCCTTAAAAAGGAAGGAAATTCTGACACATGCTACAACGTAGATGAATCTTGAGGACATCAAGCTAAGTGAAATAAGCCAGTCACAAAAAGACAAATGCTGTATTATTCCACTCACATAGGGTACCTAGAGTCATCAAATTTATCATCTCAGAAAGTAAAATGGTGGTTGCCAGGGGCTGGGGCGAGGGTGGAATGAAGAATTATTGTTTAATGGATACAGAGTCTCAGTATTGCAAGACAAAAAGAGGTCTGGAGATGGATGGTGGTGATGGTTGTACAACAATGGAATGTATTTAATACTACTTAACTGTATACTTTAAAATGGTTAAGATAATAAATTGTATGTTATGTGTATTTTGCCACAATTTTAAAAAAATTAAGTGGAATTACTAACTGACACCTACTGATCTCTCCATATACACACACACACACACACACACACACACACACACACACACACACACAAAGGTCATCTTTTGTGGCGGACTAAATATTAGGTAACAAGCTCTATGTCTAGTCTCAAAATACTGAGATAAGGTGTGGAAGGCTCACAGGAATATCTGAAAACCAAATATATTTTTTAAAAATCATTATAAGTTTTTTAAAGCTCACAATTTATAGTTTATTTCAAGCTATTGTGTGCGTTTATTTAGACTCTCAGTACTTAGCTATACCCTTATTTTTAGCAAAAGGTAAGTAGTAGAATTGGGAATTAAGAGACTTACTGAAAGTAGACATAATTCCCATATGAATCTGCCACTTGCTAGTTGAGCATCATTGGCTGAGTTACACAACCTCCCTGAGCCTTAGTTTCCTCATCCGTAATATGGGAACACTAATTCCTAGGCCCTAGATTAAATAAGTAAAGAGCTTATTTACCAAGTGTCTAGAACACAGTAAACACTCCTTAAGTGGTTGTTATTATTCATAAAATATTAACAGAATAAGGATAGACAGTAGAAAGGGATAGAAAATGTAGGATCTTTCAAATTTTATCAACCCTATAAGTCTGAGATAGCTACTTTCTATAGGAAGTAAAGATATGTTACTAGAACTTGTGATAATCAGGTTGGGGGAAGAAGAAAAATATGTTGATTTTAATATTTTGCTTAAATAGTTAATAGTAGCAATGAGAAAAGCAATATGTCTGTGGTCATGGAAGATATTAAAATAATTGTACGAAATATTTTGTGGAACTTCTTGCCAATAAATTGGTAATCTAGATGAAATGCATGATTTACTAAGAAAAACATAAATTCTAAAATTGACTCAAAAGGAGAAAAAAAACCAAACAAGTCAATAACCACAGAATATAAAGATGATCAAAGATCTACCTCTAAAAATCTGAGCAAGCCCAGATAATTTTGTAAGCACATTCTACAACTTTCAAAGAAAAAACAGCATGGTAATTTTCTATTATTCAAACTATTCCAGAGCATAGAAAAAATGATGAAATCTTCTCAATTCATCTTACAAAGCTAGACTATTCCTAATATCAAAACTGGATAAAGATAGCACAAAGAAATGAAACTGTGGACCAATCTTATACATATAGATTCTGAAATCGTGTAAACAAAATATAAACTAACCAAATCTAAGAAGTAATTAAAATAGTCAAATAGAGTTTATTCAAGAAATGTAGGAATGATTTAATGCAGAAAAAATATAATTCATCACATTCACAAATTAAAAGATCCAAATCTATAAGATTTTAGCATTAGATTCCCCAAAAAAGCATTTGATAATTTCAGCATTCCTAAAAATCATAAAGAAATAGGAAATAAAAACTGGTAAAATAACAAAGACATTTCCATTAAAATAGAAACAAAGAAGAGAAGCCTACTATCCAATTTTTCAACACTGTTTTTGAGCATCTAGCTAATGCAACAAGATAAGAAAAATAAATAAATGTAATATAAATATTGGAAAAGATGTAAATTAACATTACTTCAAATACTATGATTTATATTGTGACAATACATGTAGCTTTAAAACAACAGTTAGCATTAATAAGAGATCCCAGGAATGGGAAAGAATATAGAATAAGTAAATTTTTAAACCCATAGCTTTCCTTTATATTATCATAAACAGGTAAAAAAATTTTTAAATAGAAAGATTCCCGTTCACAAGGATGTTTAAAAAACAAGGTTTATTCTTTGATTGAGCTCTAAACTTTTTTCCTGAGATAAAAGTACAGATTTAAAATTTTTTTTTAATCTTTGAAGAATAAAGGTCCTATCATAAAATAGTTCACCCTATCTGCTCTACCTCAGTGTGTAATCATGAAGTTATGTAAAGCTAAAATTAATCACAAAGAAAACCCCAAAGATTTGAAGGTTAGTGTTTCAACACTGAACCAGTTCATTTGGATATTAAGTACAAGCATTAAACCATAGCATAGTCTATGGATACCATGCATTTTTATATTGTAATAATTATGTTGCTAGAGAACAGTGGTATTAAATTATCATTACCAGAACTGAAAATTGTTTATTTTATATTTATAATACTTTTGACATGTTTGATTGAGTTCACTTCCACTTCAAATAATAAAAACAATAGTGCACAGGATTCAATGTTTTGGTTTGTTAATTAATAAATATTGACAAATTTGGGGAAAAGAGCACATAGTAGGTAAAGTACTTGGTTTAAAATATCTGAAAAAAGAGATCTATTACAGGATAGTTTCATTAAAATCCTTTCTCGGGCTTCCCTGGTGGCGCAGTGGTTGAGAGTCCGCCTGTCGATTCAGGAGACACGGGTTCATGCCCCGGTCCGGGAAGATCCCACATTCCGCGGAGCAGCTAGGCCCGTGAGCCATGGCCGCTGAGCCTGCGCGTCCGGAGCCTGTGCTCCGCAACGGGAGAGGCCACAACAGTGAGAGGACCGCGTACCGCAAAAAAAAAAAAAAAAAAAATCCTTTCTAACTAAAAAGATCCTTCACTCTTTGCATCATCACAGAAAATCAGAAAGAGGTACATATTACCATTGCAGCATTAACCTTGAGAAAATTCAGATTCTGCATTACTTTAGTAACCAAACCAGTTTACTTGCACAATAAATAAAATGTCTTAAAACCATATGGATCCTTTATTTCAGGGATAAGCACTCATTTGAAAAATTAAAATAGGAAAAATAATACTACTTAAAATGAGTTAAGTGCCATGATCAACATAAAAATTTGGAAGTTGCAAGAAAGTAGAAGAATGTATATTTTCTAATTAAAAGATTATTAAGGACTGCTTTCTTCACACACACACACACACACACACACACACACACACACACACAGAAATTTCCCTAAAGGTTTATATAGAGTTAACTATTAGCTAATGAGGGTAGGGAGATAATTAATGTATCCATTTTAAAAAGCTCTATCTCTAAATATGATTCCAAAATTAACTTGTCAGGTTAATTCATTGGATGGAAAGGTGTTGAGTACCCACTGGGCATTAGGTACCACTGTGAGACAATAAAAAATACTGCATTGGAAAAGGACATTTTTAACATGATTACATCTCAAACGTAATATGCTTTATGTGGCTAAGAAGTAATTAATTATATTTAACACATTCAACATACAGAGCAAAATTCTGAGCAATCAAAACAATTATACACTTGAACAACTTGATTTTTAAAATTCCACTCACTATTCCCTTAAGTTGATTTCTACTCTGGTGCTCTTTCCCAGTTCTAAAAAAAAAGAATAAAGAAATTTCCTAAATACGCCCTAATACAAAAGAACAGAAATGTAAGAGAAGGGATGTATTAGCTCTTGAATCCTTGTTTCCATTTGTTCTCAAATGTGCTTCTAATGTTCAATTTTCTCTACAAAGAAAATCTTGATTTAGACGAACAAAAAGTACAATCATCTTTAGCATTTAAACAAGTATATTGTTTAGCTCTTACTAGAGTTAGCAAAAGATTGAAACTGAGAAAAAAATATTAAAACAAATCTTTATTCTAAGTTATATAATGCCATTCACCATAGTAATGATCTGATACTTCGGTATATGACTTTTTAAAATAAATAATACCAACAGGTAGAAAATTTTCCTTTGCTGTCTTAAGACAGCCCTTGGGGGAGTTTTTAGCAGTGTGTTTGCTCGTAACTTGAGTGTTGACTTAAATAAATGTGACTTCTGTCACTTAAATGATATTCTTATAGAAGGGTAATTTAATTGGGAAAAGAAAAATGCCATACTGCTTCTTCCTCCCAAGAAAAAAGGATGCATTCCATTCCTGAAGGGTCTCTAGCTATCTACCTATCTATCTATGTATATGTATATACATATTGATATAGATACAGATATATATACACATATGTATGTATATATGCCCAACAAAGGTTGACTTTGAGATCTCTCTTCCTCTTCTTTCTGATTCATTATTCTCAGTGTGACCCTCAAGCTGTACTGCCTATCACATTTATTCATTCATCAATGAATAATTGAGTACCTGAATGTACTGAGTACCTTCTGCATGCTTAGCTTTATGTCAGATGTAAAGGAAGATACAATATATACGTATAACTGAATCACTGCTGTACACCACACAACATTGTAAATCAACTATACTTCAATTTTAAAAAAAAAGAAAAGAAATATAAAACAGTCTCTGCCCTCTAGAATCTATCTCTTCCAGCCGCAAGATAAAACACAATATATCATTAAGTAATTTATAAGACTAGTGCCAAAATCAGTGGTACAGATAATATGCAATTTATATTTATGCAGAATTTTAGAGTTTCAAACACTTTCTTGTATTTAATCCTCAGAACAATCTTGTTAAGTACACATTATTAGCCCCACTTTTGCAGTGAGGAACCTGACGTTCAGAATTTTAAGTGGTGTGCCTCAGTCAATAGATTATGAGTGGAAGGAAGAGTCAAGACACGAGCCAGGGTTTTCTGATTCTAAGCCCAGTTCTCTTTTCAATTACAGCACAGGAAACCAAGGACTGAGGTACTTAGGGCAGCAGCCAGCCTTCTGCTAGACGTGAAATTAAACTAAACCTGACAAACGTCCAAATTAATTTTATTCTGCAGATATTTGTATTTCAGTGTTACACACACAATCCAACTACCATTTCCTCAGTTTTAATGCTTTTTACCTGCTCAATAAGAGCTTTGCTCTCATAAATGGAGATGTCAAATACAATAAAAATCTGGCCTAGTGGGATCGTATAAATCTTAAACCATAAAAATAAATCTTAAAGGTCTGGTTTCAACTAATCCTTACACATTTTGTTTCCCCTCAGCGCCAGAGAGTGTAACTCGCCCCTACCCTTTTCTACCATTCCTGCTCCAAACAACCACCTATTTTAAGATGTCAATGACTGACCCTACCCCAAATTCCACAGGTTCACCCCAGTCTTACCACCGGACCCCAGCCCCTACCCAGACACCTCCCCCTCCTTCCCAATGGTTACGATACCTAATTCGAGTTCTGCAGATGCAGCCGCTATGCTGTTACACAGCACTGACAAAAGATATGACCTTTCGATTCCGTCCTTGGGGACCTCCCGCTGGCCGCGCAGCGTAGGTCCAACCCCGAGAAAGGGGCTCCCGGCTCGGGAACGAAGCCACGGGCAGCACACAGTCCGAAGCGATGCCTCTGACAACTAGAACGATGCTGGGCGGCTGGGCGTGCATCACTCCACCTCATACTCCTGCCAACTGCAGGGGACTTGGTCCGGCAACCAGTCCATCCCACCTCACAGGCAAGTCCGTGCCAGCCGGGCCTTACGCAGGACCCTGATGACAGGTCCTTGACGGCGACGGCTGAAGCAAAGCCAAGGCCTCCCGCCCCCAGTGCCCATCGCAGCCAACCTAAGACCCCCTAGACTGGACCGCAGAGAAGCGTTTCTATGGAAACCCCCTAGGGATCACGTGACGCACTAGGAGGACCAATCGCCTTTTACCTCTGCCCGCCGCACCGCTTTCCGCCCTCCCTCCTGCCCCGCCCCCTCCCGCCCCCGCCTCCTTCGCCCCGCCCCGCCCCTTTCTTGCAGAGAGGCCGCACCTGCGCACTGCGTCCAGCGCGCTCCCTCCCTGGTACGCTCCCCTTGGAGGAGAGCAGGGGCGGCGTAGGAGGCTCAAGAAGAGCGTGAGCCTGAGGAGGAAGGAGCTCGGCCAGCGCGCAGGCCCAGAACCACCCGAGCCGCGGCTGCCCGCGACGCCTCTGAGCGGAAGAGGGAAGTGAAGGCGCCAGTCTGCGGGTTCCAGCCGGGCTGGGCTTGCTAAGGTAGAGACAGCACCGAGAGGAGGCCTTGGCCACCGATCCGGATCGGGATGTCGAAGAACACGGTGTCGTCGGCCCGGTTCCGGAAGGTGGACGTGGATGAGTATGACGAGAACAAGTTCGTGGACGAGGAAGACGGGGGCGACGGGCAGGCCGGGCCCGACGAGGGCGAGGTGGACTCCTGCCTGCGGCAATATCCTTCTGTTCGCCGGCCTCCCCACCCCACCCGACCCAGCCCCTCTTACGGGCCCCGGCTGCGGGCAGGGCGTGAGGGCGGCGGGCCCCGGCCGGGCACCGGGTTTGGAGCTGCCCCTAGCACCCCCGTCTCTTTGGGTCCCCGGTTCTGAGAGGGCAGGGGGCGCTCCCATTTCTACCGAGTCGCCCCGAGACCCCAGGGTCCCGCCCTCGGAAAGTTGCCCTTCCTGGCGCGCCGTCCACGCCCCCGATTCCTCAGGTTGCTCCCGGAGTTCTCGCCTCCCGGGAACCCGCGGTGCAGGCCGCGCCCTCGCGGCGCTGGTGCTGGACAGTCGGGCTGTTGCGGGGCGCTGAAGTTGTCCTTCCAGAATCGTATTTACCGGAGTCTCATTATCACCCATGTCTGATTGGGAGGAACGGGCATCTTTCTTCAGTGATGTTCTTTTCATTGTGGTGTAGTTTTGTTTTGGCCCCGTTAGGATAGTTTACTTCATGCTGGGAGAGATGGGGTGGTTTGCAGAATTGAGGCCCCTCTGTCCGTGCCCTTTTTTTTTTTTTTCATAAGAGAAAGGGATTTGGCAAAATATAGATTGCACAGAATTTGTTAACCGGGGGAAAGGTAGTGAGTACAAAACCACCAAAACTGCCCAGAAGGAAGCTGGGAGCCTTTCACCTGTTAAGCAAAGGGCAATAGAAAGAAAACACAGAATGCATGTAGAGAATCCTTGGAAATATTTAAAATAAACCCCAGTGAATAAAATAGAAAGCGAATCATTTGTACAAAACAGAATCATTTTGTAATGCTGGAGTCGTTTCCATTTAGTTAAAATGTGGCTGTCAGTTCCTGGTTGTTGTTTCTGCATATTTAAATATTCATTACTTTGAGGACGCATTTGCATCAGATCTCTTTTAGTAAAATGTAAATGTTGCAATAACCAAAGCTGTAGTTTTAGAGATTCTCAATTGCTGAATTCACTCCTTTCTAATTATTCTTGGATGTATGCATAAGGTTAGGAAGCCCTGTTAGACTCTTTCCTCATCAGTGTCCTATTAAATTAAATGGGGAAATGTATGAGTGAAAATATTTGGTAGCAGCCATAGCTGGTCTTAGAAGTACCTAAAATACAGCATTAGACATTTATCAACATACAGATGTTTCTTTGGTTTCCATGACTTTCCCAATCAGCTGTTGCTGTTTTGCATTATTTAAATACTTAAGTGTTTGAGGTCTTATAAATGAGCCAGTCTGCAAAAGGCATGCTTCTCTAGAAATCCATTAAGCCTTGAAAATAACAGCCTACCACCAACCATGGGTTTTTTTGGTCAGATCTTTTTCTTCAGAACATAACTGGTGAAGATTATTCTGTGTAAAAACATTCTTGGTGATGCATAAATGATGTTTTGTGAGACTTAACTTACTTTAGGTGACATGTGATGACTCTTAAATGGTACTGCTCTATCCATATAGTGAATCTTCTTTTTAATCAATTCATCTTAAAATATAAAGATATTGTCTCTTCTACTCTTGTTACAAGAAGAGACAAGCCCTGTTCAGGCACTACAGATGGAGGAACAAGTGAACTCTGTGGTTTTCCTTTTAGGGGAATGCCTGTGTGTTCTGACGGTCTAATTGGCCTTCTGTTTCTCATACTTGCTAACTCACTGGTGTTTTCTAAGTGAGACTGAATCTAATAGGTGTGGCCTAAGACAGTTTGAATGATATCTATTGAAATATGAGAGAAAATATCCAAAACAGAAAAATTAAGCTGCCACCTGTCATTGAATTATATCTTCTATAATGCCTCTTTTCATCCATATTGAGAGATTGCTAATGTGTATCATTCAGATTGCTAGAGTAATCTGCCCGTACTTTCTACCAGCATTTCAGTTAATATAGAATATAATTCTAGTTAAAGTTTGGTCTTTATTTTTCCACTTAGAATCACATAAAAAGATGTATTTTGGTTGAGGATAGGCTATTTCATTTTGGTGCCTAATAATTCTGATATATATTTTAGAATTTTAAAAAATATCACTCTGGATAGTGTTTGCATATGTGTCTAACTGGAAAGTGAAAGGTTATCAAGGTGTTCAGTTACTAATTAGAACAAAGGATGAAACAGTTTTTGCTTTATTTTTTAAAAATTGAGTGTTCTCTTTTGTTTTCAGTATTTTACCTATGATGGACATCCTTGAAACCAACATGTTGAATTTTCCAGTATTGAACATAGCAATCATACTAATTTTTCTTTCTATGCATAATGTCAACTCTTAAGAACCAGTGGTTCCTGGGAGTTACAGTGCTTTCCTGAAGGCTGCCCGTTTTGCTATCCCCTTAACCACCATCACAGGAAACATGACAGCTGCCCTACAGGCAGCTCTGAAAAACCCCCCTATCAACACCAAGAGCCAGGCAGTGAAGGTGAGTCACAGACAACACGCGTTCTCTGCTGATATCTTAGCATTCTTCCCCAAATCCTCTGAAGCGTCACACAATCAGCAAATATCTTAACTATTTACTATCTTTGACATAGAAGAGCTTACAATATAGTTTGATAGGTAGAAAATTTATATATGAAAAAATAGCACTCTAACATTGAGTTGTGACAATCCTGCATGGTAGACACACTAAGTTCAAACATTGGAGAGATCTGTGTGTTTTTAAATTTGCTTAAATTCAGGTTGAATTTAAGCAAAGCCTTGAAGAATAAAACTTTCACAAAATAAAGAGTTTCTACTTGCTTTTTAAAGATATTTTTTTAATTCTACCATTTTCATAGAATTAAATTCTAACATTTAATTCTGTTAAATATTATAGAAAACTCAGAAATGTGGAGGAATAAAAAAGTAATCATCCATAATCCCACTGCTGACCCATAGATAATGATTACTTTTTGGTGTTGCTATATGCTTATAGAGTTTTTCTATGCGTGTTTTTTTTTTAATGAAAATGGAATTTTATAACCATTTTCAACTGTATAGCAGCATACATGAACGTCTTTACTTGGAAATAAGTTTGTTTCGGCAATATCTTTTTTAATGGCTGCATATAGATAATGCTGCAGTTTAGTTATAGATAATCTTTTGTCATATATTTAGATAACTGACCTTTTTTTCTGTCATAAACAGTACTGAAATGAACAATTTTTGGTAAATTCTTAACTGTTTCCTTTGAATAAATTTCTAGAAGTGAATGCCTGCATTTTAGACTGCACATTTTTTTAAGGCTTTGGTACATATGGTATTGCCAAATTGCCCTTCAGAAAAGTTGTATAATTATATTCCCTGTAGCAGTCTTTCAGTAATTCTTAAGAACCTATTTACTTATTTATTGTTTAAAATGAAGCCCAGAGCATTGACCCCACTGTCCATAGCTATTCATACATCCTAGGAGCCCCAAGAATCTCCTTAGTTGAATACTAGTAAGTAATAACTTAGGTAAATGCATAATAATTATCTAGGCCACATAATCTTTTATAAGGGGAAATATTTCCTTGGTTTTTAAAAGTGAGTAATGTCATTGAAATTTCAGTTTTACCCCCTTCTGCTTTTATATGGGTGGTTTTTTATCATAGCTTTGGATGGGAGGTTATAGCTCTGGGTGCAAGGATATTTTTCTAAATAGGCTAATTGCATAGTCTTTAAGCTGAAGATAACAACAGGTGGTAGAAACATACTGTAAAATCTGACCAGTTGGAATGCTGAAGGTATCACTTTGTGTTGAATAGAAAGAGAAACGTTGAAAGGGGAAATGAAGTGTTCCCTGTGCTTGGCTTGAAGGGTAAAAAAATAACTTTGCTGTTGGAGCAGGCTTTTATCAAAGAAAAAAGATCATTATGAATGAAGATAACTATATCATATCTATAGTCAAGTGACTATAGATATGAAACAAAATAAGTTTTAAAAACTTAAATTTTTGTTTATTAATAACTTATTTCTGAAGGATGG
The DNA here is from genome assembly GCF_964270905.1 of Leucopleurus acutus. NCBI lineage: Eukaryota > Metazoa > Chordata > Mammalia > Artiodactyla > Delphinidae > Leucopleurus > Leucopleurus acutus. Next base: position 54,667,028 of record NC_139143.1, read on the forward strand.
TTGATGGTAGAACTGCAATTTAGTTTCCTCTTTTTTTGTTTTGTATTTTTTTTTAAGATCAAGAAGTGAAATGTATTGATTTAATAAATTGATAACTTATCACATCTGTCTGTAAGCAAATCCTTTCGGCTCTACCCTCAAATATATCAAGCATCTGTCCACTTCTGACCACCTCCACTGCTACCATGCTAGCCAAAACCGGCCTGTCTTATTGCAGTAACTTCCAAACTGGTCTCCTTGCTTCTGCGTCTGCCTTGTCTCCTGCTCTCCCCGCCCTCCTCCAACCCCACCGCCCCCGGCTTATTCTCAACATGGCAGCCAACTGGTCCTGTTAAAGTGTAAGTCAGATTATATCCCTGTTCTTCTCAGAACCTCCCAGCATCTTCTCATCTCTCCGACAGGAAGCCAAAGTCCTCACAAGGGCCTGCAGGGCTTACGTGCTCTGTCTTCCCACTACCTATCTGACTTCCTGTCCTCCACTCTGCTCCAGCCACCTTGGGTCTTCTTGCTCTTCCTTGAACACACCGAACACACACTAACAGCAGTTATCCTTTTCTCTGTCTGAAATACTTTCCTCAAGTACGCCACAATTTCCTCTTTCCTTCAGGTCTTTACTCAAATGTCACATTCTCAGTGTGGCCTTTCTAAAACTGTAACCCCACACGCAAAAAATGAGTCTAAATGATGTTACTTATTTACCCTCAGGATCGAGCAGGCAGCATTGTCTTGAAGGTGCTCATCTCTTTTAAAGCTAATGATATTGAAAAGGCAGTTCAATCCCTGGACAAGAATGGTGTGGATCTCCTAATGAAGTATATTTATAAAGGCTTTGAGAGCCCCTCTGACAATAGCAGTGCTATGTTATTGCAGTGGCATGAAAAGGTAAGTTATGAATTATACACTTATATGACTGATTCCTTTGTAATAGAGAATAACAATGACAGCCTCTCACCTAAATAACTATTTTGACTTTTTGGTTATACATCTTTGCTATTACAAATAAATGCATGAAAATGAAAGTTTAGATTTATGCTTACTAGCCTTGGTCTTAAGAGACGCTGATATGCAACACTTAAGTTTATTCAGTAATGATTATTATTTATTAAACACAATCTTGAACTTCGAACTAAATCAAAACTTTGAAAAGAAAATAAGTAATAAAATCAAGAATTCTTTGACAATGGCCAAAAGGTGGAAACAACCCAAGTGCCCATCAACAGATGAACAGATAAACAAAATGTGACACATACATACAATGGAATATTATTTGACCAAAAAAAGGAAGTTCTGATACATGTTACAGCATGCATGAACCATGAAAACATGCAAAGTAAAATATGCCAGACACAAAAGGACAAATACTGTGTGATTCCACTTATATGAAATATCTAGAGTAGACAAATTCATAGAGACCAGAAGTAGATTAGAGATTACCAGGGGCTGGGGAGAAGGGAGAATAGAGAGTTATTGCTTAATGGGTACAGAGTTTCTATTTGGAGAGCTGAAAAAGTATTGTAAATAGATAGCAGTGATGGCTGTACAATATTTTGAATGTAATTAATGCCACTGAATTTTACATTTAAAGATGGCTAATGTGGCAAATTTTATGTTATATTTTACCACAGTTTAAAAAAATGAAATCGGAGGTGGGATCAAGAATTCTTACATTTTTTTTCTCTTTTCATGCATTTTGTTTTGCAATGTAAGCAGATGCTAGTATACTATCTAACCCCCGCCCCCAAAAAAATAATGGCTAAGGGGAATTTTTAGCTTCAGGTAAAAAGTTGGTAAGGTAATCTTTAATACCCAACTCTTATATTATATTGGTATAGATATAAGCAGTGTAACATTCAAATAGAACCAACCACAGGTAAGGTGTATATTCGCTAACATCGTACAGTTACCAAAACTCAGTTTTTCAGAAGCTATTATCTTGGTATCTGAGTAAAAACACACATGTAAGCTATGAATAGGTAGCAAAACTTGCTGTTTTACCTGGATCAAGTCACTTTATTCCTCATACACTGTCAAATATAAAGAGCTAACATTTATGGATAGGATTATCATACCTCCCAGTTTTCCCAAGACAGCCCCAGTTTATGCCTGTTGTCCCAACATAATTATGAATAGTTCCCTTTTACTCTACAGTGTATCAGTTTGGAGAATAATTGATATAGTCATCCTATTCATGGAATACTTTTTATTCACCAGCTGCTGTACTTTTGGTTTATGTTTCATGTGATCCTTACAACAGCCCTATGAAATATATAAATATCTTTATCATCTTCAATTTACAGATGAAGAGCCAGCATTAAAACCTATCAGCCTAGTTTCAGTATAGTTTCAGGATTATAGCAAACATTGACTGAGCAGTTACTGTATTCTAAGCACTTTATAAATATTAACTCATTTAATCCTCATAAAAATGCTAGGACGGAGTGCTTGCTATTCCCCTTTTGTAGACTGGAAAACTGAGGCATGTGTTAAGTCTTCATTTCTTCCTAACAGTCACCAGTTTTTGACACTCTTACCTCCTACATACTTCTCAGATCATCCACTCAACCATCTCTAACATTTTGTTCCTATAGTTTCCTAAACTGGTCTCTTGGCTACCAGTTTTGCTTCCCTCAAATCTGTTCTCCACCCATTTGCCAGAATGCTGTCTCTAACTTCCAAATCTACCCTTGTGAATCACCTGCAGAATCAACTCCAAGTTCCCAGGTCGAGCCTCATCTTCCATGTTGTTCTTCCCCTTATGCTCCATCAGTAAGCATAATAATGTGTTTTCCCTGAACACACCATAATGTTTCACACCTCTATGCCTTTGCTCATGATTTTCTCTCTGCCCCAGTGCCTCTTTACCCTTTATGTCAGTCTGTCACCTACTTATCCATTTAATGCATCGTTTTCTCCAGGAAGCCTTCCCTCACCATTTCACATTCCTCTATGCCCTCAGGTTGGGTATATGCCCCTCCTCGTGCTTTTATAGCACCCAAAGCATAGCTCTGTCATTTCATGTATTATATTATATTTAAATGATTTGTTATATTGTCTGTCTCTTCTCAGTAGACTCGAATGCTGTATTTGTTCACTTTTGTACCCCCAGCATCTAGCACAGTACCCAGTACACAAAGGTATTCAGTAAGTGTTTCCAACCACAAGTAAACCAGGGCTTCAGATTCCTGATTCTTAGTCATGACTTCCAATTTTCCAAGGCAAAGTCAAAGTTCCTAAGTTCTTAGCTATTAAATAGTATTTTCTTAACTTGCAAAAAGAAAAATCTGACAAACTGACTAGTCTAAATGGAACTTAAAATAGTTGATCCCAGTTTGAATTTCTTCCTGACACTGCTGAGAGCAGAACGAATGTCCTAAATTTATATTTGAGCACCTGTTTGCGGCAAAAACATCATGCTGCAGATCTTTAAGAACATATTATTATTTGAAAACAACACACTAGAATGTAAACTAGGATCTCACTAGAATGTAAGCACCTGAGGGCAGGAACTCTGAAGGTTTTTTTTTTTTTTTTAATTACTGTATCCCCATTGCTAAGAACAGTGACTGGCCCATAATAGGTGCTCAAGAAATACTTGTGAAAATTAGTGAATCCAAAATCAATTGCTGCACACATTCTTCCTTTAAGAAAAATGTTTTTGGAAGCAACCTAAGGGTCTATCATCAGATGAATGGATAAAGATGATGTGGCACATGTGTACAATGGAATTTTACTCAGCCATAAAAGGAAACGAAATTGAGTTATTTGTAGCAAGGTGGATGGACCTAGAGACTGTCATACAGAGTGAAGTAAGTCAGAAAGAGAAAAACAAATACCGTATGCTAACACATATATATGAAATCTAAAAAAAAAAAAGAAGGTTCTGAAGAACCTAGGGGCAGGACAGGAATAAAGACGCAGACATAGAGAATGGACTTGAGGACACAGGGAGGGGGAAGGGGAAGCTGGGACAAAGTGAGAGAGTGGCATGGACATATATACGCTACCAAACATAAAATAGATACGTAGTGGGAAGCAGCCGCATAGCACAGGGAGATCAGCTGGGTGCTTTGTGACCACCTAGAGGGGTGGGACAGGGAGGGTGGGAGGGAGACGCAAGAGGGAGGGGATATGGGGATATATGTATACGTATAGCTGATTCACTTTGTTATACAGCAGAAACTAACCATTGTAAAGCAATTATACTCCAATAAAGATGTTAAAAAAATAAAAGAAGAAAGAAAAATGTTTTGCTTGGTGTGAGAATTGAGCCTTTATGATTCTGCCAACATTGACACTTTGGTTTGTGTTTAGGCACTTGCTGCTGGAGGAGTGGGGTCCATTGTTCGAGTCTTGACTGCAAGGAAAACCGTGTAGGCCGGCGGGAACGGATCTCTCCCATGGGGTGGGAGTTGCTGGTACAAAGACCAAAACAACCAAATGCCACCGCTGCCCTTTGGGTAGCATCTGTTTCTCTCAGCTTTGCCTTCTTGTTTCCTTTTCATATCTATAAAGAAGAAAATTACATATCAGTTTTTCTTTAATGAAATTGGGATAAAGTAGAAGAAATGTTTCAACAGGAATGTCTCATTCTCTCAAAATGATTTCAGTGATGTGTATACCAGTCTGTACATAGCGTAATTTACATTCAAGTTTAATTGTGCAATTGTTAACCCCTATTGGCTGGTGTGGGGGTTTTTTTGTTGTTTGGTTTTTGGGAGCTGTTTTTTGGTTTTGTTTTTGACTAATAGTGAGAAATTTAATCAGAATTTGAGGCCGGTTTCCTAACTCATTGCTAGCCAGGAAATGATCTTTATAAAAAATTTTTGAGAGACTGGCAGCTATTAACATTGCAAAACTGGACTATACCCTTATTTAAACAAAATGTGTTTCTGGAACAAGTGGTGGCTGAACACCACAACCAAGTTCCAACTCTGTTTCTGCTTGCCTCCAGATTCTGTGAGTTTAAGTACGCTTCTTCCTCTCAGCATCCAGTAATCGTGGCCTCTTGATTTCTTTGTGGTCACCCAGGGTACAGAGCAAGGAATCTTGCTCTACACAACTGTATCTGTAAAATGCCAGACCCTGTTTGGCATGAGCATAAAATTTTTTTTCTAATAATATGGCCCTATTTGGGGAAACTACTCCAAATCAGGAAGGACGTGGAAACTATGATGTAGTTGAAACTCTGGGCAGCCTCTGAATGAAATGCTATTTTCTTCAGAATTATAGTAGCTGCCTTCGACATTATGAGGTATATAACTGGTATTTAATATGTCCTATAAATGTCTTCAGTGTTTTTCAGGGTAATTATTGGGATCTCAAAAGATTTGGTTAGGATCCAAACACATACACATTCTGTATTTTAGCTCAATGTTTTTTTTAAAAAAAGAAAATGCCACACATCAAAAAGTATTCACTTTGTTGGACAGACCAAATTGGTTCTCAAAAAATGACGGGTGCTTATGTAAAACTAATTATTCGGTAGCTCTAAAACAAATCACCTGAATGCTTATGACCATGAGGGAAATCAGACTATCTAGTATTTACATTAGACACCAGTGTCATAATCACTGACTTGTGTGGAAACTGGTGCAGAAATTCTGTAAACTCTTTGCTGTTTTTGATACCTGCTTTTTGTTCTGTTTTGTAAAAATGACAAACTTCAGAAAATAAAATGTCAGTGTTGAATAATTTATTTTTCTCTTACTTTAATACTTATGAATGCATAGTTAATGAAGAGGAAAGAGTTCCTGTTTTACCACCAGGTTATTATACTCTTTGACAACTAATTTTGTGTAGAAGGTTTATAAAACTACTTTATTCAAACATAAGGTAGTAGAGAAGAGGAGAGAGTCATTAATAAATATTAATAATGAAGCCTCTGCAGTGATTCCGTAGCCCTCTGGATGTCCGCTGAACACCTGTAGTGTCACTGCTCAGAGACCTAGACTAGATTGTGCAGATGAGTCCAGCAGCTGCAGTCGTTTATTCCCAGCTTCTGAACTCTTTCTTACACCTCACATCTACTGTCCTTACCTACTCAAGGCAACCTCTGATTGCCTTCCCACTGCACCTGGCTAGATTCCCACTTTAAAGCTTTAGAAACTTGCAGGCAATTCAGAGGGCTATGAGTAAGAAAAGCTAAGCTATAGGTATTAGAGGTGGTCAAATAGGTATAACATAACCACATACAAACTTTAAAATGAAAACAGAAGTGATATTGCAGTACTTTTTCATAAAATTCGTCTTAACATCACTTTCATGACTATAGTGTTGGGGAAAATTCCAGAATTCCATATTTTATAGTCACAGGAATGGCTGTATTGGAAATTTGCCAACAGCTTTACTCAACGGAGATAATTAAAATATGTAACAGAACAGCACAGGGGCTGAGTCAGAACGGACACCAGCTGGAAACAAGTGGCTCAACTGATGCATCTCGGCTAAATGTCAGCCCAGGTGATACTGTGACACCGCACCGTAGTGGTAGAGAGAGGGGGTATAGTCGGCATGAATTGTGGAAAACCGATGTAAATGCTAAGGGACACTCTGGACACCCATTCCCTTCTACTTGAATCTCAGTGGTTTGTTTTTAACTATTGCTGTGTGTTTTGTTTTTGCCACTTTTAAAGGGGAAAAAATGGCACACGTACCCTTTGTTGGTCATTCAATAACAGTACCGTTTAGGTAACTGTTATCGAATGTCGATACTTGATAGTAAGTATGATGATGTGTTACAGCATTCCATCAACACACAGGTGAAATTCATCTGTAGATGGGACAAATTAACTGAATATGTTTTAAGCATGAACTGTGTTCCCCATGATCACAAAGGACATAGTGGAAAAGTAACTTTGATCTTGCTCACAAGTTGCTTTCAGCCTAATTGCGAAGTAATTAGTATTTGTAAGTGCAGTTAATCAGTGTTGAGGCAGTAGTGAGATCAGGGTGGACTGGAATAAACTGAGACAGATCAGTCAGAACTAGGTCGTGCACAGGCAGAAGGGGCAGGTCCAACTGAAACGGACAGAGTAGAAAGAAGAGAAAGTCGAAGTAGGTTTTTGGTTTTTTTTTTTTAGCGGTACGCAGGCCTCTCACTGTTGTGGCCTCTCCCGTCGCCGAGCACAGGCTCCGGACGCGCAGGCTCAGCGGCCATGGCTCACGGGCCCAGCAGCTCCACGGCATGTGGGATCTTCCCGGACTGGGGCATGAACCCGCGTCCCCTGCATCGGCAGGCGGACTCAACCACTGCGCCACCAGGGGAGCCCCGAAGTAGGTTTAATTGTCACTGTCCTTATGGTTTTAATGTTTTTAACAAAGTTATAGACAGTGAAATTTATTAAGAGGATTAGGCTGTGGTAAAGTATCTCCAAGGGACATTCAAGAAAGTCATCAGCTTTTTGATAAAAATTTTTAGCTGAAATAGACATTGATGGTCACTGAGTCTCACCCCTTTTACAGTAGTAAAAGAATGGGAAATTTAAATTTTATAAGAAAGAAAGTAATAAAGAGCTTCACTTATAAAAAATGGATATGAATAATTTTATCCTTTAAGTATTTTTGATCATTTCTTAAAACATCAGTTATGTTTAGTGTTCATTTAAAAGTAGTCTGAAACATTGAAACAATATCAGGAGTCCTGCATAGGTCCATGTGGCCCAGAGTTACCCAAGCTTATGAAATATAACACAAATAGATATAACACAAATAGCAGGAAACCAAAGGCATAGTACCCCCAGCGTGTGGTAGTAATAATGGCCTTTAATTTCCGAAGCAAGATTCTGAGTGAGAGTAGGTGGACTAAAACACGAAAGCCACCCTTTATTGAGTACTTAACTATGTGTCAGTCCTATCATACTTTATCTTCAGAACTGAAGCTTAGAGAATATGCATAAGACACACAGTTTGCAGGAAATGAATTCCAACTCACATCTGCCTGACTCCAAGGTTGTACCACACTTGTCTCTCAACTCTGGTGCTTGGGGAACACAGGTGTTCCCAGGACAGACGAGCATGGGGCTTTCTCTAGGAATCTCTAATCTTGATGCTTGGGCGTTACTCTTGAGAGGTAAACTCCACTCCGGAGCCCTTAAACGAAGCAAAAGTTGACAAGCAGGGAAGTCAAAAGAAAGATTAGGAGAAGTGCTGCTACGCTAGAGGCATACTCAGTAGCACACAAAGCGTAGCGCTGCTATTTTTATATCGTGAGTTTTACTTGCCTTTTGATGATTACTAAAGTGTAAGGTAGAGGCCAATTCCCAAAACATACATAACTCCACTACAAGAAAGGGACTGAGGGTTGGCTTTCTCAAAGCATGCAGTTTCTCTTGTGTCTTGCACTTTACCCAGTATTTTTAATAGGTTCCTCTTTTCCGTGTTTTCATAGATGATGTCTTTTAACTAATGAAGTTCTGTTTTCATTAGTTTTTGTCGTAATTCCATTTAGCAAGAGCCAGAGCTGCAATCTCTCATTTCATTAGCCAAGTTAAAGAGTTTATTGGTCATAAACTAAAAATTATTTGCTTAATTGATCCTAGGAATCACTTTGGCCACCTTCAATATAATTGCCTGGTGTTCCATTTTGGAGGTACCCCAAATTGGAAGCTTATTTCTGTCCACGCTTCTGGAGTGCCCTCACATTCCAGTTTCAAAGCCAGTTGAAGATTAGTTTTGAGGGGAAATCCTGGGAAATGGGAAATTCCTGAGATAACTCTGGATGTGAGGAAATCAGGATCAAAATCACAGACTGCATGGATAAGGAACCAACCCACCATTCACCAGGCACCAACCCAACAGCAAATATTTGACTGTGTTCCTCGTGCATGGCGCCATCACATGTTGGCCAGCCTTGGGTTGGGTTTGGATAAATTCTAACCTGCCGTTGTCTTCTCCACCCTTCCCACTTCTTGTTTTCATTTGCCTTGTATCCTTTCCTTTCCCTAATTCTTTTCTTCTCTATTTTATTTTTCTCTTTCTTCAGTCCCTGCATCTACTGCCTTCCTTCCCTCTCTTTCCTCTCTCTACCCTCCTGCCTCATTTTTCCAATGAGTTTATCTTACGCTCATGCTCAGGCACTCAGAATCATTTCTGCTAATTAAATATGTGGTTCTCAGGCAGATTAAGTAATGCCCTCCCACAATTCCCCAAATGACTCAAAATATTTGAATTGCTTATTTCTAAACTGCAAAAATGCTGATTTTTATTTCCATAGATTGCTTTGGCCAGCCGTTGAGCAAATAACCCGAAATCTAGGACCAATTTTTACATACGTTATTTTCCCTTTCGATTTACGAATAACTTAACCTTATCGACAAAAGGAGTACAAAAGAGCACCAAAGTGATTAGGAATGGGAAGGTAAGCCCGATTAAAAAACAAATTAAATGAGCTCAGAACATTTTAGAAACGAGTGCTCTAAAAGAAGGCTTCTTTTGTCCGTATTCCTGCCATGGATTTTTGCCCCCCACCCCACCCCGCCTCTCCACCTCAGCCCAACATCACTGACAGAATAGGTGAAAACCCCAGCATTAAAATGTTCTGTGTACTAAAATGCAGTTGCCTGTTATACCAGCCCGTCAAGCTACAGAAGCCTGGGACGCACAGAAATACAGCATCTCATCGGCCTCAAGGTGGTGCTACTTCCCCACATTGATGACCCACAAGCACCAGAGGACTCAGTTCACGCTTACATTTCCGTTTTCCTTCATCATTTATGTTACTTGTATGTTTAAAGAGAATAAACATAAATTATCTATGTTTTCATCTCTTTCACTATGAGACAGTTGCGTAAAGGCCGGATACATGAAATACAAATTGAATGGTTATGTGACTCACCTACTGAATTCCACAGTCCAGCTTTCTAAGACTTAACACATTTTCCAGCCAAGCATTTATCTAATGTTCCCCAGGACACCCTCTTGACCTTCCCATGAGTCTTCCAGAAGACTCTATGGCCTTCCTGGAGTCACAGTAGCCATGTCTTACTCATTCTCCACAATGCCTTGACATAGTTGATGCTCAGCAGATATCTGTTAGTTGCATAATATTGATTGAGCCAAATCATCTGACTAAGATATCTCCAAGTTCTATGGACAGGTCCTAGGATGCCTGAATAGGAGAACATATTAGAAGCAAAAATGTGAGAGCTATGCAGAGAGTAAAATCCTCCTTAGGTTCAAATAGCCTAGATCCAATCAAGTTTAGTCACAAATTCAATTCACTTCAATGTGGACATTTAGGCAGAAAATGTATCAGCCTCAGGTGGAAATTAGAGCCATGGTGGGTAACATGTGCAGCTGTTATAGTGTGTGGCTCTGCACGTTACCAGAGAAAGTGACCGAAGGACAGAATTCCAGCTCACATCTGACTGCCAGTGGCATCAAGGGAATTTACAATGGACCAGCTTTCGTTATTCTGTGGCATCACCTTCTAAGATCGGAGATGTGTCCCAATACTTTTTGTTTTCCTTAAAGGTAAAAATTATTAAATAGCATCCATGAACTTATAACCACCTTTCCTGACTATTTATACTTAAGATTTTCCAATCATGTCAACTCTTAGGGTCCTGAATGCTGTAAATGGACAATGCTGTTGAATAACACGATGCCGCCTTTTGTTTATCCAAAAATTGAACCAAGATTCCAGAAGAACCTCTAAATTAAGCTTTTCTTCTATTTGATGACTGAGTTAAAAGTCAGTGTATTTTATCTTTTTTAAAATTTTAATTTACTTATTTATTTTCAAATAAATTTGTTTGTATTGTTCAATATCCAAAAGACAAAGAAGATGTACTATGGTTATTTTACCCTCCCCCACCAGTTCCCCTTTGAACAACCAACTAATATTACTAAATTCTTGGGCATCCTTACAGATATAGTGTATGCATTTATAAGCAAATGCCTATATATTTCCCCCTTTGTTTATATAAATACTAGCATACTATAAATAGTGTTCTGCACCTTGCTTTTTCGTTAAGTATATTTTGGCAATAATTTCCTGTCAGTACCTAAAGAACTCCCTTATTCTCTTTTATGACTGTGTAATATTCTATTGTATAAATAAATGTACCATAAGTTACCTAACCATTTCCCTACTGATTTAGGTGCTTTCTGATCTTTTGTAATTATAAATGATGCTACGATGAATTAACGTTTAACAACGTTGCATAAACCATTTTACATATGTTCAAACCTATTTACAGATAAATGTCTAAAAGTGAAATTTTAGGTCAAAGGGTACGTATTTATAATTTTGATAGATTGCCTTCCTTAGAACACCAATGACACTTCCTCTGGTGATGTAGGAGAACGTTTGTTCCCCTCCGCCCATCTTCCCTATGTGTTTGTAATCAGACATTTATATCTTTGCAAATCTCATAGGTTAAAAAAAAATGATATCATATATTTGCATTTCTTTTCATGTAAATGAGGTTGAGCATCTTTTCATATGTTTTAAGAGCCAGTTTTCTTTTCTATTTCTATATTTCCTTTGCCCAATTTGATGGGGGTTTTTTCTTATCGATTTGTGGGAGCTCTTTTTATCATAGGGATATAAGCCTTTTATTTGTCATAGCAATATCAAATATTTTCTTGCAGTTTGTCTTTTGACTTTATGATGGTTTTTATTATGAAGAAAAAAGTTATTTCCTTTTTCTATAATTGAGTTTATTAATCTTTTCATTCATAGTTTTTAGTGCTCAAGTCATACTTAGAAAGGTTTTTCCAGCTCCAAAATTAAAATTAAAAAATTTCTAAAGTTTCCTTTATTGTTTTTATGATCTTCAATTTTAGATTTTTTTATTTGAAAACATTGATTTTTTTTTCCTTCTCAATAATTACAGTTCCAAATTTAAGGATCCCAGTGATTAGTTTGTCCTCAGGCAGAAGTCCCACAGAGTTCCTAATTGACTAGCTTGCTTGCCTTTTTCAGGACTTGAGGGTAGTTTTCTTAAGATGGACAGCTAACCCTACCCTAAGTATTTCACATGTTAAGGTACAATTCACTGTCATTCAATCAAGTATCCATTGGGTTGGCCAGAAAGTTCGTTCGGATTTTTCCATAAGCTGTTACAGAAAAACCCAAATCAACCTTTTGGCCAACCCAATACAAACCAGGGGCTACTTGGTGTATGTAAGATTCAATCCTTATTTTTCAGGTATTAAAACAAGTTAATTAACTGATATCATGGTATCACTAAGTGATTGAACATTGGTTCCAATTTTCTTAGTCCTCAGACAAAAAGCAAAAGATTTCCTTAATTTGGATATAATCCCCAGTGTTTGTTCTAGCTAGAGGGAAAAACATCTGCTGCTGAGACAAAGCCATTTATGAACGACATGCTACAGCTGTTGGATCAGGAAGTATATAGGCAAGGCACATGCTGCTTAATGGTGACTGGAGTGCTGTGCTGAGTAGGACATGTTGGGAGCCAGCAGGAAGGCGAACCATGATCATTAGTAATGTCTGCATTGGGTTTTAGAGGGGTGAAGTGACAATACGCGTGCCATTCAATTATATTCAATACCTGAGTTATTTGGTCCTGGCCTTTATCTACAGCCCCATCTCCAACTAAAAATAGGACTGTCTAATATCACAACTCCCGGGGACCCCATTCATTGGGGTTGCGTTCTAAGGCGTGCCACTCATAGGAAATCGGCGTAAATGGTGCTACCCGATGCTGTAGAAGATGATATTAACTAAAGCTTTGCTTAACCTTATGTGCCTACTACCTAAAACTGATACCTACATTTCTCTGCAGGTCTGCTCCATTCTTATTTTTATTACCAACCAGCTTCCTCTCCTTTACCAGTCAAGTGACACAACGTGTCCATCAGAAGCCCCCCAAGTTTTCCATCTTGAAGTTCAAGCACCCAGACCAAGACTGACTTCTCTTTCTCAGTTCAACTTCCAAAGTCCCAGAGAAGGTTTCTGATTGGCCCAGCTTGAGTCTAGAACCAACCTCTGGACCAATCAACTGTGAGTAGTCGTCTGGATCTCACTTTACTAACATGCAAACTATCACAGTAACTCCGTGGATGGAACATAAAGGAGAAAAGTTTCAGAAACGGGATTCTTCTTTCAGAAAACAATAAATATGTGTTTCATAAATAGATTCTTCTAAGGCAGAGTCCATGGATTATTTATCTCTGGTCACTTTATAAAACTTGCATGTAATTGGGGTCCCTCATATATGTTATTGAAGGACAAGGCACCTTTTGTTGAATGATGAATGCATGAATATTGGTATAGTCCCCATTTTAATGAAGTTAGCTTGGAGAATTATATCACCTAGAGAAATATATACATTACAGTGATCAATTAGAATTTAAGAGTTTGGTTATAAACAAAACTTTTTCCACTACATGAAGGACTTCAAATGGAATATTATAAGAAATGCAGGTGATATGGTGGAATAAAACAAGCTTTTACTTTGGAACAAACAGACCACACAAGCTATGTGATCTCTGTTAATTTGCTTAACCTTTCTGAGCCTGTGTATTCATCTGTAAATACAATGTCATCTGCAGCATAAAGTTGTTATGGGGCATAAATCAATAAGGAGTGTCAAATGTCTAACATATCTATTGGATTTTCAAGAAATGTTAGTTATATTTTCTTTCTGTACTAATTGACTGATTGATCTTGGTCTTTGCTGGAGTTACTTCTCAATTTTCCAGCTATCTTACATGTCTGCATGTCATCCCATTTGACCCTACCATTGCTGATTTTTTACATGATAGGCTCCGAGAGGCCAAAAATTATGTCTATATAACTCACTCTTTGTAAAGAATACTAAGAAGAAACCTGACTGTGCTTGGGAATTGTAAACATGCTATTTGATGGTAACAGTACCTGGATTACTGAAACAACCTTCTCACTGATCTCCTCACAGATGTCTTTCAATCCATTCTCTACACAGTCAGATTTAAATAAAAGATTTTAAAATCAAAATCATATTATATTTCTCTACTTCTTAAAAGGCTTCAAAGGCTTCCCATTGGTCTTAGTATAAATCCAGACTCCTTAACATGGCCACAAAGCTCTGTGTGGATTAGCCTCTGTCTCTGAGCCTCATTGCTCCTCCTCAGTCTCTGAGCCCCAGCCACAGGGCCTTTGCACATGCTGCTTCCTCTGCCTGGAATGCTCTTCTCTTCCCCTTCCCATTCACCTAACTCACTCCTCATTCAGTTTAGTTCCTCAGGAAAACTTTTCCTAACTCCATCTGATCTAAATTAGGTCCCCTTCATAGCCCTGAGTAGCTATAGCCCTTTTCTTGTGTAGCACTTGACACTATTGTAATTTACATGAATTTATATGATTATCTGATTATCTTTGTCACTACTAAATGGTCCACTCCATGAAAACAGGCATTACGTCTGGTTTTGCTCACCATATTTCTCCCCTGTCTAGCAGTTACCCAATATATAGCAGATGTGCAGAAAATGTTGGTTGAATAAATGAATGTTAAACAATAAAGATGACCCAGAATGTAGTTACTTATTGCCACATAACAAATTAAAACACAGTAGCTAAAACCAACAATAATCATTTTAAAAATTCTCCATTATGGTTTATTACAGTATACTGAATATAATTTCCTGTGCGATACAGTAGGCCCTGGTTGTTCATCAATTTTATATACAGTAGTGTGTATCTGTTAATCCGAAACTCTTAATATATCCTTCCCCCACCCCCTTTCCCCTTTGGTAACCACAAGTTTGTTTTCTATGCTTATGAGTCTGTTTCTGCTTTGTAAATAAGTTCATTTGTATCATATTCTAGATTCTACATATAAATGATATCTATGGTATTTGTCTTTCTCTTTCTGACTTATTTCACTTAGTATGATAATCTCCAGCTCCAACCATGTTGTTGCAAATGGCATTATTTAATTCTTTTTTATGGCTGAGTAATATTCCATTGAGTATGTATACCACATCTTCTTTATCCATTCATCTGTCTATAGACATTTAGGTTGTCTCCACGTCTTGGCTATTGTGAATAGTGCTGCTATGAACATTGGGGTGCGTGTATCTTTTCGAATTATGGTTTTACCCAGATATATGCCCAAGAGTGGAAAGGCAGGATCATATGGTGGTTCTATTTTTAGTTTTCGGAGGAACCTCCACACTGTTTTCCACAGTGGCTGCACCACCTTACATTTCCACCAACAGTGTAGGAAGGTTCCCGTTTCTCCACACACCCTCAAGCATTTATTATTTGTAGACTTTTTAATGATGGCCATTCTGACTGGTGTGAGGTTGTACCTCATTGTAGTTTTGATTTGCATTTCTCTAATAATTAGCGATGTTGAGCATCTATTCATGTGCCTATTGGCCATCTGTATGTCTTCTTTGGAGAAATGTCTATTTAGGTCTTCTGCCCGTTTTTGATTGGCTTGTTTGTTTTTAAAACTATAATAATCATTTATTATCTTTCACAATTCATGTGGGTGAGGAATTTGGTGGTGACTTATTGAGTATATGTATATATATATATTTTTTGCGGTACGCGGGCCTCTCACTGTTGTGGCCTCTCCTGTTGTGGAGCACAGGCTCTGGACGCACAGGCTCAGCGGCCATGGCTCACGGGCCCAGCCACTCTGCGGCATATGGGATCTTCCTGGACCGGGGCACGAACCCGCGTCCCATGAATCGGCAGGCGGACTCTCAACCACTGCGCCACCAGGGAAGCCCTATTGAGTATATTTTGCTTTGAGTCTTTTATGAAGTTGTAGTCAAATATAAGCAGCGCGACAGTCATCCGAAGGATTGTCTGTGGCTGGAGATCTGCTTCCAAGGTGGCTCCCTCACAAGGCTGGCAAGTTTTTGTTGACTCTTGGCAAGAAGCCTCAGTTCTTCTCCATATGGGCCTCAGAGCAGGGCTTCTTGAGTGTCCTCATGACATGGCAGCTGGTTTCCACCAGAGAAAACTGTCCAAGTGTGCAAGGCAAGAGCTTCAATTTTATGACCTAACCTTGGAAGTCACATACAGTCATGCCCTCTGGTGGTCTCACGGGTCAGCTCTGACTCATTGTGAGGCTGCACGAGGACGTGAATACCAGGAGGTTTGGATGATCGGAAGCCATCTTGGGGGCTGGTTACCACAAATACTTCTTTCCAACATTCACATTTGAAGACCCCCGATGTATGAAACATTTGTAAAGAGGCGGGGCATCATTCCCCAAGGCATCTCTACCTTCCCTGGAAATACCCTTGTTTTCCAAATTCAGAAACGCTAGTGAAAGTCTTAAAAGTTGACCTTCTCACACAGGTAGAGTAAATTAACAAGATACTGCCCCCTCCCCCAAAGACTCCGCCCCATTTGAGTGAGTAGGAGGTCACGTTCGTTTCCCTACTCTATCACTTCAAAACTTATCACAAAACTGAGAGGCTGAAAACGGCACACATTTATCATCTCACAGTTGCTGTGGGTCGAGAATTTGGACACAACTTAGCTGGGTCCTCTGGCTCAGGGTCTTTCTCAAGGCGTAGGGCTTGGAGGTGCACTCAGCTCAAAGTTCAACTAAGGGGGGGATCGGTTTTGCACATGTTGTTGGATTAAGGGCCTCAGTTTCTCACGGGCTGTTGCCCAGAGGCTGTCCTTTTGGCCACACTGGTCTCTCAGTCATGTAGCTCACAACATGGCAGCCGACTTCATCAGAGTGGGTGAGTGAGAGAGGATGAGACAGTGCTAGCAAGACGGAAACACAGCCTCCATCACCTAATCTTGGACAGGACATCCCATCACTTTTGTGGTATTCTTTTTTTTTCTTTTCATGTTTTTTCAGTTTTTAAAAATTTTTTTATTCCTCCTTTTTATTTTAGTTATTACTGGCTTATTTTATTTGCTGTGTTCTGTTCACTAGAAGCAAGCCAGTAGGTCCAGCACACATTCAGGGAGAGAGGATTGCACAGGGGTGTGAACACCAGGAAGCCGGGATCATGGGGGTCACTGGCTGCTTCCTACACCCACCAGCTCCCTGAGTGAAGGAGAGTCTCTGGGCCCAGCAGAGACTTTCATTGCACACTCCACCCCAGTTTTACTATTTCCCTCCCCTTGGGACCCATTCTGTAGATAGACTAACCTGGAGTTTCTGGAAGCAGTCATGGGAAAAATTCTGTCCTCTCACCAGTATTAAGACTTCTTCCTTTTTCTTAAAAGAACAAAAAACATAGTTTTTCATGTTTCAAAAGTAATACAAGCTCATTGTGAAATTACAACAATCCCAAAATATAAAAGCTATAAATAAAAGTCCCCTAGCATTTCTCCCATATCCCAGAGATAACCAGTGTAATCCTGCAGTCTCTCCCTTTTTCCAATACATGTGCTAATATCATATTCTTATTAATTTATCAAAAAGGTATGAAACTCTTCTGTAGGTTTTTGTTTTGTTTGTGTTGCTTTATTTGTAGTAGCTTGGCCATCTTTCAATATCAGCACATGTAGATCGACCTCATTCTATTCCTGTGCACATATATCATAATTTACCTAAACACCTCCCTGTTGGTGGTGGCGTAGCTTTAAAAAAAATTCTTACCTATTATACTCATTATAAACATTGCTGCAATGTGTATATGTGCTGCGGGGGAAGGGTGTATTTGCACATTTGCATATTTCAGCAGAACAGATTTCTTGAAGTGGAATGCCGAATAAAAATGTATCACAAGTATATCCCAAGGTGCTCTCCAGAAAGGTTGTACCAATTTCAACTTTTCCAGAGCTGACCGTGAGCATCTTTCAGAGTAAAGTCCCTGGAGGAATTGGTCTGTTGCCTTAGGAGGGGACCCAAGATCCTGTTAATTGTGGGAACATCTAAAAGCAGTAGAGAAAACTTATCAAAGGTCATGGATGAAATCAAAAAACCTCAGATCTATTCTCAGCTGATAGCCTAGTCCTGATTCTGCTTCGTGGCTCTGTGCTAGTACTTGACCAGGGAATGCAGCTGTGTGGGCCTCACCCACAGCTCAGCCCACACCACAAGCAGGGTGACGCTGAGATGCTCCCAGAAGACGTAGTTCCTCATCCTGGGCAAGACATTCACATGACTGATGAGTCTAGAATAGACCCACTGATTCTCCCATCTGGGGCTTTGCAGAGGTCAGTCGGTGACAAGTTCCTTCCCCAGCAGGTCGAGAGGACCCTGCAGGGCCTCTGGGTTGGGAAGTTTCCTTGATGGAGCCTTTCTGACCCAGCAATCTGAGCTGGGGTGGAAGGAACTGAGGAATTCAAAAGCCACAAACCCCTATAAACAGCTGGCACCCAAAGTCAGACCATTTTGTGCACAAATGCAGGCTGTATGTGTCCCAGTTGCACGACTACACTCATGATCTCCCATGAAAAGGAAGCAGCACTCTGGTGGTGATGACACACACAGGTAATCGTTCACTTAGCTATACACTTAGCATGTGTGCCTTTGACTACTTGTAAATTATATTTCAAAAAGAGAGAAGGGAAGGAAGGAGGGAGGGAGCATAAAAGAGAAAGAAGAAAGGGAAGAGAAGGGAAGGGAGGAACAATAGGGGACAGGGTCCCACATCTGCCCATCCAAGCACACCTTGCCTCAGGTTGCTGGGAGAGCGAGGACCTGTGAGCCCTGTGCCCTGAGTTCCAGCCTGGACTGAGTGAGAATGAGCCACTGGTGTGGCCCTGAGCCCTTTGCTCAACAATGGGGCATCCACGGTTGAGAGTCAATAGTAGAAGGGGTGGAGCTTTAAAGAAGAGCTTCTCCGCAATAACAACTGCGATGATGATGATGTAATAGTGTGAAGTGTTAATGGAGGATATGTCCCTCACCCTCCCTTTCATTTTGTGACCTTCCCCCAGATTCTTGTGGAGAAATAGAAGGCTGCCATTTGTCTCAGAGGAGAATTGTCATGGTGGAGCCAGAGAAGAAAGACAACAAATTTTTGGCTTTTGAATTCAAAAGCAATGGTCCTAAGTAACACTGAAAGATAGGGTGGAGGGATGGAGAATGTTGGCAGCGGTGGTCTCCTCTGCTCTCCACCGTCCTCCCCCTTCCAAACCCTCTCCCCTGCTACCACTCTCCCCACCCCTGAAAAGATAAAAAAGGGAGAGAGACCAGTTGGATGGGTACCGATAAGAGAGACGCTGAAGGCCAAGTAACCCAGAAGTAGCTAGTTTCAAAAAGGAGGGAATGACAGATGCCTAGAAAAGTTTGGAAATTTCAGAGTAGGGAAATTTGAGTAGGTTTAAACTTGAAGTGTTTGAGTATGCCTGGAACTGAATGAGATTATGTTTTCTGCCACCAGAAGAAAAAGAGAGCTAAAAATAGAAAGTTTGGAAAAATACAGACTCTTTTGGCATATCCCTATTGGTGGGAAAATGAATATTTGCCACAAAAGTACAGCTTTTTGGAGTGAATGTTTTTGCTTGTCTTCTGCATCACCCTTATCGCAAAGATGCATTTTCCAAGCCTAGAAATCACATATGTGCCCTAACTAGGACAGACAAGAAGAGAAAAGGAAAAAAAAGAAAAGAGAAAGGATAGTTACAGCTCAGCTCTTGTCCTCTGGAGATTTTCATCCAGAATGTCAGTTCAGACACCGAATGGGAAAATAGAAGGCACTAGACTTCCCTTCTACCCTTGCCAAGAAATATATGTTTCCCAGGCCCCTGTGCCCAGGCCTGCCAGACCAAATTAGGAAAAGAGAACCACATGACAATGAGCCTCATTTCACAGCCCCTTTTACTTCCTCATTCCTGAATATGACTCAAGAGACACCCAGGAACTGGGTGAGGGAGAAAGGGTTCAGGTTATTGAGAACTGCCTGATGGCCAGCTATGGGTCAAGCAAAAAGAGATACTATGAATAAGGGCTTCTGCAGCCTGGATCCATCACCTGGACATGGGGACCCCCCTCCCCCTCCTCTCCCCACATCCCAGCCTAACACCGGCCTCCAATAGAGGTGGAAACATCCCCCTGATTCACCCTTGACATGGGGGTTTCAGTCCTAAGAGTTAAACTGGAGGACCAATTGGCTAAAGGTAACAGGTGAGCCTTTTTCAAGTTCACAGGGAGCAAAAGAACCTGAGATTCTATGGTTTTATCTCCCCAAATGGGTTCTTGGTGAACAGAAGCACGGAGTGCAGCTGAAGTGCAGAAACCCCACCTTGGGTGCTTAAATGATTGGGAAATAGTTTCTGAAGCAAGAGCAATAACGATAACCAATCGAACACTGGCTCGAGATTTTGCAAACTGGGCCCAGAGGGATCATTTGAGGTCTAGACATGTGCTGTAGTTTCACACGTTATAAAAAGCACAGAGTATCTTATTGAAAGCCAGGTGGCTGAAAGACAGCCAAAAGAGAAACAGGAATCCCTTTTGTTCATGGGAGATGGCACGTCAGAACAACCAATCTACTGAAACACTTGAATTCTGGAGGAAAGAAGAATTAATTTGAATACATTTGTTCAAAGTCCTAAGAACTTAAGCATAAGCCATTTCCATCTTCCGGGAATGGCTTCCAGCCCACACACCGTAGAGCATATTTTCAGCTGAACTGGTATTGTCCCTGTTGTTTTACTCTGGCTCGTCTTATCAGCCCCAATCACGTGTAGGGTTTTTTAGGACAAGGACCTTGAGTCAGCCTTTGCTTAAGAGGGCACTAGCGTATGCAGATTGGGAAGCTTGGTATCAACCTTGGATTTCAATTCTCCATTTCTTTTTCACAGTTAAAACGACAAGTATGAAGATTGATAAGAAAATGATCACAATGTAGTTTAGAAAACAGCTAATTCAGAGGTGGGACAGTTTGCCTGAACAAAATGAAAGTGAATTGCTGGTCCTTGAATTGCTAAATTTAAAACGTGAACATTTGACTTAAAAACATAACCAAGAGCCAATTTGTTAATCATTGTCCTGGCATTGAGCAAAAGAATCTGATTTTTAAAGCTAACTACATGGTCAACTAAACACATTTTTTTATTCCTCAGAACTCATCTTGAAAGAAAAAAAAAAAGCCCTCTGCAAAAGGAGACTTCCTGTTTGTCACCTGTTCAGTGCTTTTCCTCAGACCTGGTAAGCAGGGCCCTGCTGGATTTCAGGTCTTCCAGCTGGTACCCAGGTTGCTACGGAGATCCAAGGAGCAGAATCCAGAGTGAGAGGTTATCCGAAGAGTCCCTGCTTGGGGCCTGAAAACAGCTCAGTGGGAGCTTCAGCAGATGACACAGATTTCTCCAGAGTTAAAATGAAAGCCCTGGGGAGCAAGGATTCACCTGCTTCTTTCCCCAGGCAGAGAAAATCTAGTTGTTTAAGAGTCTGTCTCAAGAGATAAGCATTGGTGAGAAGATGGAAAAAAAGGGAACCCTTGTGCACTGTTGGTGGGGATATAAATAGTTTAGCCACTATGGAAAAACTGTAGCGGTTGCTCAAAATATTAAATATAGGACCATATGCTGCAGCAATACCACGTCCTGGTATATAGCAAAAGGAAATAAAAACAAGGTATCAAAAAAAAAAAAAAAGAGTCTGTCTCCATTTGACTTTAGCAAATGACCTCAGCAGTCCGTTATTTGTAGTTTCACAAATCACCTCAGGAAAGCTAGGAGTCACAAAATCTCCAGTCCCGCCAGCAGGGACAATCTGCTTCCTACCCACCTCTCTGTCAAGGTGCCCCAGCCGGAGCCAGAGAAGAATTCTAGACCATTCAAGGGGCCCCTGTGGGATCAGAGAAGGCACCTGGGCCCAGGGCAATGGCTAAGGGAATGGATGGAGTTGCAGGCCCGGTTTCCTTCAGCTAAAATGTGCTCGAGGCTGAGGCCCACAGGGCCAGGTCCCTGGGGGGCACAAGCACCGTGAGGAAGAGCACAGGACTCTGCCAGGGAGTCCAAATTCCAGATTTCTCAGACATTTGTTAAATTTCTGGCTATTTTTGTATTTGTTTTGATATTCATTTACCTTTATAGAAATTTGTTTGAGGTCACAGAGGAAACATTTGCAGTATATTTAGGCTTTTAAGCAGCTAGAAAGTCAAGGCCATGTTGCAGAATCCCCTGGTGGCCCGTGTGCTGATGGGAGACCCCGCCTCTTCCACTCCCAGCCTCCTCTTGCCCAGCTGCTGAGATGTTGGTGGGGATCTCAGATTTATGCCCCGCAGAGACAACATGGCCAGAAGCATCCTTTGAGACTTATTTGTACAAAGCTATGGGAGCGGATGGATGACCTCTCCATCTCCTCCATTTCCTGCAGCAGCCACTGGTGCCACCGGCCTCCCAGCCACTCTGGCTGGAAACACCAGGGGCTTCTTTTTTTTTTTTTTCTTTAGCGGTACGCGGGCCTCTCACTGTTGTGGCCTCTCCCGTTGCAGAGCACAGGCTCCGGACGCACAGGCTCAGCGGCCATGGCTCACGGGCCCAGCCGCTCCGCGGCATGTGGGATCTTCCCGGACCGGGGCACGAACCCGTGTCCCCTGCATCGGCAGGCGGACTCTCAACCACTGCGCCACCAGGGAAGCCCCACCAAGGGCTTCTTTATCTTTGATTCCTCTTCCTCTTTATCTCCATGTTATTTTTTTGCTAAACTTTATCTTCAGTTATTGACTAGGTTTTAGGGATCATACTCACAAAATCTTTCAGTTCCTGGGACTTAATGAATCTGGATTAAATAACTGGAGTTTCTTTAGAGCAGCTATCAGCTTCCTCACCATCCTCAGTCTGGGTCTTCGTTCCCTGTGTAACTCAGGAACAAAGTAGAAGCTGAGGAGTTCTGCTTTTTGACATCTGTTGATGTGACGCCGTCTGCACCGAGCAGCGACCCTCCCTGCTCTTCCTCTGACACTAAGAGCTCTTTGTGTTGTCCTTGGTGTTTTGTGCGGCCTCAGCTCACTCTGGGCTTCAGCCTTCCCTGTACTCTGCCTTTGATCTCTGCCCAGCCTGTGGATTCCTTCTTGGTCAGGAGCCACGTCTTCTATCATTTGTGCGTGTCTGGCCCCCTGAGAGAATTCCCTGGGGAGGGGGGTACCGTTGCCTCTCCGTTTCCTTTATCTCTAGGATCCCTGTGTCCCAGGTGGCTGTGTTCACCTCTGAGAATCTCCCATCTCTCTTTAGCAATCTGTTGTTTTAGAGTCCTGGGCTGGGGCACACATCTAGTTTTCATTTTTTATTGGCCAAGGCTCTTTTTAGTTTTCATTTTTGAAAAATGTTTGAAAAAAAAAATTTGATATGCAACAAAAATAAGTAGAGCAAACTGAAGCAAACCCTGAAATTTAGTATAAGGGCCTACAAATGTCCCTCAGAGGATTAGGGTGGGAATTCAGATGGGCCTCAGGAAAAGCTTGAATCAGGCTGGAAGGTCACTGAGTTTCACTGTCACTGTCTCTGTGTCCCTAAAGAAGGAGGGGGAAGAGCACAGCCTAATAGGGATTTACTCCCCATTCATTCATTCAGCAAATATTTATCATATGTCTGGACACTGTTTTAGTTGTTAGAGACACTTACAGGGGAAGCAAAAGAGAATCTTTAAGAATTATATTTTGCTAAATGGGAGGTACATTTCTAACTCTCCCATACCCCTCCCTTTTTTTTGTATTATGAGGTGGTCAGTTTCTAAACCTTCTACACCAGCCACTGTCTTGCTTAGAACAGCATTTCCCCTTAAACACTTACTGACTTAGGAATATGCTTACCTGCGGGGAATATGCTGAAGAAACACATAAATGAATTAACCAGAGACCTGACCTTCCTGGAGAGAAAGACCCATGGAGTATTTAAGCACATCCAGGAAAGATGCAAACCACATTCCTGGCTCTGTGGCTAGATCACATTTAGTGATGGATACTGTGGAGAGAAGACACAGGACTGAAAAGGCCAATTGCATCCAAAAAGAGAAGGTTACAAGATGTGTAGGACAAGAATTAAATCAGATTAGCCATAATTTCTTTTTAAATTTTAGATCAGTGCATATTGATTAAGTTTTTGATGTAAGATGTTAGATGCTCGGTTCTGTGGAAAACGTAAAGAAATGGAAAGCATACTCCATGATTTCAAAGAGCTTACAGGGCTTCCCTGGTGGCACAGTGGTTGAGAATCTGCCTGCCGATGCAGGGGACACGGGTTCGTGCCCCGGTCTGGGAAGATCCCACATGCCGCGGAGCCGGTGGGCCCGTGAGCCATGGCCGCTGAGCCTGTGCCTCCGGAACCTGTGCTCCGCAACAGGAGAGGCCACAACAGTGAGAGACCCGCGTACCGCAAAAAAAAAAAAAAAAAAAAAAAAAAAGAGCTTACAGCTAGCTGAAAAGATGAGGTAGAAAACAGATAATGTAACATAAAGTGCTTGTGTTTTGACGTTTGATTATAAACGCTATAGGAATTCAGAAAAATGAAAATTGTTGAGACTAAATTAGATGAGGAAAGGCTTCATGTAGAAGAGTCTAAGCTCGGCTTTTAAAGAAGGGCAGGATGCATATGTGCAGAAAACGTCAAAGAGCCATTTTATAGTGAGGAGCCAATGTCTTTACTTGTCCTACTCAGGGTTCAGAGCTTCAGTCATTATGTGTTCCTTCATTAATTCATTCATCAAACTTTTACTGAGTGCCCAGCAATGTAGGTGCTAGATATATTGTGTATAAGGATTCATGTAACCAACCAAACTAAATCGTTACAGTGACTTTAAAAGCACCTTCCACACCATTGATATTTAGCACATATTTTGAGAGTCTACCATGTGATAGGCACAAAAGATAAGACTGGAAAAATCAGATGTAGGTCCTGTACTCCTGGAGCTTACAGTCTAGTTGGGAAACAGTCACTTAAACGAGTAATTACAATCGTGTGCAGTTGAACACGTGGTTGGGGAGGTGGAGAGAGGCTGCTCTGAGGGCACAGGGCAGGAGTACTAACCTCACTGGTGGGTCAGGGAAGGAGAAGACTGTAACCTGGTCGTTGTGGTAGGCAGAATCCTAAGACGACCCTCAGTCCTAAGATGCCCTTGTGTAATCCCCTCCCCTTGTGTGGGCAGGAACTATGACTTGCTTCTCACCCACAGACTATGGCAAGAGTGAAAGGACTTTGCAGAAGTAATCGAGATCCCTAAACAGCTGATTTTAATCAAAAGAGAGATTATTTTGGGTGGGCCTCACCTAATCAAGCAGGCCCTTTAAAAAAGGGTCTAGAGACTCAGTGAAGTAGAGACCCTCTCTCCATTGCTGGTCTTGAAGAAGTAAGCTTCATAAACTCGATAGCTACAAGGCAACGCATTCTGCCAACAACATGAGGGAGCTTAGGAGAAGGTTCTTCCCCAGTCAGGCTTCCAGGTGAGATACAGCCTAGCCAGCACCTTGATCTCAGCCTCCTGAGACCCTGAGCAGAGGACCCAGCTGGGCCATGCCTGGATTCCTGCCTCACAAAAACTGTCAGAGTAAACGTGTATTATTTGAAGCCACTAAGTTTGTGGTGATTTGTTATGCAGCAATAGAAAACGAACACAATGGTAGACTAGACAGGACTAACTTATGATGTCTTCCTGGAGAAGGAAGGCCTTTAGCACTGAGGTTTTCAACTAGCATTGCTGAATAAGGAAACCCATGCTGAGTTTTCTGCATCCTCCCTGTGAAATCCAGGCCCAGTTTATATGTAATAAACAAGGTCTCCCTGCCCACTTCCTGAGCATTTCCTGTCTGGTACTCTTGAGGACACAGAAAGTATTCCCGGCTATTATAAAGGTACCTCACTTTATGCAAATAAGGTGATACTGCCAAACTCCATAAAATTCTATTTTTTTCAAGTAGGGTTGTATTTGCTTAATTTTTGTTCATTTGCTCAATTAACAAGGGTCTACAGAGCACCTGTCATGTGCCTAGAACATGAAAGAATGAGGGAAAACTGAGACCTGGTCCCACCCTTTGAGGAGCTTGAGAGAGAAGCTTCATGTAGTAGAAGTTATAGAATGATGAAACGCTGAGCTCTAAAAGTGGGGAGGAGGACGTTACTGCTGAGTGCCAAGGAATAATGAGAATAATAAGGGATTTCGCAGGCTCCTCCCTCAGAAAAAGGAAAGCATTAAGAATGTTCTTAGCTTCCCACTGAATGAACGCATCCAACAGGGGCTTGTGATCTGTTAGCAAAGCAAACGTAAATCTTGCTTATACAGAATTTTGAAATAATTTTGAAGGCTTTGAGATATCCAACCAGTGTCTTAACAAAATTTATTCAATAAATATTTTCTGGGGGACTTCCCTGGTGGTCCAGTGGCTAAGACTCTGCCCTCCCAGTCCAGGGTACCTGGGTTTGATCCCTGGTCAGGGAACTAGATCCCACATGGTGCAACTAAAAGATCCCTCATGCTGCAACTAAAGATCCTGCACGTGGCAACGAAGATCCTGTGTGCCGCAACTAAGACCCAGCACAGACAAATAAATAAATATTAAAAATAAATTTTAAAAAAGTTTTTTGTTTATTTATTTATTTATGTCTCTTATTAGTCAACCATTTTACACACATCAGTGTATACATGTCAATCCCAATCTCCTCCCAAAAAATGTTTTCTGAACACTTACTATATCAAGTGCTTTGCCAGGAGTCGAGAATACAGTGGTATATCTGTTAGAATGTTTTAAACGATAAAGAACAGAAAACACTATTCAAACGGCTTAAACAATTATTATTTCGTCAACAAAGAAATCCTGAGTAGATTAGCTCCAAGATTGGTTAATTTAGGAGCTCATCAACATAATTAAGGATCCAGGCTCTTCTTAGTTTTTTCTTCTCTTTTCCTTAAGACAATGGCTTGCTCTTAGCTGGCTCTCCTGATGGTCATAAGATAGCTGCCACTGTTCCAGACACATCTTCACACTACTGTCTAGGAGAGAAACAAGTACTGTTTCTTCCCATGTGTCCTTTTTTATCAGTAAGGAAAAAAAATCTTTCCCAGAGATCCTCGGCAGACTTCCCCTGATGTCTTATTAACTAGAATTCTATCTCACACCTGTGGCTAAACCAGTCAGAACCCCACTCCCTGGGGCAGTGTTGGGAGTTCACCTCTCCTGAAGCACATGGCCTCCAGAGAGCAGAGACTTGAACAAAATGGGGGTTCTACCAAAGGAAAAAAGGGGAATGAAGAGGTCCTGAGAAGGTCATCTACTGACAGTATCAATGACTGTTGTAATCAAAGACAGCAGTACTGACTGTTTCTGCATTGGGGTGCAGAAACAATCTCACAGATGATATACAGTTACAAATTGTGACAAATGTCATGAGCTGAGAGAACCGTGTGCTGTGAGGGAGAAAGCAGAGTGATCACAGGGAGGTCATGGATCAAGAAAGGGCGTCCAGGGCTTCCCTGGGGGCGCAGTGGCTGGGAATCTGCCTGCCAATGCAGGAGATGCAGGTTCGTGCCCCGGTCCGGGAAGATCCCACAAGCCGCGGAGCAGCTGGGCCCGTGAGCCATGGCCACTGAGCCTGCGCGTCCGGAGACTGTGCTCCGCAACGGGAGAGGCCACAACAGTGAGAGGCCCGCGTACCGCAAAAAAAAAAAAAAAAGAAAGGGCATCTAGAGGAGCTGAAAGATGAGTAGGAACCAGCTGGGCAGAGGGTTGGGGGAAGAGCATTCCAGGCAGAGGAAACCATCTGAGAACATGAAAGGAGACTGGTGCCCAGGAGCACTGGAGGGACAGATGGGAAAAGGCGTGGCATGGGGCTGGGGCGTGGAGAGGGTCCTTCCTGAACCATGGGAAAGAATTTGGATTGTATCCTAAGAGCAATGCTAAGACACTGAAGGTTTTAAAACAGGGGCATGATGTGATCCAACCAGTGTTTTTAAAAAATTCGTCTGGCTACTCTGTGGGAATAGATGGATGAGTGAGCAGAGGTTAGGAGACTATACGTTCACCCACAAGTTGATGGTGGCTTGGGGACGGGAGGGAAAGTGGACAGAAATGTGTGAACGCCATTGCTGGGTCTCTGGGGATACACGGATGGGGCAGTCCTAGGACATCCCCCCATCCCAGGCAAACAGTCTGTTCGAGGGGCTAAGACACACGTGCACGCTTTAGCGAGAGTGATTAAGTGTCACGTGGGAGTTCAGGAGAAAGTAAGATCACGGGTTTGGAGGCTTGAGGCTAGGCCTGATTTCAGCATAGCTTCCAGAGGAAGGTGATATTCGAGCAGGACCGAAGGGCGTGCAAGGTGAGTTTGAAGGTGCACACATGGGAAGGGCAGCCCAGGGAGAGGAACCAGCATGAACCAAAGCAGAGAGGCAGGAAATGAAGGCCTAGGGGGAGAGGACAAAGCAGTCGAGTTTGTAGGGAGTTATGAAGGACATTCTTGGAAATAAGGCTGGAATAGTCATGGACATCAGCTTAAGGAGTGTTCTCTCTGGCAGACTCTGATAATAAAATAAAAAGGGGACTAGACTTAAGTAAAGTCTATGTTAGCTACAAAACCACTTGGTCTTCCTAGGAATACTCAATGTGCTAATTGAGTTTTAATTTTTTTTTTTAACACAAGCAAATAGTCCCTTTCCTCAGTAACTGAAGTCTTTTTTTTTAAAATTTATTTCTTTATTTGGCTGTGTTGGGTCTTGGTTACACGCAAGCTTTCTCTAGTTGCAGCGAGCAGGGGCTACTCGTTGTGGCACACAGCCTTCTCATTGCGATGGCTTCTCTTGTTGCGGAGCACGGGCTCTATGTGCACAGGCTTCAGTAGTTGTGGCACACGGGCTCAGTAGTTGTGGCTCACAGGGTCTAGAGCGCAGGCTCAGTAGTTGTGGTGCACAGGCTTAGTTGCTCCGTGGCATGTGGGATCTTCCTGGACCAGGGCTCGAACTCCTGTCCCCTGCATCGGCAGGCAGATTCTTAACCACTGCACCATCAGGGATGTCCTGAGTTTTAATTATTTATTCACTGGATGGAATAGCACTATCTCTTCCTGCCATCACTGCTACCTGCAGGTCATTTGCCAGTTTCTAACTTCTTTTTAGAATATATTCCTTCATCATTTATTGAGTACTGGCGCTGGGGATCCTAGAATTAAAAGGCATGGGCCCAGCTCTCAAGGAGTCTAGGAGTTTGGGCAGATGAAAAGAAAAATGGCAACAAATATAATTGTTTGGGGAGAGGTGGTACAAAGGAGTGAGAAATTCTCTCTACCACCTGGAGTGTGGAACTAGATTTCAGACAGGTGGTGATATTTAATTCGGCCTTAAGGGATGAGTAGGAGTTTGCCAAAGAACTGAGGTGGGAAGGCCTTCCAAACACAGGGTGTGGTCTGTGCAAAGGTGCATGCACGTCTTCTCAATTCTCCCATCTTCGATCCTACAAGCTTTATAGAATGGACATTTTTAAGTTTTATTTTCAGGCTCATAGGGGAAGTTTGATGATAACTGGCAGGTGCTTTCAGTAACTGCAGAACAAGAGTTGGCACCTAAGTATTTGACCCTCAAAATTGCATTTTACCTTTAATGCTACTCTGGTGGAGAGCAATTAACAACAAGAAGTCAGGATTTTAGTAAATCAAACTGGTTATACCCTCTACTCCCAATTATTTTACTCACTTTTACTTTTCCAGGGCAGCAAGGGAAAGAATCGTAAATCTGTGTTTTGGGGGACTTAGTAAACACATTAGTCACCAAAGAGACCCCTTGTCTCTTCAGTTTTCACAGAAGGATGGGAGAAGTCACAATTCACTGTCATATCTGGCTCCTAATTTTGCCATTTGCAGGAGACTGGTTCCCTCTGAGCTTCCTAAGTGTTCACAAAGGTATCTCAGTCCCAGATAGACACCCAAGACCGTCCTGCTCAGAAATTTGATTGCCAATTTTAGCTCAAGATTAAAAAAACCAAATATATCAGGACGGTCTATGAGGGTGTGAGAAAAGAGCTATTTTGTCATCCAACACCCTCATTTGACAGGGAGCTGGCCAGAAGCTGCCGCCCACGGATGGGGAAGGAAGACAGAGAGGAAGGGCCGGGGGACAGAGCAGAAACATTTTGGGGAACTGCTGCATCACGGGCAGTCTCTGATGCACTTCCTCTCTCCTCCACCCTCGGCCCCGCTTGCCCTCTCTCTCCTTCTCTTTCCTTTTCTTTCGCGGTAGGCTTATGCGTCAGTTGCCGAAAGGTGGGGACATTTCCTGCCGCCTTTGCAACACTAAGGTGTCTCAAGGGAGGCTGTGCCCCATTCTGAGCTCCAGGCCGAGAAAGCGACGGCCAGGGCAGCCCTGCCAGGGGAGACACCAGCTCACTGCCTCCGGGTTTGCACCTGACCATGTCCCTGGCCGAGACCATCAGCCTCTGGAATGAAGGGGTGCTAGCAGCCGACAAGAAGGACTGGAAGGGAGCCCTGGACGCCTTCACCGCTGTCCAGGACCCACACTCCAGGATTTGCTTCAACATCGGCTGCTTGCACACGATCCTGGGAAGCATGCCCGAGGCGGAGAAGGTGAGTGGAGATGCCTGTGCCCGTGGCCTCCCCCGGGCCTGTGTCATTAGCGGTTCTCAGCTCGGCTTCTCTTTAGAAACCTCTCAGGAGCTTCGGAAGCAGAAAAGCTGCGCAGGCCCAACCCACCCTCAGAGATCCCGATTCAATTGGCCTGGGGAGGAGCCTGCGCAGCCACAGTTTTGAAAAGCTCCCCAGGTGGTTCTAAGAAGCAGCCGGCTGGGAACCCTTAGCTGTGGGTTATGCTCTCCTTTATTCTCCATCTATTACATTCAAATCATTCTGGAAACTTTCTTTAACACCTTTTTGAAAGCCTCCCTACTTTATGTTTTTTCTGTCAGCTGCTAGCCGCAGAATTTCCATCTCACTGCTTCACACCTGATTTTAAAGCACTGCTTTTGGCTTTCCGAGACGTTCCTGTGTGTGAGCTTTGCCTGCCCAAGAGATCAAGAGAAGGTGATTAAGAAAAATCGGTTTCATCTCAAGTGACAGTTCTGATCAATTATGTGGTGCATTCTTTTAAGGATTCTGAGGCCGGTGGAAGGAAAGCAGACGGTGATTGATTAATGATGTCTGCCGAGGACAAGTTGTGGGATGTCATGGTAACTTTCTCAACTATTTCTTCTCTCATCCTCCCTAGTATGGGGCTGAGCATTCTCAACAGTCACTTTTTCAGATTGGGCATGGTAAGCTGGAAACGGTATGGCGTTTGGAAGCGGAAAATCTAGGATCAAACCCCAGCTCTGCCTCTCTCTGGACCTTTGGTCTTCAGGAAGTCAAGTAGACTTCTGGCTCTCAGCTTCTGGAGAGGTTAAACATCATGAAGATTGAGTGAGGCACCAACTATTTTTTTAAATTAATTTTTATTGGGGTATAGTGGATTTACAGTGTTGGGTTAGTGTCTGCTGTACAGCAAAGTGAATCCGTTATTCATATACGTATATCCACTCTGCTTTAGATTCTATTCCCATATAGGAGGCACCAACTAGTAAAGTGCTGTGTAACTTCACACCACTGTGTAAATGTTAGTCCTTATTTTTACCTTTTACTGCAAGTCTTTGCAAGGTGGTGTGGACTCGCAGGCCCCTTGATAGGGCTAGTTGCTACCACAGCCATTCTCACCCTGACAAAGAGGGAGAGAGAGGCCGCTTGGAACACCTGCAGAGACTGCCAAGCCTGCCTCCGGCTCCAGAGTGGGCAGACAGGAGTGCAGAAGGGCCCTGCGTCTGGCTGGAGGGAGAGGGCCTCCACCTCCTCTCCGGAGCCTGCCCAGGGCCTGAGCCAACGGCACCGCAGATGCACTGTCAGGAGAAGAGGTTGGCCAAGCTCAGCAGCTGGTCTGGGTGCAGCTCTGCCAGCGGGGGCTGTTGCCTCCGGCCTCTCGGGGCTCCTGGGCGAGGCTGTGCGGCCCAGCTCACCTCTCGGCCCGCCCACTCCACCGTCTACCCTTCGTCTCCCTGCTCTAGGTTTCTCTTCGCTTTCTTCTGCTCTGGCATCTCATTCTTTCTTTGGTTTCATACTTGAGTCCTCACTCCTGGCATTTTCTATGCATTCTTATTTGTTATTATTTAAATTGTATAATATTTCAAAACAGTGAACAAAATGGCCATGAGAACACACATACTGATAATTACCTTAATTGCATAATATTTCTGTAATACATTTATAAAATAAATATTATGATGTATATAACATTTCAATTAGGTTATTTTCAAATTTGATTACTTTTATTATTTTAATCCTGTCAGTAATCTTGAAAGGCAGATGTGAATATCCCCATTTTACAGAGGAGAAAACTAAGGTTCAAGGAGATTAGGTAAACTGCCTCATGCTATGCCACTAGGAAGTGACAACACAGGGCATTCTGACCCCTCAGCCTCCGGTCACCTTCAAGACACGAACCATTCTCGTGACCTTTCCTGGCTCACCCTCTGGCTCATCTCACACCTCCTCACTGCCTGGCTGTTCTCCCCACAGGCCTTCACCGAAAGCATTAACCGAGACAAGCACTTGGCAGTGGCCTACTTCCAACGAGGGATGCTCTACTACCAGATGGAGAAGTAAGTGCTTCAGTGTTGCAAAGCTGGAGAAATGCACAGAGAAACCCCGAGGGGGTCTTGGTGATGCCAGACCTGGTGTTTGAGCAGTATCTCCCCAGCCTCTGTTGGGAAGCATGACTGGACCTTCTCTGGGAAGTCATGCAATCAGTCAGCAAGAGGCAGAAGCCCTCTCCGGGGAGGGAAAGCAGGCCTGCTGCCCAGTTATGGCCCACAATGAGCCTACATAACTACCACAGGCTAGGTGTGGCACCCCACCAGTGTTCCTGATGGGCCATAGCCCAGGTGGTGATACCTTGTCCATCACGGGAGCATCCGTGGTGGTCTACTACTATGAGGTATTGAGCTGTCACACAATGACGATTGTCATGAAACCACATCAAAACCTTCCTTCGTTCCTGCAGAATGTGTTTTCAAACACCCGGTTTAATCCATTCAATGAGATATAATTCAGCCACCAAAGTGAGAGTATAAGCAACATT
Source organism: Leucopleurus acutus (assembly GCF_964270905.1). Lineage (NCBI taxonomy): Eukaryota > Metazoa > Chordata > Mammalia > Artiodactyla > Delphinidae > Leucopleurus > Leucopleurus acutus. The sequence goes on from NC_139143.1 coordinate 54,699,955, forward strand.
ATATGTACAAGAATATATTAAGGGCTTCCCTGGTGGCGCAGTGGTTGGGAGTCCGCCTGCCGATGCAGGGGACGCGGGTTCGTGCCCGGTTCCAGGAAGAACCCACATGCCGCGGAGCGGCTGGGCCCCTGAGCCATGGCCGCTGAGCCTGTGCGTCCGGAGCCTGTGCTCCGCAACGGGAGAGGCCACAGCAGTGAGAGGCCCGCATACCACAAAAACAGACATCTAGCAGGGGGACTCCCACCCCGTTTTAAACACAAAGCAAGCCTTTTGAATAATGTCAGTTCTTTCTTTCTCCCTCCTCCTGGGCCCAGATCTTTAACCATCCTGATGGGCAGAATTAGGAGGATTTTGTTGGGCTCATTCAACCCCAGGGAGACACAGGCATTGTTATTTCACAGCTGAAACTCAGCTGCTGAGCCCGCTCGCCAGAGAGGCAGGTACACCCGCAGGTTAGTGGTGACAGAACTCACGCGTGCCCTCCGAGAGGACCTTCCGTGCTCTCACAAACAGGCAGTGGAACGTGAAACAGGACACCTGCCTTTCCACCTGCCTGCTTCTTGGCTCAGTGAGTCGGAAAGAACAGAGATGCTTACCTCACCCCCCTTCAAGGGAATGCCTAAAAGGATGTGTAAATGACTTGAAATTCTTCTTAAGGAATGACCTGCCTGCTTTTTTTTTTTTTTTTTTTTTTTTTGCGGTACGCGGGCCTCTCGCTGTTGTGGCCTCTCCCGTTGCGGAGCACAGGCTCCGGATGTGCAGGCTTAGTGGCCATGGCTCACGGGCCCAGCTGCTCCGCGGCACGTGGGATCCTCCCAGACCAGGGTACGAACCCGCGTCCCCTGCATCGGCAGCATCGCCCTGCATCGGCAGGTGGACTCTAAACCACTGCGCCACCAGGGAAGCCCTGACCTGCCTGCTTTTAACAGGTTTTACAATCAGCTTTATTAACAAGGATGTGTTCGAGGAAACCATCCTTCTGTTTCAAACGCAGGTCTCCTGCTGCTGTTCCTCCTGCAGCCCCTGCAGCTGTGGGACCTCCTTCCAACCAAATGATGACAGAATGTCCAGCTTCCCTCCCCCCACCTTGCCGCTACCCTGGGACCTCTTGGCCAGCCTGCCCTCCTGGCCCGCTCCAGGCTTCCCTGAGATCAGTGTTCCAGCTTCTACAACTATGTATTTTTATCTCCTGATAATAGTTAATACAGTATGCGGTGTTCAGTAATCATGTAAGAAAAGATTGGTATATGAATTTAATTGCCAGTTTTAGAGTTGGACCTGTAAGTATTAATAATAATAGTAAATTATATATATATAAATATGTAGATTATATTACTTATATATAATAAAAATAGTAAATTACTGTGTGTGCCAGGCACTGTCCTAAGCACCTGAATGCTTTGTGCTCTTACTATTCTCTAATTCTAAAGATGAGGAAACAGAGAAATTAAGTAACTTGCCCTTTGTCAGTAGATAGTAAGTGGCAGAGACAGGACTCCAGTCTCGGTGGGTGTGACCTCAGAGGTTAGCCCCAGGAGCACACAGTAGCCAGCTTCTCCTGCGCTCTGCCCCTTGAGTGTAATATGCTCCTTGTGAACAGTGCACTCCCTATAATATCAACGTGGAAGCTGAGGCCAGGGAACAATTTGCCAGGGTCTCCCAGTTAGCGGCGGGGCTGGCCGCAGTCTCTCGGCCCCTGTCCTAGGGTGCCTTCATTACCCCACACCACCTCTCGAGGGTCCCCGCCAGCCTGTGTCCAGATCCCAGGCTTGCCTTCAAGGGAAGCCACACGTGGCAGCTCTGGGTCAGACAGTGGCCGGGGGGCTTTTGGTTCAGTTGTCTGCTGGGAGCCACCAGACAGCCACATTTGTTCCTGCCAGGACAGGGGCTGGCGTGGGGATGGGGAAAGCTTGATGTTTGCTGCTTCTACCCCCTGCTGTCTGGCAACGGCTCCTTCCCACCAGGGCATCTGTGGAGGTCAGGGGCAGGCCAAGCAGGTCTGGTCCAGGTCCTGCCCACGCCCCCATAGGCGCTATTTTTTTAAGTGGTTTTTGGGTTGTTTGTTTGTTTGGGGGTGTTTTTTTGGCCGCACTGTGTGGCATGTGGAATCCTAACCAGGGATCGAACCTGTGCCCCCTGCACTGGGAGCCCGGAGTCTTAACCACTGGACCACCAGGGAAGTCCCGCCCATAGGCACTGTTGATATGGTCGGCCCTATTCTCCACCACGAATCCAGTGACAGCCGCCCTGATTCACCTTGAGCCAGTCAGCACAACGCCAACCCAACAAAGCAGAAGGGCGGTGCCAGAAGTGCTAGAAATGCTGTCTGGCTTAAGTGATGCTTTCTGTTTCCTTTTTCCCAAAGCGTGTGGAGGAGGAGGGAGGTGACAGGAGACTACAAAGGCCACAAAACCAGTAGCTAAGCTGGACTCAGGAGAAGCAGAAAGAGAAAGCTCTGGGCAGGAGGGTGATGCCAGTGGCTGTGAGAAGGGGCCCCTTGGAGCTGTGTCAGGCTGGCCTGGCCTCCTGGTAGGAAGCAAGGCACAGGCCATGGTCTGATCAGCCCCGTGGGGATGTGGAGGCCAGCAGGGGCTGCTCTGCTTAAAGCTCTCAGGGGAGACTGAGGCTCTCTTGGGAAGTGACAGGCTGGTTGTCGGAAAGGTGGGAGGTATGTGTAGTCAACAGAGACAAAAATACCTGTGGCTGCCTGAAACTGGGAGGCTGGCAGGGTTACTGGCATGCACAACCCCAGGGGGTGCCGTTCACACTGGGGTCTGTGGGATGCTGGGGCTCAGGATTGGCGAAAAACTAGAGAAGGTCAAAAGAGATTAGACAGGCTTCTTGTCCCTAGTGAGACGGACGTGCAAAGAGCAGCAGACACACGTTTTATTCTTTATGCCTCCGTACCTTCAACTGGTTTCTTTCCTGCAGATATGATTCCGCCCTTAAAGACCTTAAGGAGGCCCTGACTCAGCTTCGAGGGAACCAGCTGATCGACTACAAGATCCTGGGGCTACCGTTCAAGCTGTTTGCCTGTGAGGTGAGAAGGAAGGGCCCAGCCTGGGCAGGGGTGGCTGCTGGCTGAGGGGCAGCGGACAGCTGAGATGCACGTCGATCTGTTGACACATCCGGGAGCCTGGAAAAGGCATTTCGCCTCCCCTGCCTTAGGACTCAGATTTTTCCCTTAAGAAAAGACTCAGATCAATTGCTTCGGGCTCCTCATGGGTCCTCAGTTACCTGAGTGCATGGATTTGAATAACGTGAGGCTCAAAGGACCATGTAGAAATGAGTTTGCTGGGTTCTCTGAAGGGAGGCTTGGCTGCACACGAGTATGTTGGCCTGTGAAAGTTGTCACAATAATTTGTATAATTCAGGCGAACAGACAATTATCTCAGCATCATACCGACAAATCCAAAATCACGGGTTCACTTGCCATACAGAACCTGCCGTAACCCTGCGCAGTTCCCAAGTTGACACTCTTTGCAATGCGTGGTCTGGCCTCATGTACTTGGTATATACCCAAAGAGAGAGAGGACAATTTAGCACCAAGCTGTCCCCTCCTGGTCAAAGAACAGCTCAGAGCACACAGTTAGGAAAGGTCTCCATAGAAGGAGAACTTATGTTCTGTATGACCAAGACGGAGAGGCACGTCTGGCTGTGACTTCATAGGTTCATGTACTTTTTCCAACCCACCCTCTGCACTCCCGTTCCAAACCCCAAATATATACCAGTAGCTTTAAAACGAAAATTCATGCAAATATCATAGATCTTTATTTAGAAGAATTGGTGAAAAAATGTCCCCTTGTTTTAGTTTCTCATACAGGAGAAGCCAAGTGTCCCCAGGGTCACTCAAGGCTAATAATAGAGTCCACAGCTGCCTGGGCCCCTGGGGACACATGTCTCCCCCCAGCCCTGTGACAGGATAGCAACTTACTTCAGTTCTCCCACACTAGGGAAATGAGGCTTTTCGGTGGGAATTGGCTGGCATTTGGCCGGCTTCTAGAGTACCGTCTCTCAACTGTGGTCCTTTTGATACGTTGGACCAGCTCATTCTTTATTGTGGGGACTGGCCTGTGCATCGTAGGGTGTTGACCAGCATCCCTGTCCTCTACCCACTAGATGCCTATAGCACCCCACCCGCAGTGTGACAACCTAAAATGTCTCTAGATATTGCCAATTACCCCTGATTGAGAATCACTTACACAGAACCGCTAGAGAAAGAATCCTAGAATGGTACTATCAAAGCAGAATTCCATGGGAGGAACATTCCTCCTCTAGTTGGAGTTGAAATGACCAGGGGGCAGGAAATACTGGCTGTATGGGCTTCTCTGTAAGTGAGGCTGGACTTTTTCAGGGTCCCGTACACCACATGGGACACTCCAGTCACTTCCCTACGTATAAAGCCACCGCTTCCTTCCCACCAGGGTTCTGAGAAATCACACCATCCTTTTTGAAGAGTCTGGGGCTTTTCCGGTCATGGAGTCATAAAAACCTGTTGCTAGAAAAGGTCTTAAGAGCAGGTGGCTGAGAACCAAACAGGAAGTTTTAAATGGCTTTGAGCTCTCCTTTCTTCCTGCACACGTGGTCAGGGTTGGGCTGGGCTGGCCAAGCATGTATGCGGAGGGCAACAGCTCGTTGCTGCTCAGAAATAGCCCAGGAAGGGAGCCTAGATCTCTGTGTCTGGGCTTGGTCCCTGTGTCCATCGTTCGGCACCAGCCCCTAACTCTGTGGAAAAACCAACCATGCCCGCCATCCATACTTGCCTTGATAAACTGTCCTTTTTATCTGGATGAGGCCCTGGACCAAATCACAGTGTGGGTGGCAGGCTGGTATAGAGAAGTGTATTAATGATCTGCTGCTGATTACCAAATTGCTCTACAGCAGAGTGGCTTAAAACAATACTGTTGATTCTCTCACAGTTTCTGGGGTCAGGAACCTAAGCTTGGCTGGGTGGTGCTGGCTCAGTGGCTCTCGTGAGGTTGCAGTCAGGATGTGGGCAAGGCTGCTGTCATCTGAAAGCTTGGCTGGGGCCGGAGGATCTACTTCTAAGGTGCCTGGCAAGTTAGTGTCACTGGTTGTCAGGAGGCCTCAGTTCTTTGCCACATGAACTTCTCCATAAGGTGGCCTGAGTCCTGTCATGACATGGACTTCCCCCCGAGGAAGTAATGAACAAAGAGAAAGTAATGTGGAGCCTCAGTGTCTTTTATAACTTAGCTTCAAATGTCACACCCCCTCATTCCCATAATATTCTATTGGCTACACCTGTCAGCTCCCTTGGATGTGGGAGGGTGAGAATCACGGGAGCCATCTTGGGATCTGAGAGACAGGGATCAGATCCCTCCCTGCCCAACACTTACTAGTTGTATAAACCTAGGGAAGTCATGTGTCATTTACTAGCCTCAGGTTCCTCATCAGCTGTAAAGAAAGGCTGAGTACTTACCTCATACACATTTGCTAATAAATTCACTCGTTTTTGCATACATTTATAATGCCTGCTGGTGTCAGGCAATGGAGGTCCAGGAGTCCACAAGACAGTGTCAGCTGCAGAAGCTCATGGTCACGTGTAATGCGAGGTGATAAGGTTAGGGCAAGAGAAGTGCTAGGGAAGGACTATGGAAGCACGGAAGTGAGGCCCCTACCTTGTATGGTGGTTGTGGGGTTAGAGAGAATGCAGATAAAGTGCCTGGCCCAAAGGGGCGGGCAGTAAATGGTATCGTTGATGATGGTGATGATGATGATAAAGACAATGACAAGGACAGGCAGCACTGATTTCCAGGAGCCCCAAGTTCTTCGTAGATTTAGCCTTCTGACTGCAAACACAAAGAAACCCCAGATGGCATCAGTCTGCAGCCTCGGCCCTGTGATCTTCCCCCAAACCACGTGGGCTCTCCCCGAGAAGGCAGGCGAGACCTCTTTGCTCAGCCTCCGGGCAAGTCCCGAGATAGTTCCCCAGATAATAGTAATGAGAGTAATGAATTCAGCACCTCGTGTGTGCCAAGCAATTGAACTCAGTGCTTTATGTGAATTATTTATTTCCGACAAAAATCTGGAGGCAGGAAACATTACTATCACCCTTTTATCATGAAGCCGAGGCCACATGCTAGCAAACAGCCCTGGGGTACCTCCACTGCACTGCCTCCACGTGTTAACAGCTTGGAAGGCCAACAACCCCCTTCTCCAGCCGGGCCTCGGTTGACCAGCTCTACCTCCTCTCTGAGGCCCTGGAGAACTGCCCACACCCCACCCCGGGGCATCAGGCTGTGACTCCCATCACTTTCACCTGTGAAAAGCTTGTAGCATCTCCTGGCTGTTTAGTCGTGCGCCATACATGCTGCAAGGAGCCCTAAGAACTTGCTGCACTGTCGTTAAAAAGAAGTAAAGTCAACCCTACTTGTGAGCTGCCAGCTTGATTTTCTCCCACCCCAGGTATAGTGCTGCCCTGGGTTTGTATCGAGCCTCCTTCCACCTCCAGTGGACTTTTGCCCATAGAGTTTCCTCCTGCCCATATGACGACATTACAGTCTTGTTACTCCTGTGTTCTGCACAGGGTTCTCTTGGTGCTGATGCCGAACGATGCATCTGGAGCCCTCTCTCTCTCTCCATCCCACACCTGTCCAGTCTTTGAGCCCTGGCTCAGTGACAGAAGCTGGTCTGGGAGGCCCCAGGCCTGTATTTTATTCCCAACTCTTCAAGGGGCGTTGACCACATCACCGTTCTCAATACCAAAACCACACAATAATTCTAGTCCCCTGCTGACCTACCTGGCTGTTGAGAGGACGCACACGATGTTGGATTTGTGCCTTACCTGATGTTTTCTGTACACCGTCCTTGTGCTAGATATAACTCAGGAGCAAGATTGATGGTATTTTGGATAGTCCCAGGAGAGCTGGGAAAGGGAGAAATGTCACCAGGCAACATTCCGGGAACACACGTGCAAGCTCTCCCCTGCGTGGTCCCTAGATTCCGAGCAGCCTCAAGTTTTCTGTTGCGGCCTGTGCTTTTCTAGGTGTTATACAATATTGCTTTCATGTACGCCAAGAAGGAGGAATGGAAAAAGGCTGAGGAACACTTAGCATTGGCTGTGAGCATGAAGTCTGAGCCGAGACATTCCAAAGTCGACAAAGCCATGGAAAGCGTTTGGGTGAGTGCGCTGGGGAAGCAGGTGGCAGGAGGACTCGCTTGGGTTTGCGTTTGTTTTTAGTGCACGTGCGGATCGGGACGTCGTCATCGTGGTGCCTTTACCTCCTCTGAACTCTGGGTAACACTGATCTTGGGGCACGTTTCCATGTGGTATGGGGCAGCAGAGCCCTCCTCATGCCCCTCTGAGGGGCGCCTGGTGGCAGCCGGGGAGGGGGAGAGGCTGGGGGCTGGGGCCGGCACACAAGGGCAGAGGCTGTGCCCGCTTGCTTACCCCTGGGTCCTCGTAACCTGGCTCTGTGCCAGGTGCGTGACCGCTCTCAACAAAAATGCACTGATTATATGAACGAATGGTGAAACGTGTCCATAGTTGGAGCACAGCTGGGGATGAAGCTGGTTTTAAATAAGATTTTTAAACACCAGGAACAAGGGGGCTCAAGTCAGTCTGTACATGCCTATCCACGTCTGCGGACGCCAGTCCCAAGAGAGCGCTGTCGTGGGCCTTGCTTGGGTCAAGGGCCACCTTTGTGGTTGTGGTGCCTCCCGGGCCGTGAGTGACAGCCCTGCCTGAGCCACACAGAGTGGGAAAGGGGCAGCTCCCCTAGGAAAAGAGCGTGCTGGGCAAGCAACACCCACAGATGGCCTCTCGGTGTAAGGCGATTGTGAACCCAAATGGTCCTGCCTTAGACACCCTGAAATAATAACAAGTCCGGCCCTGCACGTTGAGAAGAAGTGCTCTTGTGAGGTTATCTCAACGGATCCATGCCTCCATTCATTGAGGGACGCAGGACAAGCATCCTTAGCCCCATTTCACAGGTAATAAAAGACCATGTTCTCTGTGTTTTAGAAACAGAAGCTGTATGAGCCAGTGGTGATCCCTGTGGGCAGGCTGTTTCAGCCAAATGAAAGGCAAGTGGCTCAACTGGTCAAGAAGGATTACCTAGGCAAGGCCACGGTAAGTGAGGTCACTCAGCGTCCCCCAAGATCCCTCCGGCATGGGCCCTGTGGAGCAAGGGGAGAGGGACTCTTGGGAAAAGGGCACCTGCCTTGTGGCTCTGCCCTGGGAGAGCAGCAGCTTCTAACCCAGAGGGTCAGCAAGCCCATCTTTAGCCGCCCTCCACTTCTGTTCTTTTTTTTTTTTTTTTTTTTTGCGCTACGCGGGCCTCTCACTGCTGTGGCCTCTCCCGTTTGCCCTCCACTTCTGGAACCAAGTACCTGCGAGAACAGATCCAGGGTGTGAGAAAGGAGGGAATCTTGGGGAAAACCACAGAAGGAGGGGGAAGCAGTGCTGACCGAGCCCTCACACCTTCCTTTCTCCATTTCAGGTCGTGGCATCTGTGGTGGATCAAGACAGTTTCTCGGGGTTTGCCCCTCTGCAGCCACAGGTGAGGTGGTCCTGTCCTTCTCCATGGATCGAGGTCTCCAGAGCTCTCTGTGAAACAGCCAACTGGGGAGAATATTTGTGCTGAGCTGCCTCGTTTTAAGGGCTCCTTCAGCTGAGCTCTCAGTGCCACTGAGACCCTTCTCTGTCACGGGTCCCATGACTGGTGGGGGAATGAGGCAGTTTTACGCTTAATCTCAAGTCCTCAGGAACCAACACTCCTGCTTCTCCCCAAATGCCAGGCTTCACTTCTCTAAGTTCTAAGAGAGCTCTGGTGTGTATCGTCTCTCCCGACGTCTTGACCGTTCTCTCAGGAAATTGAAACACAGCTAGGGAAGGCTTTTTCACAATGCCTCTTCTCAGACACAGGACACAGGGGCTGGTAGGGGACTCCCATGGGACCCGGGGCCTGAGGCCGTGGCTCTTGTGGCTGCATCTGTCTGCCAGCGTGCAGAAGATTTCCTCGGAAACACAGGTTGGGGGCCCAGGGTGAACCATCTTTCTGCTCAAGCTGGGCTCAGAGACACAGATCCAGATGGATTAGGTGACAGTGGGTCTAGAAATGTGAAGGCAGAGCTCCCTTATGAAGGGAAGAGGGTAGGGCCGGCTAAGGAAAATTCTAGCTCTGCTGCAAAAGAACTGTGATGGACAGGAGTGTCGGTCCACACTAGCAGAGGGAGGCGTTTCTGAGCGTGGCAACCACGGTCCAGTGTACACACACCCGGTCACCCTGAGAGCAGCGCTGACAGCCTCCGGGGTCAGAGAGATGACCGCTGGCTCAAAATGGGACCGACACCGGGGCACTGGAGGGTAAGATGAGCAAAGGAGGAGAGCAAGAGAGGCACAATTCTTTGACCTCTTTCTTCACCATAAGGTTGAAGAAAGCCTTGCGGGATTCCCTTGGGCTTCAGGGCAGCCAGGGGACTCCCAGAGGGGAAGAAGCCTGGATAACTGGGCTCCGTGCTACTCAGTGTAGAAAAGGGAACCCACCTCAAAAGGAGAGTCTTGCCTGCTCGGTGGCCCTTGGGTTCATTTTTAAATACCCACGAGTGTCATGTGACAAGCAGACAATAACTATAGAGCAGCGCTTTGGGAAACTGTTCCAGGAAGGGGATGGAGCTCAAAGGCAAAAGCACCCTCATGACACCGTGTTGCTCTGTGATCGCTGAACTCCAGAGACCAGGTGTGGCTCAAGATGAATTGCTGTGCTGGTGAAACCTGGGCCCTGGGAGCTGGTGGGAGGCGTTATTTTCGTGTTTAGTCAGGGCACAGTGTCCTCTCCCTAGACAGTGTTCTGATCGAGCCAGAAATGCAGGCTTTGATTTTCTGGTCTGGAAGGAGGCTTAAATTACCCTTAACCGTCTGTTCTCTCTCCCCCTCCTTCACTGACTGTCCTGCCCTTCTTCATTTCTCCTGAATGTTCAATAGGCAGCTGAGCCTCCGCCCAGGCCCAAGACCCCAGAGATCTTCAGGTAAGTTAGATTTGGGCCAAAATGCAGACTATCCAAACTCCAAGCCTGAACTGATGGCAACAAAGGGCTGAAGAAGGTGAAGCTGGGGTCGGGGGCCAAATCCTGTGCAGTTTAGCCCAGCATGCCCGCTCCTCCTGCTTTCAGGGCCAGAAGGGAGTGATGCAGGGGACGGAGCCCTGGCTGTGGTGGGGTCGACATGGGGGTCTGGCCACAGCTGCGTGGTGGCCCCGTGTCCCCAGGTCAAGGTGCGCCCAGAGAGTGAGGGGTTGTTGCTGAAGTGCAGCAGTGTCTGTGGAAGGTCGCCGCTGGGGGCCGCACGCCGACCTCAGGGTGGAGAGCTCTCTGCAGGCCGCAGCCCCCTCGGAGGAGGGGAGGCCGGGCTTCTGGAATCAGGCGAGCAGAGTGATTCCAGAAGCTGGAACGGCACGTCCTTTCCTGTGTGGGCGTTTTTCACTCCCTACTGGCACCCGTTTTCTGAAGAAGGAAGAGGAAGGACTCAAGAAAAAGAAGTCATGTTTCTGTAAGATGAGAAGCCAAGAATGACATAACCTACAGCTTTCTTAAGAGTTATCTCTAAGTGAGGAAACAAGCCTAGCTCCCGCGCCCCATAGGGAAGGGTGTCACAAAAGCTGAAAAAAGTACCAAAGCAACTACAAAAGTCAGGGGGCTGGATTCGCTCATTCCTCAACTCTCCATGTGCTGGTGGGGGCAGTATCCCCTATATACATGAATCCGGTGTTTGGAAACAAAAGGAGGGGCTGGAGGGAAAGGCAGGAGCAGAGTGGGAGGGAGGGAGAACCAGCAAGGCCAAAGCGAGTGGAGGGAACGTGGGCCTGCCTCAGTCACACGCTCCGAAGTGGCACAAACGGGACGCCCCAAGAGCAAAGCAGGCCTTGAGGAAATGGTAAAGGGGAAACGACATTGTACAAGGCACAGCTAGGCCAACCTCGAAGCTCTTTACGCTCTCCCCCAAGCCTCCCGGCTCCTCTCTCCCCCCGCCTGGTGGGGGCTCATCTCTCCCCCGCGTGTGCCTGACCCACCCCCATCTTCCTCACCCAGCGGGCTTTCCCCCACCTTCACCTTGTGCCCCTCCTCTGATTGGGCTCTACCCAGGCTTCGGCGCCGGCTAAGCATACCCAGGAAACTTCCTCCTCAGAAGGGAAGGGGGGGCAGGGATGCCAAGGCCTCGTTATGAGTGTTGTTATATTTCTTTTGTGCCACTTGCACGTATGGTTACGGAGCACGTTCACGTGCAGTTTCCTACCGAGTCCTCTTGGGACCTCAGGCAGGCAACCTCCCTGCTCAGGGTCGCCTGGGCAGTTAGAAGTGGAGTTAGAAGGTACCTGGAGTGAGCCGGCTCCATGGCCATAGTTGCTGGTCCATAGCGCCAGGGGATAGGATGCGGTCCAGGCTAGACAGTGGTTGGGATCTTGTATCTTGTGTCTATCCCCTCTTCTTCTCCCCCCTGCGTCCCCCTGCAGGGCTCTGGAAGGAGAAGCCCACCGTGTGCTGTTTGGGTTTGTGCCTGAGACACCAGAGGAGCTCCAGGTCATGCCAGGGAACATCGTCTTTGTCTTGAAGAAGAGCAGTGATAACTGGGCTACGGTCATGTTCAACGGGCAGGTATTCAGAGGACCAGGGGTGGGCTTGGGGGCACGGGATCCTGGCAGCACATGGAAGAGCTTTTTGAGGAGCAGTACCTGCTACCCTCTTTCAACTGTCCACCCACCCCTCCCCATGTCTCTGGGCTGTTCTGTGCTGTGGCCACTGATGAGCGCATCTCTATTTCCCACTTTCTGGCTCCGTGGTGCTGCACTGCAGAAGGGGCTTGTTCCCTGCAACTACCTTGAACCAGCTGAACTGCGGATCCATTCTCAGCAGAAGCCCCAGGTACTGTAGTGCCAAGGTCTGACCTGTTTCCCCCACTTCCCCCCCAAGCCCCCCACCGACAGACCACGGAGGAGAGAAGAGCAGCGCGGAAGAGGCGCTGAAGACACACTAGTCCCGAGCCCACCTTGCATTGGTACCAGCTGCCCAGAGCGGAACCTGGGGATGAAGGAAAAAGCCCAGATGTGCTGAGTAGAGGCATTGGCAGGACCTACCGGGGGCCCCCCAGCTCTGTGATTCCTCCCGGTCAGGGGTGACTTGACCAAAGCTGTAGCCTATGAATGTTAGGTCTTCCCAGAATGTCCTCTTCACCTGGAAGAATAGTCAATGTGTTGGCTGGTGAAATCCATTCAAATTTAGAAATCTGCTTTAAAACACTGAATGAGCACAGGCCTTGCCAGCCACTGCTTCTGATGCTGCTGCCACTGCACCCTCAGCCCCCATCTCAGTGACCTGCCCTTCTGCCAGGCCTGGGGAGTGGTCTTTGCTGCATCCATGCAGATGTCTGATGGCAGTGGACCCTGTCTCTCTCTAGACTATGCAACCAGTTGTCCTCTGTGGGCTTGGCCCTCCCTGGCCAGAGTCACTATGTCCAGATGACTTGACAAGTTCTAACTGCCATGCAAATGGGAAGTGGAATGTTTCCTTTGAAGGGGCAAGATGTGGAGTGAGAGGGTGAGCTAAGACAAGACTCGGGGTCCTACCCCACCTCCAGTGGGTTTCCAGTGTGGCTCAACGGGGTGATTAGGCAGCAAGGGCCTTTTACCTGGGGGCTAGGATCCTCATTTCTACTGCGATTGGTTTTCACCAGGTCAACCTTGCGTCCCATTTAACCAACACTTTCCTTAGTCTCCCCTGAATGTTACCACCACCCCCAGCTTTTAGGAAGTCGTTTGCATCTGGCTCCTTTCCATGGGGGTCTGCAGGGTCTGCCCTGCCCCCAACTCCTACCCCTGCCTAAGAACTGTGTCTGAATGAAGGTTCTCACCCTCTCTTCCTGTTCCCTCCAGGAGGAAACCTCGCAGGAGCCTGATATCCCAGGTCCTCCCAGTTCCAGGGCTCCTGGGAGACCCCAGTTGTCACCAGGTTTGTGTCTCCGGAGCAGCATCCCAGGGCTGGGTGTAGCTGCTCTCCCAGCCTTCCAGGGAAATGTGGTTTCTTGTCCTCCCAGCAGGCCACTCAGTTTAGGACCGCACGGCCCCAGAGGCCCCTCCCTCCTGTACCACTCACCACTCACCAACCCCAAACATAGGACATCGATGGCCTTCCTCCCTGCCTGCTCCAGAACACTCGTGGGGCTTGGGCACACGTAGCTGCTTTCTAGGGGCACTGAGTATCCCAGCTCGCTCATCAAGTACTGAGACCTCAGCCCAGGAGGAAAGTTTCAAGTAATTGCTTCACATGTTTACTTAAAAGGCGGATGCAGTGGCTCTTTTCAAATGTCTGAGGAACTCTGTCTGGAAAAGAAACTGCTCTGCAGAGCCCTGAGGGCTGGACAAAGAACCATGGGGCAAATGTGAAAGGCAGACTCTCCTGAAGTGTGGAGACGGCTGCCCTGGGAAGTCAGGGGCTTTTTGTCACTGGTACAGATTAAGCCGATTCTGAGTAAGTGCTTGGCAGAGGTGCACTGAACAGGCGGCATGTCCAGATCCTAGGTCAGTGATTGTCATGCCCACCTGGTCATTAGAATCACTTGGGATGCTCCCCGCCCCTATTTTTATTTTGAAAATATCAAGCCTACAGAAAAGTTGAAAGTATAGTACAATAAACACCAGAATACCTTTCACCTAAATTCAGTAATTGTTAACATTTTGGACCATATACTTGCCCTGCTCCTCTCTCTAGTATAAAATGTTTTTCTAGTGGCTGAGCCACTTGAAAGTAGGTTACAGACTCATGATACTTCACCCTACACTTCAGCGTCTGTCTCCTAAGAACAAGGACATTCTTCTGCATAAGCACAATATAATTGTTATATCTAGGATAATGTCAATATTATATCTTAATTATATAATATAAATTGTATATTTCATATTCAAATTTCTCCTACTGCCCCCCAAAATGTCCTTGATAGCTTTTTTTTTTGGTATTTTCTGTCTAGGGGTCCAGCAAACATATTAACCTAGGAAGATTTTAAGAATTTGGATTCCTAGGCCTTTGATTCTGGTGTTTTAGGACTGGAATCAGGCTTAGGAACCTGTGTTTCTAGAAAAAACTTCCCAAGTGATTCCAGTGATCAGCTGGGTTTTAGATCAGTGATCTTTTTTGATCATGCACCCCTCCCCACCATGGTGAATATCTTTAGAATATCTTTGTCTTCTCTTATATAAATTATATACATACTGCTATATTAATATATTTTGCACATTAGAAAACATACACAAAAATAAGGGACAAAATGAAAATAAGTGGTTCTACTATTTCTTCTAGTGGCCCCTGGCTCATCTTACACTCTCTGATTTTCATTTCTACTGAGCCCACTGCTTTAACTGACCTTTGGGAGTCTTGAATGATACCACTACAACAGCAGCACTGCTGTTAACTGACTTTGGGGAATCCCTCCCTAACCCCATGGGTTGGTGAGAATGTGATGGTCCTTTGATAATTACCTATATCCTCCCTAAATCAGAGACTTGGTTCATCTGTGTGTTCATGGCTTCGCCCTTCACATCACCCCAGTGATTTACCCTGCAGTTTATTACGATTAGTAATCATCCCAGAGGTTAAAGGACATGAAGTTGGGTGCCCTGTTCTAAGAGGTTTCCTCTTGTATATGGCAGGGGCTGGCCAAGAGTGTTCATTCATCATTGTCTTCTGTTTTATTCCTTACCTTCTTCATTTAGGTCAGAATGAAAAAAAAGAGCCCAAGGTAACTTTTTTTTTTCCTTGTACTATTTTAAGTGGTAGAGGAAGGAAGAGCTTGGGCTGCCCACTTAAGCATGTCCACGGGTGTGTCTCCCTGGATTACAGAAAGAGACCCAAAGGAAGGGTAGACCAGATGCTACCACACATACAGGGACACCCTCGACAGTCCCTCCCTCCTCCATGCACACACTGCCTACTGGCCCATGGCTGGTGGGCCAGAGCTAACCCAGCAGGAATTCTTAGCCAAGTGAGAGTTGGGCTGGAGGACAGAGCTCTGAAGGCCCTCTCGTGTTACTGTGAAACCAGGTACTTCTTGGCCTCTCCCTGTCACGGGGTGCTCCCTGTGATCCGGCATGTTTCTCAGAGGAAGCCTCAGACGCTCATGAGTTCCCTTTGCTTGCTCTCCCCACAGGAAGTCAAGCTCAGCGTCCCCATGTCCTACACACTCAAGGTGCACTACAAGTACACAGTGGCCATGGAAACTCAGCCCGGGCTCCCCTACAGCCAGGTCCGGGACATGGTGGCTAAGAAGCTGGAGCTCCTACCGGAACATACGAAGCTGAGGTGAGCTCCACGCAGGGGGCAGTTAGGGGCACAGCTGGGGAGCCTGCTGCTGGCCTGGTGGATGGCAGTGGAGGATGGTTCTGCACTGATGCTCTCTGACTTGATTCTTCCTCATTATCTCTACCCAGCTATCGGCCTCGGGACAGCAGTGAGCTGGTGCTCCTTTCAGAAGACAGCATGAAGGATGCCTGGGCCCAAGTGAAAAACTACTGCCTGACTGTGTGGTGTGAGAACACAGTGGTGAGTGCGGTGAGCTCAAGGGCATCTAAGGCCATGTTTCTAATGGGCCGCTTCCTCAACAGCAGTTCAGCATTTACCCGGCACCTTCTGTGTGCCTGTCTCTAGGCTTGGGGTTAGGGATACGGTGGGTAACAAGCCTCAGCTCTGCCTCCGTTCCATTGCATCCTCACCTGGGTTGCAGCCAAGAGAGGGTTTCCCACAAGAGAAGAGCAGGCCCAGGCGCCCAAAGAAAGCTTCTAGTCCCTTCCATCTGCTGCCACACCTAATTGTTTCAATGTTTAGACCCATCACTATCAAGCAAGGTTGGAATGAAGTCATAGCTTGAGGCTGAGCTCACAGCCATTCTTCACCTTAAGTTTCCACGGGTTAGAACACTTGGGAGTGAAAGAAAGTAGTGAGCATTTATTTCACAAAGAGATGCCTTGGATAAAAACCTCCTACTAACAGCAAAGCATCTATTGAGAACTTCCCATGTGCCAGGTACCATGCAGTCTGTGTATAATTCTCATAATCCCCATAACTCTATGAGGCAGGTATTGTTATCCTATTTTGTAATTTAGGTAACAAGGCAAAGGGAGGTGAACCTGACCAAGATTACACAGAGCCTGCCTGTCGTACTCTTGAACACCTCGCGATACTAACAGTAAGAGGGCAGGTTATCTATAGGACCTGAGGTCTAGAAAAGAGTTAACTGATTTCCCAGTAAGAATAAAGGGAGTCAGAAGCAAAGTTCGAGGCTAAAAGTAGTAGCTACAAGTTATTACTCTTGGACTTTGTCCCTTAGTCTCTCAAGGAAAAGTTGCCATTTCTTTTCATTGTAGATGTTAATTATCTCCCCCAACAATGGTGCTTGGAAACCAACCATCTGCTTTCTGTCAACATACTTTTTTGTTTGCCTTTTATGTGATTTCACATTAGTGGATCACACAGTATACACTGATGTATTCTTTTGTGTTTTAGTAGTCCATTCCTTTTGAACGCTAAATGGTATTCCACTGTATGGATACCACAAGTTGCTTATTCATTCACCTGTTGGTGTACTTTCGGGTTGTTTCCAGCGTTTGTCAAGTGACATTAATTCTTCAACCAACATTTGCTGGGCTCTTACTGCTCTCTTAGATAGGCACTAGAGATATAAAAACTAGTTAAGACACAGGCCCTTCTTGGGGGGAAGACAAGGGCAAACAGATGACTACAAAGCATGTGTTAAGTAAACCGATGGAGATGCATGAATGCCTTACTGTGTTATATAAGCACTCAGGAGGGTATCTCACCCAAAGAGGCTGGAGGGAAGTGGGACAAGTCAGTAGCCTTCCTAGAGAAAATGATGCTGAAATTTGTCTTGAAGCTTATCCTGAAAAAGGTACATAGAAATTAGCAAGGTGGAGGAGGTTAGGATGGATGTGTTACATAGATGGAGAGAACAGAGGGAAGACCACAAGAATCACCATAATGGGAAAAGGGGGCTCAGTGCTACTGGATACAACCGGGACAGCGGCTGGAGACAAGGTTGCAAAGGCCACAGGGCCAGATCAGGGAAGGCCTTGTACACTGCTGTGCTAGGATGATGCTGTGAGCAGGGAGAAAATAGAGAGGGCTTGCTTTGGATTGATGATTCAAGGGGCATATGAGCAAGACAGGGAGCTCAGCTAGGCTGGCCGGTGGGCTTCCTCTGAGTACTCAGCTCCCCATCCACAGTCTGGAGGCTGGGGTGTCCCGACCAGAGTCCGTGAGTCTGCAGTCTCCACTGTCCAAAGCTGTTGTCGAGTAGGGTCCCAGTGACACTTCGGTTCTCCCTCTACTCACCTGTGTTTCCTGCTTCAGCGTTTGTCGACTGTGGCATCTGCAGTTGTATCAGTCTAGGGGGTATAAAATTAAATAGTTCCTAAGTGAATCCTTGGTCAGTTACTAGTTTTCACGTGCAAGTAGATTTTGAGGCCGTGGAAATGACCAAAGTGGGAAAGCTATTCCAGACCACGCAGGCCTTGGGCCCACAGTGGAAGGCAGAGTCCCTCCACCAAACCCGCATCCCTACAGCTGGGCAGGGGCTTCTGCTCAGTTAGGGAAGGGTCTCTTTGGTAGGTTCTCACTCAAAGGCAAATGTTCCATGGAAAGAAAAAAAATGAATGGGAGGGGAAGAATTAAAGAGGACAGGCCTGGAGGAAGGCCCTGTAGTAAACCCCACAAAGTGAACCTTGTGGTTATCTCAGAGTTCAGAAAATTGCCTTCAGGAAGTAGAGACATTGGAGCTGAGACGTCCTGGTGCCTCTGGCTGAGAGGAAAGGCCCAGGACCCTGAGGGTGCGTGCCAGTGCAAGGGGTCCCTTGAAAGTTTGAAAGGTCACTCTAGGTTTTCCAATTGTCTGTTTTTGGACTAATCCCTTCAGTTCTGTCTTTAAAGGATTCTGCTTAGGAGTTCTGCTCTAAATGTGAACTACTTCACTGAAAAGGGTTTTTTTTTTTTAATGTTTGAAATCATTGTTAATTTCTGTAACAATCGTTAACTCCTGCAGGGAGTTTCTGATTAATAGATTTGGGATGGCGCAGAAAATTTGCATTTCTGTAACAAGGTGCCCAGTGTCGTGGGTACTGGGGAAAGGGTGTTGGATTTGGGAGTTAGAAACCCAGGTCTGAGTTTAGGTTCTGTCACTTACTTGTGACTCCACCTCTGTTTCTCCATCTGAAAAGAAGTAACACTAGTACCTATTCTACCTTTTTTCAGGATTACTGTAATGTTTCAGTAAGATTTTAAGACTATCTACAGTCCTGCATACCTTTTGGTTTCATTTATCCAACCATCCGGTGTTCATAAAGTACATGCCAGGTCTATGCTAGGTACTGATCACAGACTGGCCTTTCTGAGTTTATAACCCAGGTGCTACACTGACATTTTGCTGACTGATGCTGACTTTGGTGATGTGCAATGTTCGCTGCAGGAAGTTAGGAAAACTAACAGGCCTTTTATTATTTCAGGGTGACCAGGGCTTTCCAGATGAAACTGAAGAAACCAAAAAATCTGATGCTAATAACCAGACAACAGAAGCTCAGCTTAAGGAAGGGAGCCAAGTGGTAGCACTCTTCAGCTACGAGGCTACCCAGCCAGAAGACCTGGAGTTTCTGGAAGGGGATGTAATCCTGGTGTTATCAATGGGTAAGTGCTACTCCTGGATCAGAGTAACTAATTCACATGTTAGCAGGAATAAATTCAAGAGCAGAGAGAAGAAAACATCAATAAGCTACAAACTTTAGCCGATGTTTTCAATATCCTGCCTAGCTTTCAGCCAGAGGGAGCAAAACTGAGCACCGACCTTTCCATCTGATGCTCTCTCCTGGGCAGGGAAGCAACAAATGGCAGACTTAAATCACATTTTGATTATTAAAGATTGTTTTGGAAGCCATGGATTCTCATACCAGAACTAATGAATTGGAAGGTGGTTAGAATCATTTTGCCTTTGCACCAAACCACATGATACTGATCTTCTGCAAACTACAGTTCTTTGAATTGATATACTTTTCGAAGATGAAGGAAGAAGGGGATAAATTTTGCCTTAAGAAGCAACTATTCAGAATTGCTCTCTCTGGCAACTTTCCTGGATGTTACAAATCAAACACATTAAACATTGAAATAAGTGGAGGGTTCTAATTTAGTTCTTCTCAAACTTAAGTATGCTCATGCATCCTTTGCAGTTTGTGAAATAAAATTCCTTGGCCCAGCTCCAGAGATTCTGATTCGGGTCTGGGGTGGGGCTCACTAATTTGCTTTTTTTTTTTTTTGTGGTACGCGGGCCTCTCACTGCTGTGGCCTCTCCCGTTGCGGAGCACAGGCTCCAGACGCGCAGGCTCAGCGGCCATGGCTCACAGGCCCAGCCGCTCTGCGGCATGTGGGATCTTCCCGGACCGGGGCACGAACCCATGTCCCCTGCATCGGCAGGCGGACTCTCAACCACTGCGCCACCAGGGAAGCCCTAATTTGCATTTTTAACAAGCTTCTAGGTGATGCTGGTCTACTGACCATACAGAGGAGCACCGCTCTAACTGATGGTTTGACACAGTCTTATTTCTCTACCTGGTAACAAGCAAGAGTCACATCAAAAGCTTCATTCACATGGCTGAAATCTTGTGCATTAGTAATGCAAAGTAGTGAAAACCGAACGCTATTATCAATTATAACAGAAAATCTAACAGGTTAAGAAACGAGAGCAGGAGATTTTAAAGTTAATGGGGTAAAGAGTGAGTGTACGCGACTGTGGCAACTAACTCAAAATATGAGTAATGAAAAACAGAAACAGGATGCACAATCAGTGCCTGTCTTCTGAAAGGGAGAATGGAAACTCAGTTGTAAGAGTTGGATTTAACTCCCCACACCATTTTTTAAGTGTCAGTATCAACCAATCAGCTATATTGTCCAGAGGTTTTTTTTCAGGGTTGGGGATAAGAAAAAGACAAGTGAATGCTCTGAAAAACCTTCTGGGTAGGTATGCAGAGAAGGTGGTGTACTCTTTACTGGGATATGTATAAAAGTCTAAGTTGGTCTAATTCAGAAAGTATCCATGTAATATTTTGATATAATAACACTTACAGAGAAAACAGAATTCAGCATAAACATTGTGTGGGGCTGAGGGGCGAGTTCAACTGTATTCAACAGTTATGAGAGAGTTTCATTCCAAAAGTTTCTCAAATTTAAAATGTGAATCACCTGGGGAGCTTGTTAAAATGGATTCCGACTCAGGTTTGGCGTAGGACCTGAGATTTTGCCATTTCTAGTATGCTCCCAGGATCCACGACAAACAAATGCTGCTCCGTGACTCACATTATAGGAGGAAGAATCAAGACAACAGTTTGCAATTAGAATCACCTTGAGTGAACTTTAGAAAAAATTCTGATGCCCGACCACACTCCACACTAATTAAAGCAAGAGTTTCTGGGGACAGGATCCAAGCACCAGTGCTGCTGTAACATCTGATACAGATGTCTTACATCCAAAGATGAACTTCTGAACTGGTTCTATGGTCTGGTAGATGGGCTTTGGAGTAGGTCATACATACCTAAGGTGTCTGGTATTTATTGGCAGAATGACCCTGAACAAACTATTAATCTCTCTGGGCCTCCTTTTCCTTAGTAAAACGGGGATATTATCTACAACTGAGTTATGAAGTCTGTGCCTGCACTTTATTAGTCTCAAAATAGGTGCTATGAAAATTCTTGTATTTTACAAACATGGACTGAACCCATCACTAGCTCCAACTCTCAATTCTTTGATCATTCACCAGTGAACATTCATTATTAATATATTTAACCAATTGCATGTCCCTTTCCTGTAATCAAAACAAAGATTCCCAACAAAGCTAGAACTCTTTGTTAAAAAAACAATCGTATCTAAAGATTCATTATTCAATTTCTTTCCCTTTATTTCTTTGGTAACATTTTGAAAAGTCTAATTCATTCCTTTGCATTTTATTCCTCCATTATCATGTCTAAGACAGAAACCAATAACGAAATGGCTAAGTCCTATGTTTGCTCTTACCTCCAATCACTTTCCAAAGCAGACTTTTCCCTGTTAGCACAACTGGGGGGTGAAGGACTGACAAAAGATGTGTGCAATATTCAGATGAGGTAATTCTCCTATACTCATTTTAGAAATTGAAGTATACTTTTCCTTTTATCAGTGAATGAAGAATGGCTGGAGGGGGAGTGCAAAGGGAAAGTTGGCATTTTCCCCAAAGTTTTTGTTGAAGAACGGACAACTACAGACTTGGAAAGCACTCCTAGAGGAGTCTAGGATGTTTCACAACCTGCAAAGTTGAAGAAAAGGAGGTACTATCATTTGCAAGATTTAGCACGCCTCTGCAGTACACTGTACAGACATCGCTGTTTGGAAGTATTAATTCATCTACTTTTCCCTGTTAAAATTTAACCTATTAGACAGTGATGTGGCACTTAAGATGATGATTACCTTGGAGGTGGCAAGGGGGTGGTGGTTGGAAGAGTCTGGAAGGGCATGAGGGGGGTCTTCCAGGATGCCGATAATCTGTTTCTTGCTCTGAGTGCTGGCTACCCAGATATGGTCAGTTCGTGAAAATTCACCGAGTTGTATACTTACTATTGGTACAGCTGTGTGTGTGTGTGATGCCTCAATAAAAAACTTACAAAAACAAGATACCCAGAGTGCAGGCCCAAGACCTAAGTGTAATTACCCCCATTCCTATCAGACTCCTAGGGCCTCAGGTTACTTTACAGGTAATTCAGAAGGCGCGCGCACACACACACAAAATTAACATTTTGGGGGGTTAACGGTCTTGTTGCTTAAACAGAACCTAGACTGAGTTATGTACCCCTGAAATACAGCTTTTAATTCCACAGAAAATTAAAATACTAGAACTACATCCCTTCATGTGTTCTCAGGGAGGAACATTTCTTAAGAGTTCAATAATGAATGTATGCCACGAATAAATAAGAAATGAAAAGCAGCTGTGTTCAGGAAGCCAGTTGGTTAGTACCACCCTACTAGGTAACATTTTATAGTAAGTATTCTGCTAATATACATGATAGAATGCTATCGGTTTATTCTGGTTATCATTTAACCAAATGGCCCAGTTTTTCAGGGTTAACTTGGGTGAGAGTTTTCCATAAATACTAAAGACCTGGCCTTAATCCCCCCACTTCCTTTTGTAGAATACATGTGGCTTTGTTAACAATTTTTCAAGTGTGTAGGTGTGTGTGAAAAGCACAGTTAGGAACTGAAGTGTAGACTGAATCCACATCAAGGTGAAAGGGCAGCTGCTGGGCGTGCACACACACACTGTTGAGCTGTGGTGCTGGCTTCTGGCACATGCAAAGGCCCAGCAGGCTACCACTGGAAATATGAGACACAACTTGAAGGAATACAACACCAAAGCAAAGAACACCAATTACTGCTGCTGCTCATCACACTCAGTGAGTTTACTGGGCCAAAAGGATAAACTATCTCTGAGTTGCTTTATTAAGGGTGACAATAAGGATAAACATGCTGAGCTGTTAAAAGAATTGACAGTTTCTTTCTACCCATCCCTTTCCATAATCCTGCATATTGGTTAGGAACCTTACTAAAAGCAAAAATAACCCTGAAGCATATTTGATTTTTGACCTTCTTTGCTTTCCCCTAGATGACTTGTAAGTAGTTTAAGTTTTTGTTTTTTAAGCTGGATTTTCTTTTAGGATAAAAAAGAAACAGTCTATACACAGATCTGGTTGGAGAGAACATGGTTTAATTAAAGGCAAAGCTGAATTCAGCAGCTGCAGGTCTTGCACAGACAGACCAAAACAAAAAACAAAAACAAAAACAAAAAAACACAAAAGAAAGTTTACTACACAAAACCAGTTTCTGATGAAGATTCTCCTCTCCCTCCTCATTACTCCACACTGAGGATGATAAGGCGAGGAACCCCGCCCCAAGAGTCAGAAAACATTCCAAACACCAAATTCTCATGCAGAAATGGGGCTGTAGATGGGACGTGGGCACTACGTGGGACCGAGACGGTGAACCTGGTGAGCTTGTCAAGGGCGCAAGAATCCGTGACAGTTCAAACACTGGAATGTTGCAGCTGCCTGAATGCAGAGCTCAAACACACAGAGTGGGTAAAGGCAGCAGGGAAGGAGGCTTGGGACGGAGGGAAAGGGAGAAAGGTGGACACGGGGAAGGGGCTGGAGAGAAGCACAAAAGGTTTCATATTGCCATCGGGTGGGGGACTTCACCCTTTGGGACCTTTCAAAAAAATAAAACAAAACAGAAAAAACCCCAAACACCATGTCAAACTAAAAAAGCAGTAAGGTAAGCATACAGGACTCCAACCACTGTCTCGGAAGAGCAATGAGCATGAATCTCACCCCTTTTCATTGCTGGGGTTGCCCAGACTCCAGTGACGACCGGGGCTCCTGGATGTGCTTTGCTCTGCAGCTGTTTTCCAGCTCTTAAGTCCCACGCTAGCTCCACACACTCACACGCATCACCCCTCCCCTCTGGGGGAGCAGACGGGCATGTGCGGGCACACACGCACACTCACACACACACACACACACAAAGGAGAGCTCTCCCAGAAAATAAACCCTACCACTAGCACAGCAATTGGACATTTAGATTGTTTCCATAATTTCCCCTTAAAATATTACTTTTCCAGGAAATGACTATCAGTAATGCTGTCCTTCTGTTTCTACCCAAGAAAATTTTCAGTCCTCTTTCCTTCTAATAAATATCAAATAAAAGTTTATTTTCCTTCCTTTCGCCTTTTCCAGAATGGACTTCCTTGTGTTTTCTTCTCTGCGTGACGCACACGTGTCCGCGTTGCCTTGAATTTCACTCTGAAAGTGGAGGCTGGGAGACTGCAGCCGGGCAGGGGCCTGGCCCCTCGGTGGGCTATGCAGACGCCGCTGCTGCTGCTTCCTTCTTCTTCAGACTGTCTTTCGGGCCCCAGCTGCTGGACCCCATGCTGTTGCTTGTTGGCGAGATGTTGTGCATGTTAGGAATAATAACAATTACTAGCACACAGCACAGGGTAGAAAAGGGGTGGAGGTAGGGACAGGAGGAGGTGGGTGGTAAGTAGGATGGGGGCACAAAAACCAACCAAACAAAAAATAACCACACTGAAAGCTTCTACCTATTAAAATGCGTCAGGCCATGAATGGACTAGCCTGCCTTCTGTGGGACTGCCTGCTTTGCTACCGTAAAATGTACAGGAATCAAAAACGTTAATTTAAAATCCTACAGCAGTTTGTCTGCAAGTCCAGCCCAGCACCACCACCCACGCTGCATCCTCGATTGGGGCTCAAGCACCTACAGAGTGAAGGGCATTTCCTGCTGGAGTCTCCAGGCCAGAGGAGGGCCCACCAGAACCTTCTGAGTGAAAGTTGAGGCCTTGTCCTCTCCCTTATGGAGCATTTCCACTGGCTGAAGAGGTCAGCTTCCCCATCCTGTCACCACCAACCTCTCACAGGAGCAGTGCACGGGGCTTTCTTTGCTACACACTGACTAGAAGAAGCACATCCGTGTATGGACGAATTCAATGTTATATCTTACTACTGAGAGTAATAACAATAATAAAAGATGTTCAGGAATAATTTCAACTACATTCTCAGTCAGCAAAGCAATCATTAATGGATTCCTATTTTACTCCCCAAAGAGGAAAAAAAGGACTGAGACGTTCCCATTGGCTTCTCCCATCTGCCTTCCCTTCTCAGCTTTCACTTCCCATGTGGCTGGGGACATGCACGATGGAGAAGGTGAAAGGCGGTGATATCAGGTAACTGAGTGAGACAAACAGCAGTTCCTCTCTCCCTCCGGAAGGCCCCGGGGGGACGGAGAGTTCCTGATGGTTTTTTCTTTTTGCTGCACTGCAGACATTTCGTGCACACTCAGCGGGCTGGTGGAACACTTACACCCTCTCAACAGCGAGAAACAGAAAAGAGGGCTGCCACCTGCAGGGGACTGTGTGGGCCAGTCCTGCAAACCCAACATGCCATGGTTTATGGAGCCTTCATTCCCAGGGTTGCCACTCTGGCCTCAGTGTGGAGGGTTCATGGTGCCTTGTCCCCGCTGCTGTTTCTGCTTCTGCTGCATTAACAGCTGCTCCAAAGCGGAAGGTCCAGGATGCATCATGGAACTGGACCAGATAGACTGAAAAACAGCCCAGAGCTTGTCAGCAGAGGTCAAATGCCTGGTTGTCTTTAAGGGATTTGTTTTTCAATCCCAGCCAAACATAAAGGCATGTATGCCCCAAGATTCCCAAACCCTAAAAAACCCCAGCTATTAGAAAAACTTGTTGTAAGACCAGGTCTTCAAGACAGGTTAGTTCTCATTAAGATCATTTTAAACCAGAAAAGGTGAAAGTATGTTTTACATAAAGTCTTTTTGCTAAAACTCAGCTCCATGTGAGACCAGAGCATTTACCAGAAAGGTTTCAGGCAAACAAAACATTTCTGAAATTAGATGCCCTTCTTTGACTTGTTTAGAAAAGGCTTAAATGAAATATTCCAAGGTGAGTCCGAATTTTCTTAATCTTAGAATCCAACTAAAACCTTCATGTCTGTCCCCCTGAGGATACTGCTTTATCACTAGTGAATTCACAAATTAAAAAAAAAAAAGTCCTATTCAAGAATCTTATAAGGCAGACCATGCTTCTAGGACTTTGCTAGATATGTGCTATGAATCAATCCTAAGGGCCTTAGGGATAAGATTAGCCATTTATGTGAATGAAAGCAGAGACATCTCTTGCGGTTCTTGTTCCTGATCCACTCACCTTTAGGCTTTCCATGAGGACAGCAGAAGAATCCTCCATGGATGGGCCATGGCCTGTCCAGGAGCCACTTGAAGTGCTGGCCTGATGCCAACTGCTCTCAGAGGATGATGTTGCTGAGAGATAATCAATGCCAAACCCACCCATGGCTAGGAATGAAGAGATAAGAAGAATTCAAGACGTTGTTCTATCATTGCCAAATGCCAAAAGCTAGGGAAGGGTGGAGTAAGTTCTTTCACTTTCGCTAAGCAATGAAGTCTGGATCTCACCTGGCTTATCAGTTTTCCACCGATCTGCCGTTCTCCTATCCCTGTTATCCGGAGTCCCAATGGGTCCAAAATTGGAGAATGGGACAGAATTGTGGTTGTGTGTCGGAGGCGAGCTTGGCAGGCTGCTTGGGTTGGAGGAATGAGGAGACTGGCTGGCTGGTGTTGAATGATCTATGAAATAATAGCAACGCAGGACACTGAACAAAGATGTTTCACAAACATGCCAAGAATGAAAGTTTCCTGTAGGTCTGATCACTTAAATTCTGTTAACAATAATCACAGGGTTTCAGGAGAGGCAAATAAAGGCCCCAAAAGGGATCCTGCCAAATGCACTCGTCTGTCCTGCTGTGCATGCCTAAGGCACATTCCTTGCCTTACAACTAAAACAGCACACAGTTTTGTCAAATAAATGCATTCTTTTGGTGTGCCTCTTTCAGGTAAGTATAACTGCTCTTCTCTATCAGAACAGAATTGCCTAACCTTAAAAATTACTATTAACTCTGTATTTTTAAAAGCGCAACTTTTCCTGCAAAGAACGAATATCCACAAATAAAACTAAAAAACAGCTGCAAACCTTAAGATAAAACTCGTATTTTTCTCCCTTACAACTCTGTTCATTACTGAGGATGTAAAACAGCTTTTTAGTGTCATTTATCATATGAACCAGTGCATCAGGCTTTTTTTCCTATTTTCCTTCAGAAGTTACTTTAAAAACAAACAATTAACAACAACAAGATACAAACAAAAACCACCAAGACACAATCATACTATCTCTTAATCGACTTGAGTGTACGGGAAATGCAAGGTCTATAATTTAAAGACTAGTCAATACCTGAACTGGCAGGAAGTGATGGAGACCATGGAGTCCCTTCAAAAAGGGAGTACAATGATGTTTCCTGGGGGGCCATTGAGGGATTAAGTTCTGCTTTAGAGCTGGTTGTCAGGTTTTTCCCATATACCTCATTGAACACACTGTTATTTGGGTATCTTTCCTGAAAGACAATGACCACCAAGTTAACAAACTCACGCCAAAGCAAGAGATTTAAGAAAATGCAGTGTTCATGCTCATGGATGCTTATCTTAAGCCTTTCTTTGCAAGACAAACTTTTGAAGGCTTTTACTTCTGTTTCTTTCAGTTTTCCCGTTTAATTCATTTGCCTTTTATTTTCCCTCACCCTTTATTTTGCTCTATGTAAACCACCTGGGTTAGAAAGTATGAATAATTTACTTGCTGAACAACAGAGCCCCAGAGACTTTAACATTAATGAGAAGTTAAACAGTTCAAACTTATCCAAGTCTCTAGTGTACCCTAATCAAAGGGGGGTGGGGAATAAAATCAAATACCTGGAAAACACCAATATATGGAAGAGAAAGGAAAGAGAAAAACAGACGTATTGAAACAGAACGGGAAAGAAAATACTAGCCCACAATAAAAGCACAAAGCAGGATGCTTCACTGTTTACGCACCTGATTGAGAGAGAATCCGGTGAGCGACAGGAAAGAGGATGAATGTGACATGAGCTCCGAGGGCTTCTCCAATAAGGATTTCTTCACAGTCCCGGAAAAAAAGGTAGGTAAATTATGCCTTCCATTTTCTTAATATTAATTTTAAGATACCATCCAACCAAAAGACCACAATTTAAGCATACTTGTACTCACCTATCTTGTACAATTTAAAGCTTAGAAGATATAAATTCAAATCCGTGAATACCATGACACCAGATAAGTGCCAGTTGTCACAGGTGAGACAGAGCCCTCCTGATCAGCACCTCTAATCTGGCACAGAGATCCTGGCAGGGACCCTGGAAACTGGCAGTTTGGAGTGTTCACTAGGCAAGAACCTCAGGAATCCCTTTGTCAACAGTTGCATTTAAAATACTCTCAAAACAAGAAGGGGAACTCATCTGGCACTGTTTTCTCCCTAAATTTTTAAAACACTGACATTAATGACTTTTAAAAAGCCTTTAAATCCATTTGACAACTGGTTTTGTTAGCATGGTTCCTAACAACTCTATTTGTGGTATATATTAAAATAGTTGCTGAAGTCAAGCTTAAATTTATTGGCCCTAAGAAAGTTATTAGGGGAAAAAAAGCTGAATCTCTGATGCTCACTGTCACTGAACTGTTGGTCAACAAAGCATTTATTAAACACCTGCTACATGCAAGGTACTTTCACACACATCGTTAACGATGTTAAATATAAGAAGGGCTACTGTAAGGTTTTTTTAAACATGAAAAAAAATCCACTAAAAGGCCCCCCTCCGCTTGTTCCACCATCAGCTTCATTTCCGACGGAAGGGGCAAGCACAACAGGAACTAAGAGGTTAGGAAACTAGTGTACAGAGACGTGCTCCCCTGCCTGTCCCTCAAGCCACCTCAGCAAAAAAAAGCAGCAAGAAAGGCAAACACATAGAGGCAACAGTTTAGTATCTGGACATTCAACAACCTCTAGGCACTGCCCTTGCACTACGACTGTTCAAGTGTCTAGGGGATCTTTTATTTCTGCTAACTTTAGTGGGGGAAGTGAGAGGTCTCTGTGGCCACTCACTCAGGAAAATTCTTAAGGGAACTTCAAGTGCCAGGGATGGCAGTGTGTCACGAGAGCCATTAAGCAGCTTTCAGTTCTCCTAATACTAAAATCAATGCACTTTAATCTTACGAATGTCTTCTTACCCCGTGTTTACGGGAAAGGAACAGCGAGAAAGTGGAACTCAAGAATTGTTTTATGTTTTATTAAGATGGCATGAAGGGAGTGGGGGAAAGACCTCATAGCATACATCTTTCTTACAGTCCCCCCAGCTTAGTAAAATATCTAAACAATGGCATTCTTTGAAATGCACACTGGGTTACAGAAGGTTATTTTTAAAAGATACCACTAATCAATTCTTAGACTTTATTTTACGTCATTCTAGTTATTTATCTCTGTGTTCACTCATTTATGGTACTCCAACTATGTTTATAAATAGAGGCCTTTTCATTTTCACTCATTCTGTTTATGAATCTGGCTCTGAATTTAGATCAGGGCTCTTAGTTAACCAAACAGAAAAGAACCACATACTGTTCGGTTAAATCAATCTAGAATTTTTTTATTCAGTAAAACATCTAGAACATTATTTCATTTCATATTTTGAATACACGAGGAAAAATCTCACTGCTCCTAAACAAGATTAAATGACACCTAAAATTCCTGGGTCCAGGTGGAAATGATACCTGAAAAGTAAGTTAACTGGCCAGCATCACATTCTGTGTGTGACCAGCCCTGCAGGATGCTTTCTGGATAACATATAACAAAGCTATAAGATTTGGGGAAACTATGGAATCAGACATGTTTTGCTATGTTCTACTACCATTTGAAGGTTAGTTTGGGCAATCAGGAAATAAGTTTTAAAATTCTATAAAAAAGGAAAGCCCTAGAAAGAAGAAACCACCTATTCCAAGTACTACAAAACCTCAGAAAAGAAGTTGAGGTTAGAGCAAGAAGAATTATGTAAAATACATACAAAGAGGCTTCGTCCAGGAAGAGAGGCGAGAGGCCCCAGCAGAGCTGGGTAAAGATCAGGAGGGTTAGAAAAAATCAGCTCTTCCTCTTCCTCCAAGGCAGCCAGACTCTTTAACAGGTCCGGAGGAAGTAGAGGGGAGCCCTTGGGGTCCTAGTGACAGAAAGGATCACAGTGAGATGCAATAAGGGATGACAAAAGCACAAAGGAGTAGTGGCATGATTGGGGGGATGAAGGCAACTAAAGTCAAGGAGGAAGAAGTAATGAATAGTGAGACAGTATTATGCAAAGAGGAAAAGGCTCTGAAACACCAAAGCAAAGTGACACGAGGACAATGGTAGAGAAAGATCGAAACAACAGAAAGAAGCAAAAGTAGTGACAGAGCAGAACATAAAAGGTTAATGTGGGAAGTGAGTAAAACAATGCAACGGAGCAAAGTGATTTTCCTATCTTGTGCTAACCAACAGAGAAACAGCTTTTTTAAAAGTTCCAAAAACATGCCCGTTTCTCATGAATAAAAAGCGCAAGTACAGGGAACTCCACTATCAAAGATAACTGGCTTTGTTCCTCTCAGAAAACAATTTGTTTAAATATGCAATAAACCTATTTTTAAACTTAGATGATTCAGCCCAACTGAGAGGAGCTTTGTCTCAGAATTCTCTAACATGCTGTGTTAGAGATTTCTGCACATGATTTCTCTGCCAGACCATCACAGGTCAAAATCAGGAACAGAATTCTTCAGCTCCCCCAAATCAAGCATACTATGCAATTGTAAAGAGGAGACCAAAAGCTGCACCCATTTACTCAGCAGCATTCTGCAGCACTAATGAAGCAGAGTGACCTTTATAAACATCTACTTGAGAAATTTAAAGGACATGCATCCTCAGACCTAACTCTGAAGTGCCTGGTGATAGGAAAGGACACACACCTCAAATGGCATCCTGGGCACAGGATCCTGCTCTGGACGGAAGACTCCCGGTGACCGTTTGCCCCTGCGGTCCATGTTGGCTTGCTGTGCCATTACAGCTCTGCTATCAGCCATGCTGTAGGAAGAATCCCAGTAGAATTCTGGGATCTTGACTTCTGAGGAATTATGGTTATATGGCTCCATGGGAAAAGGCTTCATTTTTTTCTCTAGAGGCTGCTGCTGCATTACAGGAGGTTGCAATGACGGCTCAAACAGTTTTATGGGGTCTTGGGTTTGAAGGTAGTAGGGCTGTTTCACAGGCATGATTTTCCCTAATGGGCCTTGAACCTGAGGGGGATTCCACAGCTGTTTGGAGGCATCTGCCTGTTGATACTAAAAAAGAGACGCCTGTCACCAAGATGAGGATACAATGCAATGTTACTTACACTCAGTACTCAGGAATCGCAGAATGAATCAGAGATTTTACCACCAACAAAACTCTAGGCAATGCAGTTTTGGTTACTCTAAGTTTTTCAATACACAGAGCTTTCTGGGAACAGATTCAGGGCACTGAACTCATGTTCTCTTTCAGTTCCATTATTTAAGAGGTTTAATAAATGAGGGTGTGAGTGTGGGTGGGCGCGCACACATTTCTCCTTCTGCTTCAAGTGCTGTGGGATGACAAATTATTTAAGACTGGTATCATTAACACCTCATCAAGATTACGATACTATTTCCCTTCTGTAGTTGAGGTTCAAATAGAGGAAATTATTTACAGAAAATCCTTTTCTATAAAGCTCATAAGTAGTAGCAGCAAAGAATGGTAGTTAAGATCTATTGTCCTTTACAAAAGTAAAAGGGAGAACACCTGAACTTTCCTAAACAGCAAAGAGAAGACTTACGTGTTCCCATAATCATTACAAGTCTAAGCAAGAAGTAGCTGAAGGCCTAACTAGTATTTTTAATTAACCAAACACAGAATAATTTCAACCTTCCCCTCTCCTTACTTCAGCTGGACAGTACACACAACTGTGAATTACCTGCTGGAATCCAGAGTGGTGAGGAGGGCTTTTCCCCAAAGCCGGCACAGCTTTTGTAGGGGATTGTTGCTGCTGAGCTAGAGCCTGAACCTGCAACTGGCTTGTAGACTGTGCTGTTGGCTGAGCTGGTAAAGATGTAAGGGGTTGCTGGGAAGGTGGCTGTGGTTGTTGAGGTCCCTGGTTCATCGGCCCTGGTCCAGAGGGCCGTTGCTGGCTGTAAGGAATGTGGGACTGTTTCCCAGCTTGCACCTGGTTTCCTGCTGGAGAGTGAGCTGTAGGCTGAAGAAAGGTTCCCGGGACAGAAACACCAGCTGGGAAGGTGTAACCTGAGCCCATAGAAAATGCCACAGGAGGGGGGATAACATAGGTTGGGGGCGGGAACCCTTCAAAACAGAAGAACATAGCTTTAGTTCTAAGGAAACTTAGCAAAAGAAAGACAAAAAATAGTATAGTCATTTTGGGCTGGGGTGGAGAAGAGGTCTTCTAATAAATTATAAAAGACAGGGATCAACCGTCAAGTAAGACTGATCAAGTGTCAATCTTTAACCTGATTTCAAGAATTAAATATAGACTATTGGCTGCTACTTCTATCCACGGAGGTAACTGGAGAATCCGAAAGGCAGTTTCTTAGATGCCATGGTTAGTGACAGGAATTCCTTCGTAATAACAAGCATACACTTGTACATAAACTACAGAGAAATGGCTCAAAAAACAATTTCATAAACATTAGGGAAAAGAGAACTAACTCCCTTATACCTTTTAACATTATGGTTTAGTAATGTCACTCAGAGTCTAAAATTTCTCAGTGGGTTAATAGAAACTCCTACACAGATGGAATTCAGCAGAAGAAACTACAAAACATATATTTTTACCTGGCCGGCTGGGAAGAGGAGGAAAGGCTCCAGGGTGATGAATGGGGATGAACTGGGAGTTACTTGCTTGACTTGGAGCTTGAGTTACAGGTGTTTTCCTGGCTTCAGACACTGGAGTCCTTCTTAATTCTGTCTGGGATTTTACCTATGACCAACCAGAAGCAAAACTATCTATAATAATCTGAAACTCAAACATGTCAGAAAGAAGCACCTACTCTCAGAAAGTATTTAAAATCCTACTATGTCCCCCCCGCCAAAAAAAGTATATGCTGCAGATATTTCACTTCACCTAAATTAAAAATGGGAAAGTCAAATTATTTAATTGCCAAAAAAAGTTATAAGGGCTTAGTTTTACTTGTCTAATTATTTTGCTTTCACAATATCATAAAAGTACGAAATACAGAAAAGACCTGAGAATTCATTTGTTTTACAAACGAGACATCTGATGCCAACAGGTTTAAAAAGCTGCCTATAATCTTAAGCCACTGTTATGGGCCCCATGGCCCTGTGTTCTCTTAATGTACATGAATTATGAATGAATAATGACCACTAATCCACAGATGAGACACTTTTGGCCCTCAGTTTAACTTCATCTGGGCAGCTTTAAGGGTATCAGTCAGGCATCCACCCTCCACCCTGCAACCCTACCACCCCCAGAATAAATAAGGATACTTTCAGCAGTAAGAAACAGGCCTGAGATCCTACAGATGGAGCTGGAGAGAAGTAGATGCCATATGCACTGCTCAAGTAATGTAAAGGTGAGTAAAGTGAGTAAAAATAGGTAGCATTTATAGAAAACTCAGGATGAGGTACAGAGGGCGGTGATATATTGACTACTGTCAGGTTTTCTTTAATCATCAATAGTCAGATTTAAAAAAGATGAGACCAGAAAAGAGATTTTATTTTCCGTCTGGACCTTTTGGGGAGGCAGTTTCAGAGGATAGAGCCAGAGCAGGCAGGAAATGCTGAACTCTTTATCCCTAAAACACTGGTCCTGCAGCCTTATAATTCTTTTGTTTTCTTCCTTGCCTTTCCCCAACACCTCTCACTTTCTCTGTGCCTTTCCTCAATTTCTACCATGTTTTTCTCTGTTTCTTCCCGTATTAACCTTAAAACAGAACTACTATGTTCTTATTTCTCCCTTTCCCTGCAAAAAACTGTAAGGGAAATGCACTGCACGTAATGTTTATTTGCAAGCAGACTTCAAAACTGTAAGATTCCTCATGCCTACTGTAAATAAATACATTTGCCAAAACGTGTTAATAATCAAATGGCTACAAACATTAGCGGTGTTAATAAAACCAGCACAGAGTAAAGACCCTTTTGTTTATATGAAATCATCTGTATCTCCCTGGAAAGGGGTGTGTGTGTGTGTGTGTGTGTGTGTGTGTGTGTGTGTATATTTAAAAGAAAAGTCACAAATAACTGAGCAGTGTTTATCCTTTCCCAGCAAGAGACTTGGGTTCTTGCTTTACAAATTCCCATGAGCCAGGATAACACTGAGGTTATATAATGCTACGAGCTGGGGCTGGTATAAATGTCAAGGAAAATAGCCTCATCTTTCCCCAAGAATATATTTTATTTTGTATAGTGAATCTGAAAAACAAAAAACAAAAAACCACCATGTAAGCCTTAATATACTTGGTTCTATGGGATCTATAAAAGACCCCAAATTTTCCACTATAGCATTAATAAATCACAATTATACCTTCCAAAGAAAATGTAATTCTTTGTGAAACTGATAGCTCTGCAACTGGTTATTCCCAGCCACTTAAACTGGAGACAACTGACAAAAATCAGGTTGAGATTTTTTTCACTCACATTACAATTCCTGAGAGTTGGTGGAGTACCCATCTACCATAGTTCTTTACATGACCTTACTATGCAGCCTTCTAAGAATGCATTGAAGCTTCCAGAATAGTCAATTCTCAAGGCTTTAGGAACAAAATGAAAAATCTTGCCTTCTGTGTGAGCCTTCCTCTACCTGCTTTATAGTTCAAATACAGCTTACCTGCACTGCCACATTCTGCTTTCCTGTTTCCTGTAACTTTTCTAAGGTGCATTTCTTGGTTTCTGTTTTCCTCTTGTTGTTGTCCTTCTTTCCATCAGTCTTAGTTACAGTTATTCCTTTGCTATAGTCCCTTCTCACCTCTTTGGGAGGAAAACTTCTTCCTTGGTCTCTGTTCACTTCTCGTGGCTTAATGTTCTCTTTGAAGGTGACCACTGGTTTCTCTCCTGTGTCACAGTTGTTGCTTAGATTTCGGCCTGTAGACAGCACTGATTTCAGTCCTGGGTTCCCATCCACAGCCAGTGACTCTATGATGGTTGTTTCTTGCAGAATGAGGTTCTCTTTGGCTTCACTGGGCTCTTCCAGTATTAACTCTGGGATTTCTGTGATAAACAACAATTTCCCTACCTCATTTTCACACTGAATCAGCCTAAAAAAGTAAAAATAAATCCATATATGAAAAACACAAATCTAAAAGACAATAACAACTGAACTGTGTATGGGTCCCACAGCCTTAAAATGTGGGAAACAGCAGGGTATAACGGCGTGGATTCAGGTAACATAAAAAGCAGTTATGTAAACTCAGATTCTCATTATCCCACTGAACATCACCACCACACGTTTAATGTTCTCTAATAAGTACAGCTACATTTACTCAGCATGTTTTAAGCACAAGACACTAGACTAGGCCCTTGAAGTAGCTATAATTCCTGTTTTATAGGTGTGAAAACTGAAGCTCAGAGGTATTATGTTTATTCAAATATGCAACCATGTGAGTGACTTACAGTATAATATGAACCTGAATACAAAAATGAATATGAAACAGTTACTGACTTTGGAAAGGTTATAATCAACCACAGTGATCCTAAGGACACACACCTGGGGAAGTGGCAGAACTGGACACTGAATTCAAATCTATCTGACTCTAAAACCTATGCCCTGTCTATTACACCAACTACCATACCTGCTTTATATTTAACTAGCACCATCCTGGTCTGTCTTGACTGAAACTGACCACCATGCCCCTGTCAATACAAATCACCATAACTGTGAACATACAATTTAGTTAGATTTATATAGATGTTTATAAATTGGAGAAAAAGCTCATGATAAACAGTGGCGACAAGGCAAACTCCTCTAAAATAGGCAGTGTAATGAGAGAACAGAGGTTAAATAAAGAGATACGTATGATCACTAGGGTCATAGTTTGATGCTGTGTTACCAACATTTTGACTTAAGAGTTTACAATCAATAGCATTACACCAAGTCTAAAACTCATGTGGGGGCTGTGTGTGTATCCGATGAGGAATACCTTGGCTGATTATCTGCGATCCATTTGCCTATAGAGATCAAGCGCTGCTGTCGTATTTGTCTTTGCTGACCCTCTTTGTCTCCTGTAATACCCTGGTGGCCTTTGGAAAAATCCAAGTTCCTAAAATTGATATAAGCAAATTATAGAAAATTAAACCTAATGAACTGCAATGGCTTCAGATTTTTCCATACAGGTTAGCTATTTAATGTAAGCAACTGCATTTGTTTGAATTTATTTACGCTCCCAAAGACTGTAAATACAATGAAGCAAAGTAGAAAAGACAATATGCAAAATTCACTATATTAATGTGATATTTTTACTTATATTTCACTTTCTCACAGAGGAGCTCGAATAAATCACCATCTTTTATTGGGAAAGATTCTTTTATCCTAAGAATAAAGTTTTCATTAACACTAACCTTGCATTATAAGTAACTTACTTCAAATGACCATGGCAATGCTAAGGGTCTCTGAAATGCCTATTCTAACAAATAGTAGTAATCTATCCACTTTAAGGTGGCCCAATCTAAATCAGAAAAAATGTATACATATCATAAAGTATATAGAGCAAAGAACTAACGTTAGAAAGGTAAGTCAACCTAAAAAATAAGGATTTTTCAGATTTCTCATTAAGCTATCTTTAAAAAAAAAAAAAAGAAGCAGCATCTAAGAATTGCTAGGCAGTAGGTCAGATACTAAGGATACAAAGATAAATGAGAAATAGTCCCTACCTTAAGGAACAAATAATTATGATTTAATCTGAAGAAATAAAAGCTAAACAAAGAATAAGAGAAGCATAATAAAGAAGGGTTAGTTTCTTCCGATAAGCTTTGAAAAGGTTTCACAGAGTTAAGTGATACCTGAGCTGGACCTTGGACAGGTATGGTTAAGTGCTAACAGGTTGGTAAGGGAAGGGCAAACGAGGAAGTGGGAATGTTCTAGGCATAGCATGAACAAAGTTTTGGAGGAATAAATATACAGAGCTATTCAAGTACAGGACATAGTGTATGTATAATATGTGTAAGTATTGGAGGGGAGGAAGGTGAAAGTGGCAGGAAATATGACTGAAAAACTAAGCATTTGGACATTAAGCTAAAAAAGATATTATAACAACTGAGGATGGGTAAATTGAAGTTTTTGTATTAGTAATGGGACATCATCAAGCCTGTACTTTAAAAATATAATTGCTGAAGCAGAGTAGAATGGACGATATAGGGAAGTTGATTAGGAAGCTTTTTAATATGCTAGGTAAACAGTGATAAAAGCCATCTACCTGAAAGAAGGTCTCAAAGCCAAGAATCCTTGTAACTCAAACTCCTCTGGAAGTGGTGTAGCTACAGAAGGGCAGAAAACAAGATTTGTAAATATCTTAATTAAAATATTGTCATTCAGCAGGACATTACTTCTTAAATTAAAAAAAAAAGAGTATTTTTTAGACAGACAGAAACTACAATGCTCATAGTTCTCTGCTCTTCTTTATAGTAATCTTGATAGAATAACTTACCTGTCAAACCCCTGCATGTTGCCTTTGGGCCCTAGACATTGTCCTAATACTCACCTACTACTCATTGCTGAGGAGGATGGGTACAATGTACTTTTTTTCCCCCTAGCAGCCTTAAAGATTCAAAGCCTCGGATCCATTAATCACAATGTTTAGGTTATCTCCTTGTTAACTCAAAGTATTGAATACCAACATTGACAACACTTGGGAGCTTGTAAGAAATACAGAATCTTGGGCATTATCCTAAACCTACTGAGTCATAAACTGCATTTTAACAAGATCCCAGGTGATTCATTTGCAAATATGATGCTTGAGGGGCACTGATGTAATGGAAGAAAAATAATCAGAAAGGAGTCAACTACGGATTGTTCAGTGCAGGATTATTTATAATGGGGAAATTTTTTAAGCAAATAGACAATGATAAAATAAATTATCAGAGCCACAGGACGGAATATTAAGCAGCCTGTAAAAATCATGTTCCAAAATGTTTAAATGACAAAGGAAAAGGCTAACAATGTAGTGTTAAATTATAAAGCAGGTACAAAGTTGTATCTGATATCAATCACATGCAGGTTGTGTGTATGTACACGTAAGTAAAAACCTCAAAGAAAATACACTATCATGTGAATAGTACAGAAAGTATCTCTGTATGAGAGAATTAAGGGTGACTTGTGTTATGTTTGTATGTCCCAAATGTTCTATGATAAGCAAGTATTACTTTGAAAGAATAATGTTGTTCACATTAGTTCCTTAAAAAAAACTGCTAAGAGTGAGGAGGAAAGGAAGATGGAAAGAATCTGAAGGTACTACTACACTCTCTGGACTCCTATGCAAATGTAGCTAAACAGGAGAATAAGCTGCTGAGAGAACTGGAAGAACATTACCTCTATTTCCACCCACTTAATCAATATAGAGCTCAAAGTCACTTCTGAATTACTACATTTAAAGTCAAACACTTAAGAACAAAACCCTGTTTTTCTCTGGCGTTAAGCCCACTATTAGTGATGGAGAACAATGTCAGCGACACAGGTTAAGGTAGCCCTTACCATTAGTACTTGAAAGATCCTCTTCATGGGGATGGAAACTATTCAGAAGAGAAATTAGCCAAGGCCAAATGCTGTGAATTAAACAGATAGTTCAGACTTTATTTTTGCATGAAAAACCAGAACACTAATAAGCCATGAAAGTGTTACCTATAGGACCGTGACTATGTATTTTTCCCTTGCTTCAGCATTTTAAAGGCTGTATGATTTCCTAAAACATATTTCCAAATGTGTCTAGATAAGATACACCAAAAGGGCCAAATTTCCATGATAGAGACCTACTACTGCAGATCGTTTCCCAGGCTCCTAATTTAACAATTAGCAAAATTAATTTGTCAGTTTTAAACATTGATATTTACTGAGAAAACTTTGACCAGAGAAATAGCACATTATGTTTTTATAGTTTTCACATACATTATCAGTTGTGGAACCCATTACTAGTTTTTAATCTGTGATGGGGGTGTGGTTACATCATAGTCAAATCACATTCTCTGTTCAAAGTGATGACTATGCCTTTTTATGATACAACAAAATCCACACATTGCTGTAATATCCTTACTTATGTTTCCTAATACAAAATTTTTGCCAAAGTTTGCAAAATATTAAAAAATATTCTTAATATTTAGTTAAAATATTAAAAATAATCACGATCTACTGAAGGTAACATTAAGGTTTTCTTGAAATATTTAACAACCAATGTTGGCGAAAAGTGTGTTTTAAAAAAAGAAAGCTCAAGGTGAGTTGCCCAGGATAGAGAAATTGGATGTACATCACCACATCACAGAAAAAACCTGGAAGCTGACAACTATTTCTGACAGTTTTACACTTTGAAATATGGGAATATGCTGCTTAAAAAAATATAAATGAATAATATAGAAAAAATATATAAGGAAATAAACACTGAAGAATAAATGTCTGCTACAAGTCTTTGGGGACATAACGAATTACGAGACAGTTGAAAAAGAAGGTTAATAACCCAAAAAAGAATGTTAGACTAGAACAACAATGTCTTTATGCAACAAATATGAGATCTCAAGAAACAGACTACAGAAAAAGAGTGTGAGAAATGATTTAATGATATATTGCTTTACCCCACTGTGGGTTACGTAAGTCTAACTTTGCTTTCTACAAAGGAAAAAAATACATCACTATTTCATGCATTTGTTAGCTTAGGATAACATGCTCTCAAAAAAAGTACAGAGGAAAACAAGTTCTAGAAATTGTAAAGGCCTAAAAGCAAGAAACTGAAGGTTATTTGAATATATATAAAACTTTGAGTTCACAAAGAGGAATTGTTTTTTTCATCATTTGAAAGATGTAAATGAAGATTATTACACCTTGATATATCAGACATATAAGGAAAATCTTCAGTTTTAGAGAAATACCCCATACTAGCCTAAAATGAGTAGTAACATAATTTAAGACAGAATGAAATACCTGCAAGGCCGTAATTCTAAAGATCCCAACAAATCTAAGAGAAGGAATGGGGAAGAGAAAGTGATAGGGAAGAAAAAGGAAAAATGTTTGTAAACAAACTATTCCTTCTGGCTGAATATCCTTTGCAACGATAAGAAATGGGAATGCACCGGGAGTTCCCTGGTGGTCTAGTGGTTAGGACTCGGCGCATGGCCCGGGTTCAGTCCCTGGTCAGGGAACTGAGATCCTGTAAGCTGTGTGGCATGGCCAAAATAAAATTAAAAAGAGAAAGGGAAAAAAAAAAAGAAAGAAATGGGAATGCACAGAATGGGCCTAAAAGATCACTGTATAGGAACAAAAAACTGAATAAAAATATCAAAGCTTCTTTCACAGCATTACTGATATAAGTTACTGAACCAAACACAAGTTCTAAAGTACACACGGGAAGGAAAAATGTATACCTCTGGTAGAGAAATGAAAACCCGGTGCAAGAAAGCAATGCCTAAAAATATGTATGACTTACTAATACGTACATTGGCACAGAAAGGAGATGTGTAATATGCTGTACTATGTTGCTAAACTCTATTCATGACAATGTCAAAAATGAAGGTGCTTAAAGTTAGGTTTGAGGGGAAAAGAGGAAAGAGAAGTATGCAGTAAGAGGGATCACAGGGTCTTAAACGTGGCTTGGACATTTTCTAGGTTGTGAGCTTGGTCAATGTGTAGATACTGGGCCACAAAGCAGATATTTCAGAGACTCTCCTAATATCCACCATCAAAATATGCAGGGGAAAAAAAATATATGCAGGGGAGGAACTTCCCACTCACTGCAAAGCCTTACTGGAAATATTTATTCCTATAATCAAAGGTACACTGAAAGCTTTCATTTGTCACTGTAAAATGAATAGTTCCTAAGAACTGTCAGAATTATTCTGAGTAGAAATTACAGAGAAAATAGTGAGAGCCAAAATAACTTCCAATCTTCTATGCTTAAAACAAATATAACTCAAATCGGGTGTTACTAAAAGGCAACAAACAGCTTATGTACAGAAAAGAATGGAAGAAGTAAAAATCTCTTCCCTTCAACTCCTAAGCATAAAATTGGGGCATATTATAATGAATAAGAAACAAACTGGTTTTATTTCTATTTCATTTTGAAATGTGAAAAATGCCTTTTCCCCAGGATGGCAACCAGGAACAGGGGGAGCACACAGGGAGTCAGAAATCCTTAAGATTGTGCCTCACATGAAGAATTCAAACAAATAAATAAAAAGCATACAAAGAAGTCTTCAGTTCAATTTCTAGAGAGTAGGTGGAAAATACAAAGTCTTCCATTATTCCAATACTGTTTTAGAAGGCAGTTTCTACATATCTGAATATCAAACAAACAAAGCACACAAGCTAACATGAAACTCTGAGACACTTACTACTGTCTTTCATCCACCACTGCCTCCTGAAAGACCCTGGGTCTGAGTCTCAGCCAGTCCATGGAGACCTTGACTGCAGGTAGGGGATAGGCATTGTAGGATTCCTCCTGAGACTTGTTCTGGAGAGGACACTTGCACAGGATGCCAAGAAAAGACACTGAAAGAAAAAATGTGTTCAGAGAGCATAAGATATTTGAAATTGTGTACCAGTCCGAATTAAAATATTATTATGAGCCTCCTGCTGTATCCTACTTAATACTTAAAATATCTTACAGCTTCTTTCTAAAAAGCCATTTTCTTTCCTATGTTAAAAATGTTATAGATAACAGTTGATGAGGGGGTGTCAGCAGATAAAAGGACAGAACTTAGGGTTTAGGCCTCCTGATTCGATATTAAGAAATGTAGGACACTTTTTAATGTTACTAATGCTTTGTTATAATGATGAAAATGCCTAAGATCATGCTTTCCAAAGAAGATGGCACAGAAAGTTAAATGATTTAATACTCACTAAAGAGGGCCAGCAACTGTGTCCAACACAGCTGCTCATCTTGGCTATAACTATGCTGTTCCGTTTCATTGCTAAAGTCACGAAGGTGATGAAGTTGAAACAGGTTAATGACAGTGACGTGAACTAACTGCTGAGAGTTGAAAGCTTTTTGGAATAGCAGCCTCTGTAAAAGAAGACAGGAATACTGAATATATTATCAAGAACAGAAGCCATCTTTGACACAAGAATTAAACTGGCAGTCTGCATTTAAAGCCACAAAGGTAACATTTATAGATGAGTATTTTAATTGAGTCTGACATGGTCTGATGTTTCTCATGTTGACTTTTTGCCTTGAAAGGATTAAACCCAGACACCACAGAGCTGTTTGAGCTGTTTTTTTTTTTTAAACAATACTTTTTTCCATGAGAAACTATACATATATATTTTATAATTTTAAAAAATACATTTATTTATTTATTTATGGCTGTATTGGGTCTTCATTGCTGCGCATGGACTTTCTCTAGTTGCGGTGAGTGGGGGCTACTCTTCATTGTAGTGCATGGGCTTCCCATTGTGGTGGCTTCTCTTGTTGCAGAGCACGGGCTCTAGGCATGAGGGCTTCAATAGTTGTGTCACATGGGCTCAGTAGTTGTGGTGCATGGGCTTAGTTGCTCCACAGCATGTGGGATCTTCCCAGACCAGGGCTCGAACCTGTGTCCCCCGTATTGGCAGGTGGACTCTTAACCACTGCGCCACCAGGCAAGTCCCTGTATATTTTTTTAATATGATCTGAGACAAACATTTTAGGGGACTATCAATAAATTTATACATCTTAATCCATTAGAAGCTGTTTTATAAGAGATGCAAACATACTAAAATATTAAACTGGGACCAATGACTAGAAAGTAGGTGCAGAGAGTGAAAATCAAAATTTCAAATAAAAAGACTCAAAAAATATGTTTTGAACTCTTGGCACATAATAGGTGACTTAAAAAATTTGTCATAAGATTTACTCTTTCAAAGGCTTGATACATTTAAAGAAACTTATTTATTTTTAATATTTTTTTATTTATTTAATTTTTGGCCCTGTCAGGTCTTAGTTGCAGCATGCGGGATCTTTTGTCGCAGCGTGCAGGCTTCTCTCTAGTTGTGGTGTGCAGGCTCCACAATGTACAGACTCAGTAGTTGCAGCACGTGCGCTTAGCTGCCCTGAGGCATGTGGGATCTTAGTTCCCCAACCAGGGGTTGAACCCACGTCCCCTGCATTGGAAGGCGGATTCTTAACCACTGGACCACCAGGGAAGTCCCAAAAGAAACTTATTTATAAATGAGAGAGACAGCAAGAACATATCTGGAACACAGGGTAAATGGTAAACTAAAGCAATCATTAACAAGTGTTATAGGTGCTTCAACAAATTATTACACTTACATTTTCCCCTATTAGAAAAGCATGTTCTTCATAATCAAATTTCTTTTACTTAATAACTAGGTGTTCACAGTGACCTGCTAATAAGCACTATATGGAAAAATTCACCTACATGCTCTCAGTTAGCCTTAACTTCATCACCCTTCTACCTTAATATCTACAGAAATTTAGATTACTCCCATATAAAATATTTTTCAAACACAAGTTCCTAACAAAGTTGATAGCTATTAGAGATAATACCTGGCTTTGCCCTACACTTTAGCATAGCCAAGTACTCTCCCTCCCCAGGGAAAATTTTTGGAGAAAGTGGGCGATTCACTGTCACTAGCCTTATGGTGGGAAATAGAAAACTACTTACAGTTCTACCAGCAGTGACAAGAGATCCTACCATCTCAGAAATTTACAGCTGCCTTTGCTTAGCTTATTCTGAGATTTTTTTTTACATAGTTAAAGAATCTGAAATATCCAGAATAAGTTCTATAATTCTACTAATAAGACCTTTCACGTTATCATTGGAAAACAATACAATTCTACTTTTCTTTAACTCTGTTCTCCCTATCATCTCTCTGTTTCCTCGTCATCTGCCTTTCCAGTACATACATCAAGAATGCTCACTCCTTTTCTAAAGATATTGACCATTTTTCTTTCCTCTCCTCTACTCCGAATGTCCTGAAATGCTATCTCTTCTCCAGAGTTCTCCCACAAAACTTCTCCTTCAATGTCTACATCCAACCTTATAGATCAAGTTGATCGTTTACAGAAATGCATAATGTTGGCATGAGAATATTAATTTGTATTTTTCAAAAAGCATTTTTTCCTGTAAGTATAGTTTACAGCAATGTATCCCTTGTATCTATAAATCCACTGGCATTTATTTTAGAAGGTGATGTCCTACCGAACAAATCCTAGCCCTTTAAAAAATTTTTCTAGTGTATGCACAGAAACATTAAAGCATATGAGTGCAGCCTAGTACTAGCAAATGATAATGTAAGTTCATGAACAGACAGACTTTGTCTTGTTCTCCCCTGTACATCTCTAAGAGCTTCAGAAAAGTACACAGTAGACATTAGGTACTCAAACACTTAGTGAAGGAATAACCCAAACCTTTAGAAGTAAATATGTAATTATTCAGTTG
Source organism: Leucopleurus acutus (assembly GCF_964270905.1). Classification (NCBI taxonomy): domain Eukaryota; kingdom Metazoa; phylum Chordata; class Mammalia; order Artiodactyla; family Delphinidae; genus Leucopleurus; species Leucopleurus acutus. The sequence continues at coordinate 54,744,104 of NC_139143.1, forward strand.
TAATTTCATTAACATTTGGATTGTATTTTAGTAAACGAGGAGTTCCCTGGGAACAAAATCAAACCGGAACTGACTTATTGTTCCTCAAAGACACTTTCAACAGCAGTTGAGGAATATACTGAACTAAATACCATTAAGAAACAGCACACATTTAACAGACAGAAAAAGCCTTGTATCTCAATTCCTAAATCCCAGGCCTTAAGTCCTTCAACGAATCTCAAGTTGGTACACGTTTCTGCTTAGTAGCTAAAGACTTGCTAGTTAGACAGATACACTGATGTTTACATGTGGATAATACTAATTATCTATAAAGGCTTTAGAAATACTTACTCAACTATGCTAAAATTTCACTCCAACAACTTTCTTCTGACATTTCAGTACTGGGTGAGGTTTAAAATAGATCTGCCTCATACTATGTTTAACTTCAGAGTGTTGGAATGATATTTCAAAGTGTATTTTAGCAACTGCCCACATACACCCACCAGAACTTCACATTCAGAAATATATCTGAAGAGAGTATTAGTATTTGAGGTTGAACCAAATACAAAATTGACTAGATTCTATACAAGAATAACTTACATAGAGAAGATCTCACTAAGGTAGGTCCCCCCTTCCTCCCCATTTAGGGAGTATATCTTTCACAGAACAAGAGCTGGAAGCAAGATCAAAACGTCCTCTGGTCCAACTCCCTGCTAGTTAATGGGACTGCATCTAAACCATCCAAGAAAGATGGCTGTCAATCCGACTCTTAATCTCTCAAAAGAGAGACCCCCTCAGTAACCCCCTACAGTCTATTTAAATTTTAAGATTTTATTTCTGACCTCAGGAAGACAAAGCTGTGTTATTTTAAAATAATCCTTCATAGAACTGAAAACTTATAATGAAACTATTTAGCCTTGTTTGTTCTTTCTAGGCTGAACAGCCTAGGGCTTTAAAAAGTTGGTTGTTTCTTTCATGTACCCAACTCTATAAATCATGGGATAAATTTAAATAGGTCACTAAGAGAAGCAAAGAACAGAAGGGGACTCTAGAAGCTTATTTTAAAACAAACTATGTCTATTATAGTTATTTAGTATGATCTCTTACACTAAAAAGTATCAGCTAAAAATGACTATCTGTAAAAACTATTTCACACTGACTATATTTGGCTAATTTATTATCTCAACTGTCTAAGTTCAACAATCTCTGGAATGTGAAACTTTTATAACACTTATAAAACTGTAAAGTAGTTACAGACAATTCCCCAAGTGTATAGATACTCAGAAGTAACCAAGAAATATAAAATGTTCTTTGAGACTGTCTTGTTTACTGTTGATTCTAGTGACTAAAACAGTGACTGATACATACTAGTCAAATATTTGTTGAATAAATGAACTAAAAATAAAATTAATACTTAATTTTGACTCCTCCAATATTATGTAAATTATACTACATTTAAACTGCCAATTTAATATACTAGTAAAAAATTATTTTCATATATATAAATAGAACAAAGGTTACTTAATTTTATCTCCTTATACAAATTAGTACAACATATTCCTGCTGAATGAAACTCTCATTACATTCCTTCAATCAACCACAAACTCTGACAGATCAAAGCACAATGAGAACAACGCGCTCGGTTTGCAGAATGGGATTACTATCTATGAAGTAGGTAACAGAATCATATCTAAATACAGAAACCATCAAATGTAGGACTTCCAAAACTGAGAAAAGAAAGGTGCTTGGTCTGAGAAGGAAGGAGGAAAAACTGTTTTTTCCCACTATGATATTTTCTGCCAAATGATATTTTCAGCTACTTAGTGAAAACACTGCTGCTGTATTTCTTTATATAGACAGCACCTCAGTTTAAACTGAAGGAATGCTGTATGCAAGAATTTCACATGCTTTAAATTTAGTTTTTATCAACAGTTTGCAATTAAGTAATGACATAAAAAGTGGGAGTAAGCCTCCTCCAAATCTTACGCTTCCTCATTTAGACAAGACAAAAAATTCTCTATTTAAAAAAATCTAACCTTAAACTGTTCTTCCAATTTCTCTCGAAGAGGGCTCAACTTTTCCAAGCTCTTACTCAGGTACACATGACCATGGAACTTAATAAAGGCTTTGATGAAGTCAGAAACACCCCATTTGGTTTTCACCTCATCCCGGCTGAAACGAAAGAAAAACTTCCATGAATCTTAAGCAACAAAATGGCTAAAACCTCTTACAGGAGACTTCGATTTGCAAAAACACATTATTTGAGCACCTGTGACTCAAGGAGAGGATTCGGCAACTGACTGACTTTTCAACTGCAACACACTCAGATGAGTCAGTACTCAGCAGCCTGTACTCCTCCACTGGGAACAAATCAGAGGCTGACTGGTTGAAATTCAGTGATGACTACATGCAAAACTATTGTAATGTATATGTTTAGAAATTAGGCAAACCTAAAAGAAGAGAAGCATAGGTAACTGGCCATTATTTCTTACATGCCCAAATTTGAGGGGTGAAGGCTACCAGGTTACAAAGTCCTCTTGGAAAAGTCAACCCTACCTTTCCAGTGCTTTAGAAAGTGCTTTTTGTAGATTAGTAGAGGCAGCTGGGAAAGGGAACTTCACAGCAATGCTTCTGCAGTAGTAGAAAATTGTGGTCAGATGGTCTCCTTTGGAAGAAGCTAAGATAGCCAACTGATTGTAAGGCTGACCTAGAGGAGAAAGTTAAGATTCTAAAGCAACCCAAAATGCATGAAGTCTTGCTATCAGAACATAGAAGGTCAGTTTTTAAATCTTTATATTAACAATGGGGAGTATTTTATGAAGTAAACCTCATGACTACCTCATTAAAAATGGCATAATGTAAAACACACTTCAGCTATGGTACATATTGTATTTAGGTTGAAAAGTCACATAGTTAGGATGAAGAGCACAATAAGTTCAAATAAGACTTCAGAAAGGGCTAGACAATAAATATTTTTGGCTTTGTGGATCTAAGAGTCTCTATCACAACTACTCAACTCTGCCATTGTAGTGGGAAAGCAGCCACAGACAACATGAAATAATTTGTCCAACTGCCATCCCTGCCTTCAAGCGGCTCCTTTAGAATTTAAAGGACTTTCAATGTGGCTTAACAAGAATGTAGATCACCAAACATCTACAGTAATTTAATTCAAGAATCATTGCTAATGCCTATCTTGGGAGCCATCAAAGGACAAAAGCATTATCTTTTAGTAATAAGAGAGAATTTTTCTAGGAGGGAAATGATGGTATTAAAAAGAAAATTAGGGGGCTTTCCTGGTGGCGCAGTGGTTGAGAGTCCGCCTGCCGATGCAGGGGACGCGGGTTTGTGCCCTGGTTTGGGAAGATCCCACATGCTGTGGAGCGGCTGGGCCCCGTGAGCCATGGCCGCTGAGCCTGCGCGTCCGGAGCCTGTGCTCCGCAACGGGAGAGGCCACAACAGTGAGAGGCCCACGTACCGCAAAAAAAAAAAAAAAAAAAATCAGGCACATATTTAAAAAAAAAAAAAAAGAAAATTATTCTATAAGTAATTAAGGAAGCCAGAGTTGTTGAAACAATTTTAGATCACATTAGGAGATATTCTATTTATATTGCTTTACTGACAATCATAATATTAGTTTAAAAATTTATTTCCAGTTACAGAGAATGTACAGTTAAAAGGAAAAATATAATAATCAATACCAAAACTCAACATTTTTTTTGGTTTCTTAACACTTGAAAGATGAGCCTTGAACTATTTTACCATTTTTCTATATCTAGAGTAAAGTGTCATAATCAACCACAAGTTGACATGGCCCACTCACCATTAGAGGGGACAAGCTGAGCCGCATGCCTATAGTAGGACTCTGCCTGGCTGGTCTGGTTTCTGTATCGAGCTGAGAGGAGGAAAAAGAAAGTTTAGTTTAAAAACAAACAAACAAACAGATAAAACAAGCATTAGGGTAATATTTCCAAAACAGCTATAGTTTAACAATTTAAAATTAATAAACACATTAAAATTAAATTAAGATGATTAAAGAAAGAAAATATTTTAAAACAAGTTAACTATAGGATTATGTGTGAAGTGTCTATCCGGCCTTCCCTATTTGGGACATTCAGCATGTAACCAATTTTAAAGCTTACCTAGCCCCCTTTTTCAGGTCCTCTAGTGTCATGCATCACCAGCTCCCACTATGGACTATGCTGGTGACCTGGAGCCGGCCCACAAGAAGGGGTGAGTTATATGGCACTTAAAAACAAAACAAAACAAAAAACACTATACAATATGATCTGAAATTTATGTATTTCTTCAATATCTTATAAAGTGATTTTGAAAAATGCTTCATACAGGACTTCCCTAGTGGCACAGTGGTTAAGAGTCCACCTGCCAATGCAGGGGACACGGGTTCGACCCCTGGTCTAGGAAGATCCCACATGCCGCGGAGCAACTAAGCCTGTGCACCACAACTGCTGAGCCTGCGCTCTAGAGCCTGCGAGCCACAACTACTGAGACCGTGTGCCACAACTACTGAAGCCCACGCGCCTAGAGCCCGAGCTCTGCAACGAGAAGCCACTACAATGATAAGCCCGTGCACCACAACAAAGAGTAGCCCCCGCTCGCCACAACTAGAGAAAGCCTGCGTGCAGCAACGAAGACCCAATGCAGCCAAAAATAAATAAATAAATCTTCTTGAAAAAGAAAAATACCTCATACCTATTGCAATATTATTTATGTGTGTGCAAAGAATACATTGAAAGCAAAACCAATCTAAATATACTACTCACTGAATCTCCCTATAGAAATTTTAGTGCTTACTTTCATGTGACCTCTCATGAAGTCAATGATTTATGACATCAAGAAATCTAAAATCTTTGAACTTAAAGCAGTAATGCTCTCCATTCCTTGTTATTTGAGGACAGCCAAAACATAATCCTATAGTTAATTTGTTTTACAACCCTTTTGGGTCACCTTAAAGGAATGAACAAGAATAAATAAGTTATATAACATTCCCAGATAAAATATATAAAATGGAAATACAAATCTAACTGTAAAGAGGAAACAATAAAAAATGAGCTTTTAATGCACTGGTAGGAAGAAAAAAAAGGCAATCTAAGCTTCAGAATGACTAATTTTTATAAACTCCACAATTCCAAAGGAGTACAGACTTTAGAAAATATTATGGTACCACTCTGAAAAATTTAGCTTTGGTTACATTTTTGCTGGTTTATTATTTGCCTACATCTGCATAAAGTCTGAATAAAATTTAAATCTGAAAATGGAAGTTACTTCCTTCAAGATCCTTGCCAATCCCAAAGCATTCCGAAAATCTAGGTTCCTTAAAATACATTTTATAGTTTCCTCTTACGACAATTTAAGTTGTGTGTGTATTTTTAAAGGAAAATAATTTCTTTCTGTGACTACTCCAAAGAAAAGCATGAATGCATTATCAATTCCTTCACACCAATGGCTCACCAATGTCTCCAAGGTGGACGAGGCAGTGCTGGCAGATATAGGAACAGGAGCTAGACTGTGGCTTCACTATGGCGCTGGTATGCGTCTGTTTATTGCTGATAATTCCCAATTGGGAAGACTTCACACGGCATGGTAAATCTACATTAAACACTGTACACAGTTCTTGTAATAACTAAAAGGAGAACATAAGCAAGATTTAGTATTGAGTCAGAACTGGTAAGTCAGAAGTGCTCTAACAGTAAAGTTTGCATGTGTAACTAATATTACATACTACTGACACCTGAGATAGGATAACCTTTCATAGGATAACTAGTAACATTCATTACAAATCACATCTTTTGAGTTCTCAAGTATTAGAGCAATCCAAGATGCACATCTAAAAGGAAAAGCAGCATTAAAAAAAGGACCACTTAAGGAGGGTATTCAGACTCATTCAGCAAGCAACTCCATGAAATTATCTATCTATCTTATCTATCTATCTTCTTTTCCTCTTAGAAACAAACAAAACCCATTAAACACTGGTGGTTGGTTACAAATTTGACTTAAATACAAACCAACATATTTGGCAGACTTCAGGAGTTTCTTGAGACTTATTTTGTTAAGCCCAAGGTCAACTTGTGCCTTTGCATACACAAAAGATCTCATGGTACTACAGATCTGGAAGGAACTTCCGATATTATGTAGAGCACCCACTCTTTCTTCCTTTCTTCTCTAGTCTTATGGTATAAGAGGGTTCCTCTTCCCTGTCAGAGATAATTTCTCTGCCTGAGCATGCTATTTCATTCTTGTCTGCCTCCTGCCTGTCATCCTCTCATTTTTTAAATCTACTTTCAACTTCTCAAGCTTCTTTGCTGTGGCCTATAAAGTGTTGCCCACGAAAAATAAACAATAAGTATTATTATAAAAAAACCCACAACACACAGAACGAAAGCACTTTCCCTTGACTCTAGATTTCTCCTTTAGCAGCCTTCTAATGTCTCTTCTTCTTCTGAACCAAATTCCTTCAAAAGAGTCCACGTGTCATATCTACTTTCTCAATTTCTGTTCACTCCTTAGTCCATTATGATCTGACTTCCACACAACCCCTTCTCTTCTCTCCTCATTCCAACATCCACGACCACTCTACTGAAACTGTTGTCTGTATGACAACTGGTTATAAATAAGCAAATACAATGGACATTTTCTAGTCATCATCTTACTGGATCTCTCTGCTACATTTAAAACAGTTGATGTTATGGTTGATCACGGAGCTTTTCTAGTTCTTTTTCTTGCCAATCATTTATTTTCAGTGTCCTTCATTCAAAGGCTTTTCTTCTCCCACCTTAATCCCCTCAAGGGTTTCATTCTTGGCCCCCACACAGCTCTTCACATTCTATTCTCATTCATTCAAGTATTTACTTATAAATATAATCATTCACATATTTGGTTACTGTATCACACACCATGGTAAGCAACAGAGACACAGAGATGAGTAAAATAAAATTTGTGTCCTTAAAGAGTTCATAGCTAAATGAGCAAGACAGGTATATAAAGTAGGGAGGAAACAGCAGGAGAGAGGAGGAAGGGAGGGAAAGATACCAAACATGACAGCATAAGCCAACAGAATATTCTTCATTTATAATAAACTTCATTCCCTGGGTTATTTGATACATTTGTCTCACTTTCTCCTTGTGATAAACTGGTAGCAATACAGTATGTAGATATGAAGCTCCACTTTTTCAGATGGGGATATGAAAACAAAAATATCGAGTCATTTGACTAAGGTTACAGAATTAGAAATATCTTGATTCTATCACCACTCTAATATGTGCAGAATTCACAATACAAAATAAAACACCTTGAGCACCCAACTCAGAAGGATATAAAATGTCCCACCGTTTTCCTAATATAAAAACCACCTCCATAACCAAATATAAAATCCTGTATTCCCTTCTCATGAAGCATAGCAATTATCTACATCGTTACTTATACCTGTACATTTCTAATGGGTAAGAAATTTGCTGACATAAAACTGAGTAAACAAAATTAGTGCCCAGAATGGCTAGAGTGTGGAAATATAAAAAAGCAAGAAGTACAAGAAAGGAACAAAAAATGGAAGAAACCCAAAAACTGATGACTGTGGAAGATGGCAAGAAGAAACATAACACAGCATAAAGAACTGAGTTCAACAGGTACTTAACAGACTGGAAAATTAAGCAAGGTTGAATATCTATCAAAAAGAAAAAAGAAAGTTCATGAAAAGTAAATCAAGCATGGTTGAAACTTCATGTGAATGTCTTATAATAAAATTTTTGCCAGAACCCAGGAGTTGTAGGTAGAGATACCAGAAAAGTTCCTGCTGGTTCAGGATTCCAGGTGAGAGAACACTAGTTTAGAGGCAGAAACGAAGTGGAACTAAAGAAGAGAAACACATGTTTAATAAGTTGAACAAAACTATATTTGGCAATTATTCGGTGAAAACTCTTTTATACTATTAGCTCTTCACTCTACACTAAGAGCTGAGAACTAACTATGAAGATACAGAATACCATCTTTTAACTTACTATAGAAACTTAATGATAATGCTTTCTTTTGGGCTCCCATTTTCTTAGAATAAGGACTACTCTACTGTTCTGTTCTTTGATGTTTTTTAAAAAAAACCATACTGCATGATGTTACATCTTTACTTCGATTGGGAGTTTGGTTCTGACTCGAGGCATCATGCTTTTATTTCTTTATTTATTTATGTAATTTTTATTGGAGTATAGCTGCTTTACAATGTTGTGATAGTTTCTGCTATACAGCAAAGTGTATCAGTTATATGTACACATATATCCACTCTTTCTTAGATTTCCTTTCCATTTAAGTCACCACAGATCACTGAGTAGAGTTCCCTGTGCTATATAGTAGGTGTTCATTAGTTATCTATTTTATACATAGTAGTGTATATATATCAATCCCAATCTCCCAATTCATCCCCCCGAACCATGCTTTAAATAGTTAACAAAATATCTAAGTCAAAATCATCTTCACAGGATAACCATGTATCAGTCTCTTGTCAATCCACTCCACTCAGATTTCTATCTCAAGAACTCTACTGCAGTCACATTTCATCAAATCCAAGATACCATAACTTATAAGATGAACTATTATTTCTATAACATTGAGGGGAAAAAAACCCAATGCCAATTAAATGGTGACTGACCACCATTTGTAAACTTATCCCTATCTCAGAGGTGTTAAAATATGAAAAAGTTTTAGAAATGAGGAAATATGGTATTCATTAATTTCACCAATGACTTCCATATTGTCAAATCTAATTGATCACTTTTAAATCACCTTACTTGACTTCTCTGTAGCACTCAACAGAGTTGATCACCCCTTCCTCTTGCTGAAATGCTTTTCTCTCTGGCTTCCAAGGCACCATTCTGACTTTCTTCTATTGCAATGTGGCTCCTCCTGTGCCAAACCTGTCCCCACCTAGTCCCATGGGTTTCAATGCCAAACACTAATGTCTAAGTCAAGGTTCTTTATTGTAATCATAAATTTTACTCTGGCCCTGCCCTTTTCACTGAGCTCCAAGCTTATCTAATTACCTATTTGACCCCTCCTCTCAAACAGGCATCTCTCTAATGTAACATGGATAGAGCTGCCTTCTCCTCAGTGTTCCCTATCTCAGTAAATGGTATAACCAGTCAGCTAGCTGCTCAATCTGATAACTCAAGTCATCTTTGACTCTTCCCTTACCCTGATTCCACACATCCAATCCAAACCATCAGGAAGTTCTACTGGCTATACTTCAAAAATCCCTTAATAACCTTCCATTACTACAGCAGCATGCTAACTACCTTCCATTCCTGACCTGCTAATTCATTCTCCACACAACATCCAAGGTAATCTTTTAAAAATGCAAATCTTATCATGGTATTCCCTTGCCTACTTTCCAATGGCTTGCAACTACCCTTAAGATTAAAATTCAAAACTCATCTTAGTCTATAAGGCTGTACAATGATTTGGACTTGGTGTACTTCCCCAGTCTGGTAGCTTAATCTGCACTGCATGTCATCAAAAAAGATGTATTCACAACATCATTAACTGTTTCAATTATCAAGCCAAAATAACAACAACAACAAAAAATGCAAGCAACGAGTCCTATTAATGTTGAGATCTGAAAAGAAGTTTATTGCTGCTCATTCTACAACTGTTGTGATCACTCAACCATTGCCTATGGAATGCAGTGGGGAAAGATCAATGCTTGATTATAAAAATAAATTTCAAAATTAGATTACTTGTATATTTTTCTTTATAAAACAATATTTTGAGACATTTGAATGATTTTATTATTGACTTGCTTATAAAGTGTTTTTGCAAATAACATGCCCCCTCAACAAAAATGATGATTCTTGCTTTATTTGTCTGGATTTATCAATGCCCAATCAAACCCTTGGAAATGTGTTACATGTATATGTATATCACATCATAAAAAAAAGGTTAAGAATCATTTTTCAAGATAACAAACAAGTCTGTATAATGGCTAATATAAAAATGTATTGCAGAAAGTGGATGCTTTCCCTCTACCTCCACCAGGGCCAGCTGCAGCAAGTCCCTACTACCCCTCCCTCCCTACTTCAGTTGTGTTCACAGTTTAAGTTTCTACCACATGAGGGAAGGAAGCGATTTAAGCTGGAGATGAGACTGGAGTTTTAAAACTGGACTAAGTTTAAAATCCTAAGAGCAATCAGAATGGTACGAAATCTGTCCAAGATGTTATGACGGGAATCCGGAATTCAACAAAGCATAGTTGAAAGTAGTGAAGTGGGGGTGGGGGCTGGGATACCATTTCTGTCAACACCCCACTGAGCTAAGGCTATTCAATTAACATGTAGAGTCAAATGTACACATAATTCTACATCATGATTTTCACTTAATAATAACAAAATTTCCTCATCTTAAAAAAAAATCTTCATAAATAGGACCTAATTAAACTTAAAACCTTTCACAGAGCAAAGGAAACAGTCAACAAAACGAAAAGACAACCTACTGAATGGGAGAAAATATTTGCAAGTGATATGACTGATAAGGGATTAATATCCAAAATAATACGTAAACAGCTCATACAACTTAATATCAAAAAACAACCAGATTAAAAAATGGGCAGAAGACCTGAATAGACATTTTTCCAAAGAAGACATACAGATGACCAACAGGCACACGAAAAGAGGCTCAACATTGCTAATCATCAGAGAAATGCAAATTAAAACTACAATGAGGTATCACCTCACACCTGTCAGAATGGCTATCATCAAAAAGACCACAAATAACAAATGCTGGTGAGGATGTGGAGAAAAGTGAGCCCCCATTCACTGTTGGTAGAAATGTAAATTGGTGCAGCCACTGTGGAAAACAGTACGGAGGTGTCTCAAAAAAATAAAAACAGATCTACCATAGGACCCAGCAATTCCACTCCTGGGCATAAATCCAAAAAAAACGGAAACACTAGTTCAAAAAGATACGTGCACCCCAATGTTCACAGTAGCATTATATACAACTGCCAAGATACGGAAGAAACCTAACTGTCCATCAACAGATGAATGGATAAAGAAGACGTGGTGTGTGGCGCTGTGTGTGTGTCCCCACATACATACATACACAATGAAACACTACTCAGCTATAAAAAAGAACGAAATTTTGCCACTTGCAACATGGATGGACTTGGAGGATATTATGTTAAATGAAATAAGTCAGGCAGAGAAAGACAAATGCTGCAGTTATCACTTGTATGTGGAATCTAAAAAAACAACAAAGCAGTGAATATTAAAAAAAAGAAACAGACTCACAGATATAGAGAACAAACTAGTGGTTACCAGCTAGGAGAGGAAAGGGAGAGGGGCAAGATAGGGGTAGGGGATGAAGAGGTACAAACTACTATGTATAAAATAAATAAGCTACAAGGATATATTATACAGCACAGGGAATACAGCCAATATTTATAATAACTATAAATAGAGTATAACCTTAAAAAATTGTAACTATGTTGTACACCTGAAACAATATTGTATATCAACTAAACCTCAAAAAAAAATCTGCATAAATACCATTTATAATAGTTTCATAATTCCATTTTTCAGATAGGCTATAATTTATTTAACCATTACTCTATTGCAGGATATTGGTATTGTTTTCAAATTTTAATATTTGAATTATAATATCTATTTGTTCTTTTAAATATAAGTATTATTGTTAAATATCCACTAATCTATGGACAAATGGACAAAGAGAAAACTGTACTGTAAAAACAAAAACTATCTGATAACTTCTGTATTTCAAAAAACTTTAAATAAAATGAAAGAACAACAAAAGAAATTGGAGAAAAAGATGTTTGTCAAAAAAAAAGGAAGAAAAATTAATATCCCCTTATATAGAAAAAGCTCAGACAAATCACCATGGAAAAAACCAGGGTCTGAACAATGAAAGGGAAAAGTAAATGAATAAATGATTTATATAAAATACAAATATGTAATAAAATATAAAAGTTCAACATCACTAGTAATTAGATTACATTAAATTTTAAATGAAAAATTATTTTCCATCTATCAAGTATAAATTATTCAATTAATCATTCATTTGCCTTTACTGAAATACTTAACACTGGTGAGTGGATGTCAAGACAGACACTTGCATACACTGCTGATGGAAATACAAAAATATAAATGATAACCTTTTGGGAAAACAATTATGTGTATCAATATAGTATTAAAGCTCCACTCATCCAATGATTTAATTCACCATCCAATGAAGAACCTATCCTCAGGAAGTAATTCAGTATTAGAGAAAATGCTTTATAAACAAAGATGCTTATCAAACTGTTTAATAATACAAGGAAAAACTTACATTCTGTTTATAAAGCTGATAAAAGAATGAATAGGTACAACCATGTACGAAAGTATAAAAACACTAGAAACATACATATTAAAAGTGGTAATTTATCCTGAATGAGAGGGTAATGAAAAATTTTTGACTTTTTATAATTTTCAAATCTTTTGAAATTAGTATGCATGTTTTTATAATCAGAAAGCCAAAAGAAACACTGTATCTATTAATGTATACATCTCCTCATTTAGACTGGATATTCCCTTGAAAGTTAAAGATGGTCTCTTTTCTCTCCAATTCTCAGTGTCTAGTATTGTGCCTTACAAAGAGTAGACTTTTAATAGCTACTTGTAGAATGAATTAATCTTTAACATCTGCTAATAAGGATTAGTTAGCGGCAAACCACAATTCCCCTCTCCAGAAATATCAACTTTTGCTAAAAGTTGGCATCAATTTAAAAATGAATTTTGAGAACAAGAACCATACTTGAGTTCTTTCAATGATGAACTGTGATGAATGTTTTAGTCTAAGTAAAACAAATAATCTCTGTAAGATGATGGCTATTTGATATCTTTTAACAGTCTTTTCTTTCTCTTCATTCTAAAAAGTAGTAAAACCAAAATGGAGCCAAAATACAGGTAGCAATGGTCAAGTAGCAGCACAGAGAGTAGGTTCTTGAATTTCTTTCGGAGCAAGATCTGCAAAACCTTGTCTTGTCATTATAAGATGAGAATTTATACACGTTATTAATTAAATTATGAATGCTATTACAAGTGGATGAGATGATGTTTTCTAAAGAATTCTGCTTAAATAAAATTCACTGTCCAAAAAGATTTATTTAGTCTTTTACCTCGCCTGATTCAGAAGTCATATCAAGATGTAATTAAGGACAAGGAAAGTCTCTGAAGACAATAAATAATAACTTACTATTCAAACTGAGGAAAGGCTGCTCTATTTCTTAGGTAGTTTAATAGCACTGAAGCGCCAGATAAATTCTACTGTATATATACTACTATGAAAACTCACTTGATGTCACGAATTTTGACTATTTCTTACCTGGCAAAACATAGCTGTTACTTTCACAATGACTACACCCATACATTTACATTTGCTCTACTACCACCTGTAACTCACTACTTCTGCTGTTTCACTAAGGCATTGCTCTCATTACCCTTTTTTTAATTCACACAATAATACCTCTAACCTTTAAGCTGAACCATCACCTTTTTAAGAGCAGAGTCTTTACTGTTTTAAAGGTCTTACGGTAAGTAATTTCAGACATTTTGATTCATCTGAGATTATAGGTGATCAACTCCTGGATGGACCATACAGTGGGTACCCCAAGTGCTTATATGAACAAGATGTGTACAAAGAGAATATTCACTACTAATTTTAGGAAAATTGGTATACAGTGCAGAACTCACCTGAGTATAGAAGCCACTAGCTGCCTCTAGGAACAGAGAAAGGTTTGCCTGAACTTCACTCCGATTCGGGTTTGCTCGATTCTTTGCCTGGCCTTGTAGTGTTGTGATCTGATTCTTAAAGGCATGATTCCAGCTGAAAACAAAATGTAATTCTATTTGGTATAGCAGTGACTCACTGGGCAGACACTGGTCCCCCTGAGAACAAGAAAGAACTGTTTGTTATAATTATAACACACTAGACAGTAAACCTGCAGTAAAGTTATTCACTTAAATAACTTTATGCTCCCCTTTGAACAAGACTAGACAAGCAGTAGAATGCAACTGACCTTAGTAAACACTTACCAAATGTTCGAATAATCAGACTGTGGCTTCAGTTATTAATCTTTTAGGGCTACTAGACTTAGAACCTATTTAGGAATCCTCATACAAAATTAGAACTACAGTGGCAAGACCAAAGTAAAAGCAAGCTATTAACAAATTTCCATACATTGCACCATTGTGTCAAAAAATATGTGAGTGTTCTGTATCAAGTGGCATGTCTGGGGGTGGGGGTGGGGGAGATTTTTTTGTAAATATTAAGCCATATCTCTTATTTCTCTCAAACTTATTTCCCACAGCACTCAGTTCTAGTTCTATTTAATAGTTTGTTTATTTCTCTTGGGGTTAATATTTTCGTTAGAACTTGAAATATAAACTCATTTTGACATTTCAATTTTGGCTGTTCAAACTAAGAAACAACACAATGCTGAAATATGGCACACCAAAATCCTGTTATAAAATGCCTTTCGAATTGTATAGAGAATCATTTTAAATTCAGTTGTGGTGAAATACAGTCACTCCCTAATTTGGAAATCACAGGGGAAATCACAAAGAAACAAAACAAAAAAAGGGAACTAGGATGGAGGGAAGATATTACTGGCTGAAGGAAGCAAACACAGATAGATAGAGGGTTTACAACCTACCTGGAAAGTACCTAATTCTTTATCAACAGCAGCTTTTGAGGCTCTTTTGAAGCACTGGGGTTTTTAATGATTTATGAGGGCAATCAATCACTCCCTCAGCATTTTTGATGCCATCTTATCCATGACTCTAATATCAGAAATATGGGTTTGAGTGGTTGTGATTAAGCTCTATTACTAGATCTCCTAACAATATAAAGGTTAGGTGTGCAATATAGGAAAAACTAATCTTCACCACTACTTAGGGTAACAGGCATTATTAAAAAGAATATTCTTGATTTTTAATTTTCCACCAGGCTAATGTCCTTGTTCCAATTTATAAGGCAAGGCCTTCCATGAAAGACATTTATTTACTCAGTTGGGAATCTGGTCATCTGCTATTTCATCCCTAATAGAAAGAATGAGTGGAATAGCCTAAATATACAAAATCTTTCTTTAGTCTTATTAGGGGGGAAAAAAAGGAAACACCTATTTATTGGATTAAAAGGAAGAACTTTCCTTACAATGGAAACACATTTTCCTTTGGGAGAAACTTATAGAATCATATTTATCAAAGAAAGCCTACTTCGTATTTCTTTTTTTAAATCATGGCTCAAATATAGGACTGAATACAATACAGAGAATCCAAACACTGTCTCTTAGTACTTGAAACACATACAAATTTGTTTTTATGGTACGCCCTGAAGACCTTAATAAAACTCAACTCTAAACATTTCTCCTCTTGCTACCTAAGACTGTATCTAAAGTAATATCAATGGTCAAATATTTTGTTCAAAAAGATCACAAGTATTAGAATTTCTTTCCTTTTTTTTTTCATTGAAAAAGTTTACTCTGAAATAGGTTAAAAAGAAACAACCAAATTGTTCTCTTCTATTCTAAAGTCTTGGTGAGATTCCTGATCTTACAGGGACATCCCAAATGATAGTACTTACAGATCCTGTTCTACTTTCTTGTCTAAAGCATATTCCAAATCAGTAACCAGCATCTTCTGGTACAGGTCCTGCAGAGCCTGCCTGGATGTCCAGACCTCGGCTGGACCCAGCTTAGAATCTGAGTAACAAAACAAAAACAGAACAGTAGATGATAAACAGATAGTTAAGACCATTATGCCACACCAACGATTCCTTTACTCTCCATTCCCCAAAGCAAAAACATGCTTTAAACAGATATCATAGATAGCTGCAGAAGTTTTATACTACTACATTTCAGATGACTTTCACCTTTTGGCTAATGACTACATCTGTTTCAAAATGCTTCTCTTTTTGTCTTTTAGTTTTGAAATAATGCCATGAAATGAAAAAGGCTTAAAAAAAGAGAATGGTTCACCCTTTGATCTTGGTTTGGATTTCTATGCATTCATACCATAGGAAGCCATATGCCTCATAATAAGTCACCCCATTTGAAATGACGGACTGCCAAGTTGGTCTGTTTACTCTCATAACTATATCTCTTTGTCCAAAGAAGCTTTTCTCTTTTTCTTTTGAATCATTTTCACAATTGTCCTTACAGAATCCTCCTGTCAGCTCACAATCCAGCAGCTGTTTGGGCATTCTGCTATTACTCCTACTCTCCTATGTATGTCAAGCCAATAAAGTCTTGACAGTGAGTGTTATTTTAACCATCGGTAGACTGCTTGCCAAGACACTTTTTTGAGCAATACGTACTTGCTATTTAATGTAAATGAGGACCAGTAGCAGACAGTGATTAAACTGCTCAAGAGGCCAAATGAGAGACTGGGTGCAAGATGAAATCAGAAAGTCAGGCTATAACTATATGTAATACCAAATTGGGGCCATATTGTCTGCCAGAGTCCTACAAGGCACATTAGCCTTTCTGATTACTAGGCTTATGAGTGCAATAATTGACAGTGAGCTGCCTCAAGAGAAGAACTTAATAATGGACTTTGCAATTATATATTTCCGGCTGCTAGTTAGCCTGTCTGGTTGCATTTAGTATTTTGCCGCTGCACAATGGCATAATCTTCACTCTCCTTTAGGTCTGCTATTAGTATCTACAGCCAGCATAATCCTGTTCTGCATACAGAAACTCCCAGACATCAGAGTTAATCCTTACAAGAGTTTGCTGGCTACTAAAAAATAGGGCCTATTTTTTGGTATCAGGTTCTCGGTCCCTTCCTTATTAAGCTTTTAATGACTAAATAAATAGATTTATAGATTTATTCAACCCTGCTTCAATTCACTGATTGCAGGAAAAGGAATGTAAGGGATCATTAACTCTGACCTATCAGTGAGACTGTCATTTAAATGAGCAGACTTAGTATCTTAAGGACAGGTCACCTTCTGGGCAGGTCAAATGTCCCCTACAAAAGTCAAACCCTAAGCCTACTTACTGCGGGTGTTCAAGAGTTAAGAAAATGTAAAAGGTATATAGATGGCTTAACATTGTTCCATGCACAATTTCTGTCACGCAATATAGATTATGCTTACAATGCCAATACAAGAGCATAATACAGTAGCTCAGAGCTGACATCAGAATCCATAGTATGGAAGATGATGACAGTTATGTTAATAATGGGAAGAACTATAAACCTATAAAAAGTGTTTTTGGTTTTTCCATTATTTTTCTTGAGCAAGATGACAATGAGATTACCTAAAATTCTTAGAACATTAGCCTGCAATTCTAGAGGTTGAGAAAAAGAGATCTAAATAGCCCATTTCCTCTTGGTTGTAAATTTTGGCAGGTATGCTGCTTACAAGTTTAACTCTTTGCAGGTTTCACTGCAGAACTAAAATCTTCAAAAATTAGCATGAGATCCATTAGAACTTATTTTTTTTTTTACATTTTAGGATGGTTATAGAAAGCGTATTGCTGTTATAGAGAACATATTGATCACTACATAGTTATTGCCATATATTTCCTTATTTTGGAGTTAAATTCATCTGCTCCTTTTAGTGACTAATTCCAGTTATCCTTTCAAAAACACCTTGGCTGTTACTCAAAACAAAAAAGGTGAGAAAAGAAAGAAAAGTGGCAAGGTAGCTCATTCAATTTCAAGGACTTTCAATTTGCTAGAGTTTTCCTGCAAACATTTTTTTCTGAAGGTTTACCTACTGTTCAAGTTTGGGGAATTATAAACACAAAGATATAAATCTAATACTATGAGATATTTGTGTTTATATGGTATATGAATTATTTTTTCTGTATCTCTTAAGTAGCTGATAAATAGTTTGTAAAAATTAAATGAGTATATGCATTAAATTAAGTAATATTCAACTCAGTGTAGCACAGATAACATAAAAATTTTGACAAGCCATCTAAGTAAGAATTCAAAGTATAAAAACAATAAATATTTAAAATAAATAGTAAGTTATCATCCCCTCTGGCAACCAGGACAGTACTACAAGTAGTATAATAAGATGATACACTTCCCTTAATTTAATGGTATAAAATAAGTTGTGAAGAACAAAAGAGCCAGCGAATACCTGTCATGTCAGCCTTCAGGACTTCTGCCTGCCTAAAAAAGGGAAAAAGAACCTCAGTTAGAAACAAACTAGGCTCACCCAACATAAGTAACACTAAAAGTTAAGTAAAATTATATATGACAGTAAGAATGTATAACAGCTCTATTTGTGGCACTGCAAATAGTGTCCCTGCTTTAATGTTTAGAGTAGCATTAGATCTTGGCAAATTGATGCCATTCCTTACAAGTTCACAGGGTCATCGCGAACTCTTCTACTGAGTGGAGTTCATTTTCTTACTGTTTACCTCCAAATTTTCCCTCCATGAGGCCAGGAAATTCTATGTTTCTCAATTCACTAGCCACTATAACTATTTCAAATCTCCATTCTCCTCAATTCTTTTCGGCAAAGGACAGCCCCATACCTCAGGAAAAACAATGCCCAGTTACTAAACACTTAGAGTCACAGAGCCCTCTTCTTTCTTACTCTTGTTAAAATACTAGCAGTACTGCATCTCTTACTTAAGACCAGTAATTACATTTAGGTATGCTCTTTCTAACCTTTTTAAGGACTTCTGCTCCTTTAATTACTCTCTCCCCTCTTTCAATAATTTAAAAACTTCCCTCTCTATTGGATCCTTCTCACAGTATTTAAACATGCCCTATTCTCTCACAGATTTTAAAACCTTCTATCCTAGATTTTCCTCTAGCTGCTGCTTCTTTTCTCTCTCCCAAATTCTTCAAGAATTGTCTATATTCAAGAGGTCCAAAACTGAACTCATGACCCATCCCCACCCCCATCCCTGGTTCTCTTTCTAGTGATTTGTACCTTAGCAAATGTATCATGGCTTTCCAGTTGTGAAAAGCAGACACCTGGAAGTCATCCATGATAACATTCTCTCAAATCCCTCGTAATCTATCAACTCCAAAAAAGTTTACCTACCAAATACATCTTGAATCTGTAGCTCTCCCTTTACTTCCTCTTCAGTCACTATAATTCAAGTTACAACCATCCCTTGCCTGGACTATTGCAAAGCCACCAAATTGTTTTCTCCACTTCACTCTTGTCTCATTTCATTCTGCTCTCTCCACTGCTATCAGAGGGATCTTTAAAAAAATGCAAATCTGACCTCACCAATTGCACACTTAAAACCCTTTAATGATTTTCCACTGCTTTTAGGGGTAAAAACCAAGATCTTTATTAAAGTGGTCTACAAAGTCCTCTGTAACTGAATAGAGTCTCTGTACTCTACTTCTACCATTATTCTCTTCTCTCCTGGGTCTCTGTGTTCCAGCCCCTGGACTTCTTTCTGGATTCTCCAATGTGCTTGGCTCCCTTGACGCTCAGGGCCTTTGTAAAGAAGAGTCCCTTTGCTAGGAATACATCTTCCTCCTTTGTCTGGTTAATTACTCATCCTTTGTCTCAGTAGAGACATTACTTCCTCAGGAAGCTTTACTTGAACCCTGCATACATGAAGGATATTCCTGTTTTATGCTCTCAAAGCACTTGTATTTTTTCTTTACAGTGTGTATCACAGATTTTAGGAATGCTCACCATCACAACTTCTTTGCCTACATAGTGGGCATTCAATACATATTTTTTAAGTGAAGAAAGGAAAAAGGCTAAATTATTTTCATATACTCTAAAAAGGTAAGTATATAAACTTACGAGATTTCCATTTTTAAAAACAAAATTTGACATAAAAGCTAGAGAATATTTAGAGATTCTATAAGTTTTACTGTAAATGCTTTATATAATTTATTATTTGATAACAATTGTGAATTTTAGCTTCATCAAAACATAACATGAATCTTTTTGTTTTCTTAGCTTTTAAAAAGATATCTATATTTTTTAAAAATTAAGCTTTCAAATAGAATCACAATAGGATGATATAGAAACCACAAACCACAAGAACTATCAATATAAATGAACAATACCAAATAAACAGCTACACTTAGTCCTAAAAGGTAACATCACATCAAATTCCATTATCCATAAAGCCTAGTTTGAGTGTTAAACTTTAGCCGTAAAAAAAAAAAAAAAAACACCTCACAAAGTATTTGATTTATGCCCTTAAAACCTAAGATCAGGGGCTTCCCTGGTGGTGCAGTGGTTGAGAGGCCACCTGCCGATGCAGTGGACACGGGTTCATGCCCCGGTCCAGAAAGATCCCACATGCCACAGAGCGGCTAGGCCCGTGAGCCATGGCCACTGAGCCTGTGCGTCTGGAGCCTGTGTTCCACAACGGGAGAGGCCACAACAGTGAGAGGCCCGCTTACCAAAAAAAAAAAAAAAAAAAACCTAAGATCATACTTAGGAATAGCACACATCCTAACCTACCAACAACCTCCTCTCCTCCCCCACCCCAAAACCCTCCTGAAGTACTAACTTATGAACCTTATACTGAGACAGCCAACCTTACTTATGCATCTCCACTGGATTCAATACCTTTCATTCTGAGCTGCCAAGTTACAAAGGACTTATTTCACAATGCTTCCATATGTTAGCTAAAAATACATACTCTAGTTTATACAAGATACACTTAGGATCATGTGTCTAATGATTGCTTTCTCTTTCCAAACAAGATTTGCTTGTAAAGATGAACAAATGTCATCTTGGTATGCTAACATCTGCCTAACGAGGATACCAATTTCCAGTCAAATGAAGATCATATTGAGCATATAATAGGAACTATTTCCAAATAATCTGCTTCTCTGATGGGCCATCAGTAAGAGAAGAACTATAATTCTACCAGTTTCTGGAGCAGGCTTCTAGGCTTTGATAAACAAAGATCAAAATTTCACTCTACATTTTTATACACTATAATCTGCCCAAGAAAAATGTAAAACTAAAAATCCAAACACTAACAAAAGTGCAAAAATGTCATAAAAACTATCTGACACGAATGTTCAAGCATTTTGAAATTCCAAGAGTTCTGATTCCTTATTAACACAGGGGAAGAGATGCTCTTCTGTGCACAGTTCTCTCCTAGGTTCTGAAAGAGACATGTGTTAATGACTAAAATAACCTTGCTAAATTGAAATGGTGAAAAGCTAGCTAAATGGAAAATGTAACAACCCTGGGAGATAGCTACTATGATTCCCATCCCATAAACAAGGAAGTTGAAGCTCTGAAATAATTTGTCCATAGTCACAAAGCAATTAGGTACAATTAAGTACAAACTTAGTTCTTTCTCACTCCAAAGTCCAAGTCATTTCTATTTCTTTTAAATTAGAATAAAAAAATTCTATGACATAAAAAGCTAACGTAGACTTATCTAGGTTCAGTTTTGTGCTCTGTCGATTAAACCCTAACATTTAAGACAACTAGTCTAAATTACAAAATCGGTTCAGGGACTTCCCTGGTGGTCCAGTGGTTAAGAATCTGCCTTCCAATGCAGGGGATGTGGGTTCGATCCCTGGTCGGGGAACTAAGATCCCACATGACGCGGGGCAACTAAGCCCGTGCACCACAACTACTGAGCCTGTGCGCGGCAAACTACAGAGACCACGCGCTCTGGAGCCCACATGCCACGCACCGCAACAAAGAGCCCACGTGCTGCAACGAAGGGCAACCAAGATCCCACGTGCTGCAACTAAGGCCCCACACAGCCAAAAATAATAAATAAATAAATTAAATAAACAGATATTTTTAAAAAGACCACATTAGGAAATAAATACCTGGGATTTTTATCAAAAGGACCACAAGAAGTAAAATTCACATTCTAGTGCAGTGGTCAGCCTGTGGATGAAATTCCCTCCTTCACACTGGATCAATTTTTATAAATAAATTTTATTGGAACAGTCCCGCCCATTCGTTTACATATTGTCTATGGCTGCTTTCTGCTACAAGAGCAGAGGTGAGTAGCTGAGACAACAATCACATGTCTCACCAAGCCTAAAACAGTTACTATCTGGGCCCTTTACAGAAAATTCTGGCTCTCCTGCTTCAGGGAGTACTTCATCAAAAATGAGAAGTCGAATATGTGTAAGTTCCCAAACCAAACAGTTTTCCCATATGAGGAATCATCAATAACAGTTTCCTCAGACTAAAGATCTATTTTTATTTGTTAATGTCATAATCTTGTCACAAAGAAGACTATGTTAAAATATAGTCTCATGTAATCAGAAAGTTAGTACTTGTAAGCCATGCTATATTTCTGATGGAATTAATTTGTAAATTGCTTAAAACATGGTTAGGTTTATATATTATTATCCACTAACTCTTCCTTTTTCTGTGTACCAAAAATACCCATTTAGATAGGTGAGAGGGTTAAACTAAAAATTATCTCACAAGAAAAGGAATCCCTATTCTCCCACCCCTATACAACTCTTAGTTTTTTTTAATAATGTATAATATACAAGAAATCAAATCAATAGATACGTGATCTTATACCAACTGCTTTCATAAAGATTAGCACAAAATTGGCTATTTGATTATTTTACGTTTTTATAAAGAAAAAATACTACACCTCAATGACCTACTGGTTTTGTTAAAGACCAATATTGTTAAAGATTAACGTTACAATGCTTATATAGAGAGACAATAGTTTTTAAATGTTTCCTCTTGGCTTCTAGAAGGTGTGGCCACATGAGATCCTTTTTATTCTTACTTTAAGCTAAAGGAATTAATGAAAAGAATGAATGAATGAAGAATCCAAGAAGTAAAATCATCATGCCTTCAATAATAAAATAGCACTATTAAATAGTTATAAAATATAAAGCTTTCAAAATACTAAATATATTGTCTCAGTTCGTAAATAAGGGAAATTAAGCATTTCTATCAAACACTAAAAGAGAAAGTCATTAAAAGACTGAATAAAATTTGAAACATTCAGTGATAATCAAATACGTTTAAAGCTAACCATCTGAAACAATACTCTTGGAGAGAACATGATCATCAAGATCTATAAATACATTTAATGCATTCTAATGCACTAGGTATATACTAAAATAGCTTACACTATATTTAGCACTTATTATTGCCAGACACTGTTCTAAAGTAAGGGCTTTCCATAGGGTAATCATTCAATCCTCACTATGTACTATTATTGCCCCCACGTTATAGCTGAAGAAACCCAAGGAGATAGAGATTAAGTAACATGCCCAAAGTCATCAAGTTAGCAAGTAGTAGAGGTAGCATTTTAACACCCTGATTCCAGAGGCTAACTCCTAACCATTGTATCATAGTTCCCCTGTTATACAAGGCTGTAAAGGGAAAAAAAAAAAAAAGGAATGTTTGATAGTAATTGCCCAAAGAATTGGGGTTTTCAAAGGTTAAACATTTTATGGTAATTTTTTAATAATGTCACTAGAGGAAAAAAACTAATGGTTATCTTCTTTAACAAATAGCTTGATTATACATAGCACTGATATAACAATGCAAGGTAACAAATACAGGATAATCTCTCTTATGATCACACATTAATATTCATGGTTTAAAAATATAGGACATTTCCAAATCAGGGGCCGATACAATGAAGGATTCCTTTTACCTGGCCTTCCAACCCCCTTTCTCGTATGAGCAGAACATAGGAATATAAGCCAATATCCACTAAACTCACAGTTGTTACGGAAAGGTAAATCAGGCTGTTTTGTTCTGGGAGGTAATGCTAGAGCAACTTTTTTTTGGAAATTTAAATAAAAGCCACAGCAGGTTTTATTTCAAGATAATTTGTTTACCTATTTCCATAAAGTACTACGGAGTATTTGGGATAACAGTAGCCAACAATTATGACCATAAACATAATAACCTAATGATAATTATTTGTGTTAAATAACAGGCCAGACAGTAGACACTATAAGGTGAGTGTGTGCTTACACATGCAGACACACATGCACATATACACTTAGATCTTTAAGATATCACCAAGTCTCATGGCATTAATCAGAAAAAAATAAATCACATCACTCTACTGTTGAATTTCACATAGAAAAGAACATCTAGGGAAGATGCTGCTCCTAAAGGAGCTTTTCTCAGTAAGGGATAATAAAAATACTAACTTGCTTTCTCTCTTTATGGAACGTTTTGGCACGAATTTTCAAATCTCCTGACACTCCACTGCTCTATATTACAACGTTCACTCCACAATCTATACAATTTGAATATGTGTACCTAGTTTTATAAAGGGCCATTTCTGGTCTGGGAATCTCAAAGTATGAGAAGGAGTTATTCTTCCAGGCAGAGAAAATATCACAACAATAAAAACAAAGCTGGGCTTCCCTGGTGGCGCAGTGGTTGAGAGTCTGCCTGCCGATGCAGGGGACACGGGTTCGTGCCCCGGGCCAGGAGGATCCCACATGCCGCGGAGCAGCTGGGCTCATGAGCCATGGCCGCTGAGCCTGCGTGTCTGGAGCCTGTGCTCCGCAACGGGAGAGGCCAGAGCAGTGAGAGGCCCGCGTACCACAAAAAAAAAAACAAAAAACAAAGCTAAGCCAGTGAAGGAGGTAGATTGATGGATCAAATGCACGGTAGGAAGCTACAGAAGATGAGCTGGAGAATCAAGGAAGAGAGCAGACTGTGAGGCCTTGTATGACATGTTAAGGAGCTCAGATTCTATCTTTTAACTACTAGGAGAACAGTGCTGAGTTTTAAACAGGGGCACAGCATTGTCAGAATTGCATTTTTAAAAGACTACAACAACAAGATGCATGGAAGGTGGATTTTAAAAGGGCGAGACTGGAAGAAAGGAAGTGATAATACAGATGAACAGAAAAGCCTCGATTCAAGAAATATCTGGAAGTAAAATCAGCAGGAGAAAAATAAAGCAGAGGAAACAGTCTAAAATCATTCCCAGATAGTTGGCTTGGACATCTGGGTATTTGACAAAGTGGGGGTGAGCAAGCAGACACTTAAAGATGAGTGTCAAGCACAGGGGAGACATCAAGACCAGGGATACAGTGTTGGAGTGATCAGCACAGCGATGGTAGTTAAAACCGTAAGAGTAAATGTAATTGCCCAGAAAGGCAGAGGGGTGGTGCTAGCTCCCTATCTTCATTTTTAAGTGGCAGATAAAAGAAAGACAGCCCATGAAGAACACCAAGAAGAAACTACAGGTGTACGAGAGCAAGAGAAGAGTGGTTAGGGAAAAGAAGAGGATAAAAAGGAAGAGTATTCAACAATCTCAAAGGCAGTGGATAAATACTATAAGGATTGGAAGGTGTGTTAGATTTGGTGAAATAAGAGTCAACGATAGCCTTGCCAGACAAAGAAAAAATGTCAAATTGCAGTGAGAATGAGGAACAAATGAGAAGGAGAAGTTTAAGGCAACTCTTAAGACACCGGGCTGTGAAGAGAAAGAGAAGGGGGCCATGGGTAAAGAGACGTTGCTTTTTTTCAATGGGAGAGACTTGAGCATGTTTAGAATGAAGAAAAGAAGCTAGGAAAAAGGAATAGCTTGAAGATATAGGAAAGAACAAAACTAACAGAGCATGATTCTGGAAGAGATGAAAAGACATGAGAATGTGAAAAAGACAGGAGGCAAGACTGGCTTTGAAAAAGAGGCAGGATGAAATTGGAGGAAGGTAAGATTAGACAGAAATACGCTAGGAAAATTTGGGAGTAGTGCAGGGTGGAGAGATGTCCAGAGAATTCACTGCTACATTGCCTCAAATTCAGAGATAAAGTAGGAGAATCAGATCAGTGTCTGAAACTAAGAGGGAGATTAACTGAGGAGAATGGTAAATCTCTAATTACAAAATCAATAGGCAAAAGAACCTGAGAAAAAGTGATGAGTGCCATATGGATTAGACACAATGGAAAAATGTGAGGAAGAAGGTTCCCTAACACAGAGAATAATGCCTGGTATGTCATAGCTGTTCGCTAAAATGTTGCTGAATTAATGAATGGTAAAATGTGCATCATACTTAAGGCAATTTTATGTAACACAAAATGATACAGAATAAAAAAGACGTGGCCCTGAATCTGGGTTTTTTACATATTAGTAGTGCTACCTTGGAATTTCTTTCCAAGAAACTTCAATTTCCTCATCTACAAAACAGGGATACAAACTCCCTTTCGGAGTTGCTATCAGGAATAAATAAGACAACAGGTAAGTTACATAAAAGAACATGAGTGATAACTCCGAGAGGGAGGGTTAATCTGACTATGACTTGAATACTTCAGTGACCACCAAATTACTTTTGCTAATCTAGTCACTGACAAAGGATCCTTTCTGAAGCAACACACTAGGTTGAAGAAGACAACATTCCAAGGTGGAGGTCAAAAATCCTAGATACCATCACATAAGGCTAAGTGACAAAAGAGAAACTGTTTGAATGTAATAATGACCGCATTCTAGTATGCACATAAAATAAAACCAGAGATTGATACATAAAAATTGCAAAGAATTTATGTTATTGTACTTTTTGTTTCTCCCCAAACATTAGCTTTGATTATATAAAACTTAAAAACTCACACAACTAGGAAGTGGTAGAACTTGGGTTCCACCCTGCAGTCTGGTTCCAAAGCTCATAAGCGTTACACAGTAAAGCAAGTCTTCTGGAATGGCCTGGCTATAGGTGTCACTGTCATAGTATCAACTTGTAGGGGCAACTAGCAGTTCTCATTTAAAAGCCCCATCTCTAAGATCAAGCACCTTCACACTGTCATTTGAACTGATACAAGCTGCTGTGACAAGAGTTACCTGCAGAGGGCTTCTCTTATATACCATCATATACCTATTCTATAGGCACCTAGGAGGCTTGACTGCATCCAGGCTGACATATAGAACCAAGAACTGATGTTCCCTGCACTCAAATGAACTGCAATATATGTAACCCAAAACATAGGAATTTTTATTTTAAAGGATAATCTACAAGATAAAGCACATGTCCCTATGCTTATCATAAATATTCAGAGACCACATATATAAACATAAACATTTCTTAAATTTAAATGTTTAAAAATTTTCCTTGAACTATAAGATATAAACGCTCATGACAAAGTAAACATGCCAAAGTTCTTATGAAGCTACATAAGTTTAAAAAACAAACAAACAAAAAACCCCAAACCATTAGCACCCCCTCCCCCATCCTGGCCAATATCAAACGCTTCAGAAAGCTTCTAATTCTTGTACTAGTGTTCACAGTATATGAATACTTTAACATATATCTCTAAAAGGAATACAAACATGTAGAAATCCCTTGTAATTTTCATCCTACCTAATATTACTTGATTTCAGATGCTCCTCTGATTTCAAGTTTCCGGTCCTCATCTGGGACTTAAATGAAACGTTTTCTCCCACAATGACTATCTGCAAGAACATCCAATTTCTCATAAGGTAGAATGGTTTAAGACATTCTAGATAGAGGAGAGGAGGAAAATATGAGTTAACCCACAATAACAGAGAACCCCCTTGAAGAAAGTTAAATTTTCTCTTTATTTAAAATGATCTAATGTCAAAGGCAAAGGGAAAATATCAAAGCTTTTTTTCCTTTTTATATTTAGTTTCTTTAGAATACACATTTAAAAATTCTGTTTTGTATATTTCTAAAATTCTAGTTTGGGATCAAAGTGTTATTCTAATCTCCCTCCCTGCCTGCAAGCTGAGTGATCTCTATAAGGCAGAAACCAGTTACCCAGCAGGGCTCTTGCAGCACCAAGGTGAGAGTGCCCTGTAGAACACAGGAGCAGATGGTTGGTCCAAACTGGACTGCTTATGGAAGGAAAAACATGTAAAGTAATTAAACCACAATTATAGATGGTATAAATAATGCTTACATTCTAAGACCAGCTGAAAACGGCAGGTTTTAGATCTTCATTCACTCACTGAACAATGATTTGGTCATTTCTATGTACTAGATACAGTGCTAAGGACGAAGTATACAATGATGAACAAAACAGATTATAGTTCCTACCAGATTTAAATTCTAATGTGGACACAGACCAACAAGGAAAGAAGAAGCAGTAGAAAGTAGTGGTTAAAGGCATGGGCTTGGGTATCACGCTGCACTCAACGGCATGCCGGGAATAACTCAAGCCACAGGAAAGGCATAACACAATTTCTTAGAGACATCAAGTTAACTCAAAGATTTGGACAAAATAAATTAATTATTATTGAATACTGATAACTGCTTACATTTAAAATTATTATGTAGCAGATTCTATGCTAAATGTTCTATACACCTGATCTCACAGAATGGGAATATAAAATGTAGTAGTTAAGTACCTTATATTCAGACTGCCTGGGTTCTAACTATGCTCTGCCACTTATTAGCTGTATAACCTTAGGAAAACTGCTTCTCTATGCCCCAGTTTTGTCAGGAGTAAGAAGGAGATATATATATATAACTAAATATAAAAAGTACCTTCTTCATTGAGATGTTTTGAGGATTAAATGAGGTAACAGAAATAAAACACCTAGGATTGTTTCTTGTTAAATAAGCCCTCAAAACTGTTAGCTATTATTGTCATTATTATCATTATAGGTATTATTACTCTTCCCAAAAATCCTAAGATGTAAATGTTATTATCCTCATTCTAAAATGAGGATACTGAAGCTAAGAATGCACATTAATCAATTCTAGAATAGAAGACAAAGTTATTCATAATTTTTAACAATATAACACCAGTCTTAAGAGAAATTTCAAACATGCAGGAGGTCTATGTGGACTTTGGCTCCATACTTCCAAAGCATGTGACTTTAGTTGTACTTCAGTGAAAAAGACTGGGAGAAAATACCTCATGACAAAACCCAAGCTCATTAGTATAGTCTCATGAATGCCATAGGGGTTTGTTTAAATATTATAAATGTTTAAAAGGTCCCTGAATGAAAGAATAAAATTTAAGGTGAATATATAAAGAAAACTAATAATCACTGGGGATCTAGGTAATCGACAAGTGGATTACATAAACCATTATCGATTTAATTTTCATAGCAACCTGAGGTAACTACTATTTTTCCAATTTTATAAATAAATAAAGAAACAAAGGCTCAGAGATTTTAGGAAATTTGCCCCAAATCACAAAGATAGTGGGGTTCAAATCCAGGTGTATCAGAATTCCAGAACCTAAACTTCGTTTATTCATTATTCCATGATGCAATACAGACCTCAATTTTCAACAATTCACATGTTCAAAACTAAACTGTGGAACTTCTCTGGTGGTGCAGTGGTTAAGAATCCACCTGCCAACGTAGGGACACGGGTTTGATCCCTGGTCTGGGAAGATCCCACATGCCGCGGAGCAACTAAGCCCGTGCCACAACTACTGAGCCTGCACTCTAGAGCCCACGAGCCACAGCTACCGAGCCTGTGCATCACAACCACTGAAGCCCGTGCGCCTAGAGCCCATACTCTGCAACAAGAGAAGCCACCGCAATGAGAAGCCTGTGCACTGCGACAAAGGGTAGCCCCCACAAGGCAACAAAGGGTAGCGCAACTAGAGAAAGCCCATGCGCAACAACGAAGACCCAATGCAGCCAAAAAAAAAAAACAACACTAATTTGTGACTATTTTATTGCTTATGATTTTATTCAGAGTTTGCCTATTTAAAAGCATAAGACCCACCCATATTCCCCTTTTCCTTAAACCTGAAAAACTCTTCTCCAGGAAATCTTATTGGTTTTAGCCTCTGGTATACATTCTGTCCCAGAGGTCTCTCTAGTTCTTCTTCCCACTCTCTTCCTCCTCATCACAATGCAAAACAAAAATCCTAATTTCTAGAAATTTTTGATTAATAAGACAATTGACAACACAGGTTTACTATATTTTCTTACATAAATTATATAGGAAAAATAAACATACCCAGACTTCAATGGCAACAGCAGAACATTCCTTGGAGTGACCCTAAGTCATCACTACAAATAATTTGCACTGCAGCTTAGGGCAATAGCTATTCATAGAAAGAGTTCTTGAATACATGGTAAAAAAGGGGAGATGATATCTGTGTGGACAAATCTTCATGCTATACAACTTTCTTAGATACCATCTAAAATAAAGATCAAACAAATTTTATTATTCTCTCCCACACTGCTCCCCAAAGGAAAGATACAGCCTAGCCTCACTGTGATTCCAACATCACACAAAACCCACTTTTTAAGTTCTTCTTTGCTAAACAAGAAGAAAAAAAAAAAAACCTCTTTAGTTGCAAAATGTACAGTAAATAACATACAATTCTATAGCATATTAACAAAATCAAATTACTAGCTGACTTAGGCAGCAGATCCAAAGAAATTAAGAGTTTATACCATATCTGGCTCATATCAATTACACAAAAAAATATCTGAAAAGTTAATGACGGAATATTTTCCAAATCTGATGAAAGTTATAAACCCAGATATCCAAGAAGCTCAATAAACTTTGAGCATTTGAGCACAAAAGAAAACCATACAAAGGCACTGTAATCAAATGGCTGAAAAGCAATGATAAAGAGAAAATCTTAAGAGCAGGCAGAGAAAAAAATAAAGATAAGAATAATGGCAAAATTCTTATCAGAAAAAATGCAAGCCAGAAGATAATGGAATAATATCTTTAAACTAGTGAAAGAAAAAAAAAGAACAAACCCCAAATCCTATCAATCTATAATTTTATATCCAGCAAAAATATCCTTTAAAACTGAAGGTGAAACAGATATTTTTAGAAACACAAAAGCTGAGAAAATTTGATGCCAATAGATCAATACCATAAGAAATATTAAAAACAAGCTCTTGAGGCTGTTAGAAAATGGTACCAGATGGAAACCTGGAACTACACAAAGAGATGAGGAGTGTCAGAAATAATAAACATGTAAGTAAATGTAACTTTCTTCTTCTGTTTTTTTAAAATTTATTTATTTAATTTTTGGCTGCGTTGGGTCTTTGTTGCTGCGCATAGGCTTTCTCTAGTTGCAGTGAGTGGGGGCTACTCTTCATTGTGGTGTGCAAGCTTCTCCTTCTGGTGGCTTCTCTTGTTGCAGAGCACGGGCTCTAGGCACAGTAGTTGGGGCTCGCGGGCTCTAGAGCGCAGGCTCAGTAGTTGTGGCGCACCGGCTTAGCTGCTCCGCGGCATGTGGGATCTTCCTGGTCCAGGGCTCGAACCTGTGTCCCCTGCATTGGCAGGCGGATTCTTAACCGGTGCGCCACCAGGGAAGTCCTACTGCTTCTTTTTTTAACCAGGTATAAGGCACCATGCTAAGAACTTTTACTCTGTTATCTAATTTATTCCTTCTCAAACCCTAGGAAACATATTATTTCCATTCTAACACTGAGGAAACTGGAATCAAAAGGTTAGATAACTTACCCAAGATCATACACCCCGTTTTCAAACTCAGGGCTGCCAGAAAGTAAAGGTCTTACTCTTAAATCACTATACCTTTAAGTGCTGTGCTTGGCTAATGCTCATATTTGGAGTATCAGGCTAAACTTTCTGATAATATAGCTCCACTTTTGAAAGCAAAGTAACACACTGACAAGGTAAATCCCATGAGAGATAACAGCTTTCGATATAAGAATTATCCTGAACATAACAAGAAAAAGACAAATAGAAAAAGTACCAAATTCAAATAGAGTTAGAAAACAAAACAAAACAAGGAAACACATGAAGACATAAACAAGGCCAGAGCAAAGAGTCATAACAGACATTAGTAAACTGAAATACATTCATACATGCTTTGAATGAATATTCATCAAATATATGCAAAGATTCCACTATGCATCAGGCACTGCAGAGGCCTTAGGGATACAAGTGTTAGCAAAACAGTCCCTGTCCTCAATTAAAAAAAGAGTCTTTGGAGTTAAAAACAGAAGCCTTTGGTGACCTGACCAAGTATAGTTTCAGTGGAAAGGTAGGGGTAGAAACCAGAGAACAATGGGTTGAGGGAGTCAGTATAGACCATGTTTATAAGGTGATAAATGGGGAAGATAAATATAGAACAAATGCTAGGGAAGGACAGGTTAAGGGAAGCTTGCTCAAATGTTTATGACAAAGCTCCAATTAAGGAGGGAAAAGGTTGAATATAAAAAAAAGTCTGTGGGCTTCCCTGGTGGCGCAGTGGTTAAGAATCCACCTGCCAACGCAGGGGACACAAGTTCGAGCGCTGGTGCGGGAAGATCCCACATGCCAGTGGAGCAACTAAGCCCATGCTCCATAGCTACTGAGCCTGCGCTCTAGAGCCTGTGGGCCACAACTACCGAAGCCCACACACCTAGAGCCCATGCTCCACAGCAAGACCGCAATAAGAAGCCCGCACACGCAACAAAGAGTAGCCCCAGCTCGCCGCAACTAAAGAAAGCCCGTGATCAGAAATGAAGACCCAACGCAGCCAAAAGTAAATTAAAAAAAAAAAAAAAAAAGTCTATGAGATCCAGAGCAAAAACAAAGAAAACCTCCTTAATAAGGAAGATGAGAACCTTTTCCTTTCTAAGAGCGACAGAGGCAAGGACTAGGAGAGGAAGGAACAGGAAGCAGATCAGTCCCACCAAAAGGTTTTTATTTTTATGTTCAAATAAAGACCATTTGCTGAGAGTAAAACTTCAAGAAAACAGCAAAAGTTTAACTACTGTAAAGAAATGGGCAAAACTGGGGGGAAAATCAACTAATAGGTATTGAAGTGGAAGACTGCATTTAAACAACTGGCCAGTCTGTAAGATTTTTTTTCCAGTGAGGCTATCCATAATACCCAAAGAAGCATATTTTCAGAATCATTCAGAGCAGATTTTCCTAGACAAGTGAGCTGGGAGGACAAGAGGACTGAGGATACTGGTAAGACAGGTTAAAGTAATATATCAAAAAATGGGCAGAAGAGCAAAAACAGGAGGAGGAAGAAAAGAAAAAAGCAGGAAGTGACTAATAGCGAAAAATTTGGAATCTACACTGGAAGTCCTGAACAGAGAAGCAGCTGGATTAATGCGGATCAGGCTGTGGTCAAAATGGAATGGTTGAATGTAAGACTTTAGAGGTAGAAGAATTCTGAAGAATAAAGTCTAAGATATAATATGGACATACATAAAGGTTAATATATTAAAGAGAAAGATTAAGAGAGAAAAGAAAAGAAAAAGGAGAGCTGCATTTTAAAGAGTGTTCTAAGAAAACATCAGTTCTATGAGCTGTGACATAGCTTTGGAAACCCCAACCTCTATCTCCCTCTTGGAGGTTCATAATACACATTAGCATGTTACAAACTATGAGAAGTCTTACATAAAGAATCCAGTTTAACCCCGTATTTTGAAATTTATTTTGCCTCGGATATATTGAGAACCCTAACATATATGAACTTCCCGTGTTCAGCGGAATACACTCTGGGAAATGCTAGAGTATTGGATAGACTTGTCTGTGTGTAATACAAGTAAAGACATCAAGGAATCTGCTTCAAAAAAAAGGTGAGATCATGAGACCTTCAGTACTGATGAGGATGTACAGAAACAGGTACTTTTCAAACACTGCTAGGGCCAGAATAAACAGTACAAACTTTCTGGCAACATCTACCAGGCATTATTTCCCCATTGCTGCTGTAACAGATTACCGCTAATTTAGTGGCTTAAAACAACACAAATTTTATTCTCTTACAGGTCTGAAAGTCAGAAGCCTGAGTGAGTCTCGGTAAAAATCAAGGTATCACCATGGCTGTGCTGCTTTCTGGAGGCTCTAGGGAAGAAACCTAGTTTTTGCGTTTTCCTTGTTATTGAGACTACCTGCATTCTTTGGCTTGTGACCCCCTTCCATTCCAACAGGATGTTATCCTCTGTGGTTCTTTTCTTTTCTTTTAAATTTATTTATTTACTTATTTTTTGGCTGCTTTGGGTCTTTGTTGCTGCACGCGGGCTTTCTCTAGTTGAGGCGAGCAGGGGCTACTCTTCGTTGCAGTGCGTGTGCTTCTCACTGCGGTGGCTTCCCTTGTTGTGGAGCATGGGCTCTAGGTGCGTGGGTTTCAGTAGCTGTGGCACGTGTGCTCAGCAGTCATGGCTCTCAGGCTCTAGAGCACAAGCTCAGTAGTTGTGGCACACAGGCTTAGTTGCTCCATGGCATGAGGGATCTTCCCGGACCAGGGCTTGAACCCGTGTCCCCTGTATTGGCAGGCAGATTCTTAACCGCTGTGCCACCAGGGAAGTCATATCTCTCTGGTTCTGATTCTTCTGCCTCCTTCTTCCACAGTTAAAGGATTCTTGTGATTACACTGGGCCCACCAAAAAATCCATGATAATCTCTTTATTTTAAGGTCAGCTGATTAGTAACCTTAATTTCTTTCCCCTTGCCATGTAACATAATATATTCATAAGTTCTGGGGATCAGGATGTAGACGTCTTTTGGGAGGCGTGTTACATGGCCTGCCTACCACGCTTAACAAAATATTTTGAAATGTGCATATCTTGTCATTCAAATAAGCATGCACAAGAATATGTGTGTACCAGGATGTTCATTACAGCATTTTTAAATAATAATAAAGTATTGGTAACAACACACATTTTCACTGTTAGGAATTCAGTTTAGAAAATTACAGTACTGTAATTTTCAGCATGCTGACGTTTCCAATGATGCTTTAGATATATAATTATGAACATGTCTTTGATAAAATGTCAAGTGACAAAAGATTACAAACTTTTGTAATGAGAACAATCCCAGTTGTTAAAACTAAATACATACATATGTTTATACAAGTATGTGAATGCTAATATACATATAAAAAAATAACTGAAAGGCTACACAACCCTGGATGGTAGGGTGACTATAAGTTCCTGTGTGCCTCGAACAGTCCAGATTTATGCCTGATGTCCCAGCAATAATTAGCACTCTCTTTCACTGTTATATGATCACTCTTAAAATTTTCTGGGTTTTGTTTTGTTTAAAACAAGTATGTATTACTTTCCTGGATGCAGAAGTGGCAAGAACCAGATCTATATTACACGTGAAATTTTAAAAAACTAAAGTAATTTTTAAGAAATATGTTTTCTAATATATGAATCTGCAAACACTAATTGTGAATCATCTAAATTATATATATATTATACCACTTGACAGCATCAATGACAAACAGATACCAAAAGGGAAAATTTTTCATTTTTAAAAGCACTGCCCAAGTGTGCACAGTGGACAAGGAGGGAGCAGATTACGGCCAATGCCAACTCTGCCACTAATGAGGTACTCATTTTCCTTCTCTACAAAATGCCAATCCAGTTATGTAAGGTTATTGGATAGAAGAACTTAAGAAAACAATTATATAAAAGCATTCTGAAAAGTATAAAGCACTAGTAAAATGTAAGATGATACTCTTGAGGAATAAAACAGCCTACTTCACAGTTAAGACCTGTCAACTACCTTATACCCATTTAAGGCACAATTGCTGCCAACCAACTCAAAGACTACAAGTTTTAAGGTATATATTCATATTCAGAAATGCAGAACATGAAAACAATGCATAAATTAGGCTCTTTACCCACCTAGAACTATGGTGGGTTTTATATATACATCTTCCCATGTAATTCTCCCAATACTTCTATCATTGTCATTTTATAGACAGTAAAATACAGAGCAAAGAGCTAAAACTAGAGAGGTTTAAGGTCACACAGCAGAGCTGGGATCTGAACTCAGGACAACCTAAATACAAACTAGGCCAATCTTAATTCAAAGGCTTTGCTCATTCAACTCACTACACTATGTTGTTTTCATAGGAAGCCAAAAAAAACCCTGTATTGGTTTACAGACAACCTAATTAACATATTTTTTCTTTTTTTAAAATTAATTAACATATTTTTAATTAGCAAGTGACTAACATGTTAACATTTTCAGAATCTATGACCAATATGCCTTAACCTTTGAGTTGTGCTTCTTAATATTCTGACCTTTTTTCATGGAAAAGCAAAGCAAAACTAATGATTATTTTAGACAAATAATGTTATTATTTCAGTTATCTAAACTAAGCAGAATTTTCTTTTTTTTTGGGGGGGGGGCCGCGCTGTGTGGCTTGTGGGACCTTAGTTCCCTGAGCAGGGATTGAACCCAGGCCCTCGGCAGTGACAGCACAGAGTCCTAACCACTGGACCGCCAGGGAATTCCCTAAACTAAGCAGAATTTGAGAAATATGTATTTTAGATATTAAAACACAAAATTTTCACTTTAAAATATCTACACAAACTGCGTATGTGTGCAGAAGTACAAAATTTTGCAGATGCCCTAAGATACTTTTTATATCCAAATTCATCCTGTGGTGGTTCTCTTAGCACTATGCTTTTTATCTTTTCCCACCAGCAATAAAAAAATTTTCAAGTAAGTATACCCCTAACTCATCTTTTCTTTGAATACCATCTTCCAATTCCATTTTACTCTGATTATCTTATATCTCATCACCACACAGTATCTCAAAGAAAATTTGGTTAGTTGTTGCCTGGTGAAGAACTAAATAATAATTCATGACCTTTCTAAGAAGCAGTATTAGTAAAACGCATTCTAATATACTATATTCCAACTAACATAGTACTGAAATAGTAGGGCTTTGGGAAGAGGAGGGATGGAAAAAGGACTCAACATGGTCAGTGAACCCATGGAGTTTTTGGAAATAGACTGAGGATATTAATGCATCAATACAGCAATTCTTTAAATATAATAGATTTCAGAATCATGCTTCTCACTTAAGACAGACACTACAGAAGGGAAAATGCCATCAAGAACTGTGGGAACAAAATGTTAATGATCAAAAGGGTCTACAACGGTTTTTTTTCTTTATGACAGATTTGAAAAAGTTAAATCCAAAGAGACTTCACTTAATGTTCTGATCTCATCGCCCAATGCTACAGAACTCCTTTCCGTACCTCCGCCTTCCATGTTTGATCTCAACAGGTGAGGGATTCTATAAAATAAGTCTATAAACTCAGTTATTTTCAGAATTTTCATGTATTCATTAAAACTCCCCCCATAATAATTTAATAATGTTCCAAATAACTAACTTTTGCCTAAGATGAGGCTACTGTCAAAAACATGGAAAGGAAATTTAAATATTTATGTATCTTAAAGGAAATACTGGAGGCATTACATAAATTTCTCATCTCTTCATATTCTAGTAGAAATACATACAACAAACATCAGCCATTTAAGTATAAATTATTCCCATAAGACTAATGAAAGGTTTATTGAAAGAGCACCTTAGACTCCCAAAGGAAATGCACAACGAGATTTAGAGTTCCTCCAACACACAGTCCCCAAGCATTTACTCATTCTGCCTGCTACATTCTTCCCTTCTTTCTTTTTCCCCCCACTGGAAAATAACTTTATTGAGATTCTACCAGCTGTATAATCTGTTCTGACATTAGGCCCCTTCTTCCTTTGCAATTCGGTCCTTCTTAAGTGGTCCCATGAACGCTTTCTTCTCCTCCACAGTCTGGAAACAGCCATGGCCAAATTTGGAGGTGGTGTCAATAAACTTAAGGTCTATCTTCTCCAGGGCCCGCTGTTTGGTCTGCACCAGCAAGGACTTGGCAAGGGTGAGCACTTGCTTCTTGGTTCCTACCACGCAGCCTTTGATCATGACAAAGTCATTGGTCACTTCACCGTAGTGGACAAAGCCACCCAGAGGGTTGATGCTCTTGTCAGACAGATCATAATCAGTAAAGGCATTGTTCTTGATCAGTTTGCCATCCTTGATGAGGTAGCCCTGGCCAATCTTGTAGATCTTCTTGTTGATCTCGGTGTGGTGATGGTAGCCTTTCTGCCCGGCCTGAGCCACAGAGAAGGCCACCCGTGCAGGACGCCACGCCCCAATACAGGCAACCTTGCGCAGCCCTCGGTGGGTCTTACAGGGCAGCTTCTTGGTGTGCCAACGGTTGGTGACCCCTTTGTAGCCTTTGCCCTTGGTCACCCCAATGACATCAATCATCTCATCCTGCCCAAACACTTGGTTCACAGGGACCTGCTGCTCTAGCCTCTCTCGGGCCCAGTCCAGTTTTTCGGCCTCAGTGCCTCCGTTCAGCTGGATCTCCATGAGGTGGGCCTTCTTCTGGCGTAGAGGAAGCAGGCGCATCTGGGTGTGGGCAATGACATGAATGACCTGGTAGTACTTCTTCAAGCTGCTGAAGTCCCTCTCCAGCTGCTTCTTGCCATCTACATCCTGCCACTTCTTGCAGTATTTGGTGAAGGCCTTCTTCTTAGATTTATGCCAGTTCTTATAGAAGCGTCTTTTGCATTCATCACTGATGTGCTCAGCAAAGATGGTCTTAAAGGTCCGGAGGCCTCGAGGTGTTTCCATGTAGCCCACAATGACCATGGGTGGCGTCTCCACAATGGTCACAGCCTCCACAACTTCCTTCTTGTTCACCTTGGACCCTGGCCTATCAACCTCCCTCACAATGTGGGTCATGCCAGCCTTGTAGCCGAGGAAGGCTGTGAGGTGCACGGGCTTGAAAGAGTCATCCTCGGGGAAGCTCTTCACCTTCCCGTGGTGCCGGCTGCTGCGCTTCCGAGGCAGAAAGCCCAGGGACCCATGCCTGGGAGTGGAGAACTTCCTGTGAGACATCCTGCTGTCGGATGCTGCCGGTAGAGCTTCTCTTCTTTCTTTACCTGACTAATCCTACTCATCCTGTAAGACTGACCTCTTGAGTTCAACTCCAGAAGCTATCTCTGAACTCCCGGGCAGTAAAAGTTCCACTTCCCTCAATATACTCATGGCATCCCTTGAAAACATTCACCTTGGTATTTACCACATTACAGCTGCCCCTTGCTATCAGCAGGGGATTGATCCCCAAATGCTCAAGTCCCTTATATAAAATGGTATAGTACTTGCATACAGCCTTTGTACATCCTCCCCATCCTCCTGTATACTTTAAAGCATCTTTAGATTACTTATAATACCTAATCCAATGTAAATGCTATGTAAATAGATGTAAATACAATGTAAATGCTACGTACACAGTTGCCTGCACTTGGCAAATTCAAGTTTTGCTTTTTGAACTTTCTGAAAAATTTTTTCCCCAATATTTTCCATCCGCAGTTGGTTGTATCCACGAATGTGGAACCTGCAGATACAGAGGGCCAACTGTATATTGAAATATCTGTGCAACATCCATCTCCCTCAGGAGACCACTAGCCTAAGAAACAAAAATCAGTTCATTTGCCTTTATATTCTTAGAGCCTAGCACTGGCATCCGTAAGTAATCCATAAATGTTTTGCAAAAATGAAACAAAGCATGAAAACTCTATTCAACACCCATTATGTACATTACGCATTTAAAAATTGCTGAGACATGATCTCTATCATACTCAGTCTAGCTGCAGAGATAATTCACGTACATAAAAAAAAGAGGTCACTAGAAATTTAAGAAATTATAAGTACCAAATGACTGAGAGACAGGAAATGCTACAGAAAGTCAATGACTGCAGAAATCACCCGGGTGGATATGAAATTTTCCCACAGAAGGTGAAACTTAAGAGAGTGGAGGATAGTACCTCCTGCAGGGGAAATGGCCTTGGAAGACAGATTAAAGCAGGAGTGGATAAACCATGTTTAGAAGACAATGAGTAGGTTACTCTAGCTAGGGCACTTGACTCTTTTCAAGAGGTAAGGAGATATCATGTGACAGAGATAGACGAGGGTCATTTTATGGAAGGCCAAGAATGCCAAACTAAGGAGCTGAAGTGAGGGAAAGCCACATACAAATGCTTGTAAATAGAAGCAATGCAAAATTAATTGGCGGGGGTGTGGGGGGGGGACAGGTGGTGGAGTCTGAAGGAGAACCGGAATTTAGTAAACATATGTGAACTTTTTTTTTTTTTTTAAAGGCTGACCACAATTTTATGAGATCAATGTTCAATTTAAAGATAAAGAAATCATGGGCTTCCCTGGTGGCGCAGTGGTTGAGAGTCCGCCTGCCGATGCAGGGGACGCAGGTTCATGCCCCGGTCCAGGAAGATCCCACATGCAGCGGAGCGGCTGGGCCTGTGAGCCATGGCCGCTGAGCCTGCGCGTCCGGAGCCTGTGCTCCGCAACGGGAGAGGTCACAACAGTGAGAGGCCCGCGTACCGCAAAAAAAAAAAAAAAAAGATAAAGAAATCAAGACCCAGAGATGTTGTTAGTTCAAAAACAGAGAAAGTAGTGGGTAGTGTTTAAAAACCCAAAGTCAATGCTTTCTTCTTGCTACTTCGAAGAACTGCAGGCAAGGTACAAGGTGAATACTATTTCAACAGTTATATATATAAATTGACAGTGCTGGAAATAGAAAAGAACAGACAACAGGAAGGCAGCATTTCCAAAGTGGTGTATGTGTGGAAGAGGGTGAGGAACAAACTGGGAGAACTCAAAGATGACTGCAAGGTTTTAAACCTGAATGGGAGGATGGGGAGTGGCAGCACCAATGAGGAAAATGAGAAAACATGAGGGATAGGGGAGAAGAGAAGGGTAAGGATTAATTAACAGTTTACCTTTAAGAGTGCTGACTTTGCTGTGACAGAAAGACTTCTAAAATTAGGAATGTCCAGAAGGCAGAGGTGCAAAATTATCAATTAGTCAGTGCCAGTGGCTAAATTCCAGGCCTTATATTGACACATAGCTAAAACTTACATGCTTACTATATGCCAGAACTATCCCAAGCACTTTACAAGTTAACTCACTTGACCTTTGTAACTCTAAGGGATAGATGCTACTACTACCCTCACTTTTCAGATGTGGAAACTGAGGTACAGAAAACTTAAGCAGCTTGCTCAAGGTAATACAGCTAGTAAGTGTTAGAGCTGTGCTTTGGATCCAGGCAGTTCTGCCCCAGAGACCATGCTCTAAACCACTGGTCCCCAACCTTTTTAGCACCAGGGACTGGTCTTATGGAAGACAATTTTTCCACGGATTGGGGGTGGGATGGTTTCAGGATGATTCAAGTGCATTACATTTATTGTGCACTTTATTTCTATTATTATTACATTGTAATATATAATGAAATAATTACACAACTCACCATAATGCTGACAGGAGGCAGAGCTCAGGTGGTAATGAAAGTGATGAGGAGTGGCTGTAAGTACAGGTGAAGGTTTGCTAGCTCGCTCACCAGCCGCTCACCTCCTGAGGTGCAGCCCGGTTCCTAACAGGCCACGGGCCGATGGTGATCCGGGGGTTGGGGACCTCTGCTCTAAACCACTATACTCACTATACTCAATTGCACTTTGTTATGTATGATCCTATGCTTATGCCTATTTCACTAAATAGTTTATAAACTCTCTGAATGGCAGGCATGATATCTTTTACCAATTTGTCTCTGCAGGACTTAGCACAATGATTTATACTAAGTAGGTGCCTGACAGATTTTAAACAATGATGATGGGGTGACAGCAAAGTACCGTGATTTCTGAGGAAAAAAAATGTTAAAAGAAAATAGAGGAATATGGCCATGCTTTTCTTTTTGCCATAAGTGGGGTGAGGTGGACCAGGAAAGTAAGATAAAATAAGAATCAGAATCTCAGTGCTAAAAACAACAGAGCTCACGAGGTTTCTGTACGGCCGCTGTGCGTACATCATAGCAGCTATGAACTATGTGGTAATTATGTATTTACTTATAGGCCTGGTAAAACTACTTGAGGGTATATTCTCATTTCATCTCCAGGGACCTGGGATATATCTTGGTGCAAACTGAATGTTTACTGATGGGATGGATGGATGGATATGAGAGGGACACAGAAAGACAGAGAAAGGAGAGTAAAAGTCTGTGTGTGAAAGAGAGGAAAACAATCAATGGATGAATTTGGCCATTAGGTCTTTGGC
This sequence comes from Leucopleurus acutus, assembly GCF_964270905.1. Classification (NCBI taxonomy): domain Eukaryota; kingdom Metazoa; phylum Chordata; class Mammalia; order Artiodactyla; family Delphinidae; genus Leucopleurus; species Leucopleurus acutus. The sequence goes on from NC_139143.1 coordinate 54,785,846, forward strand.
ATCTTTGGAAAGGTTAATTCCAATAAAGTGCTAAGGAAAAATAGCTGGATTACAAGGGACTAAGGAAAAGAAGATGGTAAATAAAAGGAAAAAGAGGGCTTCCCTGGTGGCGCAGTGGTTGAGAGTCTGCCTGCCGATGCAGGGGACACGGGTTCGTGCCCCGGTCCGGGAAGATCCCACCTGCCGCGGAGCGGCTGGGCCCGTGAGCCATGGCCGCTGAGCCTGCGCGTCCGGAGCCTGTGCTCCGCAACGGGAGAGGCCACAACAGTGAGAGGCCCGCGTACCGCAAAAAAAAAAAAAAAAAAAAAAAGAGAAAACACAGTACAGGGCACACTTGAAATTGTTAGCCATAAAGGAAAGGTAAGGAAGGACAGAGCTTAAAAGGAAAACGGGAACAGGAAAGAATTTTTAACAGAAGGCTGATATTGGTCCACAAAAGAGAAGACTAGTAAAGGAAATAATTAAAAAGACTAAAAGAAGAGAGACAGCACATCTGAAATAAGGTTCTGGAGGAATAATATATAAGCAAGAGCAGAGGTAAAGAAAGGCATTCTGCAGGACTCTACTAGCCAAACTGTTTTTCCCTTTTTGAGACCTATACCAGCCATCAAGTCTTCAGGAACCACCACTTCACATATCTCTAGCTCTCTGTCCATAACCAATCTTATGCAAGAAAAACTTAGAAAGGCCTGGCCAGAGTTCTAATGTCATATATTAAATGGGAGTGAATAAAATTTTTAAAAATGTATTTGGAATAAAGGAGCCATGAGATGCCTGAAATGTCAATTTACCCAATAATCCACTTTTTAAAAGTCCCATCCATATTTCAAAACCCAGATAAAGTCTCACCTCCTCCGAGATACCTTCCTCACCCCAACTCCGTTGGAATAAAGTTCTTTTTCCCTAAACTTACACAGTACCTGTTTCTCTATCATATCACTTACCAGTTCATCCACTATTACAGTTACTTAAATGTCTTTCTCTAGTATCTTTGAGTTTCCCATAGGCAAAGCCCCTATAATTGTGCTTTGCACATAGTAAGTGTTCAATAACTGCCAGTAAAATAAAACACAACTTTTAAAAAAATATATTTAAAACTTGTACAAGTTTCTATGGGTGAAGTCTAAACATAGTAACTAGCCTATCACTACCTAAGAGAAAACTGCTAAGAGAAGACTTGGAAGTAATCTGTGGCTTTAAGGGAAGAAAAAAACATGAATCTAAGTGAATCTGCACCCACAGGGAACTTCTGGCAACATGTGGAAACATTTTGGTTGTCACAAATTGGGGAGAATGATACTGGCATCTAGTGGGTAGAGGCCAGGGATGCTGTTAAACATCCTGCGATGCACGGGATTGCACCCTGCAACAAGGAATTATCTAGCACAAACCCTGAACAACACTGTTACTTAGCCTACCTGAGATTCCTAAAGTTTTCTTAACGTAATCACCTACTCTTTCCACTGACTTAAAAACTGGGTCTCAGGGAAGGTGAAAACAACCTGCCTAAGCAGCTCCACTTACATGTTAACAAGAAAGGAGTTGGTTACAAGTTCTCACTTACCATGTGACATGTTTGCCAAAATGCCATCCCTGTATTTTTCTGTAACTGTTGATTAGCCCTTCTTAGTTATATGTAACCTCCTAGATCACTGTTAAGTCTATCCACAACAATTCAGCAACTAAATTAAAATATAGCTTGATTACAAAACTTAAATGGCAATATGTGATGACCATCTGCCAAAATACCCACCTACAGATGAACAATCCACCATCCAAAAGATATCTGCTTAATAGTGTATTCTCTGAAAAAGATCAATCAGTTAAACAAACCCACCTAAACTTTCAGGTACTCATGCATGCCACCAATAACAAAAATCTGAAAGGCTAGCCACGTTTAGAGATGTAGTTGGAGGCTGCGAATGGTATTTCTCCACCATAAAACAAACTATCCCTTTTCAAGGCTGAACTCCCCTCCACCCCAAAATTGCCTCATGACAAACTTGCTACACTAGTGGGTCCATATCTTATTATAACATATCTTACAAAACAATACAAAAACTCAGCAAACGCTTCATCTACCATGAAGGTAAAACATAGCAGCTGTTAGAAAGCAAGGAAACACAGGCTAGGACAGGAAGTATACATTTTGAATCCAACCGAAACCACAAGGGAGGCAGAAATTAACTGCCAAAATAATTTAGCCTGTTAATATCCAAGCAGGTAAAATGCTATTAACATTATTATAACAAAAAATAGACTTATAAAGCCTCAAGAGAGGGTCATTTTTTTTTCAAACAATTTTCCCATGTTTGGTAAATCGGCTATGTTTGGCTGATTTTCTGGGACCAAAGCTATTTTAAATCCTGGGCATGGGAGTGGGAGGGGGCTGGATGGGTCAGGGGGCGACTTCTCAACCATGTGAATTAATATCAGTGTGTGCTATAGGACTTCTTGAAGCTTCTAGCAACAGTGAATATCCAGTCCAGCATTACCAGATTCTTCCAGAACCTGGAGCCCACCCTATTTAGTATATTTATTTCTCCCAAATGATCCCATGACCTTGTTCGCCTCCCCAGGCTACAATAAGACTCTGCTTGTTAATTTATCCAGTCTCATCCCCTCCCTTTACCTCCCTCTGTCTCAAGATTTACAGTGACATATTTTATCTTACAATATACTGGATATTTTAATTAGTACTTAAATGACAGCCATTTTTCTGCTGTCTCAGAAAAACAACCTTGTGGATGTTATATTCTACTTCTGGTAACAAAGTTTCTGACAAAGAAATGTGCAACTGGAATGCACCTCTCCACCCATAGAGGTATCATGCAAAAAATTTCTAACAAAACAGACGATTTGTAGGCCTTTCCTGTCAGTGGTCTAACGCCAGGGATCAACTTCAAGTGGATCCCACAGGAAAACCTTCAGCATAAAAAGAAATTAAAGATAAAAAGAGGAGAACACTGGAGGAAAGAGGGAGGGGAGTATGAACAGTTGCCTCCCACAGTCACAGCAGATGTCATTCAGTGGCACCGGTGCCACCTTGTACCATCAGATTTGACCTGTTTGGTATTCCCTATGGCTATGATTATTCCACTATCTCATCTTCCAAAACAACTTCAATGATACCTTTCCTGTATGGTACTTCAATACTTCCCCCACCCATTTTTCCAACTTTGACATGTTAATTTCCATATTTCTATTCTTTCAAGTGCTATTCTCTTAAAGCATGAAATTATACCTCACCTACTATCTTCTCTATGGCCTCACCCTTCTTCCACCCTTCTCAAGTGAACTATATTCAATACACCCTATTCTTTTACTCAACAAAGATGTCCAAGTCTTTACAAATCTTTCCATTTTATCATAAATCAAAAGAGAAAACACTGAAATTTTCAATCCGAGTATTAAATTTCCAATGTTATACAGTCTAGAAGCCCCAAATTTAAGACCATTTCTTATTTTTATAAAATATAAAAAAGTATTCTCAACTTAATCATTTGGATAGGAGTCTTATTGGGTCTCCTATTTCAAAAAATGACATTCCCCTTCTAACAAAAAAAATTTCATCATCCTTTCTTGCCCAGAACATCACCCATCCAGAGGATAGGTTTCCTCTCCTTTCATCTATGCTCTACTTCTACAAGTCAAGACCAATTCAGTCCCCTTGCTGTTGAATTCCCTCTTTCTTTGTCTTACTGATGCTTCTTACTGCACATCCTCATTTCTCACTCTTTTGAAACTGCCATCTTACCACCCCACCACTTCAACACCAGACACCCCAGCTCATTTACTCTAAGAAATTAATTCAGCTGAGACAAAACTAATTTTCATCTACATGAGGGAAGATCTGTAGCTATGCAGTCTAAAAATTGCCCAGTCATGGTTGTACACCCCTGACAAAGGTAGACAACAAAACTCTTCCTAAAGTGAAAGTCACAAAGAAAAACTGCTATACCCCCAACCACGCTCACTCAGCAATACCCAGCATTCTCCCTGGGTTGTCTATAAAAACCAATGGTTCCATATGCATCAAAGAAAAGAAAGTGAACATAATGCTTCCCGGAACATAGTCTCTAACAGCAGACTTTATTTTTTAATTTTTAATACAATTTTTAAAGGTTACTTTCCATTTACAGTAATTACAAAATATTGGTTATATTCCCCATGTTGTACAATACATCCTTGAGCCTGTCTTACACCCAATAGTTTGTACCTCCCACTCTTCCACCCCTATACTGCACCCCACTCCATCCCCACTGGTAACCACTAGTTACTCACAGCACTTTACTGGAATGATTATCTAAAGAAGAGAAAGAGGGAAATTCTGGCTGGTGCAAGCCTTACTTTATTATCTCTTCCCATTAGCCTCAGACTACTATTAGCCCTAAGACTTGCTTTATTTACTTAGGATAGATGAACAAGATTGAGAAAAGACTGGCTCTCAGGAATTTTTAAGTGATTCCAGGTCCTATGCCTGTTCAGTTTTGCCTATTCAACTTTAGCTGGAAAATTTAGGCTAAAATTGTGTTCATTCTTATTCTTTTCTCCCGCCTTCAATGAACTAAATTCATCTCAAGGTGTCTACTACTGATTCCGCAACCTAAGGGTAAGTCTTCCTTACCATGCTAACTTTAAAGACATAAGATACATTAACACAGAAGCCTCTCAAAGCCAACTGATCTTCCCATTAAAAATACCACCACTCAAAAAAAAAAAAAAAATACCACCACTCTCCCAATCTGCTTTTCATTATACCTTTCCAGTCCCACTGCTACCACCTTATTTCTAACCCTTAACTGCCCACTACACAGATTCATCTTCCTAATACATAGCCATGAACATGTGATTTCCCTTCTAAACAAATCATCTCAGATTCTCCACTGTCCACCCATTTTAACCATAAACTACAGACCATAATATTCAAGATACTCTCAAATATGGGCACCTAATCAAATAGGCTTTCCCTGACCACGCTTGTTTATAAAAAACAGCACATCCCTATCTTGCTTTATTTTTCTTCCTAGTACTTTGTCACCACCTGGTAAACATATTTATCTGTTCATATGTTCATTTGTTGTATCCTTCTATTAGAAAATACTTTCCCATGTTCACTCTTTGGTTCACCACTGAATCCTCAGTGCCTAGAATACAGTAAGCTCTCAAGCCATACCTGTGGAAAGAATGGATGTCACACAGTATAGCTGATCTGGAGTTAGAAGACCTACATTTGAGTTAGAGCTTTCACATACCAACTATATGATCCTCAACAATTTTAACTTCTTTGGGCTATACTTTCTTCATCTGTAAAAAGAAGGGGGTCAAACTTAATAAGATATGAAACTCTCAAGTTTTTCCAGCTGCATCACCTTACATTCTTGTTTAACTGGACTGAATACCTCCCCCAGCACCCAACTCTCCTTTCCATATATCTCTGCTCAGTTTCCTTACATTTGGATTCCTCCTTCTCAATACACACTTCTCAGAATACTGTTTATCCTTAAGGTCCATTTTAAGTGCCATTTTCTCCTTGAAGCCTAACAAACTGTAAACTCTGCAAGAGGAGGGTGGAGTTCTCACTTTTCTACTCTCAGAAGTTATTATAATGCCTCCCATATAGGTGATCAACAAAATGACTGATGAATCATGTGTATGAATGAGAAAATAAACAAAGGAAACTTTTCCTGATTCATCTCAATTGCTCAGGTAATCTCTTGCCTTTGGACTCTTATAAAACTGGCATCTTTCACGATCCTTACCATATTTTACTTTCCTAATATATACTAATCTGCAAATTCCTTAAAATTAAGGACTGTCCTGATAGTTTCCATATCTCCTCTCTATAGCATCTATCATACATCTTTGCCACAGTTGTATTTATTAAGCTTATCTGATATGTTAAACAACAAAGGGATAATAAAGGAGAAAAAGGACTTCGATATACAGGTATCATTCCAACTGCCCACTGTACAGTTATTGAGCATACATGATGTGTTATTAAACTCAGGCATTCCACCATACTTGAAAGATCTCATCATTCCCTCCTCTACACACACTGCTTAATAAAACGATTACTACTTTCAAAAGCAGAATAGCTACCCTCATGTATCACCTAACTGCAAACCTTCTCTTGAAACATACATGCAGGGATCCACTCACATATCAATACCTTCACTTCACTAAACAGCTAAAGTGACTTTTCTGCTCATTTCAGACTTCTACCCCGTCCAATTCCCTCCTCCACAAGGTATGAAACCACTTTTAAAATCATTTTCCCATACACCTGCCCTTCTTAGTTCTGCTACTGAAAGACAAAAAGGACCCGTTTCTGGATCTTCCTTCCCCTTTTCTAAGCAGTGGCAACTCCCCAATTAATCCCAGGCTCTGACAATCTTATTTTTCTCTGTCATCAAGATTTTGACCCTCGTTTACCTCTACCTCCAAGCTCTTATTCTGCATCCATGGAACCTTCCTAGCTGCACAATAGCTGGTGCAATATGCGCTCGCCACCATGTACTTGGTTCCAATGTGTCTGCATCTTCTTCCTCCTACAATGTGTGTCAATCGCCCCCTTAACCCTCCCCAGATACACATCACATACTTTCTCACTCTGCACCCATACGTCACTCTACCTCGACATACAAGTTCCTTACACCACTCTAATGAATCCACACGACTCTTAGAATGGTATCTCCCGACTGCACTGATTCTAACCCAGTTTCTTCGGGGGAACCCAACCGCATCCGTAGTGCCTCCTTCTTTCCTCACTTCCTCACCCATTCCCTTCTTTATGCCCTCCACCCGCACTCCGCCAACTAACTACAGATGACATTATTCCTCAGTACTTCCAACCCCAGAATGAAGAACAAACTCCAGCTTCCTGCAGTCTCCCCCTCCTCTAGTCCTCCCTCCCTGGCCCCACACACACCCCAGGTGTGCAGACTTCCACCTTGTCTTCTCCCCATTCATCGCTCCAGTCAATCCCACACACCACGTTTCCCCGCCACCGGGATCAGACACCTCCACACCCACCTCCACTCCGGGTCGCCGCCGCCTCCCCCCAACCCTCACTAGAGAGCCCGCGACCCGGGGCGCGCGCACACACATTCTCACGCTTCCCTAACCTCCTTCTCCGCACCGAGACTAGCCGGCTCCGCTGGAACTCAGTCCTGCTCGCGGGGGCTAGGCACCCAAGTGTGTGCCTGCTCCGCCCCCTCCCGCTGATCCTCGCAGCCCCCGCCTCCCTGCCCGGGAAGGAGAGAACACAGCAACTCCCCCGCCACCCCGGACATACCACCTCTGTGTCTGTTGCTCCATGCCCCAACCTTCGGCCCGCTCCCCGCTACGTACCGGGCCGGCCTCGGCACTCACCGGAGATACTGCGCGCTCTGCAGGCTCATCCTCCGCCGCCGCGTCTTCCCGCGAAGCCTCTGTGGGTCTCTCAGGCTCCTCGGAGCGGCCCCACGGCACCGCGGGTGCTGGCGGCCGCCGCCATCTTTCTCTCCTCCGGCTCCTCCTCGCTCAGCGGGGGTTGGGGGTGAGTGAGGCGAGGGGGAGGGAGCGGGGATAGCTGCTCTCGCTGCTTCTCCGGCCCGTGGGGCTCAGGGACACTCCGACCCGGGAGGGGGGAGGGGGAGGGAGAAGGGATAGGGGCGGGGTAAAGAGGAGGGAGAAGCAGAGGAAGGAAGTGGGGTCTCTCTCGCGAGATTTCAGCGGCGCCGGTCCCTCCGGGTGATTTCCGCCTCTCTGTAGCGCTCCCTCTTGGGATCAGTTAGCGGTGGGGCGCCTGTGCGGTTGCTGAGCGGCCCACTGGAGGCGATTGGCGGCTTCCGGCCAATCCACCCAGCTTCTCCCGCGCAAGGGGGCAACCCCAGCCTCACCGGGAACATCGAGCTCCAATCAACCGGGAGTTACACTCAAAGTCTTCCCCCGTCTTTGCACTCCACCCGATTTCTCTCTTCCTTTTTCCACTCCTCCACTCTTCCCTACCGGAAACGACGCCCCTTCCTCCTACAGTTCCGGCCGCCAGTCCCTTGTCTCTGGCCTGCCCTCGCGCCCTAGAGTGAAGCTAAGGACCCCCTCCTCTTTTCTGTGGCCCCACCCCCTGCACGCAGGGAGGCTGTTGGAGGGGATAGGGTGGAGCCCAGGGATGAAGAGAAAAGAAACCAATCGGATTGGACAAGCAGCTGCAAAGGCAACTGGAGGCTGTAGTTGTATTGTCATAGTAACCAATGTGTGCAGACAGAATGACCCTCCCTTGGCGAGTGGATTCCCCGGAAAGTGCCCAGGGTTCCCCCTGGCTTCCCTTCCATCTAAAGGCCTCCCCCAGGTTGGGAATCCGGGTAGTTCTCCTGAGCGGAGAAGTTCATTTTCTCCTCCCTTTCCCTTTCCCGCAGCAATGGGGGAGACCCCGAGGCATTCACCATGGGCTTTTCCACCCGCCTGCGGGCGGGAACCACCTTCATAGTTTTCCACTCTGTGCCGGGCTTGGGGAGGGCTGGGCCTACGCAGAAGATGCTGGGCCTGAAGGCTGGTGGGCGGCGGGCTGGAGCAGGCTAGGCGAGGCGGCGGCGCTAGGCTGCGAGGCGGGCGAGGGGTTTCCCCACAACCGCCCCCGGCACTGGGAGGCGGGGTCCCGCCAGGACGGGGTCCCTGAGGGAGGAGAACGGCACACGACTGCCGAGATCCCTTTTCTGCTGACGGGGACATACGACTCTCCCCGGCGGGTCGACCCCTTACTGAAATCCCCCAAACCCCACCCCACACACAGTCTCGGCGACCTAGCCTCCTGCGAGCCCCCCACGCGGCCTTCACTAGCCACCTCCTGCCGCGAGGAGGCCAGCGTGAGAGTGGGAACTCATCTTGGAAGGCTAACAAGTGATTTTTCAGCGCTTAGGGGACGTGGCGAGATGCTCACGACCGCCATCCCTCTGAGAGGCACCCCCCAGTGTGAGTCCCCCTTTCTTATCAAAAACAGACCTCCGAGTTCCTTTCTCCTTTGCAAACTTCCTCCTTCTCTCAGGCGTTTGTAGTATTTTAGAACTTGTCACTATGTATCTTTTGGGTTGGAGAGGAAAACATTGGGTAAAATAGTATCAAGAAAAACCTAGATACTTGAGCGAAGTTCCTATGAAAGGCTTCTAGGAAAAGGATTTTCATTCTTAGAACAAATCTTTTTGAATGTTTATTATGTGTATTTTGTCTCATGTTTGAGGCTAAAAAAGCAGAATAACGTAAATGGGCTCAATAATAATGAGTGTGTGAAAAGTAGCTGGAGAAGTCGTGTTAGTGGTTTGAAAGAATTATTTGACATTTTACAAATTATATTTTCCATTCGTATTGTGGAGGTGTTTAAACAGCTGTCCCAAAGTACTTTAGGATGTATAACGGTATAAACCCCTCCAGGAATGCAGCCCTCACTGGACAGTTAAAATCATAATTTTAATGGGCTATTTTGGTTTGGCTCGGTCGGGGTACCTGGTTCCTTTTGTCTTTCATGCTAGGTGAAAAGGCGCTATCAAAATCCTTCTCTGAGACCGCACCTATTAAAAGACTGGGCCAACGTCTATGGGTAGGTTTGGAGGAAATGAAAGTACAAGCTACTTTGAAACAAATCCCAAGGACAGATTATCATTAACGACATAGAAACTGAACTATGCCCCTCGTGCTGCATGCGCCTACTGTGATGCAGTGTGACACGCGGTGATTGCAGCTGTACATTGCCCCGTGTCGTCCCTCCACCCACCGAGGGGCCGCCCACTCATGGGAAAGAGAGCCACCTAGTGAAAGATTGTTCTCATCTCTGGTTTAGGATCTGGCTTTTCTTCAACCCTGAGAGCCCAAAGATGGAGATTATGACTACATATTACCTAAAATACCTTAGATTTTCTTCCTGAAATTTATTGGTTAGATTTTTTTAAAAGATCTTAAACAGAATAAAAGTTTATGTTGTGTGAAATAACCACCCCCTTAGTAATCATCCTAATAACACTTTTTATGTCTGTGCCTTATATCTCCAATCAACAGTATATGAGCATATATCATGTCCCGCCTGACGATCTAGAAAACTATTAGTACCTTCTCATTTTGGAGATAAGGAAACTGGGGTTGGAAAAAATGAATCCTTTTGTTGTGTTGTTTGTTTGATAAACATTACTGAGCATTTATTATATTTCAGACACTGTCCAGGTTACTATGCATACTACCATGGAAGAGACATGGTCCCTGTCTTGGAGGAACCCACCTTCTGGTAGAGATACCAGAGAATAGAGACATGATTTGGATGCAATACTATGGGTGCAAAAATTAAGGTAAGAACAAAGTGCTTTAAGTGCACAGATGAAGGTCAGACATATGAGCCATCTTTATATTTTATAGCAGCTTTCCTAATAATGTTTCAAGGTTCTTCAATAACTTTAGTGTCCCTACAAACTAGATAGAATAGTAACATTTAATTTTACAGATTGTAAAACATTGATGCCCATCTTGAAAATACCTTTAAAAAATCAATAGGATTAAAAAAAAAATCAATAGGATTCAGGAGAATTATGACCCCCAATTTACATATTGCTTAATGTACATTTTCTAATCTCATCTCTTTCTACTAGAACCCATCAACAGATTTGTAAAATACAAGCACCTTTCTGCAATATTATTCACCTTTTCCCCCCTACAGATAAAGATTACATCTAAACCAAAAGAAATTATAGATGAGAAGCTGTTTCATTTTGTTTAATCCTACATAATCTTAAATTTTTCAGTTTATGCCAAAGTGATTTTATTGAAAGACCATAAGCTAGGAGACCTGAGTGTGCATCCCAATTCTGCCATCTCAGTCTCTGAAGTTCAGTTTCTTCCTTGACCAAAATGGAAACATTACCTATTACAGGCTTCCTGTGAACTTTAATGATAATATAGGTGACTGACTATATGAGTGCCTGACATACAACGCTGGTACTTGATGAACGTCAATTTATTTTTTGCCCTCTGCTCTTATATCAAGCTAAAACTAATAATTTAGAACTACTGCAGCATAAAATTATTTTTTTAAATAATAGTTTATCTAATCTTTGTAATACTCATAAATCTGACCGCATACACAAATTTATTCTTATTCAGTGCTGAAAGATAGATTCTTTATCCATGACACTGAATACAGAAAAGAACACAATATCAGGACATTGTGAGTCAGATTCCAGAAGGTTGAAACTTTTAAAAAACCTTTTATCACTAAAAGCAGCCTAATATAACCACATTTCTGCCCAAGTAAACAGAGTGGCCAGTTTTCAACCTGGCACCAAGTACTTGCCGAGAAGCTACTCTTAACATTGCTATCAAATTTACCCAGAGCTTTGGTAGCCTAATAATTAATACATAGTAAACCTGCTCCCTTTTTATAATAATACACATCTCACCTGTTCCATGAAACCTTAACAAGCACTAATTTATTTTAATATTTAACCTACATATTCTGATTGTTTCCCAGTCATGTGTACAGTAGGTACTTAATGTGTTTCTATTTTGATGAGAATGCTTTGTCAATTGCAGTACTGAAGGACACAATGTATATGAAGCTGGCCCATGTTCTCCTCATTACTACACTTCAGGTGTGGAGCTAAGTGATTGAATCAAGTAAGTAATTCGTTCTCTTCAAATAGTGAGACAGATACAAATTGACATTAAACTCAGGTCTCCTGTTGCTCAAGATTTCTCAGACCTTAGTCTGAGAAAATCTAAAGTCTTAGTCAGCAGCCTTTCTCAAACAGTTCACCAAGTGTGAATTTATTCATTCATTTCTAAGAAGGAGTCACTGAGCCTCCTCCAGAACGGTCAGGAAGCATTGCAGTCCAAGATTTAAGAGAAGAAACTTCTGGTTTGGGAGACAGTGAGGTGACAGAGAATGGTAGTCAGAGCTAGCTAGCTCTCCTCCACTCTCCTAATATTTACTAATGGAAATCTTATTAATCTTCAAGAATTTCTCTCAACTCCCAGTAAGAAAATACCTCTGGGAAAGAACCACACCTTAAAATCCTATCTACTAATTTAATGAATGCAGGCCATCTGAAGAAGACAAAAAGAAATGCCCATAGGGAAGACCAAAGAGTATTAAAAAAGAAAATTAAAACCTTAGCCTCTTACACTTTATATTGTCCAAAGGCCTTGGTGTTCATGGATCTCTTTACTACTCCAAGCACAGTACTACTGAAACCATCTTGGGGTCCATAGTCTAAAATCAATGTATTTCATGTCAAAATCTGTTGTATCACCCAGAAGCTGCCATTTTTTTTTCTTAGAACACACCACTAAAAGAAAAAAAAAAATCTTTCCCTATTATATAGTCTCTCCTTTCCTAATTTCTGCAGGGGAGACAACTATTTTTGAGCACAGAGAATGTGATACTGGTATTGTCGTAAATCTGCTCTTCTTCAAAACCATAAGAAACCACACGTGGGCACACACGCTCATACACACATGCATGCCTTCCTCCTTTCCCTGCCTTTATTATTTTACCACTTCTATTTTCAGTTCAAGTTAAAATGTGATATAGATGAAAAGCAAAGAAACTCAGGACATACGTTTCAAAGCTTACTTGGGTACTTACATGTACCCAAGTCCTGTTCTGCTTTGCTTAACTATCCTAGGGTCTTTTCTATTCACAGAAAAATTCGACATATTATAAACCTAGATAGTTTGTCCTGCATTTATAAAAATTCTTACTATTATTGGACTACTAGATATGAGAGCATATTCCAGAGCAAATTAGTGAATTAATATATTCTTATAGTCTACATTTTAGCTATTTTACGCTTAAAAATTTTTTTAATTCCTGGCTTGAATTTTCCATTGGCTTTCCACTGCCCTCAGAATAAAGTCCCCAATCCTTAGGGTGACTTATGTGATCTGGTCCTTGCCTGCCTCTTTAACGTTTCCTGAAGTCAGCACTCTAGCCACAGTGACCTTCTCTCAGGTCCTTGAATGGGTGGTGTTCTTTTCTTCTCAGAGCCTTTACACAAGCTGTTCCCTTATCTAGATAACTCTTCTTCCTTCTTATGCTTCAAGCCTAAACTTGAACTTCTCTGGAAAAATCTTCTCTGCCCCACCTCCCATCAAGCTAGGCTACACCTATTTCATAGCTACACCTATTTCATATTCCCATAGCACCCTATTTCATAGCTACACCTATTTCATATTCCCATAGCACCCTGCCCATCTTCTTCATGGCATTTGTCATATTTGTTTACACATATTCCCATAGCACACCTATTTGTTTACACATATTCCCATAGCACACCTATTTCATAGCTACACCTATTTCATATTCCCATAGCACCCTGCCCATCTTCTTCATGGCGTTTGTCATATTTGTAATTATTCAGTGTCTGTTCCCTCCAGTTGGCTGTAAGCTCTGTAGTGCAAACACTGTACCTGTTTTGCTCACTACTGTATTATCACTCCACTACCAGGGTTGCTGATACAAGGGTGCTCAATAGATGTTTGTTGAATCAATTAATCTTGGGAAAAAAAGTAGAAATTTGGACCACGACTTTCATATAAATGCTTAAAATTTCTGAAGACCTTCCTATGGAATATAGAGGTCATTACTAAGCAATAAGAAAAGAACTTCAACCCATCCGAGGAATCTATTATATTTAACATGATGAAAGTTTTAATTAGATGAAATTTACTTAGGCAATGAGTAAAGAGCACACATAAGATTATGGGTAACTCATCAATTATCTCACCACAAAGTCTCATACTTCAATGTAGGAAAAAAGTCTTCAGTGTCCAAGTCACTTTTATTTAACCTTTATGTTTTCTAATTTGGGAATAGGAGAAGCAGTTAACTCCTCAGTATGTGGCAAAAGAAAAAACAGTGCTGGGGAAGATGGCAAGAGAGAAGACAGTTTATCAGCTAGGTTGGAAAATAGGATAGAAAAATTAGATTTAAAAATTCAGAGGGTTCTTCCCTGGTGGTGCAGTGGTTGAGAGTCCGCCTGCCGATGCAGGGGACCACGGGTTCGTGCCTCGGTCCGGGAAGATCCCACATGCCGCGGAGCGGCTGGGCCCGTGAGCCATGGCCGCTGAGCCTGCGCGTCCGGAGCCTGTGCTCCGCAACGGGAGAGGCCACAACAGTGAGAGGCCCGCGTACTGCCAAAAAAAAAGAAAGAAAGAAAATTGGATTAGAGTGTAGAATGGAAAGCTCAGTGATCTTTGTGTTTCTCACCAGAAAAGTGTTTATAAATTCTGGCCTTATTATTGTTTTTTTTTTCTCCTGTAATGGGATAGTGCTAAATAAATTTAATGTAAGTTTCTTAAAGAAAGGGCCATTTGCAGTTTCAAAGTAAATGAGATATTTAAGTTATATTTCTGGAGGCAGGCATGTTCTCCAAGTTCAATTAGATAATGTGTATAACATACCTAGGCTGTGCCAGGCACTTAGTAGGCAGTCAACAGGTGGTGTTGCTCTTGTTATGCATGTAAGGTAAATTAGAGCTTCCCACACTCAGCTTCACACTCTAATTAATGTAGATTAAACTGGTTTTTTTAAATAAAACACAGAATGTTGTAAAATTGCATTTGGAGAGAGAGGTACACAGCATGCTGCCTTAAAACTGTATGACTAGTTGTATCACGTGACCAAGTATAAACTGCCAAGAGAGAAAACAGCTTTCATCTACTTACAGAGAATGTCTCAGTTCACTAGGAGTTTTATACTTGGATGAGATGAGATCCAAGGTCTGGCAAAACTGAAGAAGATAAGGAGGCTCATGAGGAGTGAAACCACCTGCTTGTGCGTTCCCTGCCCTCTTTCAAACAGACATTTCTGGCAGACTCTCTGGCTCACTCTCTCTCATTGTCTTGCTGTCTCAACCACTGTCTGCAAGCTTTCCTTTATGGTCCCCAAGGTGATCCAATCCTTTGTCCAAGAGGATGTGCATGGTTTTAGTTCTTTAATAATAGCCCTATGGTAAACCTATAAGGCATGCCAACTATTGGGATGCCAACACTTCCAAAATGTAGGTGGCAGTGGCCTGGATGTTACAGAAGGTAATTAGTTTGTAGAAAGCAAAGTTGAAAATTACTTTTCTGTAAGTATTTGTGGGACAGCTAAATTGTAGCATTAAAGCACAATAGGAATTTTAGGTAAAGAGTTTAGGGTCTATAAGGGATGTTCAAGTGATGATCAATTCCTATCTTTCTCTGCTCTTTCAAGACAAATCTAAATCTAAATCAATCCTTTACTTCTGGGAACCTTAATCTGGTTGTATCCTGATACCAAGGAGAAAGCTTGATGAGTTATGGATCTTCTAGAATTTTAGTATTCATTTACTCACTTTTTCATTCACTCAATCATCAAGAATATATTGCGAATTTTCTATGTATTGGGTCACATGCTAATCACTGGTGTGCAAATGGTGAACCATACAGTCTTGCTCTCAGGGCTTAAAGCTTAGAGGAGAATTAAGGGACAGTTATACCATAGAGTGATAAAGCTGTTAGAGGTCTTTGGAACCATTCCACCTGGAGATCAAGTGAAGACATGCAATCGGATAATCCACTTAAGTGTCCTGGTCAACTGCAAAGTCCTTTAGAATGAGATTTTGCAGAGTTAACTTCTTCAAATTCTATTTCCCAGCAGCAAAAGAAATATATATAGTTCAACCGCCAGAAAAGTGATGGAAAACCATAGCTGAAAGTATTCTAGACTAATATATGCCTGAAAGATACAAACTATGTAACTCTATGTCATAGTTATATTTAAGTTAATATAACTTGTATAAGTTCTATACTGCAGTATATATAAAGTATAACTCTGACATAGAATTGCATAGAAAATGGGCAGAAATACAATATAATACTAAGAGCAGTTGTTTTTGTGAGGCAAATTATTTGTGGGTGGCTTTTATTTCTTATATTTTTCAACATCTCCCACCAACCAAAAAGCTAAGTAGATTTCACTGTTTTGGCGGTTGCTGTGGTTGTTGGGAATTTCATTGTTTGTCATTGTTTTTAAAGAATACCTGAACTATCTGCCAAGTTACAGAAGCCTGAGAGCAACATTGGAAACTGAATAGGAGAAAGATCAAAAATAGATGTAATAGCTTTTCACATACTGGTGATTGAAAAAAAAAGACTTCATCAGAGACAATTCCTAAGGCATTTCCTATGGCTCACTCTAACACAATATCAGGTACTGATTCTTTTGTACAAAAGCTCATGAGAGTGATCATCTTTGAATACATCATTACTGACCTTCTTTGGCAATTTTGGATCTACTGGGAACCATCATAGCCTGAGAAGGATGAAATGCCCTAGATGGGATTCACAAAAGAATCACTTTATGTAATAAAAGTCTAAAATCAAACCTTTACTTAACCTTTTTGCCTTCTCTTACCTTTATAATTCTCTTCTCCTCGTCCCTCAACTTTAGGTCACACCTGACCCCTCCCAGTTGTATAACAGCCTGTATTTCCTCCTTTCTCTGGAATGTGACCAGTCAGGAAACTCAACACTTGCTTTTTTTTTTTCCTATTTATGGGTAAGAAAGAAAAAGAGAGGCAGGAAAACTGAATTGAGAAAGAAGAAAGAGCAGGGAAAGAGAAAAAGAAAACTATAAAGTCTGGAGGAAGAGAAAGAAGAGATGCATGAGCAAAGAAGCACACTGCCTGGTGGTAGTAATAGTTGTGTTTATATATATATATATATATATTTTTTTTTTTTTTTTTTTTTTTCCCGTGCGCAGGCCTCTCACTGTTGTGGCCTCTCCCGTTGCGGAGCACAGGCTCCGGACGCGCAGGCTCAGCGGCCATGGCTCACGGGCCCAGCCGCTCTGGGGCATGTGGGATCTTCCCAGACCAGGGCACGAACCCGTGTCCCCTGCATCGGCAGGCAGACTCTCAACCACTGCGCCACCAGGGAAACCTAGTAATAGTTGTTAGACACTTATCTATTAGAACCTACTTTCCGTGAGAGACGCTAAGAAATGACTAGATCCCCAGTCTGAATTAAAAACAAGAAAGGGACTTGGCGACCTCTGAAATATACTTTCAGACTCAGTAATCTCTATCTGCTGAATAGGACATCCCTGGTTCTTGTTGACTGGCAAGTTCGAGATGATTCCCTTTAATGATCCAGTTCAAAAAGGCTGATATAGACCATGAGAAACTTTGTATTGCCATTTTAAAAGCTGATATTCTCCAAAACAAAATATATCATATGAATTTGACCCTTGGGTACCATGCGAGTGTTACCCTTCTCTTACCTCTTACCCATATGATAAGAGTGAAAACACCAATTTAAAACAAATCATTACAAAGCAGTGCAGTCCAGACAGCTGTTAAACTGCTAGACACTCTGCAGAAAATCCTCTTTTACCCCTTAGGTGATTTTGAGATCACTAGGAACCTTCTAACTAAATCTAACAATCTAACAATTGTAAGTTTTTATTCTTTTAAACTTTCTGTTCTATTGGGTAATACTAATATGTTTCCTTTACCAAAAATGTTTTTACCTTGAATCCAATGACATTTTAATTTTTTTTATTCTACTACCTTAACCTCATCTTTAATTCATTATGCTGCTATCGCTCTAGTGGTATGTAATAAATACTTGGCTATAAATATGCCATAAATGGAAATATAATGGCAGAACTTGGTCATTTATTGGCTGTGAGAGAGGGAGGGGAAGAAATCAAGGAGACTTCCAGGTTTCTGCTTGGGAAACTGAATGAAAATAGAAAACATAAGAGAAGAAATAGTTTGGAGAGATGAATGGATGTGGAGATAATGATTTTGTTGTGGACATGTTGAACTGTAGTTGTCTGGAGTTGAGAGATCTTGAGGATCTGGAGAACTTGAGAGAAATTTCAGCTAGAGTTGTGAATTTGGGAGTCATCAGCATGTAGATGGTAACTAAAGATGCTTGAGTGGTTTCAGAAAGCTTGCCTATAAAATGAGAGAGCTAGGAGAGGTTTTGTCTTACGAAGAGGTGAGAGCCTTCAGCAGAAAAGATCCAGGATAGAAGAATAAAAGATAAGAGAGGCTGAGTAGTTAGGAATATGGTTTCTGAGGAAATGGGAAGAGATAGACTTTCAGGACACACCAGCAGAGATGGAAATCTCTTTTCCGGTAGAATAATAATGAGATGGTAAATTGTGGAGTTTCTCCCCCCACCCCCAATATTTTCTTTTATCCCTTGCCCTTTAGGATTTTAAAACTTCAGGTTACAAAGTCACATAGGCTCTGAAGAATTCAGGACAAAGACTGATGATTTAAGGGTAAGGCTTTCAGCAGCAGAATATATTAAAAGTTCCTCAAATTCATGAACACAGAAAATCAGAGAGGAGAGAAAGAAACAAAGGGACTTTGTGCTCTGCCTCCCATCCTTCGCCAGAAGCCTGAGGAGATTTATAGAGATTCTTAATAGGTTTCTGGCATTTGAGAACAGAAGCAACCTCAATCCCTATTACTGAGTAAAGCCAAAGAAGGTAGCAAGACCACAGAGTTCCTCGCATCCAGAAAGGCAGAGGAAAATAGTCAAAATGGTATTGTGAGCTAAGCTTTGAATTTCCACATCTTCTCCAAGAACTCCAATCACAAAATCTTTTTTTTTTTTTTAATTAAGAGATGTCTCTGGGTTCATTCACAAGATAATCATCTCTAGGTAACAGAAATGAAAAAGCAGCACCACTTGGTTAGTAAAGCTAGAGCTGTGACCCTGATGGTCTTCTGGGTCTGGAAGCAAGTAGAAGTTGGCTAGGAGTTTGAATTCCTCAGAGCAGTGGGGATCAACAGCACCCCATACAGGGTGTGGCACATTAGGCAGGCTCACTGTGAAACTGGGATTTGGGAAAAGCTTCCAAATGATTTCCACCCTGACCTAGAGTTTAAAAAACAAAATAAATAAACAAACAAAGCCCCTACCTATCTGTGGGGGTGGAAGGAAGAATAGAAATCAGTGCACACAGGACTTATGCCAGTCTGCTTTCCTGCCTAGAGGACAGATCTGTTATCTTCCCCAATATCCCTGAGGGTCAGGAGTCCTGTGACACCTAGTTCTGGACTAGGGGGTCTCCGCATCTACATGGAGGCTACACTAAAACAGCAAATGGAGTGGAATAGGTAGAAAGATAAAGCTACCATTTAAGATGAGCTGCAAATTACAATTCACACACAAGGCAAGTTAATGCTAAAAACATTAACCAACCTCTCAACTTAGTTTTGTTTAATTGATCTGTGAGTTTCTAATAAAATTATATTAAAACTTCCCAATATTATTGTTGATCTACTTTTTTTTCTTATAATTCGTTACTTTTTGTTTAATTTCATGGTTATACGGTTAGCTGGATAGAACTTCTTGGTGATTTTTAAATTTTTATCATTTTTAATATAATTTTAATCATTATGTAATGTCTTTTTATCCTTATCAATACTTGCTTTAAGCAGTTATTTTATCTGATACTCGTATTCTACTATAACTTTTTTTTTGGTTAGCATTTGCTTGCTATAACTTTTTACTTTATTTTCAACCTTTCTATGCTATTTTATTATTGGCACATCTTTTGTAAACAGCAGGTAGCTGGGTTTTCTTTTTTTATTCCTGACAGTCTCTGTTGTTTAACTGGAAAGTTCAATTCATATGAGTATGATCTATTTAAAATTACCTCTACCATCTCTACCATTTACTTTTGATTTTCTGTTTACAATGCTTTCTCCTTGTTTTGTTTGCTTACCTTAACTGCTTTTGTTGAATTGATAACTTTTCAAATTCTCTTACTTTTACCTCTGCTAATTTGGAAACTATAGATTATATTTTGCCTATGCCATAAGCAGCTACTCTTAAATTTTTAAATGTATACTTAACTATTTATTTTCCTAACAATTTATAGTTTTTAAAATACAACTATCCTTCTGCCCCAACAAGGCTGTGTTTTAGCTACCAAATGTATTGAGCAGTTATTGCTATCTAGAATTTTAGTTCCATATTTATTAGAACATAACATAAAAGTTACTATACAATCAATGTATAATTAGATTTATCAATCTAATTTATCAATTTTTGTGTTTACCACTTGTTTCTTTAATACCACATTTTCATTGTGAACTCACTTTTCTTTTTGCTGCAATACATCATTTAGTAATTCATTCAATAAAAATTTATGGTTGGTAAACTCAGGCTTTTTTTTTTTTTTTGTAAACTCAGGTTTGAAAGCAAAGTTTTCTATTTCACCATTATTCTTGAATTATAGCTTAGCCAGGTATAGAAATCTATGTTGCCAGTTATTTTCCCCTCAGTGCTTTGGAATTATTACCATGTTGACCTCTGGTATCCTTTGTTGGCGATGAGAATTCTGTTGTCTTAATTATGATTCTTTTACGGATAATCTGTGTTTTCTCTTTGGTGGCTTTTGAAATTTTCTCTTTATTCTCAGTGTAAGGCATCTTCATTACAGTGCATCTAGATATGAATTTCTTTTCTTTTTAAATTCTTTTTTGTACTTAATAACTGCTTTTCTTTCAAAAACTTTAGAAAATTCTTAGTATCATCTCTCCAAATATGACTTCCGCCATACCGTTTATTCTCTTCCTAAAACTACTAATTAGGTGCATCCTTCATGTATTCTATGTATTGCTGTGTAACAAACCACTCCAGAACATAGTGACATGAAACAATAACCATTTTATTAACCTCCAATATTCTGTATGATAGGAATTTGGATAGGTACTTCAGGGAGAGCTTGACTCTGCTTCATGATGTCCAGGGTGTCAAATGAGAAGACTTGAACAGCTGGTGGTCACTTGAATGGCTGTTCTTTTTTTCATTCACATGTCTAGACTACAATGACAAAGGTAGACTGGAGTACCTACACATGCCTTCTCCATGTGCTTTGGGTTTCCTCACACTGTAGTGGCCTCATGGTAATCATACTACTTCCATGGCAGCTCAGGGCTCCAATAGTGACTATTCCAGAAAACAAGGCAAAAGCTACATAGACTTTTATTATCTAGGCTCAAAAATCACATAGTATCACTTCCATCTTACTTAGTCAAACCTGCCCAGATTGGGGAGTACAGGGGCTAGACCCATCTCTTAATAGAAGGAGTATCAAAGAATCTGTGGCTGTAATTTTAAACTGCCACAATACAGCTTAAAATACATGCTATAACAGGGAACTATATTCAATATCCTGTGATAAACCATAATGGAAAAGAATATAAAAAAAGAATGTCTGTCTGTGTATAACTGAGTCACTTTGCTCTACAGCAGAGATTGGCACAGCATCATAAATCAAGTATACTGCAATTTTAAAAAATAAATAAATAATAAAATATATGCTATATTCTACATGAATTCCATAGATTAATCTTCTAATTCAATAATTCTTAATAAACTGGGAGAGGGTAATCCCTTCACAATGTGTGTGTGTATCAAATCATCACAATGTACACTTTAAATGTCTTATGAATTTGTCAGTTAAACCTCTAACAAAGCTGAAATAATTCATTCTCTGACTGTAACGAGTTTAGAGTTTATCTCATTGAATATTTTTATCACAATGAATGTTTTTCTATTTAGTTATTTTTCATTTTCATCTTTCCTTAATTCATATCTTCTTGTTTCTTAAGCTTTTATATATTTTTTTAGGTATTTTATTTTTTAACTCTTTGAATGCATTTATTGTAAAGTCATTTTAAGATTACTTGCCAATATGGACTTCTATTCCAGTGGGAATGGATCATCTTCAGGGAACAGAGATTTCTATAATATTTTTTAAATTGAAATGTAGTTGATTTACAATGTTATATTAGTTTCAGGTGTACAGCAAAGTGATTCAGTTTTATATATATAAATATGTATTCTTTCTCAGATTCTTTTCCATTATAGGTTGTTACAAGATATTGAATATAGTTTCCTGTGCTATACAGTAGGACCTTTTTGTTTATCTATTTTATATATAGCAATGTATATCTGTTAATCCCAAGCTCCTAATTTATTCCTCCTCCCCTTTCCCCTTTGGTAACCATAAGTTTGTTTTCTATGTCTGTGAGTCTACTTCTGTTTTGTAAATAAGTTAATTTGTATCATTTTTTTAGATTTCACATATAAGTGATATCATATATTTGTCTTTCTCTGTCTGACTTACTTTACGTAGCATGATAATCTCTAGGTCTATCCATGTTGCAAATGGCAACACTTTATTCTTTTTTATGGCTGAGTAATATTCCATTGTATATATGTACCACATCTTCTTTATCTATTCATCTGTCCATGGACATTTAGGTTGCTTCCATGTCTTGTCTATTGTAAATAATGCTGCTATGAACATTGGGGTACATGTATCTTTTCTAATTAGAGGTTCTGTCTCTTCTGGATATATGCCCAGAAGAGGATCATTTAGTAACTATGTTTTTAGTTTTTTAAGGAACCTCCATACTGTTCTCCATAGTGGCTGCACCAGTTTACATTCCCACCAACAGTGTAGGAGGGCTCCCTTTTCTCCATACCCTCTCCAGCATTTATTATTTGTAGACTTTTTGATGATGGCCATTCTGACCAGTGTTAGGTGATACCTCACTGTAGTTTTGATTTGTATGTCTCTAATCATTAGTGATATTGAACATCTTTTTATGTGCCCATTGGCCATCTGTATATCTTCTTTGGAGAATATAATATATTATATACCCACATATATAAAAACCCTCCACCTAACAAATAGAGAATTCACATTCTTCTCAAACACACATCAAACATTTATAAAATTTGACCAGATATTTTAATGAATCACTATAGTACAGACCACATTCTGTGATCAGAATTTAGTTGAATTAGAAATTCTCATATGTTTGAATACTTAAAAGCACATTCCTAAATAACTCATGATTTAAATAAAAAATTGCACACCATTTAGAAAAGAAAAACAAAGAAAATACATGATAAAACTTGTGTAATACAGATAAAGCAGTCATTTGAAAGAAAGTTATGACATTAAATGCATTTATTAAAAATTATTTCAGGGGCTTCCCTGGTGGCGCAGTGGTTAAGAATCCACCTGCCAGTGCAGGAGTCACGGGTTCAAGCCCTGATCTGGGAAGACCCCACATGCCACGGAGCAACTAAGCCCGTGCGCCACAACTACTGAGACTGCACTCTAGAGCCCGCGACCACAACTACTGAAGCCTGCATGCCTAGAGCCCGTGCTTCACAAGCCACTGCAGTGAGAAGCCTGCGCACCACAACAAAGAGTAGCCCCCACTCTCCTCAACCAGAGAAAAGCCTACATGCAGCAACAAAGACCCAACACAGCCAAAAATAAAATAAAATAAAATAAATTTTAAAAAAATTATTTCAAGTGAATGAACTAAGCGTTCATTTCAAGGACCTGGGAAATGAATAGAGTCAACCTCCCAAAATACCATTGATCAATGAATCCGAAAGCTGATACTTTGAGAACACCAATAAAACAAATTTCTAGCAAGCCACATTGAGAAGAAGATAGCACAGATAATATTAGAAATTCACCCCTGCACCTGGCGATTTGGGACCCATGGAATGGTGTGACTAGGCAGTATAACTCCAATGGGGCTGCATTTGCCTGCACACCTTCACCAAGCTACTCAGCCCCACGAGTGTCCAGCCTTAGGACCCATCCAGCTATGGGGCTAGATGATGTGATTCCAGGATATGTCACCACCTCTGAACAAATTTTGTAAGAATTTCTGTCTCGAGTTCACCCACCTCCTTTTCTGCCTCCGCTGCCACCATGGTGCCCATGAAAAAGCTTGTGGTGAAGGGGGGCAAAAAAAAGAAGCAGGTCCTGAAGTTTACTCTTGACTGCACCCATCCTGTAGAAGATGGAATCATGGATGCTGCCAATTTTGAGCAGCTTCTTCAGGAAAGAAAGTGAATGGAAAAGCTGGGAATCTTGGAGGAGGTGTCGTAACAATCGAAAGAAGCAAAAGCAAGATCACTGTAACTTCCGAGATGCCTTTTTCCAAAAGGTATTTGAAATATCTCACCAAAAAATATTTGAAGAATAATCTCCGTGATTGGTTATGCATAGTTGCTAACAGCAAAGAAAGTTACGAATTACATTACTTCCAGATTAATCAAGATGAAGAAGAGGAGAAAGACGAGGATTGAAACTCAGTTATCTGGAGTATTTTGTATGAATTTTTAAATAAAATTTAGTAAAAAAACAAAAAAAATTTTCTCACTTTTTTTTTTGTAATTTATCTTTATTTTTATAATGGAGTATAGCTGATTTTCAATGCTGTGTTTCTTTCTGCCGTGCATCCACTTGATTCACTTACAGAGAGACATCAATAAATTCTTTTTCAGATTCTTAAAAAAAAAAAGAAATTCAAAGGGGGACATAATTAGAGATACAGTAGAGATTAAGAATATCATTGCTTATACTATACAATTTATAATATTGAGTGGCTTTATGTCAATAAATTGAAAACTGAGGTAAAACTTACAATTTACCAGAAAAATACAAATTAAAAAGTTGACTTAAGGAGAAATAGAAAATCTAAATAAATCAGTCATCAACAAAAGAGATCAATAGTCCACAGTCTCTCAAACCCTTCCCCCATCCCTTGCCAAAGAAACCATGCCAGGTGGTTTTACAGGTAAGTTTTACCAAATTTAATGGAACAGACAATCCCATATTATATAATTATTCCCGACAATAGAAGTAAAGATAACCCAGCTTATTTTATGAAGTTACTATGATACTGATACCAAAATAGAAGAATTCTACAGGCAAAGAAAATTATAGATGAATCTCATTTTTTTGAACACTGATATGAAAATTATGTACAGTAATTAGGAAATCAAATCCAGCAGCGTATACAGAAAAAAAAAACAAACATCAAGCACAAATAAAGTTTACCTCAAATATAAAGGTGCTACTAAAATTTAAAAAGCATCTGTAATCTACTTTATTACCAGATTAAGGAAAAGGCCCATATGCTCATCTCAGTAGATACAAAAGAAACATTAGGGCTTCCCTGGTGGCGCAGTGGTTGAGAGTCCACCTGCCAATGCAGGGGACACGGGTTCGTGCCACGGTCCGGGAAGATCCCACATGCCGCGGAGCAGCTGGGCCCGTGAGCCATGGCCGCTGAGCCTGCGCGTCCGGAGCCTGTGCTCCGCAACGGGAGAGGCCACAGCACTGAGAGGCCCGCGTACCGCAAAAAAAAAAAAAAAAGAGTCTATGTACCAGTTCAAGGAGGGTCCAGTACCTTGAAACAAGGTTTAGCAGGGTAAAAGGATGGGGGCTGGAAGTGCTGTTTTAGGTGGGATGAATCGGGAAGGCCTTCCTGAGAAGGTGAATTTTAGGAGAGAGAGAGAAATGAGGGAGCAAGGTCTATGTTTAAGCTCGGAGGAAAGTACATTTCAGTCAAGAAAGTATGGCAAATACAAATGCTCTGAAGCAGAAATGAGCTTGGAACATTGGAAGAAAGAAAGAAAGCCTGTAAGGTAAAGTGGAATTAGCACACGGGGTAGGATAGAAAACTATTGCAGTAGTAGGAGAGAGACATTGGTGGCTTGGACTTGTTTAAAAGTGTTGAGAAGTGATTGGATTCAGGATACAGAACAGACAACTTGGTGATGGGGATTTGAGGTGTGAGGGAAAAGTTTCAAGGCTGACTGAGGTTTTTGGCCGACATGCCTGGTGAAGCCATTTACTCAGATAGAGATAATTAAGGAGTAGCAGAAGGTGAAAAGGGGCAGGAAAGGATAGCCACTACAATTTCGTTGGTATTAATAAAACACTGGAAATACCCCCAAGAATGAATGTATAGGGTACCAACAAAGTATGGCATATTGATTTGATGAAATACTATACAGAAGTTGAAATAACTAGTATCAATACATGGATGAATCTTGAAAATACTCTGCAACATCAAATTGTAGCATATTATATTCAGTATGATACTATTGGTAAACTTTTTTTTTTAACATCTTTATTGGAGTATAATTGCTTTACAATGGTGTGTTAGTTTCTGCTTTATAACAAAGTGAATCAGTTATACATATACATATGTTCCCATATCTCTTCCCTCTTGCGTCTCCCTCCCTCCCACCCTCCCTATCCCACCCCTCTAGGTGGTCACAAAGCACCAAGCTGATCTCCCTGTGCTATGCGGCTGCTTCCCACTAGCTATCTATTTTACGTTTGGTAGTGTATATATGTCCATGCCACTCTCTCACTTTGTCACAGCTTACCCTTCCCCCTCCCCATATCCTCAAGTCCATTCTCTAGTAGGTCTGTGTCTTTATTCCCATCTTACCACGAGGTTCTTCATGACCTTTTTCTTTTCTTTTCTTAGATTCCATATATATGTGTTAGCATATGGTATTTGTTTTTCTCTTTCTGACTTACTTCACTCTGTATGACGGACTCTAGGTCCATCCACCTCACTACAAATAACTCAATTTCCTTTCTTTTTATGGCTGAGTAATATTCCATTGTATACATGTGCCACATCTTCTTTATCCATTCATCTGTCGATGGACACTTAGGTTGCTTCCATGTCCTGGCTATTGTAAATAGAGCTGCAGTGAACATTGTGGTACATGATTTTTGAATTATGGTTTTCTCAGCGTATATGCCCAGTAGTGGGATTGCTGGGTCGTATGGTAGTTCAATTTTTAGTTTTTTAAGGAACCTTCTTACTGTTCTCCATAGTGGCTGTATCAATTTACATTCCCACCCGATCTGTAAACTTTTAAAAAACAGATACCAGATATTGATTTTGGCTACAAATATATAAAACAAAAGCATAACAACATGGACTAGATTTGTACCAAATTCATGTTATTGGTTGTCTCTAGGGAATGAGAGAGAGAAGGGAGTGAAGCTGTGAAGGGCAGATAGGGGACTTCCCCTTTACTGTACTGAAGGAAAATATGAAAGAGTAACATTTGTTCATTTTGGGTAATAAGTACATGGATGGTTTATATTATCAAATGTACTTTGAAAATGTGTTTTCATGAAAAAAAGGCAAAGAAAGGCTGAACAGTGTCTAGGAAGATGGGCCCAAGCCAGTCCCATGCTTCAGTGGAATGACTTCAGGAGCACCTAAAGGCCTGAATGAGTTGACAGCCCAGCAGCACCCAGCATGGGCTGACAGATGGCTTATGATGGTGATGTACTGGCTGCCAGTGCTAATAGACAGTGGCTGCAGTCTACATGGTGTTGGTCCCCAAACCATGTCCACACCCAACCCCTGCCCATAGCCTAAATGCAGTACCCAAACTAAAATTTAAATACAACCCAAAAAAAAGGGAGAAAATTGGTTAAGGTTATATTTCTGGCAATGTCAGGATGGACATTGACTTTATGCTGCATTTTTATGTTAGAAAAGAAGAAAGCAGCACGGGGAACTCTACTCAATTCTCTATAATGGCCTATATGGGAAAAAATCTAAAGAAGAGTGGATATATGTATATGTATAACTGATTCACTTTGTTGTAACCTGAAACTAACACAACACTGTAAATCAACTATACTCCAATAAAAATTAAAAAAAAAGAAGAAGAAAGCAAGGATGAATAGTGATGTAGATAAATTTCTCATTGGGAAGAAGACTGGGTTGTCTTGGGTTGGGAAGGATAGAGGCAGGGGGAGGTGACCTGATAAACTGAGAGAATACGTGTGGCAAGAATAATGAAATGAACTAGCAGGAAGCCCAGGAGCTGTGGTTCTGGTGAGAGGTGTGAATTTACAATTAGCGATGCTGAATGGCTCCAACTGGCTGTGACCACGGGACTAGGAGGGTGAAGGTGGAGACAGCTGGGGTCTCCCTCCTTTTCTCCTGATTTATATTTGGTGATCTATAAAAGAAATGTTTTCTCTTTATTTTACAAACTGTAATTGTGAATGCTGGTAATTAAAGTATTCTGTTCATCGTTTAATACTTCATATATCTGCAGAATTACAGAAATCATGAAGCTAGAAAACCCTAGAGAGGTTATAGTCTTCCCCCTACTTCCAAAGTGTCAAGGCCAGAATTAATGTATATATAAGGACCTCTTGGTATAAAGAGTCTTTAACCTTTTGAGGTAACCTGCTTAAATCTCAATCACTTTTGATTTAAGATCAACTTATTATCTTAATCCAATACCTCTCTACTTAGGGACAAGTTCTTGAATTCAGTAAGATGAGGAGGGAGTTCCCTGGCAGTCCAGTGGTTAGGACTCCGTGCTTCCACTGCAGGGGACATGGGTTTGATCCCTGGTTGGGGAACTAAGATCACACAAGCTGCACGGGTGTGGTAAAAAAAAAAAAAAAAAGTAAGATAAGGAATTCTGTCTCATACTACAAATGGAAAAGATAGGTAAATGCCCTGTACACTTATCCTAAGTTGTCACTTCCCTAACTATCTTTGGTTCTCAGGTTATAAAAATATACACAATTTTTCCCAATCAAATTGTCAAAGATCAAAGCATTTGATAAAATACTGATTTAATAGAGATTTAAGGAAGTAGCCACTCGTACATAGTTGGTGAGTGTATAAGGGATAGAGAACACTTGGGAAATAGCTTTCAAAAGTAAAAATGTACATACCCATAGACACAAATTGCATTTCTAGGTGTTTATTCAGTGAGTCTACTAATGCAGTATAGTTAATAATATGAAAGATTGGCAGCAATATATCCCTCAATAGAATGATGAAATAAAATAACACAGGCATTCAGTGAACACCACACAGCTGTTAAAATAACCAAGGCAGTAGCTCTCCATATATTAATATGGAAGGATATTTAAGATATATTGATAAGAGAAAAATCAAGATAGAAAGCAGTATGTATATTATGCTAGCGTCTGTGTGAAAAAGAAAGTATGTGTATGTTTGTAAACACACAGAATATCCATGGGAGGATATTTAAGAAACTGGCGGTAATTGTTGCCTCTGGAGAGGAAAACAGGATCACTGAGGGACAGAGGAAGGAGAGAAACATCCTTTTAATGGTATGCTGTTTTCTGTCCTTTGCATTTTGTATCATGTGAGTATGTTATCTATTTACAAATAGACAAAAAAATTAAAAACAAAAAAATCCACAGCCATGCAGATAGTCATTTATTTACTTATTAAATGTAAATAGATACTCCCTTACGCTGAATGTTATTCATAAAACACTGCACCAGCAGTTCTTGGACTATTGAAAAGAAATACACCACACAGTCAAGCATGGCTTCTTCAAATAGAGCATCATTCTGCAAATTAATTTCCCTTCATGTAAAGACAACAGGTGACTTCTTAAGTGGTACAATCTGTGGATCATTAAAGAGCCATCTAACCCCAAACATCTTCTATTGTTAACTTCCTCCAGTTCTGGAAACCCCTACCGTGAACTTTCTTTTTTGGGATAAAGGCACTGCATTTTCAGCAAGCCCTTTTTATGTTGCAAATGCATAACATGGTGACGTTAGGGTGGATTTATTCAAGTAGTCCCCTAGCAGAAAGCAGTTCCTGAGGAATGAGGTTGGTTTTGGTGGGAGGGAGTTAAAAAACAAAACAAAACAAAACTCTGATGCATGCAACTCTGCAAAGGAAAGTTTATATCCTAGAGATTTGCCAAATGATAGTTCCTGGGTAGTAACAGGCATTATAAAGGCACTGAGCGTTTAGGAGAAATGGAGAAAGCATGCATCTCTGTAGAAAGTGCAAATATAAACCCCACCCAGTTTTCATGAAGCAAGTATAGTAGTGTGAAGCCCTACACTGAAATTACAGGAAGATCAAAAGTCACAGTAATTGGGTATAGCTTGACAAATGTCGGTGTCCCTCAGTATGTTTTTTTTTTTTTTTAGGTATAAGAGT
Source organism: Leucopleurus acutus (assembly GCF_964270905.1). NCBI lineage: Eukaryota > Metazoa > Chordata > Mammalia > Artiodactyla > Delphinidae > Leucopleurus > Leucopleurus acutus. The sequence continues at coordinate 54,815,686 of NC_139143.1, forward strand.
AATATAACCTGTTATAAAATGGTTTCATACACATAATATACCCCAATATTAAACAATATGTGTTCTGAATAATAGTAGCCTCTTTGGATGTTAATAGATGTTGCTAAATAATGTATTCTATCACCAAATAAGTTTGGGCAACAATGGTTTAATAGAAGTTTTTTTCTTGGTGAGACATCACAGACCCTATAACATGCAAGTATGTATTTCCCAAAGGGAAAAAAAAAAATGCAATGTGTCCAAAATTAGCTTCCCACAGATCCTTAAAAAACAAAACAAAACACAGCACATCTTATGAACTAATGTTATGCAGGACAGTGGGGAATAGTTGATCCTTCCTATTCCTGCCCTGGCCTCCCATTTCTATCCTGATGATCTCTTCCATCTTGTTTTACCTTACCCTCCCCTGAATCATTACATATGCTCCATTAGGATGTCTATACTTAGAAAATGTTGATGACATCAAAAGTGATGATGACCTTCATGCAAAGTCTTCCATACCACTTACTGCCATATTCCTATACATGGGTACAGTAGGAGTCTCTGCATTTTCTGACCAGTCACAATGTGTGTAACAAGACTCAGGAGATCAGTGTCAGATTGGAGCAAGCCTGAATGTGACATCTCATTGTCAGTGAGGCCTATTCTTTAGGTGTCATGGTGCTCTCTGTAGTCTGGTCTTGCCTTCTCTTAGTCCTCAAAGACTGGGTTTAGGGCTTGGCCTTAGGCCTCTCTAAAGCAGTCATAGTGCCTTTTTCCACTCTTCCATGTTTGATCATCTAAACTCCTAAATTCTTAAAGGCTAAAATTAAATTTCATTAGAGTTAAAAACTCCAGACCATAGAATGCCACCCATCTCTGGCCACTACAAATGTGACATGACTTGGGAGTGGGATAGCTCTGGCCAACATATTTTCCTAGGGTAAAAGATAGCAGTAGTGGTGGCACTGCTGGTGTTTTTCCTCAAGAGAAGCTGATTTTATATATATGTAAAATCAGAATAGGGCTTACTCCAGCCCTTAGTGTCCATCTGAACATTTTATCTCATTCAGAAGAATTACGAATCCATCTCTAAAGAGCTTTGAAAAATAATTTCTCTTTACTGAAGTCTTTAAGAGGTAGCAAAGTGGTGAATCATATAACATAACAAACAACAGAACTTTAAAATCCTGCTTTTCTGTTTGTTTCCCCCAAAACACCCACATCACGGAGGAACTGCTGTCAAAATGCCCCTTTTCAGCTTTTTAGTCACTCGCCTTATCTCTCACTTGTCTACTTTCTCTTTCCACTTCCTCTTCCTTCCACATGTTTTCCACTGCAAGTAATTTCTTACCTTTTAAAACATTAACATAAATCACTTTAGCTTCTCCTCCAGCTATTTTTTCTAGCTCTTATCACCTTTTCTTCCTCTACCTCCCCCCACTTAGCCCATTAACTCAACATGGAAGCTGGGGGAGAACAGAGGGAGAGAGAAGATAGTTCTTACATGTTACACTTTTCTTCTGTTATATACATATACACATAACATGTTATATGTTATGATACATATTTAATGTTATATGTATTATATAATATATAACATATATGACATAATATGGAATGTCCAGCAGAGCCTCATTATAACACACTTTGCCACGTGTCCTGTAAGGCTGCTAACTTAATGTACCAATCAGTATTTTCTGATACTCCAGTAACTAGTTCTCTTTTCAAAGTTCATGCCCTATACTCAATTTCACAGTATAGTAAATGGCGTTCTAAGAAGTCTCTCCAAAGATTGTGTAATTAGGCTGAGTGTGATTAAAACAAATGGGCAGAATATCCAGGTATTGGTCATTTATATAAATAAAGCCAGCCATCTGTCTATCTTGCTCTGGTCTCACATGGGAAGACCCTCTGATGTTTTACCTGTGCTCAGCAAGATAAGGAAAGCACTAAGTAGGAACTAGGTCAGCTGCCTTCCACTGCCTATCACAGTCATCAAAGCAAATTTCTTAGGCTTAGAAGTTTCGTGTCTTTTAAATGGATTCTGTGTTCTCTTTTCTTCTATACAAACCAGAAAGGTATTTGTAAAACATCCCACTGTCAAGCAAGTTTATACATCACAGTGTATGTGTGTGTGTGTGTGTGTGTGTGTGTGTGTGTGTGTGTAGGCTTGTGTGATTATTCTCAACTTATTTTTTGTCTTGCATATCTAATTATTTACTGAAAGAATGTTTCATATGTAAACTATGCAAAAACACATATCTAGGCTGAGTATAAGATTTTAGAATCAAAATTAAGAACTTCTTCAGAGAGAAACAAAACTTGAAAAAGAATAGAAAATGTTAGAATATACTTCCCGATCTTCCTGCCACTTGATCTTGGTCAGAGTGAAATCAGGATTCAGTGTTGAGGACCACATCCTGTTGCCATGGGAATGATTGTACTGTCACAAATTTAGTACTATGACTTCATGGTGAAAAGGAACAGATGGTCTGGAAGAGAATGAAGGCCTAGGGTTAGCAAAATTGTTTGGGGAATAAGCCATCTTAGATCCTTTTTGGAAGTAGGTGGGAGCATAAATAATAAGCAAAAACTACTTCACTGTAGTTTTACAAAAGCCACTGAGCAAGAAAGAGCTTAGCCAGGTAAAACTACAAAGCTCATTTCCAATGGGAGAAAAAAATATTTTAATGTAGGATGAAGCACAGGTAAAACTTACAGCTTACGGTATTCCAAAGCTGCCTCTTCACCCTTCGCCAGCCTCTTACTTGACCACTGTTGAACTTAGTAATATCTAGAACCCTTAGGGCCAGCAGTAAGGCCCATACTGGCCACATTTCTTTTACACTGTCCCATTTTTAGGTATTTCTGGCTTCAGTGTTGGTTTGAGTCTGGCATCCCGAGCCATACATTTCCAAACGGCCTCAAGAACACAGGCTTAGATAGCTGCGCTAGCAGGGTTGAGGCCAGCTGTAGGGGTGTATGTAGCCAGCTCATCTTACCCCTGAGTGGTCATGGGTCCAGACCTAATCTCCAGCCATGTTGGCACTCTGGAAAATAGTCTCCACTAAAATCATTCATCCTTAGAAATACAGTTTTTAACTATTTTTTTAAAATATAAATTTATTTATTTTTGGCTGCGTTTGGTCTTCGTTGCTGCACGCGGGCTCTCTCTAGTTGCGGCGAACGGGGGCTACTCTTCGTTGCGGTGCACGGGCTTCTCGTTGCGATGGCTTCTCTTGTTGCGGAGCATGGGCTCTAGGCGCACGGGCTTCAGTAGTTGCAGCATGCGGGCTCAGTAGTTGCAGCATGCAGGCTTTAGGGAGCTCAAGCTTCAGTAATTGTGGCATGTGGGCTCAGTAGTTGTGGCTCGCAGGCTCTAGAGCACAGGCTCAGTAGTTGTGGCACACGGGCTTAGTTGCTCCGCAGCATGTGGAATCTTCCTGGACCAGGGCTCGAACCCGTGTCGCCTGCATTGGCAGGTGGATTCTTAACCACTGTGCCACCAGGGAAGTCCAGAAATACAGTTTTTATTTGGAGTAAAGGCAACAAGAGAGATTTCCCATCACTATCAACCTCTGGGAATGATTACCAAATAAATTAACCAAGAGAAGCTAACATTAGTTAGCAACTACTATGCGCCAGCCTAAGTGCTTAAAAATTCTTTTGTTGCTGTTTTGAAATAACTTTAGATTTACAGAAGAGTTGCAAATATAGTTGAAGAGCTCATGAATATCCTTCATCTAGCTTCCCCTAACATTAACATTGTTTTATAACCATAGTACAATGGCTGACACTGTGAAATTAACATTAGTACAATACTATTAACTAAACTACTAACTAAATTCTGATTTCACCAGTTTTTCCATTAATGTCCTTTTTCGGCTTTGAGACCCAGTCCATGTTAGGCTTGGTCATTGCATCTAAGTTCCCTTAAATCTGTGATAATTTCTCAGTCTTTCCTTGTTTTTCGTGACCTTGACAATTTTAAAGACTACTGATCAGGTATGTTGTAGAATATCCCTAAACTGGGATTTTTCTGATGTTTTCTCATGACTAGACTAAACTTGGAAATGATATCACAGAATGAAGTGCCCTTCTGATTACATCATATCAGGGGTACCTGGTATCAACATGACATAACTGATGATGTTAATCACATGGTTAAGCTGGAGTCTGCCAGTTTTCTGTACTGTAAATTTACTATTTTTCCCTTTCCATGCTCTATTTGCTAGAAGAAGCCCAGTCCAGTCCATACTCAAGGAGAAGGGAATTAGGCTTCACATTCCAGAAGGATGATTGTTAAAGAATTTGTGAACAAATGCTTAAACCACCACAATAATTAATGTTCTTTTTTGAGAGGTGAGGTACTTTGAAGCTATGCAAATATTCTGTTTCTTCTTAGCTTCACCTGCTAATTTTAGGGGATCTTTCTTGAATCAGTTATCACTGTGTTGCTCTAATGGTGATTTTCAATTTCTTTAATTCCTTCTATATTATTATATGGAATTCTCCTGTAACAAAGATTTGTCCGCCACCCAATTTATTTATTTATTTCACTTATTTATAGCGGTATAGACTCATGGATATCTATTTTATTCTTTGAATTATAATCCAATACTGTAATTATTTATTTTGTTGTTCAGATTGTTCCAATTTTGGCCCTGGGTCCTGTGTCCTTTTGATATACCCTGTGCAGGAAAGAGTTAACACAGCAGGCCAGAGGCTGCTATCTTTAGAAGGGCCTGCTTGCAAGGTTGCCCTTGGCTGGCATCTGTGAACTTGGCTTGTGAAAACTTCCCCACCCTGATATGGAAAATTCTCTATACTGGTAAGGTTGTTTTGCCCACTTAAGACACTGAATACCTGTTTCCTTCTGAGAGGCTGGGATTTTGGTAGATGCCAGCCAAAGCATGCCTACATGACTAGTTCCCCCAAAATCCCTAAACGCTGAGTCTTAAATGGGCTTCCCTAGGAGAAACATTACACATGTGCCACTGCATTTTCACTGCTAGCAAAGGGAACACACCTAGTGTGTCCTCTCCTGGACCTCTGGTATAGAAAGCCTGTGGGTGGATTTCTCCAGACTCTGGCCAATGTGTCTTTTTCCCTCAATTATCTGCTGTGTAACCTTATTGTGTCATTGTGATAAATTTTAGTCATTAGTACAATAATATGTTGAGCCCTGTGAAGTCCTTCTAGCATAATACAGAATGTGTGAGCAGTCTTGGATGCCCCAAAGACCTTATCCCTTAAGGGACATGCCTTATCCTTTATTTTTTTTAGCACTTCCTTACTTTGTGACACTACAAGAAGCTCCAGACTTGTATTTTCCTCATCCCAGTCATAGAATCAGCCATTTCTTCAAAGAGTCTTGGTTTCTTTATTGGAGAATGATAATTAGGAAGCAAGATCGGGGTGCTCATCACTAATGGGGTGCCATTGCTTCTAGGCCCTTTGAGCAGATAGAAAGGGAAATGTATGTATGTTTGCTGACTCATATGTACACACAAATTTATATTTATTTCTGTATCTTTCTACCTGTGTATACACACATAGTGAATTCATACATATAGAATCAGTTTTAATCTAGAACTACAGGGTTCATTCTAGCCTTCTCTGCTTGTTTGTAACTTCTTTCTTTGACAGTGAGAAACCTGGCTTTCATTAGCTACAACTTATTTACTTATTTGTTCAACCCTAGTATACATGCATAGTAGTTTCAGAATTGCTAACTTATACCCCTGTGAGAAACAAATTTACCAAGAAAAGTAAGGCATTTATGTACAGTTGCATTTACTTTAGCCTTATGATAGCCAGTCAAAACACATTTCCAAAATTACTTTGGTCAGCTCATTTTCTCCCATCCATTTCAGTTAGGTTATATCATATATTTGTAATACAGTTACATTTGTTAGTCTGCATTCCATCCTGGGATCCTCCCAACCTTACCCCCATCATCCTGGTTGATTCTGAAAATTTGCATACAGTAAATTTCACTCTTAGTTTTACAGTAAATTACACCTTCTTAGACTAGGTGTAACATTCTATGGGTGTTGACAAATGCATAGAGTCACATATCCACCACCACAGTGATTTCCAACACCTAAAATGTGCCTTGTGCCAGCCCCTTTGCAGTCAACCTCTTCCCAACTCCTGGCAACCACTGATCTGTATTTTCTGTCTCTACGGTTTTGCCTTTTGCAGAATGCCAGTTAAATAGCACCATACAGCATGTAGTCTTTTAGATCCGGCTTCTTTCACTTACCAAATGCATTTAAGATTCATCTATGTTGTTGTGTGAATCAAGAGTTCATTTTGTAAAAATTGCTGAGTAGTATTCCATTGTACAGAGGTATTACAATTTGTGAATCTGTTCACCTCTGAGGACATCTCAGTTGCTTCTAGTTTTTAGTGATTATGAATAGAGCTACTGTAAATGGTCATTAACAGACTTATATATGTACAAGTTTTTCAATTCACTTTCATAATTACCTAGGATTGAGATTGCTGGGCCATATTATAAGTGTATGTTTTACTTTGTTAAGAAACTACAAACTAGCTGTACCATTTTGTATTTCCACAAGCAATGACTGAGAGTGCTTGTTGCACAGCATTTTAACCAGCATTTGGAATTGTTAATTTAAAAAAAAATTTTAGTCATTCTAGTAGGTGAATAGAGGTATCTTATTATAATTTTCATTTTCCTAATGATTAATGACTTTGAGCATCTTTTCATATGCTTATGTGCCATTTGTATAATTTCTTTGGAAAAGTAGCTCATCTTTTTTTTGGAGGGGGGTTGTTTTCTTGTTGAGTTATAGCAGTTTTTTATACTCTGGCTCTAAGTCCTTTATTGGACATGTGAATCACAAATATTTTCTACAGCTCTATAGCTTGTCTTGTCATTCTTCTTAACCATGGTTGTTCGTTTGTTTGCAAAGCCAAACTTTGTCATTTTGATAAGACCCATTCATCAATTTTTTTTTCTTAATAAATTTATTTCTTTATTTTTGGCTGCATTGGGTTGCTGCATGCGGGCTTTTCTCTAGTTGCATTGAGCGGGGGCTACTCTTCATTGAGGTGCATGGGCTTCTCATGGCAGTGGCTTCTTTTGTTGCAGAACACGGGCTCTAAGCGTGCAGGCTTCAGTAGTTGTGGTTCACGGGCTTAGTTGCTCCGCGGCATGTGGGATCTTCCCGGCCCAGGGCTCGAACCCGTGTCCCCTGCATCGGCAGGCGGATTCTTAACCACTGCACCAGCAGGGAAGCCCAATTTTTTCTTTTTTTGGATTGTGCTTTTGATGTTATATCTGAAAACTTATCACCAAAACCAAGATGATGCAAATTTCTATATTTTCTTCTAGAAACTTGATATTTCTACATTTTACATTGAGATGTGTGGTCCACTTTGAGTTAATTTTTGCATAAGGTGTGAAGTCTGTGACATGGTTCTTTTTTTTTTTTCCCTTTCTTTTGCATATGTATGCTGAATTGTTTCAGTACCATTTATTGGAAAGACTATACTTTCTCCATTGAACTGTCTCTGCACATTGTTAAAAATCAGTTGATTATTTCTGGCCTCTTCTGTTCCATTTATCTATGTGTCTATCCTTTTGCCAATTCCACACAGTCTTGATTACTGTAGCTTTATGGTAAATCTTAAAATTGATATATATAAGTGTATATATACTATATAAATATAATGTATATATTGTATCCTGTTTAGTTATAACATCTGAGTCTACTTATGATGATTGTTTTGTCTATTCAGGCTGTCAGCCTATTGTATTAAATGCATTATCTCAAAGTTTTCAAATGCGTCTAAGAGTTCAAAGAGGATTTTTTAAATGTGTTTATATTTTATGATCGTCTAAGATTATTCTCAATCTTGTCATATAATGTTAGTCCCCATGTTTGTTTCTAGGTGAGTAGCCTAAAGTAACAGCATATAATATTAAATGAGTGGAAAAGCATGTCAGACTCCTATTAATTTGCATCTCTTAGAGTGTTAATAAGTGTCTTGCATATATGGCTGTACTCATATTGATTAGTTTTACCAGTTATGTGGGCAAAACTAGCTTTTATAGTGATAAAATTAATTGGAAAGATGTTTTCACAGAAAAGTACTTTGGTTTAAGCTTTTTAATAACTTGAAACTTTGATTAAAATTGATGAAAATGACATAGTGCCAACTAATGAGTAGTGGCTGACCTAATACGTAAATTTACTTGCATCATGTGAAGGATAAATGATGTCATGCTAATTATACAAAAGCAGTGCTTCTAGCAGTTTTAATAGAGGAGTAGGAGAATTAAGTAATCTGCACCATAACAGTTTCATATTGCAAGTGGTTATATTGCTTCGATATGGTTTTCATCAGCCCAGTTTTAACAGGTTATTGGCAGAAGTGTGGTAGCACAAACTTAAAAAAAGAATTTTGTACTAACTAGTATTTTTCCCAGAATTGTATTTTGGGGTACATTATTGAATAATGAAAAATCCAATATTGGATTTGGCGTTAAAAACAAATTCATTGTTTAAAATGAAGAGCAGTAACAATAACAACAGCCCAAATTTTAGTCAGTCAATCTCAAAATTATATTGTCTCATTGCTTTCTCCCCCTTATTTGCAATTGGCATCTGAGTCCTTTGAACAGAGGTAGCCCTCTGATGTACTTAAGGAGGCAAGTTGGTGATCTATAATGGCATCAGGGCACTTGGCAAAGGAAACAAGTAGGACTTGAAATCCATCTAGAGGAAGAAGCGTCTTATCTAATTTACACAGAGGTGTCGAATGGGGTAATGGCAGCCCTACTTGAAGAATCCTTTTGTTTGCTAGGTCTGTTGTATCAGTCAGGATACATATAGTTGCAAATCACAGGACATGTGACAAATAATGGCTTAAGCAATTAACACATTTATCTGGAGACAGATGGTTCCAGGGTTGGGAAGCAGCTCAATGATGTCATTGAAGATGTATCTATCTATCTATCTATCTATATATATATTTTTTTTTAGTTTGACATCCTTGAGTGTTGAATGTTCCTCCTCAGATAGTCATCTCATGGTAACAGAATTGTTGCTGCAGCTGCAAGATCACATTTTCATACAATTGTATTGAACTCCCATCTCTTGTCTCTATCAGGAGTAAAAATCATTCCCAGGAGTAAATTACTCCTCCCACCCCAGCCTAATTTCCCTCATGTGTCTTTGGCCAGAACTGGGTCACATAGCCTCACTGGCCTCAAAGAGAGCTGGGAATGGCAGCCTAAAAAAAGGAAGAAGAGAACTGGCAAACAACAGTGTCTACCACAGGCATAAAAGAAAAGTATCTTTCTTACCATCTGTCTCAAAGGCCACCTCCAAGTTTGGTGAGCAAAACAGCAGCTCAACCACCCTCTTCTTTGACTCTGGAATTTCTTTCTTAAATAACTTTGCAATCTCTATATTATCACACTCATTCAGACTAATTGGAAAGAAGATAAATTGAATTAGTTTGATATAAAAATATAGAATAATTTTAGTAACTTGTGTGTCTATCACTTTAAAGAGCACCTTTTCAGTGAGGACTGGGCTAACCAGAGAAGGCCAAGAACTAATCCTCCCCAGGAAGTGTTAAGCAATGAACACTAATCACCTGGGATAAATGTATTCTTTGTACCCAAATGGCTCTACCAAGCTTCTTAAACATTTTTTTCTGTACTCCCCCTGCAGCCTGTTTAAGATGTGCATCTTTTATGTATATGTAGAGGAGTGGCTAATCAAGGGAGCAACTAAAGGAAACTTCGCTCATCCCCACAATTCCAAAATCAGGGCCAGATGCATCTGTGTTTATCATCATGCCAGTTACCCAGAGGACTGAGGACTGTCGTCCTTTCACCAGATACTGAAGTGTCCTCCAGGCAGAGGAAATAAATAGTAGAACAACTCCTTTTGATTCCCCTAATTGACTGCTTATTCATCCTTCCCTCTCCCACGCCACGTCTCAGTAGCTATTTGTACATGACTCTGCCCCAGTGGAGACATCTCTCTCTGTTCCCCAAGCAAGATCGCTTGCCTGTCTTCACTTTAGAGTAGGACTGACAGAGATGATAGGAAGTATGAGAGCTGAGTGGGACTGTGTGGAAGGTGGACACAGACATCAGGGGCCCCCTGTAAAGAAGGCATCCCATTCACCATGAGGCACACCAGAGCACTCAAAGGGTCCTGTCTTTAATGTGACCTTAGAACCAAAACTTACTCTTACTTTGCCCCAGTGCCTTTCTCCATGATGAGTAACGAGAACTCAGCCAGACTTTTAAGCACAAGAATGACTTTACTATAGAGTATGGGAACATCAAGCCAAGACTATTTACAAAATGCCAATTTTACCTATGCAGCGTAGAGACTGAATCCACTTTGCTCCTTAACTCCACTCCCAGGCCACTCAGGTCCTACCTCTCAGGGCTTAATGACTGGGAAAGAACAAAGAAAGGCACTTCCTAATTCTGAGTAAGGCAAAGGTCTTGATGACTGGGCTCTACAGCCTTTGTGTTCAGATTTAAAATAGCATGGTTATCATCCTTGACAGTCTGAATTCCTCAATTCTCCCTCATTCTTAAGCCAAAGTGATTTCTGTAGCCAGCAGCCTGGAGTAGGACATTGGAATTTGGAATCAAGGGTCTGATCTACTCACTTACTAGCTGTAACCTTGAGGAAGTCACTTAAACTCCCTGAGCTTTGCTTTCTTTCCCCATGTGAAAAATCCATAACAGAGCCTGCAAAAGCTTAGTTCACAACATCATTTATTACAAGAATCGAATAGAATAACATGTGTGAAAGCACTGTCAGCTCTAAATGGCTCCACACATATAAACAATTATTGGATCAAGTTCTTCAAAAAAACTGATTATTAATTCTGCTCTGCTATTCCCTTGTAGAACCCTAGGGTTCTGTACTCATTTTTCTCTCTCTCTTTTCCCAGTCATCATCTATCATTCTGCTTGATTCATCCTCCCCACCATCTCCCTTCCCCTACTCGGGAAACACACACACACACACACAAAACCTATAATTCTTTCACCCATTATTCTAATTCCTGTCAATCAATTTCTTATTCATTGCATATTTACATTTCCAAAATAACGGCATTTACATATAATTTGCTCTTGCCTACACAAAAAGTGGGTACAGCTAGATACAGCATTTAAGGTGATGTGTCATGTAGGTTTCAATTCAGGAAACAGAAACAGCTCTAGGTATTTCAAGCAGAAAGGGATTAAAAACAAGGGACTCTGTGCTTAGGAAATTCTTTGAGAGTACTAAAGAAACTGAAGTTAGGTGCCACCGCATGACTCTAGATTTCAAGGGCACACCATGACAGCTGTAGTCCACAGGAAGCTGCCAAACTGCCTCTCAACACCCATGACTTCGGTGACTAGAATTTAGGGGCTACTGGATGTGGGTCTGGCTTCAAACACACACCAACAGTGTTGCTTCGCAGCAAGAGCAGTAGTAAGATGGCTTTCTCATCACTTTTGCCTTCCAAATCACACAGGTCATCCCCTGGTAGAATGTAATTAGTATCCAGAAGTCTGACTGCCAGAGAGTCTGAGAAATGTTGTTTCTAACTTTTCAGGCCCTAAAGTTCACGAACATACATAGAGGGCTTTGAAGATGGATGTCTACTTCCAGCTGACAATAACCTGTTCCAGGGTGTGACTTTATTCCTTCCAGAATGGACAACACAACCGTGGTCTAAAAGAGAGCTTGAGAGGAGAGGGGAAGAACAGGCCCACCGACCTTATAGTTACAGATCTTATAGTTACAGGCCTTACTAATTAATACCTGGTAGGATTTATTTGGTGCAGTCCTTTTCTTAGTTTTTAAGACATCCAACTCAGAATAGGAGTAAAAATATTATGCACAGAGTGGAGCCAGTCATAAGGAAAAATCATTCCACATTTAGGAAACCAGTGGTTTTTGAGCCGTTGCTATGTGCCAGACTGTGACAGTCACTGGGGTATAACAGCGAACAAGACAGAAGCTGTTCCTGCTCTCATTGAAGTTTGGGGTGAGTTGGGTACTAGCCAGGTTGACTACCCAGGTTCAAAGCCTGCCTCCCCCACTTATTAGCTGTGTGAACTTAAACAAGTTACTCGTGTAAGTCTCAGTTTCCTCAGCTGTAATGTATAATCAAAGAACCTATTATACTTAACTGAGATTCAGTGAAAATTAAATGGGATAATGAATGCAGAGTGCTAAGCACACTGCCTGGTTCATGCTAGGGTCTGAATAAATGTTGGTGAAGAGTGTGAGCAAATCAAAAGGCAATCACCATGCAGGACACTGTGATAATGCTGTGATACAGAAAAAACCAGCACCTATGAGGAGAGGCATTAACTCAGACCTACGGGGCTCACAGAAGGCTCAGGAAATAAGTTAAGTCGATTTAGGTTTGCGTTTGCTGGCTAAGAGAGCATGCCACATTTGATGCCTAAAAGTAGTTCATTGTGGCTGTACTAAAGGGAATAGGGTGAAGAGAGCGGGCAGTTAGGAGCCAGATCATGAGGGGACTTGTTCGACTTTTAAGAGTTTGGATAGTATTCTGAGGACCGCAGGAAGCCATTGAAGGATTCAAAGCCAGAGAGTGATACGATTTGATTTATATTTTAGGGAAATATCCCTTTGGCTGGAATATGAAAAATGGCTTAGGGAAGGGAAAGATTACTGGCAGGAAATCCAGCCAGAATTCTTCAGTAATTGAAGAGAGAGAGAGAAAGGTGTCCTGAAGCTGAAAAGTAGCAGAGAGATACAGAAAAATGGAACAATTCTGGAGATACTTAGGAAGTAATTGGATGGAAAGTAAGGTATGCGTTTTTTTCCCCCACTATCCCACCTCTTCCCTTTGTCTCGCTTTAGTCACTTCCTTTTTTATATAAATTTATTTATTTACTTATTTATTTATTTTTTGGCTGCTTTGGGTCTTCGTTGCTGCACGGGCTTTCTCTAGTTGCGGTGAGCAGGGACTACTGTCCGTTGCAGTGCACGGGCTTCTCATGGCGGTGGCTTCTCTTGTTGTGGAGCATGGGCTCTAGGCCCACAGGCTTCAGTAGTTGTGGCACGTGGGTTCAGTAGTTGTGGCTCGCGGGCTCTAGAGCGCACTTAGTAGTGGCGCATGGACTTAGTCGCGCCGCGGCATGTGGGATCTTCCCGGACCAGGGCTCGAACCCGTGTCCCCTACATTAGCAGGCGGATTCTTTTTTTTTTTTTACGGTACGCGGTCCTCTCACTGTTGTGGCCTCTCCAGTTGCGGAGCACAGGCACTGGACGTGCAGGCTCAGCAGCCATGGCTCACGGGCCCAGCCGCTCCTCAGCATGTGGGATCTTCCCGGACCGGGGCACGAACCCATGTCCCCTGCATCGGCAGGCGGACTCTCAACCACCGCGCCACCAGGGAAGCCCGGCAGGCGGATTCTTAACCACTGTGGCACCACGGAAGTCCCCTATTCACTTCTTTATTCATTTAAATTGGGAAACAAAAATTCTTTAACAAACTTATTTTCTTAGGGAACAGATCAGTGCTATAATAGTGGTCTCCAGATGCAGATACCCCATGCTAATTATTTAACATAGTGGAGACATTAGTATTGCAAATTTAGGGCCACATGGAAAAAAAAGATGGAGTGGGGACTGTATTTGCATTCGGCTTTTGCTTTGGTGACCCTCACAATCTGCAACATAGTTTAGTGATCACCATCCATTCTCTTGTTAGGATAGTCTTTTTTTTTTTTTAAATGAGGTGTCATTGGGAATTCCTCGGCAGTCCAGTGGTTAGGGCTCCACGCTTTCACTGCCGAGGGCCCAGGTTCAATCCCTGATCAGGGAACTAAGATCCCACAGGCCACATAGCATGACTCAAATAATAATAATAATGTGTAATTGACATATGACATTATATTAGGGAATTCCATGGCGGTCCAGTGGTTAGGACACCTCACTTCCACTGCAGGGGGCATGGGTTCGATCCCTGGTTGGGAAGCTAAGATCGCACAAAAAAAACAAAACAAACAAACAAAACCCCCCAAAAAACATTATATTAGTTTCAGCTGTACAACATAATGATTTGATTATATGTATGTATTGCAAAATGATCACAATAAGGCTAGTTAACATCTGTCCCCATACATAGTTACCAAAAATTTTTTTCTTATGATGAGAAGTATTAGGATGTACTCTCTCAGCAACTTTCAAATATGCGGTACAGTACTGTTAACTATAGTTACCGTGGTATTCATCATATCCCAGGATAATCTTTTGATCTGAGCTACTTCTCTAGAGCCATTGTAGAGGTAATAAAAGGTATCATGTCACACCATCTTTATCATTCCTCCTCTAGTTCCCAGGCCTGTTTTTCATGGGGGAGTTTAATTTTGGGGTGTTGAGGGTATTAGAAGTGGAACCCCAACTGCTTTCTACATCTTCTATGTTTGAGAAATGATGGGATTGAAATTCTAGGTTATATCTGACTTAACCAAATTGTGAGGTATTGATGTAATGGAAAAAATATTTTGTATTTTACATCCCCTATCCTTTATTTAATGCTCCCTTGAACCGAATGTGTTTTCCATTTGGGTGACTTAAAGGAGGGAGGCAGAGATATTCTCAGATGCCATTTCAAGGAATTATTTTACTTCTTAATTAATTATACTTCTTGCTAGGTCTGTTAGAACTGATTTTTCTGTCTCTTGGGAAAAGAGATCTTTGGTCTCAAGATGAAAGTAATGATTTGTACATGCCCCTCACCCTATTATCTGAAAGAAGTCATGATAAATAAATCAGCAAATATCTGAGTTAGTTGAAGAAATTTGTTATTTTTAATGGTATACAATGCTTATTGGTTATAAAGACCCATGTACTTTTTTTCTTCACTGTGGTGCCAGCAAAATTGGCATGTTTATAATTGATGATCAGGTTTTAAAATTTGGAAACATCTTTCAATTTTGAAATATGATTAGAATAATTAGAGCAATCATAAGTTTGAGTGAGACTTGGGAGATTTAGAGCTAGAGGAAGGAGGATCTTAATCTTAGGTACATTTTTTTTTTCTAATCTTGGGGACATTTTTCATCCCACAGATGTAAAAATATCTCCTTGGGGGGAAAACGGGAGAATAATGCCCATCACTTTAGCTGTATCCCTGAAGATGTTTATCTTGAAGAGAAGCGGAGAAAACAAAGGAGAAAGAACTATACAAATGTAGAGAACTGAAGAGAATCCCAAGGAGTCATGGTTTTCTCAGAATAATATTTTTTTCTCAGAATCATTTTTACCAGGAAACATGAAATAAATATTCAATACCTGAATTGATCCCAGGAACTAGGGAGCCACATTTGTCTGTGTGACTTTGTGCATTTCCTATGAAGGATGATCTCTAATATTATTTTGGAACCCAGCTTCATAAACATGGAATAGTTTTACCCTGACTTGTGATGTAAATGGATGATTAATCCGGACTAGGTAAATAGGGAGATAAGTGAGCATACATACCCACACTGCTAGACTTTACATAGGCACCTTTCAAATCAGACCCAATAGACACTTAAGCCTGCCCATCAGAATAGATATTTATTGCAGGGAAGGTTCTGGGTTGGACTGTCTGCCTTGAGCCATTTGGAAACTGAACTGGCTGGAGCAGATTGCAAAGTTTAGGTTGTGGGAGAATGACTCAGGCTCCTTTCCAGCCTAAAGCAATTAACCGGTTGTTGGAAACTTGAAATATTGGACCAAATTATATTACCTAAGTTAAAATAAGCACCCCTGAGAATAGATCACGATATATATTAAGGTACATGTATTATGCAAGGGTTGACGTTCCTATTTCTATAGCTTATGGACCAGCCTTGGAATCTTCACTGAGAATAAATTTGTTGTTAGTGTGTTTTTTGGTATTTGTTTTCATTGGTTGATATATATGTACACTATTAGCACATTCCCAAAGCCATTACCCTCTAAGATTGGAACTGCCAGAAACATCCTTGACAAACTCATCAGTAGAAACACTGAACACTTAAAAACAGTAGGTATTTTGTATGGAACAACTGTGGAGTTTGACCTAAAGCTGAGGATATGCTTTAAAAAAAAAAAACAAAAAAACCTCATTTACTCACACATGGTCTTATTTGATCCATATAGGACCCCTATAAAGCACACACGGTATGTATTATGGTATAGTAGTCCCTGCTTATCAATGGGGGATACGTTCCAAGACCCCCAGTGGATGCCTGAAACTGGGGATAGTACCAAATCCTATACATACTATGTTTTTCCCTATACGTAAAAACCTATGATAAAGTTTAGTTTATAAATTAGGCACAGTAAGAGATTAACAACAATAATAATAACATAGAACAACTACAACAATATACTGTAATAAAAGTTATGTGAATGTGGTCTGTCTCTCAAAAATTTCTTCTTGTACTCTATCACCCTTCTTGTGATGATGTGAGATAATAAAACACCTATATGATGAGATGAAGTGAGATGAATGACATAGCATTAGGCTACTATTGACATTCTGAGGATTTGTCAGAAGAAGGATCATCTGCTTTGGGTGATCCTGGATCATCCAGCCATGACAATGTCTATGGTTAGATGTCAGGAACAGATTATGTTGGTGGTTGGGGGTCCCAGGCAGGATGGAGGCAGAGGGTGTGAGATTTCATCATGCTATTCACAACAGCATGTAATTTAAAACGTATGAATTGTTTATCTCCAGAATTTTCCATTTAATATTTTCAGACCGAGGTTGACCAGGCATAACTGAAACCTCAGAAAATGAAACCGAGGATAAGGGTGGACTACTGTACTTCCAGTCTTAGCAATAAATGACTTGCCCAAAGACAAACAATTAGCAAGTGACAGAACCAAGATTTGCTTTCAATGTTTTTCTATTCCAGTTCCTGAACCCTCTTTGGGGATACACAAATTAGAGATAAGCACAAATAAAATTACAAGAGACAATTAGAATCACAACCAATTAATCTAATCTATAGAATTTAAACTGTTACTTAAGAAGACATAACCTACAAGACTGAAACATTTATTGCATTGTGTTACAAATTCACATTTCATTGTTACTCTCTCAGCACTGGGCTGGTAAAAAAAGATTTTTGTACTTGATTCATTGGTAAATATTTATTGACCACTGTTCTGTGTGGGAATGTTGAATTGGACTTTTTTCTTTCTTTCTTTTTATTAAAATTAACTTGTAGAGTTGAGTGAGTGTCCAGTCATTCCAGCAAGTTACATTGAATTTTGTTGCCTACTTTTCCATTTTTCCTGGGTAAAGGAGGGAAAACCTGAACACTTGGTATGGCAATTCTCAGTCTGTTCTTCAAACCTCTGCTACAAAGTTCCATTCTCTCATTTATAAAATAGGTATCACTTATTGACCATCTATTATATGCTAGGTGTTCTACATTACCGGTAATCTTCACATCTCTGTGGTTTGGTGGGTATAGTTATCCTCATTTTTATGAATGCAGTTAGTCCAGGTATACCTTGGAGATATTGCAGATTTGGTTCCAGACTACTACAGTAAAGTGAATATTGTAATAAAGTGAGTCACATGAATTTTTTGGTTTCCTAGAGCCTATAAAATTTCTGCTTACACTATACTGTGGTCAATTAAGTTTGAAATAGCATTATGTCTAAAGGAAACAATGTACAGGGCTTCCCTGGTGGCGCAGTGGTTGAGAGTCCGCCTGCCGATGCAGGGGACACGGGTTCATGCCCCAGTCCGGGAAGATCCCACATGCCGCAGAGCGGCTGGGCCCGTGAGCCATGGCCGCTGAGCCTGCGCGTCCGGAGCCTGTGCTCCACAACGGGAGAGGCCGCAACAGTGAGAGGCCCGCGTACCGCAAAAAAAAAAAAAACAATGTACATACCTTAATTAAAAAATACTTTTTTGCTAAAAAATGATAACCATCATCTGTGCCTTCAGTGAGTTATAATCATTTGACTGGTGGAGGGTCTTGCCTGGATGTTGATGGCTGCTGACTGATCAGGGTGGTGGATGCTGAAGGCTGGGGTAGCTGTGACAATTTCTTAACATAAGACAGCGACGGAGCTTCCCACATCAGTTGACCCTTCCTTTCACTTGAACACTTAGAGGCCATTCTAGGGTTATTAATTGGCCTAATTTCAATATCACTGTGTCTCAGGAAATAAGGAGGCCGAAGGAGAGGGAGAGAGATGGGGTAACTGCTGGTCAGTAGAGCAGTCAGAACACATTTATCAATTAAGTTTGCCGTCTCATATGGTGTGGTTCATGGTGCTCCAAAACAATTACTGTAGTAACATCAAAGACAACTGATTGCAGATCACCATAACAAATATAATAACAATGAAAACAGTTTGAAATACTGTGACACAGAGACCCAAAATGAGCAAATGATATTGGAAAAAAATGGTGTAGATATACTTGCTTGACTCAAGGTTGTCACAAACCTTCAATTTGAAAAAACGCAATGTCTGTGAAGCTCAATAAAACGAGGTATGCCTGTATAGCATAGCAGTGAAGCAAGATGAAACAGTAGGCTTGGATCAACAACGGGGCCTTCAACCAAAATTACCAGGGTTTGAATTTGAATCCATACTTACTAGGACCAGTTATTTCATTTCTCTGTTCTCCCTTATGCTCATCTCTAAAATGGGATAAAATTATTTGAACTCATAGAATTATGGTGAGTGTTAAATGAATTAACATCTGTAAATGGCTTATAATGCCTGGGTTTCTACTGATATTCAGTGAATGTTAGCTACTGTTGCTAATTTGGTGTGCCCCGGGGCTGAATCTGAGGGCCTCTTTTCTTCTATATATATATATATATATATATATATATGTTACTCCTTAGGTGACCTCATTTAATCCTTTGGTTTTAAATATAAAACTATACTGATGACTCCAAAATTTATACTTCCTGCCAAAATGGTACTTTTCATATGTAAGTCAGCTCATGTAACTTCTCTATTCAGAACCTCCAGTGACTTCCTATCTCTCCCAGTGAAAAAGCCAAAGCCCTCACCAGGGCCTATGAGGCCCTATTGATCTGTCCTACTTTTCCACTTGCTTTCTTTTGTGCAGCCACATGGGTGTGCTTGTCGAAGACTCTCAAACACTCTTGCTCCTCAGGCTCTTTGCACTTGCTGTTCTGCCAGGTATGTTCCTCCCCAGATATTCAAATGACACATTCCTTCACTTCTTTCAGGTCCCTGCTCAGATCCCATCCTATCAGAGAGGCCATCCCTGACCACCTTGAGTGAAGGAGAATTTCCCTTTCCTTTTCTTCTCATCCAGCTTTATTTTTCATTATGGTATCTGTTACCATTATGTTTATTTTATTTTATTTTCCAATGGTCTGTTTTGCCCTCTAGTACGAGAGCTGTATTAAAGCAGGGACTTTGTTTTGTTCACAGCCTCTAAATCAAGTATCTGGCATGTGGCAGACACTCAATACATATTTATCGCCCAGCTAATAAGTGTCAGAGTTTCCTACCCAAGTCGGGCTCCCCTCAACAGCTCCTGCTCTTCTGTCCCACTAATCTGCATCCCCTGTGAGGGAAGATACATCAAATTACAAATATACATCAGTTCTTAGGACTTATCTTTAAACTGGAAATTTTATGCATATTAGGATCAATTTGCTGTTCAGCATAATTTAACAAATATTTACTGTACACCAACTACATGCTCTTAAATAAGAAACAATGACCAACCCACTAAAATAGGTAGAAATTTATCCAAGAATCTTGAAGCCCCCAAAAAGTAAATATTTGTACTTGTGGATCTCTAAGTTCAGAATTATTATGTGCACCTAAAACTAATACAATGCATATGCCAGTTATATCGCAGTTTTTTGAAAGGCTATTTAAAAAAAATCTCAAATTATTAGGTTTATTTATTGTATCAGAATAGAACATTGGTCATCCCTGAAACTTCCTTTCTCCATCTTTCTCACTCTCAGTCCACTCATTTACTTAAACCAAATTTCTAGACATTTTCCTAGATTTCTCTTTCCCTCATCCTTCACATCCAATCCATTTGCAAAGACTGTAAACTTTATCTACAAAACTTATCCTGAGACCCTTTGCTTCTCATCAGTTTCACCTCTATAAAACCTAGTCCAAGGACAACTGCACCTGCTTAGACTACCAGGAGGATTTCCTAAATGCTTTCCTTCCCTTCCCGTTTTCCACCTAGCAGCCAGAGTGATCTTATAAAAATGTAAATTACTTACCACTTCTCTGCATAAAAGCTTCAGTGGTTTCCTTCTGTTATTCCTCTCTAAGTTATTCCTCTTAGAAAAACACCCAAACCCTACCCTAGCCTACAAGCCCTACTTGATTTGGTCCTAATCACCAGTCCAATCTTCTCTCTTAGCATTTTTCCCATTATTCATGCAGTCTGGTCACACTGGCCTTCTTTCATTTCTAGGAGCACAATGAGCCCTTCCCCGTCCCAGAATACTTGTACTAGCAACTCCTTGTCTTTTGGGTCTCAGTTTAAATTTCACCACCCCAGAGAGGCCTTCCCTAACTTCTTCATTTCAAGTGGTCCCCTCTTCTCCATTCACTCTTTGTTGTGCCAGAGAGTGAACTGCATTCACTTATTGTGCATTGCACAATTGCCATCTAATATTTCCTTCTATGTTTGTTTTGTTTTTGTTTTTTTGTTTTTTGCGGTACGCGGGCCTCTCACTGTTGTGGCCTCTCCCGTTGTGGAGCACAGGCTCCAGACGTGCAGGCTCAGCGGCCGTGGCTCACGGGCCCAGCCGCTCCGCGGCATGTGGGATCCTCCCGGACCGGGGCGCGAACCCGTGTCCCCTGCATCCGCAGGCGGACTCTCAACCACTGCCCGACCAGGGAAGCCCTTCTATGTTTGTTTATTTTCTGTCTCCTTCCAGTAGAATGTAAACTTGATGAAGACAGGGACTTTGCTTTATCAGCAGTGTTTATAACAGAGCCTAACACATAGTGGGCACTCAAGGAACACTTGCTGAATGGGTAAATCTTTGTCTCAATTTTGATAGCTTATGTAAGATCACAATAATTTTCTAACACAGCTTTAATAACTCTGTCACATCCATGTTCTCATTGCTTCAACCCACAAAAGGAGCAGTATGCCCGGGGAAGGATTCAGGTTCCCCCTATTTCTTGGCAACCACTAGGTCAAATCGAACACTTTTAGAGTTGGAAATGTTCGAGAAAGTAGGTGTGGACAGAAAAATGTTAGATTGAGGGAGGAAAACTAATTCAGAAGGAGGTAAGAGAAAGAGCTCACACCATGCTGATGGTTGCCTGTCAGTGTTCAGGGTTCTGGGCTTGGGTACCACATCTTATATGTAAACACTAAGGAAGAGAGCGTGATGGGGTGGGGTGAGGGTGAGAGAAAGGGAGGAGAGGGAGACCAGGGCGAGAGGCGTGAAAGAAGCTAGAAGGAAAAGAGGACGGAGCTTAGCGATACAAAAGCAGCCTCGGATCTTGCCGGCGCTGCAAGCGTTAAGGGGAGGCGGGGAGTGACGCGGTTTGCGTCTGGAGCGGCTCCTTGGAGTCCCCAGCATCCACCGCCGGAGCCTCGCCTTCCTTTCTCCCTCTGCAGACGTATCGAGACACAAAAAGAGAGGCGACCCCTGGACCAGCGCGAGGGACCCACTCGCACCATGACCGAGACCACCAAGACCCACGTTATCTTGCTCGCCTGCGGCAGCTTCAATCCCATCACCAAAGGGCACATTCAGATGTTCGGTGAGTCCTCCCGCCCACCCCCGGAGACTGCTTCCGCCTCTCTCCTTTCCCCGGCACCTGTGTTTCCCAGGGCGTCTGACGGTAAGGCGAGTACGCATCTGGAGAGGTGTGCTGGCTGATCCAGCTGGTGGGAGGTCAGCCCCTCTATTCTGGGCTCCCGGGAGGGGACGCAGACTGTGCTTCCGAGGCGTCACTCGCTCGGGCCAGACCCTCCTCGCTGGGGGCCAAGGGGTGGGGGAGGGGAGGGGCCGGAGGGGAGTGTTGGTTCGGATTGGTGGGAGGTCGAGGTTTGAGAACTGGGGTGCGGTGGTGCGGTGGTTTGGCTACTTGGCCGGTGAGGATCGGGATGGGGGCAGAGGTTGGGGCGCGGAGAAGGGAGAAGGGGGTTAGAGATAACGTGCTGTTTGTTTAGGTTGGGCCGAAAGCTCGAAGGAGTTAATGGTGTATATGCTTCAGAGACACAAACACACACAACACACCAGGAACAGGGCTGGGCTTCAAGGAGATTCGTTTATGGTTTGGCTGCTGGTTCGGGGCGGCCCGGGGCAAATGTTTGAGGGTTGTGGACAGTGGATTGCGCGCGCGAGGTGGATGGCTTAGTGAATGTGGAGGTGGGGAGCAGGGGGCGGGGGCCTGGGCTTGGCTGCCGGGACCCACCGCCTAGGAAGGGGAGAGGGCGGGGCGGTTGCTGCAGGCTGCCCTTTGCGAGCCGGTGTTGAAGGATGGGGCCCAAGTTGGCTGAGGCTCTGCCCAGGTTGGCGATGGCTCCCACAAGGTTTGAGGCGTGTGAGTGTATGTATGACTCTATGTGTGTGTGTGTGTGTGTGTGTGTGTGTGTGTGTTTGGGGGCTGGGCGAGGCGAGGGCGCATCATCGCGCGTTTTTTTCAAGGAGGCTTTGTGGCGAAGAGAGAGGCCGAGTGAGCGGGGGCTCCTGGCTGCTGGTTGGGATTGAGAAGTGGTGGGAAAGGTGATCGTTGCCTGACAGAGATCTCGGGCCACCGGTGGGTAAACGGCGGGGCTTCGCTGCTGCTCCAGGAGGACCCAAAGGCGCGGGGGCTTGCGCGTTTAGACCCTGAGGGAGGCACACGGAGGTCACTTTTGAAGCAGGAATTGAGGAGAAGTTAGAAGTCGGGATGCTTTTCTTGTGGCAATGAGAGAAACGAGAAGAGGAAAGCGAATGGACTAGGGATGGATGAGTGAAGGGTGGGAGGCCTTGCGCCGGCCGGCCAGTGAGGCGCTATCCAGAGACAGCGGTGCTGAAACGCAGGGCGAGCTGGAGCCGGCTGCAGGCACACGTGTTTACCCGGAGCCTGAGGATTGCGTGGGCCCTCCTAGGGCTGTTTAGTGAAAGCCACATCATATCGGTAAAGACTGGGAGAGGTGGCTTAGAATAAAAATATTCCTCTCTTAAACCTAAAAGGTGAGTTAAACTGGGCACCCTTATTAAAAACCTCATGGAAAGAATATACTTTGAGCAGAGTGCAGATCACATAGGCACATTTATAGGATCCAAGGAGGGTGACTGAGGTAGCCATCCCTTCCTCACCATACTTTCGCTTTTAAAAGTGTTGTATCAGGAGCTGGTGCCAACTTACCTATTAAATAAAGACTTTTGTTCTAGCATCAAAGTAGACTAGAGCATCTCATCAGCCTTCTAAGGGAATATCAGTGCCCTGAAAACACTCTCCTTTCACTTTCTTTTGATTCTGGTGTCTTCACCCCTGTCCTTTTTTTCTTCTCTGTCTGTATTTCCTCTAGTCATTTTATATGGCTGTACTTTATTCCTCGCAGTTGCCCAGACAGGGAGGGACTTTCCTCTGGAACTCCTTGGCTCTAGTAATCTTTAGTGGGCCAGCAGGTACTCCTCCTTTCTTCCTGGGACTAAGGATGTACCTAATTCCACTTGTTTTGGATTGCAGGAAGGGTAGATTCAGATTGAGAACCAGGGATTTTGTTTTGCAGCTAAAGAGAGTTTAGTAATGGTGATAAAGGCTTTTGTTAAGTTGATGCTGACCTGCCAGTTCTCCATGAGTTTAGAGGAGAGAGTATATGGAAATAGGTATGGATTACAGCAGGGAGGTTTAGACATAGAATAGGTGAAAGGAGACTTTGACAGTAGTGACTTTTGCTTGTTATTGGAACTGAAGAAGAGGAGAGAATATCAACAAAGACTTTTGAGTGTCCATGAGTTATGTGTAATCCAGAGAGCAACATGGAAAGAGGATACGGTATGCTCACTGTGGCTTTAAGGAGCTTATAACCTAATGAAGGATTTAGCACATATACATTGAAAAGGAAACAGGAACAAGAACACAAAATACATATTAAACAATTTTTTTTTCTGTAGAATCTCTTATGGGAATCTTTGAGCTAGTGATAAGTTTTGTAATTTATTTTTGTAGAGCAGCTTCTGATTTACAAGGCATTTTCATCGTGTATGTCACTTATTCTTAATAAGAAGCTTACAAGAAAGGCACCATTATCTCCATTTTACAAATGAGAAACTGATGTTCAGAGGCTAAGTGGCTTTCTTAAGTGGCTTAAGTGACATGGAGCGTGGGTGGCAGAATTGAGACTGGAACCTCACATTTCTGATTCCTCTTGAATAGGCCTTTGCACTGTAACAAAAGCAGAAAGAACTGCTCACTAATCTTCTGACTGAATAATTCCATGAACTCTATTTCCTTCAAACATACACTAACAGAGAATAGAATTCAGTTGCCATCAACTAAATGAGATTCCTAAATACGCATTTCCTTAAGAGCTCTTTCCCATCTCTAAAGAAACCAGGCATCCATGACATATTTTCTCCTTTTAAATGGCTTTAAAATTTTTTCCCCCAACAATACAGAAATAATTAATGCAATAAAATTATCAAACTTTTAAAAGATGCCTGCAATTTGTAATAGAAAAAAAGTATAAAGATGCAAACAGGACTTTGAAATTAGACACCTTTAATAGAGCTTCTATATTTTGAAATACAGTTGCTTACCAAAGAAAAAAGGGACTATAAACAAAACAAAACAAAAAAGTGTCATTCAGAACGAAAAACTCAGGCTTCGTCTCTGTAAAGTAGTGCTTGTCCAGTTCTCATTATTTGTAAAGTAATTTAGAATGAGCTTGTCTTTTTATTCTGAAAGGGGAGTTGATATTATTCCTATTTGTGGCTATGGGACCATATAAGAAAAAATTAATATTAAAAATTTATTTATTTATTTATTTTTGGCTGTGTTGGGTCTTAGTTGCTACCCGTGGGCTCTTTGTTTTGGTGTGTGGGCTTCTCTCTAGTTGTGACGTGCGGGCTCCAGAGCCCTGTATTCTACACTGCAACTAGAGAAAGCCCACGTGCAGCAACAAAGACCCAGTGCAGCCAAATATATATATATAAATGAATAAATTAAAAAAAAATGGGTAGTGAGAACTTTATAAATTGTTTTCCTTTGTGACACAGGCCATCAACAAAATATATTCAATAAAGATACCTGTTCCCAATATCTTATGCTTATAACAAGGGAAAGCTATTTCTTTTCTTAGTACTCATATATTTTCCATTTAACTGTGCCACTAGAACATTTCTTTCACCACTCCCCCCGCCGCCTCATCCTCCTCCACCTCCTCCACTCTTCTGTTACCACAACTAGCTCCTGCTCATCTTTCAGATTTTAGCTTCAACAGTACTTCCTCAGGGAACCTCCAATGACTCCTCAATTAAGTATGGTTACCCTTACTGACATTTGACATTTGATCCCACATCACCTTATACTTTCCATACCATAACTCTAATCTCATTCTGTGTTTCATGACTATTTGCCATGCTAGACAGTAAGATTTATTAAGATAGAAACCATGCCTGGTTTAATCATTGATTTACTTCCTAGTACCTAGCATGGAGTAAGCTCTCCATAATAGTATACTATAATAATAATTGCAAATAAAGAGTATTTATTTATTTAAACATTGTAGCAACTGTAATTTTCTTTTTAAAGTAGTTATGTATTCAGTAATTTATTTATTTATTTTTGGCTGTGTTGGGTCTTCGTTTCTGTGCGAGGGCTTTCTCTAGTTGCGGCGAGCGGGGGCCACTCTTCATCGTGGTGCGCGGGCCTCTCACTGTCGCGGCCTCTCTTGTTGGGGAGCGCAGGCTCTGTAGTTGTGGCTCACGGGCCTAGTTGCTCCGCGGCATGTGGGAACCTCCCAGACCAGGGCTCGAACCCGTGTCCCCTGCATTAGCAGGCAGATTCTCAACCACTGCGCCACCAGGGAAGCCCTAAAGAGTCTTTGCTTCATAATAGTTGCTGAATAAATAAAAAATAAATGAATGTCGTTCCAGGTGGAGGAATCAACCATGCATAAAGGGCTGGGGTGATGAGACAGAGAGCCATGACATTAGAACAAAAAAAAGTTCAGGATGACTCAAGGAGGAGGGGATTGAGAAATAAGACTGGGAAGTTAGGTGGCAATCTGATCAATTATGAAGGCTTGTAAGTCATATTAAAGAATTTAGATTTTATCCCAATGGCAGTGACAAAATATTGCCTTTTTTAAGTAAAGGGATGTCATAATCATATTGTTAAGATTATGATTTAATTGAATTTTGAACGGAAACTGGTGAAGGGCAAGGATGGAGATGTAGTGAACAGATGGGCACCTATTTCAGCAATACAGAGTTCAAGTCAGAGAAGACTGTCACCTTGCTCAGGTTGGTGGCATTTGGGATGGAGAGTGAGTGTATTTGAAAATATTTAGGAGGTAAAAGAGATCCTTATTTGGTGATTTGACGGGTGGGTGATGGCAAAGTAGTCCAGGGTAACTGGCAGGTTTCCATCCAAAGTGGATGAATAGAGAACATTGGAAGAGAAGCAGGTTTGGGCTTGGTGGGGAAAGTGAGGCTTCATACTTCTTACTCTAAGATTTTGGAAATAATGTATTCTAACCAAGTACTAATGCAAAAGAAGGAAATACCTAAATTCAAAGTCTCTTTGTAACCTGGGACATCTGAAACTTCTAATGAAAGCTCCTAGTAGGTTTTATTTGGATTATTCAAAATTCTTCATGCAAGAAATATATTGAAATTCATTAACATTATGGAAATAAAAAGATAAAGAATTTGCCAGCTTTTTTATAAACTACGAGATGGGAGAAAATCAAGGTCCTAAAGTTGACTCTTTTATAATGTTGAGGATATGAGATTGGAAACAGTTGATGCAGTTCAAAAGACCATTCCAGAACTTGCCCATCACTATGGTGATGGCTGTAATAATATATTTAAGTGGACGCTTGGGAATTCTAATTCACTGATAAGTTGAATGTCCTCTAATGGAAACTCATGGATCACTCATGGTAGTTTCACTGGCGAGAGCTGTGTCTACTCATGACGTGAGAATAATGGCTGAAAAAGAAAATTTAGATATTTTTGTCCACATGAACAGGTAGTTTGATTTACTTTCTCCTGCTGAATTGATTGACTGAGCCCCACGTGGACACAATTATGCTAATTACGATAGGCAACTCTCCCATCTAGAATGCATCCCAGACCAAGGAACAGGATATAACCGAGAAGGTTGATGTACTATGAATTTTGAAATGAAGAAATATTAATTTTCAGATTCTCTTCCCTTTTTGTTTTCCTTGATCTTATTCTACATATCCAACCCTTTATGCTTAAAACTATCAGAATTAAGAGATTCATATGACTTTTAAGAAATAGTTCAGATTACTGCTCAGTAGGAACCTCCTTTAAAATGTTATGAGTCTCAAGAGAAACACTTCTACACAAATTTCCAGTTTTAGACCAAGTCAAATGAACAGCCTAAAATGCAGAGGCAAACTAAACTAAAAACATAACCGGCAAACCCTCAGGGCTGGATCTCTCTCTGTTTCAGAGAGATCCTCAGACAAGAGAGGAAAATGCAAAACTAGACGGATAATCTATATTTTCTGTTATTTTTCTATTAATAGGTAATAGTTGTGAAAGTAGTCTATGCATGACTGGGAAAGAGAATGAAAACCCTGTTTTGAAAGTGTTTCTTTAAAAAGATTCAAATCTAAATTTTACAATATCATTGTCCTCTCAGCCACCAATACAGTGTTGTATATGTAGTGGGTGCTTAATCAATATTTAATGATACTATGAAATACACACTTTCCAGTAGAGTTCTCGTTCATTTCTAAAGAGTTTTCAGATCATCCTGAATTGCTCAAGAAAGATCCTAAGGGCACAATGGAACGCATTAAATATTTTTTAAACACCAGTTTAAAAAAAAAAAAACACTCAACACACAAAATTTTGGTTAAACAAAGGCATTTAAAATAATTCTTAAGGATCTGATCTAACAAACTAAGAACTGGGATATAGGAATGCATTTTATAGAGAATTACACAACTTTATTTATGGATGTGTTCCATATCTCAATATATGTAAATGCAGCATCAGTTTAAAAGGAACAAAGTTTTCCATCGCCAGAGGTTTTCCAATCATAAGCGTTCAAATGCATAGAACACATTTGTTTTTTTAAAAAAATACAGTTTGGCAGATAGCCTCAGAAGTATTTTAGCCTAAAAAAGATGTTTGGTGGCTTACAAGGTGTGACTAAGGCCATCCTCCCGGCTTTGGCTCCCTCCTCCTTTTGTACAGTATCTCTATGGTTTATGAACTCTGCAGCAAAGGCAAATATTATAAACACTACCAGCATCATCACCTTCCCCATGATCATTTTAATAATGGAGTTAACCTTATTTGAGCTTCTTTAAAATCTACTACCATTAAACTGTTTTCCACTAAATCTATGGCATAATTCTCTTTAGTTCTGAACAAGTGAGCCAACAAGGAAAATTCTTGTAATTTGGGGGATAAGGGAGTAAGAGGAGGAGGCAGAAAATGAGCAAGACTCAGAGGCTAACCCCAGGAAGCAGTAGCAGCTAAACAGCACTCTTTCTCTGCTCTCTCTCCTGCATCATGTTGTCTCCACGTGGGTCACTATGCTGCTACATATTGACCTCACTTAATACTTACCAGACAGTAGGAGGGTGAGTGAAGTATAGCCCCTAGATAAGGCTAAATGCTTATAGTTTTTCTCTTATTCCAGTTGCTTAGGTCGAAAACCTTGGACTAATGCTTGATCCTTCTCTCTTTGCACATCCCATCTAGGGCAGCAAATGTTTTTGGATCTATCTTCAAAATAAAACTAGGACCAGTCACTTTTTCCCATCTACAGCCCTGATGTAAGCCACTGTTACAGTTCGTTTACATCATTGCAATAGCCTCTTAACTGATCTCTCTGCTTCTACCCTTGGCCCAATACTAAATTCTCAACAAAATAGCTGAGTGATCCTTTTAAAATGTAAGTCAGATGTACGTCAGAGCATGTTGCTCCTTTGCTCAAAATCCTCCAATGGTTCCCTATTTCATTCAGTGTCAAAGTCATTTTAATGACCTACAAAGGCCTCCATGATCTGCCACCTTTCCCCCTTCTCCCCCTACCTCATCACACCTCTTTCCAACCTCATTCTTAGCCAACTTCACTGACCTCCTTGTCTTGGCCTTAGAGTGTGCACTGAATGTTCTCGCTGCCTGGAATGCCCTTCCCCCATATATCCCCATGTCTAATTGACTCTCTAAGTCTTTGTCCAAATGCAACCTTCTCACTGTCTACTTGGCAGGTCCTACTCCCCTGATCACATAGTTTAAAATCACAGCTCACACACTCCCAGTCCCCCTTGTCATGCTCTACTTATATTTTTTCCCCTTACTTCTTATCCCCTTTTAACAAAGCATGTTATTTATCTGTTATATTTATTGTTTAATGTCTGTCTCCCCAACTAGAACGTGAGCTCTTCAATGGCAGTGATCTTTGTTTACTCGGCTCACAGACGTTTCTCATGCTCCTAGAAGAGTTCCTGGCACATAGTAAGTACTCAATAAATGTCTGTTGAATGAGTGAATGAATGAAATGTTAGAATTACCTACCACCCTGACCTTAAGTCTAGATCCTTTCTGTGGTAGGAAGGGTAGAGTCTTAAAAGGACTCAGTATGCGTTCATTCATTCATTCAGCAAATGTTTATTGAGTTACGAATGTGCCTCTGGCACCATGCTAAGCCTCAGGGATATGAAAATTAAAGGCATTCCTTCTTATGCCTCAGGGACATCATCTTCTGTAGAGGAGATAAACTACACATAGCAGTTCAGGTCATAGTGCTATAAAAGGAGGGGAGGATGACGTACAGTGAGAACATAGAAGAAAAAGTGATCACTCTAGACATGGTGGGAGGATCATCAGGGCATGTATTAGTGAGAATGAGCTTGAAGGTAGGAGCTGCCCAGTGGACAGGATGGAGAATGGCATTCTGGGCTGAGAGCTGGGTACGTGTAAAGGCCCCAGACATCATGGCACATTAAGGGATCTCCAGGGAGCTTGTTAGATGACTGGAGTGCGGGCAGGGACAGGAAAGGGCAGGAGACCAGAGAGCCAGAAAACAGGTTTTGGCAGGGGTGGAGGGTAGGCACCAAAGAGTTTAGACTTTACTCAGCCCTTTTAGCGATGGGCAGAGGAGTGCATTCCAGATGTGGGACCTACATCCCAAATGTCAGTGTTCCCTTTATTAGGGCTCTGACACCATGATTTTTTTTTTTGGTGATACGCGGGCCTCTCACTGTTGTGGCCTCTCCCGTCGTTGCGGAGCACAGGCTCTGGACGCGCAGGCTCAGCGGCCATGGCTCACGGGCCCAGCCGCTCCGCGGCATGTGGGATCTTCCCGGACCGGGCCACGAACCCGCATCCCCTGCATCGGCAGGCAGACTCTCAACCACTGCGCCACCAGGGAAGCCCCTGACACCATGATTTTATCTAAATATTTTAAAGTTATTATTTTTGTATCACTTTTCTAAATATAGAGGGCTTTTTTCCCCCATGCATGATTTTAAAATTTTGTTTATTTATTTATCTATTACTTTCTGAAATGGAACCATTTGTCCATTCTACTGAAGGAATAAATAAGTGGGGAATTATACTGCTGTACAACCCACCTAAGCAAATAAACAACCAACCAACCACCTCTCTCATAGGAAGTTGTTCTCACCTAGGTTCTAAATGTAGCCCTTCTGCACTTCAGTGGGATTGTTACAGGAAGGGGGACCCCTTCGAGGGCCCGAGGGTGGGCTCTTGTCTAACACTCAGAAAGACACGTGTGTGTGTCTGTGTGTCTGCTGACAAAGCAAGAGACTCTATTGGGAAGGGGTGCCTGGGCGGAGAGCAGCAGGGTAAGGGAAACCTGGAGAACTGCTCTGCCACGTGGCTCGCAGTCTCAGGTTTTATGATAATGGGGTTAGTTTCTGGGTTGTCTCTGGCCAATTGTTCTGACTTAGGGTCCTTCCTGGTGGCATGTGCATTGCTCAGCCAAGATGGATTCCAGCAAGAAGGATCCTGGGAGGTTGGTAGGACTGGCATCTCCTCTCTTCTTTCAACCTTTACCCAGTTCTTCCGGTTGGTGGTAGCTTGTTAGTTCCGCCTCATTCTTTAACAGGACCTCCTGTTGCAAGATAACTCATGCATGTGGTTACTGTGATGCCAGGCCAGGGCAGGCGGTTTTGGTCAGTTGTTCCCCTAACAGTATGGCGCCTCATTGTTGTTAGAGTATTTTCAGATTTGGTGAACTCAGCTCACCCTAGTGTGATCTTCCTTGATTTTTAAGCATTTGTATCATGCGCCTGTTCTCTTTCCCCTAGGCTTAATTGTCTGAAGAGTGAGGACCATTGGAGATCCTTTTCTCTGACACTTGTTTTCTGCTCTAATCCTTTCAGGAGGTCTTGAACAAGTATACTGTATATCTGCTCTTGCTATAAAGCTATGGGTGTCCGTGACTTTGAAATTTACTATATCATTTTAAAGCCTCAAATAAGTGACATTCTATTGGGGGGTTGGGTTTCCCAGTGCTTTATTCTTCAACATTTCTTCAACCCTTCATCTTGGTACCCACAGAGAGGTGGAATCCTCATTCCATGGAGCACTGAGATTAAACTACATCAATAACTGTTCATATCTCTTTTGAGATATTTATGTGCTGATAAATATTTAGCAGTGTGTGTGGTTCATCACAAAAACTACAAGATCTTCAAAATAAGGCAAAATGTTTTTTTAACTTAGAGACTGTCACCCATTATAAATTAAAATTAAGAAAGACAATATAGCATTGTACATAGAAATTTAAGCCATAATTGCCTCATTTACCATGAACCAATCTTGCTAAGCACAGTTTAAAAATTATTTACTTGTTATGCCCCAGGGAGTCAAAGTTTATAGATAATACATGGTTTTCCCACCCTGTGAAACATGTTGATAAAGAGTGGGTAAATGTCTCAGTTTTTCTTATTGCTTCATTATTTCTGTCATTAGTTCCATTATATATGGAATTTAAGAAACTGAATTGCTATTGATTTGAGAATATACTTAGTCTCCTTTAACCTTTGTTTTGTCATCTGTAAATAGGGTGATTGATATAACCCAGGGGTCAGCAAACTACAGCCTGCCAGCCAAATGTGGCATGCAAGCTAAGAATGGCTTTTACATTTTTAAATGGTGGAAAAAACATAAAAGAAGAAAAATACTTTGTAACACATGAAAATTTTCTGAAATTAAAATATGAGTATTCATAAATAAAGTTTTATTGGCACACAGCTACACTCCTTCTCGTGAAAACTGTCCGTGGCTATTTTCAAATTACAACAGTAGAGCAGAGTAGTTGTGACAGAAACTGTTTGGATTGCAAAGCCTAAAATATTTGCTACTTTCTGGCGGTTTGCAGAAAAAGTTTGCCTATCCCTGATATTACCTACCTCTAGGGGTTGGAATGGGGAGTGAATTTAAAGGGTTCTAAAAATATAAAGTGCAGTTGAAGTCCATTACCCAGAGGAACTCTTTAATGAACAATTTTCAGTCTAAACTAAATCTCTAAAAAGACTCATTTAAGCAGCAAATGTAGTTTCAATTTCATAATTGTAATTTTTCTGGCTGACTGAGTAAATGACTGTGTTCACAACGGGGATGATTTTCTGGTGTTTGGTTTACATTGGACATTGATTAGCCCCTCTGGCTAATGTTGCACGTTTATCTGCTGCTGAACATTTGATGTACTTTCCCAGAACATCCTTTACCTCAGGGGTCTCCAACCCCCGGGCTGCGGACCGGTATGTATCCGCAGCCTGCAGCCTGTTATGAACCAGGCCACACAGCAGGAGGTGAGCAGCTGGCTAGTGAAGCTTCAGCTGCTGCTCCCCACCGCTCCCCATCACTCGCCTTACCGCCTGAACCATGCCCCGCCTCCCACCGTCCGCGGGAAAATTGCCTTCCACGAAACCGGTCCCTGGTGCCAAAAAGGTTGGGGACCTCTGCTTTACCTGATTCACGGCTGCCTCCTTCTTTCAATCTAATATTTTGTATCCTTTATATTTGAGGATTTTAAAAAATCAGCACATCAATTGCATCAGGCTTTTACAGGCTGCTCTTGCAGTCACATCTCGGTTTTCTGCAGGATCTCGCCTGCCTCTGAACTCTGACAGCACTCCGCTTGTACCTCTGGTATAGCCCTTAGCACACTGTGCTGTGGGTTGTAGCTATTTCAGTCCATGTTTCATATTCTCTATCAGATTTAGGCCCTTGCCCACGTCATAGGGCTCTTTGTATCTCCTACAATGCCTAGCACAGTGCTCTAGGCACATGGCAGTTACTATAAATATTTAGCAAATGAATGAATGATTGAACTGTTAGGAATATTCAGAATCTCAAACCTTAGGCAAAATAGGTGATTAGAAATCAGACAAGAATTTGGAAACCAGGAAACACAGGGAAACAGAAATTCAAGTATGACAGAGTCAGAAAACAGGACAAATAGCAAACATTTAGGGACTTCAAAACTGAAATGGATTGTTACCTCAAGATAGGAAGGCTCATGTGTTATAAGAAGGGAACCCTATCCCAGAGTACAGCCTTTCCAGGCATCCACAGGGGAAGCGGCAAGTCGTGTTTGGGGGCTATTAAGTTTGTAGCTTGGCAGGAGTAGAAAATGTGGGTCAAGGATGAAGGTGAATCCTGAAACTATCCACTGGGTGCTTCCGTCAGATGTCTGGTACATCCAGCAGTGGTTTCTCAGTGAGGCAAAAGTAGGTTTGGGGATGACAAAGGAGTTAAGTTTTACTTTTATTTATTCATGGTTTGAAAAAGGTTTTATGTACATGGCACCTGGCACAGGGAAGCTTTGTATATTATTTACTCTACTTCATACAAACAAAATGGACAAAAAACCTTGGTTTGTCAATTGTAAGTTTTCATTTCAGAAATCACAGAATCTCCATTTGGAGGAGATTTAAAAAATCACGCAGATCCTCATCCAGTCCTGAAATCTCCTTTAAAACATCTTCGCAAGTGTTTGTCCAGACTCTGGCTTGAGATCTTCTAGAGCCAGGGAATGCACTATTTTCCAAAGCAGCCGAATAGCACTTGGCACAGTTTTACTTTTTTCAAGATTATTTCTTTTATTGGGCTGACATTGACCTTCCTGAGACTTCCACGTGTTGGCCCTAGTTCTTTTCCTTGAGATCCATGGAACAGGTCTAATTTGTCTTCCTCTGTTTGTGAGACGTTCGTATAGCTGAAGACAGCTACTCAGCCCTCCTCACCAGTCTTCTCCGTAGGCTAACAAGTTCCTTCAGCTGGACATCTATTACTGTTTCTAAGTCTTCATAACATCCTGGCTCATCTTCTTCAAACATATCTTCATTGTCTACATCCCTCTTTAAACGTTATGTCCAGTTTGTGATGCAGCATTCTGATGTGGCATGATGTGTGCTTTCTTACCTATTATTGAACGTAGTTTATTGGATGGTCCCCTTATTTGTGGCACCGTGTCTCTCTAATTGAATCAGGTAAGGCAACCTATGGCTAGCTGCATGCTGAAATGTCCTGACGTTCTGAATAATGAATCAATTTGATGGACTACACTACTAAACTTAGTCCAATTTATTTAAAAATCTGCCTGGTAAAACAAAATTGATTAGTATACTGCCAAGATGGGTATCTTCTGGAACTTTGCAGGTCAATGCACATGCTTGGTTGTATGACATGTAACATGCTGCCTTCAGAATAAGAAAGAAATTTTTCAGGTTCCGGAACAGGGCTGACACTAGAAGTCTCTAAATTGTTGAATTATCAAGTTTCTTAATATTTCATTTCAGGGGCTTTTTTTTTTTTTTTAAATGGGTTCTGTTGAGCGCTCCAAATCAACTCTTGTCCATGTTTAAAAGTCCTGGTTTTGGGACTGAACTCTGAACCTTCCTCCTATCTTGTCTAGCTTCTCCCTTCACAATTGTGCTATTAGCACTGCCCTATTCCCAGGGCTCCCTTGAAAAATGCTCTTATTCCCTGCAGTGATGACTTTATCCCAACAGAGGTGGTCAGTGTCACATTTAAATTGGGCAGATGGAATCCTTAAGAAAACAAATAACAAAAAAGTAATTTTCCTTACGGAAATTTCCAAATATGCAAAAGTAAACAGAATTGTAAATGAACCCCAATGTACTTGTCACCCAACTTCAGTAATTATCAATTCATTGCCGGTCTTTATTCATTGGTACTCCTACCCCCACCCTGCCCTATATTCTTCTGAAGCAAATCCCAGACATCCTATTGTTTCAAGGTGAGATCCTTTCAGCTAGTATATATTTGCTTCTCTGTCTATATGACCTCCATTTACAGACTGGATCTTTCTCCTTTCCATTTCATGTTTGTTTCCTCGACAGTTTGAGTTGCGGACAGGGCTGGTATGGGGACAATGTCTAATTTCCATCTTTGAGTAGATATAATCATACCTTCACCCCAGTCAACAGTGGGTGACACAAGCATCAGCGTTGCCTTTACCGCAAGGGATTTATGGTCTTTCCCATCTTTCTTGCGTCATATGGGGCTTCCAAGGCGCCCCTCCAGAGTGGAACTCCCACTGGACACAATGGGCCATTCTTCCATGACATGCAACATTCCTCTCTTTATTCCTTGTCATTCAAAGCCATGAATGTCTGTGTTAGATGTTCCTTCCTACATCAGTGGTTCCCAACCTGGGGACTCTGAACAACCAGGGTTTCTCATAAATCAGAATAAGGGTCTGAGAACAGTTTCCAGTATCTCTAAGCATATGCAGTCACCCTCAATATGGCACAGGCTATGTGTCAAGTTTCTGGGCTTTTGCTTGCATTATTATTAGTTTGGTGAGATAATCTCATATTGATCAGGAGTCCTGCTTGGTAGCTATAGATGTCTTTGATGAGCCAAAAAAAAAAAAAGGCTTTTTTTTTTTTCTTCCATTTCTTCATAAGAAGAGCAAAATAATTAAACAAATTCTGTCTGGGGACAAGGTTGGCTCCTGCCAACCTTTTTGAATTCTGGGCTTCTATTTGGCCTGCCTTTAACCTCTGTAGAAAATTAGAATAAAATCCTTCTTATTGGTCCCTTAATCCTTCCCTTGTGTTGTTTAAAATCAGCTTTTCAAAGTGTATTGTCATGCAGTCGTGTTATCATTTGCATTTAAATGTAGTGAATAAAGATCTCCCTGTTGAAGTCCTTGGGGGATGTCTAAGCCCAATATCCCAGTTTGCCCAGTAAATCTTATGGCTCTGAATATTGTACAAGAGGCTTGAATAACTTCTCCATATGGAATTTGCTCTTCCCAGCTGCACTTGTTTTGTAAAGATTGGTTTTTCGTGGTTTCATTTGTGGTTGTATTGAGCTCTAACAGTGGATGGAGAAGGAATGAAGGGGACCTGGTAAAGACGGTCTCCTGAGTGGGGCCACCCATCACGGCCATTTAATGTAGTTTTTCTGGCCTGGCTCCTCTTCACTTGCCCCCATTCCCCACGCAATACAACCCTCAGTAATTTACACAAACACATTTCTTTTAGATGCAAATTTGGTTAATTTCAGTCTATTGTGATCATAATTTTTGTTTGTTTGTTTAAAGAAATGCAGAAATACATTGCGTTTGAAAAGGCTGGGAAAGGGAAGAGGAATAAGAAATGACACTGTTTATGAGGAATGTCATTTTATTGTATGACTATAGCTGTGGGGAAAAGTTTGAACTTTAGAAATTAAAGACATGGGGAAGAGAAAAAAATCCAGCTTGAAAATTAGGTGATCTCAGCTTTCTTTTCCTTTTCCTTTCCATAGACTTGAACTATCTCCAGAGGGCATTTGCCCAAAGGCCTCTGTGGGAAATGGAACCACTGATAGACACTCTGGCCTGTGTTGTGACCAACTCCGTTCATCTCCATCCAATACATAATCATTAAAAACTAACACATGAGCTAACATTTATCGAGCACTTACTTTGTGCCAGGCACTGTTTTAAGAGCGCTCCTTGCCTTACCTCATTTAATCCCTACAACAATCATATTATCATTCCCACTCAGCTAATGATCAGAGAGGTTGGGTAACTTGTGTCAAGCCACACAGCAAGTGCATGGTGGGCAGAAATGTAGACCCACATGCTCTGACTCTGGAGATCACTGGTTTAACTACTGCAAAACACTGCCTTGCTCGTTTGTGTGAAAAGGGACCCTCAGCACTACATTTGGGCATGTGACAATGCAGAAACAGAGGCTAGGCCTCCTCTAGCGCTTGCATCTACTATGTGGGCCAGAGCCAGGGTTTGTGGGCAGAGAGGCTGGCACTGCTCTGGGGATCCTGCCCAAGGCAACCAAGTGTGATTGGGCCAGAGGACTCTGCAGACCACCAAGGAGACCTGTGGGCAGTCCAGAGGACAGAGTGAGGAGCAAAGAGAAGGACCTGGCCCAGAACCAGGAAGCACTGGAGGGAAACAGGAGAAGATTGGGAGCAAATCAAGAAGGGCCTGGGCAGTGACGGTGAACAGAGTGAAGTAGCCCTGCTCACCATTTTGCTTACTTACAGGCACAGGGTCAGAGTGGACAGATATAAGTATAAAATTCTCTCCCTTCTTTTATATTGTAGTTGGCAAGAACATCTACAGATAATTATTCAGTAACCTTCCTCCCCCCAACACACTGTAAAATGAGTATAGTAATACCTACCTTTTGGGGCTGTTGATTAAATGACATAATGTGACTATATTGTAATACCAGCTTTTTTGACCACTTGGCTCTCACCTTGGGCCCCAGTGCATTATTGCACACGCTGAAAAAGCACAGATCCAGCCTCTAGGTACTAAGTGATATAGATTTTACCAAACATTTTACCAAGAGATAGCAGGGGTTACAATGTGAATCACCAACACTTTCCAAAATATTTCACGTAACTTTAGGGAGAAGAAATTTGGTTCTTCCCCGTATGGCAGCAGGTTCATATCTCTTCTTCCAGCAATTTCTCCCCACCTCCCCATGTCCTTCCCACAAAATGCCCTCGGTCCCCCTGCCCTCACTTCCTTGGCCCAGCTCCCCCTCCATCCCCTCCATCACCTTTCCCATGGCTCTAAGTCCCTTGGCTGGCCTATCCCACTCAGCAAGCAAAAGCCACCACCATTAGTCAGACTGTGCCCAGCTGTAGTTCTCCAAGTATGTCCCAGCCACATATATAAAGGATATAGTCCATCCTGCCACATACAGAGTTTTTAGCAAACTATCTGGCCCACAGTAAGTGATGGATAAATGGGGGTAATAGTAGTTGTTGCCAGTGTCTGTCCCGTGATGTCTTGCCTGGGCCAACACGCAGTCACCCTGGAGGTCTGGTTGCCAGTGTTTGTGGAGGATTTGGGAAATGGCTGAAAGGCAGAGGAGGGGAGGTGATTGCCATCCAGGGACATTGTAAGCGGGTGGGGATCTCCAGAGGGACTGCCTCCTGTCCAGGACAATTTGTAATTCTCCTTTCTGTAATCACTGGTGGCTTAACTGTCAGTGAGAATAGAATGACTGGCGAAGACATCCCACCCATTCCCGCTGGGCAGAGCACCTCATTTAGACATGAGTCCTTGGTAAGTCCTGCAAGGTAAAGCTAGGATCGTCTGTACCCCTAGTCTCCCTGCAGAAGAATCAGCTTTGGCTGCTGCTGGAAGGATCTAGGGCCAACAGTCATGTGACTGCTCATCCTCTAGGAGGGCTGGCAAGAGAACTATGGTTTGGGGCCACATTTTTGTTCCTGTCTTCACCCTATTGACACTGGAACTAATGGTGACTTTGGGTAGAGAGAGGCTCCACAGAATGGGGAATAATCAGATATGCGGTTGGAAGAGGCTCCAGAGGTCATTCAGTCTCTTATTGGATACTTTTCATGACAGGGAGCTCATTTCCAGGCTGTTTGATTGCTGGACAGCTTCATTTGTTAGAAAGCGCTTCTGTCTTGAACAAAATCTGTGTTCCCATAACTTAGGGTTGACTGTCCTGATGCCATCTTCTCCAGCTGTCAACCAGGCTATTTTATTTAGCTTTTCTATTACCCCCATTCCCTAGAATCTAGAAAGAGAATCTTGAACATCTTTATTTTTCAAATGTACAATGATACATTTTGTAGTATTTCCATCCAACATTTGGAAGCACTGTCCACCCCGCTGACAGAGGAAGGATTTGTGGGTAACATGTTAATAAGTTATTACTGGGCATCTCTAAATAGCTGATCTTCTCCATTCCCCATCAATTTCTATTCCTTTCCTCATCAAAGCATTATCACCCCGACATATTTTAGGAGGTGTTTGTTTATTGACATCTCTTCTCTAAGAATATAGACTCCATGAGAGCATAATCTTGTCCTGCTCTGTATTATCCTGTACTGTATTCCCAGTGTTTAGAAAAATGCTGGAACATAGGAGGTACTCGATTAATATTTGTTGAATTAATCAAGAGCCAAATTAGGATAGTGACGGCCCCAGATCCTGTCAGGACTCATCTGAGTACTCCAGAGAAGGACAAGTTGTTTCTTCAAAAGTCTATAGCAACAATATAGTCCTAATCCTGGAGTCAGGGGAACAGCGCTCATCCCACTTTTTGTACTCATTGCCTGGATAACCCTTAAGGGCACATTTAACTGCTCTGGGGTTTATCCTCCTCATCTGTAAAATGGGATTGACACTCTCTTCCCTGTTCAATTTCAGAGTTGTCCTGAGGATAAAATACAACTATATGGGAGAAAGAATTCTGTAAACTGGAAGGCACAATATAAGTATAAGAGTTATAACTGTTATTATTATTGTGTTTGATGCTGTATAATCTTTGTAGCAAAAGTATATTTAGCCTGAGAATGAATTTATCTTCCACTTGAGATGAATCAATTTCTGGAGCAGTTAGAGATTATTTGTTTTCCAGAGTTGTTCGTTATGAGTTTGCTTACCACCACCACCACCACCAATACTTTTTTAAGTGCCTGCTATGTGTAGGCAGTAGTCCAGTTGCTGGAGGTACATCAGAGAACAAAACAGACAAAAATCCCTGCCTTTGTGGCATTTACAGTCTAGAGGAGGTGGGGAGACAATAATAATTTTGTAGTATATTAGGGTTGTAAGTGCCAAGGAGTACAACAGAGAGAGGGGGGGAGATGGAAGAATAGGGAGTACCAAAGGTAGAGGTTGCAATTTTAAAGTGTGGTCAGGGGAGATCTCACTAGATGCTGACACTTGAGCAAAAACTTGAAGGCAATAAGGGACTTAGTCATATGGATGCTGGAGGAAAAGCATTCCAGGCAGACACAACAGCAAGTGCAAAAGCCCTAAACTGAGCACTTCCCTCAAATGTCCAAGAAAAAAATAAGGAAACCAGTGTGTCTGGAATAGAGGGAAGGGGAGTGGTAGATGAGATTGGAGAGATAATGGATGGCCAGATTGTGTAGGACCACACAGGACATTGTGAGGACTGGATTTTACTCTAAGGGAGAAGGGGAGACATTTGAAGGTCTTGAAGAAAACTGTTACATGATCTGACTTCCAGTGACTTACTCTGACTGCAATGATGAGAACAGACCATTGGAACTGAGACTAGAAACATGTAATAAACAATAATATAACTGCTACATATAATCTAGAGAAGAAACTATGGTAGTTTGGACCAGGGAGGTAGAGGTGGCAAGAAGTGATAGGATTCTAGATGTATTTTGCAGGAAGCACTGATAGGATTTGTTAATATGGATCTGTTTTGGTGAGAAAGCACAAGGAATCAAGGATGAGCTAAGGTTTTTGGCCGGAGGCATTGGAAGAATGGAATTGCCATTTACTGATGTGGGGTAACTGGGGGAAGAACAGGAGGGACTATTAGGAGGAGCTGAATCTTGGGCCTGTTGCCCCTGGGAGGATGATTGGACTTCCAAATGGACACGCTGAGTAAGCATATACTGTTACTAAATAAAAAATAAAAATATAACTCAGGAGTCATCAGTGTAGAGTTGATATTTAGAGCCACGAGACTGGCTGAGAATACTGAGGAAGTGAGTGTCGATAGGGCAGGGATCAAGGACTGAGTGTTCAGGGTACTGCAGCGTTCAGGGACTGGTGAGATGGGGAAGAGGCAGCTGTTGACTGTGAAACATCAGCCAGTGAGGCAGAAGAAAATCAGGAGAGTGTGATATCCAAGAAGCCATGTGGAGGTGGTGCTTCAAGGGGGCAAGATCAACCATGTCACGTGTTGCTGAGAGGTCAACTAAGATGAGCACAAAGACCGACTACTGGTCTCTCAAAGCGAAGGCCATTGAAGACTTTGACAAGAGCAGATCTGCTGGAGTGGTGGGGATGGCAGCTGGAGTGGAGTGAACATAAGCAAGAAAGAGGAGTGTAATTGGAGAGAGCAAATTTAGATGCTCTTTTGAGAAGTGTTGCTGTAAAAGGGAGCAGAGGAAAAGTGAGTGGCTGGAGGGGGACATGGGTCAAGAGAAGGTCTCTGTTTTTTGTTTATTTTTTTAAGATGGGAGAAATAGCATCATGTTTTCAGACTGATGGGAATCATCCAATGGATATGAAGAACTGCTAGTGCAAGAAAGAGAAGAGAGAGATCTTGGAAGAACGTCCTTGAATAGGCTAGAGGGGTTGGGTCAAGGCAAAATGGGGGAGTTGGCTTTGTCTAGGAGCACCGAAAATTCATCCATCAGAGTAGAAGAGAAAGTGGAGGATACTGAGTCACGTGCAGGTGGGTGGGTAGATCTGGTGGTGGAAGCATGGGGACATTCTCTTCCGAGAGTTTCTATTTTCTCAATGAAATAGGGAGAAAGGTCGTCAGGTGGGGGAGGAGGTGCTGAGGAGAGAAGAGAAATATGCCAGAGGAGCAGGGACAGAACATAATTGATGGGGTGAAGGTATTTCTCTAAGGGCTCTGGCCCTGCACTTGTGTGAGAGACCTTCATCAGCACTGATCTACATGCCGAATATCAGATGTCCCTATCCCCACTTCAAGATTTCTTAGTCAGATTTTTATCGATGTTTAGGCCTAAGTTTTGAAATTAAAACTTACCGGTGCATCACTCGAATGAGTTCCAGTTGTGGGAGCTATCAGAACTGTCATGTCTTTTCAGAAACTGACTTCATAAAAAGTAAAAGTAAAAAATGTTATGCTCTGATCCAAGCTGACCTTCAAAATGTTCCAAATTTATGCAGCACCACATGGTTTAATTTCTCCTTCACATCATTAATTAGGGAGTCAATCTTGGCCTGGGAGAGGAATTCTTTATTTCTTTTGTTTTGGATAAATGTGCTATACTTTACATTTCTCCCTGCCAAAGTGACTTTGGTTTATCTGGTCAGGCATTCCTAGCCTGAGTTATCTTTTTTTTTTTTTTTGCAGTAGGTACACGGGCCTCTCACCGTTGTGGCCTCTCCCGTTGCGGAGCACAGGCTCCGGACGCGCAGACTCAGCGGCCATGGCTCACGAGCCCAGCCGCTCCGCGTCATGTGGGATCCTCCCGGACCGGGGCACAGACCCGTGTCCCCTGCATCGGCAGGTGGACTCCCAACCACTGCCACTAGGAAAGCCCGAGTTAATCTTTTTAAAAATTTTAAGTGCTGCCTCGAATGCTTACCTCTTAGATAACAGCCAAGAGTCTTCAATTTTGGTTTTAAGTATAATTTGGATAACTACCATTAGAATCAAACAGGTAACAAGTACTTGTGAGGCAATTATGATGTACCAGCCAGAAATAATCATGTGCGGTGATAGCCCTTACACACTTGGCATTAGCAATCTGCCAACAAAGGCAGAATGGGATGCCTTCTCAGACTCTGCCACCTCATAATCAGGAAATTGAGGACTGAGGGAGTGGTGACAGGATTAGGGTGGGAACATGACCTTGGCACGTGACATTTTCTCAACATAAACACTTAGACATATTCATTCTGGTCATTCAGATCTGTGTGTCTCCCTTTCAATGCTGGCTGGTACCTTGAGCATTTTTGAGTAGCTGTTTTCACAGTGATGTACATGCAGCTCACCCTAGTCAGTCACCTCTGATTTATAAGCAGCACACACAGAGAAATCAGTAATGTCACACACACACACCCGGGGCCACGCACCTTCTCTCACCACTGCCGCCCACAAAACTACCCTGTGCAGTCAATGCCTCCAAGTCCCTGGGACCATGGAAACAGTGTTCTCAATGGTGATGAGTTTCTGTTGCACTGTCCTGTAAAACCTCAACTCTCCTTGGTTCATGGGTTCTTTTGAAGAATTGAGAGTTTACTTCAAGAACAAAAAGAGAAGTAACATTTTTCTTTAACACCTGCTCTGCACCAGGGGCTTTTGCTGGTTTTGTCCCACTTAATTCTTACAGCAGCCCTATAAAGTCAGTTTTGTCTTCATGTTTACAAGATGAGAAGATAAGGTGGTGAGAGGTTATGTAATTTGACTGAGGTCAGGCACCTGTAAAATAAAAAACTTGAATTCAAATTCAGGTCTTTGTGGGTGACAGAAAAAAAATTAAGATATTTGTAAAAGAGAAAAAATCTTTTTAATTCCCATGCCTCCTTCTAAGGAGAATAGATCCTGAGGGGCGTGTCCCTTGCTATTGGGACCACAGGTAAACTGGAGAGCCTACGTTGCTCAGGGCCCAGGGGGAGTGTAGAGTCCGGGAGGAAGAACACTTGGGAACCTGCATTGCTGGAGGTGGGCAGCATGAAAGGGTACAGGGATGACCAGCTGGCAGGCCTGGAGCCCGGCGTGGACAGAGATGCCCAATGGAGATTTGAAAAGGGGCAAATGCTGTGCTCTGTGTGAGGCTGTGTCTCTCCTCCATCTCCCAACCCACTCCAGCAAAACCCTTTCTTTTCCTTGCGCTTCCTGACTGTTGTTGGCTTTGAGGGTAATGGAATAGTATTGATACACTATGTCAGGACTGGTTGGCAAGAATAAAGCC
This sequence comes from Leucopleurus acutus, assembly GCF_964270905.1. Taxonomy (NCBI): domain Eukaryota; kingdom Metazoa; phylum Chordata; class Mammalia; order Artiodactyla; family Delphinidae; genus Leucopleurus; species Leucopleurus acutus. The sequence goes on from NC_139143.1 coordinate 54,859,784, forward strand.
TGCCCAACAAGGGTCTGGCGAGCATTTTCAAAGTCCATTCTTTCTCAAATATTCACCTCATGAATATTTACTGAGTTCTTTTTATGTGCCAATCATTGTTCTAGGGTGCCAGAAATACAGTGATAAACAAGAATGAAGCTTCTGCCCTTATGGAGCTTATATACTAGTTGGGGGAGACAAACAATTTTTAAAAAAAAAACCAAGGAAGTACTATAAAGAAAAAATATAATGATGAATTATTTTTGAAGTGTTGCATAGAAATCTTCCTAAAATATCTTTAAGATGTGTTTGCTTTATTACAAAGAGCCAGTTGAAATGTGGACTAATGGTTTGTGACATTTAACAATATTTTATTGATTAATTACCATGTGCAAAGCATAGTTCTAGATACTATAGTAAGTGAATTCAGCATGGATCCTCAAGGAGCATATGGTTACTGGGGGAGATGTGACAGGTTTATTAGTAATTTAAAAAGTAATGAGGTACCTAAAATGCTATGCATCTTCCAAAGCAGTTGGCAGGAGTGTATCTCTTTAGGATCCTGAAATTAGTCCAGAGTGGGAAGAAAGCCCTAATAGACTCTACTCTGTGCCCGCACTTGTTATCTTCCTGCCTGCTTGATGTTTGACCTTTGTTTCACCCAACTAAACATGTGGGTCTCGGTACCGTCCAGTTTACCATCTGTCTTCCTGCCCACAGCTGATGTCTTTTTTCTAGTAGTCCAGACATAGGAAAGCATAATGGTTAAGTTCATGTTTTCTCAGCTCTGTTACTTGTAGCCAGGCCACCTCGGGTAAGTTACTTAAATTGGGTTGTAGTTTCCTCATCTGTAAACTATGGATGATATTGTACCTGCTTCAAGGGATTCTTGTGACGATCGAATGAATGAACTTATGTGAAGTAATTAGAAGAGTGCCTAGCACACAGCAATTTTTGCATTAGAGTCAGCTATTATTATTCTGGTGTTGTCTAAGTGTTCATTATTATTATTTGGACTGACCTCACTCACTCTCAAGACCACCCCTGCTGAGAATCCCCCTCCTCACCCCCAACCCAAGCAGAGAGACCCCCAGTACAGAGCCCTTGGGATTTGGATTTGGGATTACAGAAAAGAAGCCTACTTTTAATTAATTAATTATTTTATTTATTTATTTTGCGGTACGCGGGCCTCTCACTGTTGTGGCCTCTCCCGTTGCGGAGCACAGGCTCCGGACGCACAGGCTCAGCGGCCACGGCTCACAGGCCCAGCCGCTCCGCGGCATGTGGGATCTTCCCAGACCGGGGCACGAACCCGTGTCCCCCGCATCAGCAGGCGGACTCTCAACCACTGCACCACCAGAGAATCCCAAGAAGCCTACTTTTATTTGAGACAAATGAAATAAGAGTGCAATGATATTTTAGATGGACCTTGGAAAGGGAAAGGATGTAGATATTTGGAAATGGTTGGGAGTGGGAGGGGAGAGCCATTCTAGTCAGAGAGAACACCATGAGCAAAAGAACAGAAGCCGAACATTTAGAGCCAGCCCTGAAATACTGGGCGGTTTCATCTCTCTGAATGTTGAATGCATGAGGCTAAGACCGAGAGATGGGGTGTAGAAACATGGTAGGTTAGTTGACAAACTGTGAAGGCACGTGAATGTTAAGGTTGTTGGTGTTAGACTTTATAGGCAAATGGGAGAACTAGTGTGGACTTTCAGGAATCCAGATTTGTCCTCTGCTATAATGCAGGAGTACAGGTGTAAGGACCATTTACCCCAATGTTAAATGATCCAAAGCTACTGCAAGCTTTTGAGTTATCTAATTTTTTTTTTTTTTTTTTTTTTTTTTTTTTTTTTTTACTAGCTGTATCTATCTATCAGATGTTCCACAGGGTTTGGTCAAGAAAACCTAAACGAATTATTTATCTACAGTATAAATTCCAAATCAAAGGTATTCCATGTTTTCTCAGTAAGAAGATGCAGAAAATAGATAGGGTTTTCCCAACAGAAAAATATACGTATTTATACTTTTAGTGCTACAGATGACATTTAAGATAATGTTTAATTCATGTAATATTTACTCTTGAAGATTTAAAGTATATACTGTATGACATAGTATATTAATTTATAAATACTGCCTTTCTTCATGTACATTTCATCAGTTTAATTCAAACTCATCACAGGTATTCTCAACATAAATGTCTTTGTCATTGCTGAAGTGAATTTTTGAACCATCTAATAGTTTTTCAGAGCACAATATTTTCACATTTGTCTAAGTTGTTTGATATAAAACCCCTTCTGCATCTGCGTATAATAAAATCTAATCCTAAGCTGTAAGTGTCCATTTGCATAATATAAGAACAGTTTTCATTTTTCCTATTGCCAGCTATTCATGATACCCACAAATGACTACATACTACATGGCTATTTTTATTGTTAAAGAATTTTAAATTTTGTGCAAAATGTTGATGCAGTAATATCAAGTGATAATGGCAGGATATGTGATTATGTAAATATAGTATGACCTCACCTATGAAGAAATAATATTCAAAACAATTATATTGCTTTTAAAAAGTGATCTTTAAAAAGCTCATATACAACATCCATCCCTTGCTATTGTGAGGTTATATCCCCAAGAATAATTATTATACTTGTGTTAAATTTCTTTGTCTTGCTTTTTACCAATTTCATCAAATGTTCTGTATAAGCACCAAAATTTAGCATAGATTGTGGTTGTTCTGGGTGAATATAACCTCCCTCAATAGTACAATTTTGATGTTCAAAATAAAGTAATTGAAAGGGCACCTCAAAATATTAGAGACTTGGTGAAGGTTTATACGTGGGATAGCCCTCTGTTTCCTGAGGGATGTTTTTGGGCAACTTCTGTTTGCACATATGTGATCTCTTCTCTCCCATTGACAGTGCCTGATCTTGTCATCCCTTTCCTCACAGCCTGGTTTTTTTTCTGGGAGAGTATAATTTTTGCTTAAAAGATAGTCCTTTAGGTAACAAAATGCTATAACAGAATTAGACAAACAAACACAAAAGAACACAAAAATTTTAATTCCCTAGTACAGTTCTCCCAATGGGCCCTATGGGTTCTCCTAATGTCCCTTCTTCCCCAGAGCTTCCCTGACACAATGGGTCAGTGCCTTCTTCTGTGCTCTCAGCACCCTCGGGGCCCTCATCAGTTGGCTTCATATGCACCTGGTTACTTATCTGGCTCTCTAACTAGATGCTAGGTAACCTGAGGGCAGATTCTTAGATTGCGTTTTATTCACTACCTCAATCCCTGGCATAGTGCCAGAAGGAATGAATGAACAAATAAGCACCACACATTCTTCTGTGATAAGAAATTATTCCAATATCTTACAGGGTTGGTATAAATTTCAAATGACGCCATATGCAGACTTTAGTATTTGTTGATTTCAACTACGTACACACATTCAGATAGTTCCCATCTGTTGCTTAAATGAATGGGTGGCCAAATCTCATACATGAGGTGATGAAAGGAGGACTGGCAGTGCCTACAGCTTAAATGTGGAGGCTTTTCTGGAAGAAAAATAAAATCCAGGCTCGATCTGTTTGTTTATGCTGCGTGACTTTGGTTTTGTGATGGCGCCAGGCCACGCCCCTGTTTTCACAGAGTATGTCCAAGTTCAGCGTGTCTGTAGATTGGTAATCTGCTCTGAGTTTGTTTTAGCTCAGCTAGACCTTCGCCTGCCTCCTTCCAAGGTTGGGTTCCAAAGGTGTATTTTTAGATTGTTAAATAGCTGGTGAGTGGCTTTCCAGGAATTTATGGTGTCTGTGAGTTACAGGCCATTGCTTCAGCCAACCCCAGCCATCATCGATAACTCACATTTTCCACACACACAAGAATACTCATGCTCATATATACCTATGGGCATTGATTTTTACACTCTTTTTGTTATTTCTATTCCGTATTTTGCAATATTCTTGGTCACAGTTTATATATTATACAACATTCTGCCAATACTGTGCTTGGTCACACCTGATGACTGATGGGGCACCAAATACACCATAGACATTGATCTTCAATGCCTCCCTCACATTTTTATTAATCTCTCAGCCAGGAATATCAACACCTCCTACCTTAAGGCAGTGAGAGACCCTGGTGAGCATGTGAGTTAGGAAATTATTACAGGGTCCAGAGCACTCAGCATTAGAGCATAGTGACACACAGCCTGGACTCTGAAATCACATGCCTGGTTTGATTCTTGGTTCTGCCATTTACCAGCTATGTATTTCAAGCAAGACTCTTATTCTCCCTGTGCCTCAATTCTTTCATCCATTAAATGGGTATATAATAGTTCCTACTTGTAGGAATTCTGTGGCAAGTAATGAGTTAAAATATGTGAAGTGCTTAGAATAGTACTTCACAGAGACTGTTATTTTAAGAGTTAGTTATTACCATTTTACTTTTTAAAAATTGAAGTAAAGTACTAGCTATTATTATTATGTATGATATTGACTCTGGTTAACTGTAAAGGAACTCACTACCATGACCAGCCCCAATTGGGTTAACCCCCCACAAAGTAGGGGTTAGTTTGGGGTTGGTAACTTGTGCTTTCTCTGCTGGCAGAGGTTGGGAGAAGGAAGACCCAGGGCCTGGCAGTCTTCTGTCCAGAACAGGAATCATAGGGATGCCTGTCCCCCAGTCATCTGTATAGTCAATCTCTCTCTCACTCATTCTCATAACTAATTCTTTGACCCTTCCTAGAGATTTCCTGTTACAGGGCACCCGATTTCATCTCTCTTTCATTCTCATAACAGATGCCCCAGGTCCTCTTTCTCTCTCTCCTGGACCACTGAAGGAGCCTTCCCACTGCTGTCTCTATCTCCCGTCAAAACATCCCCATCTAGTTCTTACACTGCTTCCAGAGTGATCTTTCTAAAACACATGTCATTATGTTTCTTCTCTGCTGAAAACCTTCTATGGCGCCCTATTGCCTGCACAATAATGTAAGAAGACACCATTTGGTTTTCAGAACCTCCTGCAACATGGCTAGAGGCTGATTTCCCCATACTCCTTTCTTGCTCACCTTCCACTCCAGCCAAACCGAACCAGTGCCTGTATCTTTCACGTGATTCTTTTACTCAGACATTTCCTTTTCCAAATTACCTTTCCTGCTACTTCAATCTTTTAAATTCCATCTTTAAAATTTAAGGTGAGATATTACTTTTTAAAATGAGACTTTTTCTCTAAGATCCCTCACCCTCACCCACTATCCCTCCAGTCAGAATTTTTCATCCTCTCTCATATTCCCATAGTAATTTGTTTATCTCTCTATGATAATGCTTAGCACAGACTGCCTTGTGACATTTACTTTTACCTTTACTTACTGCAAAACTGCTTTCAGATGGCTAACAAAAGCAACATGGTAATATTTGTCAAAACTCATTGAACAGTACACTTAAGATGGGTTTATTTTATTATATGCAAATTATACCTCAATAAAATTGATTTTAAAAGAAAAGTACAGTAAAAGTAACAGAATAAAAATTAACAGATGGGAAAATTGGGATGATGGGAAAATAAAATAAATTCAGGGGTAAAGTTAGTATTAAAAAAATGTATGCCATGAATTTCCACGGGCTAAAGTTTGCCTCTGAGCAAATTTTCCAGCAGCCAAAGGAAGTAGGGAATTATGACTAGAGAAATAGAGATTTTCCTAGTTCTGAAACCTAAAAAAAATCTCTTTCATGGGCCCCTATGAAGAGAATACTGTGTGCTCTAAGGGACAGCTTTCTCAACAATAACCCTATGTTAAGCCCAGTAAGGCGTTTTATAGGGCTGTTTCTTATCTCTTAGTTCAAGTTGCTGGCAGAACATCAAAGTACAGTTAAGAAAACAGTTCCATAAAGGACTAAAATAGTGCAGCTCAAGAGCACAGCTTTCTAATGGTTTGGCCAGATTAGGAAATAAAATTTAAAATAACTATAGAAATGGATGGGCTGCTTATCCTTCAAGAAATCCTTTGAATTAATATGACTATATCATGAGTATATCTTTTATTAATAGTTGAGAGTTCAAGGCTATAGCATCTGCGGCCAGGTCCTAGAGTTCAGGTAACTTCTGTTACCAATCAAGGGCAGACCTTCGTTTTTGAAGCTCTGTTGTTAGGTGCATACACAGTTATAATTGTTATGTCTTCTTGAATTGACCACTTTATCATTATGTCCTGTCTCTCTTTATCCCTGATAATGTTCCTTGATCTGAAGTCTACTTTATGTGAAATTGATATGGCTCCTCCAGCTTCCTTTTGGTTATGTTTGCAAGTGTGTCTTTCTCAATCCTTTTACTTTTTATTCTTCTTTTTTTTTTTTTTTTTTTTTGTGGTATGCGGGCCTCTCACTGTTGTGGCCTCTCCCGTTGCGGAGTACAGGCTCCGGACGCGCAGGCTCAGCGGCCATGGCTCACGGGCCCAGCTGATCCGCGGCATGTGGGATCTTCCCGGACCGGGGCACGAACCCGTGTCCCCTGCATTGGCAGGCGGACTCTCAACCACTGCGCCGCCAAGGAAGCCCTGGGACAATTTTTGATTGCTATTTCTTTGAATATTTCTTTTGTGCATTCTCTTCTTAGTTCTGGGATTTTTTTTTATTCCAAATACTTAGATATTTACTATTGTGTATTTAATATTGTCTCACATCTCTCAGATTCTCTAATCCGTCATTGTTGTTGTTTTTTTACTATTTCTCTTTGTGTTTCAGTTTGGTAATTTCTATTGACCTATTTTCCAGTTCACTGATTTACTGATTCTTCCTTCGGCTATGTCAAGTCTACTGACAAACTCATAGCATTTTTTATCTCTGCTCCTATGTTTTTAATTTCTAGTATTTTCATTAGATTCCTTCTCATAGTTTTCAACCCTCTGATGAAATTATCTATCTGATCTTCCATGTTGTTTGCTTTTTCCATTAGAGCCTTTAGCACATTAATCGTAGTTATTTTAAATTACTAATCTGATAGCTCCAACATCTGTATCATTTATGAATCTGGTCCTAATGATTGCTTTTCTCTTCAGGCTCTTTTTGTATGCCTTGTAATTTTTTGTGGAAGGCCAGACATATATAATACAGTAGATATGAGATGAGTCCAATATTTTTTAATGCTTGAAGATGAGCACTCCTTTCCTTTTACACCTTTAGTATGGGAAGTTTATGTTAATCTAGTTGAAGTTGGGCTGCATTTGAAGTTTGTTGTTTCTGTGGTTACCCTTAGTGCACCAAAGTCTTCAAATTCCTCTAACAATAACTTCTGTTTATGGTATAGACTGATTTACAAGAAGGTTTTGTCAAAGTCTGTTCTCTGCGTGACTTTTAATCTTCCTGATTGTATTTGGGTCTCCATTTGCACTGCTCCTTAGAGAGAATCTGCCTTTTGCAGCTCTCCCAGCTGTATGCCAGTGTTATTTTTACTTGATACTCGCTAGTGTGGAGAAGGTAGGTGTGGGGAGGGGTCATTCTCTGATGTTCTGATTAAGTCTCAGTTGTAGGCAGGCACTATCAATCTTGGACTCAGGGTGTGGCTTTCTCAAGCGTTCTTAGCCCTCCTCCAGATGCAATGCTGTGACCAGCATGCATTCCTGTCCCTTCACTAGAGGTAGAGCTTTTCTTCTTTGTTTTTTTCCTGTTCCCTTACTCCAGCTTCAGTAAATTTCCACCAGTGCCCTCAGACTATTGTTTTATTGTCCTTCCTTCTGAATATTTTCTTCCTTAGATAGCAGAAGGGAGATTGAATTTTAGTAGTTGCTATTGTCTTCCTCCCCCAGCTAGCACCATGAGGGGAACTTTCTCCCTGATTTTTCCTGAAAACCTTTGGTGAGATTCCTGGAGGAAAAATCTGCAAAGAGAGCCTTACTTTTGACAAAAAACTGAGCAGAATTGGACTCTTCTTATGAAAGTTAAGGCTTCCAAACAGTTCTCAGGCCTGAAGATATGACCACTCTACCTCAGTATGCAGAGAACTGATGGAGCTCCTTTAGACAGGGCCATGATGTTTCTTGGAAAATATCTTCCAAGGCTTGTCTTTACTCTACCTACCACACAGTGAAATGCATCTTCAAGATCATGAAGTTCAATATGGAGGAACAGTGGATCCCAGGTTTGGATTTCATGAAACAGCAAAATTAAAACAAAAATAATTGGGAGAATCAACATCAGGTTCTCCAGTTTTTATTTTTCAGACCAAAAAGCACCCATTTGCCATCCCATTATTTCAATATGAAAGGATGTTTAATATTCCCCTCCTCCCAAAGTACAAAGGATGTACTCTTGGAATAGTGAACAATCCTTTTATTTGGAATAAATTTAGCCTGATTAGTAAACTCAATAAAGTGAACTTAATTTTTTATCTTTATCATCATAGATCAATGGATGCTTAGTTATGGACCAGCACAAGCCTTCAGCCTAGCACTCATGGGTTTGCTGTAGAGCTTGGCTGCCTTTTCATGTAGTTCTGTCTATTTCTGTTGTGAGCTCCTGGAAAGCAGGATTATGTCACATTCATCTTTATTTTTCTAACTTAACCCTCAAATATAGCCCACTTAATAGGTGTTCAGCTAATAATAATGATTGACATTAATTATTAATACCATACTATATTATTTTACAAATACATTAATGTTAATTATATGTGTGTACATATATGGTACAATATACATATATATATATATATGGCTAATAAATGTTAGCTGAATTGAACTGACATTGTGACATGCTCTCCCAAGCACTCCTTAGGTCTTCTCCCAGTGCCTCCCTAAATCTATCTGGAAGGATGGGAATTTATTTTAATTTTCTTTCATCTCAATAGCATTTAGTGATTGCCCACTTTGAGAAAGGAATTTCTTTTTAGATGCTGTGGAAGATAAAAGGATAAATAAGAGATAATAAGCCCTTCGGTGGTTTATAATTATTATGTACACAGGTATTTATAATACTAAGCAGAGTGTGATCAATGATCTAATTATGAGCACAGAGTGCCATGGGAACTGAGAAGAAGGTATTCTCTTTTTTTTTTAATTTTTATTTATTTATGTATTTATTTATTTTTGGCTGTGTTGGGTCTGTTTCTGTGCGAGGGCTTTCTCTAGTTGCAGCGAGTGGGGGCCACTCTTCATCGTGGTGTGCGGGCCTTTCACTGTCGCGGCCTCTCTTGTTGCAGAGCACAAGCTCCAGATGCGCAGGCTCAGTAGTTGTGGCTCATGGGCCCAGTTGCTCTGCGACATGTGGGATCTTCCCAGACCAGGGCTCAAACCCGTGTCCCCTGCATTGGCAGGCAGACTCTCAACCACTGCGCCACCAGGGAAACCCCAAGAAAGTATTCTTGTGCCCATTTATTCAAAATACTCTGAATGGCTGCTTGGTTCTGTCTTTAAGGTGGAGGGAGGAGAATAAGCATGCACTTTGCTTTCGATGGACAGTAGTAAAGAAATAATACTACCAAGTCATAAAGAAATAACAGAGGGATGGGGGAAAAGCATGACGGTCCAGGAACTCAGAGAGGGAAACAGCTACTTCTTCCTGGGGATAGGGGAGCGGCAGGTGGTCAAAGAAGTGATTAATGCTGACCTGGGGAGAAAAGGGAAGGTTTCACAGAGGGGAAAGAAAGAGTTGTCCTTGAGGCTGGGTAGAATTTGGATGTATGTGGGGGAGGGAACAGCCTGGGCAAAGGCTTAGAGGCGGGAATGTGCAGGTGTTTGGAGGGTGAATGGAGTGGAGGGAATGGGGAATAGAAGATATGCTTGGAGAGCCTGGTTAGAATTAGGTTGTGCTGCCACAGAGCAGGTGCTTAATAAATAATTGTCAAATGATGGCAAAAGTAAATGGCAGCATCAGACATGGGTTGGTATTTTGTTTATTTCTTTTGGTAGGTAATGGTGAAGAATTTTGAATAAGAAGATGGTATAATCATATTATCATGACAGCTCTGTGGACAACAAGGCCAGCCATGGGCAGGGACATGAATTAGGAAACCGTGGTGATTGTCTTAAATGGCCTCCATGCCCCTAGTCCTGGAAGGCCTGATTCTCTGCCTCTGTAAAAAGCAAGGCTGGAATGCTTCCCTCTTTTGAAACGTTTGTGGGTCAATGAATGTCAACACTCAGGTTAAACGCAGGGTGTGTTTAAACACACACTGGGAGCATCAACACACATCCTGTTCCTAAGGAGAGGAATAAGGTCTCCTAGTTGCACTTGTGTCAAGGTTAGCGTGGCTCCCAGGAAGGACCGGGGAGGCGACACATAGTGTGACTGTCAGCCCTGAAGTTTGTCGAAACCTCTAAAAGTCCTGGGCTTGGTGATTCTTGTCTTTGATTCCTAGAGGGAAGACGGAAAACCATCTGATGTCCCTCTCTTCACGCTCCTCATCTACTCTGTATTGACATCAATAAACAGTGAAATCACAGGATACAGATTCAGTAAATCTATTTTCCTTGCATTTGGTACAACACAGTTTGAAAATAAAAAAACAAATCAAATGCCCTGAAAACAAAATGAATGCAAATTAAGGTCTGAAGGAATCTGTCAGCATCTGCACATTTTATTTTGCTTTCTTCTCCCCTTTAAATTAAACTAACAACATTTTCTGAAGCTCAGATGTGAATCACAGCCCCTTCTGGAATGAATGATTATGGCTGTGGCCTAGTTTAAGTAGATGATCCTCCACAAGTGGGGGGAAGAGAGGCTCTCCTCAATGAGGTAGGAGGTGCTGAGGAGGCAGCCTCTTGAGGGCAGACGGCCAGGTGAAGAATTGCCCAGGTAAGGATGCCTGGAGCCAGGGAAGTGAAAACAGACACCTGGAGAGCCTATTTTTCCTTTTGATGAACCCATCATTGTGTTTTTTAGATTTTGTTAAAGCTCCTTGTTAAAATTCTTAAATGATACTATAGTGTATGATTAGGAATGTGGGCTCAGGGTTAGAAAGAACTGGTTCACACCCTCATCCCTAGATGTGTGGCCTTGGGAAGAGTTACTTAAATTCTCCGAACTGCAGCTTCCTTCCCTATAATTTGGGGACAGTAACATCCAACACCTGGAGTATTGCATCAGGGTTATATGAAATAATATATGAAATGTATTTAGCAAAGAGGCACATAGTGAGCACTTAACTTATTATTTAAAAAGAATAAAGTCCAACTATCTCAAAGGAGAAGTCAGAGGCCTTAGAATAAGCAGAGACCCTTGTGGACACTTGTTCTTTCCTTGGTGACTGGAATTTCATGGCTGTTCTGAAGCTTTTCCCCCGGCGGTTGCAGAAGAGGCCAAGAGGGCCCCGTCAGACTGGTCAGACAGCTACGCCATGATAGTCAGGTTCTGTTACATCTATGCTCCTTCTCTGCCCACTGGGAATCTGGTGCATTAAGCCCACGTCAAGGGGCCATTTGCAATCAGGCTCCACCTATAGGACCTATAGGACCACAGGTACCTGCCTCACATCGAGAGTACTGATTTTTAAAAAGAGCCAGACATTTCATTTGGCAATGTTCAAACTTTTCCTGTCAAGGATTACCAGAAGTGACTATCTGAAGAGCACAATGGGGTGAAGCAGAGAAGCTACCCTTGACTGGAGAGTATGACCCAGACCCCCCTCATCCAACCTAGAGCTGAGTGCCTCAGTAAGCATCCCAGGCACGCTGGCCCCATAGCTCTGTTTAGAGCCTGTCCGCTCCAGGGATGGGACATCTGGGCCTGGACTCTACAGCTCCCTAGGGTTCCTCATGGAACCTAGAATATGAAAGACATTTGTGCCCTCTGGTTCACAAGGAGAATCCATGGAGGGTCTCTCCCACCTCCAGGATCTGGGGGATTAAACTCTGATATTCGTTCCTGCCCCATTTCCCAGGCTGAGCTGCTCAGATGGCATCAGGGCCAAATTCGTTTTAGTGTCATAGAGTATCTTATCCTTATAGCAACATCCCTTTAAACCCAGCTATTCAGCTTGATCGCTTTCCAGGATCACACTTGATGATTTTCATTTCCAAAATCTCCTTGGAAATTATCTAGCTGTTAAATTAAAGGGAGGCGGCATTTTTACTGTTTTGTTTGCAGAAGCAAAACAGTGAAGAAGAGGATAAGGAACGAAGCAATTTTGCAGTAAGTTCTGAATTTTTGTCTCACTAAAAAGTCTACTTTGTTTTGAGGAACAGGAAGGACTTGGCTTTCCATCTGCTGTTCTGCACAGGTGGCTGCACGCAGACAACATGTGATTTTATGTAGTTGAAGGCTGAGCCTTGCTCTCTGTCTCACTCTTCCAGCCCCGTCTTGGAGCCTTGCTTTCACTCCCTCACACAATCTCCACCGCCTGGCTTTGCTGTTCCCTTCTCCTTGACATTCTTGTGTGGCTTTCTGTACTGTGGAGTTTATTTCTCTGCCATCACTGTTTCTGCTTCTGCCTTGTTTCTTTCTTTTCTGTGTCTCTATTTTTCTGGTTTGCTAAATATCTCTCCCCTATTTTTTTCACTAGCCAATGCCCAGCAGCCTAGTTCCTTGAGAAGCATGCCTTTGTTTCTGGAGCTCCTTACCTGTTCCAGATGGTCTCCTGAAGCTGCCCCTGTTTCTCCAGAAAAGCAGGCATAGCGTTCATAGCTCACTTCTTTTTTCTTTAACACCGTGGATCGTTGCAAAGGGGAGAAGAAATTTGGCGAGCACAGCAGCTCCCCCTTTCCTTGCCCTCCAGTTGCAAGCAATCTCAGCAGAACTTAGAACACCCCAGAGTTTCAGGCCTTTTAAACTCCTTGGATTTACAGTTTCAGGAAGTTTGCCTCATGACCCAGATGGCTGAAAGCATCAATCAGATCCCTCCGCACCCCCCAACCCCCAACCCCTTGCCCCAAACTTCACTTTTTTTTTCTTGTGGAGAGCATGGGGGAATCCACACTGAAATAGTTATCCAGGCAGTTCACTCTTCCTACGAAAATATACACTCTAGGCACTGTGGTCAAGTGACATGTATTCACTCACTCACTGATTCAGTGGGTATTTACTGCCCCCCCACCCCCCCACCCCCCGCCGTGTGTCTGGCATGCTGTGATGCTCTGGGGATCCAGTGGACAATAGACTGGGCTCTGCAGGAGCTGTCCAGCCTGCCTACTGCCCGAGGGGAAGGCAGCTCAGGCAGGGATTTGGCTCTTTACAGCATCAGTATTATTGTGAACCCACCAGTGTCCCATTGTTCTAATTTTCCTGCCAATACTTGAGATGCAAGAGGCAGCACATATTTTTCTGGGGATTTAATTTCATTGCCTCAAGATGAACAAATCCCAGCCGTTCCTTCCCCTCAACCACACCTCTTCCTCTTCCTCATTTCTTCTCTCCCCAGCACACTTGGTAGCTCCAACAGCCAAAGACTGGCCAGGCTTCAGCACGTTCATGGAGGTTTTTCAGTTTTCTTTTCAAGGAAGGGTGAAGTGGAAAAGAAGGGGGACGGAAGTTACAACGATTGAGTTTCTGCTCTGTGTCAGATTCTGTGCCTGATGGTTTTCCAAATTCATCTCATTAAACCCTTATTCTCAGCCTACCTGTAAGGTCAATAGCATAATTCCCACATTAATGAAGAAGAAATGGAAGTTCACAAAAGGTCAGACAGATTGTCCAAGAGCAGACATTTAGTACATCACAAAACTGTGCGGGAACCCAGGTCTGTCTGAATCCAGAAGTCAGGTTCTTGTCACTACAGTGTGTGTGTGTGTGTGTGTGTCTGTGTGTGTGTGTGTGTGCGCGTGCGCGTGCATGTGTGTGGTGGGATGTACTGGGAGAGGATAAATTGAGTGGTATGAATCATCCCAGTTTCTTTTTCTCCCACCTTGAGTCTTGGACCTGAAGAGTACCTTGCTGCTCTGCTGCTGATCAGGATAGAGCCACGTGTCGTGGACGGATGAGGCATTAAGAAATGAGGCATCTGGCTGTCTCCCCAGAGGGACTTCTGTGCACTTTCACATGGCTTAGTGGGCTCCAGAGTCAGACTGCCTGCTCTTGCATTTGCTAGCTGTTACCTTGGGCAAGTTACTTAACCTGTTTGCGCTTCAGTTTCCTCTTCTGTAAAGGGGATAATAATAAAAATACTGTCCTCGTTCCTAGAGTGGTCAAATTCATAGAGACAGAAGGTAGAATGGCGTTTGCCAGGGACTGCAGGAAGGAGGGGAATGGGGCGTTGTTATTTAATGGACACAGAGTTTCAGTTTGGGAAGATGAAAATGTTCTGGATATGGATGGTAGTGATGGTTGCACAACAATGTGAACGTACTAAATGCCACTGAATTGAAAATGGTTACAATGGTAAGTTTTACGTTATATATATTTTACCACGGTTAAAAAAAAAAAAGGTACCTTCCTCAAAGGATTTGGGGGAGAATTGAACGAGCTGCTGTGTGCTCAGCACTTAGAACAGCCCACGTGGTAAATGCTCCGTAAACAGGAGATCTTGTATGCTCCAGCCCTGGCCTTTTCCAGGGAGACCCCTGGGCCAAGGGCAGAGCCTTGCAGGGCACTCCTGTCACCTGGCTCAGGGTTGCCGTGAGAAGGGGTCTCACACCTGGTTTCTGGAGAAGTTTGCGGTTCGGCAGCTGTCAGGACAGGGGCTGGTGACTGTGCATGTTAATGGAAGAGCCCCCGCTGCCCATGTCGAGCACCAGGGTTATAAATGGAATGCTGCTTGCTAAATTGCCCCATTTTGCACAGACTCACTCCATGAGTTGCGGGCTGTGACGCGAGGCTGAATTTGGTAGTTAAGCTAGAACAAAAGAATTATGAACCCAGGGACGAAAAGATCCAATTAAATGGCATCAACACAGTATGTCTGAAAAGAGAATGGTGTTTTAATGTTTTCATTGGCCTTGCCCTCAAATATTTATGGAGTGTCCATAGGGAAGGGAGAATGCAGAGTGCTTAGGGCTCTGATCAGAGGACAGCAAGGTGGTGTGTAATGGAACAGAGGAGGGAAAGCAGACACACACCCTAGACGCCCCTGTGTCATGCTGGATCTGGGGACAGGAGTCCCTTCAGACTCCCTGCCTGTAATTCTCCCCAAATATCCCAATTTACTTCAGAACAGCAGCGTTTATTGTGTGGTGTACAGAGGGCTCTGGGAGCTCAGGAGGGAGCAGACAACCCCGTCCTGGGCAGGGAGCAGTCAGGAGAAATGGGATCCTTCCTAGTCCACTGCAGCCACGACGCTCCCCCAGTTCTGAGCCCAGAGGACAGACAGCTCTCCGAGGCCCTTCCAGCTCGGGGCCCGAAGACTTACTGTCTATTCTTGTGCTTCCCGAGCACAGAATTCTGTTTTGTTTTGTTTTGTTTTTCATTTCCAAGTGAATACTTTTATAAAATACAGTAAAGATTAATTACTAAATTCATTCAATAAATAAATAAAAAATAATTTAGACAAATGAAGTAAGAAGCAAAGAGTACAAAATACAAGGCCACTTATAAAATTTTGATGTCCGGCAGACTTGAATGTACCTAGTTAAATTGCTATAAAAGTTTCCAGATGCTTACTTTCCATTTTTTGTGCTTATCATGTCATAGACTAGTGACAAAATGGCTGTGCCCCAACACTGGCTGGGGGGATCCCATTTTGTATTCCACCGCTTTAGATTGCTGGTCCCCAGAATGGGGTGCCAAGGCAATCCATTGGGGTGCAGGAAGAAAATACTGACACTTCTGTTTATATTTCTGTTGCATCCTCTTTTTTTTTTTTTTTTTTTTTGCTATTTGGATTTCTATCCTACAACACTATGTTAGTTTCAGGTACACAACATAGTGATTCAATATTTCTATACATTGTAAAATAATCACAATGGTAAGTCTAGTTACCATCTGACACCAAAGTTATTACAGTATTATTGACTGCATTCCCCATGCTGTACATTTCATCCCCCAGCCTCATTTATTTTCTAACTGGGTAAGTTTTACCTCTTAATCTCCTCCACTTGTTTCATTCATCCCCTCCACCCGCCTCCCCTCTGGCAACCACCTGTTTGTTCTCTGTAGCTATAAGTCTGCTTCTGTTTTGTTATGTTTGTTCATTGTTTTTTGTTTGTTTTTTAGATTCCACATATAAGTGAAATCGTACGGTATTTGCATTTCTCTGTCTGACTTATTTCACTTAGCATAATACCATCGAGGTCCATCCTTGCAGACAGACAGACACACACACACACACACACACACACACACACCACGATTTCTTTATCCATTCATCTATGGACGGACACTTTGGTTGCTTCCATATCTCGGCTATTATATATAATATTGCAATGAACATAGTACATATATCTTTTCAAATTAGTGTTTCATTTTCTTCAGATAAATACCCAGGAGTGGAATTACTGATCATAGGGTAGTTCTATTTTTAATTTTTTGAGGAATCTCCATACTGTTTTCCATAGTGGCTGCAGCAGTTTGCACTCCCACCAAAAGTGCATGAGGGTTCCCTTTTTTCCACATCCTTGTCAGCACTTGTTATTTGTTGTCTTTCTGAGAATAGCCATTCTAACAGGTGTGAGATGATATCTCATTGTGGCTTTGATTTTCATTTCCCTGATGATTAGTGATGTTGAACATTTTTTCTTGTGTCTTTTGGCCATCTGTATGTCTTCTTTCAAAAAATGTCTATTCAAGTCCTCTGCGCAGTTTTTAATCTGGCTTTTTTTTTTTTGATGTTGAGTTGTATTAGTTCATTAGTTTGCATATTTTGGGTATTAACCCCTTATCAGATATATATCAATTGCAAATATCTTCTCCCATTCAGTAGGCGCTTTTTCTATCATATCTTCTTTTAATTTTTATTTTGTCTATATTTTTAAGGCACGATAGTAAAATAAGACACATATATAATTAATTTACTTATAATGTATTATATATATTATAAGTAATATATTACATACATATTATATATGGTGAGTTGTGCTCAGAATCTTTTTACTGAGAGAGTTAATGTGATCAAAAATATTTGAAGGCTACTGCCCTCAACTACCCACGTGAAAGTTATTGTTATCCCTCTTTGGAGCATCTCGTATCTTTCATTGACCTCCTATTATTTATTTATTTATTCACTTTTTCTTTTTTTTTTTTAACATCTTTATTGGAGTATAATTGCTTTACAATGGTGTACTAGTTTCTGCTTTATAACAAAGTGAATCAGCCATACATATACATATATCCCCATATCCGCTCCCTCTTGTGTCTCCCTCCCTCCCAAGATCTCTTTGGTGTCACTCTTCTGGTTGTCCTCCTGCTTTCTCCTGGTTCCATCTCAGTTTCCTCTGCAGGTTTCTCTTTCCCTACTTGTCTCTTCATGAGG
This sequence comes from Leucopleurus acutus, assembly GCF_964270905.1. Classification (NCBI taxonomy): domain Eukaryota; kingdom Metazoa; phylum Chordata; class Mammalia; order Artiodactyla; family Delphinidae; genus Leucopleurus; species Leucopleurus acutus. Next base: position 54,877,085 of record NC_139143.1, read on the forward strand.
ATGTTCCCCCAGGGTTCCATCTTGGGTTCTCCGCTCACAGTTTGGAAACTTGTCCTGCTGGCTCTCATATACTCCTGCTACTGTTTACCTTTCGGTAGCTCCCAAATTGATGTCTCCGTTCCAGATCTCTCATCTTAGCACAAGATCTGGATATCCATCTGCCTCGAATGTCTTTCCGTCAGCTCACACTCAGTGTATCAATGGCGCCACCGTCTCTCCCTGTGCCCACATCAGACTCTCCCCTCTCTCACCTCTGACATCTCTTCGGTTACTCTCTGTTCAATTCTCTCTCCTGGTTATGTGTAATGTGCATTTCCTTTCAGTATTAATAATGATAATACTTTTTATAAGGCTACTCTTTTGGGCCACTGTGTGCTCTTTGAAGGCACATCTTGGAATCTCTAAGGTAGCAGAGTGCTTAGCCTGTCGTACAGTAGCAAAATTAGTGAAGAATAATAATGATAAAATCTAATGCTTATATGGTGCTTAGTATGCAACAAGCACTGTTCCAAGCGTGGCACATATAATAACTCACTTAATTCTAACAGTAACCTCTAAGCTGGCTACTATTAGTCCATTTACAGATAAAAGCTGAGGTAGGGAGGTTAAGTGACTTGCCCAAGGTCCACAGCTTATAGAAACTCAATATTGAATGAATAAATGAATGAAAACATACATGGGAGAAGAAATGAATGAGGCCAGAAGGATGGGTTGTAGCATATAATGATAATTTGTGCCATGTGTATAGTTATTAGATTGGGAGGTATTTTGGGGGGATCTTTCTAAATAGACACTAATTGTTTTGGCAGTTGTAGTTAGACCCAAGTGTAACAATGTATCAGAGAGAATAGGAATCTGACATATGTGATCAAAAGAAAATAAGAGGATAAAATATTCTTGATGGAGAGGGAAAGCAAGTTGGCTGGCCCAAGGTGTTATTTCATTTGGAGATATGAGTCAGGGGCGGTTTGTCTGCAGTCTGTGCCTGCAGAGTGCTATTGACATCCTGCCTCATCCAGTCCTTGCTACACAAACATCGTGACCAGTGTCCCCCAGGGAGCTGAATCTCAGGGGGTTATATAGCACAATGTCCTGGACATCTATCGGGGTCTGCTAGCCACCTGCCATTGTCCCTTATTTATTTACTTTATTTATTTACTTTTGGCTGCGCTGGGTCCTCGTTGCTGTGAGCTGGCTTTTCTCTAGTTGCGGCGAGCGGGGGCTACTCTTCGTTGCGGTGCGCGGGCTTCTCATTGCAGTGGCCTCTCGTCGCGGAGCACGGGCTCTTGGCACGTGGGCTCAGTAGTTGTGGCTCGTGGGCTCTAGAGCGCAGGCTCAGTAGTTGTGGCGCACAGGCTTAGTTGCTCCGCGGCATGTGGGATCTTCCCGGACCAGGGCTTGAACCCGTGTCCCCTGCACTGGCAGGCGAATTCTTAACCACTGCGCCACCAGGGAAGCCCCATTGTCCCTTATTTTAAAAACCTATTCTTCATACCCACATCTTTATCACGTTAGAGCCTAGTTACTACAAACTACTGGTTGCACATTTCCTAATCTAGAAAAACGATGCTGCCTGGACCCATTGGCTGTCTTCCTCAGTTCCTAATCTTCCTGAGCTTCCTCTGTTTCCATAGGGCTCTGTGCTCCAGTTCTGTGGTCCTGCCTCACCACTGAGAAAGAAAGCAATGAACAGGCTTCTCACGCCTTCACTGCCCTCTACAACCAAATAAACATTAAGACACCTCCATTTTTCCTGCTATTCATGTTTTCTTCCTTTCTCCCAGCTAAAAATAAACCCGTGAATAGACTGCCTGCTCTTATTCATAGGCTCTCAGAACTGTCAGAATCGTCAAGGTCTGCTGGTTCAACCTCTTCATTTTAAATATGAGCAGATGGAAGTCTAGAGAAGGCTGAGGACCCTGTTCGTGGGGTTGCAGGAAAACCTTTGTCAGGCTCTGGCGGACATGGGAGATGAAATCATTCTCTCCTTGCCTAAATTTCTCCCTGCAGCTTCTACTTATATATAACAAAACAGTACTGTAAATTGATTGTAATACTTTCCTGTGATTTCTCCTTTTATTTTTCTATTTAGAGAAATATTTTAAAAATCTACTCTGTTTCATTTCTTCTCTGCTGGTTCCCTTCTCCAAAGTATGGTTTGACACAGAAAAATGAAAGAATGTGTGTGTTTTTTCTCTTCTCTTCTAATGGTTGTATGTAAATGGAGGTGTTGCCCAAAGGATACCTGAGGAAAGATGAAACTTTAGAGTCTGCTATTCCTGCAAGCTCTACCCACTGTGCTCCGGTGATGAAAATCACTTTGGGGCAATCATCGAAGCATGGTGTTATTTGTAAATATCTGTTTACACATCCATTTTACCCAACACATCATGAGCCTTTGAAGGCACAGACTATGTCATATTCCTTTTTGTGTTCCCAGGACACAGCACAATGTCTTACACATAATACGTGCTCAATAAATGATTACAGGATTAATAACTGAGTGCAGTTATCAGCTTGGCACTATCATCCAGGGGTTATCTTCCCCTAATAGAGAAGACTACTTAGAGGAAATGGCCTTCGAGCTGAGCTTTAATAGGAGGAAAAACAGCACGTGATAGCAAGAGGAAGAAGGTTGTTTTTATGCACGTGGAACAAGCCAGACAAAAGCTTGGAGTGGGAGACTAAAATTCCTAGGTTGCCCATCAGGAAATTAAACAGCCTCTCCATTCATTAGAGAAAGAACAAATGACAGGCCTTGTGCATTACCAGACTGTTAATAAGCAAGAGCCAGACTTACTCTTATGAAAATCCAGACTCTGAATGTCATGTTACCCAACCGTTTCAAGCCACTCATTCTTAAAGTCTTACTATTCAAACTTCGGACAGTTACACAAGGTACTGGTGGTGCTGGCATAAAGGGTTACAATCGCTCTTTTATAACTGTCTCCGTCCTATTTTTCAGGCTACGGAGATGGCTTATATTTGCTCAGATGATCTCATGCAGAGATCAGCAAGGCCATGTCACCCCTAACCCTAACCTTTACCCCAAAGTGGAAGCATTGTTGGATGTGTTGGGGGGACCTCACAGTAAACTCACTGACCTTTTCCAACTGGAGGCCCTGCCTTTTAGACCTCAATCCACTCCACTGGCCATGTTGAAATTGGTCTGCCAGGGTCAAATACATCTTCCTAAGGGAAAACATGTCTAAGATGTGGGTGGAGTGATAAAAGGGTCTAACAAATTTTGAGTGTCTGTTGAGTACCCCAATCTGTGCTTGATGCTTGTACATCTCATTTTTCCTTATAACAGTCCTGAGAGAGAGGTGTGACTCCCCTTTTATGGATAATAAAGCTAAGTTTCAGAGAAATGAAATAACCTTGCTTGAGGTCACATAGTTAAGTGATGGAGCCAGAATCAAACACAGGTCAAACACAGGTAAGCCTGTGATCCTTCCAACATACCATACATACAACAACTGTTATAAAAATATCTGAGGCCAACAAATAACCCAATTTTTAAAGTGGGAAAAGCGTTTGAATAGACATTTCTCCAAAGAAGATGTGCAAATGGCCAATTAGCACATGAAATATGTTCAACATGACTAGTTATTAGGAAAATGCAAGTCAAAACCACAATGAGATACCATTTCACACCTACTAGAATGGCTATGATTTAAAAAGAGAGACAGTAACAAGTATTGGTAAGGATATGGAGGAATTGAAACCCTTGTACATCGCTGCTGGGAATGGAACATGGTACAGCTGCTTTGGAAAATAGCCTGTCCGTTCTTCAGAAAAGTAAACATAGAGTTACCATATGACCCAACAATGCCACTCCCAAGAGAATTGAAAGCGTATATTTGCACAAAACTTGTACATGCTTACTTGTAGCAGCATTATTCAGAACAGACAAAAGTGGAAACAACCCCGAATATCCATTAATTGATAAATGTATAAATAAAGGCAATATACCTATATAAGGCAATATTATTTAGCCATAAAAGAAATGAAGTACTGATACCTGCTGCATCGTGAAGGAACCCTGAAAACATTTTGCTAAGTGAAAGAAGCCAGTCACAGAAGTCCACATATTGTAAGATTCCATTGACATGAAATGTCCAGAATGAATAAATCACAGAGATAGAAAGTAGATGAGCGGTCGCCAGGGGCTGGCGGGGTGCGAGGAATGGCGCGTGATTGCCGAGGAACATGGAATTTCTTTTCCGGTGATGAAAGGGTTCCAGACTAGATAGTGACGATGGGTGCCCACCTCTGTGAATACGCTAAAACCCACAGAATTGTACACTTTAAAATTAAGGGTGAATTTCATGGTACATTTATAAATTATATCTCAACAAAGCTGTTATAAAAATATATGTCTGAGGCCAGGTTGGCTTAAGCAAGTGTCAGGCACCATAGTTAGAAAAAAACCCTAACCCATTGGGCACATGCTACCAAGATTTAGGGTTTAACAATAAAATGACCACCAGAATGCTTGCTGCAAATGTCTGTATGCGACAGGTTTGGAAATGAGGTTCTTGATAAACAGCCAGAAAAGCATGTCCCTTTCTGTTGTGGTGTGAGATACACCACTCGATACAAATAATCTTAATGTATCTCATAGAGATTAAGGTGCTAGGAGTATAGTATCAATAGGAGACAACAGCCTATTGTTTATAATACGATGGTATAATAAAGGTAAACCTACTGCTAGGATCTACTATTGCCACCTTCATTTGAACAAATATTCATTAAGAAACGTTTGTCGAGGGATAACCCTGGCGATCCAGTGGTTAGGACTCTGCACTTTCACTGCCAGGGGCCTGGGTTCAATCCCTGGTTGGGGAACTAAGATCCCACAAGCTGTGTAACGTGGCACCCCCCTCCCCCCACAAAAAAATGTTTATCAAGCATCTAGAGTGTACCAGGTATTTTGTTAACGGTGTAGCATTTCTTACATTTATTCCCTCACAGACAAGTCTCCTTGTTTTACAGATGAGAAAACCGAGGCTCGTAGAGGTGAAGAAAACAGCCCTTAAGTCGCATAGCTAGTGAGTGGTAGAGACAGAATTTGTGCCAAGATTTGTCTGACTCCAAAGCTAAGGGTTGGATTGGAGAGCCAGGAACAAGCAGTGGCTGGCCAAGTGCGGACAGCATGAGGCTGGCGAGGATACGCACGGAGGTGGAATGAGTCATGTCCAGCCCAGACCCTGGAGTCAAATGCCTGGGTTTGAATCTTGCCTCTGCCATCCTATGGGGATGCTGTGCATATTGAAAAAGCTGTGCATGCAAAAATGCTTACGACAGTGCTCGGCACATAGTGAACTCTCAACGTGCAGAGTGTTTATTATTATTATTGCCTCTTCTGCACACGTGCAGGTTGTCATGGCTTTGAAGTTAGGGACTATCACCCAAAGGGTAGAAAAGCCTCTCCCAGTTTTACAGTTGAAGCAGTGATTATCTCTGGGGAGTGGATTAAGAGAGGGGGAGGGTAAGGAAAGAGAGAGGATGTTTTCACTCTCCCTTATTTTTACATTTGAGTTTTTTACAATCATGCATTACTTTCTCTTTTTTTTAATTTATTTATTTTATTTTTGGCTGCGTTGGGTTTTTGTTGCTGCACGCGGGCTTTCTCTAGTTGCAGCGAGCAGGGGCTATTCTTTGTTGCGGTGCACAGGCTTCTCACCGCGGTGGCTTCTCTTGTTGCGGAGCACGGGCTCCAGGCACACAGGCTTCAGTAGTCGTGGCTCGCGGGCTATAGAGCTCAGGCTCAGTAGTTGTGGCGCACGGGTTTAGTTGCTACGTGGCATGTGGGATCTTCCCGGACCAGGGCTCGAACCCCTGTCCCCTGCACTGGCAGGCGAATTCCTAACTACTGCGCTACCAGGGAAGCCCCATGCATTACTTTCTAAAATAAAAGAAAACGCGGCTGATAAAAATGCTTCTACCAATAAAAGAGCACTTGTACTTGGGGGGAAAATAGACAAATCAAAACCTGGGGCATCTGGGTTTATTGTAATTCTCGGGAAACCCAAAGTCAGTCTTCTATATGCAACCCGCAGATCGGAGTCTTTGCATTGAGGGGCAGGCACAATGCCAATTTTACAGACTCACTTACCTTGTTCCTTCAGCCTATTTTTCATTAGGGGCAAATCTGCTATAATTTGATCTTGATAGATGACCTGTAAAGCTTTTTTAGACCTCAGCTCTGCCGAGGGCACCTCTCAGATTGCTCCCTGCTAGGTACTCCTTAGATGGGTGATATTTACAGGAGTCTACAAGCAGGGCCTTCCTTTAGGAGATTCAAGGGTGGTGGGGAGACTTGTGGATGTGGGAGTGTGAGAATTTCAATCATGGGTGGAACCTGGAGCTGAGGAGAGAAAGGAAGAAGACGTGAGCAGCCAGCATCCTTCCAGATGGGAAAAGACAAGCTGTCTCCACCATCTCACTCTGGGATGGCTGTGCATCTTCCGTCTTACTCAGCCCCAAATTTTCCCTGTCAACTCTACAAGGCTCTTTTCCTTAGCTGAGATTTGGCTTTCTCATCTCTGAAATGGGCTTCATATTTCCTCTGTTCCAAGGATTTGGGGAGATCTAATTAGCTTTGACCTGACGTGTATCATATGGGCTTCTGGGAGCAAAATGTGAAATGATAGAGATATAAGGACAGGATACAGTGGGGTGACCCATCTCTGGGTTTGGAGGAACCCAAGAGTGTGTGGAGGTACTTAATTCACATTTAGACTTAACAGCTCATCAGAAAAGAGTCCAAAGTCAGCAAAAATTCAGTGTTTTACACTTAACTTTAAGGACAAGCGTATGCTTGGGCAGACAACAAGGACAGAAGAAAAAAGCTGCTAGAAGATTGTAAGCAAAACCACTATCTTTATCCTACAGGTTTCTCTACAGGAAGAATGACTAGTAGATTTTTATGTCTAGGCTAAAGTCCCAAGAACAAATGCCTTCCAGTGCTTCCTGCCTTTAAACCACACCTGTGTTCCACCTCAGCTGGCCTCTGGGTCATGTGTCTCCCCATTTCCCCTCTCCCACTGCTGAGCCAGATCTTGGCAAGGGGCAGGAAGGAGGCAGCCCCGAGAGACACGTTCCCACCAGCCTTGAGCTGGCTCCATCTCCCTTATCCCTTACTAATGGCACAGATGCTTTCTGTCTTGTTCTCCTATGCTTGAAAAAAGCTTCGCCCAAAGCCAACGCAGCCTCACACAGAAGAAGGGCAGAATTCAGAGCTCACATGGTTCAAGATATAAACTGATCCAAGAAATTAAGAGACAAAGACAACTGGCATCTGCTTTTCAGGGCTTTCTTCTGTTCTCATCTCACAGCAACCAGACAGTACAAGATGGGCTGAGGTGTTGTTCCAGCTGACAAACAAATCTGGTGGTTCACATACCACTGTGTTTTCTTCTCTTTCCTATCTGTTGGATGGATAATAGGAAAAAGAAGGGATTTACATTTCCTGAGAGTTCTTCATTTCCTTATGGAAAGGTTCTGAATGGCAGCACGGCATCTGTGTTACGAAGAAGTTCTTATTTTACTGATGTAGTCTGTTGGTAAGTGTGGCACTGGAGAAGCCTGAAGGGACCCAGGATATGCCTTATCTCCCACTTCCAAAAGAAAGGGCTTTTGGGGAGATGTGATAGAATTATTAAAATTATGTAATAGGGCTTCCCTGGTGGCACAATGGTTAAGAATCCGCCTGCCAACGCAGGGGGCACGGGTTTGAGCCCTGGTCCGGGAAGATCCCACATGCCGCAGAGCATCTAAGCCCGTGAGTCACAACTACTGAGCCTGCACTTTACAGCCCATGAGCCACAACTACTGTAGCCCGCGTGCCTAGGGCCCGTGCTCCGCAAGAAGAGAAGCCACCGCAATGAGAAGCCTGCGCACTGCAACGAAGAGTAGCCCCGCTCGCTGCAACTAGAAAAAGCCCGTGCACAGCGACAAAGACCCAACACAGCCAAAAATAAATTAATAAAAATAAATTAATTTTAAAAATTATGTAATAAAATCAACTATGTGATAAAATCAGTTTCATGTATTCTATACTTGGTATTAATAGTCATACCTTTTTGGGTTTTTTTGTTTTTATTTTTTATTGAAGTACAGTTGATTTACAATGTTGTGGTAATTTCTGCTGTAGTGACTCAGTTATACATATATATACGTTCTTTTTTTGGTTTTTATTTTTTTTGACATGGACCATTTTTAAAGTCTTTATTGAATTTGTTACAATATTGCTTCTGTTTTATGTTTTGGTCTTTTTTTTTGGCCGTGAGGCATGTGGAATCTTAGCTCCCTGACCAGGGATTGAACCCTCACCCCCTGTATTGGAAGGCGAAGTCTTAACCGCTGGACCACCAGGGAAATCCCCGTTCTTTTTAAATGTTCTTTTCCATTATGGTTTATCCCAGGATACTGGATATAGTTCCCTGTGCTATACAGTAGGACCTTGTTGTTTATCTATCCTAAATGTAATAGTTTGCATCTATTAACCCCAAACTCCCAGTCCATCCCTTTCCCTCTCCACCTCCCCCTTGGCAACCACAAGTCTGTTTTTCAACAGTCATACCTTTTTAAAAGAAAAATCAAGATAGAAAGAAAATTCTATATTTGAACAACACAACCAACAATGACACTTTAATCGTTCATCTCTGTCCAGCTGTTTTGACACTTGCATAGTTTTGTATTTGCATAGCTCTGTATTACAAGGCACACACCTTCCTTCAATTACGGGCTGACCTGCCCCTATTGTATTCAAGTAATTTGAGTTCCTCCCCTCTACTCCCAACCCTTAGGCATTTTATTTATGTGACACCATTAAATCTTGTTTTGATCATGTGATGCTTCCCTTCAGGAAGAAGGTATTGGTCTTCTAAAATGATAAAATGGAAGGAGTCAGAAAGTCTCAGAATGGGAAAAAGATCCACGATCACTTGATCTAACCCTCTTGTTACAATTGATGAAATCGAGGGCGAAAAGGTTAGGTCATTTGCCCGAGGTTGCACAGAGGTAGTGGCAGAGGCCACACCTCCTGGCTTCCCTTCCCCTGCGTCACCAGGATGCTGCTACTTTGGCTCACTCATGCCTGAGTGCATTAGGAGTGATTTGGCAGGGGGCACGCACCAGCTTTATTGTGTCCCCTTAATCTTTCAATTTGCTGCCATCCAGAAAGAAGGAGAGGAACGTGAGAGGGCAGAAAAAGGAGAAAGCTACACATTCTTGGTATGTTGGAAGGTTCTAGAAACACTTTAGACCCAGCATGTTTTAGGAAACTGAAATATCAGACCAAGTGATGGGGGGCGGGAAATGACAAGGCAAGTGTCCCCTACTGTTCTCTGTGGTATCTGCTGCTCCCCTTCCACTCTGGCTTGCTCTCCAGTTCTCTGTCAGGACACTCAGCTCAAGATCTTGCAAAATATGTTTGCAGTGTTTTCACCTTTGCACTTAGCTTGAGCCTTTCCCTCTTTCGTCCTTCAAGGCCCAGCTCAGAAAATCATGTTCTTCATAAGGGCTTCCCTGCAATGTTCTATTGAACTCGATTCTCTCTTCTCTGAGCCGCCCAAGCACTTGGCTGTGGCACCTAGGTTCTGACTCCTAGATTATTTCAGTGCACTCTTTCTATCCTCACCAACATCCTCCACTCTCTGCTCTGCCTACTGCCTCCATAGCCACCCTGTTTTATTAATCATAAACTTTTTGAGGGCAGGTGTGTGTCTTATTAATTTTTATGTTATCAGTAGCACATGGCACAGACCCAGACCACTGTGGGCACTAAAATTGAATAGAATATTGGCTATGAACTGTAGCAGTAGACCTGATTTTGTTAGTGAAAATTGCTCAGGTTTTAGAGGCCAATTTTCAGACATACCCAGTTTAGAAAACTCCATCTTCCACTGCCATCAATAGCCCCTGGCAGCTTGAAGGAATCTTAGCACCCTCCAAAGGTGAATATTTCTCACGTATTTGCTAGTTAATTCTGCTTGTTTATATACCATGAACACAGATAGTCCTAACCAGTTGGCTCAGGCCCATGGTTTATCCAGCTGGTCTTGTCTCTGACATGGGGTTGGTGGGGTCCATGGTCTAATGGGAGTCAGGTCTGAGCACAAGTTTAAACAAAAGATCTGAGATCTGGGACAAATACCTACGGTGATGATGCTACACTTCTGTACTCTGTAATTTAGCAGGTACATGCTAAACTACACACCTGGCTGGGTGGTGCCATGGCACCCTGGGGCACTCCCTAGTATTGCTGATCGGAAAGCCTTTGGAGCCAATGAGTTGCACCCAACGTGCTGGCTGTTCACCAGAAGTGGCTCTAAGAGTCTGTGTCTCTCTCTGACTTAGGCGGAATAGTATAGCATAATGGGTTAAGAATGAGGAGTGTTCGGACAGAACTAGGTTAAAGTCCTAGCTTCACCACTACTAAAGGAGTGACGTAAAGCAAGTTAGTTAATCTTGTTAAGGCTCATGATAAAATCTGTAGAATGGGGCAATAGCCCACTTCATGGCATTGTTCTGAGGATCATATGGAATTGTGCATCTCTTGATAGAGTAGATGCACTCAGACACTATGTCCGAGTAGACACATAGTGAGTACTCAGTACCTGCCAGCTCTTATGAGTTGACTATTCCCATGTGCTTAGTAATAGCTATTCCGCCTCTCTGGAAGCAGTTCTTCACTGGTTCTGGCTTTTAAGCAGGAAGCACTGCTTAAAAGGTAGAGAGATTAATGGTACAACTCTGGTTGTCCATAACATTTCCTCAAGTATCTGAGACTGAGAGAAGGACAGCAGATGTGTTGTCTCTACAGCAGGAGCTCCATGGGTTAGCACAATATCATAATCTCTATAGGCCCAGAGAGACGCTGTGAGCGTGGTGTGAGCTGGGCCCTGGCTGGTGAGTTAGCCATTAAAGTCTGTGAAAGAGCAAACTGCCAAAGCCCAGGCCAGGGCTACATTCCTGATTTTGGCCTCATTGGCAGCCCTCCCAACCAATGCATGTAAAGCACATTTATGAATTCATTCACTCACCAAAATTGTATTAAGCGCCTGCTGTGTGCCAGGCACTGAGCTCATGGAGTTTTCATTCAAGTGGGGAAGACAGGTGTCAATCAACTTGCCACAGGAATGACAATAGAGTCCTGGTCCTCAAGCCTTAGTGTGCGTTAGAATCCCGCAAAGGGTTTGGTAAAACACAGGTTCGAGGCCCACTCTCAGTTTCTGATTCAGTGGGTCTGGAATGGGCCCCGATCATTTGCATTTCCTGGAGAGTTTCCAGGTGACGCTGATGCTGTTGGTCCAGAAACTACACTTAGAGAACCACTGACATCATATAATGACAATGTGCGCTAAGTTCTCTGGAGGAAAAATATCGGGAGTTCTGGGAGAGTATATCAGAGGGTCCTAACTCAGACTGGAAGGGTCTCAGAAGTCCTTTTTGAGAAAGTGGCATTGAACTGAAGTCTGAAGGTGAACAGGAAGGAAAGAGTGGGGGGGGGGAGATGTGGGGGCCGTGAGGAGAAAGGGAGCATGGTGATGGGGAGCAAGGAGGCCAGTGTGGCTGGAGTACCGTGGGTGGCGGGAGAGCCGTTGAGGCAATACCAAAGGGGCCAGGGCCAGATAGACCACCAGCGTCTGGTGGACGAGCAGAAAGGTTGTGGGTTATATGCTAAGTACAATAGGAAGCATTTGCAGAACAGAAAAATGACATGTTCTGATTTATGCTGTTAAAATTTAGCTTCTTGCCACTGTGTAAAGAGGAGTAGGTTAATCTGGAATATTGTTCGGAGGTAAAATTGATAGAATTTGGTGATGGATTAGAGGTGGGAGAGAGAGGAGAAAAGGAAAGCATTAAGGATGATTACAGGTAAGTGAGATGGAATAGCAGTAGGACAGCTCTGATAATCTTCCTGAGAAAGGGGTGCAAATTTTGTGTCCACATCCATGGACAGTACTTAACCTTATCCCTCATCCTTCCTCCTCCCTTTTCCTCTCACATCTTTGTCTTCAAGCCCATCTCTACCCATCCATCACTTCTTTAGGCCAGTTAAGCTATTTGCTGGGGCAGTAGGCTATTTGAAGACGAGGGCAATGCTGTGGCAAGTTGGGTCAAGACCTGTGGGCTTGGGTTCCTAATTTGACAAACATGGTGGGAAGAAAGAATCGTCCACACATCCAGATGCTCTATCCTTTCAAGCTTTATCTAGTAAACTCTTAAAACATTCATTGGAGAAAGCTTAATGCTTTTATCCTTATCTCACTGTGGCAACACTGAACCATGGAGTAATGTGTCTTGCTCTCTGCCACGGAGGAAATGAAGCAAGTTCCAGAGTGTGGATTTGGGGCATCCCGGCTCCCAGGTATCTCACCGGGGCTGCTGGCTCAAGCAAGTAGAAGTAGGTCATGAGCTGCAGTTAGGGACAGGAACAGGATGTTCCCAGCTGGAGGTTTGAATACCAATTAGTGAAAGTGGAGGTTCCCATGGCAATGGTCATACCACCTCTTTTTTGAGACCAGCAACCCAGCAATACAGGGTGAGTCAACTGCTGCTTTGAAAACCTGTTGTATTTCTTCATTTTCATTGTCTCAGATTGGAAATATCTGTGACAACATGGTTCCCAGGCATTTGATAGAGTTTCAGATGATTTTCCACGTGGTGATGTGGTCTTAGGATTGAAGCCCTAGAAGCACCATCTCATAATGTGTCTTTTCCTGTTGTCCACTGCACTATTCACAGAGAATAATGGACTTTAAGGTACCAATGGAGTGAGATTTTCTACTAGCTTAAAACTCTTTGTCAGGGCATTCCAGAATCTTCCAACTGTTCTGATTTTGCAAAATACCAAGAAGGATGAATGGTAAAGATCCTGATGACTATTTCCAAAAGATGTCTGAGAACTTCTCCTGTCTCTTTAGGAGAATATTTTCAGAAAACGATGGTCAGGGCCTCCTCCCTCAGCCCCCTCTTCATGCCCTCCTTTCTCATCTGGTCAGATCATGTGCACAGGCCACACAGGCACCCTGAAGCTCCATCCCAGGATGACTCAGAGAACTCTTAAATCACCGAACATTAGAGCTGGAAAGTGCGTCAGTCAGAGAGGGATGAGCAGGGGACTGCCTAAGACTTTAAGATTTCATTCAGGTGAGACCCTCCCATAATGCAAGACCTTGGTGTGGTCACTGTGGTCCTGGGACCAGCCATTAGCTTGTAGGCCTAGGTCTCCTAGACCGACTCACAATAACCAAGTTTGAAATAAAATGACTTATAACCTCAAATGTCCATACATGCATTTTACAATGGGGATATTCTACTTCAGTGACCAGAATTCTCACATCTCTTATCCAGTTTCAGAGTATCTGGAAGATAGAATTAGTAATCAGAAGCTTGCTTAACGATCAGAGCTTCAGAGCAAAGGGAAGTGGGTGACCTCAAAGGATGTTTTATCTGAGAAAGAAACCCCTGATGAGCTATCCCTACCCAACAACAGACATTTTTTGGGTTATAGCAGAATGTTCACTTGACCTTGAGCTGGCTGTTCTCTTCCCAGGACAGCCCTGGGAGAGTAAGTACTGATAAGTTCTGCTCCTTTGGGCTTATATGAGGTCCACTCAGACCATATCCCTGTTGGTAACACATTACATTTCACTGAGTTTCACCTGTCTTGATCCTAATATCATTTGCTATTATGTCCACTGAAATCATACCCTGGCCACCTTGTCTCCTGATTTATTGATGTTCTCTTAGGATGGGTTGACTGTTAATAGTGTCCCTTTCCAAGGGTACCCGAGTTCTATACTTTTACAGGGAGCCCACTAGAGCCTCCTCCAGAACTGTAGAAGGACCAGCAGCTCTTCCAATCCAACACTTTAGAACACAAGTTCCCAGTGCTATATTCCCAGCCCACCTTGGCTTGAATGCTGCCAGCAGTGGGGAGGTCATCACCTTCTGGGGACTCAGTCCTTTTAACCAAGACCCGAGGCTGAAAGGAATAAACCAACCAGAAGAAATTATCAATGCTCTTGTGTGTCTAGCACCTGCCCTATGGGTGAGGTTTTTCCCTAGATGCTGCTGGGGATATAAGAGAAGAAGAAGTGAGATCAGGAATGGGTAGCTGGCCGTTTCCAAAGTTCTGCAGGGAAGGAGGGTTCAGACTTTCACGGACTTGGCAGTCTGTATCCTGAGCATCTCTAGAGCTTGTTCAATCACCTAGGACTACTTCTGTCCAAGGAGGGTTCTAAGTATTTGCTATTTTGATGAAAAGAGCTGAACCCTGTGGCCCATATGAAGCATTGTAAGGGCAAGATTGGGCCTATCATGGAGGGAATAGCCTGCTACTGGAGCCCCATGAGGCTGTCAGAGTGTCTGAAAATCCCACAGGGTTTTGGCTATAGCATTGTCTCCAAAAATTTCTATTATAATGCAAATCATTTGAAATGAAATCAGTGACAAATGAAGACATAAATGGCTGAGCGAAGAGCAAGACCCTAAGAAAATGGGGCCCAGGTGCTGGAGCACTGACCTGGAGTACGAGGCACTGTTCTAAAGAGAAGAACGGAAGTATTGAGTGATGATAGGTCGGCTGATAATAATGATGGGACATGGCTCCCAAGGACACCCCCCCTCCCCGACCCTCAACAAGATTCTGTGATGAGATTTCATTGCCATTTTCGCTGACACAATTCTGGAAGTGGGGAGTTTTCCCTACAGATTCATCTTGAGTGATCTAACTTACGGTTCAAATCCCAGCTGTACCACTTAATAGCTTTGTGATCTTAAGTAAGATATTTAATTTCCCTGAGCCTTAGTTCACTCTGCTGTAAGAAAGAGAAAATAATACATACTATTTGTGAAGATTAAATGAAATTACGTGTACTGTGTGGCATGTGGTAGACATGCGATCAGTGGAAATTATCATTTCTCCTTTTACTTCCTGTAGCAGCTCCCTCTAATGTGTCCATTAAGAATTCCCTCTATTGCACTCCCAGGGGTCTTATCTAGATTTTAAATCATTCACTCAAGTATTCCAGGAGCTGAAGTGTGATCAAGCCTACAACAAAAGTGAATTTTGACACATTAGCATTGGGCTTTGAAAGTCAAACATGCATATTTCTTACTAAAGATAACCTACATACTTTGAGTTATAAAATTGCGGTAATAAAATGAGGGTCCCTTTCTTTCCTTCTGTCTTCCTTCCTTTTTCCTTCTTCCCTTTATCATCAAGACCTCCAACCTACAGGATATCTTTGAATGGATTTATTTCAGTTTTCCCTGCCAAACTGACCAAGGCTGACCAGGATAGTTCCCTGGTCTCAGTTGGTAGGTGAGAACGGGGACCCCCTTGTCTTCCTGGACACTCTAGGTCATGCCTCTTGCTTGGTGTGTGAGGGAGGGGGAAAGAAAGAGGACACCAACTACCTTGTTCTTCCATTTATTTATTCATAGCACTTACCATCCTCTGTAGTTGTCCTCCTCAGAATGTAAGCTCCATGTGGGAGTTGTGTGTATTCCATATACCTTATGCGCTCGGTATTTGCACAATGACTGGTGCACAGTAGGAATTCAGTAAATGAAGGGCGAATGAATACATGAATGTGTGAGATTGTGGCCTGGTGGGACAGGGTCACAAGGCAAGTCTGGAAACGAGCTGTGCTCAGGAGCCTCCAGCTACACTCTGCCAGTCCCAGCAAGGGGGCCTCCTACTTTGGGTTGAGTCATGCCTCTTCCAGCAAGGTCAGCACTGGGATGGTTTCTGTGCCTTCCTCCCTAGAGGGTGAGCCTCCCAGTTCTCCCTGCCAGGCTCCCAATCAGCAAGGTCAAGACAATTTTCAGCAAGAATTCAGTATGTTTTTTTAAAAAAAATAAATTTATTTATTTTATTTATTTATTTTTGGCTGCGTTGGGTCTTCGTTGCTGTGTGCTGGCTTTCTCTAGTTGCGGCGAGCAGGGGCTACTCTTCGTTGCAGTGCACAGGCTTCTCATCGCAGTGGCTTCTCTTGTCGCGGAGCACGGGCTCTAGGCGTGCGGGCTTCAGTAGTTGTGGCACATGGGCTCAGTAGTTGTGGCGCACAGGCTTAGTTGCTCCTCGGCATGTGGGATCTTCCCAGACCAGGGCTTGAACCCGTGTCCCCTGCATTGGCAGGTGGATTCTTAACCACTGCGCCATCAGGGAAGTCCCAGTATGTATCTGATGTTCCTTTCCTTCCCCAGCATTTGCATTTGCAGCTTTGGAAATCTCATGCCCTCTTCACACCATCCAGATAGGAAATTTCTCCTTTGACTTTTACGTTCTGGGCCCAGGCCACCTGCTGCCGCAGTGGATTTTAGCCATATTATTCTTTTCTGCTGCTCTGAGTGTCAACAGCACCCTCAGTGCTAGATACAAACGTATAACCACACAGCTCTCGCCTGCCCCGAAGCTTGCTGGGTAAGTTAAACAGACAATAAAATGCGGACTTCAAATATATCAGGGTAGAAGGCATTTAAAATTCTCAGCGGGGGCTGGAAAGAGAATGCTTTTAAAGTCTTTCCATTTTCCTCTTCCCTTGCCTTCAGCATCGGAGCTGCCTGAGAGTAGTCTTGCCCCTTCTCGGTCTACATGACCATTTAAGGATGGCTGGTCTTTCTCTGAGCAGGCAAAGAGCTTGAAATGTTGGCTGTGACTCTGGACCATTCCCCCAGGCTCCTCCCAGGCTGCCTGAAGGAGCAGAGGCACCTAAACTTGGCAGCAAACATTTCCAAGCCTGCTTTCAATTCTGCCATGCAGAATGGTGTTATTAAGTTGACGATTCAGGATCGCAAACCAGCAGAGCTCTGTCCTTTGGGAGCAATATAATCCTTATGACAGGTTTCATGTGGGCTATTTCTGAGCACCAGAAACCAGCACCCAGGAGAGTGTAGGTCAAGAAGCAGATGAGCCAGGTAGCATGGGTCAGGAGCCACTTGGCAGGGTAATGCTCTCACTGCCTGCCTTGGTCTTTGCAACAGACATACCCCAGGCAGCACGAGTCCTCTCTGTATTCACATCAGTGTTCCTTTCTCCTGGCAAGGACCTGACCTGTGTCATAGGCTCTCCTAAGCATGACATGAGGAGAAACTCCAATGACTTCCAAGGATTCGCTTCCCGATCCTCTGCTGAGGCTGTCAAAAAGCTATGCTCATTAGCAGATGGAAGGATCTTGACTCAAATAGTGAATTCAGTAAGTCAAGCATCAGATCTCACCAAAACCCAAGACATCAGAAAACATAATACCTTCCTTATATCTTGAAGCAGGAGCTATGAAGGAGAGGGGTTTTGGTTTTTGTTTTGTTAAAGCAAAAGAACCCTGCTGAAACGCCCCTTATCTTGCATGTGCCGTGAAAGACCCTTTGTCCCAGCGAATCTCCAAACTGTCTGGACTGCAAGGCTGGTCTGGTGTATTATGCAAAAACATTTACATTTTCTCTGTCATCCCCCCCTCCCATCTCCTTCTTTTGTTTTTTCCATTATATTCACATTGGTACAAAGGTCTTAGGGGCAAAGAACATAAATATCTTTGTGACTCTTAATATTTTCTGTGCTGGATGCAGCTCCTTGTACACAGGGGAGCACAATGGATGGACTCTGATGGTGAGGGAAGACAGGAATGGTTTAACAGTAATTCACCCAGCATCACCAGAATAAATTATTTCCATTCCCACTACCGCCTGTGTGTGCACTTACATAATCATGCACGTGAGCACACACTCGCACACGCAAATTAGGGCCAAACAAGCCACGTTGCTTATTATTTCAAAGGATTGAAAAAAACCTCTAAAAGATGTCTTTGCTGGGTTGCCACTGTTTTAATGAAACCTCAGGCTGAATAGAAAAGGAGAAAATGTATCACCATGTTGGGGAAATTAAGGAACAGGGCATTTCATGTACAAGTCCTATTTTTCAAGAAAGGCAGGTGAGCACACACTTTTCAAAATGGGAGATGGAGAGAGGCGTGTCAGGAATTCCCTTGGAGTTGATTTTCAGTGTACGTGTCCCCGCTTACTCCTCCCAGCCTGAGTTGCTGATGAAGTGAGCTACGCCTCTGAGGAGTGTGCTATCTCTCAGGGCACTGGCATGGAAAAAAAAAAGGTTCAAGTCATCTGGCCGAGAAGAACAGGGTGGTTTGTGGTCCCTCTCCCACGAGGAGGACGGCAGCACTCAAGAAAAACTCGTTTCCATTCAAATCTGGGATGTAATTGGAGCCCTGGCTGTGTGCTGGTCAGCTATGTTGCATCTCCAAAGAACAGTGCTATTGTAGTCATTCATATGTTCAAAAAATTTTTTTAATAATTTCTATGTCCATAGTACAGTGCTAAGTGCTTCAAAGACATAAAGATAATAATAACAGCAAACATTTTTAGAACTTTTTCTGTGTATTAAATTTCCCAAGCATTTTCCATATAATAATTTTTTTTTTTTTTTTTTTTTTCGGTACGCGGGCCTCTCACTGCTGTGGCCTCTCCCGTTGCGGAGCACAGGCCCCGGACGCACAGGCTCAGCGGCCATGGCTCACGGGCCCAGCCGCTCCGTGGCATGTGGGATCCTCCCAGACCGGGGCACGAACCCGTGTCCCCTGCATTGGCAGGCGGACTCTCAACCACTAGCGCCACCAGGGAAGCCCTCCATATAATAATTTATTTCATCTAATTTAATCCTCTCAACAGTTCCATGAGAGAGGTTCCATTATTATCATCCCCATTTTACAGATTATGAATCAGGAGTTTATGCTGCACAGTAAGGATAAGACACTCACAGAGAAAGTGATAAAATGCCAGAGGAGAAGATACAAAGGACATGCTATAGTAGTTTGTAGGAAGGAAATGTCACTTCTAACCAGGAAGATCAAGGAAGTCTTCATAGAGGAGGTGACACCTGAGCTTGGTCTTGAAGGGTACATGTTGTCACAGGAAGAAAGGGGGCAAGAAATGACTATAATTGGGGTGAGAGTGGGTTGCAGGGCTGTTCCAGACAGTGGGCAGTAAGCAGAAACACAGAGGTCGTAGATCCCTGGGTGTGACAAGATGTCTGGCTGGGGAATAGTGGGACAGAGACTGGAAGAGCAGAGGCGGGGCAAGTCAAGGTACGTCTGGAATTTGCACTCAACTGTGTTGACCTTGGGAGCCACTAAAGATGAAGATCAGAGCTGGCTGCTGACGTTTAGTCTGGTGGCACGGGGTGCGATGGGATGGGAGGTTAAGAGCCTGGAGGGGCTCACAGAGAGGAGCCATTAGTAGTCCAGGTGAGGGAATTCTGACGCGGTCCAGTTGTTAGGACTCGGCGCTCTCACTGCCGAGGGTGCGGGTTCAACCGCTGGTAGGGGAACTAAGATCCCACAAGCCGCACAGGGCGGCCAAAAATAAGAAAAATCCAGATGAGAGGCCAAGAGAACTGAACCTAGAGGTAGAATTGGAGCTGGGCATTGGGACAGGTCTGAGAGATGATGAATGATTGGATAGGGGGGAGAAGGGAGTGGATGGGAAGAGTCAAAGATGATTTCAAGGGCTTAATGACTTGCTAAGGTGGTTGATTTTATTGATAGAAACAAGTCAGGCAGGAGGAGGGTATGGGGCAGGAGGAAAGAGAGGATGAGGTGGTGTATTGGCAGAGTAATTTTAATTGACCATAGGCTATCTAGGGGGAGATCTCCAACATGTCAGATCAGGAGATGGGCCTTGGGAGGGAAGATGAGATTTGATGACAACTCTCACATTCCTCGTCCGCCCTGGGGTTCTGAACCAATCGAGAGCAGACGTGGAAGAGCCGGAGGATTTCCGGTGGCCCTAGGATGGGGAGGAAGCCCTGCCTGAGTGAGGCCTAGGCTCAAACCTGAGCTTCATCATTGCTAGCTCTGTGGTCCCGGGAAATATGCTTTGCCTTTCTCAGCTTCAGTTTCCACATCTAGAAAATAGGGTTTAAACGAGATAGCATATGAAATGCCAAGTACAGCACCTGGGACTTAGTGAGGGCTCTAAATATTTTATTCTGTATTGTGTGGAAGTGTTTCCAGAGCTTATTTATGTTTTCTCCTTCTCTCAAAGGGAAGTCTGAGTGGACTAAAGGAATTCCATCTCCAGCCCTGCTGGATTCCTTCAGAAATAGGAGGGCCAGATGAAAGTGAGGTTTCATTTTATTAATGGTAGGTAGTAGAAGAATTGTAAGGGAAATTAGATCCATTTCATTTTCATTAGGATTGGCATGGAGGAGAAAATTGCTTCCTATGAGATCTATTTTGATGTCAGGGTCACGGTTAGAAGCTAGCCCTCACCAGATCCTGCGTCACTCACAATTTGGGCTGCAGAGTCAGATGAAGTACTGGGATTGGACCCTCAGCTGCATGCATTTACTACTACCCTAACCCAGCGGTTCTCAGCCTGGGGCAATTCTCTTTCCCAGGGAACATTTGACTGGTTTTTTTTTTGGCGGCAACGTAGGCATGTGGGATCTTAGGTCCCCGACCAGGGATTGAACCTGTGCCCCTTGCAGTGGAAGTGCGGAATCCTAACCACTGGACCGCCAGGGAATTCCCACATGTGACTTTTTTGGTTGTCACAACTGGGGTAGGGGAACTACTGGCATCTAGTGATAGAGGCCGGGGATGCTGCTAAACATCTTACAATGCATAGGACAGTCCCTACAACGAAGAGTTATCTGATCCAAAATGTCCAAAGTGCTGAGGCTGAGAAAGCCTACCTTAATCCAGTCATTTCTTATTCATAAAGCAGCTGCCCATTAACTATATGACCTTGGGCAAGTCCCTTAGCCTGTCAGAACCTCGGCTTCCCTGTCGGTGAAATAAGGACATGGCTTGCTTTAGCTCACAGCTTGTCATCAGGATCTAATGTAATAACATCTGTGGAGCCTTTGTGAACTACAGCCCACCCCAGGTAAAGATATTACTTTAATTGCCACTGCCCACCCTTAGCGTAAATTCATGTTGTTAGGTGGGGCTTCTGGGTCATGATCATTTTCCTCCCTGACCATTATGGCACTTGCTGGATTAAACCAGCAATTTGGCAGGTCATCCTTGGGTTATGCTTCCTCAGCCCAGCCTGGCAGGCCTGGGAGGATAAATACCTCCTAGCATCCAGGGAAGGATGTTCACACCTAAGTCAAGCGGGTATTTGGAAAGACTTCCCACTCTGGCTGTTCACGAGAAGCAGCTAACCAGAGGAAACAGTGTCAGGATCCAAACGGCCATTGGCACCAGCCACTTCACCTCCTGGGTACCAATCAGCTGTGCACACTTGAGGATGTGCCTCCAGTGGAAGCCCTGTGAGAGGCTGCGTTTGCTAGCACAGCTGTTTGCTATTCAGCACTCCCTGTAGGGAAGCAGCACCCAGGAAGGGGGAAGCCAGAGTGTATTCTCTGGGCTGAGGCCCCTTGCAAGGCTGGTTGGCAGTGGACCCTAAGGAAGGTGACAGGATCAGACTCTCCACTAATTGTAATCATTCTAATCAGCCCAGCTGGCTCTCTTGATGTTCAAAGGGCCACTCCTCTTTCATGTGTTTGTGTTTATGGGGTCCTGGTTTTCAAAGGTAATAATGGCCTTACCTCCCAGGACATGCCTGTGTGTTCAGGCATTAATGAATGCTTCCAACCCCTCCCTAAGACAGACACGCCCCCTTCCCAGCCTCTCACTGGGCCACCTAGAAGGCTGAGATGAAGATGCTCCCTCAAAATGAGCTTCATTTTACTGGTGTACAGGGTACCTCCCGGTGCCAGAGCAGTTATCAAAACTACATTATGTGACTGCTGTATTTGAAATAGATAACCAACAAGGACCTACTGTATAGCACAGGGAACTCTGCTCAATACTCTGTAATAACCTAAATGGGAAAAGAATTTGAAAAAGAATAGACACATGTATATGTATAACTGAATCACTTTGCTGTACACCTGACACCTGAAACTAAAAACACAACGTTGTGAATCAACTATACTCCAATATAAAAGAAAAAAGAAAAAACTACATTGTGTGACAACTGAGCTAATCCATGGCAAGTGCTTAGAACAGTGCACAGCACATAGTAGTGTTCAATTAATATTAACCATTATCATTACCTTCCTCACAATACCTCTGTAAAGAAGGTAGTATTCTTATCCCAACTTTAAGCAGGAGGAAATTGGAGCTCAGAGAAGGTGAATCTCTTGCCCAGGGACCTTCAGCTTGTGAATGATGTTCTCAGGATTTGAATCCAGGATTCCTCTGAGCTGGGTGTCCTCCCACAGAGGAGCCGTTAACCTTAAACTCTTTCCAAAAATACTGAAAGGGATTAAGCAGTGCTCTCCAAGCACTTACTCTGGACATCAACCCTTGAGGATTTGCAACTGTGATCTCAGGAACCGGAGCTGTTGTGCCTGCCCGTAATGGGACGTTAGTCCTCAGGGGAGCCCTAGTGGAGGGGCTGGGGGAGAAGGGGCAACTGGCAGGACTCTTCAAACTCAATGAACAGTGAACTAGAGGCGCTTGATCCTGACCCCCGCACACATTTCCTTCTGTCTTCCCAGTCCTGCCCTCCCCACCCCATTCCACCCCAGTTCTCCTGAGACAGGGCAGGGCAGTCTTCAAAAGGTTGCCTGGCCAAATCCTCTGACATGGGACAGTTTCTATCTGCTTCTTGCTCTTTCCCAAGCCCCCACCGTCTCACTAGTGGTCAACTGACATTCCTCCTCCGCAACCGCCTGAAGCCAGATGCTCCATCCTAAGCCACGAGGTAAATAATAGAGCGCTTCCTGAGGTCAGCTGAGGAGTCGAGGGGCAGTCTTCAGACTGATGGAGTGCACTCAGGAGACCTGACTTCTAGTTTTAGCTTTTCCATTTGCTACCTTGGGTAATAGTAATAACAATCATTCATACAGGGTTGACAGAATAGCTTCTCAGACCTTGTTTTATTTGATTCTCATAAGATCATATGAGTAATCAGGACAGATTCTCTTATTTTCATTTTACAGAAGAGAACCTGAGGTTCGGTTAAACACTTGATGCAAGATTGTACTTCTAATAAGTGAAAACCAAGATTTCTTAATTGAAATTTCAATGCTATTTCCACACTGTCACCTCCCTCCCTCCCTCTCTTTCTGTCTCTCTGCCCCCGCTTCACACGCACACAAAATGAACCTCCATTTTTTTTCATGTGTAAAGTGAGGGCTTTTGTAATAAATGATCTCTGAGGACCTTCTGACTCTCAATTTTCTGAATCCTTATTAATCTGAAGAACTCAGAGTTCTGATACTTGTCTCAGGGTTATGATCTTTCAGATCTGTTCCCACTCTTCTGTCTGTATTTTGTAACATTTCCATTTCTATAGTTCACAGGAGACACTTTCTTTTCTTTAATTTTTATTTTATATTGGAGTATAGTTGATTAACAATGTTGTGTTAGTTTCAGGTGTACAGCAAAGTGATTCAGTTTTACGTACACTTGTATCTATTCTTTTTCAAATTCTTTCCCAATTTAGGTTGTTACAGAATAGCGAGCAGAGTTCCCTGTGCTATACAGTAGGTCCTTGTTAGTTATCTATTTTAAATATAGCAATGTATACACTTTCTTCAGGGAGGGGACTTAGATGAAATCAATAATAAGGGAACTGCCAGTTTATTCCTTAGATTTTGAGACCAAATAAAGAAACAGCCCCACCAGTGTGCACACACTCCAGCAGCCCCATTCCTTGGGCATTAAACCTCTGAGCACAGCACAGCTGCTCTCTCCGTAGAGAAGCGTGGTTTGTGACATCTTCTAGCATCGTCCACGAGACATTTAGATCTTTGGAGAATGGCAGTAATCGTGCAAGTGGATAGAGAGTATTGATGGCTCAAGGTATCTAAGTGATTAAGAATTTAAAAATGGAGCAGGAAATGATTGTTGCCAAGAGAGAGATGCTTCAGCTGAATCCTTGGTCCATTACTCTTGAAGGGATAATTATAATAGCCCACAAACTGATGGCAGCTCTCAATTATAGATGCTTTTCAAACATATGGTACTTTTTTGCTGCAGAGAGGAGGTGGTTAAGTTTATTGGTAGTAAGAAAACCTAGATCCAGGTCCTTATTTTTTTTAGTAGATTACTTAACCTCTTTATGTCTCAGGGTTTTATTTATAAAATCTATATTGTAATAATAACACTAAATAATACATCAAAAAGTGATGTGAGGATTTAAAAGTTAAAAAAATTAATTTGTGTTTTTCCCCTTATTTCCTTCCCTCCATCAGCGCATTCTCTCTCTCACTGTGGAAATCTTTTTTCCCGCATTCTTTTCATATTTGAAAACTGAGGTAAAGTTTATACAGAGTGACAAGTAAGTGTACAATTCAATGAATTTTGATAAATTTATCAAAATTTTGATAAATTTTGGATACCTGTGTAACCAACTCCCCAGTCAAGATACAGACCATTTCCATCTCCCCAGAAAGTTTCCTCATGCCCCCTTCCAGGCAATCCTTAACCCCCATACACAGCTATCATTCTGATTTCTGTCATCAGAGATTAGTTTTGTATTCTTGAACTTCTCATAAATGGAATTACATTGTATATATTGCTTTGTGTTTGGCTTTCTTTGCTCAACGTAATGTAATTGAGATTTATCTGTGTTCCTGCGAGTAGCACAGCTTATCCCTTTTTACCGCTGAGTAGTATTCCATTATACGAATCTACCGTAATTTGTTTATACGATCTGTTAATGAACATTTGGGCCGTTTCTGGTTTGGGGCTATTGTGAACACACCTGCTATAAACATTCTTGTAGAAGTATTTTTGTGGACATAAGTTTTCGCTTCTCTTTGGTAAGCACTTAGGAATAGAATTACTGAGTCACGTGATACATATCTGTTTAACTTTATAAAGAAATATCAAATCGTTTTCCAAAGTGGTTGCCATTTTACAATCCCACCAGCAATATACGAAGGTTTCAGTTTTGCCATATCACCACCAATATTTGGCATTGTCAGTCTTTTTTTAACTGTAGGTCTTCAAGTTGGTATAAAGTGATGTAAAAAATGTAACCCATGGGGGAAACTCAGTGAAGAGTACATGGGACCTTTCTGTACTCTCTTTGCAACTTCCTATGAATCTATAATTATTTTCAAAATAAAAAAGGTTTAAAAATATGTATTCAATATGTATTCAAGTTTTCACACATTTTCCTTTAATTGGTTTATTTTTTTATTATTGAGTTGTAGGAGCTCTTTCTATATTCTAGATAGAAGTCCTTAGTTACATATATTGCAGATATTTTCTCCAGTTGGTCACTTACCTATTCATTTTCTTAAAAGTATCCTGTGATGAGCAGAAGTTTTAAATTCTCTTGAAGTTCAATTTATCATTTTTTCTTTTATAGTTAGTACTTTTTCTGTCCTAAGAAATCTTCGCCTATTGCAAAACCACAAGTTTATTATATTATGTTTTCTTCTTGAAGCTTTATGGTTTTAAGCTTGTATATTTAGATAAATATGCCAAGTTCCATGTCAAATTCACTTTTCAGGAATATTTGGATAGGAGTTGAAGTTCTTTTTTTTTTTTTCCTATTCATTTCTCTAGTAGTTTCAGCACCAATTTCTGTTGTTGAAAAGATGTTCCTTTTCCCATTCCTTTGCTTTTGTTGAGAATTAGTACACCATGTATGTGTGGGTCTCTGGGAAACCTTTTAGTCAGATTGAACCTCTTGGATTCATCTTTTACCTTCTACCTTTTTTCCCCTCTCCTATTGTTGTTTGTCTTTGTGGGTAATTTTATGTGATTTCTTCAACCTAATCTTCCAACTTTTCTTAGAATTTTAAATTTTGGCTGTAATATTTTTAATTGGCAAGAGTCTTTCCTTGTTCTCATATTTGCTACCTAGCCTCCTTCATTTCTTTGTTCAAATGTCACTGTCTCCTTGAGGTAGTCCCTGACCATCATGGTTACATTTATATAATCCCTTTCTGCTAGCTCTCCCTAACTCCCTTCCCTGCTAATTTTTTTCCTCCATAGCATCTGTCATAATCTGGCATACTATATTTTACTTATTTTGTTTGTTTGTTTGTTGTCTGTCTCTCTCACTGAAATGAAAGCTCCATGAGGGCAGGAATGTTTAAATGTTTTCTATTTCTGTGTTTCTAGCCCCTAGAATAGTGCCATGCACAAATAGGCACAGTAAATATCTTATGAATGAATGAATAATTGTTTCTTTGTTATAGAATTTACTTCTCATTTCATGAAAGCAAGATCTTATATCTCTCAGGATATTATAATGTCTTTCATTTTTTTCTATTTTCTGCATTTCCAGTTTCTCTGAGTTCCTCCCCTCCCCCCATTTGTTTATTTTGATCTTCCGCCTTTATATTGGATGCTTTCTCAAATGACTGGTGATCCTTGACTGCTCATTCATAAGCTGGGCCTTGTTGAGTCATAGATGGAGCCTGCTGACTAGTGGATTTTAGGGACGTGCAAGGGTGGTTCCATCAATATCAATCCATGCTTCTCTTGAGCCCCTCACTTCCCTAAAGAGGAGTCCTCAATCTTCTGCCTGCGGAACATGAACTAGTCTGCATGTGTTCTGGGAGCCTCATGAGAAAGGGAGCTGTGGCTCTCACTCTTCAGCATGGAGACTTTCACTTAATCCCCTTGTGTTCCAGAAAGCACTTTCCTTCCGCCCTTCACTTTGTCTCATTTCTCAGAGTCTAGAACCTTTTAGGATCATTTGCTCCAGAGACTAATATTCCCATTTCCTGCCAAGGTCAGGGAGGGGCAGCAAACCTGCTACACGGAGAAGGCCAGGGGGTGTGTAGGTCTAACAGCCCATTATGCCAATTTTTACCCATTCTCTGTCCAGCTCTATGCTTTCTAAGGTAATGGTACCTCAAATCCTGAGTCATTCTTAGGTTCAATGGTGCAAATTAGCTCCAGGCATTTAAGTTTTGGCTTTCTCCACTCTGCCACGTCAATTACCACTCATACGTTTATTTTGCACCTTCCAAAAATGTGTAGGCATCTTTCATCTCCCCTCTCATTTTCTTTGTCCTTGACATTTTTACATTTTTATTCCTTTAATGTCATTTTAGTGGGGTTTCAAGAGAGGAGCAATAAATGCATGTATTCAGTCAGCCCTGTGTAACAGAAGTCTGGTGTAAGGATTAAAAGAAAAGTGGAGGGGACAGTGACTCATAATGTTAATAGCTGTCATATTTAATCTGGACCCCCTAGCGTGATTCCTAGTCTAGTCCATTAAGCCTACTCTAGTAACACAATAGTGCATGTGCTGGTTAAAAACCAACAAACTGAAGTTCTCTGTGCTGATTTAGGAAGCCATGAAAGTCTGTCGCCAGGGAATAAAGTTGGTATTAGAGGATATCACGTAAATTCAGCAAGTAATTTCTGACCGGGCTTTAGTTCTTCCCAGAAACGAGTTTCATAGAGTTCAGACACTCTTGCCGTGAAGGTCTCTGCCTCCTACTCTCCTTGTAAACCTCTTCATCTCCTGAGAACATCCTGTGCACAAAGAATAGGCCAGCCCCTTATATTCAGAGGTTATTTATCCAACAAACATTGATGAGCATCTATAATGTGCCAGGCACTAGCTAGGCTGGGGATTAGAAGATAAACCCGGTCCTGACCTGACTTCTGAGAGCCTACAATCTAGTTGAAGAACCATATGTAGAGAATAATGCAGTGAAATAAATGACAGTGCTTAGCAATAACAGCAAAAAGAGTTATGCACAAATTAACATGGGAGCGCAGAGAAGGGCTTGATCCACTCCACCCTGGGACACAGGGAAGGCATCCAGAGGAACAGGTGCGTTGTCCCTTCTGGGAAGTCATATTTTTCCCTAAGCTTCAGGAAGGCATTCATATAGTTGAGAGAAATGTTCATCCCAAGGAGACAAAGCCAAGTTGTAACTGGAGATGACCGGAGCAGGAACGTCTTTAAGCTCAGTTGCAACAAAAGCAGCCATAGATCAGAAAAGGAGCCCTTTACACTCAACCACTTCACCACAGGGGGCGGGTGGAGATGATGGCCGGTTGCTGGCTCATTCATATTTTACACTCACCAGTGAAGGGCTGTCTCCTTCCCACCTGCATCCACAGCCAGAGATGTTGGTTTTCCAGGACCTGGAGATGGATTAAGCAGAGAGGTGTAAAGTAGGATGAGACCATGTGGTTTCTACCAGACATTTCTTTTGGGGGCATCTGAGTGGATGGTGCTGCCGTTAACAGAGACAGGATCTACTAAGGAGGAAGAAACCTGCTGCGTTGGGAGTTGTCATTTTGGCTGTGGTTGTTGGTGACTTTTCACAGAAGCCCAGCAAAATTAGAATAATGGAGTAGTTGAGTGACTTGAATGAGAAGGCATCCATAAAGTGCCTGGCAGGTTCTATTTGGTAATCGTTATTCATTAACATGATGAGGAGTTGGGAGACATGTGATAACCTAATCCCAAACTGTGCTCTAGCTCCTCAGTTCTCTCCACTTAAGACAATAACATGTGACCAATTCCTGACCCAATGACCAGAGCAGACAGGAAGTGGGCCCAGAGCCGCCTCCCTAGGGCACACTGGAGCCTCCCAAACGCCAGTGCTCAGCTGTCCGTGGGCATCTGAGTTGGGGCCAGAAAGACTGGGTGGGGTGTTCTTGTGCTGTCTTCAGCTGCCCACTGCGGTACCTGTTCAAGAAGGCACAAACAGACTCTTGGGTGAAATAAATTCAGTTGAATGTGGCTTTCATGAAGAGCACAGAGTGTGCTGAAATGTAACAGGATTTACATTAAATGTTGATGGGGCCCTAAGGCCTAGAGCTGCTGCCCGTGGTGTGAAAGTTGGAGAAGAAGAGAGTGTCTTGACCATCTAGGGCTCAGAGAATCTCAAAATGGGCTTGTGCTTGTTCAGTGAGGAATAAAGACAAACACCTTTCCCTGGAAGAGGCTGTGTAGAAGGCCAAGGAAGGTCTCCTTTGATATTTGTCTGACTAGATTGCCCAGGTGACAGCTGGTGGGGTGGGGATAGGTGGGCCGGGGACATGTAACCTGTATCCTTCCAGCCAACCTCTAGGGGAGACCCTGGGCTGTGTACATCCCTGGAGATGGCAGTGTATGACGGCCAACCACAGTCTGCATGACACACTCATGCAATACATTTCTTTAGGTGTGGCCAGGAGGGCCCATGGAGAAACCTTTGATCAGCTTTTCTGCTGGAGGGACCCTTTCCAGTGTCCTCTTCAGTCAGTGAGGAAATGGCATCACGCATATTCCTCAGAGCCTCTGGACTTGTGTTTCTCCATCCAGCTTCCTTACTGGGAACAGTTAGACTATACTGGTGGGTCCCTGAGATAGCTGTGGAGAATAAATTCATAGCTGGAAATGAGAGAATTAATGGCAGCATTACTAAGTCAGGAGAGGGAAGCACCCGGCACAGGTTATCTGAGGAGAAAGCCAAGGGGGGCACCATGTTTCAGGTCTACCTAGAAATGGTTTGGGTCATGGGGAAATCAAGTAGCTTATAAGAGTATTAGTTTCCTATCACTGATGCAATAAATTACTACAAATTTAGTGGCTTAAATCAATATACTGTAAACATATTACCTTACAGGTTCAGTTTGGAGGGTTACAAGGGGATGCAGAGCAGGGCGTGCTGCTGGCAAGAGGGTTGCCTGGGAGAGTGGGGGGCAGATTGTGTTCCCTGGGGAAGGGGCCCTGAATTACCAGCAGTGTGTGTGTGTCTCTCTCTGAAGGACTCAGGCCTGAGGCTGCAGCAGGAGCACCCCACAGAGAGAGTGCAGAGCCTTCCAGAAAGGAAAGCAGTTCAAAAAGGAAGCCTGGTGGGGCTTCCCTGGTGGTTCAGGGGTTAAGAATCTGCCTGCCAGTCTCCTCAATAAGTGGTGCTGGGAAAACTGGACAGCTACATGTAAAAGAATGAAATTAGGACACTCCCTAACACCATACACAAAAATAAACTCAAAATGGATTCGAGACCTAAATGTAAGATCAGACACCATAAAACTCTTAGAGGAAAACATAGGAAGAACATTCTTTGGCATAAATCACAGCAATATCTTTTTTGATCCACCTCCTAGAGTAATGGAAATAAAAACAAAAATAAACAAATGGGACCTAATGAAACTTAGAAGCTCTTGCACAGCAAAGGAAACCAAAACAAGATGAAAAGAAACCCTCAGAATGGGACAAAATATTTGCAAATGAATCAACAGACAAAGGATTAATCTCCAAAATATATAAACAGCTCATGCAG
This sequence comes from Leucopleurus acutus, assembly GCF_964270905.1. NCBI lineage: Eukaryota > Metazoa > Chordata > Mammalia > Artiodactyla > Delphinidae > Leucopleurus > Leucopleurus acutus. The sequence goes on from NC_139143.1 coordinate 54,907,338, forward strand.
CTCAATATTAAAGAAACAAACAACCCAATCCAAAAATGGGCAGAAGACCTAAATAGACATTTCTCCAAAGAAGACATACAGGTGGCCAAGAGGCACATGAAAAGCTGCTCAACATCACTAATTATTAGAGAAACGCAAATCAAAACTACAATGAGGTATCACCTCACACCAGTTAGAATGGGCATCATCAGAAAATCTACAAACAACAAATGCTGGAGAGGGTGTGGAGAAAAGGGAACCCTCTTGCACTGCTGGTGGGAATGTAAATTGATACAGCCACTATGGAGAACAGTATGGAGGTTCCTTAAAAAACTAAAAATAGAATTACCGTATGACCCATCAATCCCACTACTGGGCATATACCCAGAGAAAACCACAATTCAAAAAGACACATGCACCCCAATTTTCATTGCAGCACTATTTACAATAGCCAGGTCATGGAAGCAGCCTAAATGCCCATTGACAGACGAATGGATAAAGAAGATGTGGTACATATATACAATGGAATATTACTCAGCCATAAAAAGGAATGAAATTGAGTCATTTGTTGAGACGTGGATGGATATAGAGACTGTCATACAGAGTGAAGTAAGTCAGAAAGAGAAAAACAAATATCGTATATTAATGCATGCATGTGGAACCTAGAAAAAGGGTACAGATGAACCGGTTTGCAGGGCAGAAGTTGAGACACAGATGTAGAGAACAAACGTATGGACACCAAGTGGGGAAAGCCGCAGTGGGTTGGGGATGGTGGTGTGCTGAATTGGGCGATTGGGATTGACATGTATACACTGATGTGTATAAAATCGATAACCGGGCTTCCCTGGTGGCGCAGTGGTTGGGAGTCCTCCTGCCGATGCAGGGGACGCGGGTTTGTGTCCCGGTCTGCGAGGATCCCACATGCCGCGGAGCGGCTAGGCCCGTGAGCTATGGCAGCTGAGCCTGCGCGTCCAGAGCCTGTGCTCTGCAGTGGGAGAGGCCACAACAGTGAGAGGCCTGTGTACCAAAAAAAAAAAAAAAAAAATTGATGACTAATAAGAACCTGCAGTATAAAAACAAACAAACAAAAAACAAGTAATACTGAACTTTCGTTGAGTTATTTGTATGGAAATATGTTAATATAAATGTTTCAGACATTACATGAAATTTCTAAAAATCTTAAAAAAAAAGAGAGATTTAACAGCGTAAGGGTAGGAAAGCTACAAATTAGCATACAGTTGCCAAAGGCATTATACACAATGTATAATGTATATACATTATACACATTTATTTTTTTAAATAAAATTTATTTTATTAAAAAAAAAAAAAAGAATCTGCCGGCCAGTGCAGGGGACACAGGTTCAAGCCCTGGTCCGGGAAGATCCCACATGCTGCAGAGCAACTAAGCCCATGTGCCACAACTACTGAGCCCGCGAGCGTCTTATGATTATGATCCATAATGAGTCCCACAGTTATGATCATGGCTATGATCCCCATGGCAGGGTCTGTAGGAAACTGCCAAAGGCTATTCCTGACCAACTAAAGGCTAACTCAAGTGGTCTCCTCCCGTGTAAACGACAACAGATAGAGTCCAGCTACTCCTTAATGACTTGGAGACATATACAATTTAATTGGATTTAAATGGAGTCAGGATCACAGAGTGTGTAATTGAAGTGTCCTATTTCCTCAGTGTTAAGATGCATGCTTTTCATGTTGAACATTTTTGAAATTGGAATAGGTCATACAAACAGTATTTATTTTTAATGTAGTGTTTCTCCCCCAACACACATACACAGACACACAAACATTATCCAAATTGATGGAGCATGTTAGAATTAAAGAAATATGATAGCATTATTAGTCTGTGTTGGTGGTGGAGGGAGAAATCACTGTAGGAAGAAGAGGGAGTTTATTTGAATAATCATGAACCCCTGTGGGCAGGAATGGGCCTCGGGGAGACAGGAAACCCAATTCTGGAATGCTGTGGGGAATCCTTGAAGTATTTTTATCTCTCCTCTTTGCCTTTTTCTGTGCAACTGATTCATTGTTCATTCTTTCTGCTGACTTGCTACCTCTACATCTCAAGATTCACAGCACAAAAAGGCCAACTACGGCCTCACAGAAGGACCAAATCTCTCTATCTCCATGTTTTTCTCTCTCGCCACTAATCCTAACATCTGGGAAGAGATTCCTGTTGGCCCTGCTAGCCCACCTAGAAGGAATGGAGTGGAGTTGGAGAATAGGGTCACATTTTACAAGATGGCAGCCAGCTTCCTGTCCCTGGGGGTCCTTGGGTCAGTATAAATCGGGCAGACCTTGCATAAGATCTCCCTTGCAGGAGGCAGACTTTTACTACTGCAGAAGATCATTCCAGCAGCACTAAGTGTTGGGACTGGGACGGCCAGTAGGCAGGGCACCTGGAGACAAATCACCTAGACCAGATCTGGGAGGATTGCTAGCTCTGAAAGCAAACTGAGGATTGCTCAGGTCAGCAGTGGCCATGCTGGCTCACTGTGGGTCTGCCTAGGGCTTTGCACTGATCCCCTTCTTTCTGAGAAAGGACCAGAGGACAGAGGGCCACTGCCCAAGAACATCGGGGGAGTGGCAGGGAGGCAGAGATGGTGAATCAGAGAAGAGGACCTCCTAGAAAGGCTCATTAAACTTTAGATTAGCACCACAGAGGCTCTTTCTGAAATGCTCTCTAAGGGTCCAGATTTTACTGATCTCAGCCTCAGATTATGTCCAAAGAAAGCACAGGCCCTCCAGTTTCTGGAGGGGAGATGGGGTAGGGCGGCTGGGTGGGGAGGAAGCCAGGAAGCCAGGGTCCTGGCCTGTGGTGTCTGGCCACTCACCTTTTTCAGGGACCTGCCAACTCAGTCTGAGTGGCTGGGGTCCAGCCACAGAGCTGTGTGGTCTTCAGTTCCAGGACCAGGTGATGAAGCTCTCACATGACACCTTCCTCCCTCCTCTCTGGCCCTGAGCACTGGCTGCTGCAACCTCCCTGCCTGTCCTGGGAGCTGCCGGGGCAGCTGACATTTGATGAGCCACTGACCTAGAGATTTGGCAAGAAAGCTGCTTGCTGTGTTGGAGAGGATGTCAAGTGAGAAAGGGGAGCGCTCAGTGCCAGCTCCTCTGAAACCCAGGGGAGCCAGGGAGCAGCCAGGAGCAGGGAGGAGCAGAGAGGGACAGCAGTGGCCTCCTGGGGTAAAAGAAGAAAACCGGCAGCCAAAAGGACTATTTTTATTTCCAACTCTTCAACCACTGCTCCCAAGAGATCTGCCCGAGTGACTCACGAATGTCCTTGTGCACCGAGAAATCACCTGGTTTCTGTGTACAGAGAGCTCTGTGCTGCCGAATAAACATCCGCTCTCTTCTTCAGCCACTTCACCCTACCACCCACTCCATGCTAAACGATTCTGGGAAATATTAGTCTCTGTGCCTCGTGCACATTTTCAAATTGGGAAGAGCTGTTGGAGCACAGACAGTAAGAGGCACTGATATACATGAACTGTCAACTAACAAGGAGGACTGCATGGAAACATGGTTTATTAGGTTTGCTGGCTTGGTAATTCTTGGGGCAACACGTCTTCATAATTTGCGTGTGAACTGAAATTATCTCACCAATTTCTGTCTCTGTGTTCCTATTATGGAAAGAAAAGAACTATGAACACTGCTGGGAAATGGTAAGGGTAACAGCCATCCAAACCCTAGTATCCCTGTGCAGTGTGATTGTAGACTAATAATATTCTTCTCATCTTGGTCCTTCCCGGGTCCTTTCCCACCTACATGGCTATCCCAGCCCTTCCCTAACCCCTGGAGCCAAACTTTCAGCTAACCTGGTAATTCTTCCTCTAATGTGTATCTTTTTTTAAAAAAAAATAGTCACTCTTTAATATAAATGATGTTCACACAGATTCTCAAAGAAATGACACTTGCTCAGTATTATAGCAAATGCAGGTGAGTTTACATATCAATTTATTGTCCTCCAGTGAAGAGAAACCCTTTCTTTCCCTTAACTGTAATACAGGTGATTTAGTCTCTTTAAAGGTTAAATTACACATCAAGGGTATGATCCAATCTTTTTTTTTTAATTTTTATTTTATATTGGAACATAGTTGATTAACAATGTTGTATCAGTTTCAGGTGTACAGCAAAGTGATACAGTTATACATATACATGTATCTATTCTTTTTCAAATTCTTTTCCCATTTAGGTTATTACAGAATATTGAGCAGAGTTCCCTTGTTGGTTACCTATTTAAAATATAGTAGTGTGTATATGTCAATCCCCAACTCCCAATCTATCCCTCCCCCTCATCCTTCCCCCCTGGTAACCATAAGTTCTTTCTCTTAAGTCTGTGAGTCTGTTTCTGTTTTGTAAATAAGTTCATTTGTATCTTGAGCCCACCCTCCCCTTTCCATCTATCTCCCTCATCCACTCCCACCTCATCTGTTGCAATATTCGTCCTCTAAGCAAAGGAAACCATAAACAAGATGAAAAGACAACCCTCAGAATGCAAGAAAATATTTGCAAATGAAGCAACTGACAAAAGATTAATCTCCAAAATTTATGAGCAGCTCATGCAGCTCAATATCAACAAAAACAAACAACCCAATCCAAAAATGGGCAGAAGACCTAAACAGACATTTCTCCAAAGAAGATATACAGATTGCCAACAAACACATGAAAGAATGCTCAACATCACTAATCATTAGAGGAATGCAAGTCAAAACTACAATGAGATATCCCCTCACACCAGTCAGAATGGCCATCATCAAAAAAATCTACAAACAATAAATGCTGGAGAGGGTGTGGAGAAAAGGGAACCCTCTTGCACTGTTGGTGGGAATGTAAATTGATACAGCCACTATGGAGAACAGTATGGAGGTTCCTTAAAAAACTAAAAATAGAACTACCATACGACCCAGCAATCCCACTACTGGGCATATACTCTGAGAAAATCATAATTCAAAAAGAGTCATGTACCACAATGTTCATTGCAGCTCTATTTACAATAGCCAGGGCATGGAAGCAACCTAAGTGTCCATCGACAGATGAATGGGTAAAGAAGATGTGGCACATATATATAATGGAATATTACTCAGCCATAGAAAGAAATGAAATTGAGTTATTTGTAGTGAGGTGGATGGACCTAGAGTCTGTCATATAGAGTGAAGTAAGTCAGAAAGAGAGAAACAAATACTGTATGCTAACACATATGTATGGAATCTAAAAAAAAAAAAAATTGGTTCTGAAGAACATAGGGGTAGGACAGGAATAAAGAGGCAGACGTAGAGAATGGACTTGAGGTCACGGGGAGGGGGAAGGGTAAGCTGGGACGAAGTGAGAGTGTGGCATGGACTTATATATACTACCAAACGTAAAATAGATAGATAGTGGGAAGCAGCCGCATAGCACAGGGAGATTAGCTCGGAGCTTTGTGACCACCTAGTGCAGTGGGATAGGGAGGGTGGGAGGGAGATGCAAGAGGGAGGAGATATGGAGATATATGTGTATATATATATAGCTGATTCACTTTGTTATAAAGCAGAAACTAACACACCATTGTAAAGCAATCATACTCCAATTAAGATACTAAAAACATATGTATATATTGGTCCTCTAGTTTCTCAATCCTTTTTCCACACAGCCCAGAGTGCTTTTCTTTTTTCTTAAATTAATTAACTAATTAATTTATTTATTTTGGCTGCGTTCAGTTTCCATTGCTGGACTTGGGCTTTCTCTAGTTGCGGCGAGCGGGGGCTACTCTTCTTTGTAGTGCACAGGCTTCTCATTGAGGTGGCTTCTTTTGTTGTGGAGCAGGGGCTCTAGGCACGTGGGCTTCAGTAGTTGTGGCACACGGGCTCAGTAGCTGTGGCTCGCGGGCTCTAGAGTGCAGGCTCAGTAGTTGTGGTGCAGGGGTTTAGTTGCTCCGCAGCATGTGAGATCTTCCTGGACCAGGGCTTGAACCTGTGTCCCCTGCATTGACAGGTGGACTCTTAACCACTGTGCCACCAGGGAAGTCCCCAAAGTGCTTTTCTCAAAACATAAGTGAAATCATGTCATTCCCTTTCTTAAATCCCATCAATGACTTCACATTTCCCATCGAGTACGTCCAGCATGATATGTCGCCTGCTGAACCATACCGGTGACACTGGACATTTCATGGTCTAGAACACACCAAACTTTATCCTGTCCTAGAGTCCTTGCACCTGTCACACCTCCACTTGGAATGCTCAGCTCTAAGTCTCTGCCCCTGATTTCCTCCTCATTCATGCCTCAAAAGAAAATTGTTTTCTCCAATATATCTTCCCTGACAACCATCTCTAAGTAGCTTTCTTTGCCTGTTTCATGTGTGCCTGATTACTGCATTCTGTTCATTACTTTCATGCCATTTTTCTCACTGTACATTTGTGTGTGTGTTTGTGTGTATACTTCAGAATAAATGCCGGTCTTGTCTGTCTCCCTATTCCAGGTTTTAGGGTCCCTGAGGGCAGGGACATGTGTCTTTGGTCTACCTCTGACCATCAGCCCCCAGGCTGGGTACACAGGATATAGCAGATGCTCAATACATTTTTATTCACCTCTTTTTTGAGCACTGGCTACGTGTGAAGCATTGTACTATGTGCTGGGCAAATAGTGAAGAAATAAAACAGACTGCCCACATAGGGCGAATGGTCATAACACATGATTTAACTATTATTTGAGTATGAGGGGAGAAAAGGTGATGGCTCTTTTAATATCCAAAGCACATTGAAATTGCATTAAAAAAATAGTAACAACGGACTTATCTATTTTGCTGCACTTGGAAAACAATATGAGATGAAATACGAGGTGAAAGAGGTTTTATTTAAAGTAGCTCCAGCCCAGGTATAATATCTTGGGCCTATTTAGCCATTTTCTCTAGAGATTTCTAATGTGCTTTCCTCAAACCATCACAGCATTAAAGTAGTTTAAAAAAAAAACCTTAAAGATTTCCCTGAGCATTTTAAAGAACATGACACTTTTCCTTTTTTTCATGCAGGTAAATGTATGTATCTCTCCAGAGTATTTGTGAATTTTAGTCCCTTTACAAGTTGGCCATGTTTACATTTAATTGAAGGAGGGGGAATAAAATTCCTTTATTTACACTGAGGAAGAAATTAAATTTAGGATGAAGCCGCCTGATGTGGGGTAAAGAGCACTGACTAGGTGTCAGAAGCTCAGACACTGGGTTCAGTTCTACCACTAAGTAACTGGAGAGTCACATCATCTCAATGGGCCTCAAGTTTCTCACCTGGAGAGTCAGAGGGTGGACTCAGTTAGGTGTTTCCCCTAGCAGATCAGGATGAGTGGACTTCCATTTCACCAGTGTGAAATTTCCCTTGGCAAACACTTAATTTTGTTTATTTTTCTATAATGAAACTCAGCTTAGCTAATGAGAGTCCATTTCCCCCTTATGCAGGGGTACTATGCAAATGACATAATAAGTTCTGGGACTCTCTTTCGAGTACTCTTTCAGCAATTTCAGAATTCTTCGCCTCCTTTTCCTTCTTCCTTTCTCTCTGAATTTGCTCAAAATTTCAAGGGGCTTATGTCCTTCCTGATCCACATATGTCTTCTGCAGGCATCTGCTGTTGTAATGTAACTTGTCATTTGTTCTCTTGCCTTGGGCAACAGGAGGTGATTGCTGAGGGCTCTGCCCTTCCAAGTTCTGCCCTCATCTCAGCTCTTACCACTATGCCCCATCTCAGGTCCCCAGTTTGGTCATCCACCTTAAAGCTTCTGACATTGGATCCCCTTGCCCACTTTATGATGATCCCCCATCAGGCTTCCAAGCTCTCCATTCTCAGCTAACCTTTGTCTTACTTTGCACATGGGCATTTGTCAGATCTACTTCCCATCTTATAGGAGGCAAAGATAACGGGGTGGGATGGGGGGGAGGGGAGAAGTTTGCAGGGAAGGTAGTATCTCAGGCCCTCTCTCTGCCTAAATCTGTTCATCTGCATTAACAGGGCATCCCTTGTTGGTGCTGGCATCTCTGTCTCCTTCCAGAGTTGCAGAGGGTCAACTTCCAGAGTTGTAGTGCCAAGTTCTTTCCATTCTCACATTCCCAAACTTCCCATTTTGACCCCATGCAACAGGTATGAGGGGTGGGGGCAGCAGTGAGCAAGGCTCCATCTCGGGTTTAAAGTGCCCCCTTTCCAACCCTGTTCTCTTCTAGCTCCACCCCCTGGTCATACAGGCATGAGATAAGGATCACTTGGAGTATGGTGGTGGTGGCGGTGGAGATAGAAAGAAGCTGGTGGATTTTAGAGGCTGTTGATGGAGCGGACGTGGGGATTAAAAGAGGGGGAGGAACAAACGGTACCACCCTGGTTTCTGGCTTCAGCAACTAGGTCCTGGGCAGTGTGTCATTTTTGCAGGGAGGGGGCAGGTGGGGGAGTGTTGGGGGTGAAGATTTGCGGATGGATATGGAGAACCTAGTTTTGTGTGTATCAAGTTTGAGATGTTTATGAGAGACAGTCAAGGGAGAGATGTCAAGCAGATCATTAGATTTCTGAGATTAGAGCTCAGAGGAGAAGTCTGCAAGGTGTTAGAAATTTGGGAGATGTCAGCAGACAGATAGTTTTTAAAATCGTGAGAATAGATGCTAAATAGTCTCAAGTGTTCAGATGGGACTTAGATTTCACTGTGTGGTCCTGAATATTTCACTCCGTGATTTGGATAAGAAGAGTTTAGTCTCCAGATGGCTGCTCCAGGGGCCCTGGGGACCCAGGTGGTGGTTCAGTGATCCCCTGACAGCAGCTGCTGCTCCCTCTGTAGACTCTTCTTAATCTGGTGACATGTGAGAGCCCCCAGCTGGGGACATTGCTTGGGACAAGCCCAGCTCATAAGGAGTAGGGGCAGGAGGAGGGAGAGGTCTGCCCAGCTGGATGGAGTGGGTAGAGGGGGATCTTTCTAGATGCGAGGAGCAGCTTAGCCCTAGATGGTGGCAGTGATGCCTTGTGCCTCAAGGCTGCAGGTGCAGCACAGGATATTGAAGAAGTAGAGGTCAAGGCCCACTGTGCTCGGGTCTAAGGAGAGCCTGGGATCACACACTCAAGCATATTCTTCCCTCAAGAGTCTCTCAGGCAGATGATACAAATATGATAAATATGATATAAATATAAATATGATAAATTCCTCATATTTATACCCTGTGTAAACCCAGACAGTACGGTCTCAGAGGGCTGTCATATTCAGAAAAGTCAGTTCAACATTTACTTATACTTAAAAAGGAATGCCATCTCTATTGTCAAGGATGTTCAAGGCACTCAAATATGTGGTCCCAGCAACATTAATTAAAATTTTATTTCTTTTTCTATTCAGATAGTTTACACACTTAAAGCTGCTCTGGCACCAACATTCTCAAATCTTTCCCCTAAATAAACTATTTTATACCCTCGTCTCTGAGCTTTCCTCTCTCTCTCTCTCTCTCTCTCTCTCTCTCTCTCTCTCAGCCCTTTATTATGTGTATGATTTGGACTTTCTCCTAGTAGGAAAGAATGCATCCTTTTTCATTGTGGAGAAAGAGGTTTATGGAATTAGGTTGAAATGAAGGGATTCTCTTTGGTGGGATAAAGGGTTGGACATTTTTGTTTCATCACATCACAACTTGTAGCTTATAGGTCAAATCATGCTTCCGTATTGTCATTCAAAATTCCCAGCTACCCTGCATGTTAGTTGCTTTTTTTTTTCCTCCGCGGTACGCAGGCCTCTCACTGTTGTGGCCCCTTCCGCTGCGGAACACAGGCTCCGGACGCGCAGGCTCAGCGACCATGGCTCACGGGGCCCAGCCGCTCCGTGGCATGTGGGATCCTCCCGGACCAGGGCACGAACCCGTGGTCCCCCGCATCGGCAGGCGGACTCTCAACCACTGCGCCACCAGGGAAGCCCAGAGTTGCTTTTATTAATCCAATTTCATAGAGGAGGAAACTAAGGCTCAGATAGGAGGTGACTTGCCCAGAGCCATATAGCTTAAAAAAGGCAGAGAGACGACTAGCACTGCCTGCCAGCACGCAGGTGGCTGAGATGTGGAAAGTATCAATGAAAGAAATGCAGGGAGATGGATGGTTTCTCTCTCTGCTCCTCTCCTTTTTCTCCTCTACTCACCAGTCTCTCCTCATTTCCTTTCAGCAACAAAAGGACAGGGGTAATCCCACCGCCTGGTCAGGAAATTAGGTGAGAAACAAGGAACTGGGATCTGTCTGACTTTTCTCTGTTTCTTTATCTGTAATAAAATGAAGAGGTTAGAACTGAAGACTTTGGATTGAATTCTGTGAATGCTGGTGTAACCCACAGAAAGCATGGCTGCCTCATGACCCAGTCCCGACATGGTGATGTACTCAGAGAAACAACTGTCAGATAGACAAAAAGTAACTCACAAAGAAATCTTAATCTCAGCTAAAATCTCTCGAAGAGCACCAAAAGTGTGTTCTGCTCAAAACAGAGCAACACCTTAAAAAGATCTGTCTGGCCATGTACATTTCAAATGCAAATATCTCTCAAGTCCCGTCACCTCGGTCCACACTCCTAAAAACTCTCCCTAAGCCCAGAATATTCGCATCTTTCTTTTCTTCTCATCTCACTCTCAGGGTCTATTTATTTCTCTTCCACCAGGAGCTCAGAGTTACTTTCCAGAGGAAATCAATCTACCCAGTCTGGTTTCTCTCAATTCCCTCCTTTCCCTTTACCCCAGTTCAGCAGAGAAGGCAGCACTGTCCCACAATTCCCCTCTATAGGCAGAGAAGAGGAGAGGCTGTTAACAGAGATGAATAATGATTTTCCTATCACGTTGGGATAAGTCCAGGAAAATGGGAATGAGAGCATGGGAACTCTTTCACATCGCAGATGCTCAGACAGAGCAGATGGTGGAAAACTCCCTTCTGAGGTCTTCTTAGGTTGCACTCCATCCTCCACCATGGGTCTCTCCACCAAGGACTTTGCTGGACACTCATAGAACAGTGGGAAAAAGAAAGAAAGAGAGAGAGGGGAAGGAAGGAAGGAAGGGAGGAAGGCAGGCAGGCACAGAGGGAGGGAGGGAGGGAGGGGAGGAAGGAGGAAGATGGAGAGGAAGGAAGGGAGGGAGGGAAAAAAGAGAGAGAGAGAGAGGAAGGGAGGAAGGAAAAAAGGGAAGAAAGGATGGCCCTGTCACTCTACCGGGTGGAAGCAGGAGGCAGCCCAGGCCTTGGTGTACAGAGGCTCCCCTGAGAGGGAAGGATTGCCCTGAGATACTCTTGAAGAGTTTCCCATCCTGTTCTTGATTCTCCTTCTGCTCCTGCTCAACCTCTGCACTGGCTCAACCTCGGGGAAATCAGGGTGATCCTTGGATTTGCTCAACACTTGCATGTATCATCTCACTTAAACTTTATAACCACTTGGGCATGTGGGCATTGTACTGAAATGACCTGTGGATACGTCTTTCTCCCCTCACTGGTATATAAACTACTCTGGGGCCAGACTTTGATTTCATAGATCCTTGTATTCCTGACACTCAGCAGAGTGCACTGGCACATGGTAGGTGCTCAACGTTGGTAGAATGGAAGTGAGCAGAGCAGATTGTTTTTTTAGGTGAGTCAAGTAAAATCCAGAGCCACCAACCAGTTTCAGGCTGGGTGATTATCGTGCAGGGGTGTGCACACACCTGTGTCCCCAGTGCACGGGCTGCTGAGTCCAGACTTGGTGTGATTCCTGACTCTGACACTTAGCTTCTCGTCTGTAAACTGTGCCTAATGACACCAGCCCCAGTAGAGCTGATGTGATGATTAAATAAACAGTAACAACAAAAAGGTGCTTTTAAAAAATCCTTAGTAGCCTTGCACTTCATGGCCCTTCCCTCCTTCCTGCTCCAGGCACCCAGACCCCAGACCACACAGCTCTGTGTCTGGGTCACCCATGCTCTCTGCTCCTGCATCTGATTTTAGGAAGTCCAGCGAAGGTAAAAGTAGAGGTCAGCAGTTTGGGACTTGTTTGGTGTGTGTATCTACAAGGTCTCAGCAGATGGAGCCCGTGGCCTCTGGCTCACCCGAGACAGGAAGGATTTAGGACTTTTCCCAGGGAGAGAAGGGCTGGGCAGTGTTCTACTGCTCTCTCCTCCCCGACCCCTCCCTTCCCTGTTCAGGAGACGCTGGCTCTCAGAAATTCCTCCCCTACCACCCTCTCTGGGGGATTTCCTTTCTCAGGGAGGGCAAGATGACCTTGCTCTGGTTTTGGAATTCCAAAACCGACCAGGCATAAATCTTCCAGAGCTGACCTGGCTTCTAAACACAGAACTCAACTCAATCGCTCCTTTCCTGTGGGCATCATTTCTGCATCCCCCCTCCTCCTCTCAAGGAAGAAGCCACCTCTAAAGCCTGGCCCCGATTCTTCATCAGGCCTGGGCTTTTCTCTAACAGACTGGGCTAGCGTCTGCAAACAGGCAGGAGAGCTTCAGGATGGGAGGCCCAGAAGGCCCAACAAAGCCTAAGTGAGCGGAGCGCTCAGGATCCAGGGCTGGGGTCCCAGGGCCTGCGGCGGACGTGAGGCAAAGACGGTGTTAGCCTGGACCAGTGCCCAGGATTAGAGGCTCAGTTTCCCACTGTCTGTGGGACTCAGGAGCTCCCATAGCACCGTGAGCTTACCTCTGTCATTAAAACAGTAATTATAAAGCCTGTAGCACAGTGCCAGGCACATATACAACGCTCAGAAACCTGGCCCATTGTTATAACTCTTAGAACACTGTATTGCGTTTGTCTGTTTAGGTATCTCTCTCCCACACTGCGTGCTCTGTTTGTATCTCTTGTGCTTATTAGCACAGTATCCAGCTCACAGTTGATGCTAATTTAAAAATATATATATTTTGGACATTAGTCAAGACTCTTCGAATAGCTCCTGGCATTAACGTGGGTAGAGGCCTGTCCCTTGACCAGTGACAAAATTCCTGGAGTTCATGGACTTGGGTGGGAGTTCAAGAATCCTTTTCCAACCCATGGGTTATCTTGGGCAGTCTCTGGGCCTTCGCTTCTCTGTCAATAAAATGTGGGGAAACTGAGACAACTCTAACAGGGCTTTTCTGCTTCCAGAGTCTGTCTGGAGGTGGTGAGGACCGGGGATCAGAGAGTGTATAGAAAACTAGGGTCAGGCTAAGAGTGGGACTGCGGATTTGGGGCTGAGACCTGCAGGGTGAAGCTGGGCCTACTGTGTATAGTTAAAGGGCTGACCATCCTGACCACATGGCCCTGTGGCTGCTGCTTTTGAGGCATGACCCGAGGGCCCCAATCTAGAGGGATCTACCCCACCTTGACGCAGGTTCTGGAAATTCCCATCTTGGAGTCACTTTTCTGGGGAGAGACGGTAAGGGCTCTTATTAAAGCGTGTGTTAGACATGGATCAGGTAACATTTATAAAATACACACCTGTCGAGCGATTAGCAGTGTCAGAGTACTGAGTGACAATCAGCTGAGGGCAGGAGGGAGGCACTGAGGTCTGAACATGGGATACACCCAGGAGGTAAATGAGATTCCAAAATACAGAGCCAGGGCCCACATGAGGAGTTGTTGCTGCTGTGAAAAACCTCAGTTTTCCACAAGTGGGAGGAAGGGGGATCAGATAGGGGGCTCTTTCCAACATATTTTGCCTAGTATACAATATACTATATCCCCACGGGGAGAAGTCTGCATTTATCCACTCCCTCACTGTTCGTTGAGTATCAACATTGAAGATGATCTTCTAAGGGCTGGGGGGTGGGATGGGTAAGACAGCAAGCCAGATGACATCCAGTCCTGCCCTCCAGAGCACCAGCAAAGTGTCAACACTCCTGCACGGTCCATCGGGAGCCCGTGGCCGACCAGCTCAAAGGCCCAGGATGCCCAGTGGAGCTGGCCTACCCTGGGTCTGCCCTGGGTATTACAGTGGCCCGGGAAGAAATCCCGGGCTGTTGTTTGGCTGAGCAAATGATTTTCACAGACATGAAGGAGAAAATGGGTCAGGAAGAATATGTTTGGTATGAATCCGCTCCCTTTTCAAGCTGGAGAGCCTGCAGGAGAGAAGGAGCCAGCCCCTCTCCCCTCTGCTTCCATCTCACCGTGTGGCCACTGATCTCAGGGAGGAGTTGGGAAGACAGACACTCAGCCCCGCCACCCGCTCCCTCCTCATTGTTCACATGGCTCTCCGTGACCTGTGTCAAAATGAACTCCAGATTCCAGGGGGGGAGGTCCCTGGGAACCCAAGCATGTGGTGTCAGCGGGCACTCTGGGCCTATGACGTCATCAGCATTCCCAAGGAAAGCTGCCTGCAGCCCCCCTGTCTATAGATGGTGTCAGGATGCGCAGAAACGGAACCCAAGAAGAGAAATACAGGCTCAACCCTCCCCCAGAGTAGGTGTTTTATTTCAGTAGTCACTAAGGAGAAACATCCTCTACGTATCAAAGATTAAAGGCTTTGGTTACTCTGAATTTGGTGGTGTGCTCAGTTCATGGGCTACTCTAATATTTTAAAAGCAGTTCGGATGTGATGTCTTTAATTTGCCTTGAATTAAATGCACACACACACACACACACACACACACAACACCTGTCCTCAGTGCACAGTACCCTCTAAAGCAATGCTGGGCTAGTTACACACATGCTACCGAACGTGCGTGATGCGTGTTTGTGTTCACCAGTATGGAAATGCCGTGTCAGTGGGGAACTGGGTGCTTATTCTTTATTGTGTTAAAACAGTTGAAATATAAATGGACCCTTTGAAAAGCATGTGCAAAAGCACTTTATTTCTGTCTGTCTGTCTGCCCCAAGTGATTTCAGCCAGGCACAGGTGGTCATCACAGTATGATGCATAGTCCATTGAACATGCTCTTCTACCTTTTTTTAAATCATGAGCAGCACCTTTTTGTTGGGGTGGATGAATGTTCTAGATGATAAGAGAAAAAAATTGGATGGAATATTAAGATGGAGTGTTAATTTAAACTTTTGACCTAATTATTATTTTATTTATCTCTTAAATTCTGTATGAAGTGATATTAGGCATTTAAATCTCAAAACTAGCATATACAAAGTATAGAACTTTGGTGGGGTTTTTTTGGCCCACAGGTTGCTACATTTGTAGATGAAAAAAATCACCTCCGGACTGGAAATTCTACTTTTTAGTTGCTTGCACTTTTATCCATACCTGTGCTGTAGTTCAACTCAAGAGCCATGCATATGATGAGTGTCTGCAGAGTGTTATTGAATGTTTAGTGGATATGGAGGGGCCAGGTACTGGGGATGTATAAAGAAGTAAACCGTTGTCCTAAACTATAGTTGCCCCAAAGAAAATGTGATCAAACCTGTTATGGAGATATACACGGAGTTGTGGAAAGAAAGAATGAATTTCGCAGTGTGGTGAGTTGGACTTTGAAGGGTTGGCAGGTGTTACCAGCTGGGGAAGGGCATCTGAGGCAGAAGGAACACAGAGATGAAGGTACCAGTGGCGTGTTCATGAATCCATGTCACTGGGGGAAGAGAGCGTGCTTGAGGGCTGTAGCAGGAGCTGAGGAGGGGCTGCAGGGTACAGATTTAAGGGCCAGATATGCTCTACTTGGGAGTCTGGGTCTCATCCTACAGGCAGGTAGTTGTGAAAGGTTTGAAGGCATCTTAGAGGGTGATGAATGGATGACCCTAGAGAGAGGCAGAAGGTTCCACATGGGACATCCTGAAGGCAGTTTCTGACTTGCAGCTGAGACAGCCATTGGCAGAGTCTGCCTCATAAACAGGAGGCCCAGAGCTGTAGCTCAGCAAAAGCCACCCAGTTCCCAATAGCTACTCACCCAGCAGGGCCCTGGAGAGAAAACCCAGCCGTAGCTGGCACCAAACCATAGGTTTCTGGTTCAAGGCATTTCTTCCAGCCTTCCCCTTTGGAGCTGCCATTGGTAATAATTAGTGATTAATTAATACACGTGCATTGTTGTTGGATTTTAAGAGGTATAGTTCTCAAAAGGAGATGCTTGAAAGTAGAAATATCTATCTTGTGAAAGATAGATTAGGAACATAGGCAGGAACATAGTATATTCTGAACATTAGTTTTCTTTTTTCCTTACTAATCAAATACCCAGTTATCCATGCCTAGGGACAGAAAATACCGCTGGTTGACCCACATACCCAGAAGCCAGGTATCTCCCTCTCTTCCGCGGTAATTACTCAAATCGCTGTCTATTGTTCCTTAAGAGATGTGATCACAGGCATGCTAGAGTCTTTGTGGCTGTCCCACTTCAAAGCACAGTACTTTAATAACCTTATGAGAAATGGGTTTTTGTTCTTTCCTATTCTATAGTATGCTCATAAATTTCTAAATTTGTCATGGTTAAATTGAACAGAAGACTGATATGTGTGGGGGGGGTGTGGGGCAGTGGAGAGGGAGAAATTAAGGAGATGGTACATGTGATGCCAGTTCCACCAATGAGAGCTATGGGATTGGGCTTCATAGGAAAGGACCCTGGTTGGAGAAATATTGGAGAGTAGCTGTCCTGAATAATTACAAGCAAAAGCACTATCATTACTGAGCATTGTGTCACACGTGTGTTAAACCTGTCCTCTGTAGTCTTATTTAGTGACTTAGTTCATTTGATCCTCACAGCAACCCATGAAAGAGTTACCAGCATTATCTCCATTTCACAGATGAAGAAACTGAGACTTAAGAAGGTATCCAGGGACTTCCCTGGCAGTCCAGTGGTTAAGACTCGCCCTTCCATTGCAGGGGGTAAGGGGTCAATCCCTGGCTGGGAAACTAAGATCCCGCATGGAAAAAAAAAAAAGGTATCCAAAGTCACATTGCTGGAGAGTAGCAAAGCCAGGATTTGCACCCAGATATACCAAGAGATCCTTGGAAAATCCTATTCTTCACGTTCAGACTTTGAAACCATTTGTCAAACATTCAGCCTTCCTTCAACTGGAAAAGGATAAACTTAATAAACTGTCACTAAAATGTCCTTTTTGTTGGGAAATACACACTGATGTATTTAGGAGCAAAGAGGCAGCTTACTATCAAATAGTTTAAGAAGTAACAACACTATGAATGTACCGAAAGCAAAAATGGTAAAGCAAATGTGGTAAGATATTAACAAATTAGGAATCTGGGTGAATGGTGTATAGAGTTCTTTGTATTATTCCTGCAATTTGTTTTAAGTCTGAGATTATTTAAAAATTTTAAAAAACTACCCCAAAACAACAACAAAAGCCTGTGAATAACATGCCTAGAGAAAACAATTCTCTGTCTTTTTCTGTTTTATAATATGCTTGTGAATTTCTAAATGTGTTTGGTTTAACTGGGCAGAACACCAGGACGATGATGAAGATGATGATGATCTGTGTGTGTATGTGTGGGTACGTAGGGGCCAGAAGTCTGGGATGTATCGTACGATCATTTTACTCTGATCTGGGCAGCAGCCTGCTTCTTTCAGTCCACGTGACAAAAGAAAAGTCGTAACTACATTTCACGGCTCTTAACCATCAGGTTATAAAGCAGCCCCTCCTGTCCTCCAGCCCGAGAGGTGGGAAGCAGGTCCTTCCAGGGAGCTTTACTAGGGACAGGCCTCTTTGTCCACTCCTGCCAAGACAGGGCAAAGAGGTTCATGTCATTTGAACTTTCAAAAGAAAAGTGCTTTACCGGGGGAGTGCCAAGAAACCAGTGCAATTCGTTTAGCCTGATGATTATATAATACTACTTTGAGTCTAGAAAATAGGCTGCTGAAAAATCCTTTCACTGCTGCTTGTCTGAATTATTCCCTTACAACTTTTCATGAAGAACCAATTGATTAATTAGGACTTGCAAGGAGAAAGGGTCTCTCTCCCTTGATCTCTGGCCAAGAATTCCCTATAGCGCTGTCTGCTTGTTCCAAAATCCTGAGCTCTTTAACGACAGTGCACAGAAACCATTCATTCTGTCAGCTCACGGGGAGTTTTGAAACTGAGATGCGGGATTCCCTTGATGGATTCGGTTTGTAAGAGCAAAGGGACGGAGTGGATAGAGAGGAAGAAGGCAGGTGAGCTGAAGCTTGTCCCAGATCACTGTCCTTCACTCCAGTGGGGACAAGTTTCCACGTGCAACCTCTTAGGGTAAGCAGGAATCTTAGGCCTAATCTCGCAAAACCCTCCTGGACGGCTTGGAAATCCCTTTGTCACACAGGCATTTTGTCATAATGGTATCTGACTTGGTCATTTTTTCCAATAACAGTCCCTTGTGCTAAAAGAGGCGGAAGGGCAGACTCTGAAATCCCAACGCCCTTTTTTTTTTCTCTCTTGGGACTGTAATTCTTCCACCTGTGTTAACATTAGTTTCTGCTTTATCAAGACAGAGGCCTTGTTTTGTTTATCTGGAGCAGGGTTTATCAACCTTGGTACTATTGATATATTGGACCAGATAATTCTTGCTGTAGGAGGCTGTCCTGTGCATTGCAGGATGTTTAGCCGCATCCCTGGCCTCTACCAGCTAAAAGCCAGTAGTACCCTCCTTCCAACTGTGACAGCCAAAACTGTCTCCAGGCATTGGCAAATGTCCCCTGAGAGCAAAATCAGCCCTGATTGTGAACAGCTGATCTAGAAACTTCCTTAAGAATAGGGGTCTTTCTGGCCTTCTTGGGAAACTACTGCGGACAGGAGAGGGACCAGAGCAAGCTGGAGGGCATTTGATTCAACGCTGGGCTAACGGAGGGACGAGAAATAGTTGTGATCTGGTATCTGAGGCACTCTGGAAGTCCGGGTTTGTTGTATTACTCTGGGTGCGGGTTCTAAAGCATTGGGACTATGTCATATTCTGCACTGGCTGTTCACACAGAGTTTTGGAAAGCAGTGTCAGGGTCAGGGCAGTTTGGGAAGCTGACCTAGAGATACTAAAATTCAGATCACCGTGCCAAGGTTTTTGAATAATCAGAAATACGCATCTTAAGAATGTTTGGGAGAGTCCATCTGAGCCCCGCCTAGGGTGATTGCAGAGTTACCTAATCCTAGCTGTCTCTTTTCACTCTAATTAGAACTGCCTTCACTGTGGAAGGTCATGAAACTCATCTTCTATATTCCAAGAACAGAGCTATGGACTGCCCGGGGTGAATTTCCATGATTCTTCTAGTGTCCACTTTATATTTTCAAAAAAGTGCTGAGAAGGTTCATCCAAGAGAAAATATTTGCTATGCTTAAAATTAGGATTAAAAGAAAAAAAGTTTGGTCTTCTAGGGGACACTGTAGCTTTAGCTAAAATAAGGAACAGAAACCAGAGAATTATGCCTAAGCACGTACAGGGTACACGTAAGAGCGTGAGGCTGTGGAACTTGACTTGGGCATTTTATATACAGGTTTTCATAATTCCTGGGGTCTCCTTTTCACTCTTGGGTTGGGGGAACAGTTCTGCTACCCACTTCATAAACTAACAATATAATATCAGGTTGTTGAGTAAACTGCTGTATGCTGCGGAAAGAATTTGACCAGATCAAGATATGTTTCTAACAAAATAACCTGCATAATTAATCAACTCTAACAAAATTTAATTCTCCTATAATATTACTCTCCACTTAACATAGGTCTTTTTACTTTTAAAAATAATATCGTAGTTACCGAACACCTTGGAAGATGCAGATTAACATATCTCTGTCAGAAGAACATGACAGGAGGCCTGGCGATTGGTAGGTTCATGACTATTTCTAGCCTGGACTCCTGTGATTGTCACTTACCTCCACTATTCATTTTTCACCCAAGGCCAATTTTTTTTTTTTTTAAATAAATTTATTTATTTATTTTTGGCTGTGTTGGGTCTTCGTTTCTGTGCGAGGGCTTTCTCTAGTTGCGGCGAGAGGGGGCCACTCTTCATCGCAGTGCGCGGGCCTGTCGCTATCGCGGCCTCTCTTGTTGCGGAGCACAGGCTCCAGACGCACAGGCTCAGTAGTTGTGGCTCACGGGCCCAGTTGTTCCGCGGCATGTGGGATCCTCCCAGACCAGGACTCGAACCCGTGTCCCCTGCATTGGCAGGCAGATTCTCAACCACTGCGCCACCAGGGAATCCCCACCCAAGGCCAATTCTGAGCTTTCAGAAATGTAACTCAGATCCTTCTCCTGCCTACAGCCCTCCACGTGCTTAGGATAAAATCCTAAACGTCTTCCCTGCTTACAAGGCCCTTGCCTGTGGGTCTCCCTCAAACCTCTGTGACTCCAGCACCAGCCTGGCTCTTCTGCCTCCAGGACTTTACCAGCTGCTCTCGCTGATCTGCCACACGTGCCCTCCAGATCTTGTGTGGCTGAGGCCTTGTCATTCACTTCTCTTCCCCTATGTCACTTCCGCAAAGAAGCTGGCCCACACCTTACCTTCTCTGTTTCAGCTTCTTCCCTTCTCTCCTTATCATTAGCTGAATTTATTTTACACTCATAGCATTTTATTCAAATGTCACCATACTATAGGTACTGTTCTGTTACTTGATTTCTTTCCCCCTCTAACAATGTGTCTTAGAGTTCTTCCATGTCAGGCCTTCTTCATTGTTTTTAATGGCTGCATAATATTCCTTTAGATGTATATACCATAATTTGTCTAACATCTTTTATATTGATTTCTGATTTTTTACTATTACAGATAATGCTAAAGTGAAACATCCTTTTGAACACATCTCTGTGCACATGTGCAAGTTTTTTTCTGTAGTATACCGTTCCTGGAAGTGGAATTGCCAGGTCAGTGGTTACGCCCATTTGTCATTTTGATAGATGCTGACCTCCATATTGCTTTCCTAAAAGGCTTAATCAATTTGTACTCCCACCAACAGTGTGTTAGAATGCATACCTCCCTTCATCCTCACTGACACTAATTAGTATCATTTTTTAAAATTGCCTTAAGGGATACACAACAATGGTATCTCATTTCACATCAGAATCCTAATGGACATTTTAAGATTGTTTCCTGCTGGTGCCTCCTGGAGTCATACCTCCAAGTCAGTTCAGGGAGAAGCAGCAAAAATCTCTGTGAGCTCTGAGAGTTTCATAAGACCAATGGAACCTTTCAGAACAGTCTCCTCCATCGCACCAGAAACCTCTGTGCCCCGTGCCAGCAGGGCTCAGTCCATAACCTGGAGAGCAGTGGGCCAGGCTGACATTTCCTGGATGCGGCTCTCTCTCCCATCCATCATCCGAACACACCCGGCAACTCAGCTAATGCTCTAAAGTGAGTGGAAATCTGCCCAAGTGCAGCACACCCCACCCCCGCCCTCGGTCTTGGCTTCGCTGACATGACTCGGAACCCCTTCTTTGGTTTCACGTAAGGACAAGTGGAGATCAGGGTCTGGAAAGAGTCAGACTCCTGGTCTCCAGAGGTGGCTTCTCAAGCCGAGAGGGGCACATCTGCTCTCCTAAGGATAGGACAGGACGAGAGAGGTAGTGAGCGCCAAGAAAAACATCTCACTGGGGATACCGGCAAGCATTGCAGGTCGAAAGTAAGACTTCTCAGACTTCCTACTCCCACAGTGGCAAGCTGCATGTTTTTAGAAAGAGTTTTTGAATTTTTCTTGTTATAACTTTGGTTATAAGGAAAAAATCTCAGTTTTCCACCTTCCTACGTAGGGAAAAACCCAGTTCTTCCCTGCTATGAGACCCTTCCTTGTGTGTCTCCTTTACCCGTCATATAAAACACACTTCTGCCACTTCTGGTGAACAAATGTTTGGAGGTTTTTCTCCACAACAGGCAGTTTCTGCCACACCAGCCTGGTGTCCTACAATTTATCTCACTTCTGACACTATCTATCCAGAGATAGCATCAGATCCCACAGGCTAAGGGCTCAGTCCCACAGGACTGTCCCATTCCCCCCAGACCCTAACCCTAACCCCTCACCTCGCTCCACACACATACTTCAGACACCAGGAGAAAGCTCACGTGCTTTCACCTATGCTTCTGACCAAACTCTACAGATGCGAGGTTCTAAAAACTCCCTCCTTGGGTTAATTTGCTAGAGCAGCTCACAGAACCCAGGGAAACACTCACGTTCACCAGTTTATTAAAGGATACGATACAGATGAACAGCCAGCTGAAGAGATACACAGGGTGAGGTCTGGGAGGGTCCCGAGCGTAGGAGCTTCTGTCCCCGTGGAGTTGGGGTGTGTCACCCTCCCAGTGATATGTTCACCAGCCTGGAAGCTCTCTGAACCACCTACTACTGGGATTTTTATGGAGGCTTCCTCATGTAGGCACGATCAATTATTAATTCCATTTCCAGCCCCCTGTCCCCTCTCTGGAGGATGGGGAGGGTGTGGGGGTGTGGAGCTGAAAATTCCAAGCTTTTAATCATGGCTTGGTCTTCCAGGTGACCAGCCTCCACCCATGAGTCATCTGGGAACTCACCTAGAGTCACCTCATTAAAACAAAAGATTTTCCTTGTGCTCTCATTACTTAGGAATTTGCAAGGGTTTTAAGAGCCCTGTGTCACGGACGGGGTCAAGGACAAATACTAGAACAACAGATGCGCCTAGTTTTCTCATCACTTAGGAAATTACAAGGGTTTTAGGAGCTCTATGCCAGGAGTTGGGGGCACAGACCAATATATATATTTTCTATTATCTCACACTTTCCTCCCCAAAGGAGTTGTTAGGCTTTCCCAAGAAAGAAAAGTATGGTCAGTGTTTCCTGGGTGCTGGTGCTATCCTGAGCTCTTTGCATCTACTATCTAATAATCCTGTGAGCTGAATAATTTTATTATCTTCAGCTTAGAGATGAGTCAGCAGCCAGAGCAGCTGAGTAACTAACCCAAGATCACCCAGCTAGTAATGCCTGGGGCAGGATTTTAAACACAGGTTCAACGACTGGGGCAGGATTTGAACCTAGAGCCTATAAAATTGTACTCCATTGCCTCCTAGGTTGGCTCGGTGTCCAAACTTAAGGAGTTGCAAAGGCTTTACTTTGGGGTGTTTATAAGTTATTGTACATTTCTTTACTTATAGGTTTCTTTAAAGAGGAAATTCCAAAATAACACTGGAATTACTTTAAAACTGTGTCCTTTCTGTGACCCTGAAAGAGTCTAACACATGTACATTTTTTGTGAGCTGATTTCTTTTCTCCACTTCTGTGGGAGCTGATACTTGTTCTTTGGTTCACGTGCATGTAAAAGAAAAAGACAGCAAGATTCAGTGGTAGACCGGGCACCCTGGTGGAGGCAGGGTTAGGGTGACAACTATATTGATTTACTCCTGCTGCTGTAATCAATTATCACAAACTTTTTGGCTTAAAGAAACAGAAATTTATTATCTTGTGGTCTGGAAGTCCTAAAATCAAGGTGTGTTCCTCCTGGAAGCTCGGAGGGAGATCTGCTCCCTCGCCTTTCCCAGCTTCCAGAGGCCGCCTGCATTCCTGGTCCCATGGCTCCTTCCTCCATCTTCAAATCTCCCTCTGATTCTGTTGTTACATCTCCTCTGAGTCTGACCCTCCTGCCTTCCCTCTGTGATTTCATGGGACTCACCTGGATAATACAGGAAAATCTTCCTGTCTCAAGATCCTTAATTTAAGTCACATCTGCAAAGTCCCTTTTGCTATGTTAAGGTAACATATTTTCGGGTTCCAGGGATTAGGACATGGACATCTTTCGAGGGCCGTTTTTTATTTGTTTGTTTGTTTGTTTTTGTGGTACGCGGCCCTCTCACTGTTGTGGCCTCTCCCATTGCGGAGCACAGGCTCCGGACGCGCAGGCTCAGCGGCCACGGCTCACGGGCCCAGCCTCTCCGCGGCATGTGGGATCTTCCCGGGCCGGGGCACGAACCTGTGTCCCCTGCATCGGCAGGCGGACTCTCAACCACTGCGCCACCAGGGAAGCCCTCGAGGGCCGTTATTTAGCATAACACACCAACCGTCTCAGTTTGCTGGGGACTGAACGGTCTTCCCGATCATAGAACTTTTAGTGCTAAAACTAGGAAAGTTTTGGGCAAAACTGGGCAGTCAGTTGCCCTAGCTAAGGGGGCCCTTATTTCCAGAAGATATTTCTACTGACTCTTGGGGAAGCAGAGAGGAAAGATGAACACAAATAAGAAAGCTGTGAAGAAAACAGCGTTTTTCCAATAGCGTTCTGTAAGAGAAAAGCAACTTTTAACCTTTAAGAAATCCTACCCTGCACTACAGCCTCAGGAGGACCACATCCTTACAAAAAAGGAAACTTCTTGGCCTCATGTTCTCCACTTGTTTTACTTAATAAAGGCAAAGCTATTTCCTCAATAAATCCTACTGCAAAGCCTGAATTATCCCTAAATAAGAAGCCATTCAAAAAGGTTAATGGTTAATGAAGTGTGGAGTAACAGACTTGTAGTTAAAAATAGAGCCTGATTCCATGCAAATGACAGAGACTCGTCTCCTTAATGTGAAGCTACGGTGGGTTTTCTACATCATGTGTCCTCCTCCTGCCTTTATTCCTTCCCCCTCACCTTCCACTCTAGCCACGCCTCCCTCCCCAATCCACCCCTCCCTCCCCAATCCACCCACCCACCCAGTTATATTTAGTATTACAGTCTGCGGGGTTCTGAAATAATTCTCTCATGTGTTTGTGAGTCTCACTGAAGGGTTCATGTATATATTTAGCTCTCTATTTCTGAGGCAATAAATAGAAAAAAGCTTTTTCAACAGTGGGTGAATTCCAAGAAGCTTGTAGCCTGGTTTGAAAGGGGTGACGGCTGGAGATCTGGGTGGGGGGTGGGGGAGCGGGGGGAGCTTTTCAAGTGGAACGGATTTGAATGGAGACTTCTGGGGTGGCACATGGCAGCCGGGACGTATGAGAGGTTCACCCCAGCACTGCCTGTCAGAAGTGAGAGTTGAGGAAATGAGGGTCATAAATCATTTCCCAGCTGTGAAGACAAAGGGACTCCAATCCTCCCAAGCTAGAGGTAGTGGAGCAAATAAGATGGGCGGTAAAGAGGGAGTGTGCCACACTGTTTCTCCCTGACAACCAGTTCAGGGCTGCAAAAGCCAGACAAATGGTTAAAAATCCAGGAACTAGAGGAAAGCCAAGCATGCAAGGGGTTCTGGGAAGCACTGATTACTTTCCTGGGTCAGTTCAGACAGCCTGAGGCATGCGCAGTGGGGGTGGAGGGCAGCTGGTGAGAGTTGACAGATGGTCAATAGGAGACTGGATTCTGTGTCCAGGGGAGCTTCTCAAGGTTTTCAGGGCTGCTCTGCACATGACTGTGTTCAGGGACCTCAGCCTGATCCCCACGTGCATCCAAGCTCAGACCACCTCTTCTGCTGGTCAGCCGCTAGCCGCAGACACTGGGCAGAAGAATGCACCGGATCTGGGCACGCTATCACCTCCTCGGGAAACGTAGCTTCCATCACGTGCCTTCCTGAGTCAGAGAGGCGGGACTAAGACGCTTTCACTGTGAAGAAAAATCTGTGCTCTCATGACCTCAAGGGGCTTCATATTTCATTGCTTCTCCTGGAGTTGCAGGTAAAGTGTTTGAGGAAGGGGAGAGGCCACTGGGTGAATCCAGTGAGGGGTGAATCCACATCCTCTCCCCCAGTTCCACTGAGGCACAATGGCATGCACTTGTAGATGGCTAGCAAGGGCAGGGCTGATTCATGAAGAGCTCAGCTAACTGCTCCCTGGGGTAAGTCTGTAAATCCCTGGGGGGGAGTAAGCCTGCTGCACTTATTTTAGGGGGCTCTTAGCCCACTCAGCTAATGATGTCCAAGGGGTGGCATGGTGGGCTCCCATAGTCCCACCCATGGATCAACGTCAGAGAAAATACCACTCTTTCATACTCATTTCAGACTCAAGTAGGAATCTCACTTGACAACTGTCTCATGCCTTAGGCTGGACAACTCAGAGAGGCTGGTATGACTGACTGTTTCACCCAGCCAGGGGCGTGTGATCGCCCGACTCCCTGCTTCCCAAAAGGATGGAGACTGGAGGATTTGGGACTAGAGGAAGATCCAGAAAGATGCTCAAGTTGTTTGGGGGACACCCTCAGTGACAGTGGCTGAAAATGGTATCATTGCTTTTCAAAGAAGCCAAGCCATAGAGCCTGGAGACTCCACTCATGACTCAGTTCATCTGCTCACATCGCCTTGTCCCCCTGG
This sequence comes from Leucopleurus acutus, assembly GCF_964270905.1. Taxonomy (NCBI): domain Eukaryota; kingdom Metazoa; phylum Chordata; class Mammalia; order Artiodactyla; family Delphinidae; genus Leucopleurus; species Leucopleurus acutus. The sequence goes on from NC_139143.1 coordinate 54,933,363, forward strand.
AATGAGTGTCTTTCTTCTGTTTCAAAATGTAGGCTTTGCTATTATTTAGGTGTGGCAAGGCCAACAGATCAGGAGATGATTGCCATTGAAAAGATATGTATACTCACAGATCCCAAGAGGAGAGAACATGACAGGTTTCAGGGGTGGGGGGCCACATGGGGAAGCACCAGGGCCAGTCAGGAGGCAGAGAGATGGGGTGAGACATGGGGAAGAGCCTTTGTTGTGGTTTCTGTAGGAAGGGGGAGAGGCAGGGTAAGCAGGCTTAGGATTGGCTAGTGTGAATGATTTCAACAGGCTCTGTGACATAGGAGCTGTCTCTAGTATGGTACCTGGCTCTGGGGTGATTAGGGCAGGGGAATAGTGGCCCTAAGTGTGAGAGCCAGATGGAGGAGGTGGTACGGGAAGGGTGCATTCTAGAGTGAGTTGTTTTCCATCTCTAGGAACTGGCAAACTCTTGGAGGGTGGCCCTTCCAGGGTCAGCAAGGGCCCAGATGTTAAAGCATCAGAAAACAGAAAATTAAAAGACAGAGTGAATATACCTTCCTCTTCTCTGCTGTCAGGACCCAGCTCAAGTCTCATCTGTTCTAGGAAAGCTTCCCAGGTCACCCCATTCCACTGGGATTGCTCCCTCCCCTGAAGTCCTATAGCACTTAAGGTCTCTGCTGTTCATTTTGGTATTGATTAAGCAGAGGATGCCATGTCCTTGCATTGAAAACCTAAGCTCCCTAGAGATAGGGATTGTGTCTTTTACTTCTCTATGTCCCCTACAGCACCTGGCAGAGAACCTTGAACATAATAAACACTCATTAAATTTTTGTTAGGGAATGCCCGAGGTTCAGTTTGCTAGGCCACAAGGATGGTTCCCTTAAAAATATATTTTTTTTAGCCCCTGAGCAGGAATAACTCTGCCTAGAGGGACTCACAGTTTGTTTTCTTCCTTTATTAGCAAGTGTTTTCTGAGATTTAGAATGTTTACAAATCCAAACTGCCTTTGTGAAATTCACAAACAAGGAAAATGCAGGCAGCTCTAGCTGCGAATACAGCTCAGAAAAGATCATTTCTAATTGCAGCTGAAAAGGAAAAATCAAGTTAGTATTGATGTCCTGACCACAGTGTTTCCTCCATTAACTGCCTGGAGGAGGAGAGTAGATTACGCATCAGCCAGGTTCACTGAGTAGCCAGGAGGCAGACGAGACATGTCTGTCTCATGTCTCATGAACTATTATTAATGGACAAATCACCTGTGTTGTGTCTATCCTCAGCTGGTGGGTCCAGCACAGCCTGTCGGGAAGGTCGATTTACCTGGTTCCAAGTGGCCTGGAATGAGTTGTGAGACACAGTGGATCCTTGGGTACCAAGGACAGGACATGACGATGCCACTGGGAGCCTCGGGCTCCTCCTCTGTGAGACTAGGAGCAAGGAAAGTAGACCAAATGGAGGATGGGTCAGACCAGCATGTAAAATGTGAGAGTGATTTGGTTCTGTCCCCGGGACAGAGCTGACGGACAACAATAGACCACAGCTTGGGGAGCTTGGCATGAAATTAAATTCCAGGGCCCTAGCTACGGCTTTGCCAGTGGGTTACCTGCCAGTGTTGAGAAATGCCCTTGTCATGCAAAGTGGTGGTAGTGGTGGAGTCGAGGAGGGAGGAGAACTTCTTTTGTGGGTACCCTACCGTTGCAGGGGCTGCCCCACCTGTCTGTAGTCCCTTGCTATTCAAAATATAGTCTACACACCAGCAGCACTGGTCTCATTTGGGAGCTTATTAGAAATGCAGCATCTCAGGCAGGGCCAGGAGTGGGGTGAGGCCAAGGGGGATGGCCCCCTCCAGTGCAAAATTTAAGGGGGCACCCCGAAACTCAGTAATCAAAATAAATAATATTTTAAAAAATCAAAATTAATGCAAAAACCCGTGATGAAGAAAATATCTTTTTTTTTTTTTTTTTTTTCGGTACGCTGGCCTCTCGCTGTTGTGGCCTCTCCCGTTGCGGAGCACAGGCTCCGGACGCGCAGGCTCAGCGGCCATGGCTCACGGGCCCAGCTGCTCTGCGGCATGTGGGATCCTCCCGGACCGGGACACGAACCCGTGTCCCCTGCATCGGCAGGCGGACTCTCAACCACTGCACCACCAGGGAAGCCCGAAAATACCATAATTTTAAATGAAGACAGGATCTGACCCAGCACTTGAATGATCCTGCCCCTCTCACCTCACCCTAATCAAGGCCCTGATCTCAGGCCCCACTCAGACCCTTGAAATCAGAATCTACATCCTAAAAAGATCCGCAGAGGATTTACATGGACATCAGCTTGAGAAGCACTGCTTTCAATGAACCTCCCGGCCTTAACAACCCAAAATCTTGGAATCCAGATAGTAACAAAACTGCAAAGGGATGAGGAGACATAAATTTCCAGAAGCATCTAACCCCCGAGTTTTCTAGCCATTTGCTTGGATTTGCACACTGCCACCTTAAAATTATACATTGTTTGGTGGTTTAGTGTGAATTCTTTAAAAACATTTTCTTTTGAAACAAATATAGATTCATAGGGAGTTGCAAAGATAGTACCGAGAGATCCCATGTGCCCTTCACCCAGTTTCCTGAAATGCTTACATTTTATGTAACTACAGTACAATATTAAAATGAGGAAATTGACATTGGTATAAAGTGTATGTGTAGTTATATGTGATTTTATCACATGTGTAGATTCATGTAACCAACGCAATTAAGATACAAAACGAGTCCACCGCCACAAAGATACCCCTAGAGCTACAGCTTTATAGTCACTCCCACTTCCTTTTCCCGTACCCCCATCCCTAAACTTTGGCAACCACTAATCTGTATAATTTCTGAGAATGTTATGTAAATGGAATCATACAGTATGCAACCTTCTGAGATTGGCTTTTTTTCACTCAGTGTGATGAACTGGTGATCTATCTCAATTGTTGCATTTATCCTTTTTCCTTTTTGTTTGTTCCAAATCAGTTTGTTCCTTTTTTGTTGCTAAGTAGTATTCCATGGTATGGATGTACCACAGTCTAACCATTTAGCTATTGTAGGCCATTTTATTTGTTTGCTGTATTTGGTTGTTACAAATAAAGCTAATATGAGCAATCATGTACAGGTTTTTATGTAGACATGGTTTGATTTCTTTGGGATAAATACCCAGGAGTGCAACTGCTGAGTAATATGGTAAATGTATGTTTAGTTTTTTAAGAAACTGCAAAACTAGTTTTCAGAGTAGCTTGCCATTTCACATTTCCACCAGCAATGCACAAGGAACCCAGTTTCTCTACGTCCTTGACAGCACTTGGCATTGTCATTCTTTTTTCTTATAGCCATTCTATTAGTGAATAGGTATATCTCCTCATAGTCTTAATTTACATTTCCTCATGCTTAGAGGTACTGAACATCATTTCATGTGTTTATTTGCCATCCATCTGTCCTCTTCAGTAAAATGTCTTTTCACGTCTTCTGCCCATTTTCTAATTGGATTGTTAGTTTTTTTACTGTTAAGTTTTGAGGGTCCTTTCTATGCTCTAAATATGAATCCTAAGACATGTGGATTGCAAATATTTTCTCCCAGCTTATAAATTGTTTTTTTAATCCTCTTAATAGGGTCTTTTGTAGAAAAAAAAAGTTGTTTATTAAAGTCCAATTTATTGCTTTTTTTTTCTTTTATACATCCTGTTTTTGGTGTCATGTCTTAAGAGTCTTCACCAAGGCCTGGACCCAAAGATTTTCTTGCATGTTTTCATCTAAAAGTTTTATAGTTTTACATAATTTAAATCTATGATTCATTTTGAATTAACTTTTGTATAGAGTGTTTTTGTTTTTATTTTGTTTTTGGTCTATGGCTGTCCAGTTGCTCCAGCACCATTTATTGAAAAGACTACCCTTCCTCCATTGAATTGTTTTTGCACCTTTGTCAAAATTCAGTTGGCTATCCTTGTATGGGGCTGTTTCTGGACTCTCTGTTCTAGTTCATTGATCTATGTGTCTACCTCTCTGCCAATACCTCACACTCTTGATTACTATAGTTGTATAATAAGGTTTAAAATTTAGACAGATCGATTTTCTCACTTTATTCCTCTTTTCTAAAAAACGGTATTAACTATTTCAGCTCCTTTACCTTTCCATATAAATTTTAGAATTATTTTGTCTTCATTTATGCAAAAAAGAAATTTTGCTGAGATTTTGATAGGAAGTGCATTAAATTTATATATTAATTTGGGAAGAATTAATATCTTTGCTATGTTGAGTCTTTTAATCCATAAACACAGTATGTCTCAACATTTTGTTAGATCTTCTTTGATTCTTTCATCAGCATTTTGTAGTTTTTAGCATATAAGTTCTGTATAAGTTTTATTATATTTATTCCTAAGTATTTTATTTTTTGAAAGGTTATAAGTCATCCTGTATTTTAAATTTCAGTTTCCATGTGTTTTTTCGCTAGCATATAGAAATACAATTGATTTTCTTATGTTGATCTTATATCTTATGATCTTACTGAATTCACTTATTAGTTCTTGGAGTTTCCTTGTAGATTTCTTGGAATTTCTAAGTAGACTTTCATGCCATATGCAACAGAGATAGGTTTTTTGTTTTTTTTTTTCTTTTTGATCTCTTTGTCTTTGATTTCTTTTTCTTGCTTTGCTGAGCTAGCTAGAACTTCCAGTACCATGTTGAATAGCAGTGGTAAGAGCAGCTGTCCTTGCCTTTTTCCTGATCTCAGGGAGAAAGCATTCAGTCTTTCGTCATTAAGTATGATGTTTGCTGTAGGTTTTCATGGATGTTCTTTATCATGTTGAAGAAGTTCCCTTCCATTCCTACTTCTCTGAGTTTTTATCATGAATGAATGTTGAATTTTGTCAACTGCTTTTTCTGCATCAATTGATATAATCATGTGATTTTTCTTCTTTAGCCTGTTAATGTGATGAATTACACTGAATGATTTTTCAAATATTGAAACAGCCTTCCATCACTGGATTACATGCCACTTGGTCATGGTGTATAATTCTTTCTATATACAGCCAGATTCTATTTGCTAATACTTTGCTAATGATTTTTGCATGTTTTGTACTCTGCCTGGTTTTGATGTCAGAGCAATAGTGGCTTCATAAAATGAATTGGAAAGGGTCCCCTTCTTTTCTATTTTTTAGAAGAGACTCTAGAATTTTTCTTAAGTTTCAGTTTTATTAAGGTATAATTGACATATACAATTTTAAGATAAAGTGTACATCGTGTTAATTTAAGTATACATTGTCAAAGGATTCCTCTCATGTAGTTAATTAACACATCCGTCACCTCACATATTTACATTTTTTTGGTGAGAACATTTAAGTTCTACTCTCTTAGCAAATTTAAATTAGATAATACAATGTTATTGCAATACTGTGATTTATAAGAAATATAGATGTGGTCATTCAGATGTCCACATATATGTTTCTCATGTATATTTGGTCTTTGTGCACAGTTTCTGGCTCACAGCTCCCAAAACCCTTGGAATTTCCTGAGCAATAAGAACAATGGAGGCATCTTTTGTTATAATACTTGGTCTCTTGCTTCAGTTCCTTTCCACCACAACTAGGCTAATGTTGATGAGGTGACTTTTGGAAAGCAACTAAGAGAAGAAGGTAGGAACTTTCAGCACCACCATCTGATTTCTGGGGAAGAGGTGGGGATGTAGGTTGAATCAGTCACCAATAGCCAATGATTTAATCATTCATGCCTAAATAATGAAGCCTCCATTAAAAACCCAAAAAGCAAGGGGTTTGAAGACCTTTTAGGTTGGGGAACCAGAATGCTTCCACATACCACTGTGCCATGCCCCAAATTCCATGAGACCCCAAACTCCACGAGTACAGAGACTCCTTTGTTCTGGACCCCACCATATGTATCTCTTCTTCTGGCTGTTGATTTGTATGTATCCTTTAATACCCTTTGTAATAAATTGATAATCTGGTAAGTAAACGGGTTTCCTGAGTTCTGTGAGTTGCTCTAGTAAATTAATCAGATAAACGAGGTGGTCGTGGGAGCCTCTGATTTATAGCCAGTTGGTCAGAAATACAGGTAACAACCTGGACTTGTGACTGGCATATGAAGTCCAAGGAGTGGGTCATGGGAAACTCCAGTTTGTAACCGCGTGGTCAGTCAGAAGCACAGTAACAACATGAACTTGGAATTTGTCATCCAAAGGGGAGGAGGCAGTCTTGTAAGACTGAGCCCTTAATCTGTGGGATCCAAAGCTCTCTCCAGGTAGATGAGTCAGAATTGGGTTGAATTGTAGGACACCCCACTGGTGTCCAAGGATTGCCTGGTGGTATGGGAAACATACACACACATGCACACACACACACACACACACACACATTGGAATTGGGTGTTAGAATCATTTTACTTATCAATCAATTATAGTCACCATGTTTTACATTAGATCCTTCTGTGGCATTGGTTTTAATTCTTCTTTAAATGTTTGGTGAAATTCTCCAGTAAAACCACATGGGCATTATGCATTTTTATATTCAGAATTTGACTTGATCCTCATAACAACCTTGGAAAGAAGGCATTTAACAGATATGGCAACTTAACGCTCAGAGAAATTAAGTGACTTACCCAAGATCCAGAAGTCTTATGATCCCAAGTTCAGTGTTGTTTCCACAGTACCACAGTTCCTGAGTTAGATATCACTAGACTTTTCAAGCATTTAGAATCTCTATGGGAAACAAAGAAAGAGTAATTGTATGTGCTCCTTGGCCACTTATGTTTAGCTGGGTTCCAGTTTCTTTTTTTTTTTTTAATAGATCTTTATTGGAGTATAATTGCTTCACAATACTGTGTTAGTTTCTGTTGTACAACAAAGTGAATCAGCCATATGTATACATATATCCCCATATCCCTTCCCTCTTCAGCCTCCCTCCCTCCCTCCCTATCCCACATCTCTAGGTCATCACAAAACACCGAGCTGATCTCCCTGTGCTATGCTGCTGCTTCCCACTAGCTATCTATTTTACATTTGGCAGTGTATATATGTCCATGCCACTCTCTCACTTCGCCCCAGCTTCCCCCTCCCCCACGCCGTGTCCTCAAGTCCATTCTCTACGTCTGCGTCTTTATTCCTGCCACTAGGTTCATCAGTACCATTTTTTTTTTTTTTAGGATTCCATATATATGTGTTAGCATATGGTATTTGTTTTTCTCTTTCTGACTTACTTCACTCTGTATGACAGACTCTAGGTCCATCCACCTCACTACAAATAACTCAATTTCGTTTCTTTTTATGGCTGAGTAATATTCCATTGTATATATGTGCCACATCTTCTTTATCCATTCATCTGTCGATGGACATTTAGATTGGTTCCATGTCCTGGGTATTGTAAATAGTGCTGCAATGAACGTTGTGGTACACGTCTCTTTTTGAATTATGGTTTTCTCAGGGTATATGCTCAGTAGTGGGATTGCTGGGTCATACAATAGTTCTCTTTTTAGATTTTAAGGAACCTCAATACTGTTCTCCATAGTGGTTGTATCAATTTACATTCCCATCAACAGTGCAGGAGGGTTCCTTTTTTTCCACACCCTTTCCAGCATTTATTGTTTCTAGCTTTTTTGATAATGGCCATTCTGACCGGCATGAGGTGATACCTCATTGTAATTTTGATTTCCATTTCTCTAATAATTAGTGATGCTGAGCATGTTTTCATGTGCCTCTTGGCCATCTGTATGTCTTCTTTGGTGATATGTCTATTTAGGTCTTCCACCCATTTTTTAATTGAATTGTTTGTTTTTTTTGATATTGAGCTCCATGAGCTGTTTGTATATTTTGGAGATTAATCCTTTGTCCACTGTTTCATTTGCAAATACTTTCTCCCATTGTCTTTTCATCTTGTTTATGGTTTCCTTTGCTGTGCAAAAGATTTGAAGTTTAATTAGGTCCCATTTGTTTATTTTTGTTTTTATTTCCATTACTCTAGGAGGTGGGTCAAAAAAGATCTTGCTATGGTTTATGTCAAAGTGTGCTTTTCATGTTTTCCTCTAAGATCCTTATACTGTCCGGTCTTACATTTAGGTCTTTAATCCATTTGGAGTTTATCTTTGTGTATGGTGTTATATAGTGTTCTAATTTCATTCTTTTATATGTAGCTCTCCAGTTTTCCCAGCACGACTCATTGAAGAGGCTGTCTTTTCTCCATTGTATAGTCTTGCCTCCTTTGTCATAAATTAGGTGATCATATGTGCATGGATTTATCTCTGGGCTTTCTATCCTGTATCATTGATCTATATTTCTGTTTTTGTGACAGTACCATACTGTCTTGATTACTGTAGCTTTGTAGTATAGTTTGAAGTCAGGGATCCTGATTCCTCCAGCTCCGTTTTTCTTTCTCAAGATTGCTTTGGCTATTTGGGGTCTTCTGTGTTTCCATACGAATTGTAAAATTTTTTGTTCTAATTCTGTGAAGAATGCCACTGGTAATTTGATAGGGATTGCATTGAATCTGTAGATTGCCTTGGGTAATATAGTCATTTTCTCAATATTGATTCTTTCAATCCAAGAACATGGTATATTTCTCCATCTGTTTATGTCATCTTTGAGTTCTTCCATCAGTGTTTTATAGTCTTCTCAGTACAAGTCTTTTGCCTCCTTAGGTAGATTTATTCCTAGGTATTTTATTCTTTTTGTTACAATGGTAAATGGGATTGTTTCCTTAATTTCTCTTTCTGATTTTTCATTGTTAGTGTATAGGAATGCCAGAGATCTCTGTGCATTAATTTTGTATCCTACAACCTTACCAAATTCATTGATTAGTTCTTGTAGTTTTCTGGTGACATATTCAGGATTTTCTATGTATAGTATCATGTCATCTGCAAACAGTGACAGTTTTACTCCTTCTTTTCCAACTTGTATTCGTTTTATTTCTTTTTCTTCTCTGATTGCTGTGGCTAGGACTTCCAATACTATATTGAATAAGAGTAGCGAGAGTGGACATCCTTGTCTTGTTCCTGATCTTAGTGGAAATGTTTTCAGGTTTTCACCATTGAGTATGATGCTTGCTGTGGGTTTGTCATATATGGCCTTTTTATGTTGAGGTAGGTTCCTTCTGTGCCCATTTTCTGGAGAGTTTTTATCATAAATGGGTGTTGAATTTTGTCAAAAGCTTTCTCTGCATCTATTGACATAATCCTATGGTTTTTATTCTTCAGTTTGTTAATATGGCATATCACATTGATTGATTTGTGTATATTGAAGAATCCATGTATCCCTGGGATAAATCCCTCTTGATCATGGTGTATGATCCTTTTAATATGTTGTTGGATTCTGTTTGCTAGTATTTTGTTCAGGATTTTGCATCTATGTTCATCAGTGATATTGGTCTATAGTTTTCTTTTTTTGTGATAGCTTTTTCTGGTTTTGGTATCAGGGTGATGGTGGCTTTGTAGAATGAACTTGGGAGTGTTCCTCCCTCTGCAATTTTTTGGAAGAGTTTGAGAAGGATCAGTGTTAGCTCTTCTCTAAATGTTTGATAGAATTCACCTGTGAAGCCATCTGGTCCTGAATTTTGTTTGTTGGAAGATTTTAAATTATGGTTTCAATTTCATTATTTATGATAGGTCTGTTTACATTTTCTAATTATTCCTGGTTCAGTCTTGGAAAATTGTACCTTTCCAAGAATTTGTCCATTTCTTCGTGGTTGTCCATTTTATTGGCATATAGTTGTTTGTAGTAGTCTCTTATAATCCTTTGTATTTCTGCAGTGTCAGTTGTGATTTCTCCTTTTTCATTTCTAATTATTGGATGTGCGTCCTCTCCCATTTTTTCTTGATGATTCTGGCTAAGGGTTTATCAATTTTGTTTATCTTCTCAAAGAACCAGCTTTTAGTTTTATTGATCTTTGCTATTGTTTTCTTCGTTTCTATTTCACTTATTTCCACTCTGATCTTTATGATTTCTTTCCTTCTACTGACTTTGGGTTTTCTTTGTTCTTCTTTCTCTAGTTGCTTTAGGTGTATGGTTAAATTGTTTGAGATTTTTCTTGTTTCTTGAGGTGCGATTGAATTGCTATAAACTTCCCTCTTTCTTAGAACTGCTTTTGCTGCATTCCAGAGGTTTGGGGTCATCGTGTTTTCGTTGTCATTTGTTTCTATGTATTTTTTTATTTCTTCTTTGATTTCTTCAGTGATCTCTTGGTTATTTAGTAGCGCACTGTTTAACCTCCATGTATTTGTATTTTTTACAGTTTTTTTCCTGTAATTGATTTCCAATCTCATACTGTTGTGGTCGGAAAAGATGCTTGATATGATTTCAATTTTCTTAAATTTTCCGAGGCTTGATTTGTGACCCAAGATGTGATCTATTCTGGAGAATGTTCCATGTGCACTTGAGAAGAAAGTGTATTCTGCCACTTTTGGGTGGAATGTTCTATAAATATCAATTAGATCTATTGGGTCTACTGTGTCATTTAAAGCTTGCGTTTCCGTATTTATTTTCTGTCTGGTTGTAAGTGAGATGTTAAAGTCCCCCACTATCATTGTATTACTGTCAATTTCCCCTTTCATGGTTGTTAGCCTTTGCCTTTTGTATTGAGGTGCTCCTATGTTGGGTGCATAAACATTTATAATTATTATATCTTCTTCTTGGATTGATCCTTTGATCATTATATAGTGTCCTTCCTTATCTCTTATAACAATCTTTATTTTAAAGTCTATTTTATCTGATATGAGTATTGCTACTCCAGCTTTCTTTTGATTTCCATTTGCATGGAATATCTTTTTCCATCCCCTCACTTTCAGTCTGTATGTGTCCCTAGGTCTGAAGTGGGTCTCTTGTACACAGCATATATATGCATCTTGTTTTTGTATCCATTCAGCCAGTCTGTGTCTTTTGGTTGAGGCATTTAAACCATTTACATTCAAGGTTATTATTGATATGTATGTTCCTGTTACCATTTTCTTAATTGTTTTGGGTTTGTTTTTGTGGATCTTTGTCTTCTCTTGTGTTTCCTGCCTAGAGAAGTTTCTTTAGCATTTGTTGTAATGCTGGTTTGGTCGTGCTGAATTCTCTTAGCTTTTGTCTGTCTGAAAAGCTTTTGACTTCTCCGTTGAATCTGAATGAGATCCTTGCTGGGTAATCTTGGTTGTAGGTTTTTCTCTTTCATCACTTTAAGTATATCCTTCCACTCCCTTCTGTCCTGCAGAGTTTCCACTGAAAAATTAGCTGATAACATTATGGAGATTCCTTTGTATGTTATTTTTTGTTTTTTCCCTTGCTGCTTTTAATATTTTTTTCTTTGCATTTAATTTTTGTTAGCTTGATGAATATGTGTCTTGGTGTGTTTTTCCTAGGGTTTATCCTCTGTGGGACTCTCTGTGCTTCCTGGACTTGGGTGGCTATTTCCTTTCCCATGTTAGGGAAATTTTCCACTGTAATCTCTTCAAATATTTTCTCAGTCCCTTTTTTTTCTCGTGTTTCTCTGGGACCCCTATGATTTGAATCTTGGTGCATTTAGTGTTGTCCCAGAGGTCTCTGAGATTGTCTTCAGTTCTTTTCATTCTTTTTCTTTATTCCGCTCCTTGGCAGATATTTCCACCATTTTGTCTTCCAACCCACTTATTCATTCATCTGCCTCAGTTATTCTGTTATTGATTCTTTCAAGTGTATTTTTCATTTCAGTTATTGCGTTGTTCATCTCTGTTTGTTTTTTCTTTAGTTCTTCTAGATCTTCTAGAAATGTTAAACATTTCTAGTACCTCCATTTCCATACCTCCATTGTATTTCTGAGTTTCTGGATCATCTTTACTATCATTACTCTGAATTCTTTTTCAGGTAGACTGCCTATTTCCTCTTCATTTATTTGGTCTTGTAGGTTTTAACCTTGCTCCTTCATCTGTGACATAGATTTTTTGCCATCTCATTGTTTTCCTTTTTTTTATGAGTGGGATTGTATTCCTGTCTTACTGGTTGTTTGGCCTGAGGCTTCGAACACTGTAGTTTGTAGGCTGTTAGGTAGAGCTGGGTCTTGGTGCTGAGAAGAGGACCTCCAGGAGACCTCACTCTGAACAATATTCCCTGGTGTCTGAGGTTCTCTGTTAGTCCAGTGGTTCGGACTTGGAGCTCCCACCTCAGGAACTTCAGCCTGACCCCTGGCTCATGAACCAAGATCCTGCAAGCTGGGCATGGCAGCAAAAAAAAAAAAAAAAAAAAGTGAACAATAACAAAGTAAAAAATAAAATTAGACTAGGAAAGTGACCACTATGTTAGAAAAAATATAAAAATGAAAGTATAGCTGAAACGACAACCAGAAGGTAAAACAGAACCACAATAGTAAAAAGGAGCAGGAGAAAAAAGGTGGAAAAGGCCTTGGCTGTGGAGGGCGGGGCCTAAGCAGTGGCGAGGTTTCGGCACTGGGTGGGGCCTATGCTTAGTAGCCACAGGGCTGGAAAAGGCAGGGGTGGGGTGGGGTAGGGATTAGGCTCAACAGATCAGAAGGGGCCCAGGCGTGCCTCCCACCTCTGGTCTGGGGGGGCACCCCACCTGGCAGCCCAGCAGGCTTCCTGGGCTCTAGTGGGCAGGACAAATGCCCTCCATTCCTCTCCTGCTCCTCCTGTCCTGGAGGGTTCCTCCCACCTGCCTCTCCTGATCTCTCCCAGCCTCTAAGCCCCCAGGACCAACCCAGCCTGGAGGGGACCTCTGAGGGCATAGGACCCAGCCAGAGAGAGCCAGGCAGACTTCCCTGGCCAATTGGGCAGTGGAAATGCTGGGCCCCCTCCCCCCTGATCCAAGCCCCCGAGGGTCCCTCCAGGCATGGGAAGCCCTCCCCCATCTCAGCCACCCCTCAGAGGCGCTGGTCCTGTCCGGACTCCACTTCTCTTCCACCCTCAGTCCCCCCATGTCCTACCGGTTTGCTTGGGGGTTCTTCCCACCTCCTTGGGTGTTGGGGTCTCCCACTAGTGTCCGGCAGGCACCCTAGTTGTGGGGAGACACGAACTCTGCGTCTTCCCACACCACCGTCTTGACTCCTCCAAGATTAAGTCCCTCCAGTTTCTTACTTGCCTGACATTCCATTCAAATTAGAGGATACTGAGGCAACAAGTGACTTGCAGAATATAAAACCTAGCGCTATTGGTACAGGCATAAAGGTATGGCCTGAAATATTGACGACATGGCATTGCATTGACACATCCAACTGCAAAGCCCCAGAGGCAAAGCAAACAGAATGTCTGGAGAGAGGAGGCAATCCATGGTCCCTGAACATTCTCTGGGAGGTTTTGATGGGTCCTCTTCTTCCTTTATCCCTCATCACCTGGCCCAAAATTTCCTGCCAGGAATGGTTGTCTCCTTTAAGGCAGGATTTTTCACCATCTTCACTATCCCTCTGTGAGTTTTTCTTCAAGCTCAGAGCATGTCACTCCCCATGTTCAATAGCCTTCAATGATTCCCTATTATCTATACTTTTCATCTTTATGGTTATTGTCAATGTATGTCTATTGTTCTCAAACTTTAGAGAGCAGAAGAATCACCTGGGGAAACTAATTTTAAAGGTAGACTAAGTTCCAATCCCAGAGATTTCGACTCAGTAACTCCGGACAAGGACCTAAAAATCTGCATTTTAATAGCCTCTCCCTGGTAATTCCAATGCAAGTGGTCCATAGGATGAATGTTGACCAAACAGTGGCATAAAAGTCACACTCCTTGCCTGGCTTTCAGGACCCTTTGAAGTTTGATTCCCACTTGCTTAGCCAACAGTACCCCTCCCTCACCCTCAACCCACCCCTACCAGGCCCCCTACAGCCTAACCCTAGTGGTTAAGACTAAACCAGTTGATAAGCATACTTTAAACTGTGCAATTTCTGAATATTTGCTGGAACTCCTCACACTCCTTAGAAAGACAAAATTACCTCTCTTGTCCCTTTTCCCACGTGCCCTAGTATCTCACAGAGTTGTTCAAACTATAGGTTGCCATGCATTACTGGGGTGTAACCAGCTTTTTATTTAAATTTGTAATTACTAGAATAGAATGTACTAGAAAATATTGTAACATGTGTTTCAGTTAATTATACATAAACATACATATGTATGTATTGTGCCAGGATATAAAATGTATTTCTTACTGTGAGTTGTAGTAAAACACCACCACCACCAACAGCAACATTGAAAGCCACAGCTATAGCATTCACCCAATTTGCCTCTCATTAGAGCTTTCTGTTTCTCCATTATTGTGAACCTTTGGAGAATAATAAATAAAGCCACTCTTATCCCTCTAGGATCCATCATGGTATTTTGTGCTCAATAAATGTTAACTGAATTGATTTGACTGCATGATCACAATCATGACTCTTCTGTGTTTAACTATTTCAGATCAGGAATCCTTTTTTAGGGTGTAGGGTTGGGGCTATCCCTTTCAAAAATTGCTTCTTTGTGAGACAGAGAGCTTTGGAGCATTGCCAGGGGAAGTGCCCCCTCATCTTGGCCAGAGGGAAAGGATAACATTTTCTAAGGCAATGAGGTTGCTTGGTGCAACCTGTTTCCCTTGGAAATTCTGGAGTGTGGTCTGAGGAATGGAGTGGGTGGCTCTCCTGACAGACATGGCCCAGTGGAAGGAAACCCTAAGGGAAGGTGGCTACCTGAGCTTCTAGGTATGAGCATTTGTTGAACAAGCATTACCTAATAGACAAGCCACTGTGCTGAGTGCTTAAGAGCACAAGAAGTCTTTGGCATGGGTGACAGACTGAACTACTTGTGGATTGCTTTTCTTAAGCCTGTACAGTGTGTCAAGTGGCAACAGAACAAGCCAAGGTTGTTTGAATGTAAATCGTCTTACACTGTCCTTGCTTCTCCCGTGCATGTTAACTGCACATCTCCTTTAGCTGTGCATTTGGGACCTCTTCTCTACAGCAAAGCCCCTGGCTTTGAAGAATTCAGTACAGAAGAGGAGTAAAGACACAAACTTTCAGAAACAATTTCCAGATCATATCCCTTGAACAGGATGCACAGGGAGCTAGTAGGTCAGTAAGTCCAGCAAAGGGGGATGTTGCCAGGGTAGGCATGCTGGATGAGGGGTGGAGCTGAGCTTCAAATGAAAAGCTTGGGTAAGTGGAGAGTAAAGAGAGGACACTTTTTCTAAGATAGGGAGACGAAGCAAGGTCTGGCTTATTGCAGCAGAGGGTATGTGACAGCCAAAGCCCATATGGAAATGATCTTAAGGAAGACTGGGGTATAAAGGGCAAAGGGAAGAGAGGAGGGGCTATAGAATTTATTCAGATATCCAAAAGGTTTTGCTACAAGGCCTTCAATTTATTCTTGACCTCAGAATAGGATTTGGAAACTAGTGAAGTAATATCACTCTTTTAAAAAGCAAAGATGACACACGTTATAATGTTAGAAACTGACAATACTGAATGCTGGTGAGGATGTGGAGCAACAGGAACGCTCATTCACTGCTGGCAGGAATGCAAAATCGTACATCCACTTTGGAAGATAGTTAGACAGTTTCTTACAAAATTAAACATACTTTTACTGCATGTTCCAGCAATCACACTCCTTGATATTTACCTGAGTTGAAAATTTATGTCCACTCAAAAACCTGCACATGAATGTTATATCAGCTTTATTCATACTTAGTGAAAACTGGAAGCAACCAAGATGACCTTCCATTCGTGAATGAATAAACAAACTGTGGTACGTCCAGACAATGGACTATTATTCAGCAATAAAAAGAAATGAGTTATCAGGCCAGGAAAAGACATGGAGGAACCTTAAATATGAATTGTTAAGTGAAAGAAGCCAGTCTGAAGAGGCTACATAGTGTGTGATTCCAACTATTTGGCATTTTGAGAAAGACAAAACTATAGAGATAGTAAAAAGATCAGTGGTTACCAGCGGTTGGAAGGAGGGAGAGAGATGAATAGGTAGAGAGCACAGTGGATTTTGAGCGTGGAGAAACTATTCTCTATGAAACCAGTGTGGACACACATCATTATGTATTTGTCAAAACCCGCAGAACCATACAACACAAAGAGTGAATCTCAATGTAAACTATGTCCTATAGTTAATAATAATGGGTCAATACGGGCCTATCAAATGTAACAATTATACCCCACTAATGCAAGATAGTAATAACAGGGGAAATGGGGTGTGTGTGTGGGGGAGGTCGGAAGATGGGGGGACTGAATACATAGAACTGTATGTACTATCTGCTTAATTATTCTGTAAATCTAAAACTGTACTAAAAAACTAAAGTTTATTAATTACTTTTTAAAAAAAACTTTAAGAGATTTCACATCGAAAGAAAAAAAAGAGGCAAATGTGGTGAGAATTAAAATTTTTAAGAGAGCAAGCAGGGTGATCCTGGAAGCTTGCTTGTAAACTATACAGCCAGTTTTGCTACCCAAGCCCCTGTTCCCTTACAGAATCCCTCACCTACACAGTAAATCCACACCACCTTCCCTCAGCTGTGGTAGCGCCGGACCTGTTGGATTTGTACAACGAACTGCCTTAGAAGAAAGACAGAACCAAAATCTTCATCACTTCTTAGTTTGCTAAATTGTCTCATGAAAATGAAATTGGGCTTGTCTGGTAAATTTGAAAAAGCAACATCATGACTTTTTTTCAGCAGGAAAAAAAGGCTTTTCTCTGGCCGAACTTTTCTCAACCAACTGTAATGTTGGTTTTCTGGTCTGATTGTTAATTCTCCCTAATTACGTAGAAGGCC
Source organism: Leucopleurus acutus (assembly GCF_964270905.1). Taxonomy (NCBI): domain Eukaryota; kingdom Metazoa; phylum Chordata; class Mammalia; order Artiodactyla; family Delphinidae; genus Leucopleurus; species Leucopleurus acutus. The sequence continues at coordinate 54,950,065 of NC_139143.1, forward strand.
CCTTAAATTTGCTTTGGTGATTTTCCTCTTCTGAGTAACTCCATGAGGCAGTCAGCCCACCTTTCATATCATAAGAAGGCTTCTTCTTTTTTCTTTTTAAAAAATGGCTCCTTCACTTCGGAATAATTTCTGCTTGTGATCATAATGGTTAATTCCAATCAGTTGCTCTTTTGGCTTTGAGTGAGGTGCTTGCTTTAAATCTCTCTGAGCTAGTCCAGCACTGGACCTTTAAACCTGGATTAATCCCCTTGACTTCTAAATCCTTTTGCTTTGGGGGCTGAAATCTGGTTCCATAACCTCTTGAATCACCAGTGTTTGCTTTGAAAGTTCGCACTTTCTATTTAAATGGCAAGAACGATGGGAAATGAGCCTTACAGAGCTGAACGTACTGATTTCAATGATCACCTCTAATCCACACCTTTCCTCTTAAATAATGTGAGGTTTTCTTCTCTTAATTAGAAAGAGCCAGAGATTATCTACACAAAACTGGAAGGTTTATTGTCATTGGTGGGATTGTGTCTCCTGTCCATGACTCCTATGGAAAACAGGTGAGTTCCTCCTTTGCCCCTCTCCTCCCTAACCCCCCTTCCTGACCCGATGGTTCCTCTGATGTAAAACTGCTCCACTGCCATCTATGATTCCTGGAAACGCAAAACACCCATTAGCAGGTGTCCTGCTTCCCATCTCTGGACCACAGTCAGACCTGAGCGAATGGGGGTTGGGCAGCAGCTGGGAGGAACAGCTGCCGGCGACCAGGCCCGGTCAGAACTCATCCATGCCATGTGACTCGGCACGGATGCCAAACTAGGGGCTGGTTATGGGCTGGGCAATCTTTCCTGGGATTTTAGGAGAAAAAGGCCTGTGCCTCCTATAATCAGATTTAAAATTCATTTCCCTGCCCCTCCCTCCCTGTCACACATCCCAGAAAATCTAGAAGCCCTCCCAGACCTCAACCCCCTCCCCCAGATACAACTTGGTGGGCTCTGGGGAAGTGACCCAGCCAGATGGACCCGGGAAACAAGGCAACACTCACCACGTTAAGTCTCCTCTCTGTGCTGGGTACACACTGGCTTCTTCATCAGTGGAGGCTCACCTCTGACCCTGATGGGGGAGGAGAGTATACTGCACACACCCTCCATTCTTTCCCTCCCACCCACCCTGCCACTCTACGCTTGTGTGTAGCAGGGGGACATGTGGAGGGGTCACACCTTCATTCTCTGTCAGCACTGAAAAATGCTGCACTTTTATAATGGGCTGGCTTGGGATGGAGTCTTAGGGAGTCTGTGGGGAGCAGAGTGAGCCTCCCAACAACTGCTCTGTTGCTTCCCAGGGCCTTGTGTCGAGCCGGCACCGTCTCATCATGTGTCAGCTGGCCGTCCAGAATTCCGACTGGATCAGGTAGGGCTGGCCTGATGATGCCAGAGGTGGGTGGCCCAGGGACACCCTGGGAATGGGTGGAGAAAAGGAAGAGTCCCCACAGGAGTGGGGAGACCAGGGGAGAGATTAATCGCATGCAGGCTATAATAACGTAAGCATTCTGGGGTGGCCTGATGACTTTATTTTTTAACCAATTTATACAGCCTGGGGAACTAAAGAGGGAGATTTTGGTGTTTCATCTGCTCTGGCACGTTTGGATTCAGGAGTATGCTCAGAGCTTCCACAAACATCATTGGGATTGGGGTGAGGCGGGGCCAGAAAATCCGAGATGCCTTTCCACTTCCATCCGTACTCACTTCCATGAGCTGTCACTACCTTTCAGGGAAGGTCCCCCGGCTTTGGCTATTTTCCATTCCTGTTCAGGCTTCCTAGGGTCCCACGATGACAGTGGGACAGAGGTGTGGGGCGGGGTGGGGGGGGGGCAGGTCCAAGCGCTCACAGCCTTTCCCTCAGACGGTCCCTGCACAGTTCTAAGATGGCAGACACCATTATCCACTGTGCTTGCAGTGTAATTAAAGCAAACCTCCACTAATTATGCTAATTATGCCCCCCAAAGCTCCTACAGTTATAATTTGCATGAGAAGATGATGTTTTTTAAAAAAATAACAATACACCATTTGTATTGTGTTCCCCCCCACCCCAGCCCGTGGAAAAATAAGCAGCACCTAGAGGTTTCCAGGAAAGGGGAGAAATGAAGGGCCGCTGACCTCAGAATGAGGGATGCAGAGAGTTAGCGGAGAAGAGATGGGGTGGGTGGAAATGGGAGCAGTGAAGGAAAGCAACAATAACAATTGAATAGTGATCCGTGCCATTTGTGCGCAGTGATTTGTGTGAGCAGTGCATGCCCTTTACAGACTTTCTCATCCCCTCCCTCCCCCCCGAGACAGAGGTGAGGTTGGAAGACAGCTCAGGAGAAGTCAAGGAGTTTGAGAGGGAACAGCACATCTGTGGTCAAGTCAGGGTAGAAGCGGAGCCTCTTAGCACGGCACCTCATGATCTCCGGGGAAAATGGGGTCCAGTGGGGGAAATACTGAACAGGAGACTGTTACTGCTTGTATGTGGTTAGAAGATTCTGAAATAACTCCCTTATTCATTCAACAAATATTCACTGAGCACTTACTGCCTGCCCTGCACTGCTCCAGGCCCTGGCAAAATCAGAATTCCGCGAATTGAGGTCACCAGAGAGGCTTGGAGATAGCTCTAGAGATGGGGATGGGTGCGCAGAGTCCCTGGACATGGGGGAGCCTGTTTAGCCAGGTCAGGTGTCTGCCCATCTCAGGGGGGAGGGTGGTCAGGGATCTGGGGGCTCAGGGCAAGCTGGGTCGCTAAGTGTCTTCAGTTCACGAGATCTCATCTCTGGGAACCTTAGGTGTGCTGTGAGGTGGGGCTAGGGAGGGAATGCTCAACTGCTAAGGATGTGTTTGAGGAACGTCCCAATTTAGCAGCTCATTAAGTTGGTAATTAAGCCCGAGTGCTGCATCCGTCAGGGGCTGGACCCCTGCTCACTTCACATCCTGTGTGCAGCAGGGGTTGGCCAGTCTGCGGGGCTGTACGTTCCGGTCTGGCTGCCGTGCCCACCTCCAAGCCCACAGGGCACCCCGCTGCACAGGGAGTCAGACATGGGCAGATTCCCCAGTTCAGGTAACTGCAGTCACCACTTGATGAGGGCCTGGCTCATTTCATTCTTATCACAGTCCTATAAGGTCCAGAGGAGAATTCCCATTTTGCAGGTAAGAATAAGAGCAAGACACTATACTAAGCACTTTGCATAGAAAACTCATTGACCCCTTCTAATAACCCCGCAAGAGAGTCATTATTGTTATTCCCATTTTACAGATGGGAAAGTGAGCACCAAAAAATCTCATAACTTTCCCAAAGCCCCACAGTTGGGAAGGTCTGGTGCTGATATTAAACCTGGCCAGACCAGTACCAGCAACTGTTCATGTAAGCCTGTGTCAAACTCCTCTCATTTTACAGTGGGGAAACTGAGGCTCAGGAAGGTGTTTCAAGCCCATGTTTTACCTGATTCGAGGTCTAAGTACTTGGTATGACCAGGTCTGCTAAGCTTTTTGAGCCATGTCATTGGAAGGAACCAATAAGCAAAGAGTGTGAGAATGGAAACCAAGGGAAACATCTTTCCTATTGTCAGGGTGGACCCATGGGAGTGCTATCAGGACACCTGGCAGACAACCTGCAGCGTCCTCGAACACCATCGGGACCTCATGAAGGTAAGCTGGGCCAGGCTTAGGGTTGGGTGGACCACGGAAGCCGGGCAGGCCAGGGAAAGGATGCTGCTGGCCTACTGACCTGTTGTTTCCTGCTTCTCCGCCAGCGGTGGGGGAGACCAGGCTCTGAGCAGCACCACGGAGGGCAGTGAATTAGGGACCCAGAGCAGCGCCAGAGGCTGCTTCCTGCCTTGTCCCCCTCCTCGATATGACTTGGGGCAGTTTTCATCTTCTGGCAGTATGTTCAAGGTGGGATTCAGGAGACCACAGCTGGAAAGCTTCAGAAAGTGAGGAGAGAAGGAGAAGTGAGCAAAGAAAGGAGGAGAGAAGGGCACTGGGCAAAGTTACAAGCAGCCAGGTTCTCCTGCCACACCTCCTGGGGACCCATTGGTCCTCTTACCCCAGCGTAGGTTGCCGCTACTGCCGTACTTCATACCCGCAGGCATCGTACTGTCATGCACACTCATTCCTCCTCACAGGAGTCCACGGGCAGACAGTGTTCTCATCTCTGTGTTTTTTTTTGTTTGTTTTTTTTTTTTGCGGTACATGGGCCTTTCACTGTTGTGGCCTCTCCCGCTGCGGAGCACAGGCTCCGGACGCGCAGGCTCAGCGGCCATGGCTCACGGGCCCAGCCACTCCGCGGCATGTGGGATCTTCCCAGACCGGGCCACGAACCCGTGTCCCCTGCATCGGCAGGCGGACTCCCAACCACTGCGCCACCAGGGAAGCCCTCATCTCTGTTTTATTTGTGGGTAAAAGGGAGCACAGAGAGGTGAACCAGGGTATCTGAGGACACACAGTGACTGCCTAGCCCACACAGATGGCTGCCTAGGGCTTGTGGCCGTGTGCAGTGACGAGGAGCTGGTTGCTAGGTAAGCACAGGTTCCTCGCCAGCCAGCAGCACCAGTCAGCGTGTGCAGAAAGCGCCCTTCACAGGTCGATGGCAACCCATCGACTCCCACCGTGCGGGGGTGAAAAGCGGTGCCGTCAATAGCAAGAAGCCTGACCCACCGAGACGAGCCGCAATCCATCCTCCTTGCCTCCGCTGACCCTGATGCACAGCCCTCCCCAGCCCCAAACAAGGATCAGAATGGTATCGTCCTGACACAGGGGCCGCCTCCATCGCATCTGTGTTTGCTGTCAGAGGGGCCTTTCAGAATCTTCTCCTTGGGGAGCTGCCAGCAGCCCCAATGCCCCCACTCTCCACCTGCTGTGCACAGTGCTTTGTTTGAACAGATGTGGAATTCTAGGGCTGCAGACCATCTGGGGAGTCAAGAGCAAGAGCAGTGGAGAGGACTAACTGGCTGTTGCTTCATCTAATAAGCTCTTCCCCCATGGAATTGAAGAAAACCCATCTCCTTGCTTTCTGCTTTCAGAACCCTTCACACACATTCCGAGTCTTCCCTGGTCCCTTTGGAAGGACTCTGATGTAGGGTGGCCCTCGCTTGCTCCTCTGGGCTTGTCTCAACAACAGCAGTAATAAAAGACATCCCATCTTACTGCATAAGGATGTATCCGTCAGGAGACGCTAAGATTCGCAGACATCCTTTAAATCTCAGTGGCTTCACACTGGCGGCCTGTGCACCTTCTCTTCACCCAGGAGCCTCAGGCTGCATGATGGAAGGGAGGAATCAGGGGCCCTGCAGGCATGCCTGAGCCCTGGCTCTACCGGCCAGAAAGCCTGGCTGCTGTTTTGCTGTCTAAATGTCTGGGCTTCCCGAGCCCTCCCTCTGTTACTCAGGCCCGGAAGCATGAGTCTGGGCCTGAGATGCTTGGCCAACGCTGTTGCAGTGATGCTCACAGGCCGGCAAAGAATGCCAGTCCCGATGGCCCCCCGCCTTAGAGTGGGAGCTTGGAGCTGCTTGTTAACTCCCAGTCTCCCCGGTCCCAGCATCAGGCCGGTGTTCCTGGCATGGAGAGTGGACCTGTTGGAGAGAGAGAGACACGGGGCTTCATAGGTGATGCAAGGCTTTGAGAATGTGGGAGCCTACGGAGGGCAGAGCGGGGCAGGTGGCCAGCACTTTTCTTCTCCAGCATAGAGCAAGTCGAATGGGACAAATGATGCATGCGGCAAGAAGAAGAAAATCCTCAGCTACCAGACCGGTTATTTAATGAGAATGTGGCGTGTTCTTTTCTGGATGTGAAATCATAATAAAAAGGAGGCAGACTGTCCCTTCCACCCCACCAGCCACAGCCGGACAGAGAATCCCACAAAGCAGGCTGAGAAGATGCTGTGGTCCCCAACCTCAGCCGGCTCCCAGCTGTGGCTGCTTGCTGTCGTGACCATCTCCTGTCAGGAACATCGCAGAAGTGACAGGTCACCCCACAAGACAAACGCCTGCCCTTCCAGGGCTCGGAAGGACTCACGTTCTGCTCTGCCTGCACGGTGGTGTGCGGAAGATGCCTTTGGAGGGTCACCCCAGTCCTGGGACTTGGTGTCCTCTGGCAGCTGGACTCAATAATCCAGAAAGGGTGGTGGGCCAGGGATTGAGGGGAAGCTGGCTTTCAGGGAAGGGACCTTGAATAAGCAACAGCCCTATGAAGCTAAACAGATTGAAAATTCACGCTTTGTTTCTCTGTTGCCCAATAGTTCCACTCCCCGCGGGCAAGGGGGGTTGCTTCTGGGTCAGCTGTGAAGAATGCTGCGTTATCAGCTCTGTGTTTTCTGTAGCGCTAGAGAGGAGCAGCAGGCCAGATAACACAGGACAATGGATAACACACATAGAATTTCCGATTGGCTCTGGAATGTGTATTCACCCTCTGAGCAGGCGCGAGAGTTCCCAGAACGCCGCCCTCTTCCTGCAGCACAAACACACCCTGCTCCGCCTGGCACTGCTCCCCAGCTTGACCCTGTCATTGGCGTCTCTGGCCTGGAGAGGCGGCAGGTGGTGATAGCGCCTGGTGTTTGCACGACCTTTCCCAAGCTTGCACAGCCCTTTTGCAGACATGACCTCATTTGAGCCCCACGAAGCAGGCAGGGAGGGCAGGCATGCATGTTCCACAGAAGGTCACAGCATGTACGAAGTTCCTGCCAGGAGCCAGATGCTCTAAAGGCGCTCTGTGTATGCTCGCTCGTGTAGTCCTGCTGCAGCCCAGAAGGGCGGCTCTTTTGCCTCTCTATGTTAGGCTCTTGAGCTGAGGTTCCAGAGCAGGTAACTATCCAAGGTCTCACAGCCAGAAGGGGGCAGAGCTCAAACTTGACCCCAGGTCTGTGAAACAACACATCCCACGCGTTTCTCACCTCCTGCTAGCCTAGTGTGGTCACAGGGTGTGGCTGGATCTAGAACCCACCTCCAGTCCTCTTTCTCAGTTCCAGGACACCTCACCATGATGCACAAGCAGATGAGCGTTTGGAGATAACTGGGAAAGGCTTTCATAAGTCTCCTGGGCTAACGACACTGACTCTGCCCTTCTTCCTTCCCCAGCGGGTGACTGGCTGCATCCTCTCCAACGTCAACACACCCTCCATGACGCCTGTGATTGGACAGCCCCAAAATGAGACCTCCCAGCCCATTTACCAGAACAGCAATGTGCCCACCAAGCCCACTGCAGGTAGGGGAACATTGGCGTAGAGCAGTGGCTCTCAAACTTCAGAATCGCCTGGAGGGCTCGTTAAAATCCAGATTGCTATGCGCTGCCCCAGAATTTGATTCAGTGGGTCTGGAAGAAGGAAGAGAATTTGCATTTTTAAAAAGTCAATGCTGATGCTCTGGTCCAGGGACCATACTTTGAGAATTCTTAATGTAGCACATCAGAGAGAAATAGTCACAATAATAGAGACAGGAGCAGAGACAGAGAGAGACAGGGGTGATGGTGTGCATTTTAATATAAATATGATTGCCTTAAGTGGGAATTAAAGACAAAAGGCAGCATTTTTCTCTGCCTTTTCTAAGGAGGTTGAGGATCTTGCCAAGGTCACACAGGAAGGAAGTAGCAGGGCCAGGAGTCAAACCCAGACAGTCTGCAGCCAGAGTCCCACACTCTTAGCCGTCCCTTCACTGACAAAGAGCAGGGGTCCCCCAACATTTACCCAGCACCTAGTACTATATGCTTGCACGGTGCTCAGTGCTTTACACGGGTTCTCATTTAATGCGGTAGTTCTGTGATATAGATATTATATTCCCATTTACAAAGAGAAAACTGAGCTTCAGAGAAGGTGAGTGATTTGCCTAAGGTCACACAGCTCAACAGTGGAAGAGCCAGAATTCATATTCAGGACTGTCTGATTCCAAGGTCCATGTTCTTCCTAATATTTTCTTCCAGGCCAATTGCAAGAGACAGATCCTGGTATTACTTTTCAAGCCTAGAGACCATAATCTATTTGGTTATCAGTCTATCATAAATAGGGTAATTCACAAGGATGAGCCAGAATTTCATAGTTTGCATAGAGCTACGTCTGGGGGCTCAGAAAACGTCTCTGGATTAGAGCTCAGAAAGATCACTGAAAACCAGATCCTTCTCAGCCAAAGTAGGATGTCTGATTATTCTAAACACCATCTGAAAGGGAAGGAAGGCCTTTGCCCAGCAGAAATTACTCCAAATGAGTTCTTCGCCACAGGCTGAATCTCTGTGGATTTGGGTGTTACTGTTTAGTGTTGCGGGTGGCTGAGGAAATGCACATGATATTAAAAAACGAAAAATGCAAACAGGGCACAGGCCCTCTAAATGTAGACTGTGATCCAATTTATGTTACGTAGACATATCTGCATTAATACACATAATAAAAATGGAAGAAAATAAAAAATATATGCATACTTTAGTGGTGGTTATCTCTAGCAGTGGAATTATGGGTGCTTTCTATTTTCCTTTTTATATATATTCCTCTTCCATATTTTCCAATTTTTCAACAGTGTAATAAACACGACCAGAAAATAGATTCCCATCTAGGGCTCAGAATGCTTGTGCCTTGGACTGGGAATGAGAAGAGGGAATTTGGGCTGTCATATTTCTGTTCTTTCTTTCCACCCTCCTACTGCCTCCATGACCCAACCCCTGCCCCTCCAGTGCAGCCCCACTGTTTACAGTGGCCCAAATGTGGGACTGACGCGAGTGTGAGTTGTGAGTGGTTCTCTCCATCTGTCCCTGTCTGTCTTGCTCTCGCTCCCATAGCCAAGATCCTGGGAAAGGTGGGAGAAAGCCTAAGCCGGATCTGCTGTGTCCGCCCACCGGTGGAGCGCTTCACCTTTGTGGGTAAGGGAGCAAGGACCTTCTTTACCAATCCCGCCTCTTTTCTTTCCCTCCTCCCTTTGTTCACTCACCGGACAAGCCCCAGCACCTGCTGTAGGATGAGCATCTATAGAGCAAGAATTGGGAGAGAAGAGAGGATGTTACCAGGCCTGCGGGCCAAGGTGTGATGGGAGCCCAGAGGCGTGATCATCCTGGCTCAGGGATCCTGGAGACCTTTTCCACTCCTCTCCCCTCCTTGGGCTGTTCTGGCCCTTCCCTCTAGAGAAGGTGTCCATCCGCCTGAGAGTTCTCAGAGGCCCAGCATCCTCCCTCAGGTCCTCCCAGCTCTGGCAGTGTCAGCACTCCTGCTGAGAGGCTAAGAACACACAAGCCCTTTCCTTAATTTTCTCCATTTTTTTGCTGCTCCCCTAAGGACTCAGCATAGATAAGAATAGCTGTCTCTGGGGCTCTTTCTCCTACAAACCCCAAATTCGGCTCTGCAGAGGAGCTGAAGGTCTAGCCCCCATTCCTTTGACTCTTTGGGGCTGACTTCTGCCATTTCTCAGATTTCCACTTTCCAACCTGGAATAGGAACTAAGAGGGATGGTTGAGGAGGCAGGGGGCCAGGATGGCATCTCCACGGTGCTCTGCACGCCGTGTGCCCCGTGTGGGCGTGCACACTCAGAGCACATGGTAAAGCCTCTGTCCTTCACTTCTTTCCCGGGCTCTCCATTCTGCCACGTGAAAAATCTCAGCATACTCAATTTTGCTTGTTCTTTGAACCAGAACGCTGAACGGGAGAGGGCCGCCTCCGTGTGACACTACAGGCTGTCACCCTAGGTTCAAGGAAGTTGCTCTTGTGGCCAGCCTCCCCTAAATACAGAAGGAAACAAAGGGCGCTCAGCATGAGCACGTGTGTGTCCGTCATTGGCAACCCAGCCAGGCTGTCCATTACTGAAAGTCCCAGAACAGTGAATCCTGCCTCTGGAGCCTGAGGAGATGCTCCCTCTCCTTTTTAAGCTGGACGGTGCTCTCCGTTTATGCTACTCAGATGTCCCTACTCCCACCCAATCACCCCATCCTGGGTTCTCCCTCTGCGGAGTCTCTTGTACAGAACGCGCATCAGGTACCCGGAAGTTGGTTCCCTGATGCTTCTGCATTTCCTCTTTCCTCCCTAGATGAGAATGCCAATCTGGGCACAGTGATGCGGTACGAGGAGATTGGTGAGTGGGGCTGGGCAAGTGGGAACATTTGGAGCCACCGGCCTCCACCACGGGCAAAGTGCGGGAGGGGAGAGCCTTGCAAACCCTGGGTGGTGTTTGCAGCAGGGTCTGCTCTTAGAGGGATAATTGATTGTTCCCAAGCTAAGATCATATTCTTAGTTATCTCTCCTTTAACATCTCCATACTAGATTCAGGCAGGTTCCCAGGAGGTAGGATGGGACCAGTTGGCAATTTTCCCTTCAGAGCCTCTTCTCCCTCATTCAGAAGTCATGGAAGTTGAGTTCATTGCCAGCCAGAGAGACTCTTCTCTTGCCCAGAGCACTGTGCCTGCGGCAGAAGAGCTCCCCTACCTTCCTCAGCAGAGGATTCCGGCATTTGGAGGATGAGGAGAGACGGGGCAGAAAGCCACACCTGTGACCTCCCCCGCAGCCTTGAGTAGAGACTAAGGCCCCGACTGTGTGTGAGGGCAGTGAAGGCCCCGGGCCAGAGCAGGTGGAGGGTGGTTACACGGAGCTGTCAGGATGGGAAGGAGCTAACCCCCCATAGAAGTGAGCTGAGTCCTGGGCAACCCTAGGAAACAAACCAGGAAACAGATCTTTCCAAGGTTCCTGAATAAGTTAGAGACACAAGTATCTGAAGCCGGGTAAAGGGCAGACAGCAAGAGTGGAGCTGGAGCTGATGCAGCTACCAGGTGACAAGGAGGGTCAGTGACAGTTGGAATGCTTGAAATTCTAGGATGAGGGGCAGCCTGGTGTCCAGCTGACACGCTTAATCTTCCACTCGAGCTGCAGAGATGCTCCAGGCACCCCCTCCTAGAGATGGAGGTTTGGGGCTGCATCTGGGCACTGGGTTCTCCCAGGAGGCCCAGCAGATGTGATGTCATTTCAAGGAACTTCTCTGGGGCCTGTCCCCTGATCCCAGGCAGTGGTGCACCTGAGTCGGTTCGTATTTATTCGCTAGGGCCATTTGTAAAATTTTCAGGGATCTTACCAACCAGTGGTTAAACGCAGTCTATACTAAAAATTAAATTACATTAAGTAACAGTTAAATACATTGTATTCAAAACAAGTATTAAGTACTCAAAACTCCTCACTTCCCAGTTCTTTTATCAAGTTTTAATAGGCTTTATTTACCAGCACATGGCTGTCTGAGGACCACAGGAAAGGGCGCCTGCCTTTCTGGACGCTTCCCAAAGCCAGGAGGAAGAAGCATGCAACCCCAGGTTCCACAGCCCCAAACACCCCAAAGCCCTGCACTCCCCCTTCCCTGCGGTTCCACACCTGGCCAGGAACTACCTTCCCGGGGAGGAAGTCTTCTCGACCAGCCCAGCCGAGCTCAGAGCAGTCTTCAGACTTTCAGCTCTATTCCAATGTATATTTTCCTCCGACACCTTGTTCCAGGAAGAATGCATGGTGGCCCAGCTTCAGCTGGGATCTCTGCACCTTGCCAGCACCCAGGGCCCGTGTATCAGGCTGCCCGCCCTGGGGAGCTCCCCCTCCTACCGAGAGGCAATGCAATGGGTGTTTGTTTCCCCGGCCACGCTCCTAGCTCCTAGCACTCCACCTTTACCATCTCACTGCAGCCTTGCGAGGCGCAGGGCTAGTCTTGCTCCTCTTTTCAGAGAAAGGAAAGCTGAGTGCCCACAGCAGTCTGGATGGATTTGTGGCCTCGTGTGGTACAGGTGGCAGCTGCCTCAGTGCGCAGTGGGGAGTGGAAGGGGCTGCAGGGCCTGGGGCTTTGCATAACCCGGATTCCCGGGAGGAGAGTGTGGCAGGAGAGTGCTGATTCTGGCTCGCTGGATCCTGAACTGGGGAAGAAAGTTGGACCCAGAGGAGGTCCCAGGAAGGGAGCTTGCCTGGCCTCTAGACCACTGTGCTGTGAGGCCCTCTGGCTCACATGTCCCCTTTTTGAAATCCCCTTGCACGCGTCACGAGAAGGGAGAAGCCATTTCTCCTAGCTCACTTAGCACCTATGGCTCCATTTCCACTTTCTTAACAAGCTGACTGCTCCCGGGGCCTGCCCCAGACCCAAGGCTTAGGGGCTGAAAACACGCACCTTAGTCTCAGATGATAAACCTGAGAAACCACTGCTGCCCTCCAGCGGCCACACGTGGGATCCCAAGCCCTGCCAGGGCCTCTGGCCTGTGACACATCCATCTGTTCCAGTGCTGCAAGCAAAGGTGGAAACCCCGCGCTTTAACTTGATCTGCTCTGGCTTTAAAAATAATCCTACATTATTTTCAAGTGAGAAAGTGAGTCTCTGGCTTGGGAATAGAAAAGAGATTCATTTCCATGGCTGTAGAGCAGGGTTTCTCAACCATGGCACTGTTGACACTGGGGACCAGATGATCCTGTGTCATGCGGGCTGCTGTGTGCTGTGGAGACGGTTGAGTGGCATTCCTGCCCTCTAAGCACAGTGGCACACCCCTCTCTCCGGTCTTGACAACCAGAAAAGTCTCCAGACATCGCCAAATTCTGGAGACAAAATCGCCCCCAGTGGAGAATCACTGATGTAGAAGAAGCTGAGGACCAGCATGTCGTCCGGAGACCGCCAGCTAACTGAACTCTTAGGCCCACGGTTACAGAGCTTCAGCCTTTCAACAGAGAGCTGACCTGGAATTCTGGGTGGCTCCAAGCTGGAGACAGGGAACAACGGGATCCCAGAACGAGCCCAGTCTGGCTCCTCTCAGCCATCCGAAGGCTGGTGGCCTAACACAGAGGGAGGCACCATTGACCAGGGCCTCCATGCTGCAAGAGACAAGGCCACAATCACCATCCCGGACTGCCATCCCAGAGCACCCAGAAGGCTCTTAGACAGCCTGCCCACGTGGCCTCTGCGGTCAGCCTGTCTGTTGTTCACTCATTCAACACATCCTGAGCACCTACTGTGCACAGGTCGCTCTGCCAGGCCCTGGAGATATAAAGATCAACTAAGGTCCCTGCACATAAACAGACCATGAGACTACAGTGTGACGTGGAGGAGAGGGGAGAGGGGAGGCTGCAGGAATATTTAAGAGTTAAGACCCCAGGGCTCCATGGGGCTCCCTGAGTATGAGCTGCACTGACCTGGGACCGTGAGATGCTCTCACTGTCTGTCGCCAGCCCAGCAGCCTTCCACTCAGCCTGCAGCCAGGGCGAGCTCACCACCTGAAAGTTCTCGTCAGGTCCCTGAGCTAGCTACAGGGTCTGAGGCGGGCAGAGCTGCCGCCCAACTCTCGGCCTCAGGGTCCAGGGTGGCAGCGTTCTCTGGAAGGCTCAGAGTGGGGCTGTCTCACTGTTTCAGGCAAGATACCCACAGCCACAGCCTTTTGACGGAAAGGCCTGGGATGCCAGGGAACCAGATGCACCACCTGAATCCCAGCCCAGGTGGAAGTCTCTCCCCACGTGGTTCTGAGAATCCCAGGATTCTTTTTCCCCCTGCTACTCAGTGTTCATGCCCCGGTCAGTTTGTTGCCTGTTTTAAATGACAGTGGCCTCACTGGGGTAATTCAGAGTGAGCTTAATGAGGGAAGAAAAACAAATGACAAGCAAGAAGTAAGCCTGGGAGTCAGGAAAGTGGGGGGCAGCCTCACTCCTCAAGCCCTTTGCTGAGGACACTGGCCATGTAAAGAGAGGACATCCGATGAGCTGAGCTAGCTGATGAATTGAGGGTGCACTCGGTGTCCCCTGCCCCCCATCACATCGGGTGCTTGTGACGAGACAAACCCCAGATAATGCACAGCAGCGGAGGAACCAAACTCCACGGGCACTTCGGTTTGATACGGAGCAAAGGAGAGACCCTTAGACCTCACACTAGGCATGTAGCTGGCTCAGTCTCTGTTTGGGTGACCAGCCATCCTGGCTTAGCATGGAAACCCATCCTGGAAACCCCTCAGTACCAGCAAACCAGGACAATTAGTCTCCCTCTCTGCTGCATTCGTCCTGCAGGGAATGAGGGTGGTCTGTAAATGAGCCTGGGGGAGGCGTGAGCAGAGGTGCCTGGAAGAACTGGGCTCTGGAGCCCCAAGGATGGGACACTTCTGTGTTCAGCGGGGGAAGAAGGCTGAGACTTGAATGTTTCCCAGGCCTCCACTCACTCCCTTTTCTAACTTTGTTCCCCCTCCTCAGAGCTGCGGATCTTGCTGCTGTGTGGCAGTGACCTCCTGGAGTCTTTCTGCATCCCAGGGCTCTGGAATGAGGCAGATGTGAGTAGCAAGGTTATGGCCTGTGCACAGCTGGCGTGGGGATGGATGGGGAGGGACTACTCGACTTTGACCTGTAGACTTCCCTCCTCACACAGGAGGGCAATGGACAACCCATTCACATCATCATGGAATAAAATTCTCAAAGCAGCTCTACTCCAGTAAAAATTAGTTTAAAAAATTAAATTAGGGCTTCCCTGGTGGCGCAGTGGTTGAGAGTCCGCCTGCCGATGCAGGGGACGCGGGTTCGTGCCCCGGTCCGGGAAGATCCCACATGCCGCGGAGCGGCTGGGCCCGTGAGCCATGGCCGCTGGCCCTGCGCATCCGGAGCCTGTGCTCCGCAACGGGAGAGGCCACAACAGTGAGAGGCCCGCGTACCGAAAAAAAAAAATTAAATTAAAAAAAAGAAAATTCTCACCTACCCCAGCTTTATCTCGTCCTGTATTTTTATACTCACTCCTCCTCAGGATTGCTCCTGGAAAGCCCCTGGGAAAAAAAGCAATCTGAGTCATAGAATACCTTCTCCATGTAGTGCTTGGAGGGTGTGTGCTGGTGGGGAAAGATGGGGGAGGGAGACTTTTTAAAAAAGTCTTTTTTAAAAGACTTTGCCTTCTTGAAATTATTGTGTGTTTTGTTTTCCTTTGATTCTTTTGAAGAGGTGGTAAATACCACCCTAGAATTCCCTTAACAAGAGAAAAGGGGTCAAGAGGGGAGAAGTTAATAGCAAAAGGTCAGTAGGATCCTTCTGGCAATTGACTTGGGATAGAGGGAACTAGGAAGTTAAACTTATACCATTCAGAAGCTCATTGGACATCTTTTGTACCAGATCTGACAGAGATGGTCTTAAACTAGCTAATTCATGAGTTACTCACCCTTCAGACGTACATTCATTTTTGTTCTTTCATTAATTCATTCATCTGATAGCCAGAGCTAATCCTAGCTCCCAAACCCATAGCCCTTTGAAAGTTGGATTCTCAGGGCAGATATTCTAGACCTAGTACTTTTTCATTACTTACTGTGTGACCCCATGCAAATCACTCAACTCCTTTGGGCCTTGGTTGTTTTTCAAAAATCTATAGAATGTTATCTATAGCATTCTGAGATTTTTAAAGAAATAACCAATCCAGTCCCTGCCCCCAAGTATCAGGTACCACCTGGTACCAAGTATTACCACCTGGTAAGATGTCTGCATATGAAAATTTTTCATGTACATATATGTCTCTGAAGAGAGAGAGAAATAGAGAACCTTCAGGGTTAAACTCAAGATTCTAGTTCTGCTCCAACACAGCTCATGCCAAAATATATTCTGAGCATCAGTTTTTCCCATCTCTAAAATGGGCATCATGACAGTACCCATCTCATAGGGTTTGGGGAGAATTAAGTGAGATTATCCACGTAAAGTGCCCAGCCTAGCACCTGACACACAGTGACATACAACAACTGTTAATAAGTGAATTTACCTAAATAGACACATAGATAAACACATAAATATTCAAGGTGAAGGGCATAGATGCTAACCTGCTGTGGGATAACCAAGAGGGGAGGCATAGTTTCAGGGAAGCAGATTATACTGTGTAGTCCTTTCCTCTCTACCCCTGCACAATTTCCTGCAGGTGAAAAATGAAACCTCTTTTTGGTTCTGGATTAAGTGGCTTAATTAACTTTTACTTTCCTCTCTACTTTACAAGTTGCTTTTAAAGGAAAAAGTAATGCGGGAGAAATTCTGTACAAGATTTCAGCAAAGCTCTTTCAAGAATCCAGGCAAATCCGGGCAGTTGCCTGAGGCCCCATCCCATGGGGAGGCCCTGGCAGCTGGGGAGCGATTTTAGAGGGATGAAATTGACAGGGGCAGCAGCCTGAAAGGCCACTGCCTGAACAGGACGTCTCTAGGGCCTCTTTGCTAAGTGTGACTCTCAAGGGCAGACCCCGCTTTCTGGAGCCTGAAATTGACACAACTGGGGGCCCTTGAAGCACGGCCAGTTCCTCTGTGTTCCTCCCAGAGAGAAGGCTGACTGCAGGGCCTCTAATTTCTCTCCGACATGGCTGCTCCTGACGTTGTCAGATCCCACATTCAGAGAACCAGGAAAAAGAGCCCCAGGTCACTCCTCTTCCAGTTGGTCCCTGATGTTGAAATGACGTGTTGGTTACAAGAAAAGAATTGAAAAACTGGTAGCTGTGGATTTAACTGGGGCTGGAGATGGAGTGAGACCCTCATCTGTTCAACCATGTTCCCACCCGACGGGTCATCCTGGAGATGGGAGCACCCAGCCTGGCTGCTCCCAGAGGCACAGCAATTCCAAACCAGCAGGGACCCCACATCTGTCCTGTTCAGGGTGCTGAGAATTTCAGTCCACAGCACAGGCAGAAGGGGGACTGGGTGAAGCAGACCCTCAGGGCTCACTCCAGATGGTTTTCTAGAGCCTAGAGCTCTACCTCCCCAGCCCCACCCAACCAATTGCTCAGTTCCCTGATTCAACCGACAGTGAATCTGTGGGGTCCTTAGAATCATGACAGCCGAGGTAGAGGCAAAAAAAAAAATCAAAATCAAGGAGCTGTTTCCTTATGTAAAAGTGTGAATTTCAGGCCACAACAGAGGTGTGCCAGAAATATCACAATTTATTTAAATCACATGAAAATTCAACTCCAAATCGCCATCCCACAGGGATGATGGAAAGTTAATCTCATTCATTACTGACTAGCAGAACCTGAGAGGCTCTCGTGGGCTCTGAACGTGAACATCAGTTCATCAGGGTCGCCGCAGACGTCTTCCCTATTGGGGCCTTCGCGGTCCAGTGAGGTGGATGGCAACCTGCTCCAGGCCCACCTGGGCCGTGTGACTCCTGGCTGAGCCTGGAAGGCCCCGTGCTGGGCCCAACCCACCTATGATCCTGGCGCTATTTTCTTCTGAGGCTTTGCCCTTAGGGCGCTGTCTGGGAGGGAGGAGGGGGTGGGCTTCACAGCTCTCTAACTTCTTTCTAGTGTGGGAGGGGGGCAGCTGAACCTCTTCTTTCTATTCTGAAGCTATCTCCCCTATTTTCTCTCCCCTCCTCTGGACATCTAGGGAAATCTCTTCAGTGGTTTAAAGCCATTGACTTCAAAACGTACTATTTTCTGCCCTGAAAAGTCCTCTCATAAAGGGTCTGGTTCTCTGCTAGAAATAGGGTGGGGATTGGGCAAAGGCATATATAGGGAACATGAAACTAGTTAGTAACTCAGTGAATTATCCCACTGTCCGTATTTGGGGAAAGTTGGAGCTCAGGGTCTAGAAAAGGAAGGTCTTTCTTTCAAGACTGGCACAGGGTGAGCCCTGCTTATTCTAATAGAAAGTTCTAGCCTCTGGAGTTTGCCTGGAAGCGGCCCGTTTCAGGGATCTCTGTTCCTAACCATGAGATTACCAGGGATCAGGTATGTGAGACCCACTTCTGTCCCAGGTTTCATTCATTTATTCAACCCTTTATCAGAACACATTACTTCTTATCACCTGGTGTCCCAAGTGATACTTGCTGGCCACAGACCTGTGCTCAGTGACCATGAACCTGAAGCCTTGAATCTGCCAATGATGGGACAGGAGGGTGGGGAAGAGAACCAAGTTTCTTGGAAAAGTCCTAGACCCTTGCTCTGCATTCCAGTCTCTCCAGAATCCTCAGGAACAAACCAAGAGAGAAGCCACTAGTTCAGACAGGTCTGGGAGACATAGAAGCCCCACCATCCTTCTGTAAAGAGAGCTCAGTGGGGACCGTGGAGCAGCAATGCCCCACCCAGGCTGGAAAGCAGCTGGGACAGTCTGTTCTACAGTAGGGCTGCCAAGCCCTCTTTCGGCACAATCACAAACTCTCCGTTGAGTCAGTCTTGCTTTCTTTTGCTTTGGATTCCTGAACCTATGCTCTCCATCCAGAAATCTAATTACACAACTAAAGGAACAACCATCCCCACCCAAACACATCCCTTGGGCATTTCCCAACAGACACAAAAATCCATCAGCCCATAGTGAATTCTGACCTTCTCTGACCAATGACACACCCCTTCCCCTTACATTCTGTGGGGAGAAAATTCCATACATATTCATCATGTTTCTTTCTATGGAATACAAAAGAGTTACTTGTGTGGCCTGGCAGTTGGCATTTTCATTCTTGATTCCTGAGAGAGAGCAAGATCCAGTTTCCTGGACCAGCCTTTGGAGTTTGGGACCCAGTCCCTCTATCCCATCCCATTCCCAGACTTTTTATTAGAACTAGTTTCCCCCAGCAGACCTGATCTTTGCTATGCCGCATCCTGACACCAGCACCAAAGCACATATCCAGGCATGGACCGGGATCTATGGGAAGTCAAGGCCAAAGCCTAAAGGGTCAGCCATGGACAGATCTGTGAAACAGGAAACTCTTATCCTCACTCCCCGCCCCCAGACAAAACCCATCGTCTAGGGAATCTGATGCTGCCAGCTGCTTTGTCCATCATATTATAATGGAAGGCAGTCGGGCAATTAATTCTGATTCAAGCATTCTTTCGTTCAATCAATCTTTCAGCTGATACTGAGAGCCCAGTATGAATATAAGCACACTGTTTGTCCTTGCAGCACTTGCAATCTAAAAATATCTTACAGTTTTTATTCTATTAGTTCTTTATATTACATGAAATGAAACATATAAAAAGTTTAGAAGAGTTCTTGAACCTAGTAAGCAGTCAATAAATGTTGGCTGTTATTTATTCATTGGTTTTAAAATATTTATTGAGTACCTGCCATGGGCCAGACACCGTTCTAGGGCTGGAGGAACGGAGAAAACAGAATAGACAAAGTTCCCCACCATTGTGCACTGTGCTTTCTAATGGGGAGACACAATAAACACTTGGCTTGTTTCTCGTGGGTTATCTCAGTTAACCACCGGCACACTCCTGAAAGTGGAATCTCGGTTCCCATTTATACGTATGGAAACCAGGGCTCACATGGGTTGTGACTTGTCCAAGACCACTTCGCTATTAGCAGCAGAGCAGGACTTGGCATACATTCAGATCCCTAATCCAGATAAGACAGACAAGTGGGAAGAATGATGTGTAATTCATAGCAGACCACGAGGGAGGGGGTAGCACTTGAGCTGGGCTTTGAATAATGGGCAGGATTGGGTTAAGTGCCTGCAAAAAGAAGGGCTTTTGAGGTTGAGAGAAGGCTGTAAAAGGTCCAGTGGTGGGCATAAGACCTTTTGGGGAATTGGTTCTGGCTGGTTGAAATAGAAGGTTTATCTTGGTCCTTATCTGGGAGACTTGACTTTTCAGCAAGCAGGCAAAATCATTCAGTTTAATGATTAAATGTATTCCCTGCTTGAAAATGGTATTTGCATTTTAAATGAGCAAGGGTCAATATTTAACTCAAAGGAATGAAAACGCAAAGGTGGAACATCAAGCACCAGAGATGGGCCAATGAGGAAACGTTTTTCTTTTTCTTTCTTTTCGCACTTCTCCAAGCCCAACATTCCACAGGCTGGCTCTAATTGGCTGTGTTCTACGTTTTTCCAGCCAACCAGGCATGGGCTAACTGCTTCCTGCATCCACCAGCTATGGGAAAACAACCAAAGAAAATAAACAAAGGAAGAGCCTGGGGCACTAGCCACTCCAGAAGAAATCCCAGGGCTCCAGGATAAATGGAGCAAAGACAAACATTTGGTTTTTCAGGCTCAGATGGTTTTTATCAGACAGTCCAGCCCCAGCCAGGAAGCCCAATGGACACTTCCACCCCGGGGATTAGGTCTCCACACTGATAAGCCTGAGGCCGTGTTTCCAGCTCTGGGGAAGGCGGCTTCGGCCCTACCATGGGAGATAGGGTTCTCCTGTGAAAGGCACTGTTGGTTTGGTTTTCACGCTTTTGACTTGAGTCTGGAATTCCTTGCCTTCCCACACCCCCAGGCAGATTGGAAATGGGAGTGGGAATGATTTCCTCTGCGAAACCCCTCTAAAGGATCGTTCATTGATTTGCACTAACAGAGCCATCCTGGAAATGCGTTCCCACTCGGCCTTCCCTCCAGAGAGGAGCAGGGGTCAGAAGAAGGGTGGAGGATTCTTTCCCGAAATGGCTGGAGCATGTTTCAGAAGCTCCTCACCTACTGTTGTGTGGTTTCTGTTGGATGCCCTCTCCTTGCATCTTGTTTAACCTACTCAGAAGCACACAAAATTATATACTTTAGGGGGCGATGTAGAGTAATGAGCTGAGGACTTAGCTCGGGATAAGCCTGGAGAAAAAATAAGATAGACTACATTTTCACACCAAGGAATTTCAAGTCACTAAAATGGGAGTCTTAAAAATGGATCTAGAAGAGGCATACTGTGGTGGAAAGAGCCTTTAAAGCAGACCAGAGTGGGTTCAAATTCACTCGCTTGCTGTGCAGCTTGGACTAGTTACTACATCTCACTGAGTCTTGGTCTCCCCATCCATGAAATGAGAACTGAAGCACACATCTCAGAAGATGGTTGCTTCAAGGATTAAATGTATTAAGAAATAAAGCTGCTAGTACTGTGCCTGGTGCATAGCAGGTCCTCTAATAAATGGTGCTTCCGCTTCCTGCTGGTAGTCCCCTGTTCATCCCTGAATATCCTCATCTGGAGAAGAAGTACGAGTTGGCCTGAGTAACTCAGGTACTGTGCCTTGAGAAGAGAGGACTGTTTGAGGGAGACGGTCGGGATCCTGAACCCTGATCTCAGAATGATTCCATAGAGGGTCTTACCAGTTAGACTTGCCTGGGTAAGTCAGTGTAAATTGGATTCTGTCGCTAATGGAAGTCAAGCCCTCTGTTTAAAGCACTCTAATGGCTTCTCTTCACATTTGGAATGAAACCCCATCTTTATCGTGATCTGGTCCTTCTCTACTTCTCCCGCCTCTCTGTGCCCCAGTTCCACCTAGTTTCTTTATTTGAACACTTTTTCCCACCTCAGGGCCTTTGCACTAGCTGTGGCCACACTGGGAATGCTCTTTTCCCAGGTATCCCTATGTCTGGCCGGTTCCTGTCATTTAGGTTTTGGCTTAAAAGTCATTTTGTTTTATATTCAATATTGTACCAAGCTCCACCTGATGTTTTCTTATTTATGTATTTATTTGTTTACGATCTCTCCCTACTGGAGGTAAGCTCTGTGAGCACACTGCACTTGTCTGTCTCATTGGGCAACACCAGGACAGTGCCTGGTTCACCATATACACTCAATAAAAGTTTGTTGAATGAAAGAATGTAAGAGTACCTGGGAACAGCTTGGTTGGAGAAATTCAGCCTCCACGGTGAGATATGGCCCCAACTTTTGCCAGTTACCCAGAAGACATTAGCCACTACAAGAGATTAGCCACTTAAATAGTAACCTGCTCTTATCCTTAAGAGCAATACAGTTGAAATAATTAGTCATTTGTTTAATGTCTCCCACTAGATAGTGATTGAGCCAAGAGATGCAGCCGTATCTGTCTTGCTCGGCCCTGGTGCCCAAGGAAAGTGCCTGGCTAAGACCACAGGGCATCCTCCCACCCAAAGTATTCCTGAAACCCAGCAGGGCCTGTCTTGAAATTCCGCCTCCTGGAAGGATGATGATGATTCCACATTCCTTCCAAGAGATGTGCCGCCTGGCTGCCACGAGTGTTCTCACTCCCAAGGCCAAGTGGCTTCCTGCCTCAATATGTCTCATATCCTTTCCTCAGATTCCCCACACTGGGGGGAGCAGAGTCTGCCCCCTCCCACTTCCTGTCCCCATCCCCACCCCTGCCGCCCCTGGGGAGCCTTTGACCAGAAGATGAAAAGATATGATCAAAGCTGTGCCTGTGAGCAGGAAGTTGAAGCAGGATGAATGTCACAGACCCCCACCTCTGAGACGCGACCCAGGCCAGAGCTACAGGGAGAGGCCACTGTCTGCTGCGGGGGGACAAGATTGTACCCTGATCCTGCTCGCTGCCGTGTGGCAGAATGAGGTCACGTCAGTCACCATCGGGAGAGGGAATTGCCAATCAGGACGGCTCTGCTGCTCTGACCACCCACTCACCCACCTCCCCACCCCCACAGCAAGACCTGCAGAGAACTCTTCATGAAGACACGGGGGGTGTTGGGCCCCTCGTGCTGGAACAGGAGCTCCATCCCAGGGGCCTGCTAACATTCCTGTGGGCTCCGTGGGCAGGGAAAGCTTGAGAAACCCTCGGTTTCCTGGGATCAGACGTCTGTCCGCATCTCCCCAGAGCCGGGGGTGGGGCGGGGGAGGTGGGAGGAAATGTCCTCATTTTTGCTGGAATCCCCAGAGAGGTGCTCGTCCCACAAGTATCTCATGTTGACTTCATCCCAAACCAAGCCAGAGTATTAGCTTAGGCAACTGCCTCTATTATTAAAAGTGACAATTTTCCAAAGGTGGGTGCACATCAGGAGGATTAGGAAACATTGTAAAGAGGGAGGCTCCGCCCCATTGTAGACATGTTGTATCAAAATCCCTGGGGTGAGGTCTGGAGGGCCTGTTGCTGTTGTTATTATTGTTTTTAAAGCTCCGGGGTGATTCTGCTGACCAATCAGATGAAGTTTGGGAACTTACAGAAGTAAGGTCACCTGTGCATTTCATGGGGACCTGAAAGTCTGTCTCGAGTCACTTCCTTGGGTCTCCCGGAGTTTCCATTAGGTACATCGGGCTTCCTTCCACGTCCTGAGGTGAGAGAGTTTATCAGCTAACTCAAGGACAGCTGCCAGAGAGGGGACTCTGCAGGAATCCACTTGCTCAACAGCATATGTCGAGCACGGATGATGTGCCAGGTCCCTTTCACCCAGGAACATGGCAGTGAATGAAACACACAAAATTGCCTGCCCTCATGAAGCTTACCTTTATAGGGAAGAGAGAAGGAGAGCAAAAAAAGGTTAAATAAAGAAAATATACAAGGTGTTAGAGATAAATGCTATGGAGGAATATGAAACACAGTAGGAAGTGGGGACTGTGAGGGCATGGGATGGGTGTGGGTCTACGTGCACAGGGATGCAGGCTGAAATGCCATGGCCACAGGAGGTCTCACTGAGAAGGTGGTATTTTTTTTTTTTTTTTTGGTTTCTATTGATACTTTTTCTTTTTTTAAATATATCTTTATTGGAGTATAATTGCTTCAACATACCGTGTTAGTTTCTCTTGCACAACAAAGCGAATCAGCCATATGCATACACATGTCCGCATATCCCCTCCCTCTTGAGCCTCCCTCCCACCCTCCCTATCCCACCCCTCTAGGTCATCGCAAAGCACCGAGCCGATCTCCCTGTGCTATGCTGCTGCTTCCCACCAGGCAACTATTTTACATTCGGTAGTGTATATATGTTGATGCTACTCTCACTTCGCCCCAGCTTTGCCCTCCCACCCCATGTCATCAAGTCCATTCTCTATGACTACCTCTTTATTCCTGCCCTACAAGTAGGTTCATCAGTACCTTTTTTTTTTTTTTTTTTTTAGATTCCATATATATGCGTTAGCATACGGTATTTGTCTTTCTCTTTCTGACTTACTTCACTCTGTATGACAGACCCTAGGTCCATCCACCTCAGTACAAATGACTCAATTTCGTTTCTTTTTATGGCTGAGTAATATTCCATTGTACATATGTGACACATCTTCTTTATCCATTCATCTGTTGATGGACATTTAGGTTGGTTCCATGTCCTGGCTATTGTAAATAGTGCTGCAATGAACATTGTGGTGCATGTCTCTTTTTGGATTATGGTTTTCTCAGGCTATATGCCCAGTATTGGGATTGCTGGGTCGTATGGTAGTTTTTTTTACTTTTTTAAGGAACCTCCATACTGTTCTCCAAAGTGGCTGTATCAATTTACATTCCCACCAACAGTGCAGGAGGGTTCCCTTTTCATCACACCCTCTCCAGCATTTATTGTTTCCAGCTTTTTTTCATAATGGCCATTCTGACCAGCATGAGGTGATACCTCATTGCAGTTTTGATTTCCATCTCTAATAATTAGTGATGCTGAACATCTTTTCATGTGCCTCTTTGCCATCTGTATGTCTTCCTTGGTGAAATGTCTATTTAGGTCTTCTGCCCATTTTTAAACTACATTGTCTGTTTTTTTGACATTGAGCTCCATGAGCTGTTTGTATATTTTGGAGATTAATCCTTTGTTGTTTCATTTGCAAATATTTTCTCCCATTCTGAGGGTTGTCTTTTGTCTTGTTTATGGTTTCCTTTGCTGTGCAAAAGCTTTGAAGTTTAATTCAGTCCCATATGTTTATTTTTGTTTTGATTTCTGTTACTCTAGGAGGTGGGTCAAAAATGATCTTGCTGTGGTTTATGTCAAAGAGTGTTTTTCCTATGTTTTCCTCTAAAAGTTTGATAGTGTCTGGTCTTACATTTAAGTCTTTAATCCATTTCGAGTTTATTTTTATGTATGCTGTTAGGGAGTGTTCTAATTTCATTCTTTTTTTTTTTTTTTTGCGGTACGCGGGCCTCTCACTGTTGTGGCCTCTCCCGTTGTGGCTCACAGGCTCTGGACGCGCAGGCTCAGTGGCCATGGCTCACGGGCCCAGCCGCTCCGTGGCATGTGGGATCTTCCCGGACCGGGGCACGAACCCGTTTCCCCTGCATCGGCAGGCGGACTCTCAACCACTGCACCACCAGGGAAGCCCTAATTTCATTCTTTTACATGCAGCTGTCCAGTTTTCCCAGCACCACTTATTGAAGAGGCTGTCTTTCTCCCCTGTATCTTCTTGACTCCTTTGTCGTAAATTTGGTGCTCATATGTGCATGGGTTTATCTCTGGGCATTCTATCCTGTAGCATTGATCTATATTTCTGTTTTTGAGCCAGTACCATACTGTCTTGATTACTGTAGCTTTGTAGTGTAGATTGAAGTCAGGGAGCCTGATTCCTCCAGCTCCATTTTTCTTTCTCAAGATAGCTTTGGCTATTCGGGGTCTTTTGTGTTTCCGTACGAATTGTAAGATTTTTTTGTTCTAATTCCGTGAAGAATGCCATTGGTAGTTTGAGAGGGATTGCATTGAATCTGTAGATTGCTTTGGACAGTATAGTCATTTTCACAATATTGATTCTTCCAATCCAAGAACATGGTATATTTCTCCATCTGTTTCTGTCATCTTTGATTTCTTCCATCAGTGTTTTATAGTTTTCTGAGAACAAGTCTTTCGCCTCCTTAGGCAGGTTTATTCCTAGGTATTTTATTCTTTTGTTGCAATGGTGAATGGGAACGTTTCCTTAATTTCTCTTTCTGATTTTTCATTGTTGGTGTATAAGAATGCCAGAGATTTCTGTGCATTAATTTTGTATCCTGCAACCTTACCAAATTCATTGATTAGTTCTAGTAGTTTTCTGGTGGCATCTTTAGGATTTTCTATGTGTAGTATCATGTCATCTGCAAACAGTAACAGTTTGACTTCTTCTTTTCGAATTTGTATTCCTTTTATTTCTTTTTCTTCTCTGATTGCCCCAGCTAGGACTTCCAAAACTATGTTGAATAAGAGTGGGGAGAGTGGACATCCTTGTCTTTTTCCTTATCCTAGTGGAAGTGCTTTCAGTTTTTCACCATTGAGTATGATGTTTGCTGTGAGTTTGTCATATATGGCCTTTATTATGTTGAGGTAGTTTCCCTCTATGCCCATTTTCTGGACAGTTTTTATCATAAATGGGTGTTGAGTTTTGTCAGAAGCTTTTTCTGCATCTATTGAGATGATCATATGGTTTTTATTCCTTAATTTGTTAATGTGGTGTATCACATTGATTGATTTGCATATATTGAAGAATCCTTGCATCCCTAGGATAAATCCCGCTTGATCCTTTTAATGTGCTGTTGGATTCTGTTCGCTAGTATTTTGTTCAGGATTTTTGCATCTATGTTTATCAGTGATATTGGTCTATAACTTTCTTTTTTTGTGATAGCTTTTTCTGGTTTTAGTATCAGGGTGATGGTGGCTTCGTAGAATGAATTTGGGAGTGTTCCTCCCTCTGCAATTTTTTGGAAGAGTTTGAGAAGGATTGGTGTTAGCTCTTCTCTAAATGTTTGATAGAATTCACCTGTGAAGCCATCTGGTCCTGGACGTTTGTTTGTTGGAAGATTTTTAATTGTGGTTTCAATTTCATTACTTGTGATAGGTCTGTTTATATTTTCTAATTCTTCCTGGTTCAGTCTCAGAAAATTGTACCTTTCCAAGAATTTGTCCATTTCTTCATGGTTGTCCATTTTATTGGCATATAGTTGTTTGTAGTAGTCTCTTATAATCCTTTGTATTTCTGCAGTGTCAGTTGTGATTTCTCCTTTTTCATTTCTAATGTTATTGATTTGTGTCCTCTCCCTTTTTTTCTTGATGAGTCTAAGGGTTTATCAGTTTTGTTTATCTTCTCAAAGAACCAGCTTTTAGTTTTATTGATCTTTGCTATTGTTTTCTTCGTTTCTATTTCATTTATTTCTGCTCTGATCTTTATGGTTTCTTTCCTTCTACTGACTTTGGGTTTTCTTTGTCCTTCTTTCCCTAGTTGTTTTAAGTGTAGGGTTAGATTGTTTACTTGAGATTTTTCTTGTTTCTTGAGGTGAGATCTTTTTATTTCTTCTTTGATTTCTTCAGTGATCTCTTGGTTATTCAGTAGCACACTGTTTAGCCTCCATGTATTTGTGTTTTTTACAGTTTTTTTCCTGTAATTGATTTCCAATCTCATAGCATTGTGGTCAGAAAAGATGCTTGATATGATTTCAATTTTCTTAAATTTTCCGAGGCTTGATTTGTGACCCAAGATGTGATCTATCCTGGAGAATGTTGCATGTGCACTTGAGAAGAAAGTGTATTCTGCCACTTTTGGGTGGAATGTTCTGTGAATATCAATTAGGTCTATCTGGTCTATTGTATCATTTAAAGCTTGTGTTTCCTTATTTATTTTCTGTCTGGATGTAAGTGGGGTGTTAAAGTCTCCCACTATTATTGTGTTACTGTCGATTTCCCCTTTCATGGTTGTTAGCCTTTGCCTTGTGTATTGAGGTGCTCCTATGTTATATCTTCTTGGATTGATCCCTTGATCATTATGTAGTGTCCTTCCTTATCTCTTGTAAAAATCTTTATTTTGAAGTCTATTTTATCTGACATGAGTATTGCTACTCCAGCTTTCTTTTGATTTCTATTTGCATGGAATATCTTTTTCCATTCCTTCACTTTCAGTCTGTATGTGTCCCTAGGTCTGAAGTGGGTCTCTTGTACACAGCATATATATGGGTCTTGTTTTTGTATCCATTCAGCCAGTCTGTGTCTTTTGGTTGGGGCATTTAATCCATTTACGTTCAAGGTTATTATTGGTATGTATGTTCCTATTCCCATTTTCTTAATTGTTTTGGGTTTGTTTTTGTGGGTCTTTTTCTTCTCTTGTGTTTCCCGCCTAGAGAAGTTTCTTTAGCTTTTGTTGTAAAGCTGGTTTGGTGGTGCTGAATTCTCTTAGCTTTTGTTTGTCTGAAAAGCTTTTGACTTCTCCGTTGAATCTGAATGGGATCCTTGCTGGGTAATCTTGGTTGTAGGTTTTTCTCTCTCATCACTTTAAGTATATCCTACCACTCCCTTTTGGTCTGCAGAGGTTTTGCTGAAAAATCAGCTTATAAACTTATGGGGATTCCTTTGTATGTTATTTTTTGGTTTTTCCCTTGCTGCTTTTAATATTTTTTTGCATTTAATTTTTGTTAGCTTGATTAATATGTGTCTTGGTGTGTTTTTCCTAGGGTTTATCCTCTATGGGACTCTTTATGCTTCCTGGACTTGGGTGACTATTTCCTTTCCCATGTTAGGGAAGTTTTCCACTATAACTTCTTCAAATATTTTCTCAGACCCTTTCTTTTTCTATTCTTCTTCTGGGACCCCTATAATTGGAATGCTGGTGCATTTAGTGTTGTCCCAGAGGTCTCTGAGATTGTCTTCAATTCTTTTCATTCTCTTTTCTTTATTCTGCTCCTTGGCATTTATTTCCACCATTTTGTCTTCCAGCTCACTTATTCGTTCTTCTGCCTCCATTATTGTTATTGATTCCTTCTAGTGTATTTTTCATTGCAGTTATTGTGTTGTTTACCTCTGTTTGTTTGGTTTTTAGTTCTTCTAGATCTTTGTTAAACATTTTTTGTATTTTCTCAATCCGTGCTTCCATTCTATTTCCAAGATTCTGGATCTTCCTTACTCTCATTACTCTGAATTCTTTTTCAGGTAGATTGCCTATTTCCTCCTCATTTATTTGGTCTTGTAGGTTTTTACCTTGCTCCTTTGTCTGTGACATATTTTTTTGCCATCTCTTTTTTTTTTTTTTTTTTATGAGTGGGATTGTGTTCCTGTTTTACTGGTTGTTTGACCTGAGGTTTCCAACACTGGAGTTTGTAGGCTATTGGGTATAGCTGGGTCTTGGTGCTGAGATGAAGACCTCCAGGAGACCTCACTCTGATGAATATTCTCTGGGGTCTGAGGTTCTCTGTTAGTCCAATGGTACAGACTCAGAGCTCCCACTGCAGGAGCTCCCATCTGACCATGGGCTTGCAAATCAAGATCCCGCAAGCCACATGGGCAGCAAAAAAAAAAAGGTGGGGTGGGGGTGGGGAAGGCCTTGGCTGTGGAGGGCAGGGCCTAATCAAGGGCGACGTTTGGGTGGTGGGTGGGGCCAATGCTCAGGACTCACAGGGATGGAAAAGGCCCTGGGCTGTGGGGGGTAGGCCTTAGGCTCAAGGAACAGAAGGGGCCCAGGCATGCCCCCCACCCCTGGTCTCAGAAGACAGGGGACCTCACCTGGGAGCCCAGCAGTCTTCCTGGGCTCGAGTGGGTGGGGCAAACGCCCTCCTCTCCTCTCCTGCTCCTCTGGTCTGGGGTCTGGGAGGCCCCCTCCCACCTGCCTCTCCTGATCTCCCACTGCTCCCTCCTGTGCCCCCAGGACCAGTGCAGTTGGAGGGGGAAGGGGGGTCCTTGGAGGGCAGGGGACTGGCCTGGGAGCTCAGCAGGTTCCCCATGCCCAAGCGGGTGGGGCAATTGCCCTCCACTTCTCTCCCACTCCTTCCCAAGGGCCCCTCCCACCTGCCTCTCCTGATCCCCCTGGCCTCCCTCCTATACCCCCAAGGACCCATGCAGCCTGGAGGGGCCTTGGAGGTTGGAGGATCAGCCTGGGAGCTCAGCAGGCTCCCCGTGCCCAAGTGGGCAGGGCAATCGCCCTCTGCTCCTCTCCCGCTCTTCCTGGAGAGTCCCTCCCACCTGCCTCTCCTGATATCCCTGGCCTCAGGGGTGCAGATCTCATCTGACCTCCACTTCTCCTCCCCCTCGGTCCCCCTACATCCTACCGGTTCACTCTGGGGTTCCTCCCGTCTTCTTGGGGGTCAGAGTTCCCCACCAGCAGCCGGCAGGCACCCTAGTTGTGGGGAGACCTAACTCTGTGTCTTCCCACACCGCCATCTTGACTCCTTCCCACACCGCCATCTTGGGTATTTAAGTGAAGGGTTTCGAGCCAAGGAGCAACATAATTTGGTATATTCACATTATCAGCCTGGATGTTGGGAATAGACTGAAAAAGGCAAGAGAAGAACAAACCAGAGCAAGCCAAGTGAGAGCTAATGGAGATGAATTCGTTTTCTTTTTTTTTAATTAAAAAAATTCTTTTTTATTAATTTTTATTGGAGTATAGTTGCTTTACAATGTTGTGTTAGTTTCTGCTGTACAGCAAAGTGAATCAGCTATACGTATACATATATCCCCTCTTTTTTGAATTTCCTTCCCACTTAGGTCACCACAGAGCATTGAGTAGAGGTCCCTATGCTATACAGTAGGTTCTCATTAGTTATCTATTTTATACATAGTATCAATAGTGTATATATGTCAATCCCAATCTCCCAATTCATCCCACACACCTCCCCCGCTTTCCCCTTTGTATCCATACATTTGTCCTCTGTGTCTTTGTCCTTTGCAAATAAGATCATATATGAATTAGTTTTCTGTTGCTGCAAACTTGGTGGCTTAAAACTACACACATTTTTTATCTTTCACTTCTGGAAGCCAGAAGTGTGAAACAGGTTTCACTGGGCCAATACTAAGTTGTAGTCAGAGCCGTAGTCCTTCCAGAGGCTCTTGGGGAGAATCTGTTTCCTCGCCTTTTCCAGCTTCTAGAGCTGCATTTGTTGCATGGCTTGGTCCCTTCTTCCATCTTCAAGGCCAACAGTGTAGCATCTTCTCTGCTCCATCTTCACATCATCTTCTCTCTCCTGTGTTAAATCTCCCTCTGCCTTCTTCTTTAAGGACACTTGCTATTACACTAGGGCCCACCTAAGTCATCCAGAATAATCTCAAGATCCTTACTTTAATCACATCTGCAAAGTCTCTTTTGCCACATAAATAACATTCACAGGTTCCAGGGATTAGGACCTCGGTGTTTTGGGGGCCCATTATTTAACCTACCAAAGGAGGCTTGGACCAGGGTAGAAGTGATGGAAATGGTGAGAAATGAGCAGATTCTGGGATTTGTTTTGAAGGCCAAACCAACTGGGTTGCTTTATAGATTGAATGTGGGATGTGAGAGAAAGAGAGGAATCAAGGAAAGCACCAAGGCTTTGGCCCGAGCAGTTGTAGGAAGAGAGTTTCCATTTACTAAAATGAGAAAGACTACAGGAAAAGAATCTTGGTGCCTGTAGGATGATGGTGGATGGGATTGACTGATTGATTGATTGATGTCAGAGAGTTCAGGGGCTCGTGGACATATTATTTAGGTTTGAGATGCCTCATCCAAGTGGGCATGTTGAAGAGACTGCTGGATGTATGAGTCTGAAGTTCAGGAGAGGAGTCTACGCTGGAGATATAAATTTGGGAGGCTTCCATGTGTCTTTAACGCTTTGAAATTGAATGCAATCATTAAAGGTGCAAGTGTAGATAGAAAAGAAAAGAGCTCCAAGGACTGAGCCTGGGGGACTCCAGTCATTCGAGATCGGGGAGATGAGAAGGAACAGCACAGGGAGACCACAAAAGAGCAGCCAGCGAGGTAGAAGGACGACCAGGAGAGGGTGGATCTTGGAGGCCACATGAAGACAGGAGACAAGGATAGGGGTGGGGGTGGGCAGGGCAGCTAAGCTCCCGGAGGGAGATCGGTACCTGTGGCATGAGGGCACACCTCACCAACTCTAGCACCCGGCACCTCCTAGCACCCCAAAACACACACACACAAACACCTTCTGGCATGAAAATCAAGCCCATGTCCTCAGGTCTGGCCACAAGAGCAGAAAAGGTCTGCATTCTCTGGTCCAAACCCCTGCAGAGATGCCACTTGGATGTGGTAAAGCTGTGTGTCTTGTCTGGTAGACCCATCTCCTTCACCCCATCTGTGATTCCCAGAGGGCAAATCTGTCACCTGTTTCTGGAAGAGGAATTCCATCTCAAGCATCAAGGTCTCCATCTGCTTGCCACCCATTGAGCAGCCTGCATTGTTACTGATTGGGTGCTCAGATCATTAGTTCCTGAGTAGAAAGCAGCAGCTGCACTAATGTCACAGGTAGGGCTGTTCCCCGTGAGGCCTGACTGCCATTCTGAACCGTTGTTTTAATGCTTTAAACTAGAATGCTCACTATATATATATATATATATATATATATATGCGCTTTATTTATTTATTTTTATTTTTGGCTGCGTTGGGTCTTTGTTGCTACATGCAGGCTTTCTCTAGTTGCGGTGAGCTGGGGCTACTCTTCGTTGCAGTGCGTGGGCTTCTCATTGCAGTGGCTTCTCTTGTCGCGGAGCATGGGCTCTAGGTGCATGGGCTTCAGTAGTTGTGGCTCGTGGGCTCAGTAGTTTTGACTCACGGGCCGTAGAGCTCAGGCTCAGTAATTGTGGCACACGGGCTCAGTTGCTCCACGGCATGTGGGATCTTCCTGAACCAGGGCTCGAACCCGTGTCACCTGCATTAGCAGGCGGACTCTTAACCTCTGCACCGCCAGGGAAGTCCTAGAATGCTCACTTTTAAATAGCCCTGTTATTTCACACATCATACATGAAACATCCATCAGATCCTCAGAATCAAATTGAATTCACATCCTATGTTATACAATCAACACCAGATATCTTGAAACACCTACCTACATAGCCAGGCAGTTGAGGAATCTCCATGTGTACCAGCTTGGATGGATTCTCTTCCCTTCCCTTCCTTTCCCCTCCCCTTCCCTTTCCGTCTCTTCTCTTTTCTCCTCCCTTCTCTTTTCTATCTCTTTCTCTACCCTAATAATTCCCCTCACGTTTTAATTCAGTACTTAGATCACTGGTTCTCAAACTTGGTTGCATATTGGAATTAAAACATAGAGAATTAAAAAAAAAAAAAACTGATGCCTGGGCCCCATTCCCAGAGATTCTGATTTAGTTGATCTTGGGTGTTAGCTGGGCTTTGAGGGTTTTTTAAGGTCCTCAGGTGATTCTAATGTGCAGCCAAGTTTGAGAACCAGCGTCTTCAATTACCTTCTAAGTAGTGAGTCCCAGTGCAATATTTTAAATGCTATGGCAGGAGAGGCTGGTCTACCTCCAACTCCCTGCCCTGCCTCTCCCTAGCATTCCTGGTTTATGGGACAAAGACTTGGGGCCAGTTTACCAGATCTGAACATCACCAGTAGATGCAGTGTGTTGTGTAATGCTCTGTATCTTCCAAATAGCACGATCCAATGTGGGCTCAGATATTGTACACCCAGCTTTTAATTTCTCTCCACAACTTCCCTCCTATGGCACCTTCAGCCAAGTTTTCATTGCAGCTCTAGCTCCAGTTGTAAGCGATGGGAGAAATAGGGTGAAGGTGGATGGAAATAGCCAAGGGCACACAGGTGCACACAGTGCAGGCACACACACGCATAATCGGTGAATCAGACCTAGAAGTGGAATTCTACTGGTACAGAAATCCTCTGATAGAGAAGAAGCGGCTGTAGTGCTCTATAATGTCTGTTTTTGTGGCACTCGGTTGGAGAATTATGAGAAAAAACCTGTTTTTTTTGCCCCAAAGCAGGTCTTGCCCAATGAGCTGCATGCTCGGAAGAAACCTGCCTGTCCCCTTCTCCCTCCATCTGGGATCCTTAACTGGCAAGATCTAAACCGTAATGTGCCCAGGCTAGATCCAAGTCTGTTAAATGCCATAACTCTCAGGCTCTTTGAAAAGAAAAATTCCACGGCCTTCAAGAAAGCAGCTTGGTAATAAGTCTCAAGAACTTGAAATATGTCCAGTTCATATCCTTACATCCAATGATTTTACTTCCTATCCTAAGAAAATAATCAAAGATGTGGAAAAAGGTTTATGTATACAGATCTTCAACAAAGTGTTATTATAACTGCAAAAATCAGAAGTAACTGTACACTGTCTATAACACAAATTCCATTTAATATATCATGCTATATCACAGTATAGTCAGGCAATGAAATATACAGATTGTCAAAACACATTTTCAATTTTTTTTTTTTTTTTTTTTTTGGCTGAGTTGGGTCTTTGCTGCTGCACGCAGGCTTTCTTTGGTTGCAGCGAGCAGGTGCTACTCTTTGTTGAGGTGTGCAGGCTTCTCATTGCAGTGGTTTCTCTTGTTGCAGAGCACGGGCCCTAGGCACGTGGTCTTCAGTAGTTGTGGCTCACGGGCTTAGTTGTTCTGCGGCATGTGGGATCTTCCCGGACCAGGGATCAAACCTGGGTCCCCTGCATTGGCAGGTGGATTCTTAACCACTGTGCCACCAGGGAAGCCTTCAAATACTTATAACCATATGAAAAAATGCTCACAATATAATGCTAAAAGAAGATGAAATGTATAGGTAAAATGATTAATTTTGCAGTTCAGTCCAGTTGTGGATATACACATCGATTTGTAGAGAAAAGCACCCTGAACATAAATACTAACTTGTTAACAGTGGTTCTCTGGATTGTGTGGTGATGATTGATTTCTTATATATATTTTTTTCTTTTTCTGAGTTTCCCAAGCTTGTATCTATAATCAGGAAAAAAAATATTTTTTAAATGAAAAGGTTTCATTTCTCATGATGGGAGCCAGCTTCTGTCGGAGGCTGGTTTCAGAAGTGACCCCATAGTTATCCTCCTTATCACTGCCTGTGTGCACATTGATGCTTTCCAAGCCCTTCCCTGCTTTTCGCTGCCCTGAGTCCCACAGCATCTTTGACATGGGTGAGCCAGGGGAGCATTCCAGCCCCTCTCAGGAGACCAGCCGGGGGCTGGGGTATGCTTGCTGGGCAACCGAAGAGGGTACTTACCAGGTAAGGACCACGTGTCATGCTGCTCTTCAGTATTATGAGCTCAGCGGGAGCCTCAGGAATTGGAGAGATCTTGCCTAGACACGAGAAGCGCACTTATTAATTAATTCTGTCTAGAGGTGTTCATTAAGGGTGCCAGGTGAAGTTCCCACTCATTCCACGAACACTGTTACAGGTTGTAAGTTGAAGGAGCTGACTGATGGGGCTAAGAAGGCAAGTTTGGGACTAAGCCTTGGGGTTCTGAGAGAAGATAGCTCCACCTTGCTAGGTAGTTGCTTGGTAGGGGTTGGTAGTCAAGGTCTCACCAAAGGGCACTTCCTCTCTCTCTCTCTCTCTCTCTCTCTCTCTCTCTCTCTCTCTCTCCCTCCCCCCTCACCGTTTCTTCAGATGGAGGTGATTGTCGGGGACTTTGGGATCGTGGTGGTCCCCCGGGACGCAGCCGACACAGACCGAATCATGAATCACTCCTCAATACTCCGCAAATACAAAGTGAGTCCCCCATTCTCCCTGCTGGTGTAGTAATGTGATGTGGCCCTTCTCTGAGAAGCCTGCGGGCTGGAGAAGTGAGGATACAAAAGGAGTTTAGTGTGAGAGACTGGCTACCTACTGTCTCTGCTTTGTCCCCAGAACAACATCATGGTGGTAAAGGATGACATCAACCATCCCATGTCTGTCGTCAGCTCAACCAAGAGCAGGTACGTTTGACAAACGACCAGAGAGACCTTGGTCAGACTGGCTTACAAGTTCCCATACAACTCTCCTCAGTCCAGGCTGACCGTTAGGTCGGCTGACACCTGCTGCCCCAGTATGCAGCCTTCTTTTTAGAGCTCATTTATTTGTCCCCAGTCATTGACTTTTAAAAGGGCGACAGGCCATTTATTAGTTTTAGCTGGTTTGAAGGGGGAAAAGGAGGTTTTTAGTTTGGACTCTAGTTTGAGGTACGCATGGAATTTGTAAGGGTTTAGGTTAAGCTGCCATAACAAAAAGACCCCCAATAGTTAGAGTTTTAAATAAGAGAAATGTTTATATCCCTCTAACTGAAGTCAGAAGAAACTGAATCTCTGTTCTTTTCAATGTGAAGCTTCCCTCTCAGGGTCCACAGCTGCTACAGTGACTGTTCTCAGCCAGTGGGAAAGGGCAAGGGGCTTTGTCCTTAAGAAGGTGACCCGAAGTTGCACATATCCCTTCCCCGTCATCCCCCTGGCTCAGCTTCAGTCATGTGGCCATGCCTAGCCTCCAGGGAGGCTGGGAGTAGACTTTGTAAGTTGGCAGCCCTGTGTCCAACTAAATCTTGGGAGGTTGTAGTACTACGCAGAAGAAAGAATGGATACTAGGGGCCAGTTAACAGTCTTCACCACAACCCCCAAGTGGGAATGTCCAGTGGAATAATAAGATGTGTGGAATATAGAGGTCTGGAAGTGTAATAAAACTTAAAGCCATGAGTACCTAAGTGTAAATTAAAGTTCAGGGCTGTGGCTACGCTCACAGGGAGAGTCAGCAAGAAGAGAAGAAGGCTTTGGGGAATACTTAAAACACATTAACATTTAAAAGAAGGCTGAGGGGGCTTCCCTGGTGGCGCAGTGGTTGAGAGTCCGCCTGCCCATGCAGGGGACACGGGTTCGTGCCCTGGTCCGGGAGGATCCCACATGCCGCGGAGGGGCGGGGCCGGTGAGCCATGGCTGCTGAGCCTGCGCATCCGGAGCCTGTGCTCCGCAGCGGGAGAGGCCCGCGTACCGCAAAAAAAAAAAAAAAAAAAAAAAGGCTGAGGAGTAAATTAGAAGTTTGGGATTAAGATATACACACTACTATGTATAAAATAGATAACCAACAAGGATCTACTGTATAGCACAGGGAACTATACTAAATATTTTGTAATAGCCTACAAAGGAAAAGAACCTGAAAAAGAATAGATAGATATATATGTATGACTGAATCACTTCACTCTACACCTGAAGCTAACACAACATTGTAAATCAACTACACTTCAATTTTTAAAAAGTAATAAAAAAAATAAAAGAGACGAAGGAGCAGTCAGAAACCACCAGCATTGGTGGCCCTGGAACAAAGGCAGCAGAGGGTACAAAGATGGAGAGCCCTGTCAGTTGTCATCTGTGTCGCATGTTTCAGAGAAATCAAATGAGCCCAGGATTTTAAAAGGTCCACTGGACTTCTTCCCTGGAAGGTGATTATGTAGACACTTGAAATAGTAGCATCAACTGTGAGGTGAGAGCAGAAACCCAGTGACAACAACCAGGGAGGGGAAAGGGGAAGGCTGTTGTTCCAGCCACGGCTGCACAATAGAATTACCGTGAGAACTCACACAGCACAGATTCCCGTGTCCCATTGAGTCCCACTGAATCAGAATTTCTGGGTGTTGGGCCTGGCTATCTGCTTCCTGGGTGATTCTCGTGAAGCTGGGATTGGCATTTGGAAACCACAGTTATAGACCACTTTTTCAAGAACGCTCCCTGTAAACTGTGCAGGGAGGCACTTGGGAACCTAGCTTGCTGGAAGGTCAGGACACTATACGTTGAAAAGGCACTGAGCCAGCCTCTGGGGAGATCTCACGACACAGAGCACAGATGCCTTTTAGAATCTAGATATGCGGAGGAGTATATGAGTTCTTACAAATAGCTCCTTGGGGCCTGACATCCCCAAGACCATTATGCGCACAGAAAATGGGGAGCAGCCAGACCAAGTCTGGAGCAAAACCGTGCGGAAACCAGACTGTATGACCAGACCCCTTCTGTACTTGGTAGTCCACCCGCCCCCCAGGGCTTGTGAGAAGGGCCTCAGAGAAGGGCAACTTCTTCTCTATCAGGGCTTCCATAGGAAGGAAAAGAAGGGGTCAATCATAAGGTTCATTTTCATGAGACCATGGTGTAGAGAAACACAAAGAAATGAAATAAGAATAGCTAACACTTGCATTGAAATGCCTACTGTGTGCTTGGGCTTTTCTAAGTGCTTTGTGTAATGACTCATTTAATCATTTTAATAACTGAGATCGGCCCAGATACTACCCCCATTTTATAAACGAGAAAATGGAAGAATAGATGGGCTTAAACAACTTGCCCAGGGTTCCTCAGTTAGGAAGTGGCAGAGTCAGGATGGGGGAGGAATTATGGGGGCAGGAGGGCTTTTCCTGATAGGGATGCCGTGTATTTAGCCTAAGCAAAGACTGGTAATGGGGTGTTGGGTAAACCCTTTCCCCGAAAGGGAATGGGCTGGCCTGTCCTCTGGCCTTGCTTCGGGAAAGGATGTCATCTGATTACTGTCTCTTCTCATCCAGGTTGGCCCTGCAGCATGGGGACGGCCATGTCGTGGATTACCTGTCCCAGCCGGTCATCGACTACATTCTGAAGAGCCAGCTGTACATCAACACCTCGGGCTAGCAGCCCCAGGGCCTCTGCTCCAGTCTCCCCTCGTCCTCCACCAACACACTGGCCCCTGCAGCCTCTGTCCGTCCCATTTCTCTCCTGCCTCTCTGTTCCTCCATCTCATCTTGACTGTTGTCCCCACTTGCTGACTCAACCCCCCCACAGTGTGGAGGACCTGCAGAGAACCACGGCATACCCCACTCCGCAGTCATCTTCGGACAAACTTTCCTCTAGTCTCCGGGTTGGGGGTGGGTGAGGGGGTAGGGATAGGAGAAGTGCGGTCCTCGGAGATGCGCGGGTGTCCGTCTCCCAGCATGCTCTGGGGAGGTGGCTCCGGCCCTCGCCTTCCCAGCATGCCCTTTACCACAAAGGGCTATTTTTCTTTCTTTCTTTCTTTTCTTTCGTTTTTTTTATGTTTTGTGTCGTTGTTGTTCACTCCTCAGAGAACTTGGATCCAATCAGTGTCCGTGGTTCTTTATGTTTGTAGTCTTGTTGCATTCCTGTGGTATTCCTTCCATTTTGATAGGATACCGCAGCCAGCCTCAGCTCTCAGAAGGTGCGTGTGGGCTACACCCGGTGAACGAGGCCGAGCCACCTCCACTTTCCCAACACCCTCACCCACCTACCCGCTTTCTCCCCTCTGCTGCCCACACACACCGCAGTCTGGGGTCGAGCTTGAGACATTCATGTTCTGAAACCTGGGATGCAAGTCTGGGAATAGTAGGGTTTCTCAGAAGGATTTCAGCCCATTTCCCTAGTTTCAGAAGACCACGTTCCTGATGGGCCTGTGATCACACAGAGCCAGTCCCTTCTCCTTTCTTGGTGGTATCTGTGCGGTTACTTATTTGGGCTGTAACTTGTGACAGAATCTGGGTTGTTCTCTGCCAGCCCGGGCATTACCAAGGGACCTTCAGATCACCATCAAAGCCCTTGGAGGCCATACTTAGCCGCATTCTTGCATTTGAGAAGAACTACGCATTCTTGCATTTGAGAAGAATTACGTACGCAAGGCCAAATCCTAATAATGCAGTCATTTCTGAAATAAAATATGCTAGGAATTCACTCAACCATAGAGATCTTTGCTCACTGGAATTACTTATTGCCTGTTTGGCTGGGAAATGCTTCTGTCATAATGTAAGTCCAGGATGACCTAGGAGAAAGCAGTTAGTTTCCCTGATGGGAACCGGTGATTCTCACCCACTCTAGCTTGGTAACACAGGCGGCGCCTGAGGTTAGTTCCTTTCTGAGAAGCAGAGCCTCAGCCTTGTTCCTGGGTTAGGATTACATCTTGTGCTGAGCCCAGCAGCCAGAGTCATCGCCTCCTGATGAGCGTGGGCTCCCAGAACAGAGATCTCGGGGGAGTGTCAAGAGCCGCTAAAGTGTTTCACCCCTTTTCTCCCTAATTTCCCACCTTCCTCTGCTGCCCTGGAAATAGCTTTGACAGACTCTGTTCTAGTTGTTCAGGCCTCGTTCACGACCTGCTTAAAGAACCAAAAGGAAATTACCGTCTTGTACTCTGTGTCCCTCATCTAGTCTCTGGCTCTTGGGTTTTTGGTTCTTTAAGGAATGGTCCCTGAATGGTAGGATAATTTTTTCAAAATCTAGTACCAACCCTGGCCCAGAAGGGGCCAGGTAGGATCTGACACCAGAAACAATGTTCTTCACCACACATTTCACATCTGTAACATCCTTCAATAGCCTCCAGGGAAAGAAACTAAATTCAACAGGAGAATAGCAAGGTGGGGTGGGGGAGGTGCTGTTCCTCTTGCATTATGGAAATAATCTCCAAGGGACAGAAGTGAGATCCTATTCTCGAGTCTCAGTGTTTGGCTAAGGATCATGGAATCATAAACTGGAAAGATCTTTAGAGATTTGTTGATCCAACCTTTCCTTTAAAGGATGAGGGAGCAGAGATCCACTGGATTAAATGGCTGGTCCAAGGTCACACAGCAAGTGTAGAGTCTGGCAAAAGGCTAACGTCTCCCTGACCCCTTAGGTCATCACACCACATGGTCTCTGATCCTCTGGTTCCCCATGATACTGACCAGGTAAGATGTAGTTTTCAGCCTTTACCTGGAGTCTTTCTCTTAAGTTATGTTTGTCTCAGGTGCTCCTTGTATATGGCCTTGGGTTTGCTAGTCCTGGGGGAGGGTGTGATGGTGAGGAAGGCTGTAGCTAGGTTTCCCTTAGAAACCGATAGCTGGAGATGGCAACGGCTTGGAGGAAATCTGAATCCAAGAAAGGATTGCTTTGTGGAAGACAAAGACCCAGAAAGTGCTCAAGATTGCATTAGTGCTGGAGAGAGAGTGACAGAAGTATCTTTGTCTAGGCAAGACAGTTGCAAGCCAGGAAACGAAACAAAGGAAATCAGGGAGCTGGATTCCCTGGGGGAACATGCATTTTCAAGGATATGGAGTTTATGGATAGAGTTTATTCTGAAGATCCACGTGAGCAGATCTGAGATCTTTCTTGCCTTTTGTCTCTTTGGCCCACTTTTCCTTTGCTGGGCTCTGTGGTCAAGCCCCATTTAGTCCACGACCCATGAGAGGAAACAGGGCTGGCTCTCGGCATTCAGTGGGGGAGGGGGGGAGGGGGAGGCAGAAGGCATGCTTGTAGGGAGAGTGAGATGAGCTGAAGAAAAGAATGGGAGCATAGAAGTAGATTTCTAGGAATGAAATGGGGCAGATTCTATCTTGATGAATCATAAGGATCATGTTAAAATAGCTTTTCTTTAATACCAGGAAAAGTGACTCCCCTTTTGGATGGAATTGTCCATTTCCTGCCCTACCCCATTCTTCACTTGCTAGGGGGAGGTCAGAGCCCCTCTCTCAGTCCAGGGCAGGACACGATGACTGTGACCCAGCCAAGGCCAACACCAGAGAGATGATTCAGAGTTTGAAGTAGTGCCCCAGGTGCCAACAGGATGACCTCGAGACCCCAACTTCCACTCGGGTCCTGCTCCTTCCCAAAAAGGCCGACCCAAAGGCTCAGAGATCGTGAGAAGGGCATGGGCTAGAAAGATTGTGTCAAGAGGAGTCTGGAGCCTCATTTCCTGCCTACCAACAAAAATGTCCCTCCCACTTTTATGAAAGTGGCTGATATGTAAGAACAGGCAGGAGGGAAACCCTTTGTGTCAATGAGTCTCTTCTCAAGGAATGGCCCTTTGGGGGCAGGGGTCTGTGCTGCTAGCTGGTACCTCATTTGCCACCCCACTTCCCTAACCCCAGGCAGCCTCTGGGGCCATCTTGCTTTCACTTTCCTTGAATGTACATGGGAAGAGGGGAGGAAAGTCTCTTACTGAAGTGCCTGAAACCCAGAACTAGAGCTTCTAGAGACGCTGTTCTTCCTGTCCCGGCTTGGCCAACCTTCCCCCAACGTTCCCTAGTCTCATGCTTCAGCTTCTCAGAAAGAATAAAAGAACATGATGTTGTAATTAAATTGAAAGCAAGACTCCATAACCAAACTACAGCAAAAGGCAGAGAATTACAGGGAGAAATGACTTGTATTTTAATAGCCCAAATCTATTCCCCCAAACAGACTCTCTCTCTCTCTCTCTCTCTCTCTCTCTCTCTAGAGGACTAAGAGAGAGAAGCATGTTATATTTTATTCATCAAAAGAGTAATGCAAAAATAAATCAGTAGAATATGAAAAGCTCAGGATCTCTCCCAAGGCTACGGCAGGAAAGCGGGCAGGTGAGATGGGAAGGATGGAAACAGGGATCGATTTTGTAGTTCATCCAATTTGGACACCTTAGGAATAGCATCGTGGTAAAGATGATGAATGTGCTCTGTCCACTTCATTTGGTCTGCGCCTTCCTATAGCTGCCCAGTAAACGCGATTCTTCACGTGGTTTCTTTGTTGTGTATGTTTGGAATGTCCTATTAGCCTGTAACAGTCAGTTAGGAATGAGTTACACTCTTTCCCTCCGCCTTCAGTCTAGGTCTGGGGCCCAGACCTCAGCTTGATCCAAGCAGTCTCAAGGATTGGCATGGGGAGGGGGAAGCTTTTTTGAATCACTTTTTGGTCCCTGAATCTGCCATTTTGAGAATAAGATTTGCTTTGGAAATCAACACATTAATAAAAACTACATTCAAGTTGCAACACCATCTCACAGTGAAATATTTTGAGTAAAATTTTGTTGCTAGAATAGTCACAGACAAAAGTTTTATCGGCAAAATGTTTCAATTACGTTAATAAATAAGATGATGCTACTAGTCTCGTGTCTTGGCCTAGAATCTTCCCTGTGATTTGCAGAATTAACCACTTTTTCTTCGCAGTCTTACTTGACAGAAGCCAACAGTTGTTAAGCACGCTCTTAGAGCAGGAGATTCTCTGGCTGGTATAGCTGATGTGTAATATGAAAATATATACAACCACACCCATAAGCAGGGAAGAATAATTAGCAAATTTGTCAATTGTGCCTAAGTTTTCTCAGTTTTTTAAAAAAATCAAATCTTAGGTTCTACCTAATCTGCATAGTCTGGTCTTGGTTAGCTTTGGATCCTTAATGAAATTAGTGCTTTATGACTTAAAAATGTATTTGTGAAAATTAAAAACTTGGATAACTTGCTTCTTGACATAAAAGATCTCAAGTAAGACAGAAATTGTTAAACTCACAATTAGTTTTGTTTGGTAAAGTAAACAAGCAAAAACCAAATAAGTTAATTGTTCAATCCTGCTGTGACTGTTAGTTTGTATTTAATTTTTAGTCGTGACATACATTATGCATGGGTTTAGGTGTAAATAGTGACAGTCCTTAGCTAATATCAGTCATGATTCAGTAGGTCAGATAACAATTCCCCATTCGGCCACCTCATTTAAGGCTCAGCTACTTGTTTGTCAGATGAGTTGTGTGAGGTTTTTAACAATTATTTTGGTTCTTAGTATCTTTTTCTGTTTAAGACTGAGACTAGTCAGCTTTGTGTGTATCCATGTGGGTTTGTTGGCATATCACGATGGTGCTTGATATGCCTTATAAATTGATGGCTTGTATTTATGTTTGCTATTTTACTCGCAAAGCTAAACACTTTTTTCCTTCTCTCCTGAGACTACGTAATGATGTGCTCTTGTTTAAAATTGGGTATAAACACTGGTTTATTTTGCTTACTTATACTAACTTATAAAATACATACACTACCTATGAATTAACATACATGTACATAGCACATTTTTTCCCTTATGACCCATAAGTAAGCTTCAGATCTTGGAATTTCCTAGAAAGTTCCATGTAGCCCATAGTATAAGGAAAGCAGAGAGAGAGAGAAAAAAAATCTAATCTCTGCTTTCCAGGTGGGAAAATTGAACCACAGCAAGAATCCACAACATTCCCATGACCATATAAAACATTAAAAAAATAAAGAGAAACATATTCCTGGTCCTTGAGACTTGGTCCAAACATTGGAAATTACTGAGTATCATCTCACCCTTTTGTCCAGCCTCCTAAGAGTACTGGAAAAAAGGAATCACATCCTGGGATCAGATCAGAAATACATCTGCTAAAGAAATTAAAGATGATACAAACAGATGGAGAGAAATACCATGTTCTTGGATTGGAAGAATCAACAGTGTGAAAATGACTATACTACCCAAAGCAATCTACAGATTCAATGCAATCCCTATCAAACCACCAATGGCATTTTTCACAGAACTAGAACAAAAAATTGCACAATTTGTATGGAAACACAAAAGACCCAGAATAGCCAAAGCAATCTTAAG
The DNA here is from genome assembly GCF_964270905.1 of Leucopleurus acutus. NCBI lineage: Eukaryota > Metazoa > Chordata > Mammalia > Artiodactyla > Delphinidae > Leucopleurus > Leucopleurus acutus. The sequence goes on from NC_139143.1 coordinate 54,993,589, forward strand.
AAAAATGGAGCTGGAGGAATCAGGCTCCTGGACTTCAGACTATACTACAAAGCTACAGTAATCAAGACAGTATGGTACTGGCACAAAAGCAGAAATATAGGAACAGGATAGAAGGCCCAGAGATAAACCCATACACATATTGTCACCTTATCTTTGATAAAGATGGCAAGAGTATACAATGGAGAAAAGACAGCCTCTTCAATAATTGGTGCTGGGAAAACTGGAGAGCTACATGTAAAAGAATGAAATTAGAACACTTCCTAACACCATACACAAAAACAAACTCAAAATGGATTAAAGGCCTAAATATAAGGCCAGACACTATAAAACTCTTAGAGGAAAATGTAGGAAGAGCACTCTTTGACATAAATCACAGCAAGATCCTTTTTGACCCACCTCCTAGAGAAATGGAAGTAAAACAAAAACTAACAAAGGCGACCTAAAGAAAGTTAAAACGTTTTGCACAGCAAAGGAAACCATAAACAAGATGAAAAGACAACACTCAGAATGGGAGAAAATATTTGCAAATGAAGCAACTGACAAAAGATTAATCTCCAAATTATACAAGCAGCTTGTTCATCTCAATATCAAAAAAACAAACAATGCAATCCAAAAATGAGCAGAAGACCTAAATAGACATTTCTCCAAAGAAGATATACAGATTGCCAACAAACACATGAAAAGATGCTCAACATCACTAATCATTAGAGAAATGCAAATCAAAACTACAATGAGGCATCACCTCACATCAGTCAGAATAGCCATCATCAAAAAATCAACAAAATGAATGCTGGAGAGGGTGTGGAGAAAAGGGAACCCCCTTGCACTGTTGGTAGGAATGTAAATTGATACAACTACTATGGAGAACAGTATGGAAGTTCCTTAAAAAACTACAAATAGAACTACCATATGACCCAGCAATCCCACTACTGGGCATATATGCTGAGAAAACCATAATTCAAAAAGGGACATGTACCACAATGTTCATTGCAGCACTATTTACAATAGCCAGGACGTGGAAGCAACCTAAGTGTCCATCGACAGATGAATGGATAAAGAAGATGTGGCACATATATACAATGGAATATTACTCAGCCATAAAAAGAAATGAAATTGAGTTATTTGTAGCAAGGTGGATGGACCTAGAGATTGTCATACAGAGTGAAGTAAGTCAGAAAGAGAAAAACAAATACCGTATGCTAACACATATGTATGGAATCTAAAAAAATAAAAAAGGTTCTGATGAACCTAGGGGCAGGACAGGAATAAAGACATAGACAGAGAATGGACTTGAGGACATGGGGAGGGGGATGGGTAAGCTGGGTGAAGTGAGAGAGTAACACTGACATATATACACTACCAAATGTAAAATCGATAGCTAGTGGGAAACAGCTGCATAGCACAGGGAGGTCAGCTCTGTGCTTTGCGACCACGTAGAGGTATGGGATAAGGAGGGTGGCAGGGAGATGCAAGAGGGAGGGGGTATGGGGATATATGTATGCACATAGCTGGTTCACTTTGTTATATACAGCAGAAACTAACACACCATTGTAAAGAAATTATACCCCAATAAAGGTGTTAAAAAAAATGAAAGAAATACATCTGCTAAGATGTTACAGTCTATGGGCAATTTCATTTCTACCCACCTCTCCAAACAGAGATCCCCACGAGCCAAAGTAGATAATGATATGTGTGATAGCTTACCAGTGGCACAGTTAATCAGGCAACTCTCCGAGGAGAAGCACAAGAGAGTTGCCACTACAAATGATAAACACTGATAGAAACAGGAAGGAAAGTACCCTTAACTTGGCAGTTCAGCTCAGGACTGGTAGCAGAGTCTAAGTCCTGGGTAGGCTATTTCTAAGTCACACACCCCTTCTTTCTTCTTAGGAACAGTCTGCCACATCCTCAGAAATGAGGGAATCATTATTATACTAAGAGAGTCACATGAGTCACTTTTCCACTCCCCATCCCTACTTGGGGATCATTTCCTGTTTGTCAGGGAAGACATTTTTATGACTTCCTTAACAGTCTAACCCACTGATGAATCCTTTTATGATTACATGCATCTTGGTTATTAACTAATGGGATCCCCCACCAAGTTCTCTAAAGTCGCTACTACCTAATCCTACACTTGGCAGCAACAGATAGCCAGTGACTCATGATGCATGCTCCCCTTCCACAGTATAGAATTGTCAGAGAAGTGGCTTCCTGCCAAGGGACTGTTTTTCCTAGACCCCTTGCCAGTAAGATGTGGTCATAATAATACTGGGTTCTGGACCACAGAATGTGAGAGAAAGTGATGTGCAGCCCCTCCCAGGCCTGGCCCACAAAGACCTTCCATGTGTCTCCGTCTTCCATGTCTTTTTTCCCCTCCACCTCCTGGAATGGAGACGGTGCAGAGGGCAACCTGAGAAGTCACATGGGCCTCTGGAAATGACTATGTGGAGGGCTACTGTGCCAACTTTCTCCACATCCAGTACGCCATGAGGGCAAGAAGAAAGTCTGTCATGAGGGAGTTACGCATATTTTTAGGTCTGTGTGAGATAGTAGTTAATGTAAGCGAATTTGTAACATATGTGACTGCGTATTCCAAGACAGGATTAAAAATGCACTTTCAGAGAAGGTAAAGCATAGTGATCAGATCGGTCAGAATTTGGGGGGGGGGCAGGTCAGTGTAGGCAGAAGCAGAATCCTTTTCTCAGCCACTTGGGTAGATGGCCAATTCAGGATCTTAATTTATTAAATTTTAGTTTATTAAAACGCAGGATAATGTACCACAAACTATTGATTTTACCTTTATTTTAGAGCTGATGCAAAAAAAGACAAAAATATTGATTATCACTCCCGCCCTGCTCAGGTTGTTCCAGAAATAAATCCTCCTTTATGCTTAGAAGACAGCACCAGTTAAATCTCATGAAGTGTGTGCATGGTTAGAAAGGGCAAAACAAGATGCTCAGAAAAAGGAATTAGAGATGTTAATGCTAGGGCTCATAGCTCTTTCTGAAGCATTCTTTGTTGTCATTGCTTTGGTACCTACACCTTAAGCTTAGAGTTTAACAAATTAGAAACTGGCCACGGGCAACTAAGAATTGTTCTTTATTTAAAAACATGTCCATGAAAAGCCAAGGAAATACAGAGGTGAGGCAGCACCAAAGCCTTCTGAGCCGAGGTTGGAAGTGCTTCTGGTTTTTCCAGAAATTCCCACTGGTGTTATGACTCAACAATGTGTCGCAATCAGTGGAGGAAAGGGACAGAGTGACAGCTGAAATGCAAGGAAGTGTGCACAACCCAGAGCCGTTTCAGCTATTTACCGAAATCCAAGTCCCCCATGGGATGTCTTGCAACACATGTTCTGTTGAGAAAAAGAGGTTGCAAACCATGGGGTTATTGCAATAAACACCACTTGTGATGAACAGGATTTGTAAGTTTACATTTTTTTCAAGGTTTGTTTTCCTCACTCTTCAATCAACTCTATGAGGACAGAGACTATGACACCACTGTACCCCAGCCCCCGGCACACAATAGGTACAATAAATATATGTTGTAAGGATGGATGGATGGAAGGATGGACTCTACCCAGCTCAAGTATAAGTAGGAACATCGTCTGGTATCAGAAGAGAGAACAAAACACATAGAAGCATATAATTTTTAGTGTTTGAAAAATGGCATTGAATTAGGACTAATAAATCTTGGATAACTGCACCTCTTTCAGTGCCCAAGCTACATTTTTACATCACTTTGAAACCCCAAAGTAAATACTTTCCCAATGTTTGCTTGGCTGGTAGGAAATGCTTTAATAAAAACGTAGTCTCTAAGTTGCCTGCCATCATCAGGGGAAAGGAGGTCACTTCCAGGCCCAGAAGAAGTCGAAGGTGGCAGGGTACCAATGCTCCAAAGGGGCCAGCCTTACAGCTCCTCCTCACTCCGTCACTGCTCACTTCTTCCAGTTTGAAAGTGGAGTATGTGTGTATGGACTGGGTGATAAGTGGGAAGAACTCTGATCAACAAGAACACGTTGGACACCATGAGGCAATAGTATTTTACTGACCACAGCATGACTGGAATTCACTCTCTGTTCTGACGTTAGGAAGAATTTTAGGCGTGGGCAAAGTCAAAAAATTTTCCCTTTGATCACATTACTCAAAGGATAAGCTGTCTACAACCCAGCAGCACTTGTCCATACTCCAGGACTCAGTTTCTGACTACTCTGAGACAAACACCTGCCTGTGTGGGTTGTCCTTCCATCCAGTCTACACTTTGGGGTCCAGGCCCTCGATGAGTCTCATACCCAGTGCCATTTGCCTCATTACCCTGAATCAGGAAGCAAAGAGCATCCCACTGATACAATAAGACATTTATCTGGCCAAGGTCTCAAGGACGGGACCAGGTTCAGTTGACCTGAGCGCACCCATTCAACAGGTTCAAATGTCCCCATCCCACCCCACCCACATGAGACGGCTCCTGCGCCTGAGGTCTCTATCCCAAGAACCTCAGTTGAGAAATCGCAAAGGCAGCTTCAGTGCTGCTCAAGAGCCTGGGTATTGTAGCAGCCTGGGGGCAGGTTGTCCCTAATGTTCTCCAGGTTCTTCACATCAGCCAGAATCCCATCTATGCTCGTCTCCAGTGAACGGAGGTGGCCCCTCTGACAGCTTGCCCTCTCTTCCAGCTTTGACATCAACGGCCGCAGCTGACTGTTGATCTGGGCCTTGGCTTGGAAAAGCTTCTGCTCCAATAAGATCAGCCCCTCTTCATCCATACTGCCAGGCTGGTCTATTTTAGGAAACAAGAAAGGAGTTAACAGAGGAAAAAGCTGTGGTTAGATCTCCTTGAACATATGCAGGCCCTTCTGTAACTTTAGCTAATTTCCATTTTCACCAGCCCAGAGCAAATAGTATGCTGTGCATTTGAAAGGCTTCTTTTTTTTTTTTTCTTTTTTTTTTTTTGCGGTACGCGGGCCTCTCACTATTGTGGCCTCTCCCGTTGCGGAGCACAGGCTCCGGACGCGCAGGCTCAGCGGCCATGGCTCACGGGCCCAGCCGCTCCGCGGCATGTGGGATCTTCCCGGACCGGAGCACGAACCCGTGTCCCCTGCATCGGCAGGCGGACTCTCAACCACTGCGCCACCAGGGAAGCCCCAGAAAGGCTTATTTTAAATTATAAATAATCTAGAAGAAATTCTGAGAGCACGAGCCTCATTATTGGGTTTTGAACAGCCCAGTTTAAGCCTCTGGACTCTTTAGTTCAGCAAGATGAAGCTTGGATTTCTGTTTTCATGTTAGAGGTAACAGCTCCTCCTCTGAAAGGATGAAGCCTGAAGGTCATAGGGACCTTATACTGCTCAAGGTGTCTGCCCAGCACAGCTCATCCCTAACATCAGAATCAACTCCAAATTCTGCTTTCTGAACCACCCTTAGGAAATCTCTTGCTGTTTTCCATTAGAAGACCTTTAGAAACTGGCTGGGCCTCAGGGTTTAGAGAGGCCAAGGTGTGCTTTGCTATTTGAGGGATGAATTCCAGCTGTTATGAAATGACGTAAGACGTCATTCTGGCCCGAAACAGTGGGAATCTGTCTAGATATTAGTTTATTTCCAACATGAAATGTGGTCACATTTGTTCAGATATGTTTCACCCATAAACAATCTGATACTAATGTCAGCATGAAGGGCACCTGGCCAGACCCATTTGGTTTGAAAAGGTCTGAGTGGTCCTTAGTCAATTCAAACTCAAGGTCAGGTGCAGTGATAGCATTTGACTGCAGAAGTTTATCACAACTAGAGAGATTAAACTGTTATTGCTCCGGGACTCAGGAGAGCAAAGAGAGTAGAAACAGCACTACAACAAAAATATTGATCCAGTGGATCAGTCCTTCACCTGCGGACCGGGGAGAATTCCAGAATTTAGGGTGCTACAACACGCAGGGAAAGTGAAGCAAGCTTGGGGATAAAATGTCCAGGCGGAGGCAGCATGAGCTTCTCAAAAACAGCAGGAACACTGGAGACAGAGACCTCGGTTAGAATCCTGCCTCCAAAACTTACTATGTGATCGGTGGGACAGTATTAAACTCCCTGAGCTTCCGTTTACTCCTTTGTGAAATAAAATAATAAAAATAATAAAACTTGAGGCTTCCCTACTGGTGCAGTGGTTAAGAATCTGCCTGCCAATGCAGGGGACACAGGTTCAATCCCTGGTTCAGGAAGATCCCACATGCCACGGAGCAACTAAGCCTGTGCACCACAACTACTGAGCCCGCGCTCTAGAGCCCACGAGCCACAACTACTGAGCCTGTGCGCCACAACTACTGAGCCTGCGCTCTAGAGCCCGTGAGCCACAACTACTGAAGCCCGTGCACCTACAGCCCGTGCTCTGCAACAAGAGAAGCCACCGCAACGAGAAGCCCGCGCACCACCATGAAGAGTAGCTCCCGCTCGCCACAACTAGAGAAAGCCCACGTGCAGCAACAAAGACCCAATGCAGCCAAAAATAAATAAAGTAAAATAAATAAATTTTAAAAATAATAATAATAATAAAACTTACTTTATAGGACCTTTAAAAGACTTAAATGATCTTCCACCACGAAAAACCTGGCATAGTGCCTGTCACACAGTAAATGTTTGACAGTTCCCATCCAGCCTCTCTCCCCACGCTCTCACTTTCTCTTTAAAGGCCCTGTTAGTTTCATTGCCTTTTTCAGAACACTAAGCAAAATCACTAAACTCTCCACTGGGGAGGGTTTATTTGTTTATTTATTTTTTACCCTTAGAGGGTCTTTTACTCTTTGGGGCTCATTGGATCACAAAGCAAACCTGTCAGGATAACAACACAGACAATATTGGTCTCTTGGGGTGATGATGACACTCCACAGAAAAATCCGGTTTTAAAGAGGTTCTCCTGAATGTTGCTGGAATCTCTGACTGAATCCCTAGTTCCATATATGCTGCAGTCCAGGCTCGATGAAACAGGCCAGTAAGTGTTTGATATCAGCTCTACCCAAGCCCATAATTTTAATTTATGTGAGTTTTCTTTTGGATGGGATTCTGTGAGGAAACCTGAGCTGCTGCCACACGGTGTCATCAAATCTATTTTATCCTAAAATTTTGCAGTATCTCATGGACCTACCACCTTGACATTTCTTTCGGGTCATCTACCTGGCAGCTCAAGTTTCCACAACCTGTTACAGCAAGGTGTAACTGTGGTTGGAAGGGACAAACAGCAGAATTGGCGGGTGATTCTTGACCTCACAGACTGGGAGAATCTTCCCCCCCACCACTCCTACTTCCTCAGAGCTCTATGACTTCCCCTCAGTTATTTCAACTGTCTCCTGAACCACTTCATCCTGCCTCTTGTCTAACCCACCTTCATACTCTCCTGCACTCAGCTGCCCCAGTGATCTTTCCAAAATATACAGCAACAAGGTCATCCCTCTGCTTGACACTGTCTACTAAGTTCTCAGGATCAAGGTCAGAATCCTTAGCAGGACTGTCAAACTGTCCAGTATTCTTTTTCACTGTGAAGCTCGAATCCTGCCTCCACAATTTACTGTGTGATCTGCAGGACATTATTAACCTCTCTGAGCCTCAATATACCTTCCCTACATACACCCAGTTCTTTGAACTACAGACTTTCACCTCCAAGGGCAAGAGGTAGGTTCTCAGTGACCCATTTTAGAGATGGTAAAATAGAGTCCCACAAATGTAAAGAAGTTTCCAGGCCCTGAAGTATCTGGGCCTGGAAACAAAGCAAATTTCCTGATACCCTTGAGGAAAGTTGAGACTCCCACTCATCGGGAGAAGCCCTGGAACATGGACTGGAAGGTTGTGGATACTCCACATACCTATTAGGTATAGGATGCCATCCAACATGTTAAGTGTGTCTTGGATCGTAACTCCAGCATTCCTGGCTGTGTTATCAACTCTTTGGGCTTCTGTGATTACCTGAGGAAAACATAAACACAAGCCCATTTTGCAAGGGTGTTCCCACACTGGCAAGGTTAAAGTGCTCTCTGCTGGAAAGTCACGGGAACTTACCATCTGCACTGCATCCGTAGACGTGCCGAACTCCCGCTCCTTCCTTGCCAGCTCTCCTTCCACTTCCCTCATCTCACTCTTGAGAGTGGCCAGTCCCTTCTCCATGGCCAAGGCTCCATCTGCTGTCACGTTGGCCTCCAAGTTCAGACTCCCCATCTCCTGGGAGAAGAAAAGGAGCCAGGGACGGAAGGAGAGAGAGGGGTAAGGCACAAAAACATCCCAAAGACAACTGCAGAAAAAATACAGCTGCAGCCAGGCCCTGATGGAGTGAGATGAACAATGAGAGAGTCAGACTTGGGGATACACCCTTCCCCAAGCTCTGCCTCAAACAAGTTAATTCGGGGGTATGTCTCCAGGGGCTAGGACGATCAGCTCTGAGACACTGCTTCCCTCTTGGATTAAAGCTCACCAAATGGTGAGTGAAACAGGAGCCAGTCAGGAAAACCCAGAGGGTGAGAAACTCATCTCACTCTCTGTCATGTTTCTTTGCTGCTGCCATCTTTTGAATGGCTTTACTCCCCAAGACAGTAGACTTTGGGGGCAGAGAATGAATAGGCTATAGCTTTGAGTTTTGTTTTTATTAGGATGAACGAATCTTAACAATATCTTTACCAATAAGCTACCATTAGGCATCAAGTTACACAGACGCCTCTGTACTAGAAGCCATGTAAAGAGAAGCACAGGAAATTGGTCTCTACCCTCAAGGGACCTAAGATTCGAGATGATTTTTGGAAGTTACCAAGTGGTCCAGGGGTGAGGCCACACAGTCTAGATATCAAGAGTTCCCTCTGGGCTTTCTAGAGTTGCTTAAGCTTTCTAGAAGTCATACTTAAATAAGAAAGACAAAGCTCTCATCCAGCTGAGAAGCACTCTTTCTACTGTAGCACTTAACATATGGGTTGTAAGTGTAACTAGCCTGCCCTTGCCCATTACACTGAATGCCCTCTGAAGAGAAGGACTGGGTCTTTCCCATGTCCGTATCCCCAGCACCAAGCACAGTGCTGGCACAGAATGGAAGGAAAGAGAAAAATGAGTAAGTGGAGCTTAGACATAGAACATAGGGTCAAGGGATCCAGAACTCCAAAATTTCATAATCTTGACTCAAAACACTGGTATAGTTGCTACAAGTTGAATTGTGTCCTCCCAAAGGATATGTTGAAATTCTAAACCCCAGTACCTCAGATTGTGACCTAATTCAGAAATAGGGCTGTTGCATATGTAATTAGTTAAGATAAAGTCATATTGGAGTAGAGTGGGCCCCTAAGCCCACACGACTAGTGTCCTTATAAGAAGAGTTGGAGATACCCAGGAAGAAGAGCTCCATGTGATGACAGAGGCAGGGACTGGAGGGAAGTCGCTGCAAACCAAGGAACACAAAGGATTGACAGCCACCACTGTCAAGTGGAAGCTAGGAAGAGGCAAGGGAAGTTTCCACCCAGAGTCTTGGAGAGAGTGTGGCTCTGCTGACACCTTGGTCTCAGACTTCTAGCCTCCAGAACTGTGAGAGAAGAAATTCCTGTTGTTTTAAGCCACCCAGTCCGTGGTACTTTGTGAGAGCAGCTCCGGGAAACTAATGCAATAGTCTATATAAACAACAGTCTCGGCTGGCTCTTCTCATGGTGTTGTCCAAAAAGGGAGCTGAAAATGGTGCGCATGGGGCAGCAGTACTCAGCCAATGATAGCCCTGTGGACCAATCATCAAGAGGGCCAGCCAAGTGGCTCTAGGGCCGCCGTGGACCATAACAGAACCCGACGGGTCAACATGAGCCCAGCGCTCTTTGCTCACTGAACACGACCCTTGCGTTTGGCGCTGCTCTCACCAACCTGCACCTCGATGTCCCTTTACCTGTTCTATGCTGCCGGTGATCTCCAGGGCTTCCCCGGCTGCGTTCTTTGCCCTCTGGGCGTCGGCAGCCGCATCGCCCAGGGCTGTTTCCGCTTGCTTGGTCTTGTCGCTGGCATCTGCGACCTTCTGGCTGATGTAGGAGAGTCTCTTCATGGCCTCTTCAGCTTCTGCTTTTCTGTCTTCAACCTGCAGGTCAAACTCTGAAATGCAGATAAGTAAACATTGCCGTAAAGTTGAAAATTAGCTTCCAAGGGAAGACGAAAGTGGCTGAGGTTTTTACGAACAATTACAGAAAGAGTGTTAATACTGCCCAGGGGTGAGAGTGTGGAAAGTTGTGGCTATTACTCTTTCTTGTCCAGGAGAAAGCATCTTAAAGGAGGCACTGAACTAACCATCAACAGTCAGCCTGCCCTGGGTCCCCATCATTGCAAAAGTGAACCCCAAAGTGAATCAGAGGCAGGTGGAATCTTTGAAGCCCAAAGTTTCAAGCCAGAGCCTTAAACCCTAAGCTGCCAATGGCAATAGCTGGGGACTGGACAGAATGGGTAGAGAGGGACTTTCTGTGAAGAAAATCCTAAGACTTAGGAATGTTTATTTTTTGTTTTTAGTGAAGAAGACTGAAACTTTAACCAAATCTCTACAAGGTGTAAACCCAGATTACCTGGAATCCAGATGCTATGACAAAGCTTGCTTTATTATTACCACAAAGCAACCTCACTGGTCCTGTCAATACATTGGAACCAACCAGGCAATAGAAAGAAAGGAAGGAAGGAAGGAAGGAAGGAAGGAGAAAGAAAGAGAGAAAGAGAGAAAGAGAGAAAGAGAGAGAGAAAGAAGGAAAGAAAGAAAGAAAGAAAAAGAAAGAAATTAAGAAAGAAAGAAGGAAGGAAGGAAGAAAGAAGAAAGAAAAAGAAAGAAAGAAAAAAGAAAGGGGGGAGGGACGGAAGAAAGACAGGGAAAGGAAGAAAGAAAGGAAAAGAAAGAAAGAAAGGGAGAGAGGGAGGGAGGAAAAGAAAGAGAATTATCTGTATGGTAGCGGGATATTGAATCTGTGAGGAACCTTAGAGGTCATTTAGTTCAAATTTCTCCAGAGGGGAACATTAGAATCTAGAAAGGCATGGGACCTGCCTGTGGTTACACAGCCAGCTCAGCACGGTCACGTGGCTGAGCAGAGATCAGAACTCAAGCCTTTTGACATTTAGTTCAATTCTCTCTACTACATCAAATATTTTAAAATGTTTTTCTTTAGAAAGATATTTATTAAGTGTCTATTAATAGCCCAATGTACCTGTCACTTAGATTTATAAAGATTCAAAATAAACCAAAGTCGTGGTTATAACTTTAAAATACTCAAGTGACCTGAACCACGAAATACTCACCTCTGAGGTTCTTTAAGATGTTCTCAACTTCATAAAAAGTGGCATTGCCCATACTTAGTGCTTCTTGGGCTCTGCTTTTAGCAAGGTTGGCACAGGAAAGCAGTTGATCTGATTTCTGTAAATAGGCAGGCAGAACAAGATTAGAGTAAACGTAACACACACCCAGGGAGTGCCCTCCTGCCGGCATATTCACTCTGACACACTTCTCTTCATGACAACAGAGCTGTGATTCGCCAAAGAGTCTAGGGGTGCTGTAGCAAACCGCTCCACAACCTGGGGCAGCACAAACTTTATAACCCAATGACCCGATAGGAGCCCACATTGAGAACAGTCTCAAGCTCTGGTCCACTATCAGGTACAAGAACAGTTTGCACATCCTAATTTTAAACTCTAGATACTTCCTGAAACCAAGCTAGTAGACAGAGCCAGACCAAAATTAGACCCAGTAGGCCCGCATCCTATTCCTAGATTTGAGGGCTGACTCAGTGTGTGGAGCTGAGCTAATTACATTAAGGTCTCTAGAAGCAGCAGTATCATGACCTTTCGAGAGTTTTTGATGGTTCTTCTTACAGCATTAATTCACATGGTAGCCCTTCAATACATGTTTGTTGAATGAACAAACTAACAAACGATACCTGTCTCCCATTCTTCCCATTCTGTAAGAGCTTCCGGGTTTCTTCTTCCCAGTTTCCCAGATTGCTTTGCACACGCTTGAACTCATCCACACGCTTAGTCACCAGGCTTGAGACAGAGTCAGCTTTTTGTCTGATCCTCTTCGTTTCTACCTGTGAGCCCCCAAAAATGAATGAGCCTTACTTTCTGCTCACCAGTTGTCACACCAGCCTTCCTAGGACCTGCCATCATTGTTCGTAAACAACTATCCAGGCCCAAAGTCTAACAGAAATGAGACAATATTCCTCATGAAAGTCAGGCAACAGGTCTCCCAAACATCAAACAGGTTTTAGGCCCGCTTTATTTTTTTTATTATTATTTTACGTGTTAGTTTATATATACATGGGAAAATTTTTGTGGAAATCATTGTGAGTACTTTTTGCCATAGGTAGAAAGCTTAATCTAATAAATTTGCAATAATTAAAGGAAGGTAACAGAAACAATGCAAAACTTTTGAGAAAAACAAAAGCCTTCTGAGTGGCCGTACGTGGAGATACACTATAGGTTGGACCCAAATGTAAATATCAAACTTTATCTATAACAATTTCCCACAGGTTGCAACAGTCCCCAGAACTAGGAAAGAGCTAGAAAACTTTTAACCACTAATAGGAATATGTTCAGGATGTGAGCCATGGCCTTATCAGGGACCAAGATTGGGGTTTAAGAACAACGATAATGAGGAGAATAAATACTCTTTCTAATCTAAAGCAAGAAAAGTCAATAGGGAGAAAAAAACTGAATGATTGAACGATTCAGTGGAACCCCCAGAGAAGAAAGCATTATGGCCCTTCTGTACATCAGTGCATAGGTTAGGTGCCCTTACCTGAAAGGACTGATCATTGACCCCCTGAAGCTGAGATGCTGAATTGAGAAGGCGGAGACTATGCTGATAAGACGTATCTGCTTCAATGTCAGTTTGAGTGGCCTCCCTTGACAACTGCTGGGCCAGAGACTTGGTTTTCTCCAATCTGCAGGGAGTGAAGAAAGAGGACTTTGAGAATTCACTCTTTTTTATTAAAAGCAAAAATTCATCCTGTTAAAAGTATGTAGTCGGGATTATTGGAAGAACCAGACGAGATGTGTCCCTTTCCAAAGTTTAAACATAGACCTTAAAGTTTATACAGGTTGGGTCAGAAAAATTCAACCCAAGTTCCCTAATTTTTTTTTTCCCAATTCTTGATCATATGAATATATTATGTTTATCTGTGCCATGCCATCAGATGAGTGTACTCACATCCTTTAAACACCACAGACGGTGACCGTATCTCCAAATATACAACCTCTCAATCAAAACACAAACTTTACTGAGATTAATCAACCTTTTCTTCCAGCCTTAAAGGCGTCTGTTTTCCTCCAAAGTAATACCCTCATCCTCTCGTCCCTCTTAGTATTGATGTACTTCTAAAGAAACACAGCACCCCTCAGACGTGGTTGGCATTGAACCCTGGGAGAGAGCGGATTATATTGGCCCGTGTGAGTACCCGTTGAAACGTACTTTCCCACAAGCCCTTGCACCACGGAGCCGTCCAGCGTGCCGCTTCCGCCTCCTTCACTCAGAGCCTTGCGCGCCAAGGATAGGGCTTGTTCGGAGTAGTCCTCGGTTTCCCTGGCCAGTTGCTCCATGTTATTGGCTGACTCAACGTGGCTGAAAGGATCAAAAACCAAGAATTTGAGTTTTCACGGCAAAGAGCTTCCTTTAGGGCTTTTATTTAAATGAAAGGAGAGGAATAAGGGAACTGGTTGGACTTGAAAAACCAAACAGAATTGACCCAGATGAGATGGAACTCCTCTAATAGAGGAGCTATCTAGAAGCAGACGGTGTTCTGAGAAGTAGCCTCATGTCCTAGACTTTTTTGGCCATCTACTCCATTTATGGCATAATCAGTGGAAGCTATGGAGATGGGTGGGAGAAGTCTCAGAGTGATAAAATATTGCATTTATAAACTGTTTTCTGCAGGAGAAACCCCTAGGTTTTATTCCATTCAGGAGCCAACTCCCTATTTAGTTTTGCTGCATCTCTAAACTGAGCCCACCACTAAAGGGGACAAAGCCTGTCAATAAAAGTCCCCCAGTTGCTTTTGTCCTCCTGGTTCTAGAAAGTGATGGAAACGAGCTCAGGAGGCAGCGCGCGCTGCAAGAACACAAGCCAGCCCCCTTCTGCTAACAATTTCATTTGGGATTAGCAGAGCCTGCCACCTTGCTGAGCCCTCCGCCAAGAGCAAACCTCTTCTGCATGGTAGGATTTATAGTCAGGCAAGAACTAAGGAGCCGCCCGTTATCACTGGGGGCCTGCAGAGCCGGTTTTCAGGAGGACGTTCCCCCTCTGCAGACTTGGCCCCCACAGGCCAGCAAACAGCTCGCAGCTACTCATTCCCAGGCTTGGTGTGGGAGCCTGGGAGTCCCTCAAAGGTGCAAAGCATGCTTTTCCAAGGGCTGATTCATTTGATGGGGCCCAAGGAATTACATCTGACATACACCAAAGCCATGCTGTTGAGTCATAGAGAAATCTGTGAAAGAAACACCCTCGCCCCCAACTCCTGCCAAGTGACCTTGCCCAGTGGCCACCTATATACACTAAAAGCCAAGGGATTAAAAAAATGGCTTCAGGGCAGGGGGACGGCTGCAAAGGAGCCTGGGGATAATGAATATGCTTTGGTCCTGAATACCCTGCAGTGCTGTTCAAGGCTGGCCTTGCAGAGGTGGTCTGAAGCAGAGGTGCCCTCCAGGACTGCTCACCTGTCTGCCAGTCTCACGGCCTCCTGAGCTAGACTTTTAAAGCCGTTTGGCCCCATATAGTCCTCTGAGGGAGGAACGTCCTGTGGAAAAAGGACAATTGGTTAAGGCTTTGCCGTGAGCCTAAATACGAGCCATGGAGCCTAAGCAGGTTCTGCACCTGTTCTGTCAGAGCCACTTGTCATTAGTCACACAGCATTCTACAACGTGACATGTCGAGTCCCTGGTCACGATGGTCATTACATTAAAAAATGTATAGACAAGAATAAAATAGAAATCCAAGTTTAAAGGAAGTCTGTATATAGATATAGATGCATTTTAAAATATATACATGTTTATATTTGCATATGTATTCAAAGTCCAGTAGAACATAGACCAAGTTTTAATGGTAGTTATTTCTTAGTAATGAGATCATAGGGAATTTTATGTATTTTCTGAATTTTTTACAAAAGGAAAATCAATACACACTATTTTTAAATCCTTCATTTTCTCATCATAATATCTGATTATCTTCCAGTTTTCTTTATCCACCTCCTATCCACCCACTTACATTATTATCACCACTGCCTTCTTTATTTAGAACGAGAAGAGTGCTCATTCAAACTTCTCCCTCCGACCACACTACAAACTACGTCATTAAGAAAATCATACTGGCAACATTTTTTCCCCTATTTTAAGAACCATGTCGTTATTGGCCTCCTTCCTTCCTTTCTTCTTCCTTCCCTTTCTTCCTTTTTCATCTGTTCTTTATTTCTTTCTTCCTCTCTCTCTCCCTCTCTCTTTCTTTTTTACAGCAAACATTTATCACAACCACACATTGTGCTACGGGCTGAGAATGTAAACATGAACAAAATTGAACCCTGCCCTCTGGGAACTAACAACCTAGAAGAGTTGCAGAAAGAAGGGAGAAGAGACGGCCAAGATGAGGCTATGGGTAGCAAGAAATGAACTAGGAGAGGACATAAGACAGTAAAATGGGAACCTGCAGGAAGCCAAAGAACATAAACAAAGGTGCAGCTGCTGCAAGGAAGAGAAGTCTAAATAACTGTCTTCCAGAGAGACCAGAAAACCAGAGAGACAAGGTGAGCCTGTGACATGGGCAGTCTTCCATCTCAGCAATGACTCCCAGTCCCCTAACCCAGCGCCACCTACGGTGTTTCGCAGGGCAGCTTCACTTTCCTCCAGGCTCAGGCGCAGCTGAGTGATGAGCCTGTGAGTATCCTGAACTCGGTTCTGATGCTGGCTGCCCAGGGCCCGAACTCTTTCCACAGTCATCTTGAGGTCATCCAGGCGGTTCCGGTAGCTATTCTCTTGGCTCCTGGCCTTGGCCAACTGGAGATTGAGGGATCTAATAGCACCTGAACACCAACAAGGAAAGGGAAGATAAGCACGTTGGGGGGCCAAGTCGTCAAATGTAACAGAGGGTTGAAAAAGTGACTTTAACTGGCTTATGGCAAAATAGTAAAAACCCAGCATATGAATGCATGCAACTGCTCTTTTATCTCCATCATTCAGATCCCAGGAGAACATCACAGACAGTCCTTCCACCTCCGCAAGGGCTAGGCAGAGACATCTGCTGAACTGTTACCACCGAAGATTCTGTGACCCAGTGTATTGCTTTCTAGGACTCTGAATTCTCTCCTTTGTGAAGGGAAATTGGCCTTCATCACCTTCTGAAATCTGGGCTTCTCTCAGAATGTCCCGAAGGGTCTGCTCAACCCACTGCATCCTGCCCTCCAGCTCTGTGTTGGGTACTGCTCCACCGTCACCCTGAGCCTTTGAAATCAGGGTCTCCAGGTTCTGGAGCTGCTGCATAAACTGATCCATCTGAAAACACACAGGGAAGAGGATTAGAACAGGTGACAGAGTTCATGGTCAAATAGCAGGTACCCAGGGGCTAGTAGCTAAAAGCCCAGAAATGCTTGGCATGTCATGTTAAAGTTCAGATTCTAGAGCCTAGACTTTGAGTCTGAATCCTGGCCCCACTATTCACTAGCTGTGTGACCTTGGGTAAGTCATTTTCTTTATCCATAGGATGGGGATAATAATAATAATATCTCACAGACTTATTACTTGGACTAAATGAGTTAGTATTTGTATAGTACTTAGAACAGTGCCTGGAATAAAGTGCTACAGAGGGCTGGTTAAATAGATAAATTTTAAAAAATAGGTTAAGTTTGCTCTACATTTGGGTTCTGTTTGGGCCCTTTCCTCCCCCACCCTTCACCCCAGTAAAATATTAATAATTAACAACAACAACATCAATTTCATTCTTCTCTGGAATTTGAATGAGAAACTTCTGGAAGCTATTCCTGTCTTGACAGCCTTGACACCTCTGGACTCCTCATATCTTTTATACATTTATGTCTCCTTCATTTGTTTTATAAGGACATCTCTTGGGAAAAAATCCAGCTAGAAAGTGGCATATTATAATGGAAAGAGCACTGAATTTAGAATCAGGGGACATGGATGGTATTCTCGGTTCCACCTGGCCATGTGACATTGAAAAATTACACATTTTTCAAAACGTTGTTTGCTCAGTGAAAGCTGAGATCAGAATGCTTTTCCTTCCAATTTGACTAAGTTACCATGAGTACCGAATGCGGCAGTATCTGCAAAAGGGGTTTTGAAAATGGTAAATATAAGAACATAAGCCTGAAGTATTTTTACTAGTATATGGAAATTTTTTTAACATAGCAATTTTTAAAGGAAGAAATAGTAATCCCCGCCCCCGTCCCCAGGAGTCTAGGAGAGTCCTGGATTTGTGACAGAACCACCCAGGAGACACTTCAGGATTTTACTCCTGCGGGTGAGGTCTGGCTAGCATGCACACCTGAATCTTCACTTGATTATAGCAA
The DNA here is from genome assembly GCF_964270905.1 of Leucopleurus acutus. Classification (NCBI taxonomy): domain Eukaryota; kingdom Metazoa; phylum Chordata; class Mammalia; order Artiodactyla; family Delphinidae; genus Leucopleurus; species Leucopleurus acutus. The sequence goes on from NC_139143.1 coordinate 55,011,104, forward strand.
GCTGGACAGATGGTTAATGCTGCATGCTCACAGTTGAGGCCACCAAATCCTGGCTTGCAAACGCAGCTGCCATCACTTCTACACTCCACGGGCTCCGAGCCCACTGGGTTGCAGTTGCAAGCTAGAGAAAAAAGACGGACAAACAGGAAGCTTTCATGTCAAGCTAATTCCAGAAACTGGAGGTATAGCAAAGATAAAAGGAAGATTGAGTCACCAAGGGCAAAGAATCCTTCTTTGCCCTTGTTGATTCATATTGTGTTAGATTCATTTCTTGGCTATGCCTCCAAGCACATTCCCACAATACAGAGAGGTCTTCGGAATCATCTGGCAGGTTTGTTTGGGGTGTGTGTCTGGATGAAGACACTATAACAGTTCATCCTTCCTAGTGGCACTTATTTACTTCCTCCCATTAAGTCATAAGCCTGCTGGATATTCTGCAGACGCTCTGGCTTTGCTCACAGGGAAAATAACATTTCTTCTGGGCCTATATGTGCCAGAAGTAGACATCTCTCTGTATATACACAGATGAGGAATATGAGCTCAGAGAAGCTGAGTAATTTGACCTAGGACACACAGCAAGAAAATGGCAAGCTGGAATGAGAACCTGGCAAGAGCCAGTGATATTTTCCTTCTGCGGTAAAGCGGTACCTTTATTCAATCAAATTGATTCGGTACCACTATGTGTCATGTTCTGTTCTAGGAGCTGAGGATGTAACAGTGGGTGAGACACTACTCTACCGGAGTGATTCTTTGGGTTACTCCACCTTCAGTGCTCACAGAACACTTGGTAGTACGATCATATGTCTAAGCGTACTGTCATTATTTGCTTACATATTTGTGTGTCTTCCTTATTCGCATATGAGCTCTTCGGGAGCTGGAGCTGACTTATTCATTATTATAACCTCGGTATCTAGCTCCACACTGGGTACATGGTAAGTGCTTGATAAAAGATAGTTGAGTGAAAAAATGTATGGTCTAAAGGCAGTGAAATCTCTATTAATAGCACCTTATAGATGGAATTATATAGTTTATAGTATGCTTTCTCATATGCTGTTTTATCTTTGCAACCACTTTGAGTAAAATATTAATCACCCATATGAGGAAACTGAGGCTCAGAGAGATTAATTGGCATGATCAGCGTAATACAAGAGGTATGTTAAAAAAAACTGGACTTGAACTCAGTACCGCTGATGTCATGTGGATGCTTCCTATCATAGGACATCACACCTAACCCACAGGCTGGGGTCTGGGCAGGTGGAATTCGTGCCCCTGGGTAGAAGCCCCAAGTTGCACAGAGGTCCTCAGCATTTCTGGGGCTGGGGACTCTGGTGTGAGTGGGGGGGTGGCTCTGGGCTCCCTGCAGACCTCCTGGGGGACCAGGAGTCCTCCAATCTCGGTCCCCAAAGGCACTCTGAACCTTAAAATGAGGAAGCTCCTGAGTTCTGGGCACCAGGGCTGGTCTGGGACCTTTGTGACCTAGGGGTGAGTCTGTGGGGCAGGCCAGCTCCCTAGAACGGAATTTGCCTCTAGAACAGAACGTGTGCGAAGGCTTGAAAGAAGGGCTGAGCAAGAGGCCTGATCGGCACATTCATGCTTTGATCTGAAGCGGCCCCCAGGAATGCTCCACGGGAGCTACTGCTTTGGAGCCCAGTCTCCTTAGGAGACGTTTGGACTGTCACCTCTCTGTACATCAATCGCACTGACTTCCTGAGGGGGTCTCTTCAGCTGCTTTGCCGCCCCTCCCCTCCCACCTCAGTGCGTTCAGGCTTCGTCTCAGCCCTTTATCACCTTCCGATTCAAGGTCCGGCAGCCCCTCCCTGCCTACCAGCCTCGGGACTGGGCGCTGGAAGCAGCCCCATTTCATCTCCTCTTCCACTCTGGAGCATAAACCGGACCTTTTGCACTTCTCCCGCCCAGCTTTAACCCTTTCAACACCCTCCAGCTCTGACTCCAGAGCCCTGATGCAGGGGACACGGGTCTTAAGACCTCTGACAGGTGAAAGGTCCAGGCTGTTCACGAGCCAGTCGGTCAGAGAAACCAGAGTAGCACCGCGATATTACCTGCTGTGGGCCTTGCTGATCTGTACGTTCTGACACACGTACACACACAGGCGTGCACGCACGCACACACACGCACACACAGGCTGTCCGATCCATCTAGGGGTGCAGTCCTACCTCGACACTTGTCCATTGGGTTGGGAGCCAAGGGGTCCCCGAAGTAGCCTGCTTTGCACTGGTCACAGTGGGCACCGGCTGTGCCGTGGAGGCATTTCAGACACCTGCCCGTCAGGCGGTCACAGTTCCCAGAGGCACTGGGGTCCACATTGTTGTTGCACTGACAGGGTTGACAAGGCCTCACTGGGCCGTGTTCCCCAGAGGGGTCCCCAAAGTAGCCATCGGCACAGAGCTCACAGCGGGCACCTGGAAGGAGCAAAGAACCAAGCCCGAGCGATCACCCACTGGCAGCAAAAGCAGACGCAGAGGACGAAAGTGTAAATAGCCCTCTCGAGGAGCTTTCCCCGTGGACCCCAGAACAGTAGCTTCAGGAGCAGGAGCCCACGGCCAGGGCCTGGCTCTTCCACTCCACGGCGGTCACAGATCTTAGAACCCAAGCGCCACTAGGAGCCTTCCTGCCGGTTAACTAGCTGACTGGGAAAAAGTCAGCTTGAGACCCACACCACTGAGACTGCTGCTGAAGAGAAACTCTTCTTTCAGACTGACCAGCAGAGAGATGCGACATTTATAAGGCCACTAAGTTTTCTTTCTTCACCTTGGTTCATTTTTAAAAACTTAGTTAAACCCTGTATTTCATCTGAAAACTTCATCTCCTAATTACAAACCTCCTAAAACAGCTTTAGATGTTTCCTCCGCGTAACTGTACACTCTGCCCTTCCTCGATCCACTTGAGCTCTCGGGCATCGACGAGCTATCCTTATCTTTAAAATGAGCCCATTTACACTAACCCTGAGTAATGAAAACTCCCCGGGAATCCCTTGGAATAGAAGCTATCCTTGCAGATTCACGGCAGCAGGACAGGGCAGGCAGCCGGCCTCACCAGTGACACCGTGGGGACAGTTAGTGCACACCACCTCCTCTGTCTCTGGCATCACGGAGCAGCTGAACCCATTGCGACAGGGGCAGGGCTTGCAGCTGCGGGGGTCACGCGGGTCGTTGTAGAAACCAATGGGGCAGTCGGCACACTCGATGTCAGGGTTTTCATCCCCTGAATAACAATCTCCTGGGGGGGCAGAGGAAGAACGGAGGAGCAGAGAAACAAGCAGGGTAAACTGTACACTGGCTTTAATACGCATGACATGTGCAAGTCAGAGCTTAGTAACTCACAGCCTGCCTTTCTGAAGCTTTCCCCAGAGTGCCTGAGCGCGGGTACTCTCCTCTGCCCCAGTACCAACTCTAAACATGGCCACGACCCTGAGTCTCACCCTCACTCTCCCAGGCTGAGCAGACATACACTTCCTTTACCAGCCATGACTTAACACTGCTCCCCTGTCCCCCAAGGCCTGACACCATTTGTCCGCACATTCATTCCAGTCCTGACATTGCCTTTGATCTCCCCGTACAATGCTTGCAACTCGACACCAATTCCCCCACCCCGCACTGAACCATGACAGCCATTTCCTGTAACCTAGCACCTTTCTCACAACCCTGTGGCATTTCCATAATGAAAAGGATTGAGCGTAATAAAGCGCCATGTCCATCTTCCCTGACTCCAGCCCTGCTTCCCTTAATCCTTTCCCATCTCTGAAATGAGTTCAGGCACGGTCTTTCCTACACAGCTCTCTCTTCCGCGAGAGACCTCAGTCGCCTGGCTGTGCCCCCAACCATCTGGTCCAGGTGTCATTTCATTCACCTGTGTCTGGATCACAAGCCCCTCCTCCTTGGCAGTTACATGGAATACAGGTGCCAAAAGGTCCCAGTCTGGCTGAATCTCTTTTGTAGCCAGAAGCACATTCCTGGCAGAACTGTCCCTTGTACCCGACAGGACACACACATTGTTCAACCCATGGTGCTGGGGCTCCAGAGATGGGGCGAGCTGAGATCAGGGTCACATTGTCAAGGTACCCAGTACCTGCAAGAGAGGGAACACGTTAGAAGCAGCAAGTGGTAAGGTCCAAGGATCTAAAGTCAGGCCTCTCATTAGATTTTATTTCTCTTAACTCCCTGATGAAATGAAAATTCACATTTTTAAGGCAAGACAAGAAAAATTTAAACATAAAATTTTTCTCTGGGCTTCCCTGGTGGCGCAGTGGTGAGAGTCCGCCTGCCGATGCAGGGGACACGGGTTCGTGCCCCGGTCCCAGAGGATCCCACATGCCGCAGAGCGGCTGGGCCCGTGAGCCATGGCCGCTGAGCCTGCGCGTCCGGAGCCTGTGCTCCGCAACGGGAGAGGCCACAACAGTGAGAGGCCCGCGTACCGCAAAAAAAAAACAAACAAAACTTTTTCTCTGCCCTTTGCCCTCCTCATTCCCCTCTAGTTGCATTGTACATCTGCATTATGTGTTAACCAGACCTCCCCTGTGGCAGAAATACCTGCTCAACCATAAAGATCAATTTTTCTCCTTCTGGCGCCAGCCATGTAACTCCTTAGACGATAACATTCCTTTGTCAATCCTTTAAGGGGTCATGACGACCCACTACTCGCCTTGTACGTGCAGACATCTTTGGTGAACTTTATGTACAATGCCAATATATCATTTTCCCTTAAAGATAGCAATTAGTGCAGAACAGACTGGTCAGATGACCTGGGGAGACACTGGGCCGCACCTAATGGAAGTTCTTAGCTTAAATACTTGCTTATGACCTATTAATGTTACTAGCTATATTATATGCTACCTATTTTACGAAGATTATTGTTTCTTGCATTACCAAATGTGTGATTGATCCTCAGATGAAATTAATGATGATTAGGCAACTTGAAACAATTTGATCAGATATATAGTTCTACAAGATTGTAATCATGCATAATAACTCTAGATATGGGAAGAAGCAACAAGAGGGAACTATTTCCTGGACCATAACAGAGTAGAAAGACAGGCGGTCCAGAGGCTTTTGGCTACTGTTAACTGAACCTAGTCCAGTAATAGCACGTTCTGTGGCCTGTCAGCGACATCCTCAACTGACCTGGGAATGTGCGTTCCTAGCAATTGCTCACGAAATGCCTCCCAGACCTTGGTTGAACTTAAGACTGAAAGGGAAGGGATTGTAAAATAAAGAATGTCGCCCACTATCCAGATCTACAAGAATGAAGTCTTTAGCCACTGCAGTCGCTGACCTAAAGTACATCCTGAAAGGACTTCAGGGCGAAGATCAGGGTGTGGTACTTTGTGCTCTAGGAAACCTGACAGAACTGGCCCTCAGAGAGTTAGATATTTTCAGGAGAAAATTTTATGAGCCCAGTTTCTTGCATCTTCCCGTACTTAGAAAAGCACTTAAACCATTAACTAAGGTATCTGTTCCTTGCAAATAGTAGTAACCTTCTACCAAGATGTGTGCTTGATTGAACGTAGCTTCTCCCCAAATCACATATATACTGGCTTCCCCCTTTACCTGTTTGGAACAGTCTTCAGAACTCTCCGAGAGACTGTCTTCTGGGTTATAATTCTCATATTGGCTCAAATAAGATTTTCCATTTCTTTCTTAGATTGACAATTTTTTAAAATTTATTTATTTTATTTTTGGCTGCGTTGGGTCTTCGTTGCTACACGCGGGCTTTCTCTAGTTGCTGCGAGCGGGGTCTACTCTTCATTGCGGTGTGCGGGCTTCTCATTGTGGTGGCTTCTCTTGTGGAGCACGGGCTCTAGGCGTGCGGGCTTCAGTAGATGTGGCTCGTGGGATCTAGAGCGCAGGCTCAGTAGTTGTGGCGCACGGGCTTAGTTGCTCCACGGCATGTGGGATCTTCCCGGACCAGGGCTCGAACCCGTGTCCCCTGAATTGGCAGATTCTTAACCACTGTGCCACCAGAGAAGCCCTCTTAGATTGACTATTGATGAATTTTTTTCATTGATAGCCCTATCAAAGACAGTTGGTATTCACTCACTATGCCATGCATAAAGATATAGCAGTTCATATGACTGACTGCATAGGCTCTGGCGTCAGAAAAATCAGGGTTTAAATTCTGGCTCAATCCTCACTATCTGTGTGAATTGGGCAAATCACAAAACACCTCGATGACTGTGTTTCCTCAACAGTAGAAGAGAAATGACAGTGGTATCTACCTCCTATGTTTCTTGTGAAATTAAATGAGACAATGCATGTATTGTAGTGTGCTTGGCACATAGTAAAGATTCAATAAATTGTTAGTAAGCACCTTTTCTACTTCCTGCTTTATTCACTATATCAGTGACATGGAAATGGTGCATGCCAGCCATGCTTCCTTTTTACATGTGTGCTAAAAAGCTTAAGGAGGTCTCATTTAAATAATCCCAATCGAGATTAGGAGTACCCAACATAGTACATAGTATATAAAAGTTCAATAATAGGAATTAACGGAATACATGGTGATATCCGAACGTGGTAGCACCGAGTATAATTCCAAAGGAAAGTTACTCAAGAAATAAAGAGAACAGTGTTGTAGATGCGATTTCCGAGCTAAGGGAACGTGCCTTTTGCTGTAGGTTATCTTCTTCAAATAATCAGCTTTAATCTAAATTCAGAGGCTCTTTAGCAAGGAAGCATCATTCATTCTTCATTGGTGCTGACCTCTTTTCAAGAAACATTCTTTCTTAACAACTTCTTCTAGAATGTACAAATCTAGACCCAATCAGAGACTCGACATCAAAACCATTAAGTCGTTTGTTTAATTGTTTGGAGACTGTCACCACCTTAGAGAGCTGAAGCAAATTAAACTAAAACCTAAGAAGGGAGAAATTCATTTCTTTTAGCCACTTACTGTATTCTCCATAGGTAGCTCGGATCCGCAGGGCTGTGAGGTTCCGCAGTAACCTGCGATACTCAAAGTAACTCAGCTGGGGGCTCCAATTACTGCTTGGATTTTCATTTAATCTGCATGATTTAAAAGCAAAAGCTGAAAAATCCAACTCTTATCAAATCTTATAATGCGTATACCCGATACAAATTATGCCTGAGAATGGGGGAATAGCTAAGCCCCTTCACAGCCCTGCTTGTACGGAGATGAAGGACTGGTAGCCACATCCTCATAGGCACAAGCCTGGAACTTTCTCACTCCATGGGGAGTGCAAGCCCCACAGGATTTGCAGGAGGGCCTCCCAGTGCAGGAAGCTGAGCTCCCGGGGTCACAGCATCCAGTGCTGGTCCAGGCCCTCAGAGACCACTTTCTATTCTTGGTCACACAAAACCTAACAGCAGGAACATCTCTGAGTTCCAGAAGCTCTGATCCTCCACAGCCATCATTCATTTTTGGTTTTGTTGTTTAAATGATTTGTTATCTGAGCACATTTCACCTCCTATTTTCAAAAGTCAGTTTCCACCTTCTACACTGTCCACATCTAATACTTCCTAGTTTGGCATCACGTTGCCTCAGCGCATCACATCACCAGCCCCTGTACTATTCTTCTTTATGTTGTTTTGATTTCTACTGGAATAGCCCTTCCAGGAACCATACTAACCCTTTTGTTTCATCCACTGATTCGTGAAATAACTGTTTACTGTGCACTTGGTTTGAGCCAGAAGCTGTTTCAGGACGGAGGATACAAAGGCAAGTAGAGTGAGGTGATCAGTGTCTCCCAGGGGTGGCGGGTAAACAAATAATTATGATACAATGCAGAAAGGGCTATAACAAAGGCATGAACAGGATGCCATAGAAACTCAGGATGGACTGTAACTTTACCTAGGATTCTGAGAAGGCTAATATAAAGGAAAAACCTTCAAGCTGAATCTTAAAGAGTAAGTTCACCAAGCTGAGAAGGTGGGAATGGGTGTTCCAGCGTGGAGAGCTGGGTGTTTGTATCGTTAGAATAAGTTGCACTCAGTTATTTAAGAACACATTGTGTGTGTGCTGTGGGTCTTCTATTCTCTATTACCTTTACCTCTGCCCTGGGGTAGGTCCCCAACAACCCTCACTTGAACCACTGTGAATGTGTCCTGGTGGTTCAATGAAAGACCCTACCCAAACTGTCCTTCACACAGTATTTGCACCCAGCCTTCACACCTGATCACGCCAATTCTCGACTTCCAATCTCTCAATAGCTTTCCATCATCTTGTAGGCATGGGCAAGATCTCAGCACCTTGACATGACATCCAAGAACCACCATGCTGGGTCTTTTTCCAGTGTTTTCAATCTTATCTGCCCATCTCCGCTATACACGCTGTGTTCCAGCCATAAATACTGCTTACCAATCCCCTGTATTATGCCTTTCCACGTTCCCACATATACTCACATGTACGGGTTGTCCTGATTTTGTCCCTGGGAAAGCCCTGTGCTTCTTCCTGTTCTCAGTCCACACACTGCGTCCTTAGTAATGCTTTTCCTGGCTCCTCCAGGCAGAACTAAGACTCTTTCCTCTCCTCCCAACTCCCCATGAGCATGCACCACCACTGAAGAGATTTTGTATTGTGTTATGTGTGCTTTTTGACATGTTACATATCCTACTAGACAAGAGCTCTTGAAGGACAAACACCACGTTTCTTCATCTTGAATTCTCAGTCTCTGACACAGTACTAAGCACTTAATAGGCACGTCCCCCTCCCCTGAACTCTCTGTACCCACCATTCAAAATTCCCATTCTAGAGAGAAAATATTTGCAAATGATATATTTGATAAGGGATTAATATCCAAAATATACAAATAACTTATACAACTCAACATCAAAAAAACAAACAGCTTAATTAAAACGTGGACAGAGGACCTCAACGAACAGTTTTCCAAAGAAGGCATACAGATGGCCAGCAGACACATGAAAAGATGCTCAACATCACTAATCATCAAAGAAATGCAAATCAAAACCACAATGAGATACCACCTCACACCTGTCAGAATGGCTCTTATCAGAAAGACAACAGATAACAAGTGTTAGCGAGGACGTGGAGAAAGGGGAATGTTTGTGCACTGTTGATGGGAATGTAAATTGGTGCAGGCACTATGAAAAACAGTATGGAGGTTCCTCAAAAGAGTAAAAATAGAACTACCATATGATCCAGCAAGTCTACTTCTGGGTATTCTTCTGAAGAAACAAGAATACCAATTCAAAAAGCTATATGCACCCCTATGTTCACTGCAGCATTATTTACAATAGCCAAGATATGGAAAGTATCCATCAATAGTGGATAAAGAAGATGTGGTATATATGCATGTATGTGTGTGTGTGTGTGTGTGTGTGTGTGTGTGTGTGTGTATGCAATGGAATATTACTCAACCATAAAAAAGAATGAAATCTTGCTATTTGCAACAGCATGGATGGACCTAGAGGGTATTATGCTAAGTGAAATAATTCAGACAAAGAAAGACAAATACCATATGGCTTCATTTATATGTGAAATCTAAAAAACAAACAAACAGAACAGAACAAAAACAGACTCATAGATACAGAGAACAAACAGGTATTTGCCGGAAGGGAGGGTGTGGGAGGATGAGTGAAATAGGTGAGGGAGATTAAGAGGTACAAACTTCCAGTTATAAAATAAATGAGCCACGGGGATGAAATGTACATCCTGGGGAATATAGTCAATAATGTAATAACACTGTATGGTGACAGGTGGTAACTAGAATTATCAGGGTGATCGTTTTGTAATGTATAGAAATATCAAATCACTATGTTTTAGACCTGGAACTAGCATAGTGTTGTAGGTCAATTATACTTCAAAAAATATCCCATTCCACAGGATAACATGTAACCTCCTTAGACACACATGGGGCCATCCATGACCTTACCTCAGCCTCTTTCCCCGACCTCACTTCTCACGGTATTCCTCTCCCTGACCCCATGCTCCACTCATGCTTAACCACTTAGAATTTCCTAAATGTACGAAACTTCCTCAAACATACTTCTTCTGCCATGTTAACCTTCCCCCCTTTTCTTTCCTTAAAGAGTGGCTCTTCACTTGTCACATCTTCTTGGGAAGCTTTCCTTGATCACTCCAGTGTGAGTTACTGATATCTCCTGTGTGTGTTCAAAGCACCTGTGTCCACCTTGTCCCTTACAAGCTGCACTATAATCATCTGTTTATTTTTCTCCCCCATTAGCTTGTCCGGGGCTTGTGGGCAGCAATCATGACCTGTCTCAGCACATAACACCATGTTTTGTACATAAAAGGTGCTCAGAAAAGCTTGTTGAACCAATGAATGATGACGACGAAAAAAGGAATCAGACTTCAGTCACAGTTTGCTCTCTTTGACCCACTTGTAGTCTCTCTCTTTACCTGAAAGTGTAAGTCTTGGTGACCCCACAAGGCAGTGTCTTGCCAGGTGGAATCAAGGGAGCTGTGATCCGTAGACCAGCACCTTCCAGGATCACGTCATGGGCGGATGGGTGTCTGCCTCCCCTGTCCACACGGTAGTCAAAAGACAGGCTTTGCCCATAGCTCACCTGTTGATTCCCAAGAAATTTGGCTGTGAAATAGAATTCGAAAAGACTGAGGTCAGTTCTGAGACTGGAGAAGCAAAGGAGTGAGTAAGTTTTCATCAATGTTGGCAATTTCTCTTGGGGTCCTACGTTACCCACCCATCACCCCTCCCCAGCCACCCTACCAGAAGAGCCAGTTCATGGCAGCGGACATGGCCTTGCAACTCTTGGCCACGAAGAAGGGTTAGTTACTGAAACGCTAAAAGGGCCTCATTATAAGACAATTCCATCCGTTACATGATTCATAGCCTGGCCCCTGTGACAGACCAATATGTAAAGATCCCAGGTGTATCAGCAATAATACCATTTGTTACATAATGCTTTCTAGTTTACAGAATACTTTCGCCGACATCATCACATTTGATGGCAATAATTCGTGGAGGTTGTCATTATTCAACAGCTGAGGGAACTGAAGTTTGGAAAGGTTAAGAGGCCACCTTGCCCAGGAGTCACATATTAGCTAAGGATTTGAACTAGGATTAAAATTCTAGCCAGAGGGGCTTCACTGGTGGCTCAGTGGTTGAGAATCCGCCTGCCAATGTAGGGGACATGGGTTCGAGCCCTGGTCCGGGAAGATCCCACATGCCACAGCTCAACTAAGCCCGTGCGCCACAACTACCGAACCTGCGCTCTAGATCCCATGAGCCACAACTACTGAAGCCTGTGAGCCAAGACTACTGAAGCCCGCGCGCCTAGAGCCCGTGCCCCGCAACAAGAGAAGCCACTGCGATGAGAAGCCCGTGCACCTCAACGAAGAGTAGGCCCCACTCGCCGCAACTAGAGAAAGCCTGCACGCAGCAACGAAGACCCAACGCAGCCAAAAATAAATAAATTAATTAATTAATTAAAAAAAATTCTAGCCAGAGCTTTTCCATCCAGCTTCTCTGACTAATGTATATTTTTAAAATTTACAAGCGGTTTAAAGCTTTGAGAAATGGTTTCTTTTCACTTTTCCATCTGTTTCTCAGTAGACCCACAGATTTGACCACTGTCCTTATTTCTTGTCTTGATGGGAGACCTAGAAACTCCCCATTTGACTGAAGTAGGGACCTGAACCAGGGTCTGACCACCTGGACACCCAGTTCTGCTGTACTGTGCCATGACTTTGTCAAAAAGGGCTGAAGCCCCACTTGTCTTCTGGAGACACTACTGCCCAGAACACTAAGCGATAAGATGTCCACATTTTCTAACCCCATTTTTCTATCCTGACTTCTTAGTGTTCTAAGTTGGCTTCTACAGGAAAAATACCATACATACCAGGAGCTATAAAATAGACAGGGTCTGGCTGTCGTGCTGAGCTAAACACATCCCGATGGCGCTGTGACCATTGGAGTTTTGCAGGAGACCCATTTCTTTGGACAGCCTTCCAGCCATCAACATCTGAAACACAAATAAAACCACTCTGCATTTGGACAACATCTACTGAGTTAAACAAGGCAAGACTTGCTTGCTACTCACTAGCAGTGAGTAACAAGTGGGGATTTCTTCATGTTTCCACATTCGTGTACCATCCTCAAAATCCCCTATGCACCTCTCTACTTTGTATTCACCTTCACCCACTCCTGCCCTACAGCTGCTGTGACTTCTTATCTCCGAGTCTGACTCTTGGAATAAGAGAGCATGTTTTCATCTGCCTATAATTTGTATTTTTATTTTATTTACATAAACAGGGTCTGGCCTTAGTGAGGTAAGAGGGTCTAGTATGTTCAAAGAGAAACTCAGAGTTGAAATCATATTAATCTCCCATAGTTTTAGAGTGCTTTGTAGCTTGGTAACTAATTTCACATAAATCAACTCGTTTGGCCTATGTGAAAGCAGTATTATGAGTGAATGTGAATTCCAGGAAGACTCATGTTAAGCCCTTCAATCCAAAAGAATGATTCTTTTGTGGTTTTAAAATAGATGAGATGGGAAATGCAGAGAGATGAAAATCTGGTCTCTTTTTAGTTATTTTTTTAAGTTATTCATAAGCTGGTCTGAGTAAACTATTCAGCTATAACTTTTACAAGACATTAGGCTCTTCCTTATTGCCTCAAAAATAATATACATTTAAAGCAAGAAGAGAGCTGCTAAAGATGACTCAAGGACCCCATGCTGTGGACGGAAGTCTATAAGCACAAAACCCTATACAACATTAAAAGCAAAAAACCTAGAAAACAGATCGCTTTACCTTGATGGAAGGTAGAGGTGATTTTATGGACACTGTAGTCTCCAGAGCTTCGGCAGCTGGCTGAATGCCCGTAGCAAAAACACTGGGTACAGCCCTCAGGGTTTCCCCCATCCAGGTGATAGTAACCTGGTCGGCACCTGCAGTGACGTTTTAGAAATCAGGACAGTATTATAGGTTATTTCTTGTCCCTATAGAGAATATGATCATTTCTACTTTCTCTTCCACCCGGCCCATTAATTCCCAAAGGTGAGGAATAATAAGTTGCACATACCACCCCCCACTCCCAGACCCCGCAATGGACAAATCACAGCTCCCCATTAAGAAAGCACAAAAGGGCTTCCCTGGTGGCGCAGTGCTTAAGAATCCACCTGCCAATGCAGGGGACACGGGTTCAATCCCTAGTCCAGGAAGATCCCACATGCCGCGGAGCAACTAAGCCCATGCGCCACAGCTACTAAGCCTGCGCTCTAGAGCCCACGAGCCACAACTACTGAGCCTGCACGCCTAGAGCCTGTGCTCCGCAACAAGAGAAGCCAACACAATGAGAAGCCCGTGCGCCGCAACAAAGAGTAGCCCCGCTCGCCGCAACTAGAGAAAGTCCGTGCACAACAACGAAGACCCAACACAGTCAATTAATTAATTAATTGATTGATTGATTAATTTAAAAAGAAAGCATGAAGAATATTCACTTTCTCTTGCTCTGGTAAAGCAGTATCACGTTTGATGTGATGGTCTGGAAACAGTGATTTTTTCCCATCTTTGGTGAGGAATTGAGTGGGCAAGATGGGGAGGGGTCAGGTAGGGATAAGCAGAGCTGGCCCTGTCCTGGAGTAAGTATTTAACGGGGGCAAAAGGGTGGGAAGTGGGGGCCAGCAAAAGAAAGGCAAATGCTCCCACCCCAGCACCCACTCAGCTGTACTGACCCCTCCCAGACCACCCTCCCTGGCATTGCCCACCATCCCTGCCCCTTGTACCTAGGCTCTGACCCCCAGGGGAGGGGGCAGGTGAGGTTATGCCAAAAAAGGATGGCTAGAGGCTCCTACAAAAGCAAAATGTAGGCTGGCCTCCCCTCTGCTCCCAGCTCAAGCCCTCCGGTGACTTCTCTGGGGACCGCAGCTGGCAGACAAGTCCCGGAGGCTGGGGTCATAGAGAAGAGGGCAGGGGAAGCCGGGAAGGATTTGTTTTCTTCTCTGTTCAAGTTAACGACATCCTTCTACATGAAATAATGGTAGTTTCAATTATCATTTATTTAGCACTTGTGATATGCCAGGCACCTTACTTATGCTCCCTCATTTAATCCTCACTACAACCTTATGAGATAGGAATTGTTATTTCCAATTTTCTTAGATGATAAGACCAAGACCAGAGAGGTTAAGAAACTTGTTCAAGGTCATACAACTGGTAAGTGGCTGAGACAAAATTCAAACTCAGGTATATCTGCTGATAAATTACGTGGTCTAATCCATTGGACTATATGTCAAGAATATGTTCATTGTGCAAAATCACGGAAAAGCAGTTTAGCCGTGAACAACAGATGCTTCAGAGACCAGCTGTAAATAAATAAGTTGGGGGTTTTTTTCCTATAGAGAAAGGGTTTAAAAAATCATTATAGTTTCTGTGGAGGAAACCTTCAGATTAAAAGAGATTAAAAACCAAGGAAGGGGGTTTCCCTGGTGGCTCAGTGGTTGAGAGTCCGCCTGCCGATGCAGGGGATGCGGGTTCGTGCCCCGGTCCGGGAAGATCCCACGTGCCGCGGAGCGGCTGTGCCCGTGAGCCATGGCCGCTGAGCCTGCGCGTCCGGAGCCTGTGCTCTGCAGCGGGAGAGGCCACAGCAGTGAGAGGCCCGCGTACCGCAAAAAAAAAACAAAAAACAAAAAAAACAAGGAAGGAAGGAAAGAAGGAGGGAGGAGGGGAGGAAAGAAGTGGGGAGGCACAGAAAGGGTGGAGAGGGAATGATAAAGGAAGGGAGGTGGGGGGAGGGAAGTGAAGGGAATCCGGCAAAACTAAACCACAGTGTTTAAGGATGTACTTGGGTAATTAATTATGAAGAAAAGTAAGTAAGTCAGAATAGTGGTGACCTCTAGGAAGGAGAGAGGGTGTTACGAGGCCGGCATAGTTTTAGCAAAGGTCTATTTCATATAATTGGTGCTGCTGGCAACATTTTATGTGACTTTCTATTTCTGTGTTCTATTTTGAAATTTAAAATGCTTTCAAAAAGTGACTCCTTTTTTAACACTTAAATCTATGTTTCCTCACCACCCCCCCACCTCAGCAGCAAAGAACCCCCTGAAAACAAAAGTCAGGAATGTACCTGGCATTTCCTCTGCCCAGGTATATGAGACTGGCAGGATGCCAAAGAACTGCTTTCTTTCGTTTAAGGAAATAAGAGGGAAGCCTTTACCTCTGGGGCCTACCTCGCAGCCCTCTGCTCACAACAGTATCAGGAGAGGGAAGAGTTTTAAGTCTGGGCACAGTTTGTACTTAAGGAATTTCCTGCAGCAGCAACTGAAGGTGGATAGACCTGGTTGCACCACCTGTCCCAATGTGGTTTGGGACCCAAAGGGCTCTTACATCTCCCCCCCTATTTCATGTGTGTGCATATAACCACCATCCCATCCCCGGTCCTTCTCAGCACGGGACGGTTATCTGTGGCCATACACTGCGATATTCCCACTTACTAAGATTTTCCCAACATGTTTAATTAGACCAGGCCTTTCCTGGGACCAGGTTGAGTCATGTGACCTCATCACAGCGTACCACCTTGCATAGAGCACCTGGGATTCAGAGCCAGCTGGCCAGGGACTCACCGGGGCCCTGTGCCTCTGTCACAGCATAAACAGAGAAGGGACCCAGAGCAAAAGCTTGGAGTCCAGTGAGATTTGGGGCCTTGTTGCACTTTTTTTAAGGTCTAGTTTTTGAGGGAAGTCCCAGTGGTTAAGGCTCTGCACTTCCAATGCAGGGGGCACGGGTTTGATCCCTGATCAGGGAACTAAGATCCTGCATGCCATGCACTGCGGCCAAAAAGTAAAATTAAACATAAATAAATAAAGCCTAGTTTTTGAGGACAGGGGGCAGGAAGAAGGTCATCTACATATGTTAAGTGTCCGTTTTCCGTAATTGCACTCAGAGGATGAATTCTCATGCTAGTTGCCGAGGGACACCCTGCTGTGCCTGTAGGGTCACAGTTCACACAGACCTATCACAGCGCCCTCCGGTGACAGCTGACTTGCAGACACAGCGGCCTGTGTCACAGGGCCCCGAGATGCCAGCCGGATCACAGTCACACTTGGAGTCTCTGAGAAAGAAGAAAAAGAAAATTAGGGATGCGTTCCCAAATACTTTGCAACTATACACGTGAAGATCAAGAACTCATAAGCAAATGTCACCAACTTGAGTCAATCTTTCATCTTCAGTGAGGCCTCTCTTAGCTATT
Organism: Leucopleurus acutus; assembly: GCF_964270905.1. Taxonomy (NCBI): domain Eukaryota; kingdom Metazoa; phylum Chordata; class Mammalia; order Artiodactyla; family Delphinidae; genus Leucopleurus; species Leucopleurus acutus. The sequence continues at coordinate 55,027,263 of NC_139143.1, forward strand.
CTTGTCCATGCTAATCTCTCTCAGACTTTTTAAGAATTCGTTTGTCCATGCTCGTGCTACTCAAAGTGTGGTCTGTGGCCGGCAGCCAGTCCAGGAACTGTTTGCTACCCAATCCTAGAAAGAGGAGGGGGGCTTCCCTGGTGGCGCAGTGGTTGAGAGGCCGCCTGCCGATGCAGGGGATGCGGGTTCGTGCCCCGGTCCGGGAAGATCCCACATGCCGCGGAGCGGCTGGGCCCGTGAGCCATGGCCGCTGAGCCTGCGCGTCCGGAGCCTGTGCTCCGCAACGGGAGAGGCCGCAGCAGTGAGACGCCCGCGTACCGCAAAAAAAAAAAAAAAAAAAAAAAAAAAAAGAGGAGGGGTTTGCCGCAGAATGTAAACCACATTCATCACAAAACTGTTTAGTTTAGTTTGGTTGACTGTTTGGGTCAGTTGACATTAAAAAAAAAAAGTTATCATTTGTTTACCTATTGTTTAATTCAATGGTGTCTGCTTTCATCGTGACTGATTCCATCTACTTGCTTTTGGTTCATTTAGTTCTTTCTTCTGGTGACACTTCTATTGACATATAATTCATACCATGTAATTCACCCATTTAAAGTATACAATTCAATGGGTTTTAGTTGACCCTCAGAGTTGTGCAACCAGCACCACAACCAAGTTTAGAACACTTTTATTACTCCAGAAAGATACCCCGTGTCCTTTAGGAATCACCCCCATTCCCTCCCTCCAGCCCTAAACAACCACTGACCACCTTTTGTCTCTGTAGATTTGCCTATTCTGAACATTTCCTATCAATGGAATGGTACAACCTGTGGCCTTTTGTGTTTGGCTTCTTTCACTTAATATGTTTCCGAGATTCATCCATGTTGTACCATGTATCAGTAGTTCCTTCTTTTTATGGCTGAATGAAGTCCTGTCTCATGAACATACTACAGTTTGTTCATCCATTCATTGGAATGGACATTTGGGTTGTTTCCACTTTTTAGCTATTATGAATAATGCTAATGTGAACACCTGTGTACAAGTTTCTGTGCAGATACGTATGTTTTCATATCTCTTGAATGTATACCTAGGAGTTAAATTGCTACTAGTTTCGTTGACTTTTTTTTTTTTTGGTCGCAAGACTTTCTCGATGAAAAAAAATCAGTATTTTCCTCATTTAATTTTAGCACAATCTCCCTGACTTGTGCAGACTAGAGCTTTGACTAAGGACTGACTCATCAAAGCACCGGTCTCTGTCACTGCGTTCGGCACATAAGCACATGTGTTTATCTCATGCGTCTAAAACCAAGTCTGTTGTCTTTTCCCTACCGACCTGCTCCCCCTCTGACTGCCCCGTGACCCCAGCAAATCCTGCCAAGCCTGCATCTGACTCCTTGTCCTTCACATTCCTCATCCAGTCAGATGCCAAGTCCCAACCAGCTTCCTGAAGATTTCTTTCCCAATCTTCATCTTCCCACAGTCTCCTCCCCATCTTGGTCCCTCTGTACCATTATCAGGATCCTCTGAGAAACATGTGTTCAGCATCTGCTGGTTGCTAAGCACCAGGGATAGTAAGAAACAAGAAATAGCCCTGTTCTCTAGGAGTAAAACAAGAGTCAGAATGCGGAGGGGTGGAGACGGGTCTGGAAGATCTCTGTGAGGAGATAGACAAGGTGCGGATGGAGCCAGTGAAGCTCTGCATGGCTCTGAGGGAGGGAAGAATGCTCTAGGCCAAGGCTGACGTCACATAGCTTGGCTCCTTTGAAGAAGCAAAGGAAGGCTGGGGGCGGGGGGGAGAAATGGAGCAGTAGCCTAAGGCCGAGGGTGGAGGGGGCAGGAAGGTCTTGCAGGGCCCTACCTGCCTAGATAAGAAGTTTGGATCTCATTCTAGGTGGGAAAGGAGCTAATGGAAATTTGGAGCAGAGCCGTGATATAACACACTTCATATTTTACAAGGGTTTACAAAAGAGAGACAGGGCCCAGGGAGGGGTCAGGGAAGTCTGGGAGAGAACAATCTACATAAAGGCCCAGATGGTAAGAGAACTTGGGCCAGTGGTAATGGGGATGGTGCAGGCATGCCTGGTGGGTGGGTCTCATACGGGCAAAGGGTTGGAAACATGGGCGATGGGGAGGCGATGCCTCTGTGGGTGGCCTTCCAGCCAATGGCTTCCCTGCCAAGCTCCCCCTCCTCTAAGCCAGCCCAACACCCTGCCAGGCTCTGCGTCTCTGTGGGTTGGTCATGTGATTTCTAATGTATGCTCCACCTTCTTCCAAAAAGGAAGTTGAGGAGGGATAGAGAATGCTTCAAGCTAAGGGGGATTAAAATTATGCAGAAAGTTCTTCTACTCTGAGTCTATTTATTTGAAACGAGTTCCAGGTTAAAATTTGAAGGACTCTTTACTTCCATCCTAGTTCATCTAAAGGAGGGGCATTTGTCAGGGTGAAGACCCTAGGTTCCAGAGACAGAACTCTGAGCCTGAATTTTAAGTCCACCCTCACCAGCAACAAAGGGCATCTTATTTATCCTCTCACGATTTCAGTTTCTTATCTTTAACATAAGCATAAGGCTAATCCCAATTTTTTAGGATTACTGTGAGGAGTCAATGAGATGGCCCACGTGAGGTCCTCGAAACGGTGTTTCAGTAACTCAGTTACTCAGTAAATGTTAAGCGGTCCCTAATGTTGATACAATTGCGGAAGCCACAGTGATGGGACAGGCACTTACAGGAGCCTCTGGTCTTGGGTGCACCCAGCCTCAGTGAGGGTGTGGAAGCCTGGCAGACAGCGGTCACACCTGTCTCCTGTCACACCTGGCTTACAGCTGCATCGTCCAGCATTGTCACATCGAGCGCTAAGAGAACCTGTGACCACAAGGCAGGGAAAAGGAAATATTTAATTTATGCAACATTAGGAAGAAAACGTCACCCTACGGGAGCTCAATAAATACTAAGTAATAACCACCACCTGCTGCTTCTAGTAATTCTTTCACATTATCTGGGTATGCATCCACCCACTAGGGAACGTCCTGACAGCCAAGGATAGCTTCTTCAGGGAAAGGAACAGAGATGACTCCTGAAAGCATTATTATTTATATATCTACTCTGGTTTCAACATGAAGTAGTTTGTCCAATCCTTGAGATCTCAAGAAGGAACATTGGCGAATGAGCACTTCGGCCTCCACAAAGACAGGATGAGAAAGTGAGCCACGTTCTCCCTTATCTCTGGCAGGCAAACGCCATCTTTTAAGGGGCAGTGCTTGCATGGTATGATTTTAAGAGTACAAAAAAGCCTCTTAACCAGAAACATCTCTACCTACCTGGAGTGGAGCATCACCCCTTGTAAGGAGTGAAGAGCCTGTGCATTTTACCTGGTCTGGGGCACTAGAGTACTTGTCCTATGGTTCGTTTTTTATAGACATGCTCTGTAAAATGGGACCTCACAGACTGCATATTGATGAAAGGCAAGAGGTGCTCAGGATAACAAAATGTGCCACTCTGGAATCCAGCCACCCATCCCCGCACCCCCTTCCACACCACAGTTCCAGCCTCCATCTTCTCTCACCTGGACCCTGCCTCACACTCTTCTTCCCACCTCCATCCTTGCCTCCCTATGCTCCATTCTCTCTACAGAAGCCAGAGTGTTCCTTTTCAAATGGAATTCAGATCATATGACTCGTCTGTTCAATAAGTCTTCCAGTGGGTCCCCACTCTGAGCGGAATAAAGTGCAAACTCTGTACCACAGCCTACAAACTCGACTTCTCTTGCTTCATCTCCTGCTCTCCTTCACTGAGGTCCAGCTCCCCAGCTCCCCTCCCTGTTCCTGGAATGTGCCAACTGCTTCTCTCCTCTGGGCATTTGCACCTGCTTCTCCCTCAGCCTGGAATGCTCCTTCCCCAGAACCTCCCCTCCTTGGCCCATTCTCAGCACTTACATCTTGATTAAATATTACTTCCCTAGAGAAACCTTCTCTGACTCTCATATCTAAAATATCCATCCCACTGCTCCCCCAGTCCTTAGCCCTGCTTACCGATGACTACCTCAGCTTATGTTCTCTGCTGTATCCCCCGCACCCAACACAAAGGAGAGGCTCAGAAACCTGTTGGATTAATTAACCCTTAAGAAAGAGGATGTGACTATTGTGAAATGAGTCAGGAAAAAGCCAAAAGATGAGGTGGAAGGTGGCTCACCTACTTGATAACTTCCCAGCAGTTGGCAAAATTATAAAGTAATCCCTATATTCCAACTAACTGTGATAATTAGGCTATTCATAATCTATAAAGTCAACAGAACTCTAACCATTAGCTCTTTTTCTTTCTAATTTCTTACCAGTCTGTGAACTTTTAATTTACTTGTGGATACAATTCTAATCAATAAAAGTATTGGCTCTGTATCTATAGCCGCAGGTGAAACATGAAATAAATTAGTCACATTCACAGAGTCTGTGAAAGTCTCCATGTCAACTTTGCAACACTTGAAAGGGCCCTCAGTGATAATAACATAAACTACATTTTTTGAGCACCTGCTACGTGTGAGACACTGAATTGGGCACTTTATATTAGCTCACCGTATCTACTGGTGAATTAAGAACTGATGGAAGGATAACAAATCCATTTGTGGATAATAGGGAGCTCTCGGAGGATCAGGCAGGTGGCGACGAGATCAGATGTGCTGTTTAGAAGGTCAACTCTAGAGCAACTGCAGGACGGCTTGGGGACAGGAGAGCAGCAGGCTCTCAGGGCAGAAATCCTCCCCTGACACGATGGCCCAGATGAGAGGAATCTGGATGAAAAGTGGATCAACATAGATGACAGCAGGTCCCCAGAGGGCACCGCTAGATATGAGGCTCCTGACAAACCAGAGAAGGCCAGAGGAGGAACAGAGCCTCACGCTGAATCATCAAGAGAAGATAACTAGTTTAGTTTGGGACACAATGAACTTTGGTGAAACTGTTCATCTGGAGCTCAAGAAAGAGGCTGCAGATGAAGATTTAGGAGCCTTCAGCCCACAGGCAGAACACGAAGCCATAGCAAGTGTAAGGTCACTCCGGGAGCAGATAGACAGAGGAGGGGAAGGTGACTTGGACAGAAATGGAACCTCACTGATTAAGGAAAAAGTGATGGGAGCAGGGAGAAGTCTCACAGAGGAGAATTCTGGGAAGAGTTAAGGGAGAAGGAAGAGGGGATGGTTTTCAGGATCTAAGGCAAGAGAGCATTTAACAAGATGAGAGTGAGGAAAGACCACTGGGGTTGGCACTTAGAGACAAACAGCAGACAGGGCTAAGAAGGTAAATTCTTTTTTTTTTTTTTTTGCGTTATGCGGGCCTCCCACTGTCGTGGCCTCTCCCGTTGCGGAGCACAGGCTCCGGATGCGCAGGCTCAGTGGCCATGGTTCACGGGCCCAGCCGCTCCAAGGCATATGGGATCTTCCCGGACCGAGGCACGAACCCACGTCCCCTGCATCGGCAGGCGGACTCTCAACCACTGCGCCACCAGGGAAGCCCCACAAGGTAAATTCTTGTTTGAATTTATGCTCTGATGAGTAACATTAAATGTTCCTTCTTTAATACCATTTAATTATTTTTTACATAAATGGGTGTTAATCTGGGACCCAGAAACACATTGTTTTTCTCCATTCAAATTAATGGAAACTATGCTTTCAATTTAAGAAAACTCTCCCTACAGTAGTTTTTCAGAAACAAATTACTCTATTTTTTTTTAAATTTATTTTTGGCTGCGTTGGGTCTTCGTTGCTGAGCTCAGGCTTTCTCTGGTTGTGGCGAGAAGGGGCTACACTTCATTGCAGCGTGAGGGCTTCTCATTGCAGTGGCTTCTCTCGTTGAAGAGCACAGGCTAGGTGCAGGGGCTTCAGAAGTCGCAGCACACAGACTCAGTAGTTGTGGTGCACGGGCTTAGTTGCTCCACGGCATGTGGGATCTTCCTGGACCAGGGATCGAACTTATGTACCCTGCATTGGCAGGCAGATTCTTAACCACTGTGCCGCCAGGGAAGTCCCAACAAATTATTCTTATAAGGTGGAGAAGACTGTACTTTATTTTGGGGTTTTTCCCAAATAGCCCTAAATAGTACTGTACAAAACAGTCTTCTGATTGAACAGTCATCTCATGGAAATAGGCATTCTGTGTTCAAAAGAGTTTGGGAAACAGTATGTCCTAAATCTTTCAGAGATTTACAACATAACAGCACATTCAGTAGGCATGAATCTTGTTTAACTTTCTAATGCCAGTGTTTCCAAACATTATTTGACATTCTTACAGGCAACGCCTATTATTATCTTGGGAAACATAATATTCCATAGGACATTATGTAGAGAATACAGTTCTAGAAGCTGGTGGACATGAAAAGAGCCCAGGCTTTGGGGTCCAACAATTCTCACCTCAAATACCAGCTCTGCCACTGATTAGCTGTGTGTCCTTGGGCAAAGGGACACACATTCCTTCTTTAAGTGGGGACAACCATACCTTGTAGAGCTGTTGTAAAACTTTGAACTAAAATATATGAAGGGCCTTGGACCTAGAGACTGTCATACAGAGTGAAGTAAGTCAGAAAGAGAAAGACAAATACCGTATGCTAACACATATATATGGAATCTAAAAAAAAAAAAAGAAAGAAAAGAAAAGAAAACAGTCAGAAGAACCTAGGGGCAAGACGGGAATAAACATGCAGACCTACTGGAGAATGGACTTGAGGATATGGGGAGGGGGAAGGGTAAGCTGGGACGAAGTGAGACAGTGGCATGGACATATATTCACTACCAAACGTAAAATAAATAGCTAGCGGGAAGCAGCCACGTAGCATAGAGAGATCAGCTCGGTGCTTTGTGACCACCTAGAGGGGTGGGATAGGGAAGGTGGGAGGGAGGGAGACGCAAGAGGGAAGAGATATGGGGACATATGTATATGTATAACTGATTCACTTTGTTATAAAACAGAAACTGACACACCATTGTAAAGCAATTATACTCTAATAAAGATGTTAAAATAAATAAATAAAATATATGAAGGGCCTAATTCAACATCTCACACATAGTAGGTGCTCAAAAAAGTAGTTTATACTCGTATCTTCTAGGCCTCCTTCAAGCCTTGCAAAGTTGACGTGGAAACGTACACAGGTCCTTACTGTGAATAGGATTGACTTATTTCATGTTCCCAAACTTCCAAAATAATAGCATTGGGTTTTCCGAGTATCTCATTAAAATAAAAATACTGTCCCAATTCCTACATCATGAGCTACTCTTAGGGACTGTGAACAATTGGGTTTAAAGGACAGACGAAGAACAGCTTACTGTTTCAATAAGCACTTTCAGGACTTATGTAATACAGTCTACATGCATCTGAGGACTCACGAAGGTATTCTAAAATGACTAATATTTAAAATTTAAACCAAGAGAGCTTGCTTCCTTTTGAGAACCCTTTAAAAATATATACACTTGCATTTTTAAATAGCACTATTATTATTATTATTTAATCATTATATTTAATAATAATTAAATTATTATCTAAGACATGTCTTAAATAATAACTCAAATGTTTTAGTCTTGAGTAATCCACTGCCTGGGTCATATATATGTAAAAAAAATAAAATTAAGAGAACAAGCCTAATATCATTGATGTCTACATAGATCTCATAGGTATCGGGGAGGAAAACACACACACACACACACACACACACAGTGAATTTCAAAGTATCCACAAAATGTTATCAGGGTTATAAGAATTGAGGATAATTCAGCCCTGTTGCTGAGCCCACAGAATCATCACTTAAAAATAAGCCTAGGGCTTCCCTTGTGGCACAGTGGTGGAGAGTCCGCCTGCCGATGCAGGGGACATGGGTTCGTGCCCCGGTCCGGGAAGACCCCACATGCCATGGAGGGGCTGGGCCCGTGAGCCATGGCCCGCTGAGCCTGTGCGTCCGGACCCTGTGCTCCGCAATGGGAGAGGCCACAACAGTGAGAGGCCCGCGTACCACACACACAAAAAATAAATTAATAATAAAATAAAATAAATTTTAAAAAATAAGCCTAGTTGCTATATTTAGGAGAAATTGATGTGACGTCCAAAATCTGTGACCACTTTGGGGATTATGAATGATGTCGGCTTCATTTGCCATGCATGGAATGGTAGCTTTTGGTAAGATGAATTCTGCATTTGAAATTGAATATACAACAAATTCCCCTGGGAAGTTATTATTTGAAAGTGAAAAATACCTCCTGGCTGGTTGGGCAACTGAGAAATCACATAAGAAATTAAATTTGTGCCACTGATTTAGTGACCTGTGCAGCTAACATGTAGCCAGAGATGGCGTGTGGTGGGTACAGTCCCTGCCACCAACATGCCACTCAGCCCTCAAGTTTCATAACTTCCCTCTCTAAGCCTCTGATACCTCATTTGTAAAATGAAAATCATAATAGCACCCTCTTCATAGGGTTATTTGTGAAGATTCAATTAATTACTGGATGAAAGCATTTAGAAAAGTGCCTGGCATAGAGTAAGTGTGTAATGCATGGTAGCTATCATACAAGATATAAATCATCGCTGGGCTCCACTGCTTCCTACTAGGCTGTTCACCCTGAGTCTGAGATATCTATTCCCCCAAAGAAAAGAAAGAGCCAGGCTCACTGTTGCTGGGTGGGCAATGGACTACACAGTGTAAAAGAAATGATGGCGTGGTAAAGCTTCATTACCATCTCTCTTTGCTAGGCTTCACGCTCCTTGTCTATTCTGAGACTAATAACCTTGTCTTCAGGCCAGGCTTTCCAGCTGAGCCAGTTATATTTCTCATCACATTCTCACTGATTATTTTGCTGGGATGACCCAACTCCAGTGACTCACAACAAAGCTGCATAACCTAAGGGGATACAGGGTCTTCAGAGAGGTTAAATGCCCATTAAAGTAGAATCATTTTTCTTTACGACGTTCTTTGATTCAGAGGGAGAACTGCTAAACCCAAAGGATGCTGAATGCTGAGTCAAAGCCACAAAGCTGACTTAAACCACATAATAGCAGCAAGTCTGAAGAATCTGGGAATGATTGCTGGTATATGGGTCTGTATCAACACAGGGTCACCCCAGTTTTCTATAAGGCTCCCTGACACACTCTACCAGCAAGTCATGGCTAGGCCACAATCTGCCCATTTTTAGACTCTTTCAGCTGCTGCTAAGAAACGGCTCCACAGAACTACACTAAGTCACAGCCCTGCACTAAGGCTATACCTTTTTGGTAGACTAATACTGATCATATTATGCTATTAAACACTTTCTGGCAAAGAGGAGAAACAGATACTACCAAGGAAGATAAAAGACAAATAAGGTAGCTTTAAAAAGTCCCAACTTATTTACCTCTCTTTCCTTGTTTACATTTACTAACTTGTCTTTACTGTCTGCCCACGATGAATATAGCAGGATGTGTGCATCTGCGTACACAAAAACTACCTATAGTTCTGAGAATATAGCAGTGGGTGATACATTAAAAAAAAAAAAAAACAACAACAAAAACAGGCTCGCCTATGAACCAGCCACCCTGTTAGGTGCTTCCAATTTGTTGTTCTGTTTTCTCTTGTCCACAACCCTGTGAATGACTCTAATCTGCCTATTTATTTGTCTGTCTCTTCTATTAGTATCACTTCATATTGCTAGCACCCAGCACACCACCAGAAACAAATCTTTCTAATCTCTTATTTTTTGAGAGGTCGGTCAAAGGGACAGTTATGGATATGAAGAACTATCACTGGAAGAGTGCAAGTTTCTTTGTTTCCAGGTCACAGACTGTTAGCTGCCAGGAAAGTAATCGCGTGTCTCTCTTGGGACTAGAATTCAAACTAATGTACCCTAAAGACCACAGCTGGTTCCTATAACCCAGACTTAAGAAAAACATATTTCCTTTCAGACTGAGCTTGCTAAAAAGAACAGTATCTTCCCAATTGTTCTAGAAATTGAACATCTCCCCCTTGGCCTGCTCTGTCTCTCTCCCTGCCTCCCTCCCACCCCATTCTCTCCCCTCCCCCTCCCTCCCTCCCCATTCTCTCCCCTCCCCCTCACACCCTCCCCTTTCTCTCCCCTCCCCCTTCCCTCTTTCTTTCCCCCTTTATCCAGCTACCTTTGGAGTTACAATTGCAGGGTAAACAGCGGTCTCTGTCTCTCTGGCGGTAAAATCCTTCCTTGCACCTCTGGCAGTGAACGCCACCCGTGTTGTCACGGCAGTGCAGGCAGCGGAATCCATTTCCTGTCAGTCTGTGAAGTTCCTCATCAAACACGCATTGCCTGGACTTCCCACTGCAATCACAGACTAGGGTCAGGGCAAAAAAAGACATCGTCAGCAGGAAACAAGTCGGGGGCAATCCTCCCGGGCGTTTTACTATTATGAATACAAATGATGCCCAGGGTACTACATATGAATTCAAACTGCTCAACGGCAGAAGGTAAGGGGGTCAAATGCGCCACCTGATGATGGACAGAGTTCTTGCTTTACCTAAGGAAGCAGTGCTGGTCAGGTGTTGCCTGGGAGAACACGAGAGAACATGAGGTCAGTGTTGCCAGACGGTGTTATCGACTCCTCCAGAGAAACCCCAAATCTTTATTATGTGTTTCTACGTGAAAAGTCCTGATTTAAACATTTGCAAGGAATTCATTTTTAAAATTCTGTGCAACCCCATAGTACAAGTCTATGAGCTGGAGAAGACCTGAGAACTGCCAGCTCGTGCACTCCGGCACGACGGTGTAAGAGCCGGTGGTGTCATCTGTTCAGGACCCTTAGCATCCGCCCCTCCAGGGAGGATCAAGGCTGAGGAGCAAATCTTTTTTTTTAATTTATTTTATTGAAGTATAGTTGATTTACAATGCTCTGTTATTTTCTGGTGTTCAGCAAAGTGATTCAGTTATACATACATATATATGTATTCTTTTTCATATTCTTTTCCATTATGGTTGGTTTATTACAGGATATTGAATATAGTCCCCTGTGTTCTACAGTAGGACCTTGTTATTTATCCATTCTATATATAATAGTTTGCATCTGCTAATCCCAAACTCAGTCTATCCCTCCCCACCCACCTTGGCAACCACAGTCTGTTCTCTATGTCTGTGAGTAGTTTTCTGTTTTGTAGATAGGTTCATTTGTGTCATATTTTAGATTCCACATATAAATGATATCATATGGTATTTGTCTTTCTCTGTCTGACTTACTTCACTTAGTATGATAATCTCTAGGTCCATCCATGTTGCTGCAAATGGCATTATTTCATTCTTTTTCATGGTGGAGTAATATTCCATTGTGTATATGTACTGCATCTTCTTAATCCATTCATCTGTCCATGGACATTTAGGTTGCTTCCACATCTTGGCTATTGTAAATAGTGTTGCTATGAACATAGGGGTGCATGTATCTTTTCAAATTATAGTTTTGTCCAGGTATACTCCCAGGAGTGGGATTGCTGACTCATATGGCAATTCTATTTTTAGTTTTTTGAGGAACCTCCATACTGTTTTCCATAGTGGCTGCACCAATTTACACTCCCACCAACAGTGTAGGAGGGTTCTCTTTTCTTGAGGCGCTAATATGACTGTCTGGACAGGTATTTCCTCCCCTCTCACTGCCATAAGTGTCTCTCCCAAAGCCAGGTGTCAAAAAGAACCATAGTCCCATTAAGAATGACTTTCCCCAAGTGTCTAGGGAAGTTTACCCTGTGCACGTTCCAAAGAGATTCATGGAGTGACTAACATCTCCATGTGGGACTGAAACCACCAATGAGGTAACAGGGGAAATCCTTAGTATTGTACCTGGCACACAGCAGATGCTCAAGAAACGTGTCAGCCATGGTTTGGAAAAGGTGATGAGCCTTGAGGTTAAAAGAATGGTATCAAATACCAGTTCTACTAATTCCTTAGGCAAATCACTTCAACTCTCTGAATCTTATTTCTTCTTTCAGAAATGCAGTCTCCATTATGTGCCTCCCTGGATTGTTGAAAGGACCCCACTGAGAAAAGAACATCAAGTCCTTCGTCTGTGCTATCTCACCCCTAACTCACATGAGATAGGCATTGCCTTAGATGAGAAAAATGCAGCTTGGAAAGGTTAAGTAACTTGAGCCAGTGGAGAGTTGGGATTTGAACCTGTCTGATGCCAAAACCCACTTTCTTTCCCCCAGACACACTGTCTCCATTGGCCACGCAGCACCAGTGATAGCCTGTCTCTCTCTGGCAGTGCCCAGGGCCATGACTTACCCAGAGTACTGACTTTAAAAAGCCAGCAAATGTACCAACGTGTATGGAACAGCTGCCCTGTGCAGGCTGGGTCAGCTCTGAAGGCACAAAGGTGGCAAAGGTGACTAAGTATATCTGATGAACTTCCCCAAGTGGCTTCCTTGCAAGAGCTCCTAAAACACTCTCTTATGCCTTTGGATGCCACCTAATCTAGGCAAAGTCAAGAACATCCATCCAGAGCCCACTCTATAGCCAGGACTTTACATCCAGCAGCTCAGTTCATTCTCACAGTAACACTTTAACATGGGTTTAATTATCCCCAGTCAACAGATGAAGAAATGAATGCTTAGAGGGGGTAGGTGTCTCACCTAAGGTCACACAGCTAAGTGGCAAGGATGTAATTGCTCCCAGGTCTGTCCAATTGCAATGCCCTCACCTTTCTATGTTATCCCTATGCCTCCAAGAGCTGGCTTGCCACTGCATGTAGGTATTCTTTCTATAACTCCCTCATAGAGAGTTACTCAGACCCTTCTAGAATTCTTCCTAATCTAGTAAGATGTCCCATCCCTTCTTAAACAGCACTGGTTATTACAAATTATTTTTATGCAATTCTAAATCTGCCTCCCTTCCTGTAATTTTTACCATGTGTTCTGTTCTTCCCTGGAAAACAACACACACACATGCGCGTGTGCGTGCCCACACACACACACACACAGGCACACACACTGGCATACCTACTCTCTTCTCCATTTATTTATGTACTCATCAGATGTTTCTTTCAGGCACTGTTTTACAAGGTACTGCATCAGCCAAGTCCTTGAGTATCAGAAGATAGTTAGACTACCAAACGTAAGGTAGATAGCTAGTGGGAAGCAGCCGCATGGCACAGGGATATCGGCTCGGTGCTTTGTGACCGCCTGGAGGGGTGGGATAGGGAGGGTGGGAGGGAGGGAGACGCAAGAGGGAAGAGATATCGGAACATATGTATATGTATAACTGATTCACTTTGTTATAAAGCAGAAACTAACACACCATTGTAAAGCAATTATACCCCAATAAAGATGTTAAAAAATATATATATATAAAAAAAAGAAGAAGATAGTTAGAGCATCTCCCTCTTTAGTCTTTTCTTCTTCAGGTTAAACTGGAGACCTGTCACCTCCAAGACTTTCAACCATTTCCCAGGTCATGATTTCTTCTTGATGCCCCTCCTAGGAACAAACTCTAATTTTCACTATCTTTCTTTAAATGACCAGAATTTATTACAGTTCAAGTGTGGTTTGAACAGCTCAGCTTACAACGGGACCAGATATTATAATTCCATGGGTGAGCCTAACATTTTCATTAAACTCAAAGCAGATGAAGTTTTCATTCAATTCAAGCTCCCAGGGCTTTTTCACAGAACTGGTTCTAAGCTGAAATCTTTCCGAAAGAATGTTTGTGTAACCAATTTGTTTTTTTGGATTTCTAACAGATGTGCCACACAGCTGTCATGTGCTGTGAAATTTCTACCAGGTACCTCATTAGGCACAATTAGGAGCTAAATTCACCAGCCAGAGATACCTGTGAGATCACCCAGCGGGATCACACACTGAGCCAATGCCCTCGCTACCCCGGATGACTTTTGGGAGCAATCTCAAAATAATTACGAACTTTTCATTGTGTCTTTGTTTTTTTTTCCTCACAGATCGGGGCACGAACCTGTGTCCCCTGCATCATCAGGCGGACTCTCAACCACTGCGCCACCAGGGAAGCCCTATTGTGTCTTTTTTATTCAGAACAAATTTTTGCTGGTAGTAGTTAATTTCATAAGGAAATGAAATAAATATTTTTAGAGCACTATTTTAAAAATAGATAACCTTATTATAATATTTTTTTAACCATTTCCCTCTCCTTCTGTCCTTTCTCCTTTAAAGCTCTACTATGCAAGAATTGATGTTCTTCTTTTAAATTCACAGCCTTCAGTGGAGATGCAGTATAGTTCCAGTAAGGGAGGCCTTCCAGCATCTCCACTCTGGAGCTCAGCTACAAACCTATTGCTAAGCTACCCTCCTCTTCTCAAATGGGTTTCCCTTTAAGCCCAGGGTTATGCAGGCTGGAGTGAGGGGACCTGTGGGCCTCAGGCCTAGGGAATGTATTGGCCGCCTGTATCTGCAGTATGTGAAAATGCCAGGAAGAAACTCTCTCCAGCCTTGCCTGTGGGACTCTGAAGTTACCAGGCTGCGCTGAGCTCAACACTTAGCTGCACTGCACTTGGCTCACTGTCGAATCTTCCAAACATTCACACCCAGAGACTGAGGAGAGAGTTTGCTCCTTTGGCATGCAATAATCCTTTCTGTCCTTGATGCATGTGAAACATGGCCTCTCTCAAAGCATCTCCCAAATTTAGACTAACTTTCCTAAGAGCAATTATTATTCATTCTCACTGCTGGAAAAAAAAAAACTCTTTATTTTTCAAATTCCAGAATATTCTCGCAACTGTGCTTAATAAAGTGGGCCTCCTACAGCTTGTGCCTGGCCTTTTTTATTCTGTGACTGATTTCTGCCCAGTCACTACCAGGACACGTTGGTTGCCAAAGGGCACTGTCAGGTCAGGAGCAAGGCAACAGGGAGCAGTGGGGACGCTGACAAAAGGGCTAAAGGAAGAAGCAGCACTTCAGCCCCAGCCAATGGTAGCCCCATGGGAATGATGCCTATTGTAATCAGCATTTCCACTTATGTTTTTTAAAGACAGAAGTCTGGCTTTGGGTATGAAATCTACTGATTTTTAAAGGTTGGCCAAAAAATATTTTTAAAATTTTTTAAAAATAAAGCTGTGTCCAAGGGCAAATCTTTGCACTGGACTCTGCTATTCTAACAGGCTGAAAACACATCTCATGCTTTAGAGAAGGAAATATAAAGACCTACTGTATGGCACAGTGCCCAGTCCATGGTAGGTATTTGAGGTATTTTTAATGAACAAATGAATGAACGTTTTCTTGAACTTCAGGAAACCCCTAGATGTGTTTCTACCATCTTCAGGACTCCACGTGGCCCCATATGTCTGGACATGCTTTAAAAATACACATACCAGGGGCTTCCCTGGTGGCGCAGTGGTTGAGAGTCTGCCTGCCGATGCAGGGGACACTGGTTCGTGCCCCGGTCCGGGAGGATCCCACATACTGCGGAGCGGCTGGGCCCGTGGGCCATGGCCGCTGGGCCTGCGCGTCCGGAGCCTGTGCTCCGCAGCGGGAGAGGCCACAGCGGTGAGAGGCCCGCGTACTGCAAAAAAAAAAAAAAAAAAAAAAACTACACATACCAGACTTCACTGGTGGCTCAGTGGTTAAGAATCCAACTACCAAGGCAGGGGACATGGGTTTGATCACTGGTCCGGGAAGATCCCACATGCCGCAGAGCAACTAAGCCCCTGCGCCACAACTACTGAGCCTGCGCTCTAGAGCCCACAAGCCACAACTACTGAAGCCCGTGCGCCTAGAGCCCCTGCTCCGCAACAAGAGAAGCCACCAATGAGAAGCCCACGCACTGTAGCCCCCGCTCGCCGCAACTAGAGAAAGCCCGTGTGCAGCAACGAAGACCCAATGCAGCCAAAAAATTAAAAAATTTTTTAAAAAGAAAAAAAAAAAAAATACCAGGGACTTCATTAGCGGTCCAGTGGTTAAGACTCCATGCTTCCACTGCAGGGGGCACGGGTTTGATCCCTGGTGGGGGAACTAAGGATCTTGCATGCTGTGAGGCAGCAGCCAAAAAAAAAAAAAAAGTTAAAAAAAATACAAATACCAATATTTAGCAGTTACCCTCTTCCCTGTTAATTGAGGGGACACTTTTCTCCATACGACCCCAATCCAGAAAATAGCCTTTCTTGGTAACTTATATTATGATTTATTTAGATTCACAGACCTAAATACACACCTATAATACACTTTCAAACAAGAGGATATGCTAAAAATGCTTTGATTATACTTTCCTTCCCTTATGTTTAGCCTTGTTCAATTTGATGTCTAGAATTTTTTTTCATGTTTATTTTGTAATCTACTTGCTGTTCTTCCAAATTTGGGGTCAGCTGTAAATTTTATAAATATGTTGTCTAGTTTCCATCAGGGAGCCTTGACACAAAAGCAAGTGATGGAAGTATAAAGATGGGGGTCTTGGACATGTCCTGTGTCTGCTGGGAATCATTTGTCAAGGTCCATTCATCCAATAAATAAAGATTGAGCATCTATATGCCAGGCAGTGTTCTAGGCACTGGGGATTTAGAGGTAGACAAAACAAATAGATGTTCCAGTCTTCATGGAGTTTTCATGCGAATTGGAGGAAAAGAAAATAAACAAGGCAACTAGTATAGGGAGAATATGTGGATAGCAATATTTGTTAAGGAGAAATACATAAAGCAGTGAAAGGAAATAGGTAGCTGGAGGTGGGTAAAGTGAGTAGGAAGGGAGGGTTGAAAAGCGCCATATGCTGCTTTACTATTTTATCTCTACTTTGATATCTGTCTGTTCATGATCTTTGGCTATTTGTCTATCAGGCACGATGTTTTCAACTGTAAAGCAATTATACTCCAATAAAGATGTAAAAAAAAAAAATAGCCTGTGAAAAACCATAATGGAAATAAATAAATAAATAAATAAATATATACACACACATATAACTGAGTCACTTTGCTGTACTGTAGAAATTAACATAACATTGTAAATCAATTATACTTCAATAGATTTAAAAAAAAATAAATTATCATGAATTATTTCTATAACAAATGTATCAAACTATTCACCTGTCATTTTGTTGCAGATTTTCCTGTCCCTCTCTGGATAAATCCCCTTTCTCTCCAAAGGACCTCACTGATAGATTTTGTTTAACTGATTCTTCCTCCTTTTTCTCCTTCCTTCTGTTCTCAATGAGACGTACATTTATTTCATTCATTTTGGACACTGGGACTTCGTGAGCCAGTGAGATTTCTTTCTTTTTTTATTTTATTTTTATTTTTGGCTGTGTTGGGTCTTCATTGCCGCACGCGGGCTTTCTCTAGTGGCGGCGAGCCGGGGCTACTTTTCATGGCGGTGTGCGGGCTTCTCATTGCAGCAGCTTCTCTTGCTGCGGAGCACGGGCTCTAGGTGAGCGAGCCTCAGCAGTTGTGACTCGCGGGCTCTAGAGTGCAGGCTCAGTAGTTGTGGCGCACGGGCTTAGTTGCTCCACGGCATGTGGGATTTTCCCAGACCAGGGCTCAAACCTGTGTCCCCTGCATTGGCAGGTGGATTCTTAACCACTGTGCTACCAGGGAAGCCCTGAGCCAGCAAGATTTCTATAGCCCTGAGCCAGCAAGATTTCAATAAAGGGAGTTGTAATGTTTTATTTCGTCAAATAAGACATTAAATATATACTTATTTGACATTTACTGGGCTTTGTCATATATTCATCACGTTATCCTTGTTTTCCTCACTTCACCATGGACAGGCATGGGTCCAGAACCTGGCATGAAGCTATCACTGTACCAGAAAATATAGAAACAAATCAGACTCAGACCCTGACTAGACCTGAAGCCTTATAGGGTCTAGGAATTAAAAGCAGCAGGATCTTTCTCCCTGTTTCACTGAACTCTGTATCATAGGAGCCAGGTCCTACCCACTACTCTTACTTGACTATTCATTTGTATGGTACTCTTTCCAAATTAGGGACATCTCTTCAAGGTTTTGTCTTATCCTCTCTCCACTCCCTCACTCTCCTTCATTAAATCCTTGCCCTGTCAGCGGGGATGATCTCCACAGCTAAAGGAGCGAGATTCATCAAGTTCACCTCAAGCCCTGCAGAAACCGAATCATTTTACTGATTTTCATGTATTTCTTTCAGTCTAGTAAAGCTTGGGTGGTAATTGTGTCTGACTCCAATGTATACTGCTTCTTTGGCACTTAAGCATTTATTATCATAATAACTATAATAGCATACCATCACTGACCCTCAAGGTGCTTCTTAGAAAAGACTGCCGGGCAGCCAGACACAGGCCGATCTGCCCACCACCACCCACGCTCCCCACCAGCAGGAAGATCCAGGAGTTGGAAACTCTACAAACAATGCAGCAACGTGTGTGGACTGCCTCAGGCTCACCTAACACTCCCTCCCTCGCTCAAACACACCACTCTAACGGGTCAGGACAGGAAGCTCAGGGGCAAAGGCTGTTTCTAAGCTGTATCCTTCGGAGAATGAAAGGAAACTGAAAATATTTCCTAGGGTTGTGCTCGGGGCAAGGTCTTGGTATGATCAGCTTCGGTGGCTGCAGTTCATCAAGACCTCATTTTAAATTCCCCAGAGGAAACATTACAAGCAATTATGAGAACATTTCAACAATCTGGCATTCATATGGTCAATTGTGTACAAGCAGGTCCTCTTTCTATTGTTCTACATGTGGAAAAGCACAGCTCTGCTTTTCACCAAGCTGATCTAATTTCCACCTTCGTGTGATGGAACGTCAATGTTTTTAGTGTTCTAACAGTAACGACAAAATTTCAAATCCAAACTCCTCTCAAAAACCCTGAAGGTTTGGCCCTGCTGACCTCTCCAACTTGACCTCGGTCCTCTTTCTAGCTCTTGTTCACTGCACTCCAACACATAGACCCTCGCACCCACGAATCCCGGGACGCACCAAGCTCTTTCCCTCCTTGGGCCTTTAGGCTTGCTGTTTTCTTTGCCTGGGCGCTCCCTGCTCACACCCTCCCTAAACCCACGCGGCAGCCAGAGAGATGTTAGGAACGTAAATTAGATGGTGAGAGGGATGCCCACAGGTCTTCATCCCCATCTCTCTCTTGGCACTTATCACTTTAGAGCCTGAGTCATCACTATGTGTGTACATGACTTACTTCCTCTATAGCATTTCTCACTTTTGTACCCCATGGTACCTAGTACAGGGCTTGAGACTGTAACTGGTGGATAAATGGCTGGCTGGAAGGATTGGTTAGCTAGAAGGATAGATGGAAGAACGGACAGAAGCAGGAAAGAAGGGAGGGAGGGAGGACGAGAGGGAGGGAGGACGGAAGGAAGGAAAGCAGGAAGGAAAGCAGGCAGTCTGACTCTAAGAAAAGCCAAACAAGAACTGGAACTTAAAGAAATCTCCCAGGACCCTAGGGACCCAATATGAAATTTTCTCAACACAATACATAAAGTTTTCATTGTCTACATATATGGCATTCGGTGTAAAATAACTAATGTCTGTACCCAAAAAATACATGGTGAGATGAGAACAGAAAGAATTGTGAGAGGAATGTGATACTGTTGTTAGAAGGAGTTGTCTGAGACTTTCAGGTTGCTGCTCTCACCGGATGAACTATTTCTGTGCCAGGACTGTCTGTCCTCTGTGTGTGAGCCCGGAGCTGCCACCTCAAAGGGCAGCACGCCTAGGGCTGCGAGGGAGGAGGGGCGAGGGTAGGAGGCAGGCGTGAGACCATGAGATCAGTTTGCCGTGATCAGGCAGCCTTGACAGGTAGTGTACTTGGCTGCTGTGTGGGACTATCTCAGGAGCTAGGAATCTGATCATCATGTTTGAACCTGACAGCGTGTGCTGGCTGCCGTTACGTTGAGCTTTGCTGTTCTTGCCGCCATGTCAGCTGCTCAGTGCACTAATACTGATTTAGTGAAACAGCAGCGAGTTGATAATAAGTTGCCCGTAATCTCCTGTGGATGAGTCCACGTAGAAACCACTTAGAAACAGTGCTCAATTCTCTTCCTTATTTAGAGGAAAGGTGTTCCATTTCTGGTATTTTGTGCCCTGCATTCCCTTTCTGAGACATTGAATGTTTTTCTCTCTCCTTCCTTTTTGAAACTCTCTTCCCTTAGATACGACGATGCTGTCCTGTACTGTACTTCCCCCTGGCTTATGACCCTCACCCCCTGCGCCATCCAAGTCCTTGCGGGATCCTCTCCTTGTCCCAACTCGAAGTGTTGGTGCTCCTCAAGGCTCAGTCCTGAACCTCCATGCCTCTCACTGAAGAACTCTCTCATCCAAACCAAGGGCTTCAATAACCACGACGGGTATTGACATACCAAGATATTTCCCTGGCCCAGAATTCATTCTCAACTCTAGACCCTGATGCCCAGTCATCCACTTTACATTTCCAGCCGATTGTCTCAAAAGCTGTTTACACAAAACATGTTTAAAACCAAACTTGTGATTGTCAGCCCTTCAAGTCAGAAAGCTGGGAACTATCCTTATAGGGTCTCCATCTTTCTCGCCTGCCTCTATTCTATTCAACTCCCAACTTTATTGACATAACTGTCTACATAGCTCAAGCCCACCCAACTCTACCTCCACTACGGCCACTCTACACCAAACCCCAGCCACCGCTTGCCTGCGGATCCCCCGCAACTTCTCTTGCCTCCCTCCGCTCAGTAGTCAGAAAAACCTTTCCACATACAAATTTTACCAATACCTCCCTGCTTCAAACTCTCTGACGCCTTTCCTTTACTTTTAGGATAAAGACCAGAACTCCTTAACATTGCCTACAAAGACTTTCACGGCCTAATCCTATCTACTTTGCCAGCCTAATTTCACAAAACACTCCCCACTGGGACCTCCTCATCTCTCTGCCATTCATTTCACTTATATTTCATTTTAGGTCTTGACTTCCTCTGTTTCTTAAAATTCTTGCTGCAGAGGACAAGCATCACGGTGGGGAGATGTGGATTGGGGCTACCCAACCTCAACCATTCTCTTACCTTTGGTTTGTTCAAAGAAGTTATGCTAAAAATTCAATCTTAATTTATTATTATTTAGATATCATTCCCTTCCTCTGAGTCAAAGAACTGGCCTCATGTACACTGACAACCTTTTCTGCTCAAAGATAGCAAACTTCCCCTCCAGGAAGTCAGCTACAATGAGGCCCTTCATTAGGAAGTCCAAATGTAAATAACTAGATAGAAAATGGTGACTAAAAGTAAAGGTGAGAATAGTATACTCTAAAAAAACCTGACAGATGCTCATTTTCAGAAGAAAAGCAATTGTTGAAATTACCTCCAAATCAGAGATACTCAGGATGACAAGATGAGTATTTTTCTTAAATTATAATAAAAAGATGAAAATGCTCATACTTTTTAAGATTTAAAACCTCCTCCATGGGATTTTTCTTTCCAAAGCTTAGTATGTTTCTCAGCTTGGGTAAATAATTTTTTTTTTTTTTTCTGTGGTATGCGGGCCTCTCACTGCTGTGGCCTCTCCCGCCACGGAGCACAGGCACTGGATGCGCAGGCTCAGCGGCCATGGCTCACGGGCCCAGCCGCTCCACGGCATGTGGGATCTTCCCGGACCGGGGCACGATCCCCTGTCCCCTTCATCGGCAGGCGGACTCTCAACCACTGCGCCACCAGGGAAGCCCAAGGGGGCCACTCTTCATCACGGTGAGCGGGCCTCTCACTATTGCGGTCTCTCTTGTTGCAGAGCACAGGCTCCAGACGCACAGGCTCAGCGGCCATGGCTCACGGGCCCAGTTGCTCTGCGGCATGTGGGATCCTCCCGGACCGGGGCACGAACCCGTGTCCCCTGCATCGGCAGGCGGACTCCCAACCACTGCGCCACCAGGGAAGCCCCTGGGTAAATAATTTAAAACAAAATCTGAACACTTCATCATTTAAAGTGATCTAGAATTTTATGGTTTGATGTGTGACTGCTTCCAGTTTCAGATTCTTCAGGTCTGTCACAATATGTTTTCTAAATAGAATAAGAAAACTGAAATGGCACGTCCCTCGCTAAGAGTTTTTTAACTGAATTCCTTTCTCTGCCTCACATTTTTCACAGCTGTCTTTTAGGCCAGCACAGCCAGGACCACCGGTGCCCTATCCTGCCTGATGGTTTGTTTCCCTGGACATGTAAATGTCCAAGCATTGCAAGTTAGCCTGCGACTGAAGTGCTCTAAGGAGAGGAACAACAGAGGTCAGTGTTCTAATCGCATGGGCAATTTTGAAGGCTAGAACACGGACAAATCTTTTCAACTCTAAGTCATCAAGAGTCAATGAAACTCAGATCACCACATTTTCCTTTTGAATGACTATGGCTTAAAAGCAGTCACCTATTTTCATCAAGAGTTCATAGCACATTTTATTATAACCTAGACTTAGGAATGGCACACGTGGACTGTGGATGACTCAGCCTGGTGGGGACTAGACCAGGAGACCACACCTGGAGATGTCTTCCCTAACACCCCACCGGGGCCCAGGCAGACAGTGGGGAGAGGAAAAGAAGCCCCAGTTAACAGAGAGGTTGGGGATGCCAGTTTTTGTCTGAGTAGCAAAGGTGAGAGGGAAGAGAAGGTTAGGACACAAGGGACAGGAGAGGCTCCCTTCTCTTACACCCGGCGTCTTTAAGGGCTCGACTCCAAGACAGCTGGTGTCAGCTACAGGGTGTGATCAACGCTGATCGCGGTGAGGATTCTATCACCGCATGTAACCCTACACCCTTCTGACCACAGAAACTACTGTAGAAATTTCTATATCTCCATTAGATCATCTGTAAAGAAAAGCATCCCAATACAGAAAGCACATCTGACTGTTAATCAAAGAGCATAGTGTTCTTTGAGCACTTGCTACATGGCCCAGGAAAAGGTGTCATATGCCCCTTTAAGAAGCAGCTGAAGTAAAGGACATTAGAGAGTCCAGGACAGCTAGAGGTGGCCCCTGAAGCAATGAGGACCAAAAGGAAAGAAATCATGTATGACGAGTCTGAATAAAGAAAAGTTTAAAAGGTAATTCTGATTTGTACTGAAACGCTTTTCGGAGTATACATTAAATGTGGTTTTTGAATTGCTTAAATTTGTGTTTTGTTGGCTCCTTAAAAAAAAAGTTACCTAATGATTCTTCCTCTTTAAACCTTTCATTGCTTTTATGAACAAGACATTTTTGTACAAGGAGACTAGGCACAGATTTTTTGCTATCACTACATTCCTTCCCAAAGATACACACATTTAGGTATGTGCGTGCTTACCATGCACCACTAGAGTTCTTAGTTTTGCCAAAAGAACGTGGTAATCCGTGTACATTACAATGTTGGAAAAAGTATGGAATGCATTTATAAGACCTTCCTTAGAGATTCATTGCTGAAAAAAATCCATTTGAAAATAATAAATTACAGTTGTATTGCTTAAAGACAGAAGAATGAATTAAATGGTCTTTAGGAGCCCAGCCATTTTCATCTATCCATAAAAAGAAGTAACAAATATTCTAAGAAGAGTTTGGACCATGAAGCCTCCAGCAGGGAGTGGGAGCAACGTGTCC
Source organism: Leucopleurus acutus (assembly GCF_964270905.1). Classification (NCBI taxonomy): domain Eukaryota; kingdom Metazoa; phylum Chordata; class Mammalia; order Artiodactyla; family Delphinidae; genus Leucopleurus; species Leucopleurus acutus. The sequence goes on from NC_139143.1 coordinate 55,050,705, forward strand.
TGCATCCCAGTCGGACAAATGGGCTGCTGCTCTGCTGTCATTTCCCACGCTAGGTCATCTGTGGCCTGGGTTCTGTCCCCTCAGACCTCAGCACATGAAGACCCCCTCCTACCATGTCCCACGTACAACACCCTGGATGAGGCAAGAGCGGCAGCTTTGGGATGCTGTTGGATCCACTGCTCTCACAAAGTAGACCAGCCTATTGAAATGAGAAATGATCTTTAAACATTAGGAGTTTCCTGTATTCAAGAGCAAAACGGGTAGTGATTTGAAAGAGCAGTAAATATGTATGAAGTTTAATGGTCAATGCTCTGGCCGTGAAACTGAAAGACTTCAAAATATATACCAATAGTCTCCAGCAGAGAGAGAAAATACCTCTGGACACAACGATGCTTAAATAAATTCAGGGGTTTCCCTGGTGGCGCAGTGGTTAAGAATCTGCCTGACAATGCAGGGGACACAGGTTCGAGCTCTGGTCTGGGAAGATCCCACATGCCGCGGAGCGACTAAACTTGTGCACCACAGCTACTGAGCCTGCGCTCTAGAGCCCGCGAGCCACAACTACTGAGCCCATCAGCCACAACTACTGAAGCCCGTGTGCCTAGAGTCCATGCTCCACAACAAGAGAAGCCACCGCAATGAGAAGCCTGTGCACCGCAACGAAGAGTAGCCCCCGCTCGCCACAACTACAGAAAGCCCGCGCACAGCAACAAAGCCCAACAGAGCCATAAATAAATAAATAAATAAATAAATAAATAAATTCAAAACATTGACAGGTGAAGCAGAAAGGCTTATTGCTGTCCCTCAACTGTCCTGAGCCACTTGGTCAATTCCAAGCTGTGTGATGATCTATAAACAGAGTTGAACAAAGAGAAGAGGAAACTTGGTAGTCTGAAATCTGTTCTCTTATCAGGGCCCCAGGGACTGGAGTTTGTGCTTGGTTCTAACCTGCTGTTTGCTGACAGTTTTAAAGGAAAGGCCACTCTATTGACTCACACAAATAGAGATGTCTGAAGAGATGTCCCATCTAGAAGCATAAGGGATGTTCTTATAATACATCAAGATTCCATCAGGTCTGAAAATTGATTTAAATGAAAATTCTTTAAAAGAATGAGAAACAAGCCAAGGGGATATCTTGTTAAAGAAAATTAAACTAGCAATTGAAATCTGATCCTGTTATTAACTGCCTGGCTCTGGTCAAGGCAATCATTTTCCTGTGCCTCAATTTTCCAGTCTATAAATGAGGGTCATGCATGCCGGAGCCCAGCTCTGTTATAACCAACCATGAGAATTTGGACAGTTGCTTTGCCTCTCTGAGTGTCATTTTCCTTAACTATAAAAGGAGAAGCTCCTGTAGAGAACCCTTAAGGGCCATTCTCATTTAGTTCCATGATGTTGTAATAAGAGAAGAAAGTGGTGAAACATGCAAAACTTTTTGTAAGAAACACCCCATATAAGTGCAGCTGAAGATTTCATCATTTTTCTAATGTTTAAGTTAGTGTGGGAAATTATTTGGTTGCCATTTAATTTTTTTTTTAAGAATATGAATACCCATATTCACACAGTGAATTAAAAATAAAACCTGGAAAAGAAACAGTTGGGTTTCTGTAAGTGGTCAACAAGCCTGAAGAAGTCCAGGATATGTGTATATTTGCCCAATTGATCTCCACCTTCCTCTGATACTGCAGGAGTCCTCACATGATCAATGTTAGAGAAAGAGCCAGTCTTTTCTTCTTTCATGACATAAGGAAGCACATGTTAGTTGGGGAGGCACATATACAGACATACAGTCACCCAGAGACACAGAAGAGACTCAGCTTTTGGCTTTGGGTATGATTCAAATATTACATCATGTACCTGGGGGTTATATTAGAACACAGCCCAGTAATGATTCAGTAATCAGCTAGGTCTAATTTGTGACTAAATTAGAGTATTCCAGAATCTATGGAGCTCCTATTTCTACACTGGTCTGTAGTAGATGGTTCAAATCTTGTCCTTGCAAATTTGCAAAAAAAAATGTCAATATAGTTGAGCCACTAAGAACTTAAATGGGAAAAATATTCCCAGGATGGCCTCAACATCTTAATTTCATGCTCCTGACTTTCCCATAAACACTGATCACAAATCAACATTCATCCTCAGCTTCTTGGATCAGTGGAGCTAAACCAGTGGCTGCCCCCAGTTCAGGGCACTCACAATTTAAGCTTACATAGGAATCTCCAGCTTACACTCCAACCCAATTCTATACTCCCATTTACTATACATACTAGAATATAAGGTGACTATAAGGCCACATTTAAGTCTTTTCAAAATCTCTCATATTACATGAGAGCAGTTCGTTATATAATACTTTAAAAATAAAGTATAATTTGGGGAAGACATGTTAACCTGAAATGACCTCAATCAATGTTTTAGGTATTTATTAGCAAGAAAGAGGCCAAGCTATCAAACATAATTCTCATAATTGTTCATCATCCCACAGTTGTGGGTGCTGAAAGCCGCCATAAGTAAGACTTTCAAGATGATTATGCTGTGACGATCACAGTGTGTGCTTCGGGATAATTTTAAAATCTTTTTCATGTTCTGAAATGGTGTACTTGCCAACGACAGCAGCAAAAGCAAACTCGATAGAGCTGTGTCTCAAGTCACCTGGTCTGAAGTAGAGAAAAAACTGCATTAAAGTGGCTTTAGGAATATTAAAGATGGAATGTGAATATAATTACTACATGAAATGTAAGTGAACAAATGAATACTTCTAAGTTATTATTTTACAGATTATGTGACTTTAAATATGTTTGTAAAACTAATTTACTAAATTAAATGGAAAGAGACACACGACCACTGCATCTATATTGCTCAATGTTTCATACTCAAGTTAGCCAAACTGGGAATTCCCTGGCGGTCCAGTGGTTAAGATTCCCTGCTTGCACTGCAGAGGGCATGGGTTTGATCCCTGGTCTGGGAACTGAGATCCTGCGTGCCGTGCAGTGTGGCAAAAGAAAAAAAGGTTAACCAGCCCCTTTCTTTTTTTTTTGATGGTGTGAGAGGGAGATCTTCCCATTGAGAAGCGAGAGATCATCTTATGTCGGGGTCATCTTATACATGGGCATGTTCTAGAGAGTAACAGATGTGCTTAATCTGTATGTGCTGAGGTCTGGCTGACAAAAGGCAAATGATATGAAACCCAATCTTGAAATTCCAATCTGCTTTGGGTTCCTTGTCAGGAATTCCATTTGTTTCATTGGGCAAAACTTAGGGTTCATTTCAGCCTGAGCCAAAGGGCTCCTCATCACCTTTCCTGGACTAATGAAAGGAGCCTCTTCCAAAACTTTACCACTTAAAACACAAAAGGCATTATACTGACATTCAGTACTGGCAGAGCAGTTAGTTATATAACAATAATATCGAACACAGTGAGTGTTTACTAGGCACTGTGCAAAATGCTTTACATATAATAATCACAATCATTTATTACCCTCATCTCAGAGATGAGGAAACCGAGTAACACGTGAGGTAGCTTACCTCAATCCCTTAAGTGGTAAAGGACAGTGCTAGGATTTGAACCCAGGCAGTCTTATTACAAAGCCTGCACCCCTACACATGATGCTGTACCACTTCAACAATTTAATAACAGAATCTAGGAGAGTGTAAACCTTTCCAGGGGTCCTTTCCACTCTCCACAGCACTTCTTTTCTAGCATCAGGACATGGGAGAAACTAAATTAGTGATTTAAATAATCTTCGATTCTGAGCTCACCATTCTCGAACAATTGCTTCAAAACTTACCTGGTGGGGCTTCCCTGGTGGCGCAGTGGTTGAGAGTCCGCCTGCCGATGCAGGGGACACAGGTTCGTGCCCCGGTCCGGGAAGATCCCACATGCCGCGGAGCGGCTGGGCCCGTGAGCCATGGCCGCTGAGTCTGCGCGTCTGGAGCCTGTGCTCCGCAACAGTGAGAGACCCACGTACCGCAAAAAAAAAAGAAAAACCTACCTGGTGGCTGAATCCAACAGTGTCTCTTAGTCCTCACTCTTTGTGTATTCATATTTCTACCTCTGAGTACCATTTATGACTCCGACATCGGCGAAACTCTTCCTTGGGCTAACAAAACTCTCCTCTTTCTTGATTCTCCTCTAGCCTCAATGCCCCTTCCTCCTGTTCTCCTTCACTGTCCTTCCATCTCCTTGGGAGCTCCTCTGGGCTCCCAACTTTATGTTGTTTGAATTTCTTCTAAATTTCAAAATCATAGCTCCAGCTGTTCACTGGACATCCCCACTTGCATCTCAAATACAAGAGATCCCCACAGAAACTCACTTCCTTCACTTCATCCATCGCCCAGCCTCGTTCCCAAATCTGATCGTCTCTATAGTCCTCATTTCCTTTAACGGCATCACTGTCTAACCAACTACACAAGCCTGAAGCCTCGGACCCATCTTGGACTCTTCCTCATTTCTCACAATTTTCCCTTACTATTATCCCTAACACACGCACACACTCATTGGATCACCAAATTCTTCCAATTTTACCTTCTAAATGTCTCTGTGATCTGTTTCCTCTTTACTATTCCACCACCATGAGGTAAGCCTTCATCATCTCTCATTTGGATTATTGCAATGGCCGTTTGTTTGCCTCTCCTAGCTCAACTCCATCCTCTAAGCCCTTAAGTGAGTGATCTTTTAAACATGAATCTGACCACACCCACCCCACTTACAAAACATCTGCAACCGCAACCCTTCTTTGCCTACAGGGTACCAACCTAATGGCACAGACTGGTACGTAAGGCTCTTCACCACCAGATTCTTGGCTACATTTCTAGTCTCATTCCTATCTCCCTTCTCCAGTCGCACCTCCCCAGGTGAACTATGATCCAGACCATTGGAGCTACACCTACATTCACACCAACTGTGAACTCCTGAAGGGGAGTCTCTATCTTTCTTAATGACCTCTAAGCATCTGAGTTCACTATATCAGACTTTGGCATCAGACTTTTTTTTTAAATTAATTTATTTTATTTATTCAGTTTTGGCTGCATTGGGTCTTTGGTGCTGCGCGCGGGCTTTCTCTAGTTGCGGCTAGCAGGGGCTACTCTTCATTGTGGTGCACGGGCTTCTCACTGCGGTGGCTTCTGTTGTTGTGGAGCACAGGCTCTAGGAGTGCGGACTTCAGCAGTTGTGGCACGTGGGCTCAGTAGTTGTGGCGCGTGGGCTTAATTGCTCTGTGGCATGTGAGATCTTCCCAGACCAGGGCTTGAACCCATGTCTCCTGCGTTGGCCACTGCGCCACCAGGGAAGCCCAGCATCAGACCTTTTAAAGAAACGTGGTTCTAGGCATTTTAAGGCACTTTACAGTAACATCTCATCCTTTCAACAGACCTGCAAGGATACGCAGCACTATGGCCTCCACTTAACAGGAAAAGAGCAGACTCCGAGCAGCTGAGGAACCTGAATGGTTACGAATAAGGGACTAGTAAGTGAATCAGCCGAATTTTGAAGCCAGGTCAGGCTGACTCTAAAACCTGTGCTTTAGCTGAGACCAACTCTGATTATATCTAACACCATAATTTCACCTGCACGGGAACATCCAGGAAGAAATATCACTGCTTTAGGCTCGCAGAGGTGCACAGATGCAGGTCGCTTTGGGAGGTGGCAAGCACCATACTTTCGGTCCAACTCCCACTACATCACAGCATCCCATGAATGGGAAAGCATGTGTGCGCTAGCCTAACACAAAGTTTTCACACTCTCATTGAGCCCCAAATGAAGCCCTTTGAGGAGGCAGCCTAGTTTTTTAAGTGGCCTGTCTTTAAGGAAGGGGAAAGTCTGGAAATGAGCTTAAACACTGCTTCTGACTTAATGATGTAGATGGAATACTCAGAGCTTGTTCATCCTTGAGAAGTTAGAGTCCAAACTCTGTCCTCCTGAGTCTGATTTTATTAAACAGTTTATTAAACAGTTATTTTATTAAACAATTCATCACCCTACATATTTGTTTCTGTTATCTAATGCTAACGCACACACATACACTCAGCTACAGCCAAAAAAGGAAATTGCTTCAATAGTTACTCATTATATAAAACATATGTAACTTGTTCCCTTATTACTTTTTTTTTTTTTTTTTTTTTGCGGTACGCGGACATCTCACTGCTATGGCCTCTCCCGTTGTGGAGCACAGGCTCCGGACGCGCAGGCTCAGCGGCCATGGCTCACGGACCCAGCCGCTCTGTGGCACGTGGGATCTTCCCGGACCGGGGCACGAACCCGTGTCCCCTGCATCAGCAGGCAGACTCTCAACCACTGCGCCACCAGGGAAGCCCCCCTTGTTAATTTTATAATGTGGTCCCTAATGTTCCAGTCTAAGAACCACTGGATCAAGTGCCAGTAGTTGTTTATGTAGCTTTGTGCAAATCCATTTCCATATTTTCTTTTTTTAAACCAAGGAATTCTAGTAGTTGATCCATAAGCAGTTCCTCTGAATTCTAATAGTCAAAGACTGTTCTTACTTTTAGGATGTTTCTCACTAGGTTAAAGTTATTTATTCTGAGGGATTCTAACCCACATGAACATTTTCATAAGTCATTTTTAAATGGTAGTCAAGGATGATGGGTTGTAAGATAATTCCAATATTAGGAAAAAAACAAAAGACTACCAAATGCATTCAAACACATGCTAAAACATTCATGCCATTCAAATACAATTCAGGTAGCATCACCTAGACTGCAAAGTAATAATTGAAATATCTAAGATAATTCCATGTACCCATGAACCTGGTCTCATGTTCACACATGCACATGTGTGAAGATGGCTCTTGGACCTATTGAGATAGTTATTGAAATGCCATCAGATACAAGAAGCAAAAATAAACCTGAGAATTTGGGGTAATTACACAGGCAAATATCATTGGTAAAACTAAGTGACCACTAAGTAAAACTTAAGGAAAACACCCTTTATGTGTTGTCATAGCTGACACACGCATACAGTAAACCGTTGTTAGGTGCCCAGAAAGTTTTGTTTATAGGAGTTGAACTTCTCATGAAGTGACAGCTACTGGGTGCCCTAGATAAGATCAAATGACCTATGACATAGGTGCCCAATAAATGCCTGTTGAATGAATATTATGTGAAAATACTATAAAAAGTAACGTTATGCAAAAGTAAAGCATTGTTAAGACTCTTAACTCATTTTCCATCCCAAAGAAACGGGAATACCAGAAGGATGACTGAAGAGATTCCTTTTCAATCTTTGTGGGGTTCACAGTCACAGAAAGCATTCTCACCAAAATCCCATCAGTAAAAACACACATTGGGAATAGAATTTATATACCAACATGTTTTGCTATTACTGATCAAACAGAAGCCCTTTGATCAAAAAAGCAACCAAGAAGGAACAATTTTAAAGCAAGGAAAACCCTGGTTTGGCACGACCTATTGGCTTCCTATTTTAAAATCAGACAGCTTTATATAATATTGTAAATAATATATATTATTGTAAACAGATCTCTGGAGGAGCCCCAGATGCGGCAGGAGGAGGGAGCTCTAAAGAGATTCTCACAAAGTGGGGCTCCTCGGAGGTGAGTGCAGCCATCATGGTCTGCAGGGAAAGGCCAGTCCCCAGCCCAGGGCTGCGCCGTTCCTCCTGGAAGGGACTCACCTGGCGTCCTGGAGTTGGCCCGGGCCGCAGGCAGGAGGAGCGAGAAGCAGAGGCAGCAGCTCAGCCAGAGCGCAGGCATGGCCGGGCCGGGCCGCGCAATCAGCCGCCGCAGGGGTGCTGCCCTGCGCCTCGCGGCTGGGAGCTTTCGCTCTGCGCTCCTCTGTGCCTTCCTTTTCCTTGATCAGGTGGTTTTATCGACTCTTCTACCTGACTCAGTCCTGACAGGAAGAGAGCGTGTGTGTCAGGGTGTGACTCACCTGTGAATAAGGAGAACCCAGCCCTCGGGAAGCAAACACACAGCACACACGGAGCTGTAGAAGCGCTCACCCCAGCTGCCAGGCCCCCCCCCTCGCCGCAAGAAGGGCGCACACCTGACCTGGGCCGAGGGTGTGGTGCGGAGGCCTCAGCCCAGGGAGCCTTCTGGAGGAATGTGCCGGATCCCCTGAGCCCTCCTTCTCTCCCAGGGTGATCCAGGGCAGAATTCGGAGGTAGCTAGCAGCCTGCCCCTTCCTCACACTGGGAGGCCCAGTCTCAGGAGTGCAAATTCAGAAATAAATCCGCAGCTGTGATCAGCTCTGGTCTGAAAGACATCAGGGAAAACAGGCCAGTCCAACAGTCACAACAGGGTCCCCTTTACCCTCCAGCCTAGGCTCAACCTCTCTCTGAACTACAGTAGCCCTACCCCAGCCTATCCACTCTGGTGACACCTCATTCTATGCCTCACCATCACCTGGCTGGACCAAAGTTCCTCTCCTGGGTCCCCATCACCTCTTGATCACCAGGCCTAGTAACTCATTAAGTCATCTGTTGACTGGTGGGCCTCCCACCAGTCTGTACTAGGCTAGGTACCATTCTGTATCACTAACAACTAGTATAGTATCCAGCGTGCACTTGGCGCTCAATTAGTGTTCTGTTGGATTGAATAAGAAAGAGGATCCAGATTTTATATTCTTTTTACATTGTAGAGCATATTTCTCATGCCATTCTCTACGGGCCCTTTAGAAAATATCTGTAGAGTCCAGCTGTGGGTATCATCCAAGTCCATTGTCTTAGGTGAGTAAGAAACTGCAAGTGGTGTATCCTACATTGTCCCTTTCCCTAGGGAGGCTGGTGGTACTAATTCAAAGAGGTGGCTGCCAAGGAGAAAGCTTTGGTTCCTGCTAGAGATTTTTAAATCGCCAGAGGTATTTTATATATATATATATATATACACACACACACAATCTGTCCAAAACAATCACCCCTACTTTTCATCATCAAGGCCTGCAAAGACCTCCAATAAAGCCCCCAATAAACTATTGTTCACTGACTAAATAAATGAATGGGTGTTCTCTAGATAGTTCCATACATGATAACAACATAAGGCAACAAACAATGCAAAATAGTACATGATTAAGTGTCAAAGGGTATAAGATTCCAGTTTGTGCATGGAATCAAGGCCAGGTTGGGCTGCCTGGACAGCTAGGGATAGCTTTGTACAGAACATGGAGAATGAACCAGGTGTTCAGGAATACCTGGGATCTGCATACAGCACCAAGGACCCATAGGAATGAGGTAGGTTACTGCAAACTGGCCAACACCTACTCTAAAAACAAATCCCCATCAATAAAAATGAGGACTAGAAAGGAAGCTCCAGTTATCTTATCCCAAGCTTGATTTTCTTTTATTCTGTCCATGATTCAAAAAAATATTCTTCTCTCCCCAAACTCATTGTGTCTGATTACTGCTGAAGTTTCAGGTCACAGAGACCAGGTATTTAGAATTTTCCCTTCTAGTATCTGGTGCATTGTAGAGGCTGAAATCATGTCCCTGAGTTGTCTGTTCCTTGCACGCCTACCCATCAGTGATGGGCAATGCCCCCCAGCCCTGCAGGAACAAGGAGCAGAGCCCTGCAAAGTAAAGTCTTGAAGGTAATTTCATTTTAGTACAGATTACTATAGTTTATTATATTTCAAAAGTTGGAACAGGTCATTTCCAGCTACCATCATTTTTGGAGAGTAATAATAATAGCTAAAAAATATACAGTACCTATTTGCCATCACTGTTGTAAATCTTTTGTACATAACCCTTCAGTCTTCAAAACAATGCTATGAAACAGATGTACTATTAATTTCCCCATTTCACAGATGAGAAAAAGAAAGATGCATGGAAAGACATGGAAAGATCGGCAACATGCTCGAAGTCACACTGCTTGTAAATGGCAAAACCAAGCTTCAAAATCAGGCAATCTAGTTTCAAGTCCATAAGCTCTTTGTTAGGTCAGATTAAAAAGCACCATAAAAGGGAATTCCCTGGAGGTCCAGTGGTTAGGACTCCGTGCTCTCACTGCCGAGGGCCTGGGTTCAATCCCTGGCTGGGGAACTAAGATCCCACAAGCCAAAGGGTTTGGCCTAAATAAATAAATATATATATACGTTCCCCCCACCAAAAAAAAAAGCGCCATGGATATTGCCCTCTGCCGTGCAGTCTGATTAAAAGAAAAAAAAAAAAAAAAAGCACCATAAAAAAGACAAATTCACAATATTGAATGAATTCAATATGTAGTCAATGGTTATTTATCAACATCTCTGTTATAACCCCACCAGGCTGTGGACTCTTGGCCCACATCAGTAAAGCTAAGTCACAATGAACTTTGAACAAATACTTCTGATTTTCCTAACATGTTAGCTCTGCAAGGAGCCCCAGGGGTCATCTGGACCTGGGGTAGAAAACGGGCAGCAGGCCCCCGGATACCAGGCCAGTAGTAGCCTCTTTTATGTGAACAGAATGCTCCAGTGTTTCTCAGTTCCTACCTCCGCTCCTTGCCTTATTCTGGGCTTCTTCACACATCTGAACAACCTGTCTGGCTCAGGCTTGCAACCTCTGCTCTGGCTTAATTTCCTACCTCCCTCAGGGACAGTATCAACTCCCTTTGCCAATCTGAACATTTCGTTAGTGCATTTCTGTGGTTAAGAATGCTCTAGAGGTCAAAAGTCAAGGCTCTGGAGATGATAGATTCCCAGAGCCAAATCCTGGCTGCTTCATCACTCATCAAGGCAGGTTATTTAGTTTTCTCTATGCCTCAGTTTCTTCACCTGTAAAATGGCAATAATAATAGAATACTTACCTAGTAGATTTGTTGGGAAAATTAAATGAGTTAATGACCTATATAGTGCTTAGAGCAGAACCAGGCATATAATATGCGTTATACAAGTAAGCTATAATAATACTAGTAATAATAATAATAACAGTTGTTGCTATTATTATCACTAAGCACCATCAGTTTTTCCTTGTTATAATTACTAACAAATATCATAGAGAAAGATGGGATTTTTTTTTTTTCTTTAACTCTTCTACTAATTGATTATTCCATCAGAATTTTAAACGTCTGTGAAACACTTGGTCTAATCCAGGTTCATGTCCTGATTACAAACATTTACTCAGAAGTTAATTAATTTGTATTTTTGCTACATATCTGGAAATTTCCTTCACATTCAGATTCACCTGCCTAATGTTTCAAAAGTTTTCCATTTAGAACTTCATTTTAAGTAAGTCATGGGTAGGGGTGGGGATGGACTCTTATATTTCAGAGAAAATGTAAAGGTAAGATGGATTTGAATATATCCTTATGATTAACTTCAATAAACACATGCTTTTCAAAAAGGCAACAAAGGGCTTCCCTGGTGGCGCAGTGGTTGAGAATCTACCTGCTAATGCAGGGGACACGGGTTCGAGCCCTGGTCTGGGAGGATCCCACATGGCGCGGAGCAACTACGCCCGTGAGCCACAACTACTGAGCCTGTGCGTCTGGAACCTGTGCTCCGCAACAAGAGAGGCCACCATAGTGAGAGGCCCGCGCACCGCGATGAAGATTGGCCCCCGCTTGCCACAACTAGAGAAAGCCCTCTCACAGAAACGACACAGCAAAAATAAATAAATTAATTAATAAACTCCTACCCCCAACATCTTTAAAAAACAAAAAAAAACGCATACGCCCTTTGTGAAAAAAAAAAGAAAAGGCAACAAAAATCTATTTGTTTTTCCATATGACCCAAATAAATCTTTTTTTTCAAATTCAGACAAAAATCAGTCAATTTTATGTTATGTGTATTTTTACACAAAAAAAGTAAAAAAAAATCTTGATACTATTCATCAATAAAAAGGAATGATCTACTAATACTTACAGAACATGAATATATTTCAACGCATTGTGCTAAGTGAAAGAAGCCAGACACAAAAGACCAGATTCTATATGATTCCATCTATATGAAATTCTAGAAAAAGTAAAACTACAAGGAAAAAAAAACAGATCGGTGGTTACCAGGAGTAGGGAACTGACTGCAATGCGGTGTGAGGATAATTTTGAGGGCATGAAGGAAATATTCTGAAATATGAATGTGGTCAAAAGTAATTAAATTGTACACTTAAAACAGGTAAAATTGATTGTCTATAAATTATACCTCAATAAAACTAGTATTAAAAAATAAGAGAAAGGGCTTCCCTGGTGGCACAGTGGTTGACAGTCCACAACAGTGAGAGGCCCGTGTACCGCAAAAAGAAAAAAATATATATATATAAGAAAATCTCAAGACTTCCCTGGTGGCGCTGTGGTTAAGAATCCGCCTGACAATTCAGGGGACACGGGTTCAAGCCCTGGTCCGGGAAGATCCCACATGCCGCGGAGCAACTAAGCCCGTGTGCCACAACTACTGAAACCCGTGTACCTAGAGCCCGTGCTCCGCAACAAGAGTAGCCACCGCAATGAGAAGCCCGCGTACCGCAACGCTCGACACAACTAGAGAAAGCCTTCGTGCAGCAACGAAGACCCCACGTAGCCATGAATAAATAAATTTATTTTTAAAAAATCAAGAAAAAAAATCTCAAAAAAAGCTATTTTATAATTAAGACAATACTTTAATTCAAATGTGCAAACTCAAGCACAGAACTAGAAACACATCAGTGACTGCATAAATTGTAACAAGCCAGAGCACAGATTCCAGACCCGACGTCTTGCTGTTTCTATTAAGCTCCAAAGAGCTTCGAGCAGAAGGCCATCTCAGGCCTTCAGGCAGAAATACCACCCAAGAATTGCAGGGAGACCCCTCTTCCACTTTTTGTTTTTGTTTTTGAATTTATTTTACTGAAGTGTAGTTGATTTAGGGATCCCTCTTCTGCAGGTCCGTTTCAGCAATTTACAAAAGGAAAGAGATGCCTTTCTGAAATGTTTGCTTAGGTGCATGAATTTTAAACCCGTCTTGGACTTTTGTCCTAGGAAGTCAGCAATTAGAATTTCCTCTTATCTTTTCCAAAGTAGTCACATTCATCTAGAGTGTAACCCCTGGTATCAGTGGGGATAAGGTTCTATGCAGAAGTTCTTCCAGGGGACTTTTTTTTTTACATGCTGTGTAAATCACCTCACAGAACTGTCATCTCTCCACCCCAACCTACCAAATAGAATTGCTTTCAGAAGGAATGTCTGGCATGTCACCCGCTTTCAAACTCACTTATGATAAAAACTGAAGCACTGGCTGTTAACATGCCAGCAGGAGACAGGGCTGCTGGTCTTGATCCCAAGCCTTTAATCTCCTCAGATAGTTCTAATTACGTCAGCATTTGCATAAAAATTTTAAACCCAAAATAATGCAATCAGGGGGAAGAAACCAACAACTCCCCCTTTGTTCTTAATTGGTAAAGGAAAATGTCCATAAATGGAAATGGTTTGGTGTTTCCTGGATCGTCTGGGTAAATTCTCTGAGGTTGGCCAGACTCCAGAAAAACAGTGTTCTCTGAAGCAAGCATCCTGGCTGAAGTGGCAAGCTTCCATCTTATGCAGAAATGTATATGGTGTTCCCACAGCTAGTTTTCAGGGAGCAGTGGAAGTCAGACTAGAGTTCAAGTAATACCTTTTACTTTAAAAAATTTTTTTTTAGTTTAATTTTTATTTTATATTGGAGTATAGTTGATTTACAATGTTGTGTTAGTTTCAGGTGTACAGCAAAGTGATTAAATTATATGTACATATACATATTATATATTCATTTTCAGATTCTTTTCCACTATAGGTTATTACAAGATATTGAATATTGTCCCCTGTGCTATACAGTAGGTACTTGTTGTTTATCTGTTTTGTATAGTGGTATGTATCTGTTAATCCCAAACTCCTAATTTATCCCTCCCCCTCCCCACCTTTTACTTTTTAAGGGGAGCTATTCCTTTTGCTATGGTCGGCTGGTGATGCCCCTGGGACCAGGGAAGTGATGGGAAATCAACAGCTAACCACAAAGAGCAACTTCATTTGCATATTTTTTCATATAGCTATTATAGACAGAAATATTCGCACTGATTATTTGTTTAACCAATACAACAAATGGAGAGGAGTGGAGAGAAGAAGGACACATGCTCAAAAAAAGGCAAAATAGAAAAAACAAAAAGTGAGGGTGAAAGATTCTGCGAGGGAACTCTAGTGGATTCAGGGGGGTGCCAGCTGTTGTGTTGTGGACAAAATTTGGTCATCCACTCAGGTGTGAAATGTCCATTAGTAGATTAACCGCCACCCTTGGTTCCTTACCCACTCTAATACGTGGACCATAGGTATTCAGATTTGAATGAGAGGTAAGGAGCCCACCGCAGTGAACTTCTTCCCTGGACTGCAGCGTTGGGGGTCAGGGCTGCAGGCATGACAAGGTAAGTCCAAAGAAGCAGGCAGCCACCTTAGCTCAAAGGTCCCCACCCCTGCCTTTCGGAAGTAAGAAACAAGTTCACGAAACAATGTTTCTAACGTGACTCAGTTTCAATCTGGTACTTTCCACCTTTAATAATTTAAAAAATTAGCATTTAGAGTCTAACCCTCTGCCTTTAGATAGGAAACTTTGGATGTATTTTAAACATCTAATAAGAGTTTTGACAATTACAATACTGACGGCAAAACCGTACTGAATATTCTGCAGGTGCCCAGCTCAGTGCTGGGAGCCTTGCTGGGGTTTTGGATTTCATTCCTAACCACCGCCCTCTGAAGCAGGTGCTATTATTATCCTCATTCTGAGGTTACCCAGGCTCCTTCACAAATCCATGCCAATGTCTCGCTCTACAGTTATTATTCAACTAGAGTATAAAAACAAATTAAGCCTCTCACTTGGATAAACACGCCCTTCTCCAACTAAAAAAAAAAAAAAAAAGAAACTGAGTTGGATCTTCAAATAAAAATAAAATGGTTAATCTTTTTATTTATTTTTACTTTTGCTGAGGGAATTTTTTCCCAGTTTTATTGAGATAGAATTGACATACAGCACTGTAAAAGTTTGAGGTGTACAACGTTAATGCTTTGATTTACATACGTCATGAAATGATTACCACAATAAGTTTAATGAACATCTATCATCTTGTACAGATGCAAAATTAAAGAAATAGAAAAAGATTTTTCTTCCTTTGATGAGAACTCTTAGGATTTATTCTCTTAACAACTTTCATACATAACATAGAGCAGTGTTACTTATATTTATCATGTTATACATTACATCCCTAGTACTTACTTATCTTACTACTGGGAGTTTGTACCTCTTGACTACCTTCATCCAATTCACCCTTCCCTCAGCCCCCGCCTCTGGTAACTACAAATCTGATCTCTTTTTCTATGAATTTGTTTATTTGTTTGTTTGTTTTTGAAGTATAACTGACCTACCAAATGCCTAACCTTTATAAGATATACTATATTCTACAGAGACTCCCCTCCTGCAGATAGCAATGAAGGTTTGGTTATTAGGAGTACATTTTCCTTTTCACATTACCTTTTGTAACTCTTCAGTGTACGATGACTTCGAATTCTTATGCAAAATCCTTTTACGTCATCTAATCAGGTCTTAATGGTTTTCTCTTGGTCTGATACCTTAATCCAGGTATAAGAGCTCTTTATTAAATAACTCAACTCTTGAACTCCTTAGGATAATTGGAAATTAGTTTCAGCATGGTGTAATGAGTCTGAGCAGTCTGAAAGAGCTCCAGAATTTAGTGGCTGTCTCCCTGGGGTCAGCTTTTCTAGGGCCTGGTTGCACAGAAATCCCCAAACATTCCTGGGTGGTTCTTTTGCAGGAAGCCAGAAGATTGGATTAGCCTTCGGTTAAAAGGTAAAACTGTGAGATCACTGCAATTATGGAAAGAGCTTCAAATAATCTCAGAAAAATCTAGAGACATTCCTCGCTGACCTAAAAATTTCTCACAGCTTCAGTATGTCTACTTAGATTAAATTGCAGAATTAACGCAGTGATTCAGACAACTTAAACCAAAATGACACACTTAACTCCCTGGATATTTTAGGTGAATATATTTCAGGCCTGAATTATTTGGACAATTGTTTCAATGTCCTATCTTTTATTGTATGAAGACACAGCAAAGCAAGATTTAATTGCTTTATCAAAGCTGCTAATACCTTTGCTATTTTCTGATCTCAGGGTGCTCTATTAAAGCAATCCTGGGAAGTAACTTAGAAAAACACAGCAAAAGCAGAATATGACTACTTGGTTTTGCAGCAGAATTGTTTATATGGAATTAATATATTTTACATGCCTTGGTAAACTTAGAACGGATTATACCTATGTTAAAAATTCTATACACACACGCACACACACACACACACACACACACACACACACACACAGATATGTATTACTTGAGCTCTAGGTAGAAAATCTCCTTTTGAGTAAAATGTGTGGGCTTTTGTTTGGTTGGTTTGGTTTTTAGGTTTTAATCTTACATTCAATATTTTCTAAGAAAAGGGCAATTCCAAATCTTCTACCCTTCAGGGCCTGATGGAAAACCCATCTTCGAGTTAACTGTCCCAATATTATCTACATTCTAATCTTTCTTGTTAAAATTTTCTGAAGAATTCTTACAAATTTATAAATAAATTATATTAATAAAAATTAATTTAATGAGCTTCCTTTCAGAACCAGATCATTTCTAACCAGTCAACCACGATGTTGATTTTTCCTCCGGAACACAGACAAAGCCAAGAGTGATAACACATAAAAGGCTATGCTGGGCTTCCCTGGTGGCGCAGTGGTTGAGAGTCCGCCTGCCGATGCAGGGGACACGGGTTTGTGCCCCGGTCCGGGAAGATCCCACAGCGGCTGGGCCCGTGAGCCATGGCCGCTGAGCCTGCGCGTCCGGAGCCTGTGCTCCGCAACGGGAGAGGCCACAACAGTGAGAGGCCCGCGTACCGCAAAAAAAAAAAAAAAAAAAAAAATGCCATGCTGATTCAGGTCACTGTCCCCTCACACAGTGGACCTCACAGGAGCACCAGTGGATGTTTTGAGGGTGGGTTGCCTCTGTGATTCTAACCTCAAATGTTTAGGAAAACAGTTCAAAATTTCCTAAAATGTACTTATTAGCATACTATGGAATTACCATCTGTAAATTTAACCAACCCTCTCCTTTAAATATCTATATTTTCTAGAAGTTTTTGATCTGCTGTATTAAATCAACTTGCTTTTATTTTATTAAAAGGCTCTCTTAATTGTTCCTGGTTTTAGTACTTTAGGATTTGCTAAACCAGAGTATATTACAGCCATTTCCCAATCCCTTTTGACTTTATAAGCTTTACCGACATGTTCTTTGCTTTCCTGGATGAAAAACCCCCTTTTTAGACTCATCTAGTGATCTGCTCTACTGCTGATTTTGGTTAGCTTTTTAAGGCTATTTCCAAGCTTTCCCATGTACATGTTGACAAAGAGAGGCCAGACCGTAAAAGCACCTTACGTTTGGACGCCTCACAACTTGCAAACTGGCAGCGTAACAGTTTTGGATGGAGGGCCTCATGCGGGTCACCTTGTATGGTTACGGTCAGCGCAAGAGCATGTGGCAGAGGAGGTATGCAGGGGTGGCCGGGATAGAGTGCTAAAATCCAGCACGGAGCCTCTCTTGCCAAGCCACATACTCTGGCACGGGCCTGCATGTATCCAAAGGGAGGAAAACTTTTCTCTGCTTGGTCTCCCCAGAGGGGCTCCTTTTAGCCCTCAGCAAGAAATGGGAACCAAAGGATTAGTCCACATGATTTCTTGATTTTGTCTTTGATATGAAGCTGGATTCAGATACCATCATTTAGTTAATCTAATTTGGATTATTTTCCCATAAATACAATAATTAACACCAGTTTTCATTGAATTTCACATCTCACCTTCCTGCTTACTCCAGTTCTTGTGAGCTTTTCCGAAAACGTTTCTCTTCTCTGCATCAATTTGATATTTAGCATCAACTTGAGCAAAATACCCTCTGGAAGATTAAACCATGTATTATGTCTTCCAGGTAATTTACAGTCATTTTAGAAAACATTGTTTACCACACCAGTCTTTGGAGGATATTGCTTTTAGCACATTTTCCTCCATCCAAAAAAACCGCCGTTTCTTCTAAGTTCCCTATGTATAACAAAACATTGTCTCTGGTTCTAGGGTAATGAAAGTTGTAAAATAATTTCTGGTGTGGAATTTTAGTAACTTTTTTGAACATCCAAACAGCAACTGTTGTTTCTATCTTGTCTTGAAACTCATTTGTGTTCCCAAAGAGCCATTCTAGTGTGATCAGATGTCTTTTCCCCAGAACCCATGCTTCCCTTTCCAGAGTAATTTGCTTGCCTGCCTTTATTAAAGATTTCATCCGCTTGACTCCCCTACCTGTACTTCCTAAGGTGGTGCTGTCCAGTGGAAATTTCTGCAATGGTCAAAATGTTCTGTATGTGAACTTTCTAACAAGGTAACCACTAATCACATGTGTCTATTGAGCATTTTACACGTGGCTAGTGCAAATGAGGGGTTAATTTTTTTCATTAATTTTATTTAAATTTAAATAGCCACATGTAGCTAGTGGCGACCATATTGCACACACAGCACAGGTCCAAGACCTTCTCTGACATCTTTTTATAAATGGATGTCTCACTAAACCTCTCCTTCACAGTGGTCACTTGTAACTAAGTGTTGTCTCTGTGGTCAGTAGTCCCATAATTTGAGTTCTTGCAAAATCAGTGAGTGTATAGGATCACTTCTGATGGAAAAAAAAAATTATTTGAAAGTAAATACTTAGTAATTTTTGGTTTGACTATTAAAATTGTACCCAGCAGAAATTTTGTCTTGTGTGTTACCTAAATTTTTCTAACCCTACATTTCTACTGGAAAATATCACTTTTCTATTAATAAAATCCTATAAACCAGATGCCTGGAAATGGGGTATAGGTTTCATGGTCATTTAGTTTTGCCTTCTTGAGTCTAAAGTTTGGAAAGTTCCACATATTTTTGTTTTCACGATTGTAAAGTAAGGTATTCACATTGCTATATTTGAAGGGTGTTCTATGAGAAATGAAAGAAGTAGCAGATCAAAAAATGTATTTTAAATTGCTTTGTAGAACACTCTTGAAAACTTAGGTGTTGTCTTCACCTACAAATGGAATTTACCTACAAAACCTGTCACCACAATGCAGATTTTGATTTTATGATTTGATATTTTTAAGGAAAATAATATGATGTAAAAAAAAGGAAAAAATTTCTTATAATCTGTCTTTTTCAGTGACCCTAGGCTAAATTCTTCTTATTAGAGTCTGAGATTTATTTTATAGAGGTAATTTATATAGAGAATCCTTTATCTCAGTAAAATATTTTGCTATGCCAATTCTTTCATTTACTTGTTAAATGATTTTTTTGTTTTTGAGCATCTACTATGAACCAGGCAGGGTGGTAGATGCTTGATCAATAATACAGCTCATTCTATATAATCTATGGGAAAAGGATGAAAAGACAAGTGCAAAAAAAACACAATTTACTAGGCATGAAGGGAACCAAAGGGAAAAATATTATAAAGTAGAGCTTCAAAGACTTACCCTGGTAGAATGAATTAATCCCTTTAATTTATCTAATAAATGGCTACTCAACTGCTTGTTAAGACTATAAATCAGCTTGGTGAACAGTAAGAATTCAAAAACTGTACTGTGTTTCGCATTGCTGGGGACATTTAGGCTAGTCAGAGAGAGAGTCTGTAGCCAGTGACTGTCCCAGTGATTCCCATCTTTCTCAGAATAAAACCCAAAGTCGTTATGCAGCCTCCAAGGTCATACACGCTACACTCCACCTCACCCCTCCAACCCATCCGCTATAGTCCTCTTTCTCCTTCATTCTGCTCCAGCCACCCTGGCCCCTCTGCTGTTTCTCAAACTAGGAGCCCATCTACGTCAGAGCCATCCCACTTGAGGATGACCACGATCAGATGCCACCTCCCTCCCCTGCCCAGTCATTCTCTATTTCTTCCTTTGTTTTATGTTTCTTCTTACCACTTCTTACCACCTGCCATAAGACTTACATGTTTTTTCATCTGTCTCTTCTCAAATAAGAGGGATTTTGTGTTGTAAAAGACAAAAAAAGCAGGGATTTTGTGTTGTAACAAGATCTAGAACAGTGCCTGGTTCTTAGTAGGCTCTCAGTAATATCTTTTTGAAAGAGTAATACATGTTTAGTACTTATTTTGAAAGACTGAACTCGCTCAATTTTCTATATCTCAGTTTAAATATTAATATGATGAGGGAAATTATATCTTATCTAAATTACCCCTTAAGAACGTTAGAAAGATGACAAGTTAATACTACACAGATTTGACCTGCTTGGAAGAAAAACAATTCTAAAACTCAAGTTCTCTTACTTTATTAAGATAATTTCACAGATTACCAAAGCTATAAATTCATACAAATAAAAGAGACTAAAATGAATATAGAAGAATTGCAAATAACTCTAACAAAAATGGTGTAAGTAACATAAACTTTAAACTGAGATGTTGCTTATGAAAAGTACTTTCTTATGTTTAGAGCTTGAAGATGAAGAAGGGAAGAGACCTACACTTAAGACCAAGGGTATGAATGGAAGACAGAGAGAAAGCCCGTATCCTCAGGTACCTCTTTGCATCCATCTTCTCGGTCTCATCACAGAGAAAGCGTCCTCCAACACAGATATTCCACAGTTCCGTAAATTAAAGGTCATTTAATCAAACCTCCTCAACCCCCTGGAAGACACACACTCACTAATCTAGGCAATTAAAAAAAGCTATAATAGGGCTTCCCTGGTGGCGCAGTGGTTAAGAGTCCCCCTGCCGATGCAGGGGACGCGGGTTCGTGCCCCTGTCCGGGAAGATCCCACATGCCGCGGAGCAGCTGGGCCCGTGAGCCATGGCCGCTGAGCCTGCGCTCCGGAGCCTGTGCCCCGCAACGGGAGAGGCCACAAGAGTGAGAGGCCCGCGCACCGGAAAAAAAAAAAAAAAAAAAAAGAGCTATAGTAGTTTTATATCCTATTTTTCTACATTTATTTTTAAAGACAGAAAGGAAATTTTATACAAACAGGGTCAACTCTTTATCTAGAGTTTGCAAACTTTTGAGAGCCATACACTTATTTTTAAATTTCTCATCAGCTAGGATGCATTTAGCTACAAGTAATTGAAATCCCAACTCAAAGTTGTTTTTATAATAAGCAAATTTAGAGGCTCACAGCTCTGAAAATTCAGAGGTCAGGTGGGAAATAGGGTTAAATTACCCTATGGTCTAATGATACCATCAAGGATCCAAGTTCCATCTTTCTCTTTTGTTGTCCAGGGTCCACTTCATCTCAAGTCTGGCTCCCTGCGTAGTTGTAGAATCATAGTTGTTATTGCCAGTAACAATCAGTTGTATGCTTCCTTATTCACATGGGGGGTTAGAGGCTCAAACCCCTCTCTCCTCTCCCAAATTTCAAACAAAAATCTTTCCCCTTCCTGATTGGACCAATTTAGGTCATATGTCTCTCTCTGAACTATCCCCAGGAAAATGCTTTTTGTTGATTGGTTTAAGCTTGGGTACCCTAACGACTGGCTAGAGAGATGGATAACTATGATTGGCTTAGGCCAGAGGTTGGCAAACAATGGTTGTGGGTCAAATCCTGCCCACCAGCTGTTTATCTGAAAGTTTTATTAGAACATAGTCACTCTCTTCTTCTGCATATTATCCATGGCTACTTTTCCATAAAACAGCAGTGTTCAGTAGTTGCTAACAGAGACCATAAGGCCCAGAAATCCTCAGACATTTACTATCTGGCCTTTTACAGAAAAATTTTGCCAACCCCTGGCTTGGATAACATGGGCCCACTTTGGAGCTGAGTCCAATCCCCTCAATCATGATGCAACTACACGATGAGAGAAAACTGGACACAGTGGGATCGATATAAGGTCCTCACATGTCAACCTAAGTTAATTTTTTTCTCTCGTTCTTTTCTGAGCAGCAGAGCTGAAAAAGAAAGAACACACCAGCATCAGAAGGAAAGCCTTCGTTTTTGAAGTCCATTGACTTAACCTCATTCTTCTCTTCCAGTTGGATTATCATCAGTTCCTTATATTGATCTGTGTTCCAAGCTTAGCCGTGTGTCGTCTTGTTTGTTTGTTTCATTTTGTTTTCTGAATTGTCTTCAAGTTATTTGTTCATTCCATGGATACAGACTATTTGAACTCTCTACCAAACCTTCGATCTGCCAACAGTGTTTGATGGAATTCCCCAGAGTCCTGCTGCAGCCGTAGAAGACACCTCCGTCACACCAGGGCACAGCTTTACAATGCCTGCTCAGTCACAGGAAGAACCCCACCTGTGTACCCTTCACATCATGATTTTCCAGGTAAGCCCTTTCCTGCCAAAACAGCAGTCTGCCCTTTTTTTTAAATAGCTTTTCTTGTTTAATTCTGTTGTGACAGGAGCAATACATGTCCACTGTAGAAACATTAGAAAACATAGATAACCAAAAGGAAAAAAAAAAAGACAAGAAAAGAAAAGAAAACTCGTCACCATCCCACACCCCAGGGAACTTTTAAAACAAACAGCATTTTCTAGAGGTGAGGTCTTCCCTCCAAGTGATCTGAACTAGCTTTGAGTTTTCCAACAGGAAGTCGTGATGGAATATTTTATTTTTTTAGCTGCCTATATTTATGAAGTAACTGAATGGGTCTATTCTTTGACTAGCCTTTCTAAGGGTCTTCATTAAGTTGTGAACTTTCTGACCATTTAAGGAAATTTATGGAAAAGGGCAGAGTTTGAGAAGTTGCTGTTTAAATTACAGTCTCAAAGTCTTATGCATATCTTTTGCAAACATGAAAGAGCACCTAGCTGTCTTCATTTGGGCTGGTATATACGATTTCACCTTATTTGGTAAATAAGAGGGAACGAACCTTTCTGAAATAAAGGGCTGGGAAAGTATGCTCAGCCTCACAAATCTTCACTTAGGCACACCTGTGGGTTCACTAATGCTCATTACAGAAACCACTTGAAAATGTCCCAAGGTTGGGTTGCTTCCAAGACAATCAGATGGGCACAATGTTAGGTTTAGGGCTAGAATCAACTATAGGATGGGATTCAGTATCACCGCGCATCCCCGAGGGGATCTGAGTGTGGGATCAGGGCCAACGTTGTAATTAAAATCCAGGCATTACTTAAGAGAGTGATGCTTTCCCACCCTGCTCACAGCACCCGCCCCTCCTCCATTATTCCTCTATAGAATCCACACAGTACATCTGACCCCATGGGTCATAACAAATTCGGCCATTCATATCCCAAGGATAATTCCTGTTGAAGAAAGTATGAGCCTTTGAGTCTCTGGAAGAGAAGGAGTGAATGGGGGAGGGAAGTCCACAAATAAGAGAGGTTAAAAGAACACTCACTCTACATTAAAAAGATGAAATATTGCCATTTGCAGCAATATGGATGGACCTAGAGAATATTATACTTAGTGAAGTAAGTCAGACAAAGACAAATATTATGATATTATTTATATGTGGAATCTAAAAAATAATACATATGAATATACAAAATATATGAATATACAAAACAGAAACAGACTCACAGACATAAAAAACAAACTTATGGTTACCAAAGGGGTGGGTGCAGAGCTAAACTAGGAGTATGGGATTAACAGATAAACACTACATAAAATAGATAAGCAACAAGGATTTACTATATAGTACAGGGAACTATATTCAATATCTTATAGTAACCTACAATGGAAAATAATCTGAACAAAATATATATAACTGAATCATTTTGCTGTATACCTAAAACTAACACAAATTGTAAATTAACTATATTTCAATAAAACAAAAAACTCTGGCTCTACGGCTCAGACTAACCTGGATTTTTTTTTTTTTTTTTTTTTTTTTTGCGGTACACAGGCCTCTCACTGCTGTGGCCTCTCCCGTTGCGAAGCACAGGCTCAGGACGCGCAGGCTCAGCGGCCATGGCTCACGGGCCCAGCCGCTCCGCGGCATGTGGGATCTTCCCGGACCGGGGCACGAACCCGTGTCCCCTGCATCAGCAGGCGGACTCTCAACCACTGTGCCACCAGGGAAGACCTGTCAGCCAATATTTTTTTAAAAATTTAATTTTTTAGAAAAGTTATAGATTTATAGGAAAATTGAGTATATAGTTCTCTCTGAATTCTCTATTAACATATAGCCCACATCCAGTTTCCCCTATTACATCTTACTTTAGGAGGGTACATTTGTTACAACTGATGAACCAATGCTGATACATTGTTTTCAACTAGCAGCCATATTTTATTCAAATGTCCTTAGTTTTTACCTAAGGTCCTTTTTCTGTTCCTGGAGCGCATCCAGGATACCACGTTACACTTACTTGTCGCGTCTCCTTCAGCTCCTCTTGGCTGTGACAGTTTCTCAGACCGTCTGTGTTTTCGATGACCTTGACAGTTTTGAGGAGTACTGGTTCCATGTTTTGTAGAATGTCCCTCCACTGGGATGTGTCTGTTTTTCTCATCATTAGACTGGGGTTGTGGATTTTTAAGAGGAAGACCACAAAGGTCAGTGTCATTTAATTGTATCGAGGATACACATTGTCAACATCACTTATCACTGTCGGTGTTGACCTTGAGGACCTGGCTGAGGTAGTGTTTGCTACGTTTCTCCACCGTAAAGTCACTATCCCCCCCTTTTTCCACACAGTTCTCTCTGGAAGGAAGTCACTACGTGTTGCCCACACGGAAGTGCTAGGGAGTTACCCTCCACCTCTTTGAGGGCAGAGTGTTTAGATAAATTATTTGGAATTCTTCTCTGTGGGGGATTTGTCTTTTCTCCTCAACTAATTTTTCTAGTCTAGTCTTTGTTCGAATGAATTTTTTTTTTTTTCCCCCAAACGTCACTGAAGAAAGTCTAAAGCCAACGTCCCTCAAATTGATATCCTGCAAACTCACCACTTTCTGTAATTAAGTATTACTATTTGGAGTGTTCTTAATCTGGGCATGGGGGAAATTTGATAAAACCAAGATTTCTAAAACCTGACAATCTTCTAGTTGAGCGTCACAAAGGGCAGCTATGAAAGTAGCAATTCCTCAGTAACCCTATATGGAAAGATCTGAAAATGAATACGGAATTAAAAATAAAATGAGTGGGATGGTCAGAACCAATATAAATGAATAGCTGTGAGCCAAGTGGAAAAGCATCCCTTGGCAAGTTTAAACTGGTTACCTCAGCATGTCCTCAAAATGTGCTCTCAGTGTTCCAGGCTATTAGGCTCCCTTTGTAGGCATGAATCCTGCCCCTCCTCAGAAAGGAAGCTCTCTCTATGCCTCTCTCTTTCGATTGATCTAGTATTAACATGCTCTTAAAAATCACACAGACACACACACACACAGACACACACACACACCTCACCACATACCACACACAACCAAACAACTTGAGAATAAATTCCATGTCTTAGAATAATTACAATTAGAATAATTGGCTGGGTAGCTGAAAATCCACTTGAACTTCTCCTTGGAAAGACTTCTTATAAAACTAAAAAGTATATGTTTTGGGTTAATTTGAAAGAAAATAGGGGAAGATTATTGTTGGATCAGCTTATAAGGTTTCCATATCCCTTTGGTCAGATCAAACTTCAGCCGCCCCTGTCTTCATTCTATCAGAATACTTTTTCTCTTAAAGCAATTCAAAATTTGCTTCCAAAGCACAGGCTGACAGAAATAGGTGAGGGTTTCTTTCTCCAGCAGGGTGTCTTTACTCCAAGACAGAGAGATCTCTAACATGCTCAGGTCCGGCACAGACTTAGTCACAGCATTCCACGGCTCTGACACATTTCTTTGGAAACCCACCCACCGCATGGTGTATGCAAGCATCCAGTTCCCAGAGGTGGAGGCTTTGGTTCCTGTCTTATCCTGTTCTGCTGTGCTTTCACAAACACCTAAATACAGGCCTGCATTTTGATCTAGTATCCCAGGCCATTAAAATGAGCAGAAGGAAAAAAGCCCTTGAACAGTTTTACTGTAATCGTGGTGATGATTTTTTAAAAGAATTATCCTGGTCAGTTCAGAGCCTTCTCAATTTTTCACTTCCTATACACACAGCAAATGGAGAATCCTTGATTAAATAGAAAGCTCAGGAAAGGAGCTGGTGTGGCTGAATATGGTTTATTGCTAACTAAACATCAGCGGACAGTTTTTTCTTAAATATAGCACTTCCGCTTTGCGGACTAAGGCATTCACGCCTTTAACAAATCAGGTGCCCTCTCTGTGTCATCCACATTGGCTAAAGCATGATTATTATAATCTTTCTGGAAGATTTTGGATCTTGTTAATTCTTAATCATTCTTTTTACTCTTCAGCACTATAGTTAATATAAACCGTGTAAGGCAACTTTTTGCCCATCCTCTGACTTCACTTGGAAATTTTAGATAGTTCTTTGTCTTTCTTTTTTAGTGAGATAATTGATATGAGCTTATATGCTTGAGATATTTTTCTTTTCCGTTAAATCAATTGCCGAAAAAAATTCGGTCCAATTAAGTGTTCTGATTAAGGATTTCTGGGTAAGTGGTTTTCAAATTCTTTGCCTAGAGGGGAACACTTCAAAGAAGGCCAATTTGCAGAACGCACATGGCAACCGCAAGAGGAAATACAGTAATCTGATATTTGGTTAGAGCAAATCAAATATCCCTACTTAAACCACTGGCTTTACAGAAATTACTCAAGTATACTTCATCAACACCAGGTATGTATGCTAATGTTCATTCGAGATTCAAACCCATCCATTTCCACCAAATGTCCCAGTCATGTGTATGGGTGCAGGATGCAGAGAGTCAGGGCATCTATGAATCACAGTGGTTTACTCATGGCCTATGTGCTGCCAGTAAACAAAGATTTCATTCAGCTTCATTTGAAAAATAAAACTTTTGGACAATTTACTGAGGTAGCTTCCACTGGGACAGGATTGAAAGAAAAAGATTGTGATGCTTAACCAAGCAAACTCTCTAGTAAAACGTACCCTACTCAGCTACTCAGTCTCGCAATCACATCTAGACCTTGCCGTTCCAAGTCACTGTTCTGGAACCTCAGTTTCAAGCACCCAATCTCTAATCACAACCTCTGATTTTTGGAGGTCAGGCTCTCTAGTGCCCAGACTTTAAAAATACCACCGAACCTACGACATTTACACTCCTCCCACACCCTCTTGCCATCTCAGCCCCCTTCACCCATGTTAAATGCCATGGTCAGTCATTAGAATCCCTCCCTTAGAGTCCCACTAACATCCCACGTACAACTTACTGTCACAGTTTGAATTCATACTTATTAACCTCAAGGGGTTGTGAGCGATCAGGCTCCATTTCCCTAGGCTGCCTTTCTTCCATTCCCCTCAAAGACTATTTCTCTTCCCCCCTTTCTCCAAACCTCTCACACCTCCTCCCCATGTCACTGTCTGCTGACCTATTTCCCAAGACTCTGAGAAAGTGGAAGCCCTCGGAAGAGAGCCTCTACCACACACTTATACTGCCGCATCCAATAACCTGCCCTCCTTTCACCTGTCCTGCTGTCACATCCCTCATCCCAGGCCAACAGGAGGGCTCCCCCCTACCTTTGTCAAGGATAGCACCCCACCCCCTGGAAAGGGATTCTTCACCTTTGCTCCTGTGTCATCAGTTTTTCTTTCTCTTCTGGATTTTTCCCATCTTAAAAATAACTCCCGGGGCTTCTCTGGTGGTGCAGTGGTTAAGAATCTGCCTGCCAGTGCAGGGGTCATGGGTTCAAGCCCTGGTCTGGGAAGATCCCACATGCTGCGGAGCAACTAAGAATGTGCGCCACAACTACTGAACCTGCGCTCTAGAGCCTGTGAGCCACAACTACTGAACCCTGCAAGCCACAAGTACAGAGCCTGTGAGCCACAACTACTGAGCCCGTGAGCCACAACTACTGAATGCTGCGCGCCTGGAGCCTGTGCTCCACAACAAGAGAAGCCACGGCAATGAGAACCTGCGCACCGCAACGAAGAGTAGCCCCTGCTCGCTGCAACTAGAGAAAGCCCGTGTGCAGGAACGAAGCCCCAGTGCAGCCAAAAATAAAAATAAACAAAATAAATATATAAAAAAAATAACTCCCTTGAACCTGTGCTACACTTCAGCTTCTGCCCTATTTTTCTGCCCCTTCTACAGTTGTCTCCCTTGCGGACAACAAAAGAGTTGTCTATCCACGCCCTCCCCAGGGTTCTTTCTTCCCAGTACCTTCTGAAACTGCTACAGTTAGATTTCAAGAAACCCCTCCAACCACTGCGATTAGGCCTCAGCCTTCACCATTCCACCATTCCACCGAAACAGCCCCTGCTACGGCCCTCCAGGCCCTCCATGGTGTAAAGTTCAATGGCCAATTCTCAGCCTTCGTTTCTTGCATCTTTCAGCATACTTTAACATAACTGACCATTCCTTTCTTTCTCCTTAAAACACTTTTCTTTGTTTCTAGGACACTGTGTGCTCATGTGCCTTTTCTTCTACCTCACCGATCACCCCTTCTTGGTCAATTCCTCCTCATCTCTCTGACCCCTTAACACAGAAGTGCCCTCCTAATGGAGAAGAAACCACCCAAGGCTCAGGTCTTGGACCTCGTCTCTTTTCTGTCTATACTCACTCCTTGATTTTCTCAGCTAGTCTCAACTCTAAGCACATCTGCTAACGACTTTTACCTTGATATTTTTAGCCTCCTTGCACAGCCCCCCCCCCCCCCGAACTCTTAAGATCAGATTCAACTTCCTAATTGAAATTTCCATTTGGACGGAGAGTTCACATCCCCGGTGTAACACAAAGCTGAGCTCCTCGTATTCTGCCTCCTGCTCCTCTTATGCCTCAGTTTTCCCATCATTTTGGACTTCAGTCCAAGCACCTTAAAGTCATTCTTGACTCCTCCCATTCTCACAGTAGATCTTGCTGCCCTGCTCTACCTTCAGAGCATAATCAGAATTGGATCACTTCTCATCACCTCCACTGAAGCCACCTTAATACAGGCCCCCTCATCTTTTGCACAGATTATTGTGATCTCCTCCTGTCTCGCCTCCCTGCTTTTGCTGTTGCCCCCCTCTAGTCTACCTTAACACCACTGCCAGAATCCTCCTATTACAGTATAGCTCAGACCACATTACTCCTGGTTACAAAAGCTTCCGATGGCATTCCATCTCACTCTCAAAGCCAAAGTCCTTGTAATGGCCTCAAGGTCCTACACTGTGCATCCGGGCCCACCTCCAACCCCCTTTCCCTCAGTGTCCCCCTTCTTGTTCACCTCTAGTCACAGAGTCACTTCCTCTTTGTGGACTCTGCACTCTCTCATGCCTTTATCAGGAAGGTGCTTTCTCCAGACAGTCATGTGGTTCAGCTCTTTATTTAAATGCTATCTTAGCGAGGCTGTCTGGGCCATCTTGTATAAAACTGCAAGCTCCGTCATACCCCCTAAACATTTTCTTTCCCCCTTTCCCTGCTTTATTTTTCTCCATAGAGAATCATTTTCCTTTCGACCCTACTAGACGTCGGTGTGCCACTTAGAGTCAGTATGATGTGGTGGTCGAGATGCAGGTATGTCCTGGAGTCCATGTGCCGGAGTTCAAGGTCCCGCTATGTTACTTACCAGGTAGTCAAGATAGAATCTCTCTATTGTTCATTTTTCTCATTTATAAAATGGGAAGAATAATAGTCCTCACCTCATCAGGTTGTAGGTTTCATATCTGTAAAGTTCTTAGAAAGGTATCTGGAACATATGAAGTGCTACCTGGTTAGCTAACACATATTTCATCCATCTTTTGTTTATTATGCCTCCCCCACTAGAATGTGAGTTCCATAAGGGTGGGGTTGTGTCTGTTTTGTACACAGCTTGATCCCCACCACGTAGTCAGGGCCTCACCCACAGCTGATTCTCAGTACACAGCTGTAGAATGACAAGTCATTAAAGTTTCTGAGATACTCAAGAGTCAGTAAGGAAAACTTGAGAAAACTTTCCTTGATATAATGACGTCATATGAACAAAAACTCAAGTTCCTGATTGCTGACGTTGACATAGGCCTGGATAAATTTGTGTTCATCATTCCCAGGTGGCAAGCCTCTCTCCTAGGTTATTTCAGAAAGTCACAGAATAGACTCTCAGCATGCTAGGTGAGCATGCATTGGTTCTGTTTTCGTACTAGATCTATACCTACCAAAAATCATTTTCCTTTGGTAAATGGGAACTAACTGAGGTGTTCGAGTCCTACATTGAAGCTCTACTCAGTGTTTTCTGACCGGAATATTCTTCACAATGCCACTTAAGTGCGCAGATACCCACAGGGTACTCTGGGGTCCCCAGTGAAATGGGCTCCCTAGATAATTTGGACACTATTATTATCCTATACCAGCGGTCCCCAATCTTTTTGGCACCAGGGGCCGGTTTCATGGAAGACAATTTTTCCAAGGGGTGGGGGGGTGAGGGGGGATGGTGCAGGCGGTAATGGGGGCGATGGGGAGAGGCAGATGAGTCTTCACTCGCTGGCCTTCCGCTCACCTCTTGCTGTGTGGCCCGGTTCCTAACAGGCCGAGGACCGGGGGTTGAGGACCCCTGTCCTATACCATCTCACAGGCTCCAGAAAAATGGACTCAGAAGGGTAAGCTTAAGAGTTTAGATCTTTCAACTCATTAAAATAGCATTGTTTTTGTTATGTTTGCTATCTTGTTTTGTTTTAATAAAAATAACCTGGCAGCAAGCCCTGGCTGAAACATCAGGGTCTGAGTCCTTGCTGTCCAGAGTTTATGTTCTGTTCTGTATGGTGAACGCTTAGAGCAGGCTTGGGCCTGAACGCACTTAAGAATGACTCCAGTATTGGATTGTCTTTGGTATTATATATATAATTCCCTGAGGAGAGAATTGGATGGAATTTTATTTTAAGAAGTGATCTTTAAGAATTGAGTCTGCCTCTTCCACTCCTGAGATTAAAAGGTTTAGTGAAGTAGATAGTGTGCGCTCTCCCCAGTCAAGTCATCCACCGTTGCTCCAACGAATGCCTGCCCTGGGGCGCTCTTTCTTCCTTTGGCAGAAGTCTGATTCTGCAGCCTCTGGGCACATTCTGGAGACCAGGCACTCCCTTCCCAGCCGCACCCACTGTCGTCATGCAGTGAGCACACCAAACAGGTTCTCCTGGACAGACTGCCGCTGAGGTGTCTGCAGTGGAAGGGAAGTACAGTCATGCACACGCCCGATGACACAGTGACATAAAGGAAGCAGCTGCTCTGCCTTCCCCTGGCTTACAATAAATATAGTAACCACACAGACGTGGATTTCCCATGTGGAGGTAACGGAGCTTATGGGCCTCTTTCCAGCTCTATCCGTACTTTTGCATCTGTGATTGTATATATTTTTTTAAAGGAAGGCCCCAAATTGTACAAGCTTCAGGCCCCACAAAAACTTAGTTTACCTGATTATCCTATGTTTTGTGTAATGTCACATACTTACCCACTTATGTGAAGAACTCTGTAAGGTTGTGCTAGCCCCACTTATAGGAAACACTGGCAGGTGGAGAGGCTTACTTAGCTAAGAGCACACAGCTAAGTTGTCCCTGAACTGTGGCCACTCAGCAAGGCCTGAGATTTTTTTTTTTTTTTTTTTTTTTTTTTGCGGTACGCGGGCCTCTCACTGTTGTGGCCTCTTCGGTTGCGGAGCACAGGCTCCGGACGCGCAGGCTCAGCGGCCGTGGCTCACGGGCCCAGCCGCTCCGCGGCATGTGGGATCTTCCTGGACCGGGGCACAAACCCGTGTCCCCTGCATCGGCAGGCGGACTCCCAACCACTGCGCCACCAGGGAAGCCCAAGGCCTGAGATTTAAACTGAGCTTCTTTTGATGTCTTTAGGTGTATTTGTTGGTTATCCTAATTTCAAATGCATCACCCACATTAAATGATTTGGCTCTCTTTTATTTTATCCTTCAGAACAAGCTCAGCGCATTCACAGCATTGGATGGTAATGATGAATCATAAAAAGTCTAGTCTATCCTGTAATCCTTTGGCCTGTTCATACCTAGTGGATAGAAATTACTATTTAGAAGATCTTATGAAAAGTGGAGAAATCAATTGGGAGATAAAATACTTATATTAAAAGATTTTAAAAATAGATACATCAGTCTCTGCCTACTTTTTAAGAAGGTCTTTGTACTCCATGGGAGGAAAGTCTTGATTAATCAACCAATTCAGTGTTATAGAATACTTAGAGTTTCTCAGTAGTTTTAAGAAGCACAGAAAAGAGTTGACACTGTCTCTAACACTGTAATTAGCATAGACACATTCTGAACGTCTCTCTCCCAAGTACAACCTGCTTCCTAGCAAGCGGAGCTGAAAGTAAAGAGGATGCTTGGTTGAGTCCAACATGCAGACACACAGGATATACCAGTAACAAAGATTAACACAAGGGGGAAGATTGCGAGAACAGTACATAGCACTCTCTGATGCTCTAGGCAGCATCAGAATCCCCTAGAAGGGGCTTGTTAAAACACAGATTATCGCCCTCCCCTCTACCCCTGAATTTCTGATTTGGTAGGTCTGGGGTGGGGTCTGAGGATGGGCATTTCTAAGACGTTACCAGGCAACGTAGATGTTGCTGGTCTCAGGGCCTCTCTTTGAAAACCATTGCTCAAGGAAACGTTCTGAGTCCACAAGTCTACTTGAGTACAAACCTCATTATACTACTTATTTAACCCTCATAACACTCAGCAAAAGAGCATAATCAGGCCCACAATAGTTTTTGCCAGCCCTTTCTTAGAATCTAATAAAACATCAATAGACTACTAATAGTTTGATAACTACCTTTTTTGATCTCAACATGGCAAGATCTTTCTAGTTTGGGCCCTGACTAATGACTAGGCACTTCTTCAGACCCTCAAATAATAAGTGAGAGTTTGAAATAACCAAACAATTTGCCATGATGTCATTGGTCTTATGAAATGACAGCACCACACATTAAGAGTAGCCAACAGGGCTTCCCTGG
Source organism: Leucopleurus acutus (assembly GCF_964270905.1). Classification (NCBI taxonomy): domain Eukaryota; kingdom Metazoa; phylum Chordata; class Mammalia; order Artiodactyla; family Delphinidae; genus Leucopleurus; species Leucopleurus acutus. Next base: position 55,083,620 of record NC_139143.1, read on the forward strand.
TGGCGCAGTGGTTGAGAGTCCGCCTGCCGATGCAGGGGACGCGGGTTCGTGCCCCGGTCCGGGAAGATCCCACATGCCGCGGAGCGGCTGGGCCCGTGAGCCATGGCCGCTGAGCCTGCGCGTCCGGAGCCTGTGCTCCGCAACGGGAGAGGCCACAACAGTGAGAGGCCCACGTACCACAAAAATAAATAAATAAATTAAAAAAAAAAAAGAGTAGCCAACAATAACCAATCAAGAACTGGAACATGGAAAATGCCCATATAGGGCAGGAGTTTTCCTTGGGGCTGGAGACCACAGGGCTGGGTTGCCAGAACATCTTCAAGACATAGAGAGGAATGGATGGGAAGAAAACTCAACTATGCAATTGCACATCATTGAATTCTCTGTCCGTGCATTGTCGTATTTGGGTCAGGGTTTCCAAGCTCATTTCCCAGATTATATTCTCTCCAACACAGCTAAAAAATACACACCTTTTCATATAATTTGTCCTTCTAAGACTTCCCATAATAAACAGTCCTGAGCATTCACTGATCTCACACACACGCACACGCACACAAACATATATATAATGTCCCTATGCATCTGTTTACCAACATCCTCACATATTCCTACTTTATAGAAATGTCGTTCTCTATTTTTGTTTGTATTGTTTTGTTTTCTGCTGTCTCCTTGACTTAAATAAATTTCCCAAAGTAGAAATAATTGCCTTTGTCACACTGTAAAACCCATGAGTACTAGTACTAGGTAGGCTATATGAGCAATGAGTACTCCAGAAATATTTGTTGATAACGCATAACCTAGGCAATCATCTATGGGGAGAGAACAGGCCATGTCCCCTAAAATCAAGTAGCCTAATGAACAATTTGCTTAAAATTCAGCACCATTTTCAAGAGTTTTTGCATTCATTTGAGCAACCTGTTTTTGCTGTCATTGTTGTTGTTGGCTATTGGCATTTTGAGAATTGACATAACCTAATTTTGCTCCCTGGAAAAGTGCCGGATTCCAAGATCAGGGCAGGGGAAGTACAAGATGAGCCTGTAATGTCTTGATGTGTCAGAAGTAAGATAATGCTCAAAGAATGATGGGGATGTATCAAAAGGTCACAGAGGCCAGCTTTAGAGTATTCCCATTGGCCAAATAAGGGACATTTAAGATCAAAACAAATATCAAGAACAAAATATTAAATAAAATAGGAATCCATGAATCTAAAGTAATAGCAATCAGGGATTCCCTGGTGGCCCAGTGGTTAGGACTTGGTGTTTTCACTGCCGTGCCCAGGTTCAATTGGGGAACTATGATCCCACAAGCCATGTGGTGTGGCCAAAAAAAAAAAAAAAGTAATAAAAATATATATGATATAGATATAGATAAATGGGAGAGATGGAAAAGCTCTACCTCACAGCATTAATGCCAATTAATAAATATAGAAAGAATGATGGAATTAGAAAATCTCCATTTGGCAGCCGCCATCATTGGGTAAAGGTATAAGGAGTAACAGGATATTTATATAGTCTCAAAGCATCTCCTCGTGAGATACTTAGTAATTACAAAGGATAACAGAGTAACTTTACAATGGAGAAACCTAGAAGGTACCAGCCCAATCAAATGGCAAAGTTAACGTTGCCGGTAATTAGTTATGTGCCTCCTGATTTAATGTGCTGGAAAAAATTCAGCATCACTTCTACGATCACCCTGCTGAAAGCGCACAACCTGAATCCAATCAAAAGAAAACAAGACAAACCAAACTGAGGAACATTCTACAAAACAAGGGTCTGTATTTTTTTAAAATGTCAATGTCATGAAATACGAAGAAAGACTCAAGAATCGTTCCAGATGAAAGGAAATGAAAGAGATGTGACAACTGAACACAACACACGATTTCAGATTTTCTTTTGCTGTGAAGGACATTTTTGAGACAAATAGTGTGTTCGTTTCCTATGCTGTGTAACAAATTACCCCAAACTTAGTGGCTTAAAACAATGCAAATTTCTTATTTGATAGCTCTGTAGGTTAGAAGTCTGACAGGGGTCTCCCTGGGCTAAAATCAAGGTGTCAGCAGGGCTTTGTCCCCTGCTGGAGGCTCTAGGGAAGAATCATTCCCTTGTCTTTCTGTCTGAGCTTCTAGAGGCCACCCACGTTCCCTGGCTCCTGCCCCCTCCTCCATCTTCAAGCCGACAGTGGTGGCCTTAACACATTGCATCATTCTGACCTCCTTTTCTGCCTCCCTCTTCCAATTATAAGAATCCTTATGGTTGTACTGGCCCAACTAGATAATCCAAGATAATCTCTCGATTTTAAGATCAGCTGATTCACAACCTAATTACATCAGAAAGCTTAATGCCCCTTTGCCTTGTGTAACCTAACACATTCATAGGTTCTAGGAATTAGGATGTGGACATCTTTGGGGGGCCGTTATTCGGCCTACCACAAATGGTGCAATCTGTATAAGGGCTGTAGATTATAGTACTGCATCAATGGGAATTTCCTAATTTTGACAATCGTACTGCCGATATGTAAGAAAGTTTCCCGTCTTTGGGAAATAACACATTGAAGTATTTATGGGTAAACGGGCATCGTGTCTGCAACTTAAAACACTTCTTTCTCTCCCTGTCTCCACGGAGAGCAAGAGTGAGAGCAGTGAAAAAAACAAGTGTACCATTGGTGGAATCTGAATAAAGAGTACTAGAGAATTTTTTGACTACTCTTGAAAACTTTTCTCTAAGTCTGAAATTATGTCATAAGAACAAAAAATTTTAATGGCAGTCTTTGTGAGTAAATTTCCTATTTCTAATAAATACTTAAATTTGTGTCACATTATGAATGACATGTTCATTCTGATGGGTCTTTAAAAATCTCTTTTGAAACACTGACATTTTAGCAAGTTGTTTAATGACTTATTAGCAATTAACTATGAATAAGTTATGTATTGGGCAGTTTTGAGTGTATCATGAAGGTAAAATCAATTATTTTGGACTCCACACTCCCGTTGTCCCATAGCTTGGGTATTAATGTTGAGTATTTTCATTTTCTGTCTTAAAATTCAGTATTACTTTTTAAATGGGGTCTTGAAAAGGTATTTAAAAGTAGGCAAAAACTGTTTAGTTAGTAGTATTCTTCCGATATTAATCTCTTAGTTTCGGTGAGTGTACCGTAGATATATCAGATGTTAACATTAGGAAGCTAGGTAAAGCTAGGTGACCCAGCTTCATGCTCCTTAACCCTGAGCCTATGTAGGGGGAAGAGACAAGGAGGGAAAGCGCAAGAGCAGAGAGAGAGGTGTGAGCCATGAGGTGTATATGGCCCAGGTGGCTCGAGGACGATCAGTTCTGCCGCTAACTGGTTCCTTAATATTGGGCAAGTTACTAATATATTTAAATCCTGCCTTGATCACTCTAAACAAGGGATTTGAGGAAGCTTTTCATAAAATACATGTACATAATCGAGGACCTTGAAAGGAAAGTGGATCAAAATCATGACTGAAAATGAGGCCACAGCTAACATAGTGGCTAGGGTGATGGGGAAGCAAAACGTGGCTTCGATTTTCTCAATGGTCGAATGGAGAGTGTCATCACGAGAGGCAAATGAAAGAAACCAATTATGAAAGTGCCTGTGAAAACATGGCATGGGTGTGAGTTACTCTGATAGTGTTAGTCTTGCCTGAGCCCTCAGAAACATAGAGAGCGCAGGCAGCCCATCTGAAATCTACATGGCAAAACTCATCTCTCTGGCCAGGTGTGCGCCTCTGTATCAGCCTAACAGAGACAGCACAGAGAGCAGACAGTCTGAGCCAAGAGGGATCAGCAAGTTGTAACACACACCTCTCTGACCACGCTAAACACGTAATCACCCAAATCACAGCTGTTTCTCCTGAGCCTTTATCTTGGACGCTGGCTCAGCAGCCCAGGAACGTGTAATCCACACTAGGACAGCACATCTTCCCCAGACGTATCTGCTCCTGGCTGGACTTGTGCTTATTCTGCACTAATCTCACCTTGGAAATCATGCTCAGGAGGAAAGAAAGGTCCATGGAAGAAGAGTCTGGGATCAATGAACAGAGAAGATTAAGGAAAATTAGGATCATATACATCCTAGAAACCAAGCACTGAATATTCAGGATGAAATCACGCTATGTTAACACAAGTTGCCATGGCACAAAATTTGATGATTGCCTTAAAGTTACCAAGATGACAAAGGATCTCAGTTATTAGGGCAGACGCCATGGCACGGGCCCCCAAAGCATCAGTCTAAGGCTCATGTAGAATTTTCGGTTACTAGCTATGGTGAAAAAGCATTATGGGAGGATGGAAGGGTGGCCCTCAAAGGTATGACCAGGGACCTTTCACAGAGAAGCACTTACACTGACTTGGACAAACTCACGGGAACAGTGATGTAACAGAGGGTTACATTCTGATTTGATCAAAGGCCTGAAGCTCAACTTTTTACCGAAATAAATACAAACTGAATTAATCATACGCAATACCTCTACTTATGAATTAATACTGAATTAATCATACTGAATTAATCATAAGCAATACCTCTATGGCCTAAGTTATAAGGCTTTCCAAGGTAGGAAGCAAACAATAAAACACCAACCAGTCTGTTGAAATTTACTGGGACCATTCCCAGGAGTTAGAGAAAAAGAAAGGGAATTAATATTATAACTTGGGCCAGGAGCCAGAGATGCCTACAGAAGGGGCTGTGGGTAAAACTCGCAGACAACACATACACAGCGTTGGGAACGGCTAGTGTGAGGCTGGGAGCGCAGAGGCCCAGGCCTTGTAGACCGCATCACACCAGCTGGTTGCTGACTGCATAGCCCGGTGAGGTCTGTGCTATGCCATTTGGTGAAAGACAGTGGTTTTGGTTATTTTTCTACAAATCCATCCTTAGGTAAGAGCGCTGAGTGAACAGAATGCTGTTGGAAGGAGAGGGGGAGAGAGAGAGACACAGAGAGAAAGAGAGAGAGAGAGAAATTAACAAGTATCCATAAACCTCCCTCTGCTCACAGCAGGGAAAAAGTAACAGGAGTGGGAGAACAGGATGAGAAAGGCTGATTTGATCGCATCTTTAAGACAACGTGACTACTGTCTGCCTCCTAGCCCTGAGGATGTGAAAGGGAGTAGCCAAGACCCTGATCTTAGAGGTTAGGAGAGAGTGGGGAGGGAGAGGTGGGTGAGACACACCGGACCAATAAACACATGCCCAAGGGCCATGCCGGAAGCCAGTACCAGGCTGAGAGGGGTGGTGAACAAAGAAAGGACTGGCCAGTTTCAACAGAGTAGGGAACACCTTGACCTTAGGTTTTCCTGTACTGGGGAAGGGAAAGCAAGCACATTCTGGGCAGAGAAGAGTTAAAGCCAAGACACGGCGGTCTTAACACTTGAAATGCTAAGGTTTCTCTTATTTGAATTCTTATTTGAGATTTTCTTTGGTCTTCTGCTAAATATTTTCCTTTCTCAAGCATACGATTTTTACTTAGAATTTCATTGGTCGGTACAGAGCAGATAAAATCATTCTAGGAGACTCCACACGAATAGAAGGCACTCTGGCTGACTCCTGAATGAGTGCAGCCTCTGAGAGATACATAGGTTCCTTACAGAAAGTTATTTTTCACTCCAACTATTAATATTTTCAATTAAACCTGCTTAGTGTGAACAGGCAAAATTACCTGACATTCACAGCCATCTCATTTCTGTTCCCATAAACTATTGGCCTGAAGAGATCTGATCTTTCCTCGGGTGGGTCCTTCCTCACCTTAGGTTGGAAGGTGCCACCTGCTTTTCTACTTCATGACTCTCCTGGGCACCAGGAGTCCTGTCTTCTCCAGACATTCTATTTTGAACGTAACTGAAGTGGGTCTGGTGAGTTCAGATTTATTAAGGGGCTAGAATGCTTATTGAAGGGGTAAACCTTTGGAGATATTTTGAATCAGATTATGCTGATACCAACTTCAGAGAAATTGCTGACTCTGAAATAACAAAAGGAATAGGAACAAATTTTTAAAATTCCACTCATCACTCTGACACAGTAACTATTGAGGTATATTTGCACCTGAATCATATCCTACAAATGGGTTAAGAACACGGTATGTAAGAAAGCTAGTAACTAGGGCCCTCTGAAGCTCTCTTCGAGGAAGTCTAAACAGAAGAGTTCAGGGTCTTTACAGGTGTTACAGCTGTAACGATTTTGTTTTTGCGGTACACGGGCCTCTCACTGTTGTGGCCTCTCCCGTTGCGGAGCACAGGCTCCGGACGCGCAGGCTCAGCGGCCATGGCTCACGGGCCCAGCCGCTCCGCGGCATGTGGGATCCTCCCAGACCAGGGCACGAACCCGTGTCCCCTGCATCGGCAGGCGGACTCTCAACCACTACGCCACCAGGGAAGCCCAACAGCTGTAATGATTTACATGACTGGGGAGGTGGCATGTCATCCCCAGGGCCTCAGGGCTATAAACAGAGCCAAAGAGTAGAGCAAAGCCTTACTGCTGTCTCTGTGGTTCCAAACTTCTTCATCTGGTCTTAAGTTACTCCAGTTGGGTCAGCCCTCCAGATGGCCTGCTGGTCCAGCACATTACTTACTTTTTCTTCCATTATGTTTGAGAGTGTTTCTCATCGTATAGAAAAGTACAAAAGTACCTTTAGTTTAGCTGAAGATGTGTGTATTTAAAAGGTGGAAAGACAACTCTTTACATACATCTGCTAATTTAGAAAGCCCAAATAATTTGAAAATAGTCCTCCGCAGTCACTAATCAAATATGGAGACTACACCAGGGGGTCTGGCAAACTCCAGCCCGCAAGCCCAGGCCTGTTCTTGTAAATAGTTGTACTGGACCACAGCCCTGTTCATTTGTTTACAGACTGTCCACAGCTGCTTTCCTGCTACAACAGCAGACAGAGCAGTTGTAACAGAGACTGTATGGCCTGCAAAACGTAAAACATTTACTATCTAGAGCTTAACAGGAAGAATTTGCCATCATCTGGACCACAACCAAAGTATTCCAATCTGGGAAGGGTTAAAATACATAAATATATACATAAATAAATTTATATACTCACACACACGCACGTTCACACACTGGATTGTTCTCAGGAAAAGAAACAACCCAAAGAATACGTTACGAGATGCTTCCCCTTCATCATACCTTTTTTTTTTCATCATACCTTTTAAAACATCTTACATCCCCAGTACCACACTCAGGCCACACCAAGTATAAAGGGTTACAAATATTCAGATTTTATTATAAATAAAATACTGGTTTTTTTTTTAACATAAAAAATGCCAAGTGTTGCATCTTATTTACTACCCTGGAGAGCAAGACCGTAGAGATTAAGGCAAACAGCTAAAGTGAAGGCACATGGAAAAGGGTCACGGTTGGAATTAAGAGGGAAAATTCCAGGGAACAGCTGTGTATGTTCCCTGTGACACCCAGCATTCTGCAGCAGCCATCCTGTCGATTTTATTACATAAAATACAGATAACTGGAACTATACAATAAAATAATGGCTATATTGCAGGTGTGTAATTAAGGTATTGTCTTATAAGGAACTTTTATTTTAAAAATAAAATTCTGTTTAAAAATATACCACACAGATGGAAAAGGAGAAAAGAAACAACAACAAATAATCCCCAAAATTTCACTGTGGCCTAAGACTTACTGGAGTGAACCTGACCCACAGGCTAGAGGGTAAACTACCTTAGCAGTCTATCTTCAGTCCTTTCCCTGAAACCTTGACCAAAATGTCTCATAGGATGTGGCCACTTAAAAAAGAGGAACTAGCTAGGAAACACTGATGTGAACACTTGGCAAGAAAGAGCCAGGCCTCCTGCGATAGAAGAGGCCTGAGAAGAGGAATGGAGTGGAAGCTTAGGAGGATGCCAGGTCAAAACACCAGTAAGCCAACTCTGGGATGCAAGGAGGAGGTGGAAAGGGGAAGAACTAAGGCAGACCACCTCTCCCACTCTATCTATCTGCAGCATGATCCCTGATGCACTACGGGCACCCAAGTAATTATGCACCCCTTATAAAAATGACCCCATCCAGCTCCAACAACTGCCAGAGGGTATTTCTCACTCACTCCTGGCTCGGCTCACACTGATGGTAAAGATGCCCTTCAGCAGACTTTCCTAATTCCATCCTTCCCTGTGGAGCCGGCGTTCCTGCTCTGGGGCAGCCATTAAGAACAACATCGTGCTGTGGTTGAGGACCACCAGGACTGCAACGGAAGAGGGTTCGAGGTACCTCTTTATCGCGGCTGTGTGTGGAGGAAAGCAGGTGGATGTGAATGTCAGAAAACGGACATGCTGCAAACACAAGGCGAAGGGCAAAGCAACAGGGAACAAATCCAATCCAAAGAACCGCAGGTGGAAGGGAAGGAGGTATACAGACACGTTGTGCCGGTGAAGAGGAAAAATGAAGTGAAGAAGTGAACGGACAGTGCCATTCTAGAAACAGGACCAAGTATATTTACATAAACTCCTTACTCTATAATCATGATAAACAAAAAAACATTCACACAAAAATATAAATTTGAAATAATTAATAGCACCAGTGTGTCAGATAATAGTTTCTTTCCCCTGCTACGCAAAGTACAAAGTTGCATAGTGTTAAAGGCTATATATGAATCTCGAAAGCGGGATGGTAGGAGGAAGGGGTTTGTGGCAGAGAATCGTCACGCTGTGACCTTAGAAGAAAACCACAGAGCTGAGGGTCAGAAGTTGAGAAGCTCACTAGGAAACTCCATGTAAGGGTCTTCCCTCTATGCTTAGAGGGAAGGTTTAGAGGTGGGTTTAAATCACAAAGTGCAGGAACGAGATGGTGTTGGCAGCTGTGTGAAATACTGAGTGCAAGTATCTGTCACCAGGATTTGGCAAACAATGTGTTTTGAGGGGTTCTACAAGATGGGAACATCAGGAGAAAACTGAGGCTAAGGGTCAAATGTTTCATCTCTCCCCAATGGAAGAAAAATGGATACGTGGGATCCTGACAGTACAAGTTGCATCTAAGTTCTATCCCTTTGCTAGAAAAGACTATAGGACAAGGAGGCTTTTCTTTTGTTTTGTCAAGATCGTAAGGACCACCCGTTCTCTGCCAGGTAACAACACTAGTTCCAAGACTAATATTCTAAAAAAGCTCTAAGAATTAGTGTGATTTTGGAAAAAACTTTAGTGGTTATCATATCCCTGTTTCTTCTGCATAAATTCCATCTATAGGAATAGAAGACGTCTATTGGTGAGTGCAAGCTGCCCATCCAGATTTAAATTGTCAGCTGCCCAAAGATCTGAAAAACAGTTTATCTTCCTAGTCAATTATTAACATCTGAGAAAACGTGCGGCCACTTCTGCAGTCTCACATCGTCCTGGAGACTGTCATAAATCATTGCATCCTTACCCGTGGGATGGCTCAGTGTCCTAAACTCAAAATAGCTAAAACAACAGATGATGGCTCTCGAGATTCTAAATGACCAATACCTTTGGCACAGGATGTGTATTTCCTTTTGCTTAAAAGGAGGAGGGGCAGGAGATGTGGATGCATTTTCTTTACCTATAGACTGGATATACTGGCCATCACAATGCTACTGTCAGTAGCCAAACTTCTCCTTCATAGAAACAAGAGTACTGAGACTGAGGAGGTTCTGTTGGCATCAGAGAGAAAGGGAGGGCTACTGGCTCAGCCCTGGCCCACAACGGTTCCCACGAAGGGTTTAAGCCACTGTACAGCAACGCAGGATGCCACGTCCTTAGGCGACTCAGAAGGGAAAGGTGGGTCTAAGGGACCACCATTAAGTGGAAGAGAGACTTTATTAGATAAAACCCTTTGTTCCTGATTCACGACGTTTAATTTGCTTCTCTTTAAACTTTGTGACTTTTCCTGGCTCAAGAGGACAGTGGTGGAGAGCAGCGGAGAGTGGGGGTCTGAAAAATGCAACCTTTGTGTTAAGGCACTCTGTGGCCTCACAGTGGCTCCCTAAAGGAAGACGCTAGGGCTTTTCAATGGACGGGGTGTTGAAGCAGCCGGAGGGTAAGGTCTTCTTGATGTCTTCCAGGTTGCGGATGTCCTTCAGGATCTCCTCAATGTCTCTGTTATAGTCCATGATGGCAGCCTCCTGCCTCCTGGCTTCATTCTCCAGGTTAGACACTTTCCTGTCTAGATCACTGACTTTCATTTCATCTTTGGCTTTGTTCAGGGTACCTTCAATCTCATTTAGCTTGTTCAGGTCCACTGTGTCCAGCTGCCCTGTTGAGTCAGAAAGGACACAGAAGAGGACAGACACATTCAGTGAGAATTATAACATCACTCCGCAAGTATCCCCACCAGCGTTTTTCTAAAGGAAGCCCAGCAGCTGTCGCCACGAAAAAGTGGCCTGAGAACTTGACGCCTGTCATACAAGGGCATTAACAATGCAAACCAGGTACAATCACTGACCTAATCTAGCAGGGATGGGTCAGAGCTTATAATGAATATTGGGGCTGGATTTTTTTTTTTCCTGAGAAGACGGTTTTTGTGAAATGTTTTCTAAATGTGTAACAACCACGTCCTAGACCTTAAGCCTCCCGTGTGGTTTTGAAGGTCATCTGGTAACGTGTAATACCTTTTTCACGTTTATATATGTAATCCTTGTGTCTGTTTAGTGCCCTCTAATGAACATAAACATCTTTACGCTAGAACCCTAAGCCCTCAGCTGTTGGATTCCAGGGAAACTGGGTTGTCCTGGGAGTCATGTCCTGCTCGCAAGAGTTAGACACTATTATCGGAGCCCTCCTATGGAAAATGGCCAGGGTTGAAATGCTGAAATAATTTCAGCAAAGCTTCGCTTTTCTTTTAAATTAATTAATTAATTTTTATTTTTGGCTGTGTTGGGTCTTCGTTTCTGTGCGAGGGCTTTCTCTAGATGCGGCGAGCGGGGGCCGCTCTTCATCGCGGGGTGCAGGCCTCTCACTAGCGCGGCCTCTCTTGTTGCAGAGCACAGGCTCCAGACGCGTAGGCTCAGTAGTTGTGGCTCACGGGCCTAGTTGCTCCACGGCATGTGGGATCTTCCCAGACCAGGGCTCGAACTCGTGTCCCTGCATTAGCAGGCAGATTCTCAACCACTGCGCCACCAGGGAAGCCCCAAACCTTCGCTTTAAAATTAGCAAGAGGGCTTCCCTGGTGGCCCAGTGGTTGGGAGTCCGCCTGCCGATGCAGGGGACGCGGGTTCGTGCCCCAGTCCGGGAAGATCCCATGTGCCGCGGAGCGGCTGGGCCCGTGAGCCATGGCTACTGAGCCTGCGTGTCCAGAGCCTGTACTCCGCAACGGCAGAGGCCACAACAGTGAGAGGCCCACGTACCGCAAGAATAAATAAATAAATAAATAAATAAATGAATAGATAGATAAAATTAGCAAGAAAAAGAGGTCCTTTTGAAAGGAACTACTTCTATATTAGACGAAAGCAGATAGCCAGCTGCACAACGACCAGCACTTTATGCATACTGAACTTGATTAAATTCTCACCAAATCATTTGACATCAATGATTCTCAGCTGTTACGTAATTTGCCCAAATTTGCACAGCTTACAGGCAACAAAGCAAAGATTCCAACCCAAGTCTGACTAACTTTAAAATACAACCTTTTCTGTCACAAAACCTACCTCTTCCAGCTTACTTTCATTTTAAAGTCCATCTGCTGGCACATAATTTATTATTCTTGAAAATTGAGACAGATAAAAATATCACACACACCTCCCAAAAAAACCCCCCACAAAACAAAACACTGACCAAAACCAAACTTTAAAGGCTATCACATTAAAATAGAGTGCCTTGCTTACAAAGCTGTACTGGCTAGAGTATCACAACTTTGTAATAGAGGCTGGTGACAAAAGTACATCTGCCCTATAATGAGGCCTGCTCCCTGTATCAAACTGGATTAAAGGAACATTTTAATATGCTTATATTTCCTTCAAAAAGAAAGCCGCCTCTCTTTTGGCATAAAAACTGTCACCTCATCCAATTAGCCTTTAATCGATTATCCTTTAAAGTGTTCTTTTATTCTGTCATTGAAATCCTTCACTTTAAATCCTTTAAAGACATTCTGCCAGCAGGATGAACTAAGAATAATCACTGTTCGATTGTAACATAAACCTTGACCATAAATGAGCCATCCTAGCTGGAAGCATATCTTCAAAATTTTATTAAGTCCTCAGACCACGGTCAGATTCCAATACTGAGTCAGGTTCCATGGAAGGACCTAGCAAGTACATGTTGAATTAATACAACTTAAAGTCACGATTCAGTTCATACGGTCTTTGCACTGTAGTATCTACTTTTGAGTCAACTATCTCAGATCCCAAGAACAGTACCAAGAATTCAAAGGCTGCCTAACAAGACTCTATGGTTACTTACCCAGCTGCTCCAGGAGGTCATTAATAAGGTTGAGGAGGCTGGTGACAGAGTTTTTGGCCTTTCTGGCATTGATCTCAGCTTCCTGAGCAGCCTGTGAAGCCTGTACAGGGAAAAAAGGATAAATGATACAGTAGTCTTGATGATACATTTTTATCTTCTTGAAGTATCTTTTCCCCAATGAGTCAACAAATCTAATTTTCAGATGGTTTCCCTTCTTCTAACTCGTGAAACTATTAGCTCCTACTGTGGAGATGTTCTTTTTTGGTCATATCTTCATGTTGAGGATATGGCTATTTTTAATTCACTTCATAGTCATGAGGAGGCAGCCAGTATGCCTACAATGACTGTATCTGTCTTTCAAAGATCAAGGTTACCTCCTTTTCTCACTTTCTCACTCAGGAACACATGGAGGTGTATTCATAATAAAACCCATCAAGCAGAAACAAGTTACTTTTTAAGGACGAGTATAAAAACTACCGTTTTAGAACCAAAACATGCCCTCTGGGATGATCTTAGAGACTTGATTGTCAGAAATGTCCTATTCTCAGAAATTTTTCATAATTAAGTGACATTCTTCTAAAACTCCCTCTCCCCATGCAGTCACACAAATACACACATACAAACTGGGGCAATACAATTTACATTTGAAAAATCAACCAAAGGTAAATATATTGGGGAAAATTCCATGAAACCTGAACAAATACTCTTGTGCGTGAGTCACAGGAAATGGCGATGGAAGAGGAAGTGTCTAAGTAGCAGAAAACAGATGCTCTCACACATAAATCTGGCCAGGATATACATGAGGAGCTTTGAGCTTCCTACCACAGGACTGGTTTTCCTAGCTCTTTTGGGTCAAGAGAATACAAAAGTTTTGGATAGAAACAATGTGAAGATTTTAAAAAGAAAAAGAAAGCAACGGAAAAAACCTTCACACATAAACGATTAACCTCCGTTCAAACTGCAGCCATTCTCACTGCACCTTCCCAGGCTGTCTGCGAGTGTTCTAGCAGAGCTGTAAAGGACTCTGCTACGGCCATACCGTTACATTTAACCTGCTTTCTGCAGCCTCCTCTTCCAAGAACAACTGTGAGCCTTCACTCTTTCCCTTAAAAAACAGGTTACGGACTGCAACAATACCGATGCAATGTTGGCCTTTCAGGATTGATACTTAAATATAAATGGCATAGTATATATGAGGGTGCCTTGTGCTCCTTAAAAGTTACTTACCGAAAGGAACAAAAGATGGATCTTCTTTCTACCCTTTTAATTGAATTCATACCCTTTTTTGAAGCTTATAGAGAATATATATCTTTTCCTTTCCTTCAACAGGCTCTAAATCTAATGTTTCCATAGCTGTATTAAAACATAAAATCCAGAGACCCTCAGCATGTATGAAATATACACATTTTTACTATATGGGAATTTCCACTTGAGCCATACCTTGCTATAGAAAATGAGGACAATTCAAAACAACAACAAAATGCATAGTAAAATAAGGTATTTGCACAGCGATGCTTCCTGTTATCACTTCCCTAGGGACTTCTTTACCAAGATTAACAGGCTTAGCAGTTCTTCTTTCCATCCCAAAGTGAAAATGATCTACAGTGAAGGGTGTGATTTTTAGCAGGAGTGGAAGAAGGGTCCCTTCCTTGCACTGAAAGTCCACAATTAAAAAGTTCATGTCTATCATTACTGTGGTTATGATCAGATTGAACTGTAAAGGAATATTTCCACTGTGACTCCATCAAAGTCTTTCAAAAGCAAAATACAGCACAAAACAGAACCTAGTCCTTTGTTGGGCCATGCATTCACAAGTCGATTTTGTTACAAACAGGGCTATGTATACACATCATCACAAAAAGTGAAAAATCAAATCAAATTGGATGTAAGTTTGATATGTTTTGTCATCTTCAAAAATGTCCTTTTACACAAGAAACTGGTCTTTGTCTTTAGGCAGCAAGTTGCTGGGAGAATAAGAGGAGGACGGAAATTAACTTTTCACTGCATGCCTTTTGTTCTTTTTTGATTTTATACCACCTATGATTTACCCATACAAAACTATAAAGACATACTTTTAAATGTCCTAAAACCTCAAATGTGTAAAACAATGTTTTTCTTCTAACTGAGAGTAGCTCTGGGAAGGAACTATTGTGCAACAATCTGGCAGAAGATCCAAATTCTTTGTCTTCTATGTAAGTTACTAACCCGATTCTTGACCAGAAAACACAATTAAAAACAGAAGTCAATATGAAAAAGACTCTTCTCAACAAGTTAGGGATCTTTATTATTAAACACCCTTCACTTTCTGCCCATTAGCAAACATTTGCCAAAATCACTTACCATCCCTGCCATCATCATATCCTGGTCAGCATCATCTTGTTTTTTCTTCAGCTCCTTTTCTGCTTCCTGTAGCTGTTTCAACATATTATTCACCTCGTTATCCAGATCTGTAACTTCTGCAAAAGTCCTCTCAGCTTCTGCCTTGGTGCTGGTAGCATTCTAGGCACAAAGTAAACAATTCCTAATGAAAAAAAGTTTTCCTTTTTCTAAAGTAGGCTGCCACTCCTTTTATAATCTGTAAAATGGTTCAAAAATATGATCCAGAAAAAACAGGGCAATAATTTGTACTATATGTTGAATTACGTTTAGTTGGGCTACAAATTTAATGAAAAAATAACATTACCACCTAACATAACATTTTATATTTTATAAAGCACTTTAATTTGTATCCTCTAGTTTAATCCTGTTAATAAAAATTCCTGTTCTATCGTCGCCATTTGCAGTTGGGGTCACATAGTTGCAACATTTAAATGGTGTATACTTGCCACCACATTGTACTGATTAGACTCTTTCGCTTGGATAATTTTCTATTCAAAGCTAGCCTTATTCTATTGATACTTGGCAGTTCATCATAATGTACAAAAAGTCCATAATTCTGAAATATATTTTATAAAATATAATTAATCCAAGAAACTAAAAAATGTGTGTGATTTTCAAACACATAAGTTTAGAATCAGCTCCAATTTCTCCTTTAAATAAAACAGATTTATCTTTAAGTAGGAGAAAGCCAGCCTAGAGAAATTATTCTTTAAGATGAGTAGAAAGAATCCTAGCACTGGTAACTTCAAAAATTCTAAATAGGTGGGTCTTAGATATGGCAATATGCTTGAAAGCGGGTCTTAAAAGCTGTACTGACTTGGCACTGTATATAAGATGGAAAAAATATCAATTGTTCACGTCAAGGAATTGTGTTTACTTAGAAAGAATCTGATTTTTTGTGGGCAGGAGTTTGATGGGTCACTGAAGCCAACTCCCCTCCTCAACAACTCAGACCCTGCCACTGAGACACAGCAGAAATTTTAGAGTAAAGGACCCTTTCAGTGACTCTCCCTCTTCAATCAATGTGGTTACCTGCTCTAATGCCTAGTAAAAAAAAATGAACGACAAGGATGGTTTAATATAACTTTACTGGAGTTGAGGAAAAAATTTGCAAGAGCTTTTGGGGGTCTGGAAAGAAACCGGAAAATGACTAGAGAATAGATGAGCAAAGGCTTCGTTTCGGACAAGAGGGGAGAGCACACCTTTTGGACAGCGCTGGCGATCCTCTCCGCCTCGTGGGCCTTGTTCTTGGCCTCGGTGGCATCTGCGGCAGCATTGCCCAGAGCCAGCTGTGCTTCCCTGGTCTTTTCATTGGCTTCAATTATAGTCTGGTTGATGGCAGGGATTCTCCTTAGTGCCTCCTCTGCAGCCGTCTTGTTATCATTTACTCGTCTATCAAAATCTAAAACAGGTTCAAGGAATGCAATTAAACTAAACTCTCAACAAGCCAAAAGGGAACTTTTCAGGGAGCTGCCACTGGATTTTGTTTTATGAACGATGAAAGTCAGGGGAAAAGACTGAAAAACAGCATGGACTGAAATGTGAGAACAAAGCACATAGATCTACATGGAAGATTCATGTGAATGAACACCTGTTTCTGGAAGGCAAATTCTCCCTTGAAACATTTATTTTCATGCAGAGCTGAGTACGCCATCACCTCCACCTCAACCAATATCGAAAGCTGCAGTTTATTTAGTGTTTACTAAGTGTTAGGTACTGAGTTAGTAAGAGCTTTATGTGCTTGTGACACAGGCATTGAATCATTTTTATACATGAGAAAATTGAGGATTAACGAGGTAATTTTTTTCAAGGATTCACACTAAGTAAGAGGTGGATCAGGGATTCTAAACCAAACCCACTGACACAAAGCCCATACATTCAACCATTATTCTGTAAAGCTTCTGCATATATAGAGCTTATGTTTATCAGAGGTGAGTCCAAGGCTACACAGTGAATTGAGCACAGTTCGTTTTTATCTTGGGTGAGGAAAGAAAACATAAAGACTGAGATGCAATTGTCAGAGAAAATTAAAGATAATCTCCATTTACCAACACAAGTCAGCTAAATAGGCATATCTTGGTTACAGGCAATATCTTTTTTTGGCTTCCATACTGAAGAATGCTGGGGTAAGATGACATGAGCGCTGGGATTTTTCTTTGAAATACTTTACCATAAAAAAAGGTAGGGTAGGAACTTACCTGGTGGCACAGTGGTTAAGAATCCACCTGCCAATGTAGGGGACACGGGTTTGATCCCTGGTCCGGGAAGATCCCACAGGCTGCGGAGCAACTAAGACCGTGCGCCACAACTACTGAGGCTGTGCTCTAGAGCCCGCGAGCCACAACTACTGAGCCCAAGTGCCACAACTACTGAAACCCATGCGCCTAGAGCCCGTGCTCCGCAACAAGAGAAGCCACCGCGATGAGAACCCTGCACACCGCAACGAAGAGTAGCCCCCGCTCACTGCAACTAGAGAAAGCCCGTACACAGCAACAAAGACCCAACGCAGCCAAAAATCAATTAAAAAATAAAGCACTATCAGGTGATGCGTAAAGCAGTAATTGTTGGCTTTAATTATATGCATTAACTGATAAAAAATTTTTTTTAAAAAAAGATAGGGTAGGTGTTGGGGGATGAAGTAAGTGCAGTAAAAATGTTAACTGCTGAATCTGAATGACAGGTATATGGGATGTTTTATACTATTATCTCTTGTGCTGTATGTGTGCAGAAAGTCTCATAGTAAAAACTTTTTTACAAAAGAGAGAGAATCACCCTAATGAAGGAGACATACAAATTTACCCTGTTATCTGACCCTCTCATACCTTTCAGGTTGCTGAGAATGTCATTGGCTTCTTGTAAGGTATTTCGTCCCTTTTTAGCAGCTTCTTCCGCAAGAGCCTTGGCAGCATCCGCTCGGGCTAGCAGTTGGTCGGCAGTCTGCAAACACGTGGCAGATAAGAGGACAAACCCTCCAAGGTAAAGCCCTTCTCTCTCCTAACAGACCAGGCACCTACAAGCCACCACCCTGACACTGGCCAGTATACAGCAGGTTAGGCCTGGCCATCAGCATAAGGCCCTCCTCTGAATACTCTTTCATGTGTTTCGTTGCTTCTGCAATTGCGGTAACATCACAGACACAGCCTACAGTCAGGCAGTTTCAATTTTTGCCTCGAGAAACGAAGCAACTCGCAAAGCAAACCAACCTGCTGTTCGGTCTTTCCTTTTTCCAGAAGGTTCTTTACTTCAAATTCCTTCCCTCTCATGTCCTGTCTGAGGTCCTCATAATCTTTTAACTTCTGGTCAATCAGACGATCCAGATCCTCAGCTTCCTTCTTTATTTTATTTGCCTCATTCTATGAGAAGCAAGTAAGATCATTATATTTTAGGCAAAACAACTAAACTGACGAAAAGGTAGGCTGAGTAATTCTATACTTATACTTGGACATTTTTTAAAGAATAGCACAGGTCAAGATTTTATGGACTTCTTTAAAAAACTGAGGTATACTTACACATACTGAAATGCACAGCACTTAGTCTGATGAGTTTTGACAAATATATTCACCTGTGTAACCAACACCCCAAACAAGATACAGAATATTTCCACCCAGGAAATTCCCTTGTATCTCTTTCCAGTCAATTTCCACACCCACCTTTCCAACAATGCAGCTGCCACTGGTCTGGTTTTTATCATCATAGATTAGTTTTGCCTATTGTCAAATTCCACATATATGGAATCATACAGTATGTACACGTCTGAGGAGACCTAAAACTTTATGGTAAAAACGAAGTCAACACCTCAGATGTAAAAAGTGAAACTTAATAAATTGCAAGTTTAATGTAAAAAATACACCACTTATATAGAACTTGGTATGAAGATTCATGATTAGAGTACAGATGAAATAAAACACTGCCAATCCCTAAATATTTTACCTGCCCCAAAGCATCCTGATATAGTTCTTTCATTTAAACCATTCTTTTATTTCTCTCTTGTTCAAAACCAGGGTAACGACCTAGGTGTAGTCTGTTTTAATTAATCCAAATATATTATAATTTGGATTTATATCCAAGATTTAGGAGTGATTATTCCTATCACTAAAGGAGTCTTTGCTATTTAATGTTTATAACCACAGGATTTTTTTTTTTACCTCAGTAAGTTCTATTAACATATCTAAACTAGAACTCAACTTTACCAGTGAGCTGTTGGGAGGACAGAGGAGGTAGGTACTGATGACAGCTGCTGGGCAGTCAGAAGAGCTCTTACCCAGACTGAGGGGGCACGTGGCTGCGTGTTTGGTGGGAAGAGGGTAGGAGCTGTGAATGGGGGGCGGCAGTGACAACCAAAGCCTGTGCGTGCAGGCTGTCAGCGCCATACCTCCATGGCTTCTGAGTCCACAGGAGTCAGCTGGGCAACACTGGCATAGATCTCCACAGCTTTCTCACCAGCCCTCTTGGCCTCCTCATGTACTCGGGCAGCTTGCTTCTCTAGATCCTGTGAGATGTTCTTCGCTTGTTCATACCTAAGGAACAAAAGATGTGATGTGCTGAAAACCCTAGTTGCTTTTCGCATCTTAATGTTCATTCCAGTTTAAATCACCGTGACAGTATTTCCAAAACCTCAAAGAAATGTTATATTAAAATGCTATTATTTAATACCAACATAGCTTAGATTTAGATTTCATCTCATCACTTCTATTTAAGGCATATGGTTTACCATATGCTTTCTTATTTCAGACACCTTTTAAATATTTGTAGCTCAAATATATTTTCTCTGCTCACTCTATGATATTTTTTCTCTTCTCCTTTATGCAGAATTTTAAGCATCATGGCTAGTCGTTCCCATTCTCTGCTGATACAGTCACTGGATCAAATAAAATCTCTGTGGCTCTACATCCCCTGCTCTAATTACTGCATCATTTCAAAAGCATGATTAACAAAAGAAATCTTACTGCATGAATACATGGCCTGAATTCACCGGCATTTAATTTTTCCTTGAACTGGTGTTACTTACAAGAACAACTGAAGGGCTATAAACCACTTTTAAATTACACTCACTTTCTATTAAGCTCTTCAATCTCAAATGCTGTTTGATTTTCTCCTGCCAGTGTCCTCAGAAGCAGATTATATGCCTCAGTTGATGTATCATTGGCTGCCTTTGCCACTCGTACAATGTCATCAGCTTCTTGTTTATGGCTGTATAACATAAGAGGAAAAACAAGCCATGAAACACAACCGTCTAAAAGGGAAAGAAGTAGAATTTAGGTAATGCTTACCTTATTAATATACCTAAACTAATGTGGGCAGAGGTCCACAAATACTGAAAAAATCTTATAAATTTGGAATTTTATCATTTCAGAGGGGCTGAGTTTATAAATAGCATTCTGTAATCTGAGAAAATGATATTTCCCAAGGATATTAATGATATAAAATGTGTAGGGGCAAATGCTTATATTTCTTAAACATTACTTTTAAATATAATTATTAAGGGTATTTATGTATGAAACTGTGGATACCAGCAAGAACTCATTTCTCTAGTCATAAACACAAATCCCAGACCTCATCTTTAATTGCTACTCTCGTTCTGTTACTGCATAGTCTTGAAACAACTTTGACTATTCAGATTTCTCACATGCAACCTAGTTACTGGCCAGGAAGAGCAACTCAACAAGGAACATGTCAACAGGGACTCCAGACAAATGACGCACGTTAGCTGGGTAAATGCTAAGGTTTTTTCAACTCTAAAATTTCATATTACATTGTCACACTGCAATACATGGCCATTCTTTTTGATATGATAAACTTTCCTTCAAAATTCATGCATGAAGTACACCACAATTAATTTCCAAGATCTAATTTTCTCGGGAGTTTTCTATAATGTTTTCAGCTGTCTTCTTTTAATCAGAAAATTCAGCTCTGAAACCATGAATGTTCTATGAGCTAAATGACAACAGTTCACACACATTTACAAAGGACAGAAAGAGCACATACGGTAAAGCAAGAAGCCAATATGACTGCTCAGACATTGAGGCTAAAATTCTAACATGAGGCTTATTTAAGCACCCTGTACCTATGAGGTCTACTAGCTGTTCTGCAATGCATTCGATAAACATTTATTGAGTACCTACTATATGCCAGACATTGTTTTAAGCACTGGGATTTCAACAGTGAATAAAGCACACAAAAACACCTGCCCTCGTGGAGCCTACATTTTAGCAATTTTATTTTTAAAAAAATGTTTCCACTTGATGCCCTCTACAATTTAAAGTCTTCTTAAGAAATTACCTTACATTTAATCAGGAATGAAATGGTCTGTTTCTGATTTTCACATGTACTATATGGGTTAGTAAATGTTCTCTATTGAAACTTGAAAATTAAACATTTTTGTTGAAAATTTTTAAAAATAACTAAATTCTATCGAGCTTAATTATCTATTAACTTTAAGGTTTCAAAATTAAAAATCTAAAAAATGTTACGGTTTTCCTTAGATGTGCAAATATAATTTCCCTCCAAACCATCATATTCTAACATTCAAAGTAAATATTCTAATTTCAAAGTAAAGGGAAGCAAAGAGTACATGTAGCTACTCGCATTTCAGAAACGAGAGCAAACTTTGCAAAAGTGCGTTACATGGGAAGTGTGTGTGGGGATAGAATGAAACGTGTGCACACCGCGATGAAAGCCATAACTTAACCATTAAAGAGGGAGCTGGAGGTTACCGTTCAGCAAGCTTTCGTGCCTCATCCGCCAAAAGAGTCATGTTGTTTGGGTCCCCTGTAGATTCTGGCTGAGTGATTGACTAGAGAGGAAATAAACAAAGCACTAATCTCAAAGGAATGAATTATTTAAATTTAATAAAGCAAGTGTCAAAACTAAATTTTCACTAGTGTTATTTCGAGAAAGAAGGTCTCTTCTTAATTTCAGAGATCTTCAGGTAACATCAGCATCCTTGATTGTGGATTATTATTTCTATTTTCAGCAGAGAATAAAGGAAGCTTAGGGACTTCCCTGGTGGCCCAGTGGTTAAGATTCCATGCTCCCAATGCAGGGGGCCTGGATGCGATCCCTGGTTAGGGAGCTAGATCCCGCATGCTGCCACTAAGAGCCCACACGCTGCAACTAAAAGATCCCGCGTGTGGCAGCGAAGATCCTGTGTGCTGCAGCTAAGACCTGGCACAACCAAATAAATAAATAAATATTAAAAAAAAAAAGGAAGATTAAATTGCCTAGTGCCATAGAAGGAACAAAACTAGAGAAAGGACCCAGATGTCCTTTGGTTTTAATCCAGTTTGTGATAACTATTTCATGGCAACTATGAGCAATGTGGCTTTCTTGCTCCCTGTTTGAAGACAAATAAAAAGATACAAGGAGTCAATTTAGCTGAAGAAGCATTCCACTACCAGTAAAAGCCAAGGGACTCCCTCAGCCCCACCTCAGACCTTCCCAGTCACGCACCACATTGGCAATGGCGACTTTCGCTTTCTCAAGTTCTCTGGATGCGATTTCAATCAACTGCTCTGTGCTTTCTACCCGGGCACAGGCTTGCTCCGCCAAGTTTCCAGTCTCTTCGATGGTATTCCGGATATTCTGCAAACGGCTAATTTGGCTGAATAAGGTGTTATTCACTCTCTGGAGGCGATCCATCAGATTCTGGTCTACATCTGCAATCACAGTGCAGAAGGAAGTCCATAAATTATCTGAGGCGGGGTTGGGCGGGGCGGAACACATATCATCTCACGTGAAATCTGAGGCGCTGCTTATCCTTACTCTTCCAAACATAGCATCTTTCTGACAAGTTTCCCTAAGTCCATTGGCAGAGCTGGTCAGTCTTCACTGTGCCCAGCAGTAGCACCACTGTTACATTCATCTACGGTCTCCAAGTGGGTTAACTGGAGATTAACACACTGTCTCTCTCCCACTTGACTATGAGTCCCTCATTCTTACTCAACACTGTATCCCCAGTATCACACAGTGATTGGCAGAGAGAAGACACTCAAAAAATGTCTGCTGAAGGAAAGATTTTGATATTCTAGCACATGCAAGATTGAATCATAAAAATACAATGTTGTTAAAAGTACTACCAGCCCTGAGAGCTGGACATTTTTCTAAACTAGGAAAAAACTCGGTTCAAAACTGATGTTGAGGGACTTCCCTGGTGGCGCAGTGGTTAAGAATCTGTCTGCTAAGGCAGGGAACACGGGTTCGAGCCCTGGTCCAGGAAGTTCCCACATGCCGTGGACTAAGCCCGTGCGCCACAACTACTGAGCCTGCGCTCTAGAGCCCATGAGCCACAACTACTGAGCCCACATGCCACAACTACTGAAGCCCGCGTGCCTAGAGTCCGTGCTCCACAACAAGAGAAGCCACTGCAATGAGAAGCCCGTGCACGGCAACAAAGAGTAGCCCCTGCTCGCCGCAACTAGAGAAAGCCCGTGCACAGCAGCGAAGACCCAACACAGCCAAAAATAAACAAATAACATAAATAATAAGAATTTTTTCTGGGAAAAAAAAAACTGATGTCGAAATATGGCACGTTAAAATTATTTTGTATTTTAAACTAAATAGACTCTTGCTGCCACCTCCCACTGCCTGGCACATCCATGTAATTGCTTTCAAATTGATCTCTGCTTTTGAAAAGTTCTTCAAATTGTTCTCTATTAATTATGCACATTCAATTTAAACCTCATACCTGTGTCCTAATCAATCAATCAATATAAGCCCATGCAAAGATAATTCTGACATTATTACAATTCTCACATGTCATGAAGTTATATTATAATATACAGGAACCATTAAGTCAATCCTATTCAAAACTGACCAGTTCTTATTTCTGCATGGTGTTAGTGCTGGCATCTAAATTTTCCCAGGAATGTAAAAGAGATGAGAAGTCAAAGTTAAGATCAACAAAGATGAATACAGGTTTGGAAAAACAGCAACTTACAAGCAGGGCCACCCAATCGATACACATGGAAAGCTGGTGGCCTGCAAAACATCTCATCCAACTATACAAAATGGCCCTGCGCGGATGATTCCTTAAAACAATTCTTTGATAATCCAAAGATTTTTAAGAAAATACAAAATATAAAAACAAGCTGAAATCAGAGAAAATCATTCAGATTTAGGAAGCGTAAGCATTGGCTTCATTGGCTAATGAAGTTACAGAAGCCCCTTCCCTTTAGAACTTCAAAAAGGTAACAGATACCGATCTCTCTGGCCAGTTCTTTACAGAAACAATAGTATCCCAAAAAGGGAACAAATAACCTAAGTGGATCACTTCAAAGCCCTCTAATTCCAAGTGTCCAATTGCAAGACCTAATTGCACCACATAATCTCCCTTCAAACTGCAGAATAAACACAAGTTTAACTACAAATGAACACTTAGGGAGAGTCTGAAAGGGTAAATCATTTTGAAGATATTTTTATTCTTGGCTAGTTTGAACCTAAGTAGGAAAGGTCAGCCAGGAACTCCATGCATCAGGATTTAGTGGGAGTGGATTTTAACTCCAGCCTCACTGTGGTGCTCCCAAAGCTACCAGAAGCAGCCCGTTATGCTCCCCACCTTGCAGGTGGCTCAAGGGAAGGTATGGTGGCCATGGCTCCTATCAGAGCTTCTGTCCCACAGAATCACCGGCTTGGGCAGAGGAAAGTACGTAGCCATTGTGGCCCAAAAGAGCCAGATGTAACTGGGGCTGCATTAAGGTGTGGAGCCTGGATGAGTGGTGGTGCTGGCTCACCTCCCCTTCCTGCCCCGTGACCATGCCCATGTGCTGGTGCTGCTGGCACCAGAGCTGCCTGCCACACCCCACCTCTCAGGTTGACTGATTGGCACCTAAGAACGATCACCCCACGTTCAGTTCTTCAACGGATATGGCAGGACAGATGCGAATTTGCTGTTACAAGAGAATACATTAATGAAAAAAAACGTGTGTCCAAATTTGAAAATGAACAGCCTAAAAAAACCACCATTGTTTATACAGAACAGGAAACATATACATTCTTCTTAATCTATGTTTAAGACTTAAAATGTAACAACAACTGAAACAAAACACATAAGTTTTTGACCTCTCATTTTATTTTTCCATTTCTAAAAATTTACCTCATAGAACAATTTTTGGACTGTCCTAATAAAAATTAAACAAACTGGCCCAAACCAGATACATCCAATTTCTTCCTTCTCTACTTCAGTAATTTTATAAAATCTTAGGGACATTTACAACAAGAAATAAGCAATATATTTAGCTTTTGTTGACCCGTACTCTGACAAGAGGACTTCTCTAACTCCAGATGGAAACATCATCAATAGGGAAGTTGATCACTGTGGTCCCGGGTGTTATCAACGTTAATGCACATTTCCTATGAGTATCTGATGAGCATATGTGTCTCAGTGATGGAAAACTCCAAAACAAAGTGACTTCAGCCCAGTGGTGAGCACCTTGATAGAAGGATTCATAAAATGCTTGGATTTTAACATCTAACAGTTTTTGATGTGTTGGGAGAATTATTTCTGCTTAGTGTATCTTAAAACATTGACAGGTTCTTTTCTACATGTTTAAAAAATAAAATAATTCATATTCTAAACAGAGTTTAAAAATTGATGGGCTTCCCTGGTGGCGCAGTGGTTGAGAGTCCGCCTGCCGATGCAGGGGACACGGGTTCGTGCCCCGGTCTGGGAAGCTCCCACATGCCGCGGAGCAGCTGGGCCCGTGAGCCATGGCCGCTGAGCCTGCGCGTCCGGAGCCTGTGCTCCGCAACGGGAGAGGCCACAGCAGTGAGAGGCCCGCGTACCGCAAAAAAAAAAAAAAAAAAAATTAAGAATTTTATAAAACCGTACTACTTAACCTTGCATTAGGAGCTACATCTAAAGACGGACCATCTTATAGAAATTACCCACTTGTTTAATCGTGTGTACCTTTGACATCCTGGGCCTCACGAAGGAGGTCAGTCACCTCTCTCTCTGCTTCCTTTAGTCTATCCTCAAAGGCTTGATCCGTCGCCATCTCATCCCCAGTTCCAAGGTTTGCAATGAGATTCTCTAATTCCTGGAGTTCTGCTCGATGCTCAGCAACCTAAGCGTAATGGAGGAAGAAAAGGGAAAGGCAGGGTGTACAGACATTCCTGAAGAACTCGACTGTACTGCCTGTAGGAACAGTAATCACGGTGGGTACTCTAGAACAGGGGTGCCCAACCCCCAGGCTGTAGACCGGCAGCAGTCCGTGGTCTGCTCGGAACCGGGCCGCACAGCAAGAGGCGAGTAGCGGGCGAGCGAGCAAAGCTTCATCTGCTGCCCCCCATCGCTCTCCACGGCCCGCATTACCGCCTGCACCATCACCGCCCCCCACACACCCTGTCCACGGAAAAACTGTCTTCCACGAAACCGGTCCCTGGTGCCAAAAAGGTTGGGGACCGCTGCTCTATAAATATGAAGGTCTATACACTCCATGTATGTATACTTTTAAGTAGATAACATGGGTAGTTTTTCCTCATTTCTCTGGCTTCAAAAGAAAATCTGGTTGATTCCTTTGACGTTAAACTCTACATGCTGATGATTCTCCAGTTCTGACCTCTCCCTTGCGTTTGAGATTACCTATCTGATACCCCCACTTGGCTCTCTGACAGGTATTCTCAACCTAATATCCAAAATTCTATCCTTGATTCTTTCTCTTAAATATGTATTCTCTGAGTCATCGCCATCTCAGTAAGTAATGCCTACAACTACCTTAAGCAAAAAACCCAAGATCCACCCTTGATTCTTCTCTTTCCCTAACTTTACCCTCTCTCACACCCTGCCCTGCCGAACACACATATAGTATTTCTCCAATTCAATCTAGGCTTCCCCTTTTGCCCCACACCTAACCATCAATCTTCACACAGCAGAGTGCTGTTCTTAAAATATAAACTGGATTTCCCAGCTTAAAACTCATTAGTGCATTCCCACTGGATTTGGAATAAAATCTGAATTCCTTACTCTGGTCAACATGGTGCAATGTAAGCTGTCTCTACCAACCTTTCCAGTCTTATCACAAACCACTTCCCCCTCACTCAGCAGGCTCCAGACACCCTCCAGCTTTGAGGCCTTTATACCCCACGTTCCCTCTGCCTGGAACAGCCTACCCACCACTTCTCCTTTGGTTTGCTCTTTCTTATCCTTAAGATCGCACCTTAAGTGAGTTTCCACAGATGCTCTATATAAAGTAGTTCTCCCCAGTTATTCTCTGTTTGTATTCTTTCTTGCACTTATCTCAGTTAGTATTTCTTTAATTTTTATTATTTGTCTCCCAACTGGAACTTGAGTCTTTGAGAACAGGGACTGTGTCTATTTTGTTCACCATTTTTTCTCTAGAGCTTAGAGCATAGGAAGTGCCCATTCAACATCTGCTGAATGAATGAACGCATGCACTGTTGACAGCTGACCTTATCCTTTACCAGCCGGTAACAAGCTGGACATTCCTGGCAGCCAGGCCAAGACCGATTGTAGAAATAGTTCTCTTCACACTGGTCACAGCGATTCCCCACAAAGCCTTCTTTGCATGCACAGAGACCATCATCTTTGCACTGGAGGGAAAGAGACCCCTCAGGATGACAGTCACAGGCTGCAGAATAAAGGGAAAAGGGTACATAATAAGGAAAAAAAGGAAGAGTGCATTTTCTTTTAACTCACATTGATATCAATAAGCCAACTGTATTATCATTATAATTAGATGCTTTGTGAAAAACAGGCTGATTTAGGAGAATTTAAATGGTTAAGCCTGCTTAGCAGAGAAGCCAGACATTTTTAAAACAAGAGTAAATTTTAGAGTGAGCATCTTTTGGAGGGGGCACATTTCACGTGACTGAATAACTACAGAAATTAGTCTATTATAGAAAGTGCCCTTTTTGTGCACTTCGAGAATTTATCTCTACCTTCATCTCTCCACTGTTTTTCTCTCACTAAGGAACTAGAAAACCCAAATGCTAATGCTTATTTTCCATTATTTTATAGTTTGTTTACTCATTTTGTTCTCTGAACGGAGTCAATGACTTATGCTACATTCCACAGGAGAAATGAAGGAATTCAGAAAGCAAAAACCCAAACTGTTCCGCGGCCTAATTCCAAGCCAGTGTTTATGCCAAGGAGCAGCAGATGTGGACATGTAACCGCACCAAAAGGGCCCCAAGGGTGGGAAGCAACTGAGCCAGTAAGTCAACAAACACGTTTGAGCAGAATCCCTCACTGTTTCATTTTCTGCGCTAAGGTGATCAATTAAAAAGTTTCATTAAGCACGGGGAAGACTCGGTAACCAAAGGGTAATCATCTGGAAAAATTAAAGACTAGAAAAAGGAAGAATCAGAAACACTGTAAAAAAAAAGAAGACATAAATAGGGTGGTTGCAAAGAAACTAGAGAGGCTTTCAGTCCTCTGAATTTTAAAAAAATGGATAAGATTTCTTGAATAAAGCATCTGTGATGATCTGGGCACAGCCCTGACTGTGAGCCATGTGGCTACACTGAGGCTGTCAAAGTCCTTTCTGGACTAACAGTTCTAACTGGAATGAGACGAGACTTTGCCACCAACGCCCCTTACGTTTACAGCCTTCAGGTCCAAACCCAAAGTGGTTGACCTCGCAGTGCTCGCAGTGCTGACCGGTGATGCCAGGCTGGCACTCACACTGGCCAGTGTGGATGTCACACTGTCCATTGGTGGAACCCAAAGCATGGCAGTCACACCTGAAAATGAACACATGACATTTCTCAGGTAAGTAAAACAGACTTTAAGCAAACCTTTCTTTTTTGTTCCTTTCAGCATAGGACTGATGTAATTTGTATTAGAAAACAGAATGTTAAGGGCTATTATGACAGACGTTAAGAGTTATTAAAACCTGAGGTTCAAGTGATTTTCATGAGTTCTATTCAGAACTTCTTTTTCTAGCCTAACCCACACGAATACTTTTATTTCACTACTAAGACGACTACCCACGGCTCTCCAATCTGGCACCACGTGGGCGCTGAACAGGAGGTTTGAAAACAGGAATTCCCAGGCAACTGCAACCCTTGAAGGTCTGATTCTAAGCATCTCAGAAAGGACCATATAATTTGTATTGTTAAAAAAATGTTGCTCAGGTGACACTGACACAGCTGGGGCCACTGCATTCCACTCTTTTCTCTCATTACTTAATTACAACTCTCCAGTATTGCCTCGAAAGGGTGCCTTGCCTATTTTAGGCACTCAAATAATTCCTGAACAAAGCCAAGCCAACTATGAACCATAACTTATAAAAATTCATCTCTGACAATAAAAGAGCAAAGGTCACTTGAACCAAGGGCAGCCGCCATCTTACCTCTCACAGCCCTGCCCGCTCTGCAGGTTGTAGAATCCAGGGTCACAAGCTCCACAGTCCCGGCCGGTCACATGAGGCAGACACTCACACTGCCCGGTCACAGGGTTACAGCTGCTCTGCTGCTTCACGGTCCCGTAGGGGTTGCAGTCGCAGGCTAAGGCAGGAAGACAAGAGACAGCAAAAGATGCAGATCATCTGAGAGAAATACTGAAGTATAAACAACGCAAATAGATTCTTTAGATTTGAGTTATCCAGTACAGTAGCCACTGGTCACTGGTGGCTACTGAGTACTTGAAATGTGGCTGGTCTGAATTGAGATGTGCTGTCAGTGTGAAACACACACTGGACTTCGGAGACTTGGTGTGGAAAAGAACATACATCGCAAAAATTTTTTACTGATTACTTGTTGAGATGATAATACATTAGATAGGTTAGGTTAAATAAAATATAGTGTTAAAATTAATTTCACCCGTTTCTCTTTACTGTACTGTGTCTACTAGAGAAATTTAAATTACATAAGTGGTTTGCACTATATTTCTATTGAACAATGCTGCATTCGACCAAACAACTGTAAATATTTAAAGTATATTAAAATATTAAAATATTTAAAAATATTTAAAAATGATTCTCAGAACGAATGAATATAACTGTGACGGAATCTGGCCCATGGCCCATTACCTTTGCACTTGTCTGCTGGATTGGGAGCCAGGGGATTTCCAAAAAATCCGTCTTTGCACCGGTCACAGTAGAAGCCAGCCGTGTTATAGATGCACTTCAGGCACTCTCCCGTCAAGCGATTGCAATTTCCAACTGCATTGGGATCGATGTTGTCATTGCACTGGCACAGGCGACAAAGCCTCACAGGGCCGTTTCTACCCAGAGGGTCTCCAAAGTAGCCGTCATCACAGAGCTCACATCTTTTACCTGCGCATGAGACAATCTGATGTTATGAAAGAAAAGGCCTTAGATGTTTCTAGTGCTACTGGTTACAAACAGTCTGGAGTAAACATCAGATGCAAGGCAACGTGGGGCAGTGGACATGGCACCAGCCTAGGAGAGCAGAGGACCTGGGCTGCAGTCCTGGCATGGTGAGTGACCTTGGACACATCTCCGTTTCCTTATTAGAAAGATAGCACCTGTTTTGCCTCCTTTGCTTCCGTTGTTTTGAGGATTAACTGAAATCATGCACTAGGAGTGCTTTGTAAATGAGTCCAGCTCAGGTTTATTAACCTTTCCAGTCCCAAGGGCTGGTACATTCATCTGTGTTTGTTTTTTCCGATAATATTGAGAAAAATGAAAGATGACTCTTGATACCATACATTTCTTATACCACAGGGTGGGCAGGATCATTCTCTTAAAAAATAAACGGCATGTGCTAATCCTCGTTTGAGCAGTGTCAGCTGGCACGGGAGAGAACTTGGACAGCATCATTTGCCACTCACTTCTATTACGACTAAGGGAACAGCCAGGTTGAGAAACTTGCCCACAACCCAACAGCTGATAGTAAAAGAGACAGAGGTAGAATTCAGGGCTCTTTCCACTGTGTTAAACTCACTGCTCCTCATCCTTCTTTTTCCACTTCCCCACTATTATTAGCTCAAGTTGTGTTCTTGGTATCTTTGTAGCCAACTGGGCCTGAATTACCTAAACTTTTTGGAGAAACAGAGGTTTCTTCATTTACTCATCCCACAAATACTAACTGAGCATCTACAGACACTGCTCTAGGTTATCAGGGTGATGTGGCGAACAGGGTGGATGAGGTCTCTGCTCGCACAAAGCTTATGCAGCAACTGAGGGAGACCAGTTCACAGACATATAAATAAACAAGATCACTTCAGAGAGCGACACACATAAAAAAGTTAAACAAAACAGAAACCGTGACAGAGAGACACGGTGAGGGCGACTTTATATTGGGTGGTTAGAGAAAAGCCTCTGTGAGAGGAGACATTTGGGATGACAATGGAAAGACACAAGAAACAAACCATGATAATATCCAAGAGAAGAATGTTCCAGAAAAGCAAGATGAGCTTGTGGAAGCAGTAAGAGACAACCATGTAGGTCACATTAAGGAAAATGGGTTTAAAGTACAGTGAGATGCTATTAGGGTTTTTTTAAGTGATGAGATCTGATTTACATTTAAAAAGTATTATTCTGGCTGCTCCATGGAGAATGGGTTGTAGGAGAGCAGAGTGAAGCATGGAGACAAATTAGGAGGCTATTTCAGGTGAGAGATGACAGCGGAATAGACCAGGGTGGTGGCGGTGAAAGTGGTAAAGAGTGCTCAGATTTGAGAACCAGCAACACCTGCTGACTGATTGCTCCTAGGAAATGAGAGACAGAAGAATCAAGGACAAGCCTCGGATTTTTAGCTTAAGCAACTAGGTAGATGGTAGTGTTTTTACTGAGATGAACAAGACTGGGGAAGGAACAGGTTAGGGTTGGAGAAAATCAAAGATCTAGCTTGAATTTGCTTAAATTTGACATTCCTTTAGCCATCTGATTCAAGATCACACCAGAAAATATTTGGTACATTCAAACTAGTGAGATTTGAGGAGAGACATTCACAGAAAAACAGACAGGATGAAAAGGCAGATGTACCAGATGAAGGAACAAGATAAAACCCCAGAAAAACAACTAAATGAAATGGAGATAGGCAACCTTCCAGAAAAAGAATTCAGAATAATGATAGTGAAGATGATCCAGGACCTCGGAAAAAGAATGGAGGCAAAGATCAAGAAGATGCAAGAAATGTTTAACAAAGATCTAGAATTAAAGAACAAACAGAGATGAACAATAACTGAAATGAAAAATACACTAGAAGGAATAAATAGCAGAATAACTGAGGCAGAAGAACGGATAAGTGACCTGGAAGACAGAATGGTGGAATTCACTGCTGAGGAACAGAATAAAGAAAAAAGAATGAAAAGAAATGAAGACAGCCTTAGAGACATCTGGGACAACATTAAACGCAACAACATTCGCATTATAGGGGTCCCAGAAGGAGAAGAGAGAGAGAGAAAGGACCAGAGAAAGTACTTGAAGAGATTATAGTCGAAAACTTCCCTAACATGGGAAAGGAAATAGCCACCCCAGTTCAGGAAGTGCAGAGAGTCCCACACAGGATAAACCCAAGGAGAAACACACCGAGACACATAGTAATCAAATTGGCAAAAATTAAAGACAAAAATTATTGAAAGCAGCAAGGGAAAAACGACGAATAACATACAAGGGAACTCCCATAAGGTTAACATTAACAGCTGATTTCTCAGCAGAAACTCTACAAGCCAGAAGGGAGTGGCATGATATACATAAAGTGAAGAAAGGGAAGAACCTACAACCAAGATTACTGTACCCGGCAAGGATCTCATTCAGATTTGATGGAGAAATCAAAAGCTTTACAAACAAGGAAAAGCTAAGAGAATTCAGAACCACCAAACAAGCTCTACAACAAATGCTACAGGAAGTGCCCTAAGTGGGAAACACAAGAGAAGAAAAGGACCTGCAAAAACAAACCCCCCAAAATTAAGAAAATGGTAATAGGAACATAAATATCGATAATTACCTTAAATGTGAATGGATTAAATGTTCCAACCAAAAGACACAGGCTCGCTGAATGGATACAAAAGCAAGACCCATCTATATGCTGCCTACAAGAGACCCACTTCAGACGTAGGGACACATACAGACTGAAAGTGAGGGGATGGAATAAGATATTCCATGCAAATGGAAATCAAAAGAAAGCTGGAATAGCAATACTCATATCAGATAAAATAGACTTTAAAATAAAGAATGTTACAAGAGACAAGGAAGGACACTATGTAATGATCAAGGGATCAATCCAGGAAGATATAACAATTACAAATATATATGCACCCAACATAGGAGCACCTCAATACATAAGGCAACTGCTAACAGCTCTAAAAGAGGAAATCGACAGTAACACAAGAATAGTGGGGGACCTTAACACCTCACTTACACCAATGGACAGATCATCCAAACAGAAAATAAGGAAACACAAGCTTTAAATGACACAACAGACCAGATAGATTTAATTGATATTTATAGGACATTCCATCCAAAAACAGCAGATTACACTTTCTTCTCAAGTGTGCATGGAACATTCTCCAGGATAGACCACATCTTGGGTCACAAATCAAGCCTCAGTAAATTTAAGAAAAGCTGAAATCATATCAAGCATCTTTTCTGACCACAATGCTATGAGATTAGAAATGAATTACAGGGAAAAAAAAGTAAAAAACACAAACACATGGAGGCTAACAATACTAAATAACCAAGAGATCACTGAAGAAATCAAAGAGGAAATCAAAAAATACCTAGAGACAATTGACAATGAAAACACGACAATCCAAAACCTATGGGATGCAGCAAAAGCAGTTCTAAGTTCTAAGTTCTCAAAAATCTCAAATAAACAATCTAACCTTACACCTAAAGGAACCAGAGAAAGAAGAACAAACAAAACCCAAAGTTAGCAGAAGGAAAGAAATCATAAAGATCAGAGCAGAAATAAATGAAATAGAAACAAAGAAAATAAGAGCAAAGATCAATAAAACTAAAAGTTGGTTCTTTGAGAAGATAAACAAAATTGATAAACCTTTAGCCAGACTCATCAAGAAAAAAAGGGAGAGGACTCAAATCAGTAAAATGAAAAAGGAGAAGTTACAACAGACACCGCAGAAATAGAAAGCATCCTAAGAGACTACTACAAGCAACTCTATGCCAATAAAATGGACAACCTGGAAGAAATGGACAAATTCTTAGAAAGGTATAACCTTCCAAGACTGAACCAGGAAGAAATAGAAACTAAGAACAGACCAATCACAAGAAATGAAATTGAAACTGTGATTAAGAATCTTACAACAAACAAAAGCCCAGGACCAGATGGCTTCAAAGGTGAATTCTATCAAACATTTAGAGAAGAGCTAACATGTATCCTTCTCAAACTCTTCAAAAAACTGCAGAGGAAGGAACACTCCCAAACTCATTCTATGAGGCCACCATCACCCTGACACCAAAACCAGACAAAGATACTACAAAAAAAGAAAATTACAGACCATTATCACTGATGAATATAGATGCAAAAATCCTCAACAAAATACTAGCAAACAGATTCCAACAACAAATTAAAAGGATCATATACCATGATCAAGTAGGATTTATCCCAGAGCTGCAAGGATTCTTCAATATATGCAAATCAATCAATGTGATACACCATATTAACAAGTTGAAAAATAAAAACCATATGATCATCTCAACAGATGCAGAAAAAGCTTTTGACAAAATTCAACACCGATTTATGATAAAAACTCTCCAGAACGTGGGCACAGAGGGAACCTACTTCAACATAATAAAGGCCATATATGACAAACCCACAGCAAAAATCATTCTCAATGGTGAAAAACTGAAAGCATTTCCTCTAAGATCAGGAACAAGACAAGGATGTTCACTCTCACCACTATTATTCAACATAATTTTGGAAGTCCTAGCCACGGCAATCAGAGAAGAAAAAGAAATAAAAGGAATCCAAATTGGAAAAGAAGAAGTAAAACTGTCACTGTTTGCAGATGACATGATACTATACATAGAGAATCCTAAAGATGCCACCAGAAAACCACTAGAGCTAATCAATGAATTTGGTAAAGTTGCAGGATACAAAATTAATGTTCAGAAATTGCTTGAATTCCTATACACTGATGATGAAAAATCTGAAAGAGAAATTAAGGAAACACTCCCGTTTACCATTGCAACAAAAAGAATAAAATACCTAGGAATAAACCTACCTAGGGAGACAAAAGACCTGTATGCAGAAAACTGTAAGACACTGATGAAAGAAATTAAACATGATACCAACAGATGGAGAGATATATACCATGCTCTTGGACTGGAAAAATAAATATTGTGAAAATGACCATACCACCCAAAGCAATCTACAGATTCAATGCAATCCCTATCAAATTACCAATGTCATTTTTTACAGAACTGGAACAAAAAATCTTAAAATTTGTATGGAGACACAAAAGACCCTGAATAGCCAAAGCAGTCTTGAGGGAACAAAACAGAGCTGGAGGAATCAGGCTCCCTGACTTCAGACTATACTACAAAGCTCCAGTAATCAAGACAATATGGTACTGGAACAAAAACAGAAATATAGATCAATGGAACAGGATAGAAAGCCCAGAGATACACCCACATACCTATGGTCAACTAATCTATGACAAGGGAGGCAAGGATATACAGTGGAGAAAAGACAGTCTCTTCAATAAGTGGTGCTGGGAAAACCAGACAGCTACATGTAAAAGAATGAAATTAGAACACTCCCTAACACCATACACAAAAATAAACTCAAAATGGATTAGAGACCTAAATATAAGACTGGGCACTATAAAACTCTTAGAGGAAAACATAGGAAGAACATTCTTCGACATAAATCATAGCAAGATATTTTTTGATCCACCTCCTAGAGTAATGGAAATAAAAAAAAATAAACACAAAAATAAACAAATAGGACCTAATGAAACTTAAAAGCTTTTGCACAGCAAAGGAAACGATAAACAAGACGAAAAAACAATCCTCAGAATGGGAGAAAATATTTGCAAATGAATCATCGGACAAAGGATTAATCTCCAAAATATATAAACAGCTCATGCAGCTCAGTATTAAAAAAACAAACAACCCAATCCAAAAATAGGCAGAGGACCTAAATAGACATTTCTCCAAAGAAGACACACAGATGGCCAAGAAACACATGAAAGGATGCTCAACATCACTAATTATTAGAGAAATGCAAATCAAAACTACAATGAGGTATCACCTCACACCAGTTAGAATGGGCATCATGAGAATATCTGCAAACAACAAATGTTGGAGAGGGTGTGGAGAAAAGGGAACCCTCTTGCACTGTTGGTGGGAATGTAAATTGATACAGCCACTATGGAGAACAGTATGGAGGTTCCTTAAAAAACTAAAAATAAAACTACCATATGACCCAGCAATCCCAGTACTGGGCATATACCCAGAGAAAACCATAATTCAAAAAGACACGTGCGGGGGCTTCCCTGGTGGCACAGTGGTTGAGAGTCCGCCTGCTGATACAGGGGACACAGGTTTGTGCCCCAGTCCGGGCATATCCCACATGCCGCAGAGTGGCTAGGCCTGTGAGACATGGCCACTGAGCCTGCGCGTCCGGAGCCTGTGCTCCACAACGGGGGAGGGCACAACAGTGAGAGGCCCGCGTACCACACACACAAAAAAAACAAAGACACATGCACCCCAATGTTCACTGCAGCACTGTTTACAATAGCCAGGTCATGGAAGCAACCTAAATGCCCATCGACAGACAAATGGATAAAGAAGATGTGGTACATATATACAATGGAATATTACTCAGCCATAAAAAGGAACGAAATTGGGTCATTTGTAGAGACGTGGATGCATCGAGAGACTGTCATACAGAGTGAAGTAAGTCAGGAAGAGAAAAACAAATATCATATATTGACGCATATATGTGGAACCTAGAAAATGGTACAGATGATCCAGTTTGCAGAGCAGAAGTTGAGACACAGATGTAGAGAACAAACGTATGGACACCAAGGGGGGAAAGCGGTGGGGGTGGTGGTGGTGGTGGTGGTGGTGTGATGAATTGGGAGATTAGGACTGACATGTATACACTGATGTGTATAAAATGGATGACTAATAAGAAAATAAATAAATAAACATAAATAAACAAAAAATAACAAAAAAAATGAAAATTATGTCCCCATTAATATTTAGTTTAACTTCCTTATATCAAACTATTCTTTTTTGAGAAATGGTAGGGAACTCTGACTAAAATGTTTATATACAGCACCATCCTATGCAGTGTCACACACTGGAGAGCATTTTTTCAAGAATAATTTTCCAGTGATTAAAAATTCATGGGATATTAGTATATTAAGAAATTAGAACATGATAAAAATGGCATTTCAAAACATCAAAGAAAAGACAGATAATTTAAAAAAAGACTTGAGGAGAGTTAATAAAACATACTACCCATAGAAGGAAGGGGATAGTGTTGAGAAACCACAAGTAGAGCATAGCACCTGGGATAGTAACTGCAGGGCTCCAGAACCTTGGCCTCAGAGGGTGGGTGGAGGGAGCAGTTACCAGAACCTAATAGTTTCTAACTTTCTTAAAAAGGGCTGTTTGGAGAAGGTCACCTGCCAAGAGCTGGTAACTTTGATTAAGGTCACCAAACCACAAGGACCCTACAGAGAGGGGCCTTGGGATACATACTCTGCCCTCACTCTCCTTCCTCTCTCTCTCTGATCTCCTACGTGCTTCCCGCCACCTGCACTCAAATGGAGGTGGCCATGTGATGTAGTACATGCAGGTCTCATCAGGGTGGAGAAGGATAAAGAATGGATATGGAGGGGCAGATGGAAGGCTTCCAGCCCACCATCCAAGTGGAGACAGCAAGTAGGTAGCTGGTACTCAAGAGAGTGAGGTCAGGGCTGAAGACATGGATTTTGCAGTTGTAGGCACAGAGGGGCTTTTGAAGCCTAAAGATGAGATTTGTTCACCTAAGGAGAGAATATAGATAAAGCTAACATGAAAGCCCTAGGTTGAGAAACAGAAGTGATCAAAGGAGATCCAAGAGAAGAGAAGAAAAGTAGAAGAAAACCAAGGTGAGGGAAGTATCACAAAAAGCAACAGGAGAAAATGTGTGGAGCAAAGTGAGTAGTGAACAGTGTCCAGTGCTGCTGAGAGACCAGGTCAGATAAGGACTGAAAACTGACCACTGCATCTGGCAAACAGAGACCACTGATGAGGTAACAGAAAATGTGGCTGGGGGAGGAGAAGGACACGAAGAAACAGGATGTTAAGAGAGGACAGGAAGCTACGGGCCCTTCTTGCCTCTGAGGTAAATATTCAATAGTTTCCAGACCCACACCCAAGATCCTTCTCCAGATTAGGATTAAGACCCCATTTCAGTTCTGCTTTTTCATCAGGTAGTTTAGCTAGTCTAGATACGATCCATATTTAAAAAGTCTTAAAACCTGTTCTGAATAAAACTCAATTAAAAAATCTGCTAGAAAACTTAAAACAGAGCTACATGATAGCCCATGAAAAGCTCTCATTGCAAAATATCTTCCACAGCTACAGCTAGTCTACCCCTCTGTCTCAGAGCCTAGGATGTAGGTTTAAGTCCAGGCTGTACTACTTATATGACTTCGGGCAAATTATAGACTTCTCTTAGTCTTGGTTTTCCTTATTATCCCTCCCACACTGGGAGTGGCGTCTTCCTTTCTTCTCCTTTAGCACTCTTGTGTGTGTTCCTTTATCTGAACTAACCACACTGTATTAAAATGATCTGTGCTGGGCTTCCCTGGTGGCGCAGTGGTTGGGAGTCCGCCTGCCGATGCAGGGGACATGGGTTCGTGCCCCGGTCCGGGAAGATCCCACATGCCGTGGAGCGGCTGGGCTCGTGAGCCATGGCCACTGAGCCTGCGCATCCGGAGCCTGTGCTCCGCAACGGGAGAGGCCACAACAGTGAGAGGGCCCGTGTACCGCAAAAAAAAAAAAAAAACAACCAAACAAATAAAATGATCTGTGCTTTGCGCCACACTTTTAGACCCTGAAGATTAGGGACCCTCCTTTATTCATCTTCATGTTCCAAAGCCATGCACTCAAAAAATTTTGTTGAAAAAATGATTATTATTTTTAATTTACCTAAAAAGATTGTTTAAAGTATTAAATTAAATGCAGAAGCATTTCACACATGAAGATTTCAGTGACTATCAGCAGTTATTCATATTCTTCAACAATTTTCTAAATGAGGAACATCTTACTTTGTATCTGCAACCTCTATTCATTTATTCAATAGATACTTGCATTCATTCAACAAACACATGTGCCAAACACTATTCTGGGTGTTAGGGACACAAAAGTGAATTAAACAGACAAAAGTTCCTGCTCTCAAGGAGCTTAAACTGGAGGTGGAGGGGGAAGATAGGTAATCAACAAATGAATACACATAAAAATATCAAGTGGCTAAAAAGTGCTATGAAAAGAAGTAAAGCAGGATATAGGAAAATAAAGAATGATGGCATTGGACTTCCCTGGTGGCTCAGTGGTTAAGAATCCACCTGCCAATGCAGGGGACACAGGTTTGATCCCTGGTCTGGGAAGATCCCACATGCTGCAGAGCAACTAAGCCCGTGCGCCACAACTACTGAGCCTGCGCTCTAGAGCCCGCGAGCCACAACTACTGAAGCCCACGCGCCCTTAGAGCCCACATGCTGCAACTACTGAAGCCCGCGCACCTAGAGCCCATGCTCTGCAACAAGAGAAGCCACTGCAATGAGAAGCCCGCGCACCGCAACTAGAGAAAGCCTGCATGCAGCGAAGACCCAACACAGCTAAAAAAAAAAAAAAGACTGATGGCATTATTTTTCACAGGGTCTGTGCTGTTTTCATGCAGACTTCTACATCCTAATTAACATCCTCAAGAACTGCTATAGATCATTTCCTTCAATCCAGGTGATAACTAACAAAACAAATACAGCTGACCCTTGAACAATGCGGGGGTGGACTGATCCCTCTGCACAGTCAGAAATCCTTATACAACTTATAGTCATCCAGCCCCCACCTTCTGCGGCTCCTCTGAATTTGCAATTCCACATCCATGGATTCAACCAACTGTGTATTGTAGTACTGTAGTATTTACTATTGAAAAAATCTCATGCAAGTGGACCCATTCAGTTCAAACCTGTGTTGTTCAAGGGTCAACTGTATATTTCACAAATCTGATTAGTGACTAATATGTGTATAACATTTCCTAAAATCTCCTATATGATACTCCATCTCTCTATAAGCATCCCGAATAATTTTACTTCACCATTTGTACTATTTAGTATAGATATGAGAACGACTCCACAATGCCTAACTGTTTAGTTTACTGTCCAGTGAAACAACAGAATCAGTAGAGGGATCTCTTATCAAAATGCTCTGTTAAGTACTTCTGAGAGTAGACACTGAACGAGGGATACTTACTATACTCTGTGGCAGCAGAGTAAAAGGTCCTAAGAACCTGGGTACAGCAGGGAGGGTTCATTGAGGAAAACCATCCTGGGGAAGTGACGTTTCAACTCAACCCACAGAACAGACAGGAGTTGGCTAAGAAAAGTGAGAGAGTCGGGTAAGCACTCTAAAGAAAGAGAACAGCACGTGGCAGGCCAGAGTCGGGCACACCTGAGCCCAGGAGGGCTGGAGCAGAGGGTACAAGTGCAGCGGCGGGTGGTGGGGAATGAGGCTGGAGAAGTCTATCTCTAAGAGACTCTGTTGGGCCACTGTTTTCTTTAAAAAAAAGAGTCAAAAATATGAAATTCTACACTAACTTCTACTCCTTATTTTTTCAACTACCTTAAGCAAATGATTGGCTCTCCCTGTGTGGCACTGCCCTTGTGCTCGATGTGCGGTCAGGGGAGAAGTGGAAGGAAGGTGGAGTGTTTTAATGCTTCCCAATGATTAAAGAATGTTTTGATGAGACATGAGAGATACAGAGTATGAGCTCAGTGTTTTGGTTTTTCTACTTATGTTCATGCTCTCTAGCAGTATCTTTTGAACAAAGAGCTTGTAACAGAGTCAAAGTCTGTATCAGAAGCCTGGCCAGAACCTCTCCATTACGTGGAGGCTAAAGTCAGTGGCAGAAAGGGGAACGGTCAACAGTGAGCCCCCGTCTCCTCTGTGAATCAGCACAGGCAACTCCTTGAGTAGCCAGGAAAGATCTAGTTTTATGTTCTTATCAAAAAGAAAGAATCTCAGAGAATGGGAACAGAGGTCTTATCCAAAGCTCTACAAATATTTTTTCCCTAACTAAATGCGATGGGCCCTGATACACTGAAAGGACTATTTAGATAAAGAATTTAAAGAATTTTAAAATTACCACTTTACACCAAGAATCCCAGGGCAGCCTCACAAACTAAAACTCAAGTTTTGATTCGCGTCTTGTAAGGGAGAGTATGTTGTAGTGATCATCCTCTTTGGAGCCAGAATGCCTGGGTTGAAATTCCAGCTGCTCCAATGACTATAGCCATGTAGCCTTGGACATGTAACTTAATGTCTCTGTGCCTCAGTTTTCTTAGCTGTAACCTGAGGATAATGCAAGAAGCTATCTCAGAGGGTTGTGAGGATTAATGAGGCAGTATATGTTAAAGTGCTTAGAAAAGCACCTGGCCATAAATATGTTAGCTGTTATTAGTAATTGATATGCATTTTACAAATCCATAATAAACCTGTTTCCTACAAAACTTTTGCCTACTAGGAAAACTAACCATGGAACCAAACAAGAAAATCCAAAAACCTCCAAAGTCCTTCTTCCCAAGGTGTTTCTGTGGATAGAGCAGACTTACCAGTGGTGCCAGTAGGACAGTTGGTGCACACCACCTCCTGTGTCTTAGGAACAACAGCACAACTGGAGCCCCCAGGACACGGACAGGGTTGGCAATCAGAGGAGGTGCCCACGGTGGAATCGCCA
The DNA here is from genome assembly GCF_964270905.1 of Leucopleurus acutus. NCBI lineage: Eukaryota > Metazoa > Chordata > Mammalia > Artiodactyla > Delphinidae > Leucopleurus > Leucopleurus acutus. Next base: position 55,125,214 of record NC_139143.1, read on the forward strand.
TAGTACCCGTCACTGCATTTCTCACAGTGGGGCCCGGCTGTATTCTCTCTGCAGTTACAAACACCTATTTGGAGAGCAGGTGTGAGAAAACAGGTGAGTGTATAAGCAAATAAGACGATGAGCATTTCCAACCACCTGCTAAAGAGAATTTAGGTCTAGCAGCCCCCAAAGGTCATCTTCTCACCTGTCTCAGGGTCACAGGTCTCACTGTGCCCATTGCAGGTACAAAGCACACATGGACTGTATGGTCCAAGACTCGGAGTTTCTCTTCTGTAACCCGAGAGGCACATCTCACAAAACTGTCCTCCGTATCCCACAGGACAGGTGCAGGACTCCACCCAAGTTGCAGGGACCCCAGGCCCGGGACGAGCGCTTGCCAGGGTGACATCATCCAAATATCCAGCACCTGTGTATGATGTGGAGAAGAGGATCACTGAACTGGCTTTCGTATTCCAAAACTTCTTGCAAAGTCAATAATGCTAAGGGGTAACCACACCCAAAATTTCAGAGACAATCAACCATCCGTTTAATTCATCTGTTGGAGAAGATAACCAGAAAATAGCAATGTAGAACAATTATGTGCTACCGGGTGCTAAGTATCTGGAATGGTGGTAGAGCAAAATTCGTTTTTTAAACACACACACACGCACACACACACAGATTTGTTGGATTTTACAGTTCTCCCAATCACCAATGTGAAAAATGAAAAGCACTGGGCAATAATCTGGGGCAAGAAAAGATAAAAGGAAGAATGTGGAAATAACAAGAGTTTAAGGCTACAGCCATTAAGCCGTGTTTATGTTCTTTTCCCACAAAATCAGGCACTGATCACAGAGCTCAAGGATAAGAAAGCAGGGGAAGCACCTGTCGACAAGTACCACTCAAATTATATTTTTTGCCCTGCATAAAACAGAAAAAATAAGTAAACAAGTTCTAATAATCAGGGCTACTTTGACAAATATGTAATTATTCCAAAGCTGTTATGCCGTATATCATAATGCTTTCCCGTTTCCAGAAGAAAATAAAAATAGAGGAAGCCGTATATTGGCTTAGCCCAATGGTTCATCCAACCTAACAGTGCACATGACAGACTCAGCAGGAACATCCTATGGAAGAGGCAGGTTTTGATTGTATCATCATATTTCCCTTTAATTTCCATTCCACTCCTGTCTCTTGCACTCTTATCTTTCAAGTGTATTTCCCCATGTTATGAAATATCACTTGCTGTTTATATAATTCTTAGAAACTGATGACCTGAGGCTAAAGGACAGCTCTTCTATTTCTGCCTTGAATTTAGTTAACTTTTACTACATTTATGGGTTTTTTCAACATTAGATCATGAGAGACATCTCCACTGTTAACGTGCTTCCAACTTCAAACATTCTTAAGCCTCCCCATCCTAAAAGTACTTTCTTCGATCTGTCCCTACTCCCTAATTAGAGTCCAGTCCCTCTCTTTTCCTTCCCTCACAGCCGAACTTCTTAAAAGAATAATCTGTATTTTACTTCTTCACCTTTGAATTTACTTAATTTGTGATCTAATTTACTTAATTAAATCACTGCAATCTAACTTCAGTTTCAACACTTTTTTTTTTTTTTTCCTGCGGTATGCAGGCCTCTCACTGTTGTGGCCTCTCCCGTTGCGGAGCACAGGCTCCGGACACGCAGGCTCAGCGGCCATGGCTCACGGGCCCAGCCGCTCCGCGGCATGTGGGATCTTCCCGGACTGGGGCACGAACCCATGTCCCCTGCATCGGCAGGCGGACTCTCAAACCACTGCGCCACCAGGGAAGCCCAACACTTCTTAAAAAAACAAACAAACAAAAAAACCCCCTCACCAATGATTCTTCAGTTACCCAATACCAAAATCCAATTGTACTATCTTCCTAAACCTGTTAATTGTTCCTCTTCCTTAAAATTCTTTTTCTCTCAAGTCTCAGGTCATGGTCCTTAAATAACTGTTTCCAGGATTGCACCTTCTTTTCTCTTTCTGTATTTTTTGGTTATATTTCCAAGTTGAAAAATGATTACCCATACGTTGACAACCCTTTGATTCTAGATCTCCAGTCTCAACTTCTTCGTAAGCCCCAACCATATTTCTAACTACTTATAAGACATTTTCATCTGGATATTCATGCAGGCATCTCAAAAATCAACACATCCAAGCTGCTGATGCCACTTTCAATGCCACACCACCACTCTGATTCCTCTTCCCCCAGACAGCTTCACCTTTCTATAGAAATAGGTCCTCATTAAAAAAAAAAAAAACAATTATAGGAAAAAAATTTAAAGAAATGCTTAAAACAGCTTTTTAAATTTAAAATTATAACAAATGTTCATTCAGTAATTTTTAATTTTTCATAATTTAGCCAATTTAGTTAAAAGGGCTTGACAGTTACATAAGCAAGAAATAAAAAGAAACAAAGGTTAAGCAATGTGAGCCAGCAGAATTATATTTGGGATTCTTAGAAGATTCTAATTATAGATAATATAGCCTCAATAGGCTTATTTATTATAAAACAATACTATTTACTAATTTTGGCTAATTTTCTCCAGGTCCTTAAAAGTAGTTTTAAAATGCATTATTTTTTGTTGTTGTTTTTTTGCATTATTTTTATACACAATTCATGTATGATGAGGCAGTTTATACCACTTCTTTAGGATCAGTGTTATAGTATTAGGACTTTAGAGATAAACTTTTGATTATGGATCCTTTTATCTAATCATCTTAAATGATTCTCTTAAATTATATCATAACTTACTTCTCTCACTATATGTCCCACGGATCTTGATAGAGGTCAAATTGTTTAGGAGTTTCTGAAATTCGAAAGGGGTAAGAGTAGGCCTCCAAGGGTAATCTGTTGCTTCATGGAGCCTAGAGAAAAAGGAAGGGCCACATTAACCTCTGTAAGGACAATTCTGGGTGCCGAGAAAGCATTTCTTACTCATTTATGCCACCGACAATGCACTGCTCTGCCAATCTAACCAGGTCAGAGATGAGTCTGTTGGTTTGACAGTACAACTGGAAAAGGTACACGTCAACAAAGGGAAAGTTCCCTTTTACCAAGTCACCTTGAGAAGCCAGAAGTTTTTCTTCGACACACACCTTGAGGCCTGGTGAGCTTTGACAAAGAAACCACTTTTATAATTCTGGTCAAGTCAGATTTTAAAAACAGAACTGTCTTACCTGAAGACATATTTCACAGTGGTCTCACTCGGATAGGAATTGCCCTGAGCGATCAAGGGCACAGACACTCTTAGGCCAGCTCCCTCAAGCACCAGGTCTTCTGCAGAGAGGCGAGTGTCTCGCCTGTCCACTCGAAAGGAGAAGGAGAAGTTCTGACCATAACTCAGCACCTGCTTGCCCAAGAACTTTGCTGGAAGGCAGACACAATGGTGAGCAAGAATGTGAGAGTAAGAATAAACAGGGGCACACGCCAAGCCAGACCGCTTCCTAGCCTTACTTACCGGGGGCAATGAAGTACCTAGGAAAGTAGCTATCTGAAATGACAGCGATATCTTGCCTCTCAGAGGACCACTCAAATGATGCTTCAGAGCCATCCCTTTGTTCCACACGCCACCCATCCTCATCTGCAAGCAGAGGATGGAACACAAATGCCGTTACTTTGTAAATGTCCTGAATTCAGGTCCTCTATATACCACAAAATATATAGCAAGTCATCAATGAAAGTTTTTTCATAAATGGAGGCTATAACAGTACCTATATATGCTATACCCCTCAAGCTATAATCTTCTTTATTTTATATAATAGTTTATACTTAATTTGGTAAATTCTAAAACCATTTATATATACTTTCATTAAATTAAAAAGCCAAACAAAAATCACATACATTAAAAAACAAAGTGCTGATACCGTCAAAAGGGGCTCAAAGAGCTACTGACTTTTTAACACTGTAAGTCTAGTCTCACGATTCTAGAGGACAGAAGGAAAGGTCTACTTTACCTGTCTGAAAGGTAGAGGTTATAGAATAAACACTGTAGCCGACAGCATTTGTACAGACAGAAGAATGCCCAAAGCAGAAGCAAGGTGTGCAACCCATAGGATTAGATGATTCCAGATTAAAAAATCCAGGTTTGCATCTGAAAGAGATTAAGATACAATCAGGTATTCATTGTACTTGAAATATGATAACAGAGAAAATACAATACGGCTAGAGAAAAAATGATCTACCTCTCACAATTGAAGCCTTCGACATTGTCTTTGCAAACACATCTTCCTGTTTCAAAATTACATTCGTCTGTGCTGCCAGAAGGATTACAAGAGCATGGCCTATTGGATGGAAAATGGAGGAAAACAATGAAATAAGAGAAAAGATAAAGAAAGTCCACTCAAAGTCAATCTTTTGTTTTATATGTTAACAGATTTTTAAAAAAGGAATAGAAAGAGCAAAATGAACCCTAAAGTCATCTTTATACTTGGATTTGATTTCAATCAAGGATAACCATCACATTTAGACATTGAAAACTCTGCTTCACCTCTGCACAGAACAATCCTGGATCATCATTACAGAGAGAAGACAGCGAGAAGCCTTAAATCTTGGTTTACAAGTATCATGGGGGGAAAATGTTTATATGGCTGCAGATTAGCTACAACATCTATTATTAAGAATCAGCTACATTTGGGCTTCCTTGGTGGCGCAGTGTTCGAGAGTCTGCCTGCCGATGCAGGGGACACGGGTTCGTGCCCCGGTCCGGGAGGATCCCATATGCCGCGGAGCGGCTGGGCCCGTGAGCCATGGCCGCTGAGCCTGCGCGTCCGGAGCCTGTGCGCCGCAACGGGAGAGGCCACAACAGTGAGAGGCCCGCGTACCGCAAAAAAAAAAAAAAAAAAAAGAATCAGCTACATTTGGATTCTGCCCCCTTGAAAAATCTTACCTGCATCCAGCCTCAGTAAGAGAATGGTACCCAGGCTGGCAACGGTCACATTTGTCCCCCATCACTCCAGGCTTACAGCTACATCTGCCATAGCTATCACACTGTGTACTGAGAGAACCTGAAATTTAAAGTGCTCAGTGTCAACCACCAGTTAGGTAAGTAAAATTAATGTCTCAAAGAAAGAAGGTTGGTAACTAAAAACAATGCCTGAAAACCAGAATGCAGATTGTTTTTCAGTATCTAGATGGTAACCAAGAGAATAAAGATCAAATTTTAAATCAGAACACTCTCAAAATCATACCCCTTTAAGCCATGACTTTTAAACTTTCCAGACATACACCCTAAGATGAATCCACTCATAACTGCTGAAAACCACTAACGAATCACTCTGTACCCAATGGTAAACCGTACACAAAACCAGTCACTGCTCTGTGGACGAGCACAGGCTCCTTATGGCCTGTGTCTAGAATTTAAGTATATACAGGCATGAATAACAAAAATAAAGTTCAAACTCCTGAAAAAGCACAACAGACTAAGAGCACTCTGCTCCTCTGAACACACACCAATGCGCTGAAAGAGTTCAGCCCTCCAAGGAGGTTAGACTAAACAAAATCATTAACAAGGAAGAACTCACGAAGAAGCTAACCTTTTACAGTCAAAGTTCAAATGGTCTTGATGATCTTATTGCTAATTATTTACAGAACCATTACTCAGGCCAACCCCACATTTTTATACACACCAGAAAATCATCTGAAGGCCCAACCTGGTTAAAGAGAGTAGAGGCAGATCCTAAATCATTTACATGTTATAACAATGTACACTCTCCTGTACTTAAGCTGTGCGAATCCCTAGGGAACAAAGCTTTATGTTCTGGGGGTACAGGGAATGCTCATTTTGTCTTCCAACCATCACAATGAAGCAGACTCTGCCTGTCACTTACCAACAGGACTACAGTGGCAGGGAGAGCAGGCTTCTCTGTTCCCAAGGCGGAAGAAATTCTCCCGGCACCTCTCACAGTTGGCGCCGTCCGTGTTATCCTGGCAGTTGGTACAGTGGCCACCATGGCCCGTGGAACGGTACAGTTCAGAGTCAAAGTAGCATTCCTGCGATCGGCCATTGCAGTCACAGGCTGTTGGCCAAAACGTTAAGTCAGATCCATGTTCCTTTACAAACAGCATTTTAAAAGACTCAAAACAAAACCATAATTCCCCACATCTGACAGACAGGTGGTGGCAGATTACGAACGACCGCCAGATGCACTGTTCATTCAAAAATAAAAACGAAAACTGTGTGTCTGTCTATAAAGGGTTCATACCGTCAGGTTAACAGCTTACTAAGAAATGTTCATCCTTATCAAAAATAGTACCATCATAAAATATAAGTAATCCTTGTACTTAGGAATCTCTGCATAGTTGTACACATACAAACAAAAGCCAAGTGAAATTACAATTTTTCTGAACCTTTATACTTCATTCTAATACCAAGTCCAAGCACAAGGGGCCAATTTATATGTAGGCTTCAATTTATGTTAACTTTTCAGGGCTCAGACAATTCCAATACATTAGACACCAACTTCTAAAATGCCCGATTACTTGCATACCCAGACTGGAGTAATCTTGAGACACATGGGTAAAAATTAGTGCCTCTTTCAAAAGAAGCAGAAAATCTATAGATCCACAAGAAAGTAAATCCACAAGAAGGGAAATCTAGATCCATAGATGCCTCCATCTGCTGGGAAGCCACAGTGCCAAATGGGTCATCTGTTAAGTAGCTCTATTCCCTACGTGACGAGTATCTGTAGTCATTGAAAATCTTTATTATATTTATACTAAGATGATTTTTTCCAAATTATTGACCCTGCTCCAAGTACGGACACTAAATAAAAATAAAATTTTATTTGATTACAGATAGAGCAGGAGATTGTTGTTTAAAAAAATTTGAATATGTTTTTTTTTCTCCTCCCTGCCTTTACAATCAGTTCTTTTACGGTACTATATTTGAAAACTTTTTAGAAACTTGAATCGCTGGCACCAAGAATTAGAGTTAAGTAACTCTGAAAGCTCCCATTCCCTTCTTCATCAGCTATTTCTCTTCCCTCAAGTCTCCCTAGATTATCCCGCAATCAGCCCAGCTCACAGCACCTAAATGGTCTGGTGCTTAGAGACCGTGAGGCAGAACAATCCCCAGGTCTATGCTGTCCTAACCCACTGCTAAAAGCAGATGCTGTGGCTCCCTCATCATCAGCTGGTAAGAGAGAAGGCAGCTGTCATTCTCTCTTCCCTAGCTCCAGCACCCTGACAATACTGTGGTACTGTCACACCTCCAGAAACTTCTCTCTCTGACGGGCCATGGTGCCTGAAGGGACCAAAGAGGAAAGCCAATTGACTTAGCTCCTTATCAAAGTCTGTTAGCTACTGTATTCTGTTCACCTGCTAGTGAGAAGCTGGATATAATGTTACACTTGTTTTTATCCCATAATGTTCCTGGATAGACTCAAAATATGACATCATTAAGCAGATTACTTTTCAAACACACGTGCACATTAATATAGATGTCACACCTTAGGAGTATTTCATTTTTTCTTTTATCAGCCTTTATCATGTAGTTTCCAACACTGGATATTACAGTTCAGTAAAAGAATGAAAGAAGTTAAAGTGCTTAGGAATGCTAGAGGAGGCTGTAAAATTTATCTGAAAATCAGGAATTTGTTGAGAAAAGAAAAGTTGAATAAGAAAATCTGCTGTAGGCAGCTAATGGAAACAGTCATGAGTCAAGATATTGGCCCTTTTTCAAGGTTTCTGCCAATAATTCCTGCAAGTTCAGAGTGTCTTCCTTCTTATTCCCTTTATTACCAAGAGGATACGATAAGGAATGTTTATAAGGACATAAGAAAATGTTGCTGCTTTAAAAGTTTCTCACTTTCAAGTCCTTGGCAAATCATGACTACATGGTTTCATGATTTTTCTCCTGAGATTCCTTTCTCTATCTCTTCAGAATAAACCTAGACATTATGAAGGAATAAACAATGTGTAATCTTTTTCATTTTACCTCTTCCTAAGAATACTAGGCTCTACTCTTCTTCCCAGAGCCACCCACCTCTGCATGACGGAAGTAGGAAATCCTCCCCATTGTGCTCTTTAGTGAGATAAAGAAAACATAATTTTGATAAATAATCCATCGAATAGCAGTCTCAGTCTAGAACTCATCACACCTGACCAATGTTCATCAACAATCCTGGCTGTTCGAATAAACGAGCATTGAAAGCAAGAAGAATATTTTAAAGGGCAACAAAGAAAAGACTGGAGAAACCATATTTTAGAGTAGGCAACCCCAGCCCAGTATTTAGAGCTAAGCAAAGGCCAAACCTTGAAGATGCTGCTCCCATTCTGTTATGTGTGTTCATGAAGGAAACATAAAACCAGCACAGTATACGTTTGTGGCCAATTGCCCGCATCTATGATTTTCCTTTGACGTGCATGCAGGTTATTGTTCTACACTCTCAAATTAGGGAAGAAGCTCTGCCTTCCAGGCTTTTCCTTTCAAGGAGGAATCAAAGGAAGTCACCCATTCCTTCTCCCACCTCTGAAGTCCTCAAGACAATTTAGCAGACGAACACCAAGGGGCACTCACGCAGGCATTCGCTGGCACTCTCGGCAGTCGCCCTCCTCCACGGCCGGTCATTGAAGAAAGGAAGGCACTTCTCACAGTCTACGCCATAAGTATTATGTTTGCAATTACACACCAGCTTGTCAAATTCATTCTTCACACACTCGCTTGCATGTCCGTTACATTTACACCTGGGGAGAGAAGAGACCCTTAAAAGAATGAAACACCGGGCTTCCCTGGTGGCGCAGTGGTTGAGAGTCCGCCTGCCGATGCGGGGGACACGGGTTCGTGCCCCAGTCCGGGAAGATCCCACATGCTGCGGAGCAGCTAGGCCCGTGAGCCATGGCCGCTGAGCCTGCATGTCCGGAGTCTGTGCTCCGCAACGGGAAAGGCCACAGCAGTGAGAGGCCCGCGTACCGCAAAAAAAAAAAAAAAAAAAAAAAAAAAAGAATGAAACACCTATGAAGCCCTGAAACGGATGCAGAAAAAGGATGTACACAGAGAACTGAAAACACCTCAGGATGTTTTTGAGTTTACCACTCAAGACTGTAAACTGAGGAACTGAGCAAGATTAAGTAATGACTGTGTGTTTTCAGGTATGAAGAAAAATCAAACAAGACAAAAAAAAGGTAGCTTTATTTAACAGGGGATGGGGCATTAACCAGACATGAGAAGAAAGTCCCCAACAATTTCTGAGGACATCTGTAGGACCATTTCCTGAAGTGAAATGTGTGCATCTCAAGAGGCAGCCAAGTGTAGTGGTTAAGAAGAACATGGACTCCAAGGCCAGGCTGCCTGGGTTCGAAACCTTGCCCTGTGACTTACCAATGGAACTTAAACTCGGTGCCTTACCTGTAAAATAGGGAGGATGATAATACCTATTTCATAGAGTTATTGAGAAGATCAAGAGGTTGCTACATGTATGTGCCCAGGACTGTACAGGCATATAACGAGTCAATAAATTTCAGCAGTTACCTGCCATCATGATTTTAAAGTATTTGATCTGAAGACAGTGAGAGACAGATACCACACCACCATATGGATCTCCGGTAGACTGACATTCCCTTGGGTTGTTTGGGGCAAGAATCCTTGAAGGAGCCTCTAGATGCAGGTACTACCATAAACTAAGGACTCATGGAAATCCCCATGAATACTAACACGCACTCTGGTGCAGAGCCATTACCCTCACTCACTCTTTAAAGATGGCAGTCAGTTCCACAGCTTCAAGCACCACCTAATGATACACTCAAACACTTCTGAAACACCTACAGTGCACCAGGATGAATCCCAAATGTATATCTCCAGGCCGCCTCTTTCTCCCAAGCTCCTGTCCTTGACTGCTGCACAAATTTAGATGTCCTCCACGACTTAAAACTTTACATTCTACAACTAAACTCACCACCTTCCCAAATGAGCTCATCTTCTCCGTTTATTCTGTTAATGATACCACCATTCTCCTGGTCACTAAACCTTCAAAATCACCTTTGACTAAAATCCTGATAATTCTTCCTTCATAATGCACCTAAATGTTTCTTTCCATTCTGCTGTCACCACCTTAATGTCAGGTATTTGGTGTCACCTAACACCTAGATGACAGCATAATAACAGGAATATAAATTCTCTCGATCATATTCTACTGTTACCTTGCCTGCAGCTAATCTTCCTAATCTACTGTGTTGAAATCATAGCCCTAACACCAAAAAAGTACATGATTTCTCATTGGTTACAGTTTCCATCAACTTTCACTGAGCATCAATCCCATACCAGGAACACTGCATACAAAAATAATGCTTCTGCTCTTGAGACTTCATAGTCTGTTACAAGGGGAGGTAAGTCCAAGATTCTTGGCTCACTGTCTAAGGTCTCTGGCTACCAAACTCTCTGGTTTACAACTCCACAAATTCATATAAGATTTTCCTTAAGTCAAGGAGGTCTAAACGCTTCCAACTCTAAACTTTTGCTCATGACATGCACCCAACCCTCCTGCACCCAACCCAGACATCCTCTCTCCTTATCTAAACCCTACCTATTCTTCGACGCCCAGCTTAGATTCCATCTGTTTCTCTAGCCTGACAGTCCTGTAACTATTCTCTGACATATGACATCTCTTTATCTAAAACGCTTGATGGTACCAGTATTTAACTTTTCGCATATTCATACATCGCCTGCCCCATTCACCTGTAGGATCCTAGAAGGTCAGGTCCTTCTCAGTAAGTGAATGTCAGACTTGCACTTCCTCAGTAGCGTCACAGTGCCTATCACAGAGCTTTGCGCTTAAATGCTCAATAAGAATTCACTAATGTGTTGATCTGACAAGGTTTTAGAAAACCTAATTACTTTGTTTCCAGGATAATGAGGTCCAAAAAACATTACTAATACAGTTGTAAACAAGTTGCTACATTCACTTCTACACCAAAGCTCCAATCGCTTTCAAGATTATTTAATGGTTTACTTACCTACCACCCACAGCGAAATCAGAGATTGCATAATAATAGGATTTGAGAACTTTGGGGTCATTAAACACTTCATCCCCAAAAGTGTTCAGGCGATTGAGTGTTACCCTGATGTCAGTGGCAGTTACCCATTCCTGTCAGAAAACAAAAACACAGAAAAGATAGGTAAAGGCACTGAAGATAAGAGACATATATGTGACAAAATCTTCTAAACAGTTAATGTATCATTTAACTCATGTCCTCTTCTGGCATTAAATCTATTATAACACTCAAGGACTCCTTTCATTTCTTCATACTTGAATTTCCTTCTTGACTCTTCCCTTCTTTGATCTAAGTTGTTACTTGACCACTCAGAGTCTCCCAAGGCAGGAATAATATTAGTTTCTTCACAAGGCTGTAGAGAGGCTTAAGTGAAATATGCTCTTCAACGCTCAGCATGCATTAGGTAGTCAACACACGTCTCGTCTCTCCATCCTGTACCCACACCCCAAAGCCAGTCAAGAGAAGCCAGCACAGAACTTGCGAAGTACCACCACTGTATCCGATACACTGGTCACTGCCTCCTCCTGCCCATCTTGTACCATCTCCCTCTCCCTCCTACCCACTCCACTATGGACAGATCTGGGAGACACATCCAAGCACAAAGCAATCAATCATTACACTGGCCTGAACCTATCAGACGTACTCTTTGTCTTGACCCTTCCCAAATGTCACTTCTCATGAGGCCTTCCCTGGCCACCCTATCTAAAATCGCCACCCCCCAGCCCCCTGCAACTCCCTATTTCCCTTCCCTATTTTATTTAAACTGCCTGTCTCCATCACCACCACCTGCCCACCCCACCACTGCCACCACCAGATTATAAGCCCCACAGGGCAGGAATTTGTTTTGTTTTGTTCACTGCATTTCACTAGTGCTTAGCATATAGTTGGTGCTCAAGTAACATCTACCGAGCAAATGAACAGATTTGAGGAAACTCCAACTGATCAAGTCAGTAGGTATATCATAATGGCAGAGGACAAGAATGAAGGTTATACGGTTTTCCCCCCGGTTTTATGAGATCTAAGCGCTTATAATAAATGCCCTTTCATTGAGCTAATTTTAGTCAGATGTTTACATCTGTAGTAGTTATAACAATTATCCCAATGAATCATGTCTGCCAGTGTCCACAACCTGTGTAGTCCCTGTATACGCTGATTCTAGGCTTGGGCGTGTGACTTGCTTTGGCCAAGGAGACATCAGCAAATGTGACACAAGCAGAGGTTTAACAAGCATCTGTGCACTGGGATTTACCCTCTTGGAATACCTCCTCCATCACATGGAGAAGCCTAGTCTAGCCCCCTTGAGGATGTAAGATCACAGGGAGAGAAAAACCCAGCTCCCAGCTGACCTGCCAGGGAGTGAGCCCAGCCCAACACAAAATCATGAGAAATAATAAATCACGGTTGTTTAAAACCATTAAGTTTTAGAGTGGTATATTACATAAAACTACCCATATATACCATGGCCACTTACTTACTTATTTTTTGGCCACACCCCATGGCATGTGGGATCTTAGTTCCCTGACCAGGGATCGAACCCACCACACCCGTGCAGTGAAAGCATGGAGTCTTAACCACTGGGCTGCCAGGGAAGTCCCCCATGTCCGCTTTAAGTCCTCTTCTGGGACTGCATATCAGCATTACCTATGGAGACGTTAACAAGCACGTGCAGAGCTGCAGGCGTCTATGTTTTCAGAAGGCTTCACATGAGACTGGGAAGCACACCCCTGATTAAGAATCACTGCTTACACCAGGCCAAACACCTGGCATGTAGAACAACACAGAGAGCTCATCAAGGCTAATCTCCATGAAGTCTTCATGTATAATTAGAAAGGAGAAGAGATGATGATTTCACCATATCCAAACTTGGAACTCTAATAACAACGCCCACTCATGGCCACAATGTTAGGAATCTTTTAGTCGTCTGTAGTGTAAACAGCTAAACATATCTCTGTGTTTAATGCTTATTATATCTTCGACAGGCTTCATCTTTATCACAGCTCTCCTGCAATAAAAGCTTCTCAAGAGTTGAATCTAAGTTTTTTTTTTTTCTCCATAACAGACATCTTAAAAAGAACAGACTCTAGAACTAGACTTTCTACGTTTTGAATTCCAGTTCTGCCACTTAAAACTGTGTGATTATGTATATGTATAACTGATTCACTTTGTTATAAAGCAGAAACCAACACACCATTGTAAAGCAATTATACTCCAATGAAGATGTAAAAAAAATTAAAAAAAAAAAACCTGTGTGATTTGGGGCAAGTGATTTTATCTTTTCTGGGCCTCTGACTCCTCATCTGTAAAATGGAGAAAATGAAAGTATCTACCTTATAGAGTTATTGGGAAGGTTAAATGTGTTAATACATTTAATATATCTAAAGGGTTTAGAAAAATGCTTGTCACATTGTGGCACATTATAGTAAGTGCTATAATAAATGCTAATTATTATTATAAATCACTGCATGCTTAGTAAAACTGCATGCATTAAAACCGGGAAGGTTTCTTCCGGGAGATCACAACTTTTAGAGGGAGGCACAGGGAGCAATGAGAGCAGAAGCCAACTGCCTCTCTGCTCACTGTCAGATCGGCTACAAGTCGTATCAGTCAACCCTCCTTGGCAACTGTATATCAGAGCCAGAGCTCCTACATCCAGAGACGCATAATTAATGTTTCTGCATAATGATACCAATCGACCAAATCTATTGCAGATGCCCACAGCCTTTTGCCACATTTAGTCTTACAAGTTTCTGTGGCATGAAGAGTTAAGAAACGTCAGAATTCCTATAGCTGGGGGAACTGCTTTCAAGACAGGCTGACAAGGCATACAGTTAGCAAAGGTGCCAGGAAACCACAGTCACATCATTACCTCACTGCTTTTCCCTACTGACTATACTATTCCCTCCCCAGGACAGTAAAATACAGTAATTTGTGGAGGAAGAATCAAAGTTAGAAAATGTGTGCCAGTTGACCAACTTAAAGAGTATTTATAGATCACTTCTGCCCTAGGTAATCTGTCTCCTGCTTTTTCATCTATCGAAGTCGGTTATTCTTTCTGCCATGTATTTTGAACACACCTTACCGCCTTTGAAAGAAACATTTTTGAAAGACCTTTGCAAACACACTCATTGTGAGGCTCACCAGAACCCTCAGAGCTTACCAAAATCAAGATTTATGATCTCCCAGCAAACTACAGAAATACAATGGAAGGGAAGAACTGGACCCAGCGAGAATATATTCTCATCTTTTGCCACTGTCCAAAGCCACATGGCCAAATTAGACAAAGGGTCCTTGTACATAAAAAGTTCCAAAGAGAAAGAATGAGGGAACACAAAGGCATAAGGCCCAGAAAAACAGGGAGATTCCCTAGTTAGAAGTCACAACAGCTTTTCATAAAGTATACACAGCATTTGCAAACCCACATCCAGTCTTTCTTGTCTCAGCGAATTAATACAGGCTGTCCCCATTTAGATGGTAACTCTAGCCATGTGACAGAAGCATCTCCAGTCTGTGTGAATGTGCTGAGTATGGCATGACATGCATCTGTCTCTCCATAATCAAACAGCCAGAACATAAGAAAAGGTCACAGACATCTAAGCAGTACAGAAAGATTCCAAATTATAGTGTATAAGGAATAAGCATACGGCATTTATGAAAAAAGAAACCTTTAATTCTTTCTATTGACATATAGGGAAAAGTTTCTATCACCATTCTTAAGCAACATACCAGGGTTACCTAAATTTATATCTCGTCACAAAAACCAGTGCTTTTAGGTAATGAAGAGTTTTCATAGTGATTGGCAACAGTACCAGACAAACCCAACCAAAATTTCCTTGTACAATAACGAAGAAAGGTAGAGTTCTTAAACATCTTGCTTCAGTTGTTCCCTCTTCCTAATATTAAAAAATAGTTTTCTGGGCTTCCCTGGTGGCGCAGTGGTTGAGAGTCTGCCTACCGATGCAGGGGACACGGGTTCGTGCCCCAGTCCGGGAGGATCCCACATGCCGCGGAGTGGCTGGGCCCGTGAGCCATGGCCGCTGAGCTTGCACGTCCGGAGCCTGTGCTCCGCAACGGGAGAGGCCACAGCAGTGAGAGGCCCGCATACCGCAAAAAAAAAAAAAAAAAAAATAGTTTTCTTGTTTTGTCAAATCAAAAAGAGGTACGACAGGATACAAAAAAATTTGGTAGATTCATTCAAATACCCTCCTTCAAAAGGAAGGCAGAAGCAAAATGTTTCCACTGCAAGTACAGAGACTCAAGTCAAAATTGTTCAACATTTTAAAAAATCTGTAAAATTTACATCCCAGAATACACGTGCATGAAGACTAAGAACAAACATCAAATGGGCAGCAGAAATAAAACTACTTTCCTTCACTTATTAAGAGTACACAGGAGAGCAGAATAAAATCCAGCTGTCTGTCCTGGTGGAGTAGGTGCTATTCCTACCCCTTACTTCAAAAGTGGGACCATGGTCCCCCACTACAATGATCTTCCTGCATCCTGCATATGGAAGAACTGACTGGCTACCAAGACAACCGCTAGGTACCTACCTGCAGCACAGGGCTATTGTCAAAGTTGTAGGCACTGGGCCTTCCTTCCAGGGTTGAAAAGGCCACGTTGCCCCCGGTGAGAGGGGAAATGTCACTGAATTCATCTGTGCACAAGGCCTGCTGCTCGTCCCCTCCCGTCCTGATGAAGCCTCGGTTTGCCTTCGAGTAGGTGTTCTCGCAGGAGCCGCTGTAGTACTGGTAAGGGACCCAGGGCCCCTCTTCCCGCGTGCGCTTGTAAATGGCGAAGCTCTCCGGGCGGCTGGTGTGGAACTTGAGGCGCACGTATGTGATGTCAAACGCTTTTCCTGTGGGGCAAACACATCGATGTCCAGAAGTCATACGTACGAAGCAAAGAAACCCCCTCTATTCCCACTTTGCTTTGGAACTTGACAAAGAAAGAGGATACAAACCAACCTGTGCACACTACGCTAAGAGGGTTCCAGAACACAACACGTTGGCTGTGTCCAATAGGTTACTGTAAGCCTGGAAACGGTGCGTGTTTTCCCACAGAAATAAGTTATAGCTGCACTCATAAGTTGGCTCATAAAAGCCCATTTATGATGTGTGTTGTTAAAATTTTGGTTGCCATGAAAAATGATAGCATGTATTATGTACTTATATTGTTAAACAAAAATAAAATTGAGTGAAAATGAGCATTTATCCTTAATGCCGGTGCTTCCACAAAAGCTTAATTAAAAGATAGAAAAGAAAATATTTGCTGGCTTTCTAAATGGGTCTTCTGGGCACTTCCAAGATTTTTAAAAATTTGTTCTTTATTAATTTTAATGTTACTTCTTGATGCAGGAAGAGTATCATCAGCACTATTCTACTTAATTACCAGGTTAAGAAAGAGAAATCTGAGAAAGAGTGAAGGACGGGGCTTCCCTGGTGATGCAGTGGTTGAGAATCTGCCTGCCAATGCAGGGGACACGGGTTCGAGCCCTGGTCTGGGAAGATCCCACATGCCGCGGAGCAACTAGGCCCGTGAGCCACAACTACTGAGCCTGCGCGTCTGGAGCCTGTGCTCCACAACAAGAGAGGCCGCGATAGTGAGAGGTCCGCGCACCACGATGAAGAGGGGCCCCCACTTGCCACAACTAGAGAAAGCCCTCGTACAGAAACGAAGACCCAACACAGCCATAAATAAATAAATTTAAAAAAAAAAAAAGAGTGAAGGACAGTGATTGAGATATGGGGGCAGGGACTACAGCAGGAAAGAAGAAAAATAATTCCTCTAGTATCTGACAAAGAGATGACAAAAAAAGAGAAAGAGAGAAGAGAAAGGCGGCTTAAAGAAGCTGTGTTCGTTCAAAAGAGAATATATGAGACATGAGTGCTGAGCAAGAAAGGACAGCAACAGGGAGGAGCGAACGGGCTGTCATCCCTCTGGAAGAAGAGTCACTGCATCAGGCAGCTCCCTGCAGCAGGCAGAACACAGCCTGACGGCTGGGACAGCTCGGTTGCCAGCCAGCAGGATTTCAGGTGGGTAAAAAGATAATGTGCAGCTGTTTTTAAACACCATTCATTCACAGATTGGTCTTTCTATCTCTGACAATATCTATATTTTGCTGCTTCTATGTTATAATGAAGATCACGGTTTGTCAACAAGTATTTATTGGGCACAAGTACATGCTCAGTCCCATGTTATATACTTTGGGGGACAGGATGCACTAGACATAAGTGGTCCTTGAACTCGAGAAGCTTACAGTCTCTTCTGTCCAAGTGAATCAACTTCACAGGAAGAACCACCCTACAAAGCCCACAGAAGAGGAATTCCTGCACTCTCCGAAGTGTTGAGGAGAGACTTCTGCCATTCTCTCACTTCCTCACACCCACTCATCCCCAGGGGAGAAGAAGTGTTGCTCATGTGTGGCCCAGAATCTCCTCAGCTCTCTCCTAGTTGCCACCCGAGTCCCTCTCTCTCCTCTCCCTCACTCCTCAGTGCAAGACAGCACCTCTGCCACTGTGCGGGGGAGGCCTGCTGCTGTCCTGCTACTCGACTCAGGACTAAGTGTGTGAGTTCAGGTGGGGTGGGGCAAAAGGCCCATGTAAGCTATATGCCCAGGCTCTGTTCTTCAAGCCAGTTTTACCTGTAATAAAACTGATATGATGAGCCATATCTGACTCCATTTCCCAACTGGTTCAGATCTTAAAAGAGGGGTTTGATTAACTGTCCCCCATATAATGAAACTTTCACACGCATAAGATCTTGAACATAAAGGTGTATGGTATGATGGAAAAAACACAGGACTGGGCATTATGAGACCTAAGTAGACATCCTGGCTCCTTCAATTACTAGCTGTGTGATTTCTGTTCCGTCATTTTCTCCTCTGTAAAAATGAGGGTGATACAGACATAGAGAACAGACTTGTGGTTGCCAAGGAGGAGGGGTGGGTAGGGGAGGGAAAGATTGGGAGTTTGGGATTAGTAGATGCAAACTATTATATATAAGATGGATAAACAACAAGGTCCTACTGTATATCACAGGGAACTATATTCAGTATCCTGTGATAAACCATAATGGAAAAGAAGATAAAAAACAATATATATGTATAAACTAAATCACTTTGCTGTACAGCAGAAATTAACACAACATTGTAAATCAACTATACTTCAATAAAATTAAAAAAAGAAAATGAGGGTGATAATCCCTGAGCCTCCTACCTCAGAGAGTTGTTGGAAGGTCAGACTAAGATCTTGCATATACCTGATTCATTATAAAACGCTATACAAACATAAGGCATTATTATAATACGGTACAGAAGAGCATTCGTGAACTAGGATCCTGGAGATGTTCACACACAAGAGCCTGATTGTACAAGGGCCTACCTGGTATAGTTGCCAAAGAATATTTTACAAATCCAGATCTTCTACCTAGGAGGCAGTATAACACTTTGTCTGGACACAGGTCATGCAAATACAGTTTACAACCTTCTTGTTCAAAGAATGCAAATTTAACCTGTATCTCTTTACTGTGTCAAAAATGTAAAGACGTCATCTTTGAATGAAGGCGAGGTTATAATACAGTATCTGTGGCATTCCAGAGACTATCTGAAACATTCTGGAATGGTAAAACAATTTAGTTTTACTCCTGAGTATGTGGCTTGGGATGTTCAAAGGCTTACTCACTAATCTGTGGATTACAGATTACCCTTGCTTTTCTATTTTCTCTGTCTGCATTTCTGCCATCTCATTGTTCTTTAGCAACCCAACCTACAGGAGAATGGATCAAAGGAGAAGAGGTAAATGGATCAGGGTATCCTGTGTCCCAGACAAACATCTGCACCACAAAGCCACACACTGAAAGAAACAGGCATATGTGGTCACTCAGTGTCGGCACAAACACAGCGATGGGTGGCAGAACGTCAGAAAAGCAACTCCGCTAGCATTAAACTTTGAAGCACCCTAGCTTGCTGCTGCTGGCGCTGCCTCACCATGCCTCATTTTCAGAGCTGCTTTTTTCATTCTAACTTATAGCTACAGTTGAAAGAGGCAGAGGGCTCTGTGGCAATCTGTAAAGGAGGCTCGCTCACACATTCCACACAACAAGATGGCCATGTGCGTGACCTTCGACATTGCAGCCAGCCCAGCAGAGGATACAGATCACTGCAATTCCATGTGATGAGTGCTACGACAGGGGAAGGACATGAGGTTTGGGGAGCATGGAGGAAAGTCACCTAACCCACATCTATAAGGTCAAGAAATTTTCTAGAGGAAGTGACATCTAAATCCAAGACCTGAGGAATGCAGAGGAATTAGCTAGGCCAACAGAGATCAGTCATCCAGGAAGATGGAATAGGATGTATGAAAGCCCAGAGAACACAGAGGAGTGGCCACTGGAGGAATCAGAGGTGTGCAGTACATCTAGAACTGGAGAGAGTGGCTGCAGGTGAGTCAGCTAGCAAGCACAGCACGCCAGGCCTGAGGCCATGCTAAAGAGCAACTTCAACTTCCTCAGGCTGATGGCAAGCCGTTGAAGGATTTACGTCAGGAAATGTATGATCAGGTTTGATTTTTAGAAAGATCATTCTGGCCACTGTGTGGAGACTAGGTTAGAAGGGACAGGACTAAAGGTAGAGAGAATATTTAAGAAGATGTGGCGGTAATCCTGGCCGACAGTGGCTGAACTAAGAATAGGGACAGCTGGAATAGAGAAATGAACGGATTTGGGTGACATGTAGTTAGCAGACTTCAATAGTAATTTGTAACAGATGGAGGAGAGCAGGAATCATTTCTGAAAGCCTTCTTTACTTTTACCCTATTGACATTCTGTTTCATTGCCAAAGCTTCCTTTATGCATTCCACAAAGTGGAAGGATTGAGAATAACATTCAGTTTTCTAGTTTAAAAACAGCCAAATGGAGAGATGTACCATCCACTGAAATAGAGAACAAAGGAGGTTAAAGCAAAATTGGAGGCAGAAGTGGAGGGCAGGATGGGGAGATGAGTTCTATTTTGGATACACAAGATTTAAGGTGTCTGTGGTCAACTAGACAAGAAGTGGTGTCTAGTAGGGAGCTGGATGTGAATAGTCTGATGGCCCAAGAGAGACATCTAAGTTAGAGATACAGATTTGGGATTCATTAGCCTGTGGATGGATGATGAAGATGTGGTATGGTTGAGACCAATGAGGTCAGAGTGTTGAGCGAGGAGGGAGCTGACTTTCAGGATCATGCTGAGAAGCATCAACATTTAAAGCACAGCCAGAAGACGAGGCAACAGAGGAGACTATGAAGATCAGAGGGAGGAGGGCAAGTAAAAGACAACACAGAATATCACAGAAGCCGAGAGGGTGAAGAAGGAAAGAATCAATGGTGTTTAAATCTGCTAAGCGAATAAGGTAAGATAATGACTAAGAAGCGTCCAATGGCTTCAAGCCACAAAGAGGTCATTGAGGTGCTTAGTGAGAGCAGTCCCACCGGCAGCGATCTTGCTGGGTTGGAACTGAGAATGTATGGCAGATAGGACGTGGGAAGGTAGACACAGTGAGTGTAGCCAACCTGGTATGACATCTGGCTAAAGGGTAGGAGAAAGAGAAGATGACGGTAATTGGAGGGGATACAGGGCCAGGGGAAGATTTTTCCCTTTTTTTGTGAGAGAAGTTACAAGGCTGTATTACATGCTGTTGTGCTCCAGTCAGCAGAAAGAGAAAGAATGACTGTGGAAACAAGGCGGGGAAACAAGAATGTGATTCAGCACTGGTGAAAGGACTGGCTCCATAAAGGAGAAAACCTGCATCCTTGCTTTCTACCTGGGTGCAAATGTAAGTGATTTAGTAGGTTTTAGAGGATGGAAGTTGATAGAGTTCTAACTGATGACTTTATTTTTTCTGTGCAGTGAAAATCAAGGGTACCTGCCAAGGGGCTGAGGGCAAAGCCAGTGGGGAATATCTGAAGAGAGTGTAGAGGCACAACAGAGACTAGCAGAAAGCTGACTAGAGAGAAAGGCTTGCTGGGCAGAGACGCTGCCAGGATGAGGGTACGGACATCTTCGTGGAGGTGTGATTTTCTACAGCAGTACTTAGCACCTCCTGTACAGGGTCAATGGAAGGACAATAAGGTAGCGGGATTGATGTAACTCCAAGGAACTTAGAATCTAACCTGAATAAATAAGGAAGCAAATACAGAAAACAGAGTGGAAGAGTCATGGCTTGAATATCCTGTGTTATCTGAAACTACCTGTAATCATGGATAATCAAGAACTGAAAACTGAAGGAGCTACTTTTTATACCATTAAACCTTCCATGTGCTTGTTCACACACTCTCTCTCTCTGAATACACTTCTCTACTCTTTATCTGTCCATCCTACTCATCTCACAGTTGACAGAGTAAGAAGATCTAGTTAAATGGCAAATGAACAGAAAAGAGGACTAGGTCTCCGTTTTTCCAATGATAGCGACGACACTACCTTCATACTGTGGGGGCATGCAAAAGTAGACGAAGGACTTTAAAGGAAAGGAGCCAAGCCAAACAACTAAGAAAACCAGTAAGTACACGTCTGGAAAGTATTCCAGCAACTCTACAGCTAGAACGTCTTTCCCCTTCACCTCACGTTCATGCACATGAAGACTAACCATGGGACTTCCCTGGTGGTGCAGTGGTTAAGAATCCGCCTGCCAACGCAGGGGACGCGGATTCGAGCCCTGGTCCAGGAAGATCTCACATGCCGCGGAGCAACTAACCCCGTGCGCCATAATTACTGAGCCTGCACTCTAGAGCCTGCGCGCCACAACTACTGAAGCCCGTGTGCTCTGGGGCCAGCGTGCTGCAACTACTGAAGCCCACACGACTAGAGCCCATGCTCCGCAACAAGAAAAGCCACCACAATGAGAAGCCCGCGCACCGCAAAGAAGAGTAGCCCCCGCTTGCCGCAACTAGAGAAAGCCCACGCAGCAACGTCGACCCAACACAGCCAAAAATAAATAAATTAAAAAGTAAAAAGTAAAAAATACTAACCATGGGTATACACACCCTCAAGAAAATATTTAGCTTCTGAAGGGTCTGCTGCCTCCCCCGCCTCCCCTTGCCACATTCCTTCCATAAACAAAAAGACTCAAGTGCAGATGTTTAGAACGAAGCACACAAAATTAACTAATACTTCCTGCTCTGAATCCTACAGTGAATCTGGCTGAGGGACTAAGAGGAGGGGAGGGGGCCACCTGGACAATGAGAATCCAGCCTTTGTGCACACAGGGCCAAGCCAAGGAATTCTGCTTAAGCCTCCTACGTGGTGAAGTATGTCTAATCTCTCTGAGTAGGGGAGAAACCCTTCCTGTCTTAGAATTGGATTCAAGTACTAACTGCTGGGGAACATAAATGCTTCTCTGTTATGTGCAGCTCAGAAGAATTCCATGAGGATGTTGTGAAACAGCCTCCTTTACAGTGAAGTAATGAGCGACAATGGCCATACAGAATTTCACAAAACTTCCAAATGCCCTTCCATGGCCTGAATTAGAAGAGAACTGGCTCATTCTGAAATATCAAATTAGGAGTCACTGATTCACTATTGTTCTTACGTGCTCACTCCTCGGAATCAGAAAATGACTACTCTCTTTGCAGTCAGACTTGATCTGAGGAATACGAAACTTTAATGAGGCTGCAGCACAGAAAGTCAATTAGAGATGGTAGATGTTTAGGTTACTAAATGGGAGTCTCCAAACAGCTAACACAAACAGTAGTCACAGAAAGCAACTATTGGAAAATGTTTCCAATTTTGTTAGTATAACTGCTGGCTGAAATAGGAGTTCCCAGGACGAACTGTACAGCTGCGCACCAGCTGTTATTGTTCCACCTCAGCAGACAGATTGTACAAATACGGCCTCGCCAATCAAGATGACCCAGGGCCAGCTAATGCTGAATGTGGGATCCTCAAGTGGACACAGATGGGAGATCAGAAAGCATGGAGAGGAACAGTCAAGCACAGACAGAATGTGTTGGGGTGATCTGGGTACATGGAGTTATTCCAACTGTTAGAAGACTCTTTCCTAACTGCCTGTTGAAGGGCTAGTTTTCTATGGCTCAAAACTTACCTTCAAAATAGATTGTTTTTAAAAACTTATTATCCCGCTCCTTTCCCTGAAATTTCGGTGCTCTTTTTTCAAGGCCCCTCTCTTGTCAGTCAGCTAAGTGCCAACAGTGTGAGGGGACAATCCCATAGGAACTGCATCTAAATCAGTCAGCACAACTTATGAACGAGGACAACTAACCTTTATAGCTTTCTATGAAACAGTCATTTTTTCATTGAATTTACTGAAACAAATGCAACAGCATTCACAGTTTGAGAAAGCATCCCTTTCAAATGAAGAAAGAAAATGGTTCAAATTTCCTGAGTACATGCAATAAGCACATCCCATCACACATGAACCCCTGTCATGACAGAAGGACATGCCGAGATGAGTGGTGCTAGAATATGGACAGTTTCCATTCCAAGCTGCCACTGGGAAACACAACAAAGAAGGCAGGTAAAACAGACAAAGTGAAAAAAATCATTTTTAGAATTTTTTAAAAAGCGAATAAAATTCTATACCAAAGGCTATGTATAAAAATGATGGTATGGCTGTAACAATAAAGCTAAGGGGAAAACAAAAGTTTTATAATTGACTGGTATGATTTCAGAGAAGATAAACCCATAATCTCTTAGGGAAACTAGATGTGTCCATAACGTACCAAATTTAAAGTTTAAGCCAAAGAAAACAGTTCTACCCTCTCCCTATCACCTGCCAAACCTCCACTTGGTGCGTCTGCTGAATAAGACCATGGCACTAACCTAGTGTAGCAATCTTCAAAAAATAAAATCCTTCTGCTTGTGTTGCCCAACTGTAATATCCAAAAATGCTACATACTCTTCAGCAAATGGAAGGGTCAAAACTGATTTGGCTTTATACACTAAATATCAATAAATATGAGATCATCAGACAGTTGTTATGTGAACACGGAGGATTCTTAACTGAACACTAGAACATCAAACACTTTTGGAGGGTAATTTCAAATAGGTGCAAATTACTGTTAGAGGTTACAGATGTTTTCCATTATCAAAACATAAGACATATATATTCTAATTTGTAATCTTGCCATTTTATTTGAAACTGTCACCAGGAGAGACAAGATTCCCAAGTGAAATTCCAAGACAAGAACTGGGCCTATGCCTTACTAACCCAAACCTCATGCTTGCAGACTCAATACCAGCCCTAATTCAGGCCAGTAGGTCACAAGCATGCCTGAAATCTTTGAGCCAAGCTGAAGGAATGTAGCCAGCATTTACTCCCACTCACCCAAGCTGAGGCGAAAAAATCCACTCTGCTGAGCGTCAGACTTCTAACTATGGGGGACTGACTGATGTGTAAGACTTAATGGAGTCACATAAAGAAAGCAGTCAATTATAATACTAAGGAAATAAAATAAAGAAATCAACAGGCAATGAAATGTAAGCTCCATAAGTAAAACCCACACTTGAAAAATGTCGAATTGTTAAGACGTGAAAAGGAAAAAAGACACCACAATTTTACGGGAAGCTGTTTCTTGTTCTGTGACGTCCGTACACTATTGAGATTTGACTATTTTTTGGCTGTCATCCGCAGCAGAAGAGTGAAGAATTGTGAAACAATAGAGAGAAAATCTGATTGGAAAAAAACATGAGATTCTTATAGTCATAGCAGTACAATCACAGACTAAGATCAATTCTAATAAATCCTCCCCACACACGCAAAGTCCCGAGAAGTTAACCAACAGTGCACTTTCATTCATTCAATAACTATTTGCTAAGTGGATTTAAGTGACAGTCCACCACGACAAGCTGCTTAAAATACCCAGTCCTTCATTTTGCTAGAATGCCTTTTACTCTCCAGTTTAAGTCTTAATAAGCTCAGCCCGCCAGTCCCCTAGATCATAAACTATTTGAATCTGTCCTCAACAGAAGAAACAATTACAAACACCATAAAGTATCTTCAATACTCAAATGTCTTTCTCAGTTTTCACAACTGTGTAATTTCTTACCACAGCCACCCATTAGCCCAAGGTTAATAGCCATAACTGGTGTTGATAACTGCAAGTCGAAATGCTTCCACTCGTTCATCAAATATTTACTGAGCACCTATTATGTCACTGTCCCAAGCACTATTCTAGACACTAGGGCTACAGAAGAAAAGACAGACAAGGTTCCAACTTCATGGGGCTTACAGAGTGGCAGGGAGTGGGGGGTGGGTAAGGGCAAAAATAAAAACAAAAATCTTGTGTGTCAGATGATAGATGACATGGTAAAGAACAAAGCGGGGATAGAAAGCATGGGAATGGAGTGCCACTTAATGTAATATGACAGATGGCCTCACCGATGTGGATAAGGTGACATTCGAGGAAAGCACTGAAGAAGTGAGACAGACATGGTGGGGGGAACATCTGGGGGAAGAGCATTCCAGGAAGGACACATGCAAATACCCTGAGGCAGGTATGCTGGCCAGTTCCAGGGAATGATGAAGAGGCCAGTGTGGCTGAATAAGAGTGAACGAGAAGGAAAGAACAGGGCTTCCCTGGTGGCGCAGAGGTTGAGAGTCCACCTGCCGATGCAGGGGACACGGGTTCGTGCCCCAGTCCGGGAAGATCCCACATGCCGCGGAGCGGCTGGGCCAGTGAGCCATGGCCGCTGAGCCTGCGCGTCCGGAGCCTGTGCTCCGCAACAGAAGAGGTCACAACAGTGAGAGGCCCACGTACAGGAAAAAAAAAAAAAAAAAGAAGGAAAGAACAGCAGATGAGGTCAGGGAAGCTGAGGGGAGGGAGGGACTGCGGATCATGCCGGCCTTTAGGCCATTGTAAGACTTAGGCTTCTCCTCTGAATGAGATGAAAACCCACTGGAAGATTTTGTACCAGGGAGTAACATGATCTCACTAGTATTTTAAAAGGATCACTCTGGCTGCTTTATTGACAAAAGACTATGGAGGGGAGTACAGAGAGACAAGAAGGCTAGTCAGGATTTTTTTTTTTGCAATCTCCCAGGTAGGAGACAATGGTAGCTTGGTCCATGGTTGCGGAAGTGAGCAGTGATCAGATTTTGGCCATATTTTGAGGGTAGACCAGACCAGTTTCTGATGGACTGGACATGGTATGTAAACTGTGGCAACTACAAAGCTCGAACTGTCGTTTATAATGAGATAGCGAAGTACATAGTAAGAATGAGTGTGGCGATGGAGATCAAGGAAACTGTGAGTTCAGTTCTGGATATTTTAAGTTTGAGATGCTTATGAAACATCCAAGTGGAGATTTCAAGTCAGCCATTAAGATATACAAGTCTGGATTTCAGGGAGAGGTCCAAGCAGGAGAGAGAAATCTGAAAGTCATGAGCAGACAGACAGTATTCAAAGTGATGAGATTAGATGAACATACCTAGAGAATGGACTGAGAGGTACAGAACTGCGTCTTGGGACATACCAACTTTTAGAGATGGGAGAGATAGGGAGGATCCAACAAAGGAGACTCAAGAGGGACAGTCACTGAAGCAGAAAGAGAATCAACAGGGCAGAATTCCAGAAGCCAAGTTTTTTTGTTTTTTTTGTTTATGCGGTACGCGGGCCTCTCACTGTTGTAGCCTCTCCCGTTGCGGAGCACAGGCTCCGGACGCGCAGGCTCAGCGGCCATGGCTCACGGGCCCAGCCGCTTCATGGCATGTGGGATCTTCCCGGACCAGGGCACGAACCG
This sequence comes from Leucopleurus acutus, assembly GCF_964270905.1. NCBI lineage: Eukaryota > Metazoa > Chordata > Mammalia > Artiodactyla > Delphinidae > Leucopleurus > Leucopleurus acutus. The sequence continues at coordinate 55,151,940 of NC_139143.1, forward strand.
GTGTCCCCTGCATCGGCAGGCGGACTCTCAACCACTGCACCACCAGGGAAGCCCCAGAAGCCAAGTTTTAAAAAAACACTTTTCAAGAAGAAGAGAATGATCAACTGAGTCAAATGCTCCTGAAAAGGTGAGAAAGATGAAAACTGAGTGTTGGCCACTGGATATAACTGATTACTACAACGCTGACAGCAAATGGTTTGGTAGAATGACAGGGATGAAAGCCAGAGAATATTGAGGGGGTGGGGAGGACAGAGACTGGAGACAGCTAATAAAGACATTTTTCCAAGTAACTTTGCTATAAAGAAATGAGGTGGCAGATAGAGGGGAGAAGAAGGGGTTCAAGGAGAAATTACTTTCTAAGACTGGACGACAGCACGTGTTATGTTGATGGGAATGATCCAGTGCAGCAGCTGAATTTACACTGAACAATAAGGACCATCTCTGGTGTTGCAGGTGGATTAGTGTGGGTAAAAGAGACCCACTTTGGTACACTGTAAAGTTCTTTGAGCCTTTCCAAACATTTCCCTCAAGGAAGAAGAAATAACGGAATTAACAGGATCACTGTAAGTATCTAGATTAAAGAGAGTTATCTGGTGCAAGCTATCATATATAGCATGGATAAACAACAAGGTCCTACTCTACAGCACAGGGAACTATATTCAATGTCCTCTGATAAACCATAATGGAAAAGGATATGAAAAAGAATGTGTGTGTGTGTGTATATATATATATATATATATATATATATATATAACTGACTCACTCTGCTGTACAGCAGAAATTAACACAAGATTGTAAATCAACTATACTTCAATAAATTTTAAAAAATAAAATAAAATAAAACTTAAAAAAAAGTTATCTGGTACCCAAGCAGTTTAAAACCCAAGGAGCTCTGGAAGGCCCTCCCCAGTAGAGCCAGCCCAGATCTAGGCTTTCCTGCTAGAAATAATCTGGCCCACAATAAGGTACCAGACTAGCTGTTAGAATCAACCAGAGAGCTTCTGAAAAAAAAGCAAATTGTTGAGCCTCCTCCCCAGAAGTTCCATTTTGGTGGGTTCTGGGTGAGTTCCCCAAATCTGTATTTTTAAAGGCACCCTGTATTTTTAAATTACCCTAGGTAATTTTCAGGTACAATTACATTTGAAAAATACTGTCCTACTGTAAACTCTTCCTTATTCTGGTTCTCATCCTTTAAAGATTTAGGTAGGAAAGGCTCTGCCCTTAGTGCTGCACTGCAGAATGAACTCAGGCACTCATGAGTGGGGACTTCCACTTTCACATCATGTGTTTTAAGGTGAAATTTATTGCAAGTGTTAACTGTGCAGGCATGAACAGGGAACCAGAATAACAGTGGTCTATCTTCTTTAAGACAAAGACAGATGTTAAACTACACAGGGGTTGTTCACTCCATAGGCAAGGAGGCTTGGGATGACTGGACCAGCTGAACCCAAGCTCTGCCAACATTTTTCTCCATGCCAATTTCCTCTGTCATTCAACTTGTATCCTCAAGGCCCTATTTCCCAGGCAAGTAGAAATAAACGTTTGATTTTGAGAAAACCCACCTACTGCTGGGGGTTTCACAGTGCTCTTCTTTTCATGCAGATATTGGTCAAGATTCCCTGTAATCCAAATTCCCCACCCCCTCTGGTTTCTATCCTTCCTTCCTCCTCCCAACAATTACTAATAGTTAATAAAATGACAGAACGCTACCAACAGTTCTCAATGGCAAGAACAAATCTGGAAGCAAAGAGTTAACATCTGCTTCAGTACACTCAAAAAGATAAGAAAACACTTCTTCTTCTTTGTCTAGAAGCCTAGACTTGTTTAATCCCAGTCTGTGTCGGGTAGTGTTGGCATTTTCAGGGAGAGTGTTACGTTCTGTTGGTTAAAGACCAATGTAGAAATATTTACTTTTCGGAGAAGAAATTTCAGGTATTTTTTTTTTTTTAATATATATGCTTAAGAGCAAAGTACCAGACATTCATATCGATATTAAAGAGATGTGGGGTGGGGAGTGGGGCAGGGGGAGACTGAGATTGATTGAAGAATTATAAGAACACTTCAAAAATTCAGACTCGATATTCTGGCTTTTAAATTCTCTCCCAACATTCACATCTGATCTACAGGGCGTGCTTTCTTTTCATTTTGAAAATACTTTGAGGTCACTGATCCCATCTCCGTCCAGAATCAAGCCTTAGGGCACACCTTGAGTAGTTCAGAAATCTAAGGTTGGCAAACTGTAGCCCACAAACAGAGTCTAGCCCATCACCTATTTTTTGTAAATAAAGTTTTAATGGAACAAAACCATGCCCATACATTGCACTTTGCCTATGGCTGCTTTCTGGCTACAAGGGCAGAGTCAAGCAGTTGTGAGAGAGACTGCACGCCTAAAATATTTACTGTGTGGCCCTTTATGGAAAAAATCTGCTGATCCTGATCTAAGAAATCAAAGAATATAAAAACAAAAAAATTCTACTGAGACCTTGTCTACCTCTTTTCTGCAGGGCATACTATTTTAAAATTTGGCCCAAGGACATCTGAATTTTTCCCCTATGGTCACATAAAATATGGAAAGAGGAATTCTATTCAGAAATTTTACAAGATTGATAACAATTCAAATCCATTTGATACCTAGATTTACTTATTTTATTACTTCGTAGGAAAATTATTATCTCAAATGAACAAGCAAAAAGCTTAGCAGTTGAGAGGAAATGGAGATTTAACTCATTTCAAAAATCAAATCTATAATAATAAGCTTTAGCTCTTTTACACAGCCCACAAACATGAACCAGTCAAGCAGAAAGACAAGGAAAAAAACACCACTGGAAAAAGTAGCACCATGTTTCCAGTGGTGCCCCCTCTCAGACCCACCCCAAACGGAGACTTTAATAAGCAATAGCAGTGAACGGAGGAAAACTGATGAATCAACTCCACAGCAACCGCTAGGATGGCAGGAAAAATGATGTTGAAAACTGCAGAGTGGAAAATGCAAGTAGATCCCATTTAGATCTCTGCGAGAACCTCCCTCCCTTGTCCTCTGGGTAGGAATTCAGTCCTTCACACAGGCCTCCTTGTACTTCTGCTCTTCTGAGCGGATGGACAATTTACATCACGAAAATACTCTGCCAGCTGGCACTCTCTCCACAAGCGACTGATTGTGAGCAGATGCCTTCATAAGATAAGGGTAAACGGATACACCCCCTTCTTCATCTTTCATTCATCCCCCCTCTTGGCAGAGGAATGGAAATGCATGCTCTACACACTATCTTTTAGAGACCAAAGTTTGTGCTCTTCACATCCCTTCATCTCTCATGGGCCGTGCTTGGACTTGCCATTGCGTTTCTGATTATATTGTGCCCCCCACCAAATATCTAAGATGTATGCAATCTCCCTAGATTATCTGTAAAAAACCTTGTGCTCCCAGATACAAGCACCTGCTTATTTTTTCTAATAATTTAAACACTGAATACTCTCTAGCATAGCCTCAATTTAGAACATTTGATAATCTACCACAACAAAGAATCAAAACTTCCAGCCAGAAGTCAATCAAAATTATTGGTGTATTTAGTGTTACAGATTAGTCATGCTTAAATACACTTTTTCTAGTTAAACCATCTTCCCTTTAATGTACGGTATAATTTCAGAAGCTTCTTTGTTTTAAATTTCTCTCCAATTGGAAAGTAGTAGCGAGTTTTAATGATGCCTTTCAGGGAGGAGAAACGTTTTGTGATCGCTCCCAAAATTGTTTTATATGCCACATTCAGTGAAGGTAAGAGAAGATCATCTGACAAATTATCTACATAACATGCTTCAGGTAGGCCAGTCAGATTCCCTGTACTTCAAAAACATAAGCCTTCCTTATCTGCTTTTCCTTCTACGTTGAGAGCAAATATTTAGCAGTGATATCAGAAGAAATGTTCTTCTAACCCATCCTTCACCATATTTCAAACAGACAGTGCTGAGTTCTCATCCATGGGAGTATTTCACATGCACCACAATGGGACTTGTTCTACCTTTCTATTTACATTCTGGAGAACAGCCAAAGTCCTTTCTAGCTCTCTTTGATCTGGTGCCAGAGACTTGGTATCTAACACCCACCAGAAGAAATTCCCTCAGGAGCTCCATGACTAAAGAAGAGTCAGGAAGGAGCTGGAAAATATTCTATAAATCCACCCTACATCATATCGCTACCCATTTTATGAATCTGTGCAAGTTATCTAATCCAGTGCAAACTCTTTAGGCATGCTATTGAAAGGCATTCATAAATCTGAACAATTGTGCTTCACTGTATACCTCCAAACTATATCCTAAAACTCTGCAATGTAAGACTCCAGTCTTGCCATCTCTTTTATATATATACCATTTCTTACTTCTAAGTCATTCTCTAGCCTTCACTCCTTCCAAACCCTACCTATCTTCCTAGGTTTAGTTCACGTGCCACTGTCTCGACACTTCCAACCTGTGTTATCTTACTTATTGGAACACACAGCTCTTAGTATCCAAACCACATAATTCAGAACTTGAGTATTCACTCCTTTTATAAGTTTCTTTCCCCTAAAAGAGTTTAACTTTTTTTTAAAATTATAGTTGATTTCCAAAAATATATTAGTTTCAAAGTATAACTTATTCAAAAGCAAGTAATCTACCTATACTTTTTGGATATCCTCTACAATTGTATTTTTCAAGTTTTTCTGACCATGATGGACAGTAAAAAAGGCACTTTTTACATTGCAACTCTCAACACACACACACACACACACACACACACACACACACACAAACTGAAAATCAAGTTTGATAAAATAATGAAATACCATCTATGCAATCTGATATTCTATTCCATTCTCTATTTCATTTGTTAGAAAAACGCTAGTCACAGCTCACAAAATTCATTTTATGACATTAGGAAGTTGTAACCTAATTTGGAAAACACTATTCTGTAATCCCTTGGGCACTGTCCTTGGCACAAAACAGGTGCTCAATAAATATTTGTTCACTATGGGTTGACTCATCTACTACACACAACAGGTCAGAACTCCACAATAAAATGACATTTTCTAGTTATTGACATAAAATTTAAGAAGACCTTCCAATTACTTAAAACACTGAACGATATTTTTAAAAGCCTTTGTATGTGGCAGCCTTTAACAAGATCAAAACAAAACAAAACGAAACAAAAACCTTTTCCTAAAGCTAAAAGGCAAAATCCCATTCATCAACATGGCATCCCTAACAGGACCAGAAGCCACCAGCCCCGCCTGAACTAATCCTTCCAAAGAAGTTCTTTTTAGCAGCTCTGGTTCCAGAAGTCCTTCAACCATGAGCCTTCAGGGTAGCAGCAAGGATGTCCTCTCTGTGGGGTAGATGGAGTGATGCCCAGCGCTGGGCGTTAGACTCTACTAAAGAGAAGACATTTTGATATCTATTGGGAAACTCAGTTCTCCATGTCTCATGTTCATGGCACTTTTCTCATTGGGTTATCAGTACTTGGAATTATCTCTTTTATTTTTTGCGTGTCTGGTTTATATGTCACCACCCCCCACCCCCATACACACACATGAGAGTAAGCTTTTGAGGACAGGACTTTTGTCTTGTCCCCTGCTATCCCTTTACTTTGAGATATGTTTTTGTTCTTGCCTTTTAAAGAGAGAGAAATATCTGACTTATAAAATAAGCAGCAAGCTAATAGGAGAAAGTCAGTGACCTAGGTAAGTCTGGTTTGTTGTTTGGTTCATTCGTTCACTGATTCATTCATTTTGCAAAGATATGCTAAAACTTAACTGTGTACCAGGCAGTTGGTTAGGCACTGAAGACACAAGGAGGAAAAAAGACTCAGTCCTTTCCCTAAAGGACTTCCATATGATACACAAGGGAAGAGAGAAATAATTAAAATGCAACGTGAGAGAAGTATTATACTAGGGAGTAAGGAGCAACCACATATGTTCTCATCCATAAAATAAAGAGCTTTGACAAGATGAATTTAACATTCAGATCCCAAAAGCTTGATTTTATAATCTATATGTCAGCAACATTTCTAAGGATCCTTCCCTCACCAGATCAATGCTTTCTTTTCTTATAGTAACATTCTAGAGAAATGTTAAAATGCCACAGGAACTGATTTTGCAAAGACAAATGACAAAAGCAGCTGGTTTCCAATTAACCTCAGTTCTTTAAAGACTTAAATAATTTTCTGAACCTATACAATGCTTTTGCCAATACTGTATCTGTCAAGTCCTATAATCCCAGGTGAGCTTATATTGAATAATCTGCAAAGGATAACAGAAATTCAGGTTCTACTTTTAAGGTTAAAACTTTTCTCATGACTGAACAAAGGGCTCTCAAATAGTTGCTTCCATCTTTGGATGAGAAAAAAATAACTCTTGGTTTCTAGGTCCATAAAATATGAAGCAGTTCAATCTCCAGGCTATAAGCAAATAATTAAACATCTGCTGTCCACATCTAGTCATGAGGGACAAATGACACAATGTTTTAGAAAAATTTCTTCAGTACCAAGAAAGAATGGATTTTCTGCTCTCACTTGAAAAAGTAAATGTCTGCATCCCTTTGAAAATTAGCCCAATCTGCAAAACAGTGGAACTAAACTGAACTCCCACCAAGACTTGGCTCATGCATTCTTCCACAAGTTTGGAACAAAGACCCCATTGACTTACGCATGTAGGCGGATTAGAATTGCAATGCAGCCATGTAGCACATTACTGCTCAGTGATTCAACTGTGATAAGTCAAGGGAGCCTTCTCTAGATATTTCTCCCTGTTTTCCTTCTTTCCACAGCAATATAATTTCAAGTCTACCCTGTAACACAGATGTGCGATTTAGCATAAACCAGGCCTGTCTGCACATTTTAAAATAGAAAACAGGCATTACATTTTTTAATTTGCCTGCTCATATTCAGTACTATTTCCAACCCTTTTAAAAGCGCTCCTTCTTAAAAGGCCAGATAAGTGGACACATGCTAAGGGTCAAACACTCCAAGTTCTTAAATATCCAGTGAGAACCTAAAAAGAAAAATATTATTATGAAAAATGAAAGGAATATGAGAATGGGAAACGGGCTACTGGTAGAAAACAAGAGCAAAAGGATAGCATGAGCAGAAACCAATTTTCACCAGTTTGCTATATCTTTAGAATTGATAAAGCAAGTTTATAAACTTCTTTTAGTGGTCCCCACTTTCTAATTTAATTTCCAAGCACATACTGACTGCCTAAAGTAACAGATTATATAAGGATGGATATGCTCTCTGCCCTCAAAGAGTTTACGACCTAATAGAACCACAAATCCAAGTGCAAGCCAGAGAAGAATGTGCTAAGTTTTAGCAAAAGCATAAACAGGGCAGAGTGATTCCAAATGGATGATTTCATAAACTTTTATAAAGCAGGTATGGACAAATTTAGATTTCTTCTTCTGAATAACCGATAAAATACAAGTGGGTGGTTTTGACACAACAGACCAACATAATATATACTCTCAACAGCCTTTTCTTTCAGCGCTTCTCCTGATGTTTTAGTATATGAGTTTTAAGAATACTCACTTGAATAGAATGCCTGGCATTGCCACCCTTACTGTCAGAATAAAAAAGGAAGCATTGTAAGGAACTCACAGAGAATTTATATGAATACATGTACAGATAAGGACAGAGACTGATTTTAAATACCACATTTGCCTGAATATAGTAAAAGAATTTCCCCCTAAATTATCCTTTCAGAAAAGGGAGAACTGCTCTGTATTTCAGTTCTTACAATCCCTCCCAATTATTTCATTTTAGACCACAAATTACTGTGAGGAAATCAAATTAGCTTGAAATGGCCTCCTATAATACAAGTTTTGGACACTTACATAAGACACATAATAGAAGGGTTTTTAGTTTTGTTTTGTTTTACAAGAGGCAAGAAATTAACTCAGATTTATGTAATTTCCCCTGAGAGGTATGGCTTTCAAAATTAAAAGTGCTGAATATTGTAAGTAATAAAACTTTTAAAGAATACTTTATTAGGCAGGAGGGTAAATGGTTATACTATGAGGACTGCAAATACAAACCTAAATAAGTGGAAAAATACATATGCTAGTATTATATTAATATAATCAGTAATGTATGGCTTAAGATAAAATTCCCAATGATAATCTTATACAAGTGTAAAGGCACTGTATCATAAACAATCTATTCATGGAAATGAATAGAATATGATCTGTAAAAATCTGTGCTGATGGCTAAAAAGTGACTTTAACAATCACTGATGTCAAAGATGTATGTAAAGAACTGGAATAAAACGGTTCCATAAGATGTGAAAATGGGGAAAACAACGCTAATTTATAAATATATTATTTAAAATGTGTAAATTAATAAACATTTTAAATAGACAGCTGATTATTTCACCTATATCCTTTAAATTTTTAATATATTCACATTGGCAAATCCCTGTTTTTAAAATCTTCTAAAAGGGAAAATGAGAAACAGCTTAATATTTGAGGTTGTCTTTTATACATATCCATACGGTAAATTTCGTGTTGTGACTCAAAAGGGACAAGACAGTAGCTCAAAGGGGACTCTGTATGAGAACTGTCCAATATTTAACAGAGCAGTACCCATACCAAAGCTTCGGTCCCAGAAGAAACCAGCACAAGTCAGGAAGTGTGTGGGTTGGCAGGCACATTACCCATCATCCTGGTATGATTCTTACTGTTTCCATATAACGGATACAAGTTATCCAGGTGGATGCCCTGCTGGAGACTCTTCCATCCCTTCCCATTTTATTCTTACTTTAAAAAGGAAAATCAACTTTAAGGGCAGATCAATCACCATCAACACTAATACATGAAAGAGCATAAGTATAGGTATGATATATCCTTGATGGTAACAGAATAGCATGAGGAAAAAAAAAATCTTTTTTTCTCTTATTTGCCTTCCACTAATTCAAAAAATTATCACCTTTCTTTCCTTCCTCCGAAGTCCTCCCACCTGCACAAGTCACTGTGAAGGGAAAAAATGTTAGAAGAGTCAGTAGCACAGACAGCAGGAAAGTGAGCCCTCAACTAACTGCATGAGCTGTGCTAAGGCCAGTGCCCTTGCTCCACTGTATCACTAACAGGCCAAATGATGATATTGTCCACATCAAGGCTCAAGCTGGGGGAACCTCACCAGGAAACCACCCTGACTCTAAAGAACACTGTCCAAAGTCACAGTTCTCACTTCAATTCCCAGCACTAGGATATGGCTGGCACTGATCCTAATAAAACCCCACTTAAAAACCATCTCTAAAGATCCAGGCACATGCCTAAAATGCCACAGACATTTTCAGCATCAATACTAATGCCTTGTTTTATTGTGCTTCACTTCATCACTCTTTGCAAATGTTGCCTTTCTTACAAGTTGAAGGTTTGTGGCGACCCTGCATCGAGCAAGTGTATTGGCGCCACTTTTCCAACAGCATTTGCTCACTTTGTGCCTCTGTGTCACATTTTGGTAATTCTAGCAATATTTCAAATATTTTATTTATTATTATATTTGTTATGGTGATCTGAGATCTTTGATATGACTGCTTGCCGAAGACTCAGATGACAGATTTTTTAGCAATAAAGTATTTTTAAACTAAGGTACGTACATTTTTTTAGACAGATTACTGCACACTTAACAGGCTACAATACAGTGTAAACATAACTTTTATATGCACTGGGCAAACAAAGAATTTGTGTGACTTGCTTTAATGTGACATTCACTTTATTGCAGTGGTCTGAAACCGAACACACAGTATCTCCGAGGTATGCCTGTGTAATGAAAGAGCATCAGTGCTATAATCACATTAACAACATGGCTCGGGCTTCCCTGGCGGCGCAGTGGTTGAGAGTCCGCCTGCCAATGCAGGGGACACGGGTTCGTGCCCCGGTCCAGGAAGATGCCGCGGAGCGGCTGGGCCCGTGAGCCATGGCCACTGAGCCTGCGCGTCCGGAGCCTGTGCTCCTCAACAGGAGAGGCCACAACAGTGAGGGGCCCGCGTACCGCCAAAAAAAAAAAAGAAACATGGCTCTATTTCCAACAATGATTCCTAAAAGTAAGACACAGTTTCTGGATGAGCTGTGGTAATTTGGAAAAGGGAATATGATGGGAAGTCCTTGCCCTTCAACTCCCTTTGCTTAGGCACATGCACATACATTCACACACGTGTCAACCTGCCAACGCTTCAAACTCCACAGCCCTTCTTCACCAAAATGATATCCTCACAAGGAAGCCATCAGAAATATTTAGCATACCAATCTCTTTAGAATTAACAGCACCAGTACTCTCGTTCACTGCTGGTGGGAATGCAACATGGTACAGTCACTTTGGAACACAGTTTGGCAGTTCCTTACAAAACTAAACATACTCTTACCATACGATCCAGCAGTTGTGCTCCTTGATATTGAATCAAATGAGATGAAAACTTACACACACACAAACACCTACACATGGATATTTATAGCAGCTTTATTCATAATTGCCAAAACTTGAAGCAACGAAGATGTCCTTCAACTGGTAAATTAACTGTGGTACATCCAGACAATGGAATATCACTCAGCAATAAAATGAAGAGAGCTCTCAAACCACAAAAAGATATGGAGCAAACTTAAAGGCATATTACTAAGTTAAATAAGCCAATCTGAAAAGGCTAATTCCAACTACATGATACTCTGGAAAAGAAAAACTATGGTGACAGTAAAAAGATCAGTGGTTGCCAGGAATTTGAGAGGAGAGAGGGATGAATAGGTGGAACACAAAGGATTTTTAGGCCAATGAAACTATTCTCTTTGATACTGCAATGGTGGTCATAATGTCATTTAACACTGTCCAAACCCACAGAACGTACACCACCAAGAGTGAACCCTAGTGTAAACTACGGACTTTGGGGGATATTGATCACTGTTGTCTCATCAATTGTAACAAATGTACACTCTGGTTTAGGATGTTGACAGTGGGAGAGGCTGTGTGTATGAATGAGGCGAGGAAGTTTGCCACCGGACGTCTCTGTACTCTACTTTCAACTCAATTTTGCTGTTTAAACTACTCAAAAAATAAAGTCTATTAACTTTAAAAAGAACGTTACTAAATTTCATTTAAAAGGCTTGTTTTAGAAGCCAAATGAACTTTGTTATAGGCTTTCAAGGCAGTTTTCATTCAAAAATATTAAAAACTTAGAACATTAGTACTGCCAAAAAGGTGTCTAATGGCCAGTTTTTTAAGGCCAAAAAAGGACTGTGCTGGGAAAAAACAACTAAAAAATAAAATCTTACCAATCTAACAACATCTATAAAATAACACAGTCTAACAATATGCATTTTTCTATTTAACGTAATATTTTAAAAAAACTAGCATCAAATTACAATGGTTAAGATTTAACATACTGGCTACTGAGTCTGGAAAGAAAAACAGGAAGAAACAAAATCTCTGATCCCCAAAAGGTCTGACTCAATCCACTGACCACTAAGTGTAGTTGGGGGTACTCTCAACGGTCCTAAGTCCCAAGGCTGAAGTCTGAGAAGATAAGGGAGGGAACGGGGAAGGCTTAGGTTCCATAAGTAGGACCAGGGCAAAATACCAAGGATGGAGGAAGGTGGGGCTAATCCCCTGAGAACTCCAAGCTTACTCTCCAACCTATCTGGCCCCCTCAGCTAAAACAATTGTCCACACTCTGACTTGTGCCCATGTATATTTCATCACTGTTCAGTGTAATGCTCTCTGGAAATGGATAACCAAAGATAAAGGATACTACCTAGAAACTGTAGAAACTATCTTGGTATCTTAAATATCATCTGTGGGGAAAAAACAGCCAATATAATATAACTTTCTATTTTTTTACATTTTCATAGCACTGTCATTACTCAATAAGACATCCCTTCATTATGCCTAGAGTAATGAAAAACATTTATGTTTCTATTCAACAGAATTCTATGGACTCTCTTATACAGACTGGTAATACTGGTTACCAGTCTGGTTAGTTATTTTATGCAAAATCATATGATCTTTAGCTGTTCAAATTCAGAAATTTAATTTTTATCAGTCCATTAAATGCTGATTAGGCTCTTGGAACTGACTTGTGCTAACCAAACTCAACCAAACTGATTTATCCATAAACAACCACAGGTTCATTTTGGATAAAAGCTATTTTTGTCAAAACAACAGGAGCAGATAGCTGCACAGGGCAAGTACTCACAGACCAAATTAGAGATCATAAAGTTGCTTGGTAAGCAGAGAACTAGAGCAAATGGGAGTTGAACATTCTTGGGCAAGAGTTCTATCAAATTATGGCAAACTGCCCTTCCCTATTCTAGAGATAGTTCTTTCTAAAAATAATCAGACTAGTTGTCTAAAGTTAGAGCACTCTCTCCCACAGAGAATGGGACAGAGATTAATATTTTTACTCTTTATTTCCCCCTTTTCAATATTCCTTATATGTCACTAAAACTTCTGTTATTATAGTTTTTTACATTAATTATACATCATGATACCCTTAATCTCACAATGTTGCCTTTAACTACAACATAAAAATGAGTTAAAATTATTCCATCTATTAGGTTTCATTTTCTCACCTTGACTCCAGATTTGGGGATTTGAGGATCTTATCATTACTTGAGCTTTTAGATTTAAGTGCATTTAAAAAAGCAATTAACATTCCAATGTGATACCTATCTTTCCAGTTAGCACCTTATCTCCAGATGCAGAAATTCATAGGACCCATAACTAGTCAAAAATAAACAACCAATACGATAAATTCCTGTTAAGAATCATCTTTCTGAACTAGCATCTTTCATCATTTTAATCCAACAAAGTAAACACTAAAATACACACAAGCAAACCAACAAAAAGCAAAGCACAACTTTTAAAAGTTAAGGAAAAAAACCCACCAGAGTTGAATAAATTTTAAGAGCGAACTTTATTGCCCCAAACAAGGAAACTCCAAAGAGATGAGAGAGAAAGCTGGTAAGAACCAGTCAGCACAAACAACAGTACTGAGAAAAGACTTGACAGAACAGGAAAGAGGGAAAGGAAAAGGAATTCTTGCAAATAGTCAGTACTGTCCATACCATGAGTCTCCCCTCATGGAGTAATTTGTTTCTAAAGGACTCAACAGGATTATCTCTGGGATCACAGTGTAAAAAGAAAATGCTATAGAATTATTCGGCAAGGTACCTTCAAAGGAATCCCCACTTCCCCACACACTTTCAGCAAGCGTACCTGCTTTTCAAAAAAAAGGAGAAATGAGGGGTAATTTAGGTTTGAGACTGTTTGCATTTTTAGTTCCTTTGTTCTGTTCTCTTTAAATTAGAAAGAAGCAACCCAAACTGTCCTCCAGAGAACCTCTTAATTACACCAACTACCAAAAGGAACTCGTGAAGCACAACCTTGGCCTTTCAGGTTACTTCACAAAACTGCAGTGAAAAGGGCAGTCACTAGGTAACAAAATCAAAAGGCCCTTTTTTTTTTTTTTTTTTTTTTTTTTTGCGGTACGTGGGCCTCTCACTGTTGTGGGCTCTCTCGTTGCGGAGCACAGGCTCCGGACACGCAGGCTCAGCGGCCATGGCTCATGGGCCCAGCCGCTCCGCGGCATATGGGATCATCCCGGACCGGGGCACAAACCCGTGTCCCCTGCATCTGCAGACGGACTCTCAACCACTGCGCCACCAGGGAAGCCCCAAAAGGCCCTTCTTTAACTAGTTGGGCATGAAGTTAAAATATTTTTGTGCTTAAATATTTATGACAAGGCATTAGATGGTTGGTGGGGCCTGGGGTAGGGGGGACAAACTGGGTTATCTTGGAGAAATAATTTATTTTTTGTTTGTGCAGAAATGTTTTGAATGCCAAGTGATTTTGCCAAAATTTATATCCAGCCTTCAATAACCAGTGATCAAACCTATAACATGAATTAGAGAGTACGTTCACAGGATGAGACGACAACTGAGATAGAGAAAAGCAAGGAAAACAAGTGGAGACTGACTTTGCTCTGACCTAGTATTAGAGGCAGTATTGTATGGTCCAAGTACTGTCTCAACCTAAGGGTCTCCAATGGTCCTGAGGTAGGGTTTGCTGATGCACGAAGGCTGGTTCTCAGCCATCGCAGAACAAGGGAAGAGAGAAAAGAGGTTAACCCCTTCTGCCTTACCACTCCAACCCCTAGCTTGGTTCCACTGTTCCTCCCAGGCTGTTGGACAAAGACGGCAAAGGATGATGAACAAATGAAGAGAGTCACTGGACATGTTAATGGAATAAAATATAACTGCTGAGGCGTTTCTCATTTGACATCAAAAATCCCATGACAGCATTCTTTTGGTCCTTAATGCTAAAAAATAAAAATGATAAAGCTCAGTTAGACAAAATGTCCTTCTCTACTCAGGGATAAAGGCAAATGAAAGGGAGCTGAAAGCATTAACATGGAGCATGCCTAGCAATCACAAAAAAGTCTGGTAAGCACAGAGCCTTTCAAAGGATGAACACAATAGATTCTTCATTTCCATCCTTCTCTACTACTGTGGAGGCATACTTATAGATTCACTGTTGGAAACAACTCGCCAAGGAAAGTTAGTTCTCTCTTTATAATAGCTATAAGATCTGGTAAAATGACAGAACGAGGTTTTGTGATACATTGCTTACGACAGCTGCAGAAGCATTTATAGAAATTGGCCAGACAACACAATGTTGAATCCACTGATTTCATGTGTCCCAGTGTGCCAAGAGATTAGTAAACTATTACTGTACTACCTCTGGCCCTTCCTCTCCACACAGGAGACAGCTGAGAGTCATAAGCCAAAACATTTTCAAGCACCCAGAATTTGAGGATTTGTTTGAAAGGAAATGAAAATTTTTAAAACTCTCCAAGGACATAAGAGCAATCTCTACCAAATGCTTGTAGCTATTCACTCAGATGTACTACACAAATTAACACCATACCTGAAATTGCTAACTCTAAAAGTTGTAAATTCCCTATCTCTGGGGAAAGACAGGGGAGGCCAGATCATCGCTATCCAAAATGAGCAAACAAAACAAGATGGTCCATTAGGATGTGTGGGAAGAAAATATCAGAAACTCTATTTGCATTTAGTTTTGTCTTACCCTTCTAAACTTACCATTTACTGTATTTGTAATGTACATAATATAGTACTACAGCCTACATGTATATTATTTATAAATAAATCAATATACATATATTATGGGTGTGTGCCAAGAAATACTTTACTACTAGTGTGCTTGATCCATAACGTTTAGAGACCATAGGTCCAGATAGCCACTTAGAACCCATGCCTGTCAAGGGACTCAAACACTGGGTAAAACTTTGAGATAACCTGAGAATTTACTTCCTAACTTACGTAACATCCTTTCATTCTTGCTTAAATATATCTATAATCTTAATAACCTGTTTTGGAAAATATTTTCCATTAGACAAGAAAATTATAAGCACTGGACAAACTTTTATTTCAGGACAATTCTTTTAGACTTAAGTGGGATTGAGGCTGTGTTTGAATTTGGGAGGAAATAAGTGTTCTTTATAAAACTAAATGAGATAAAGGCCAATCTGTATATCCAAAGGCAGATAAATGAAAGAGATTTCAATTACTGCTATTCAGTTACCTCATATTTAGGTAAAGTTTCATCTTTCATTCTCGCAGCACTGAATGGAGAATTTCCAGGATTTGTTCCTTATAGACTCCACTAAGATTATTGATTAAAACTATAAAACAACAGGCCAGAATGAAAAACATAATTTTTTCTAACTCATAAAGTGTCAAAAACCCTCTGCAATGAAGTAGATGGGAACACTGTTCTACGTCCGGCTCTTTCTTAGGTAAGTACTCAGCCTCCTCTTCATTAATGAAACATGTGACTCAAGTTCAATATTATAAAATCATATCCATACAGAAAATACCGTATATTGTCAAGATCCCTATGGACTGGAGTCTTTTGCAACCTAACAGTTCCAGCTTTAAACCAGGACCCTGTGAAGACTGGGGCAATCCTTAATAAACCATGCTTTATATCTTTTTGCTTCCTATGCATGATCAAAGAGTGAACCACACACTATATGGTAAACTTGTATGGATGTACTTTTTAGACAACAGCACTTGTTTTCCACATGCATATCATTCTTAGACTCTGAACACTCAGCCTTTTCTAAGTTATAGGTTCATAGAGCTTAACAGGTAAGAGCAAAAGAACAATTAAATTCATCACTTTATAAAAATACGATATGTATGAGGGAAATTTATGCATATCCAATAACACTAACTTATAAGTCTATAAAAAAGACACATATGACTGATGTTACCATGTATCTGATTTGAATAATTTCATAATTAATCTCAATTAAATTTCTCTACAGAAATTAAATTTATCTTATTGTCTCTAATAATTTCAATATCTGAAATTTGTGTGTCTGCTTCTCTTGTCTATTATTTTGCTGGTTTTCTTTCTTTATATCTTGTTTTCTTATATGTCTTGTTATCTTTTACTGTGTGCTGGACACTGTATTTAAAAAATACACATAGGTATAGGTAAGGTACATTCCTTAGGTAAGTACTTAGCCTCCTCTTCACTAATAAAACATGTAACTCATACATATATTATACACACAAACAAACACACACATGAAAAAACTCAGAGCTAGTATCGTCCTACAAAAGAATGTTCAATTACTTATGCCAAGCACTTGGGAGTGACACCAAACTGGCTCAACCTTAATCTAGGTTCAAGGCTTGAGTGTCTGAATTACCCAGGTGATGCAAAGCTGGCTCAAGTCTATCTGTGGAATGGTATATTTCTATTCTCCCCTTACTCAGAAGATGAAAGCCTTTTAGGGACCCAGATAAGTCCTAGACTTTGACTCTATTTCCCTTGCCCTGTGGGGCTGCCAAAACCTTTATTTTATAGCTATTTCTTTGATTAGAAAACACACTCAAGGCTCACCTCTGTGATTCCTGCCTTTTTCTAGGTTTATACTCAGGAATTCCTACCTATTTTGTTAGCACTTTGAGGTGTTTTTTGCCCCTCACAAAGACTAGGCTGAAAATCCTAGCTGAATGTTACCAGAGGCAGAAGTAAGTCCTCTAGTAACATATAAAAAAAGATACTGCATTACGTTCAAGTTGGGCTAATTTCAGGAGTGTAAGGTTGGTTAAAAACTTTTTAAAACATGTTAATGTAATCTATCATCTTGAGAAATTAAAATAATCTAATCATTTCAACAGGCAAAGAAAGCACATTTGATTAAATTCAATATTCTTTCATGATTAAAAAAAATCAGCCAACTATAAATAAAAGAGAATTTCCTTAACCTGATAAAGGGCATTAACCAAGAAAATACCCACCAAAAAACCTTTAGCAAAATCATACTCAATGGCAAAGTGAGTTCCGCAAACACAAAGATTCCTAACTCTTTGACATCATACTAGAAACCTAGTCACCACAAAAGAAAAAGAAGGTAAAAGGATAAGAATTAGAGGAAGCACTTACAGCCAAAAAATAAATTAAAAGGTGCTCAAGCTTTTTAATCAGGGACATAAAAAATAAAACCACAAGATACCATTTACACCCATTAGATTGATAGAAATGAAAAGATCTGTCAATATAAAGTGTTATAAAATACATGAGCTAGTAGTGAGCTTTCTCCACTATGTTAGACATAAATGTAGTGTCCCCTTTCCAGCCAACTGGGTGCACTGCAATACAGCTCTGACATCAACCACCTACAGTTAGCATTAGACTCCACAGGTTAAGGCTTGGTGCTCCACAGCACTTCTCTTACTTCATATGCCAGCTGCACTTTGGGAGTCACTAGGTCACCCACACTTCTGAACAACTGGCTATAAATTCAGGGGTTCTCACAACCCCCTCAGGTTTGATAATCTGCTAGAATGACTCACATAACTCAGGAAAGTGCTACAGTTTCAATTACAGACTAGAAACAGCCAAATGGAGAGACGCATAGACACATAGGGTGAGATGCGGGCAGAGGGGAATGCAGAGCTTCTGTGCACTCTCCTCAAGCAATCCAAGAATGTCATCCTTTTTGCACATCAATGTGTTTACCAACCAGGAAGCTCCACTGAGCCTCAGTGTCCAGAGTCTTATTGGGAGTCTCATTACATAAGCATGACTAATTAGATCATTGGCCACCTGACTGAGCTCAATCCCCAGTCCCCATGCCCTCCCTGGAGGTCAGGCTGGCCCAAAGTCCCAACCCTCTAACCACATGGTTGGGCTCTCTGGTGACCAGCCCCCTACCTGAAGCTATCTAGGGACCCACCATGAGTCACCTCAACAGCATAACAAACACTCCTGACACTCAGGAAATTCAAAGAGTGTTTGAGGCTCTGTACCAAGGCCCAAGATAAGATGTACCCTTTATTACAGCACATGCCTGTCTTAAGCTCAGGCTGCTAAAACGCCATAGACAGCACAACTTAAACAACAGCCATATTTCTTTCTTAAATTTCTGGAGGCTGGGAAGTAGAAGATCAAGGTGCTGGCAGATTTAGTTCCTGGTGGGAACCCTCTTCCTGACTTACAGAGGGATGGCTTCCCACCATTTCCTCACATGGCACAGAGAGGAAGAAAGAGCTTGTCTCTCTTCCCCTTTGTATGATGGCACCAATCCCACCATGAGGACCCCATCCTCATCACCTCATCAAAACCTAATTACCTCCCAGAGGCCCCACTTCCAAATACCATGATATTGAGGGTTAGGGCTTCAACATATGAAATGGGGGAGAGGGGGCACAAACATTCAGCCCATAACAAGTATCATTTCAAACAGATTTTGGAAGCTGACTTACATTAAACAATTTTTATGGAAAAAAAGTTTTACAAAGCAAATCATGGTTGAACATTTGGCATATATCCAGCTCATGCAAAAGTCTGACTCCTAAATACTTGATTCATATAAAAAAAGGGTGTGTCTCCTTTAGGTTCCCATTGTCATATGGTAAAAGAACATCTTCTAGATTAAACTATACAAATAGTATTTTTAGTTTGGCACTGCCTACCTAGTACTTTCTTCTTCTTTTAACTTCTCATATATATTTGATGTAAAGACTGGTTTAAGGAAGTCCTCTTCAGACAAGAGTAAATGAGGTCAAATAAAGAGGAAGGACACTAAATGTCATAGGTGAATTTAAAAAGCAAAACTTTAGTTTTAATGCTATTAAAAGAAAACACCAGGTAATGATGCTGCAATGATGTCCAGCTGACTCTGTCCTCTAACCTGCTGTACCCAAGAGTCATCCATTCACCACATCCAAGTACGTTCCTGTAACAGTAATGTGGGGAAATTCTCCCCCACCATTTCCTAGATTCAAGTCAGGCATTTACTCTGGAAGGTCCATACCCATAAAGAATGGTCTCTGTAAAAGGAATACAGTGTTTGAAAACCAGTGGAATGAGGGGCTCCCTGACGGTCAACTCAGGACCTCTAATGAAGTAGAAATGTACACACAATCAGCCAGGACTTTTGGAGTCCAAGATATTGAAAGAGCTGTCTGCAGACTTTGCAGGGACCACTTGAATTAAATGTTCCCAAGCCTCAGTCTTTGGAATGTGTTGTAGCAAGATTTTATCTACACCCAGAAGTTTACCACAGTCACATTATCACAGATGGTGTCCCCCAAGTAACAGACTGTAGAAAGTCAAACTTTACCTATATGCTATTATTTGTTCTTAGCTCCAAATTAAACAGTTCCTTTAATTCTCAGGAGATTTTTAAAATCTTTTAAAAAGCATAAAAATTCCCCATGTTCAAACCCTCTTACACTGTTGGTAGGAATGTAATTGGTGTAGCCACTATGGAGAACAGTATGGAGGTCCCTTAAAAAACTAAAAATGGAGCTACCATACGATCCAGTAATCCACTCCTGGGCATATACCCAGAAAAGAAAACTAATTCAAAAAGATACATGCAAACAAAACAAAACAAAACAAAACAACAACAACAAACAAGATACATGCACCCCATTGTTCAGAGCAGCACTATTTACACTAACCAAGACACAGAAGCAACCTAAATTAAATGTCCATCGACAAATAAATGGATAAAGAAGATGTGGTGTACACACACACACACACACACACACACACAGTGGAATATTACTCAGCCAAAAAAAGAATGAAATAATGCCATTTGCAGCAACATGGATGGACCTAGAGATTATCATACTAAGTGAAGTAAGTAAGACAGAGAAAGACTAATATCATGTGATACCCCTTATATGTGGAATCTAAAAAAGTGATACAAATGAACTTATTTACAAAACAGAAATAGACTCACAGACATAGATAACAAACTACTGTTACCAAGGGGAAAGGGGAGAGGGATAAATTAGGAGCTTGGAATTAGCAGATACAAACTACTATATATAAAATAGATAAAACAACAAAGACTACTATATAGCACAGGAAACTATATTCAATATCTTGTAATAAACCATAATGGAAAAGAATCTGAAAAGGATACATACACACATATATACATATATATGTATATATGTATACATCACTTTGCTGTATACCTGAAACTGACACAACACTGTAAATCAATAATACTTTAATTAAAAAAAAAATATTTCCCATGTTCATCCAGAGATCTGAACCATGAGAAGGGCCAATAAGCTTACATTAAATTCAGTCAATTCTCATTATTCTGGTAGTTATGTTCTATAAGGTTGCTGTGAACACTAAATTAGCAAATACAGCAGCATTGCTCCCAGGGGAAATACAGGATTAGATTCTTGAAAACCTCTGGTCACAACATTTTGTCAACAGATCAATACATAACCTTGTTTCGTGTATATTTCTGTTTTAGGACACCTTATTTAACATATATTTTTGATTCATTAACATTGAACTCAGGCCAACAGCACTATAACTCACACCTGAACAAAGTTTATCTAACACATGTATTTTCTCCCTAAAGCACATAAAAGCCTTCTTGTACCAAGAAACACTAGACACTTGAGGGCCATTTCAGATAGCAAAATCACCAAGAAAAAAGCACGAAAGTGTGAAAAATGTGGCACTAAATGTTCACAGTATGAGAGCTGAAACAACAGGGCAGCGCATCACCTTCTCAAACGTCAGCCGAGAACACACGTCAGATGACATTTTTCACCACTCTGAGCACGTTCCCAAATAACTGCAAAAGTACCATGAGTACTGTTTTTGCGTTACAAATGAAGTTTAGTAAGGAGGTGAATTTGCAAATACCAAATCTGTGAATAATGATTATGGACTTACAGGGTCTACATATATACCTCAAACAGCAACACAATTTTAGTCTGTCTTCCTGGTGTCCAAAAAAAGAAAAATAACAGACTTACTCTTTATTATTTATTTATTTATTTTTGGCTGCATTGGGTCTTCGTTGCTGCTTGAGGGCTTTTCTCTAGTTGCAGCGAGCGGGGGCTACTCTTTGTTGCAGTGTGTGAGCTTCTCATTGCGGTGGCTTCACTTGTTGCGGAGCAAGGGGTCTAGGCTCACGGGCTCTAGAGCGCTGGCTCAGTAATTGTGGCATGCAGGCTCAGTAGTTGTGGCGCACGGGCTTAGTTGCTCGGCGGCATGTGGGATCTTCCCGGACCAGGGCTCAAACCCATGTCCCCTGCATTGGCAGGCGGATTCTTAACCACTGCGCCACCAGGGAATTCTTTTACCATTATTTTAAATTACAGCTGTAACTGGATACAGTCTCAATTTTCAAGTGAGAAACCCCACAGGGTAACAGCTACAGAACACAGTATAAAGTATTTTCCTCTACCCAAGTATAGACAAAACATCTATACACACACAATTCCAAGTTACTCATTATGTCTCTTCCTGCATCGATCACCAATTCCCTAACTTGACAACACACACACACACACACACACACACACACACACACACACACACACAGCAGCTTTCAAATTTAGACCCTTGAAAGACGTTTCCTGGATCAGCTTTTTGTGGAACAACAACAACAAAACCAGCTTCCTGACATATAAAACATGATTTCCTAAACAGCAATCTTGAAAAGCACTGTTACTTTGTATAGCGACACAGCAGGTGGCAGGGTGTGATGAAACAGGAAATGAGAACAAATGTCTCCCACACACAGACTTGCAGACCACCACAGGGAATACATCAGCACACAATTCCACATCTTTATCATCCAACCAGCCAACGTCTGTACAATTTCTCATCCTTTAACTCACCCTCACCCACTGTTCAGCTACCCTTTGCACCTATCTGACAATTCTTTAGATATTAACATAAGAAATTTGCCAAGGGGGGCATTACTGTGATAATTACACTGAATTCAAGTAGAAAAAAGATTTCCTAATTCCTAAAAAAATAACAATTCCTAATTCTCTAAACTAATAGCAGATCTCCTTAAGCCACAGATTTTAAAATATAACATTGATATCTCAAGAAATTATTAAGCCCTTTACACCTGACCACCTCCAAAGACTAAGGTTTCCCTAATTACCAACGAGATATAACAGTTATAAAAACCTAATAGGAGCTTTTCCTTCACTACTCCAGAGATCAGAGTAGCCATATAGATACAAATGGCAGTATACTAGTGAGATCATGACCCAGACAACAGAGGAAGAACACACAGATGTTACCATCACCCACAAAACTGGAAGTATCCCAGGAACATCTGAGCACCCACAAAGCATCTCAGTCATCCAAACTGTATGACAGACCAGAGCGATGCTTAGAGAGCCAGGACATAGAACCCAACAGAAGGGACTCAGCTCTGAAGCCCCAACAAAAGCACTAGTCCCTGTACCTTTACTTAAAATCATAGATGTTCTAAGGTGGAAGGAATAGAAGAGTTCTCAAGTCTAACTGCCTCATTAATAGGTGAGAAAATAAGCCCAAAGATTAAATGATTTGCTAACAGAACTACTGAATCACAGACTGAACTGTGTAACTATGTATCTGCCTCATAAAAGGGCTATGATGATTCATTAGGCAATGATTCATTGATTCATTAGGCAATAATGATTCATTAGGCAATAAAAATACCCAAATTTTAGAAGATATAATCCAGTCATTTCATTCCCTTGTACAGATCTTTCAATAATTTCTCAAAGCATTCTGGACTTTACATATGGTATGAAAGGTTTTTATGGCTAAGTCTACGTAACTCTTACCTAATTCTACATACACTCTGCAATCCAGCACATTCATTCATCTGTCCATTCACTCCATCATTCTTTGAGTAATTATTCATGAACAGTCTACTGTGTGCCATGTACTGTGCCATCCCAAACTACTTAAAATTACTCAAGTAGTCCTTTCTCTTTTTGGACTCAGTGCCTTTGCCCATGATATTCTGTCTTCACCTGGAATGCCCTCTCTATCTTCTACTTCTACTTCTAAGTATACAAACACAGTAAGACATTAAACTGCATTTTTTAATGATTGGGTTTTCTATATTTTGGTGGATAGCTCCCATCTGTCTTATGTTGAACAAGCATTAGCACAACAGGGATAATGAAACTCCGTATTTATTGTTCCCAGATGCATACAAGGCTGTTTTGAAAATCTGGCAAGAAAAGCAAGCTAAAATGCCTATTTGCCAGTGGATAAAATGAACTAAAGCACTCTCTGACAACGAGCCTAAAGCTACTCCCTGGGTTCTTCTGAAGCTGCTGTAATAAGTAGTATAGTAGGTACAGTACAGTTTATACTGTGAGGGTACATATTAAATTTTAAGATATACAAATCAGGCAGAGTTCAACCATGATTTTTAAAACTTTAAAAACAAGTAACAATACAAAAAAACTTACCATCAGGCCATTCCCTATTAAATCCCTCTAAAACAGGAATATTACTAAGATTTCCACTATTACTTCAGGGTAAAATTATTTTTCCTAAAGCTCAATCAATAAGTGATATGGTTTCCAGTAATCTGATTTATCACAATTTATAGGTACGGCCCACCACCTGGAAATCATTTCAAATACCCCAGGACCATAAGGTTAACTAATTACCAGATTCATGAAAGGTTACTTCTGGAAAGAACCTTGTTTGCGGGTTTAAAGAAACGAATTCAAAAATGTTAAGAGCTCAAAATCGAAGTCATACCATCCTTAAGTGACACAGGAAAGATCTGAGTCCTTGCCAAACACCCCAGAGAGTACTCTTTTCACTCTAAATGGGCCCAAACTGAAGCCTACTCGCTTCAGTTTTGGCCTATTACCAAAACCCGCGTTTAGAGTTTATGCTATAAATTCTGACAAACTCTCGAAATATAATTTCAAAAACCTCTATACTTCAAACAGGCATCATCAAAGTAGGAAAAACATAATATTGATATCATTATTTCGCTCAAACATTTTTAGTCACCAAAATGGCTTTGAGACAGTATTTTCCAATTTCTGCCTTTAAGTGTATCTCTCACTTTAGGTAGGCTACGTTCCTAAAGCACCAGGTTGGCAAAACAGACAAAAAAGTAACAAATATCTGATAAGCACACTTCTTCTCCAGGGCCGACAGCACCTCAAAGTGGGAAGAGAAGATAACTTCTTTAACCTAATAGGGCATCTACAAAAAGCCTTCAGCCAGCATCATGATCACCTGTAAAACATTAAATCATTCTCATATTTAAAATTAAGAACAAGACAAAAAATGCCCACTTTACCACCTCCATTCAAGACTTCATTCATAACTCACCGCCTTTGCATCCAGGCCTCAGAAATCCTCTGGCAGAGCCTCCCTCATGGCTCATAACCACCTTCTTTCTCGTAGGTGGTCAAGGGAGGAAAAATGGAACGATCCCAGCATACTTAGGCTCTACCCCACAGCTGTGCTCCTACCCAGCGTGGGAACTCCAGCGTGTGCCCTCAACCTTCAGAGTCTTGATCTCCTCAACTAGAAAATGGGGATTCGTGATTCTAGTAGCAAAGCATTAACTGAGTTTCTACTAGCTGACAGACAAGATAAATAAGGCTTTACGAAGAACATGTAAACAGATATACAGGTGGTATCATAGTAAAAGGTATGAAAAGGCTTTGGAAAACACAGATAAGAAACAAATTAATTCTGTCCTACTTAAATCACAAGACTGCAGTAAAAGATCAAAAGAGATAAGATATGTGAAAATAGTTTTATAAATGACAAATCCTTCCACAAATATGGGTTACGTTATGACTAGAATACATAAGATGGCATCTGTGTTTTCATGTGTCTCTTTATGCCCTAGAGCAGGGGTTCCCAACCCCTGGCTATGGGTCCGTGGCCTGTTAGGAACCCGGCCACACAGCAGGAGGCGAGCAGCAGGCGAGCGGGTGAAGCTTCACCTGTGGCTCCCCATCGCCCGCATTACCGCCCGCACCATCCCCCCTTCCCCCCACCACCCAGTGGAAAAACTGTCTTCCACGAAACCGGTCCCTGGTGCCAAAAAGGTTGGGGACCACGGCCCTAGAGTACCTAGGAAACGGCAACTGAATTAATTCAATATTTATTATATAAATTTAAAAATGTGCAAAGCCCAAGAGATTTGGATTAAGATGCCAAGTACAATATATTGAATGAAAGCTCTCTGAGAACACTACTTTTTTAATTGAGACATAATTCACATACTGTAAAATTCACCTATTTAGCATTTGTAGCAAAATCTGACCTGAAATGACACGGGCTATATATTATATATAGTCATTATTCCACATACGCATGAATTTTTATTTCACTGCATTTGATTATAGGGTACTTGTCCAAAAAACTGCTGAGAGGAGGAGTACGTAATATAAAGCGTACACATTGTGTTACATTTCTAAAAATCATGAATTCTGAAACACCTTTTGCCCCGAGGGTGTTGGAGTTGGGACTCCAGACCTGCATAATCTAGTACCTACCTCACAGAGTGGTTGTGAGGATGATGAACGTCAAATGCTAGCCCAGTGCCTGCACACAGCAGGTCTTCTTTAGGAGTCAGTGGCTACTGCTAGCCTTCTGGGACTACTTGGTGAGCACCAATACCCCTAAAACCTTTCTAATTTTGACCTCTCCATTCCCACCCCAATGGATGTACTTGCCCTTCCTTGTTTATGTACTGTATATATATGAGTTCTGGCTTACAATTTCTTACTTTGTACTGTAACATCCCAGATGTTACTTCAATTTACACAAAAATAATTACCTTACACTTCAAGTTCACTTAAGCATCTGAGTTTGGGACAACTGTACCCACTATCATTCTCCACAAAAAAAACCAACCACAAAACAAAATGGATAACCCACTAAAATGTAATATCACAATAAATAAATAGGCAATAAATAACAAACGTGGCTTTTTTTAAAAGTCCACTTTCAAGTAAGAAACTTAAGTATTACGAGGCACTTTCAGTATAGCCTTTAGCCTCTCAGTAGGTTACTAGGAAACAGACCCTAAGTGCACCTTCCATATGCTATAGGAAACTCAGGTTAATGGACTCCAATCTACTCATTTTCCAGGAGATTGACCAGAAGCAACAGGTAGAAACAGTTAATCTTTTTTTGCCATTCATTTTAGTACAGAAGCACCCATGTGAGGCCCCCCAATAACAGATCTTTCCGGAGTTGCTTCTGCTATCATGATACTCCCAAGACTATTAATATCAAGGTCAATACTGACAAGCTACAGAACACTCAGCACAGAACTACAGCAACAAAGAAATGCACAAAACACATTTTGCAGTTGTGTGGTCGACTTTAAGAGGAGGCACCCTAATTTTTTCTTTTTTTTCTTAAAATAAGAGTGCTTTCATAACTTTAAAAATACACTTACAAAAAAGAGAATTCCAAACAAAATTGAAAAACCTTATAATCAAAGATTACTTTTTATTTCTGAGCAAAATCCTAGAGCTGATCAGTAAATCATCATCAGTAGTTAAACAAGGTCCTAGGTATGAAATCTATAAGAATATGATCTGCTTTAAAGATTTTATAGAAAATATAGTTCCACTTCAATGAACACTAGTATCAAAACAAGAAATTAAGTTTCAACTGCCGTTGTATGCCACACTCGAATTCCAGGGAAAGCCTAAACAAACCTGCACCCTGGTGCCTGCACCTGCCACAGTGTAAGAGTCAATTCTCAATAATAAAGATGTTACCCACTTTGCTTCATAATATCTTAATACATAAAGTGTCAGGTCTTACTGTCTTTTATACTTATAACCTGACAATAAAAATGGAAGTACTTTGTCATTCAAAAATAAATTACCATATCACAGAATGAACTGTGAGGGAGGCAAACATTATCCAGAAAAAGAAAGGTAAAAAAAACAGTATCAAGTTTGATGTATGAAGCAGTTATGGAAATAAATTTAATATCATTATCTCATAACCACCCAGGGAAGATTCCAAGCAAGAGCATCCTTTGTATATGATGAATTCATTCAATGTCTGAAATTGGCTCACCTCATGCTAACAATTCAGTTTGATGAGACAGATATGCCTCTGTCTTCTTTATTAACATGTTGCTGCAGAAAAAAAATATGAAGATTTACAAGACATTATGCTGCACTGTTTAAAGCAATGATAGAAAAGACCTCAGGAATAGCATGGCCCCTACAAAAGCAACTCTATAATGTGTTCAATAATAAGCATCAGATGTCAGCATCTTCCAAACAGTACTGGACAATGACATAAAAGCTGCCAATTTCACTAAGCCATCTTTGAAATGCTCGTTTTCCAGGGTATCAATACCCGTATACAGCAATTTCAACTTTTTTTTTATACCTAAGTTTGCTATTTGCTCTGGATCAGTGTGCTGATTTAAATCTTTCTAATGAGATTTTTAAACTCACTTTTTGGTTGATAAATTCCATCAATTAACTATCTCTAAATAAAACATTTAATATATATTAATTTGCCTGTATTCCAGAACAAGCTCCAATCTTACTATACGTACTTAAGGCCTACAGACAAGTGTTGGTTCGGACTCAACATGTAAAACAAAATAAATTTGACTATCCTGAAACTTTGAGTGAAAAGCTGACAGTCTTTTGATTTTTTTAAGTAACCATGAACATCTTAAAATGTTACAGTGTACATTCAAAACCCATTTTCTGCCAAATAATGAATAATGAAACTGGATGTAGAGGTATTCACTAATTCCCTGTCTGTGCCCCAAAATGAGTTTAACTGATATGGAATGTAGAAACCACTAGTAATTCAACTTTTTTTTTTTTTAACATCTTTACTGGAGTATAATTGCTTTACAATGGTGTGTCAGTTTCTGCTTTACAACAAAGTATATCAGTTATACATATACATATGTCCCCATATCTCTTCCCTCTTGCATCTCCCTCCCTCCCACCCTCCCTATCCCACCCCTCTAGGTGGTCACAAAGCACCGAGTTGATCTCCCTGTGCTATGCAGCTGCTTCCCAACAGCTATCTATTTTACATTTGGTAGTGTATACATGTCCATGCCACTCTCACTTTGTCCCAGCTTACCCTTCCCCCTCCCCGGGTCCTCAAGTCCATTCTCTAGTAGGTCTGCGTCTTTATTCCCGTCTTGCCCCTAGGTTCTTCATGACCTTTCTTTTTAGATTCCATATATATGTGTTAGCATACGATATTTGTTTTTCTCTTTCTGACTTACTTCACTCTGTATAACAAGCTCTAGGTCCATCCACCTCACTAAGAATAACTCAATTTAATTTCTTTTTATGGCTGAGTAATATTCCATTGTATATATGTGCCACATCTTCTTTATCCATTCATCTGTCGATGGACACTTAGGCTGCTTCCATGTCCTGGCTATTGTAAACAGAGCTGCAATGAACATTGCGGTACATGACTCTTTTTGAATTATGGTTTTCTCAGTGTGTATGCCCAGTAGTGGGATTGCTGGGTCGTATGGTAGTTCTATTTTTAGTTTTTTAAGGAACCGCCATACTGTTCTCCATAGTGGCTGTATCAATTTACATTCCCACCAACAGTGCAAGAGGGTTCCCTTTTCTCCACACCCTCTCCAGCATCTATTCTTTGTAGATTTTTTGATGATGGCCATTCTGACCGGTGTGAGATGATATCTCATTGTAGTTTTGATTTGCATTTCTCTAATGATTAATGATGTTGAGCATTCTTTCACGTGTCTGTTGGCAATCTGTCTATCTCCTTTGGAGAAATGTCTATTCAGGTCTTCTGCCCATTTTTGGATTGGGTTGTTTGTTTTTTTGATATTGAGCTGCATGAGCTGCTTGTAAATTCTGGAGATTAATCCTTTGTCAGTTGCTTCATTTGCAAATATTTTCTCCGATTCTGAGGGTTGTCTTTTCGTCTTGTTTGTGGTTTCCTTTGCTGTGCAAAAGCTTTGAAGTTTCATTAGGTGCCATTTGTTTATTTTTGTTTTTATTTCCATTTCTCTAGGAGGTGGGTCAAAAAGGATCTTGCTGGGATTTATGTCATAGAGTGTTCTGCCTATGTTTTCCTCTAGGAGTTTGATAGTGTCTGGCCTTACATTTAGGTCTTTAATCCATTTTGAGTTTATTTTTGTGTATGGTGTTAGGGAGTGCTCTAATTTCATTCTTTTACATGTAGCTGTCCAGTTTTCCCAGCACCACTTACTGGCCTCTTCTCCATTGTATATTCTTGCCTCCTTTACCAAAGATAAGGTGACCATATGTGTGTGGGTTTATTACTGGGCTTTCTATCCTGTTCCATTGATCTGTATTTCTGTTTTTGTGCCAGTACCACACTGTCTTGATTACTGTAGCTTTGTAGTAGAAGTAATTCAACTTTAAAACAAAATTTCCTATTTCTCCTTCAAGTTTTCTGGATCAGTGTAATCAGACACTACCCTGAAATTGCACGACAAGCTATTTCAAAAGCTATTAAAGGTTCACATTGTAATTTTTAGCACTTTCTGACAAGAAAAATAATATTAAATAATATTAATCCAGCCCAAAAGGAGCTACTAGAATTATCTTATCCACATGACTTTGAACTCTTATTTTACAAACAAAATGTAGAATTAAGTTGTAAGATAAAACTGGACTCAGGAGAACGGAGCCCGCGTTTCTGCAGAGCTGGAACTCCCAGCTCGGGGTCTCTTCCCTCCGCCGTCACGGAACTGCCCCGGAGCCCGAGGGGAGGGCGGCCTCACTGAGGCTGCCGGCTCTGGAGGGGCCCCGGCGGCCGAAGCCGCGACAATCCTGGGGACCGCGGGCAGGAATCATCATACCTAGGATTCTGGAGAAGATGGCGGAAGAGTAAGACGCGGAGATCACCTTCCTCCCCACTGATACCTCAGAAATACATCTACACGTGGAACTGTTCCTATAGAACACCCACTGATCGCTGGCAGAAGACCTCAGACCTCCCAAAAGGCAAGAAACTCCCCACGTACCTGGCCGTGTGGATGACAGGCTGTTGGTGCTCCAGCCAGGCGTCAGGGCTGTGCCATTGAGGTGGGAGAGCCAACTTCAGGACACTGGTCCACCAGAGACCTCCCAGCTCCACGTGATATCTAATGGCGAAAATCTCCCAGAGATCTCCATCTCAACACCAAGACCCAGCTCCACTCAACGACCAGCAAGCTACAGTGCTGGACACCCTATGCCAAACAACTAGCAAGACAGGAACACAGCCCCATCCATTAGCAGAGAGGCTGCCTAAAATCATAATAAGGCTACAGACACGCCAAAACACACCACCAGACGTGGACATGCCCACCAGAAAGACAGGATCCAGCCTCATCCACCAGGATGAGGCACTAGTCCCCTCCACCAGGAAACCTACACAGCCCACTGAACCAACCTTAGCCACTGGGGACAGACACCAAAAACAACAGGAACTACGAACCTGCAGCCTGTGAAAAGGAGACCCCAAACACAGTAAGATAAGCAAAATGAAAAGACAGAAAAACACACAGCAGATGAAGGAGCAAGGTAAAAACCCACCAGACCTAACAAATGAAGAGGAAATAGGCAGTGTACCTGAAAAACAAGTTATAAGATAAAACTGATTGAAGGTTGAAACCTAACTCTCAACCTGAAATTTAGTGTACCAAAGAAATTAAATGTATATAACTCAGCACTATTCTTATCCATTTTATGTATTGGGAGTTTGATTTCATTGGATAAAAGGTCCTGTTACTAAGAAAGTTTGAGAACTGCTATATGTAAATGTTCAGGGCCAACTGGGCATATTAAAAAAAATGCAGGCTTCCTTTTTCACGACTTCCCAATTATGCACAGATACAATTTAATTGCGCAAAGCTTTAGTTTCCTTAATAAAGTAAATTATTAATATTTACTTTATCAGATGTTGTGAGCATTCAATAAAATGTCTGTGAAGCAACTAGCTCCAAGAGTGGGGAAGAGTTGGCACTCAGTTTTCCTGACCTTCTTATAAGGTCTGTGTGCATTCACCTCAATAGCAAACGAAAATGAGAGATAGTAGTTTATCAATTAGATCATGTATTTTTAAAATACATGTTCAGAAAGCAAAATTGACTTCTGATTAGAATTCTTTTTTATAATTTTTCATAATCCATAAAAAAGACCTTATAGGAATATCTTATAAAGACCATATAGGAATATCTCAAAGAAACATAAAACTTAAAAGGTATAGGAACCTTAAAAAAAGAAAAAGGATATAGGTGCTGTATCCCAAGAAGTACTTATCAACAGCAACCCTAACGAAATGTCAGGAAGCGATACTACAGTAAGGAAGCCATAGGAACATCTTGTAAATGCCAAAAAGAACTGACAAATTATTTCCCAAGCTTCTTTCTAGGCCCACAGCCCAGGAGAGATGAGCCAAGAACAAACAGAAAACAAAAAAACAAAAACCAACAATTACAGAAAGAACTTCTGCTCCTCTTCAAAAAATCAGAGTAGAGAGTTTCAGATTTAGGTTGAGCTTTTAGACACTGATACCAAAAGACTGGAATGGAAAGGACTTTACTTTTGAAGGGAGGGAAAGGGGAGGAAAAAAAACCACCTTGGCAAACCAAAATGTGAGAAATCTAAAAGGGAACTAGGTCTGCCAGAGTTTTGCGGTTTGTTGTTTTAAATGTCTCTCCTCTGGCCTTTCTGATTGGCACATCACCCTAGACTCAGTCATCATTAGCTCACATCTGGATTGCTACGATAATTTAAACTAGTATCCCAGGATCCAAACTTTTCCTCATTCCAAACCATGCAGCCACTAGACTAATTTTCCAGTAACTCTGCTACGTAACCATGTCACTCCTCTGACAAAAACCTTAAAATGACCGCCTTCCATAACGCACCTCAATTCTGCTTCATGTTCAAAACCTTCCAGATGAAGTGATCACATCTTCCTCTTTTACAGAAGCCTAATTCTCAACACAAATCCTTCTTTCCAATTAAACGGTTTCATTCTTCCCATCAAAATAATGCTAATTTTGCATCCTTTGCTTATGCTGTTATATCATCTCAGCATAACCTCTAATCAGGATTTCTGTTTTCATTCATTTATTCATACATACAACCATCTAATGAGCATCTACTATGTGTTTGGCAGTAGGGGTAGTGCTAGGGATACAAAGATAACTAAGGCCTGATCCTTGTCCTCAGGGGATGTAATGATTATTTAGTGAGTCAGACATGTAAACAAGTCATTAGGACACAGTTTAATAACTGTTGTAATATTGTGTACGAGGTACTATGGAAACACAACAGAAGTAGTGATTCACCACAGAAGAAGGTAAGAGATGGAGAAACCATGGTCCGAGAGACTGCACAGAAGAAGTGGAATTCGAATTAAGTCATGAAGGATGACTAATGGGGAGTGGTGAGACAGGATAAAGGGGCAACTGCCATTTAAGAAAAAAATGAAAATACGTATCATGTTTCAGGCACTGCAAAAGATTCAGCATTAAAAATACAAGAGGTTAAGCTGGAAAGTACATCTGCGTAGGCTTAACTTCTTGATACATGGTGAGGAACCTAGGATGATTTTTAAGCAGTGACATGGTCAGGTTTTTAAAGCTTGCTCTGAAGAAACTCTCCTTTCAGGATCGACAGTCTTCTTGTTACGGTTAATTTTAGGCCAACCTGACTTGGCCAAGGGGTGCTCAGACTAAACATTATTTCTAGGTGTGTCTGTGAGGGTATTTCTGGATGAGATTAGCATTTGAACCAGTGGTCTCAGTAAAGTATTCTGCCCTCCCCAATGTGAGTGGGCATCATACAATGCCTTGAAAGCCTGAATAGAAAAATGGGAAAGGGAAAAATTCACCCCTTTTTGCTTCCTGTCTGTCTGAGCTGAGACATCTGTCTTTTCCTGCCCTTGGACTGGGATTTACACCACTGACTCCCCTGGTTCTCAGGCCTCCGGATTCAGACTGGAATTACATCACTAGCTTTACTTGGTCTCCAGCCTGCAGGTAGCAGATAGTGGGACTTCTCAGCCTCCAAAACTGCATGAGCCAATTCCATCTAATAAATGTCTTTATATAATAAGATATCTCTCCTATTGGTTCTGTTTCTCTGGAGAGCTCTGACTAATACATCTCCCTACTATGACAATGTTCACATTTCTCTCCTTGTTCCCCTCTCCCCTTGAAACAGAACAACAATAACTGTCATTATGGAACACTAGCTATGTCCCATGCACTATGCCAGACATTTAAAACCATCATTATATTTAATCCTTACAACACTTCTAAGATAAAGGAACGTAGAGTCAGAAAAATTAAGTTTCTTGTCCAAATGTCACATAGCTTGTAAGTGGTAGATGCCATTCAAACCTCACTCCAGATTCTGTGGTCTCCATCCATTACGCTGCACATAATCCTACACTGAACTGCACTCTCCTTGGCCTCTCCCTGTTCCATATCTATGTGTCGTCTCTTTTACCTATCTTGTAAATTGCTGTAGGACCTGGGTTCCATACCCAGGGCTGCCACAAATTACTTGTTGACTTGGGCAAGTCACTTACCTTAACTAGTTTCCTTGGCTGAAATGGAGAATTAGACCAGGTGGTCTCTCAGGTCACTTCCATTTTCTCCTGCCACACACTTGGGGTTAATACAAACTACAAGTGCTGATATATAACAGGGCAAATGGACTGTTAAAACCTGGGATGCCGTGGTCCACCATGATATAACTTACTAATAGTCCATCCACCAACATTTATGCAGAACACCTCTCAAATCAGGAAGCCAAACCTGAGTTAACAAAATCATCAACAATGAAGCCTCCCCTCTTACACCTGAGCAGCTTTCTTATTCTGCTAACTCTGCCTCCACTAAGCATGGATGCTTTGCTTATGAAGGCTTGAATTAGAGACCACTTCACTACCAGGGGATTCTAAGTAAATCACAAGACAGGCAATAGCTACACATGGAACACGATGGAAGGAATTACCTACATTCAACTTCCAGTAAACTGAGACACATAGCAAAAACAGATGCTGCCACAGTACAGCTACCTTTCAAGAGAAATCTTTCGAGACTTTATTCCAGGAGAAGAAAAATTTACATGTTATAAAACAGAACAAAATATAGATTAATACCTTACCTGAAGAACCCTTGGCTATTGAGATTGCTGTTGATGGATTTTACCTTTAATAAACATGTAGGGAGCTTTTTGTTGGTGGCTTTTTGTGAGTTTTTCTCCTCCATTAATCATCTTTCACCCTCCAGGGAAACCAAGTAGGTGGGCAAAAATTCCTGGAGGTTTTCTGGGAGATACTGAGAACACCCACACCCAGAGACATAAAAACTACTTCAAGTCTAGATAAACAGTCTTAGGAGATAATTTGGTTAGCAAGAAACATTAGTATGAGTAAAGATAAAATATTTACATGTTGAGACATAAGAAAATATTATAGGAAAATGGGAAAGATGTGTAAGAACAAAACTTAAATCTTTAAGATGTGTTTTCTAATGATTCATTCACACACAAAACTCCCAAATCACCAAATTCATCATTCTTCACTTCAATCAATGTCTTCTGGGGACAAAAAAACAATATGCATCTGTATTATCAAATAACTACAGAGATGAAACAGGACCAGACTTAAATTTATACCTACCAAGCAAATTAAAATAACCACAGAGGAATCTTCTCCACAAAAAGCAGTATATTCATTTCAAGAAGCAGAAAAACATAACGATGTATAAAATGGCAATGCACTGTAAAATTCCATCACCCCCAATATCCCTACGCTGTCAACATGAAATACAGCAGTTGACCAAAACTCACGTCCACTAAACCACACAATCAGCAAGCTTGAGATAAAATCCTTAAATTGACCCTTTAAGTATACTTCCAAGAATTTACTAGACTTAGAACAGAAATGGAGCAGTCAATAGCAATGAACTTTTGGAAAACTACATCACAGGCAAAAAAAATAAACGTCCTCCCACGTTAGGGAGAATGAGAGAGAGCCTCTTTTCAGAAGCGTCAAATATACTCAGTGACATAAAGTGACAGTTTATTTTTAGGAAGAGATGAGGTCTGTTATTGTTTGCTAAACAAAAGCAAATCCTAAAGATGACT
The DNA here is from genome assembly GCF_964270905.1 of Leucopleurus acutus. Classification (NCBI taxonomy): domain Eukaryota; kingdom Metazoa; phylum Chordata; class Mammalia; order Artiodactyla; family Delphinidae; genus Leucopleurus; species Leucopleurus acutus. The sequence goes on from NC_139143.1 coordinate 55,187,424, forward strand.
TTTGATTATGACTTAGTTACTTCTTAGGTGTTAAGCATAATAAAATATCTGATATGTTTATAGTTAGGGCACATAATATTTATGTAAGGAAAGAAAAACTTCAATAGAGACTAAATGAGGGTGATCTATATTTATATTTTCAACTTCCCAACCCTACCAGCTTAGGCTATAGTTGACAGCTATTCGAAGTTTTAAATAAATTTCTACATGGTTTGGGATGGTCTAGGAAGTTTCCAGAAAGACAGGCAATCCAGTCTCTCTGGAGATTGGCCTGTATCATGAAATCTGTTTACGCATCAAAGATGGCTAAGGGAGTGGCTGACCAAAGAAAGTCCCTGGCAGCATTCAGAAGTCTATGAGGTGGGTACAACTATGGCTTTGAAACAGAAACAAATGCACCTGTCACTACTAAATACCTTCTCTCTTGGAGAAGCTGAGGGCAGAGACCAGGTAAGTACCAATCTGTGTTTCTCTGAATCTGTATTGTGGGGAAACACTTTAGCAAACCTAAGAATACTTAGTCCTGCTCCAGAGTCTTCCTAATCCGCCTGTTTTTTAACAGCCCAGTAACCTGTGAGCCCTTCAAAGACACAGACTTTCTTATAAAGCTCACAGTCCTCAAAGCTTAGCACAAAATGCTTAGTAAATTTAGGATTATTGATGCTTGTGTTGTGATTTTTAAATGAGAGGATTACTCAACTATTATGGCTGCCATGTAAATAAAGTGGGTATATAGACTGTGAGCAGGACGCACACTTGGAAGAGGCTCTCTCTCCCGTGAGGCGCAGTCTGCATACATAACCTATTTCCGCCTTTTTTTTTTTTTTTTTTAATAAGCTCACAAACTGGGGTGGTGCATGGAATCGTGCAGAGAGAGCACTATTCTCGAAGCAGGAAACCTGATCGCTATCTTCCCTGGACTTCAGTTTCTTCATCTGTAAAAACGCGTGCGGTCAGTGAAATGACTTCTGAGGTCTCCGAGGTGCCTTCATGCTGCCTCACAAGGCTGGTTAAGTGCCAACCAATGGTACCCGAGAATTCAGGAGGGAGGGCAAAGCCATGGGGAGGGGAACGGGGAAATGTGAAGAAGCCCTCAAGGAGGAAGAGGCTCAAGTCAGGCTTCAAAGACAGCGGTCCTTGTCCCGTGGACAACAAATACACCAGATTTGGCAAAGTCAAGTGTTCATACAAGGAGGAAATAGAGAGGAGCCAGAATACGAGGAGCCTTAAGTGTCACATAATTCTCTCAGGGAAGCTGACTAGTCTCAGAACCAGACCCTTACCATTCAAGCTTATTATTGAACTCAGTAGTTTTCAAACCATACATTGGTTTGAAATGAAAAAAACGCTGGTAGGTCAAGGTAAGCATTAAAAAATAATAATAATCAGAACAGAATGGAAATATCAGGGTAAGCCTTGTTTTAAGACGCCTGTCTCAGTTGTATGTACTAACTAGGTGGCTATGTAAAATATATTTCTTAAAATGGGCTACAGTCAAAAATATCTGGGAAAAACTCGTCTATTAAAAATTGACAAGGAAACTAAGTTTTTCGAGTCTTTAAGCACGTTTTTCAAGTTTTTACATTTAATGCACTGTAAAACCCTAACAAGAGATTTGATTTACAGCATAACATAAATTCAAACAAATAAATTCAGAAAGGACTGCTCTTTACCCTCCCTGGACAGGAAGCAGAAGTACAGAGAACTCCAGCCAACACTAGGAAAAACAGAGAAATCATTGTGTAAGTCTCTTGCCTCATTTACCTGCGTTTGCATAAGGAAACCCACATGCTCTCAAGACAATAATTCCTTAAGTTCCCAGTCACTAAAACCCTCAAGAACTTTTATGTAGCTTCTTTGAGTATGAAAGAAAATGCAAATGTAGAAAAGGTTTCTAGTTAATCCAAATAATTTAATGAACACTATTATGTATCATGAACGAATAAGAACTTCTCTGTCCTCAAACTGCTTATAATCTATTATATGAAGGGATATAAGACAAACACCCAAAAAGCCAAGCTGACTGTGCTCAAGGTGAGGGAGGGGGAGGGACATGAGTAGGAGAAATGAAATGAAAGATGGGAATAAAAAGGAGGCAACTGAAATTGGCCTTTTAGTATGAATAGAATATCAACCTGCAAAGTCTGGGAGAGACAGGATGAGGAGTGGAAACTAGGGTGCCTTTGAAGGAGGCGGGAACAGCAAAGAAAAGGATAGGTAGCTAGTTGGACACCTGTAAGGAAACAGTGATAGTTAAGGCTATGGTTAATGGCACCAGGAGATGTACATTTTCTTTGCCCGGAAATGAAAGGGAAGCTTTTTGGTCATGGGGAATGGCAGGAACCTATGGATACCAAGAATCTGAACACAGCTTGTCTTCTTAGTGTTGGCCACATTTATGGCTCTCCTTGAGACCATCTTAAAGATGGGTTCTTGCACCTGCCTCTCATTCAGCAGCCACAAAAGGATACTGACCATAAAAGAGTCTGCTCTCTCAGACACAAGATTCCCGTGATAGGAACTTGGTTTGAAACTTCTGCCAAGCTTCAGTTCTCACACAAAAATGCACAGCCTCGGGATACTTCTGGCTCCCCTCCCACTGCTCTCTAGTTGAAGCCAAGCAGAAGTGCAATTTCTGCTGAGAGTCCACAGGTTTTTTTTTTTTAATGCAACAATTCCAAGAAAGAATGAAGGCTGACTCCCCTTGGGGGAAAAACAGCTTAGGCTTTCCAAGTCAATACCCCAGAGACTCAATAACCGGCCCAATTATCTATTGCTGACAGCAGGCTACTCCAATGCACAGTGCTTTACAGCAACCACCATCTTTATATCTCATGATTTTGAGAGTCAAGAATTTGGGAAGGGCTCAGTTGGGTAATTCTTGAGTCCACAGGGCACTGACTGTGAAGTCACTTGGTAGTATTCGGCTGGGCTGGTCATGCCTGGTGCCTTGGTGGGGATGGATGGAAGGCTGGACACTGCTGAGACTACCCACCAGCGTGTCTACCCATGTCCTCTCAAGCCTAGCAGATTTAGTAGTCAGACTTCTCCATGGCGGAGCAGGATCCAGGAGACCAAGGTGGAAGCCGCCACTCTTCTTAAAGGTTTAGTCTGGAACTGGCATATCACCACATCTGCTATCCCACTGCTGGGTCACAGGCCAGCCCACATGCAGAGGGAGGAGTGTCAAAGCACTCATGCTCATCTTTAATCCATCCTAACCAACAAAATCGGAGCTGCATCTTAGGCAGCCATGATTTGCTAACTACTCAAGATAGGGAATTTTAAAACCCAGGTGAAGAAAAATTCATCTGACTACCCCACATTAAAAGGAGAGAAGGAAAGAGAATTTCCAGAGCAACAGACCCTACTACTCAGAGTTTAAGACTAAAAAGCTTAGATGGATGGAAACTAAATTTTTGATGATGAGCATACTGTAGGGTATACAGAAGTGGAAACGTAATGCTGTATACATAAAACTTATATAATGTTATAAAACAATGGTACCTCAATAAAAAAATTTTAATTAAAAAAACCAAAATAACAACAACAACAAAAAAAGGAGTAAGGAAGCATGGAGAACTTTCTCCAAATTCAGTTTCTATTATAACAGGGGAAAAGCAGATTAAAAATATCAGCAAACACTTCTGGATTATACACTAGGTACAAAGAACTATATTAATGTTGGAGATGCAAAGAAATGTAAGATATAGTCCCTGCCTATCAATGTCTCCAAATGGTGAGACAATTACATATACCACAAAACAGTACAAGATAGCACTTGAGGAAGTAACAGCTGGTATTTTAAAAATGGGAGAGGGAATCGGAGGCAGGAGACCAGTTAGAAGACTACCTGTGTGAGGATGAATTGCTGTAAGATGATTCTCAAGCCTACAGACTCCAGCCCCACTTTATAACAAATATTTTGTAATGCCTTCCCTTCAACAACCCAAAATGAAATCCATAGGTTATATAATCTACAACATGTAACTTCCAAGTTTGGGTGTGTGCGTGCGCGCGCGCGCGCGTGTGTGTGTGTGTGTGTGTGTGTGTGTGTGTATGTGTGTAGCCCTACCTATAATGTAAAGCAGAAACTAAAAGGAAACATATGCATTTCAATAGATAAAAGCTCAATAACTACTAGAAGGCATAACAAAGCCATCAGACACTTTTATCAACTTATAACATGTAAGTTTGCATTTTTCATTTATTTATTTATTCATTTTTTGGCCATGCCACCCTGCAGCATACGGGATCTTAGTTCCCCAACCAGAGATCGAACCCATGTCCCCTGCAGTGGAAGCTCAGATTCTTAACCACTGGACCGCCAGGGAAGTCCCAAGTTTGCATTTTTAAAAATAGGACTGGATGGCATTCTGTACAAGACATACAGAAAATGAAGGGGCAGAGGTATAGGTGGACACTGCAATAAAAATTGGTGTTAGCAGGGCTTCCCTGGTGGCGCAGTGGTTGGAGGTCCGCCTGCCGATGCAGGGGACGCGGGTTCGTGCCCCGGTCCAGGAGGATCCCACGTGCCGCAGAGCGGCTGCGCCCGTGAGCCATGGCTGCTGAGCCTGCGCGTCCGGAGCCTGTGCTCCGCAAGCGGGAGGGGCCGCAGCAGTGAGAGGCCCGCGTACCGCAAAAAAAAAAAAAAAAAAAAAAAAATTGGTGTTAGCAAAAGTAATAACACACCAGATTAACCTGTGTGTTTTAAGAAAAAGAGAAATATCACTTTAACTGAATAGGTATAACAAGTCAGGACAAATTACAGACTGTCAAAGTAGAGAACACGAGTTAGAATGATATATCTCAGCCAACTTTATCAGCATGTTTCCTTGTAAAATATTCACTTAATCTTAATGATTTGATTGCTCCAGAAGAAAAAACATGTTGGCAGGATAGGCATGTTGGTAACTATTCATGTGCAGGAAAAGCTGTAAAAGCAAATTCCAAAATTTCAACTGAATAAGATCAACACTTTTCTTGACATTTGATATTTTAGAACAAAGAGGCTAAATACACAAATATGCACACAGAATCACTCTGACTGTGAGTGCTAGAACGCAGTGTGATCTACACATGTGCCGAAGGGGCAACGTGAACACATGAGAGGCACTCTTGGCAGAGAAATGACTTTCCTCTTGCTAAGCTCAAAAACTATTTATTTACATGGTGGCTGTATTCATGGAAAATTATGTGTAATAAAGTTATGTGGAAAAAAACTGTGTTTATGTATAAAGGCAAAGTTACATTCTAGGCTCAGATATTTATGACTGGGTTTTTAATAGCATAAATGTCCCATGAGAAATCACAAAGCTGGGCAGGATTTGGGCACTTCTTTTCTGTGTGGGACAGCCTCCCGTCCCCACTTCACCCCCTCTGCCTCCTGTCTATTACATACCCCTAAAGGGACAGTACCACACTCTCCTCTGAGGGTCACCTCTCCGGGGTTTACAGCTGAATCCATGAGGCTTATCTATCCCAAGAACTTAAAAAAACTTCAGATTTATCACATTTTACATTGTACAAGGCAATCTTTCTACAGATTCCCATAGATTCACCATTCCTTGTTCCAAAACCTCTAAATCCAATCCACCTCTCAGATTATAAATAAGGTTTCAAAGTGTATTAAGACAGTTTTTAAAATTTATTTATTTTGACTCGTGAATTTGTTTTTATTTTTATTGGGCTATAGGGGATGGGCTGGGAAATATCTCTGTAAGTTATGCCCTACTAGGGAAATGTCCATTCTAATTTTCCTGGGATAGCTTTCGGAGCTTTTTCTTTTTCTTGGTGCTGCTGTTTAAAGAGGGGAAAAGAGCTTAAAGTATATGACCCACATTAATGATACAGCAAAACCATGACAACTGGCCTAACACGTCTCAGGAGCTTGAGAAATTTATCAAACTCTGAAGTCAAGGGTGATTCAGTTAGGAAGACAAATTAAAACCCAGGTCCCTTTATCAGTGCTTCCTGGAGGTGCCACTGAGACAGTCTGCTTTGTTTTTTAGAGAAATAAATGTTTTAATCAAGTCTTCAGTGTATTTTATAAGTAGCAATGTTTTCATTATCCAAAATACTACTTAGGCCAAACAGTATGAATAACAACTAATTTGGCGACTACTTTACCAAAGAGGTGAGTAATAACTGTATATTACTAAATTTGAGCTAATTTTTTTTTTTTTGGCTGCACTGCGTGGCTTGCGGGATCTTAGCTCCCTGACCAGGGATTGAACCTGGGCCCTCAGCAGTGAAAGCGCAATGTCCTAACCACTGGGATGCCAGGGAATTCCCAAATTTGAACTATTTTAATTCACTGTAACCTGTAGCCAAAACATTCCTTAGAGTGGTTAAATACCAAAATAGAAACTAAGCTAAAAAGATTTTGTATTAATACCATATCTCTTTACAAAAAAAGGAAGTGAGGTAGCTTATAGAAATAAATATTATGCAACAGAATAAAAAATAGCCTCAACAATTACAAAAGAAATGCAACCTAAAATAAAAACATTTCTCATCTATCAAATTAGCAAAGCTTTATAAAAATCATAGTACTTAAGGGGAATGTTTAAACAGGAACTTTGTATACTGCTGTAGACAGCAAAGAAAAGAAAAAATAAATAAAAGAATTAAGGGTCAGTAGGAAGAAACGAAACTGTTATTATTTACAGATGATGGCTGTCTACATATAAAACCGAAAGAGTCTAAAGACAAGTAATTAGAATTAATAAGAGAATTAAGCAAAGGGTATAAGATCAATATATAAAAACCAGTTACATTTTTATATGCCAGCAACAAAGACATAGAAAATGTAATTTAGAAAAAAAAGTTAAAATAACAACAACAAAAATGTGCCCAGGAATAATTATAACAGAAAAAGGACAAGGTTCACATGGACAGAATTATAAAACATTACTGGAATTCATTAAAGAAGGCCTAAATTATATTATGCTCATGAACAGAAAGACTTGAAATTTTCAAGATGTCAATTCAACCCAAATGGATGCCTAAAGTCAATGCAATTTCAATCAAGATCTAAATAGAGGTTACTGGGGAACCTGACAACCTCATTCTAAAATTTATGTGTAAGAGCGAAGGCCCAAGGACAGCTAGAATATTTCTAAAATAGAAGAATAAGTTTGAAAGGGACTTGTCCTAGGAGATAAAGACAACACACAAATCAATTAACACATTAAAATGAAGAAATTCTGTCCAAAAGCTATCATAGAGAATATAAAAAGACAATCACACACTGGTAGAAGATATGGATAATATATAATTGATGAAGGATTAGTATCAAGAATACAGGAAGAACTCTACAAATCAATAAACAGGCAAATCAATAAATGAGCAAAAAACATGAAGAGACATTTTACAGGAGAGGAAATATGGAAGACCAATAAATACATGAAAAGCTATTAGCCCTGGGCTTCCCTGGTGGCGCAGTGGTTGAGAGTCCGCCTGCCGACGCAGGGGACACGGGTTCGTGCCCCGGTCCGGGAAGATCCCACATGCCGCGGAGCGGCTGGGCCCGTGAGCCATGGCCGCTGAGCCTGCGCGTCCGGAGCCTGTGCTCCGCGACGGGAGAGGCCACAACAGTGAGAGGCCCGCGTACCGCCAAAAAAAAAAAAAAAAAAAAAAGATATTAGCCCTTATAAATAAAATGACTGAGATATAATTTTACACCATCAAATGGGCAAAATTTAAGAATTCTAACAATACGAAATGTGGATCAACAGTCTATTAACACTGCTGGTGAGCATCTAAACAGGCACAACCACTCTGGGAAACGATTTGCATTATCTCATAAAAACGAAGACACTCGTTATGATCCAGCAAGCCAGTTACAGAGACTCCCACATAAGCAACAGGAGACACACGTGAGAATGTTCACAGAATACTTTTCATCATGACAGCAACCAAAAGAAGTCCATCAGCAGAATAACCCATAAATTATCTGTAGTATAATCACAATAGAATACTACCCAGGAATGGAAATCAGGGAATTACAACTACACCTTAGAAATGTATTGAGTGAACAAAGCAAGGTACTGATGACTACACAAACCATTTTTATAAAGCTCAAAAGCAAGCAATACATTGTCTAGAGATGATAAACTACTCTCTTTTAAAAGCAAGGGAATAAAACATAAAACCCAGGGGAGTGGATACCTAAGGGTCGGAGGGTGGGCAGAAATCCTCCTAGAGCTACTCAAATACTTCACAGAGAAGTGTTCACTTCTACTCCAGATTTCTGTACGCTAAAACAGAGTATCTGCTGCACAAACAACGTAATTATCTATTTTATCTTGCATTTACCTGTAAGTGCAAAACAACACCTCACAGTAATCCACAGCTGACCATATGTATATCAAAACAAAATAAAACACAAAAAAACCCTCCACAGATGATTCTATTTGTTATTGGTGAGTACTGGAGGACCACGAGCCTAGATGACAACAGGATTTCCTCCTTGAGGAATAATCCCCGGATTCACTGGCAATTAGTATTAAGAATTTATAAGAAGTATTACACTGTAATAACCTTCAAACGATACGAAGAAGGAATTTAAACACCTACTTTAAAGTGCTCTATCTTTGGCGAAACAGAAACTCTTAAAAGTTTCAGTCTGAGAAACTCTGCTCTCCTAAAAAAAGAAAGGTATTTAACTTGGCATCGTGGATCCTGGAAAGGAGCACAAGGCTTCTCAAAAAGAAACAAATCCATGGTTGGTCTCAGCTATTCTTCGGTTCTTAAAAGAAAGTTCATCAGAACAAAAAGACAGGCCTTCTATTTTTACTGTCCACAACACGGATGATGTCTTAAATTTTGAGAAAGCAGCTCTGTGGACTTTCTCCAAAGATCAGTAAACACACCTCTTCCAAACACTTTTCCAAAAAGTCTGGACATATTTATTGAATTTAGCCCTATGCTTCTCATGACTTCAGAATTGAGTTTTCTGATTTAAGACAATGAAGAATATTCAAATGCCTATGATTTCACAAGTCAAGTACCTAGCTCTAAGTTGCTGACCCATAGCTCCTGTCCTCAATGAGCTCATATGAAGAAACAAAATAAGTACACATTTAAAAGACTCCAGAACAAGATGATATGCTCAACTGACCAAGGAGTGATACAATAAGCGCTACTGTCTCACACTTCCAGAATGTGGAAAAGCATTTTTAGAGAAGGCAATTTCCTTCCAAAAGAAACTGGGGTGATAAAGCACAGAGGACAACATGATATATATTTAGGCAAAGGGTGATGGCAAAGGACTCTGAGCAAATAAAGACAATGAGTCTAAGAAAAATGATGTCCATTCAAGGAGACCACAATCTTTTAGAAAGCAAAATCCAAGCTGAGAGAACCCTAGAGGCAAAAGCAATCACTTATAACCATTTATATAGTCATTCTCAATACAAGTGATTCTTTAAAGATTCCTAGAGACACTGATTTATTGCTGATTTAAAGCAACTGGACAGAAAGAAAAAAAAGCTGTGATAAGTAGGTAGATAGGGAGGGAGATGCATAAAGTGTGGAGAGAGTAAGGACACAGACATCACTGAAATCATATGCTTCTAGGAACAAGAAGAAAATCAGAATTAACTTCCAATTCAAAAAGTATCTCAAATGAAATGGCTTTAATGCAGCCAGGTTCCTAACAGAGGAATTGGAGATGAAACTGCATTGCTACAAAAAACAATCAAACAAACAAAAAAATAAACTACTTCTTTGAAACATTTATCTAATGCTCTATTTGGAATTCTAAATACTCTTACCATAATTTAATAACCCATCCACTCAAATCGTCTTAAAATACAGCTGTTAAAATGCACCCTTTCAATGAAATATAAGTTCCTATTAAATGGACTTTTATTCAATCATTTAGATAATAACCAATTTATCAAATGCCTATTATGTGCCAAATTTTTACATAGTCTTTAGTAGTTCTATTATCACTATCTGTAAAAGTGATATAACATATAATCAAATGTGATACAGTCCATAATTCTTTATCTGTGATTCTATATCCAAAAATTTCTAAACAGCAGAGGATTTTCATGATATCTGACAACAAAACGTGACTTAAACTAGTGTGAGGCCCTTATAGCCTTTAATCAGCCTTTAATTCATAAAAGTATGAATACATTTCACCGCAGAGATAGTGAGGACCTGGCTGTTAAGTCTCTGATCTAATTAATGTTTAAAATACAGCTCCTGCCCTCAATGAACTCAATTCATATTGAAGGAAAAGATAAATACACATTAAAAAAGATTCCAGAACAAGACTGTATGTTCAAGTGACCAGTAAGTGGTACAAACAATAGGCACTGTTTTACTACTTCTGGAGTTCTTGTTTCTGAAACACATCTGGATTTTAAAACAGCTTTGATTCATCCATCACAGCTGAAGGTAAACATGATCACTACTGTCAAGTAAATCAAGACTTAATGATTCTGCAAGGATGTGCTCCTCCGAGATGAATCTGACACAGAGCCGGTCGGTGTTAAGTACCCAACACTAACATAGTGAGATCTCAGTGTCAGGAGGGGACCATGGGAATGAAACCTGGTAGTCTCAGAATAAAACGAATTGTGCAAAGGAAGGGAGTGAATGGTGCACACTGAGAAGAACAGGACGAGCGTGCACCCCTTTTCTTCAGAGGCTCTTCTCCTGAAGTCCTAGGGCGTGAAGGTCTACAGAGAGCATGTTTGCTAGTTTTTCTAGATCCACTTCCTAAAACTGCTAGCCACAGAATGGGATCCTCTGAAGAAGGTACTTCAGGAAGACCAAAACTCAGGAAAGAGAGGATTCTCCAGCACAGGAACTGGCAGGCACAATACCACAGTAGAGGGTTGGCATGCCAGAGCCATCTGCCAAAACCAGTCCCCCTCCCCGCCACCCTCCATCACTGTAACAGATTTCTGACTGGGCACAAGGTTGCCCAGCCAGACTACACTTCCCAGCCTCCACTGCATATATGAGTGGCCAGGTGACTAAATGCTCTCCAGTGGCAGATGATACAATGATGTGGACCTCTGTCGGGTCTCAGTCTTGAAAGTTAGGCATACACTCCTCAGCAGCATCTTCCCATTTGTAATACAGAGGTAGCTATCACTCAGCTTCAACCACACACTTGAGGACAGCACCCTAAGGGATGGCAAATCATGAAGATGAAAGGACCCTAGGCCCCAGAATGTCTGTGTGGATCAGAGCTACCTTGCTGCTCACTCAGGACTACCACATGAAAGAGAAACCTCTATGTTTCTTGAACTACTTTATCATTGGCGCTCTTTACTACTATGGCTTAGTTTTTACCTAACAACACTGGTGAGGAAGCTACATCATGGACTAGCCATCCCACTCCACCTGTCCAATTTCAATAACCCTATGTAATAGGCAAACTCCATCTTGGGAAAATCTAAACAAAACTGCCATTTCTCACCCTCATCTGCATTCTGGGGCTGTAGCCTCACAGAAATAGGAATTCATTCATTCAGCAAACTTTTGAGCACCCACTACTAAATGAAAGGTATTATGCTATACACTAGGAATATATAAGCCAACGTAAAAAAGAAAGCCAAGGGGACCCTCCTTGGGCAGGTCCTCTGTTCTGCATGCTTTTCACCCAGAAGTTAAGCTCTAGGTCTTCCTGTCTGTCCCATCTCCAGCACTTTGCAGTGCCTTTTACATAACAGGCACTAATAAATATTTGTTAGGTGAATGAATTAAGAAATCAATAAATTCATCTTATCCTCAATGAATTCAGTCTGGGGGGAAACAAAACAATACAATCTAGCACCTCTCACATCACAGGCATGCAATATGGTCAGTGATTTTTAGAAATGAATGAATGTATGGGCATTGAACAACATGACAGCAAATGCTATGGAGGGGCAGGAGGAATCAGAAATCAAAATCTTCCCAGAGAAACTGAAATTTGCCATGAGTTCTGAAGGACAATTAGAAGGTAACCAAATAAACAAAGTAAGGAATCAAGAAGATGTAGCGCCCATGCTGTCTGAACATGTTTACTATGCCTGGAACTTAAGGGCAGAGTTCCAATCACACAATGAACATATCTAGTACTCCTTTGAATACCACTGCTTCCACTAATTAAGCCAAAAACTGACATCTTTTCTTTAGCATTTGCATCATCATATGAACTGCTGTCAATGCAGTGCTACACCCTTCTTTAACTTTCAGATTTAATTTTCATTTTTAAATCTAAAATCAGGATTTATTTGACTAGTTCTAACAGATCCTCCATCATATAATCAAAGAATCTCAAGGTTGGTAGAAATCTGAAAGGTCACCAGATAAATGTTCTGGGAAGTCATTTATCTTGACCAGCTACAGTCAGTTCTTTGCAGTCACATGGAATTTTTATCCTTCTTTTACAGCACTTTATATTTTGTCTCAGAGTATATTTGTTGATATACACATGCTCGCTCTCCCACTAGACTACACGCTTTTTATGTACAACTCACATTCTTCTTTATCTCATATTCTTCCAGTGCTCAATAATCATAGGCTCTGTATAAAATCATCTTTTAATCCAACCCAACCACATCAGCTCCTGCAGTCCCTGTCAAACCCAACCCGTTTGCTTGCTCCTGTATACAGCCTCATTGTTACCTCTGGTAAAGATGAGTTGTTGCACCTTCTTTCCAAGACCCACAGAGCTTCCTTCCTGTTTTTAATGCCAATGATGCCACACTGCTTCTCTTTTCACCTCCATTTCTATGTCATGGATTAGGGCTTAAGACTCCAAATGTTTGGAAAAAATGAAACAAGTTCCAAATAAACCATCCCTTTTGTAAGCTGCAGAATGTCCATATCTCAGAAATTGTCAGATGTTTCCCTGCAGATGTTTTAAGCCTAAAATCATCAATGCCCTTTCCCGTTCCACCTTTTGTCCCTCTGACAAGGTTACTGTGCTTCCTCGAGACTTCCTGTTTGAATAACCACACACTTGGGTGTTCAAACCCCCATGTGTCCATTATTCACCATAAAAGGGACCTGAGGAAGTAACCAGGCAGTTGAACACAAAATGATCTATGAACAAAAACAGCTGTGCGTTAGCAGGATGGACAAAAAGACAGCAGGGATCTTGACACTGCTGTGAATTTCAAAAACAAGGTCTATTTAGTCAGGCATGGTTAAAAGGCTGCTGATTCAGAGCATTCGTGGTCCATTTCATAATTGAAAATCACTGGAGATGTGAAGAAATCTTTTTAGTTACTTCCACAGAGTCTCACCCCAACACCAGCCTTCCTCACAGTCTCCGTTATGGGAACAAAGCTGCCTCTCCTTTCTCTCACAGCAATGGCACTACCAACTCAAAGGTTTCACCCAAAAAATTTAATACTTATTTTATTTCCCAGTCCAAAAAGCAGATTCCCCCTTCCCCAAGAGGTTTTCCTATAAAAACACAGGGAAGCACAGATATAGATACACACAGAAGAACACACAAAAAGAGGCAAAGAAAACAAGCTTACATTCTCCAAACATCTGGAAAGTATGTTAATATCCAGAATCAGTCTATTTCTGATACCCTAGATTTACCATCCATGCCTTGTGCCAGGATATAAGAAGTTTAAAGTGGGCATAAGTATAAAACCAAAGCTTTATCAGAATGGCCGCAAAACTGAATGATTCTTATTGCACCAGGAGTTGATGCTAACTTATTTCTTGCCAAGCAGCAAAAATGCTGAAAACAGTAGTAAAAACAAAAACAGCTTGAGCCCCTAAAGCAATCCTGATAAAGTAAACAAATTTTATTACAACTGCATTACAGATGGCCTCACAAACTTTCATAATCTGTAACAGAGTTGTAAGAATTTGGTATTCAATAGACTTTCTATCCCATGAACTTATCTAAAATACTCACTATAAATTCACAACTATGTATAGAGACACTCTGAAAGTTAATCCTACACGCTCAACCCCACAGAACATGACCCCTTTACCATGAAGGGGTAACCACATGACCAAAACAATTAAAGTAGACAATTGCTCTTCCGTTTCCAACTGTCTCTCCCACACAATATTCACCTTTAGCCTTGTGTTTCTTCCCACCTCCAAAAAGAACACAACTTCAGTGAAAATTTCAGGATGCTCATCTCTACCAGATCATGATCTGGCATTTAAATAATAGTAATAATCTAAAAACTTAGCGCTTCCCTGGTGGTACAGTGGTTAAGAATCCACCTGCCAATGCAGGGGACACGGGTTCGAGCCCTGGTCTGAGAAGATCCCACATGCCACAGAGCAACTAAGCCTGTGCACCGCAACTACTAAGCCTGCACTCTAGAGCCCGCGAGCCACAACTACTGAGCCCTCATGCCACAACTACTGAATCCCGCGCGCCTAGAGCCCGTGCTCCACAACAAGAGAAGCCACTGCAATGAGAAGCCCATGCACCGCAATGAAGAGTAGCCCCTGCTCACGGCAACTAGAGAAAGCCTGCACGCAGCAACGAAAACCCAACGCGGCTAAAAATAAATAAATGTATTTAAAAATTTTTTTAATGAAAAACAATTTTTTTCATTTAAAAAAATAAAAACTTAGTGACACCAAAACAACAGGACAAGTCACCAGTCCTATCAGGATAAGGTCCATAGGAGAAGGAACCACTAGGGGAGGAACAGCAACACTGAAGCACAGATAAACTGCTAAACCAAGGCAACTATACCCTAACTTCTTTGGTAAGAGATTAAGTAAATTAAACCAGGACCCATCCCTAAAACATATTTTTTACAGTTTAAACTTTCCTAAGTTTCCTTCCAACTCCAAAATTATTCTAGTTAGCCACATATTCAAAAGTCCAGAGATGCCAACATTCCAGAAAACTAAAGGTCTAAATGTTGTACAGGATAGGGTCAGAAAACAAAATCCATTTCTAGATCTAATCATTTCACATTGCCAAGCTACTATAACTTATTTCTTAATAGTTTCTGATAATAAGATGATCTCAGATTTTGAGAACATCTGTGCAGACCGCTCCTGCTTCTAATCAGGATTTGCTGCTGCTAGAGCAGGAAAACATCATTTCCCAGTCCCTGCCAATGAACAGAGAGCTCAATAAAAGCTGTTCAACTCATTTTCATCAAGCTGTCATGACCCCCTTCTCAAAAACTGTGAAGCTCTTCTCTTGGAAAGACTTAAGATCCTTTTATTCTCTTTGAAGAAAGCTGATGGGAAAGCCCTTAGAAAATACTTATGCTTCTGTATTTTACCAACTGGCAAAAGGGGTGGGGGCATTTTAAGCCCAATACTCGGCCTCAAATGTAGCAGTGGGTGCCATTCTTCCCATAAGAAATAAAATTGAGCATGTGAATTTAAATACCATCAGTCACTAGGATGTGATGATGTAACCACATGTATCACAGAAATGCAATGTGGACAAAGCAGGTCTGTAAAGAAAGGAGGATTGTGATTCAATAATACTTAATATTGAGTTGTAGAAGCGGAGGTAGTATGCAGTGGGGGAGAAACCCAAAATACAAAATCTAAGTGGGAACCCCCTTCTTCAGAGAGGAAGCAAAAAAAAAATTTCTTTTTTAAAATTTTAAGATATCGAGGAGTCCGCTGATTGAACCTTGGCTCAGGAATGCTCTGGGGAAACTAAGGAGATAAAGAGTGAATGATAGATACACAGATAAGATAGATAGACAGAGTTGTAGATTTACAAACTAACATATACAGAAATCAAAGTGAAGGAAGTCACTTCCAAGCCTGAAAGCTGTAACAGTGACAAAGAAATCTCCTGGGACCACAGTAGTTATTTATCAATCAATAAAAGGTGGTTACACCTTTCAGTTAGCAAACCTGAACAACAAAAAGGCCACCAAGTAAGAGTTAGTATTTACTTGAAGCAGAGGAAACGAAGTAGAACCTGGAGATGGCCCTGACAGGCTTATCTTTAAGGATGTCAGATAAAGTAAGCAACTGAACTAACTCAGCCATTCTCAACAACCAGAAAGGAGTCATGGATAAGGCAGAAAGGAGATAAGGTGGCGTTCCCCTGACCACCCTTCAGGAAACAGGGTATGTGGTATACTTTTCCTATCATTAGACACTGACAAAACACAGAATCTCATTCTGAAATTCAATAAATTCCTTAGAAATTCCTAGAAGCGTTAACAGCTAAATATATAACTAGTATAAGTACCCAAAACCTAGTATTTTCCCATTGCTAACAATCCTCTGTTCTTCACAAATAAGTGCAAAGATCTTTTTAAAAGAAGCACTCCAAATCCAGAGCTCAAGCAGAGATCTGTCAGAGAAACCAGACTCAGTCCTTTGGTTTGGTATACTTTCATTTCACTTCCTAATTAAAGGTCCTCTACAGGTCTCCGTCACTTACCAGGCTTGTTCTAACATGGCAGAGTGGCAAGTGCATAACCTATCCACAACAGGTCTGAATTCCAACCTAAATTCAACCTGTTCTACCTCAGAGCAGTCACCAGTCATACTACTATCCAT
Source organism: Leucopleurus acutus (assembly GCF_964270905.1). Taxonomy (NCBI): domain Eukaryota; kingdom Metazoa; phylum Chordata; class Mammalia; order Artiodactyla; family Delphinidae; genus Leucopleurus; species Leucopleurus acutus. The sequence goes on from NC_139143.1 coordinate 55,203,915, forward strand.
AGGGGTCACAGTAGTTCTCAAGATTGTTTTAAGGATTCAAAGAGGCAACCGAGGGGTGCTCAACGAAAGGAAATTTACTTTCTTTTGTTGCCCAGTTTTCACAATCCGCATCTCCTCAGAACCCATCCTCCAAGTCTCTACTACTCCATGAAAAGCAAACAATGCCTTCACCATTATCTGGTTACTCTTAGACCTTTATTCAAACAAATCACCCTTCCTGGAAAGTCCTCCATTCATGTCTACCACTCTTCAAGACCCAAGAAGCTTTTCCTGGGTGACTGCCATCGACACTCTTCAAAGTGCTTTACAGGTATTCCCTCAGCACTTTAAAAAGTTTCAACTGAATTATGTTTACTGTGCTCATATTCTCCCACTGATTGTCTGTACATGAATGTTTTTGTCTTATCCCCTCAAAACACATTACAAATCACCTGAGGATAAAAAAAGAGTTTCAACAATATTACCTACACGTTCCATATTACAATGCCCATAAGAGAAGAATTTTCTCAGCAAAGTAAGAATTTTATTTACAAAAGAACTTTTCCAAGTAACTAATTAAAAATCACAATCAAATAGGCTCATCTCACTTTGAGTGGGTAAGTCTTTTCACTTAGTTGGAAATACTTCACAAAATTTCATACACTTCTCTAAGAAAGCCACACAACACAGTTCAAGCTTCAGACTTATTTCTTTTTTTAAAATAAATTTATTTATTTATTTAATTTTGGCTGCATTGGGTCTCTGTTGTGGTGCACGGGCTTCTCATTGTGGTGGCTTCTCTTGTTGCAGAGCACAGGCTCTAGGTGCGCGGGTTTCAGCAGTTGTGGGGCACAGGCTTAGCTGCTCTGTGGTATGTGGGATCTTCCCAGACCAGGGATCGAACCCATGTCCCCTGCATTGGCAGCCGGATTCTTAACCACTGCACCACCAAGGAAGCCCCAAATGTATTATTTCTAAACGGCTCAATGAGAAGAAGCCACTATCTGGAACATGTCAAAGGAAGGAAGGTCTTCAGATTATACATTTTATGTAATATGTGGAATATTTTGTTTTCACTGTAGAATTTAAGTAACAAGTTTTATAAAAACCAGACATTGTAACAAAAGCACATGCCACAGGGATATTCTTAGAGAACTCTCTAAACCTGCCCCCCAAAACACAAACTTACCATTTATCACTTCAAACCACTAAGCACCAACCAAATCCATCACCTGGTTAAAGGTAGTCATGAGAAGAGCAAAGAGAACTTGCTCTTCCTGTACACCTGCCCACACTCCACTTCCTGAGACTTACCAGGAAGCTCACCTGAATGCTTTTCTGAAAGCACTCTGTAGGTACTTCAAGTAAAATCAGCTGATACCTCAATGAAAATCAGCTGGTTGGCTTGTTTTGTGCCCCTTCACTCAAAAAACATTTCTGAATGCCTACTGATGCCAGCAACTGCTGGTAGGGTAGAAAGACCGTACGAGAAATAGAACGTAGATGATTATGTCTTAGATTCTGTGCTCTCCTATTTTAAACCAAAATCGTACCCCAAACTAACAAAATCACCTATTTATTTTTTGTATTTTAGTAGGTTGAAACTTTTAATTTTTTTCTAATTTGAAGAATAATTTAGATACAACAAAGTACACAAATATTAAATGTACAGCTCTGAATCTGTACATATGTATACACCTTTGTAACCTCCATGCAGGTCAAGATGCAGAACGTAAAGTGGGAACTATAAAGGAGAAAAAAAAAAGACTGATTACTAGCTGTGTCTCTGAAAACACTGACAGGCATCTCTGTAGTCACTGCCTTGGGCAATAGCTCTGGTTAGCAGAAACCTTCACATACAATGTGATTTATCATCACGAACAAAATTCATTGAGTCCCTAACTCTATACTCTATACAAGAGAGTAACTCTATACAATAGAGTAACTCTATACAATAGAGTAACTCTATACAATACCACTTGTATTTTTTATTTCAAGAAATTAAAAAAAAAAATGTGAAGGTTGATTCTGAATCCTTATTTCCAAAAACTTCCAAAACAAAAAGAAGATAAAATAACAAAAAAACCCACAAAACAAGACGATACAGCAAAAATCCAATGTTGACTGCAATATAATAGGAAGCAGCCATGCAGTCGGAAACAAAAGAGTAAAAGGAGGGAGCTGAGGGACTAAAACTCCAAAAGTTTTAAAAGAAATAATGTAAATCCCCTAATTCATCTCCCAGCCTTGCCACAAAAGATCTGAGAGCGCCATTGTCTAAGAAAGAGATAAGTCTGCTTTATTTTATTTCATGAATATGTAGCTGCATAGGGCACCAGGCTGACTGGACCCAGTTATTTTAGGCTGGCCTCCTGGAAGAGCCCATGGAAAGAAAAGCAGATGTACTTAATTAGTGTCACCACAGTCTGGCACAATACTCTAAAACCTCAGTGACATTTCTATAAATGAGTTTTCTGCTAACCCCATTTAGCACGCTGTCCGTTTTAGGCCCAAATGAGCCAACATCTAACTTTATCATTTTAGAAGAAAGGAGATGCTTGCAAATCTTAGCAAGGCCCTCTTACAAATCTTAGGGCAAGAAACAGGCAAAGTAACAGAACCGGCACACAGTCATCTCGAAATTTTATCCTTTTACAATTTAAGATAAGGGACAGATTAATCCCTTATTTTAAAAAATCCTCTCTGGAATTTTGGGCAGTAAAAATAAACAAACAGTTCTGCTCTAAACTTTGACACTTTTCCCTAAAACTCAAACAGACCAGCAGTAGAGCTGTCAATTAAGTATAGCTGGAAACAAGCAACAAGGAAAGAAGCATCTGTTGGTTCTGCTGCCTGTTAAATCTAGACAAATAAGTGGTTATTATTCATCTGTCTAACCACTTTAATGTGGTTCTTCACTATCCTGCAGAGAAGGCATACCTCAGTATGCCAGTCTCCTGAGTGTACCCATAATGAATTAAATAAACTAAAAATGATGCCACACACAATAAGCAAATAAGATGTTTCACTGCAACCCTTCTCCACAACTGCTTAATAATACCCTTTTAGAGTCTATTTCAACAACAAACATGTGAATATATATTTTAAAATAAAATTTATGTCCATTTCTAAAGAAAAAACACACGTTAACATTAAAATTTCAGAAACATATTCACATGTGAGATTCAAACCTGAGCGAGCAGTTTACTCATAAAGTTTATCCAGCTGATGTCAAATCATATAAAAGCCTAATTTTTACACCAAAAAAGGACAGTCACAGATCTTTCAATTCCATATCAGTTCCATACCCAACTTAGTACTTTTTAATAAAGCTACAGAAATAAAACAACCAGGTACCACATTCACAGTGGCATAAATCTCAAAAAAATGGAGAGATGGCATTGATAAAAATAAACTCAAGTTCAAAAGTGTTACTGAGAAGAATATAAATTAATGTGCAGTGTTTTGGGACTTCTTATAATTCAGGCATTCATTTATTTACTCACTCTTCATATATTTACTGAACACTATGCCAGACACATTGTTAAGCAGTGGAGATACAAACCCTCCAGCCTCCCTCCACACGGTAAGTTAAGTGAATGCTTTCTGTGTGTGCACCTTTTACCTAAAAACTTATTATATAACACTGAACGTATCGGTCTAGAGCAGAGGTCACCAAACTTGTCCTGTAGAGGGTCAGAGAGTAAACATTTTAGGCTTTGTGGGCCAGGACTTATTGTTACAATTACTCAACTCTGCCTTTCTAGTGCAAAATCAGTCAGAGACAATACGTTAATAAATGAACTTGACTGTGTTTCAATAAAACTTTATGGATACTAAAATTTGAATTTCATATAATTTTCACATGTCATAAGATATTTTTCTTCTTTTGATTTTTCAACCAATTAAACATGTAAAAACCATTCTTAGCTCATCGCCCATACAAAAATAGGTGGCAGCCCAGGGCTGGATTTAGTCTGTGGGCTATAATTTGCCTACCCCCAGGCTAGAGACCTAGGTCTCCACATCTAAGCCACAAGTTCCAGGAGGTCAGGGCAATGTCCAATGAATCATTATACACCCAGGAATCTGTATGGTGCTGAGGCATAGCAAGCAATTAACTAATGTTAGTTATATTCAACTAAACTAAAAAGATGATTAAGTCCCCGACCCTGCCTTCAAAGACCTCATGGTCTAGAAGTGGAGATAGACAAGCAAAGAAACAATACCATGTGATAAGTGCTGTGGTAGATACCTACAGGGTGGTGTGAGTGGGATACCTAATCCAGGCCAGGGAGAGAAAGAAACTGGGGAAGGATTCCTGAAGGTGAATGACACCTGGAAGAAGTGTTCTAAACCAAAGAAACAGCCCTTCAAGCACATGAAATGACAAAAGATAAGCCTAGAGGTTATAAAGGTCCGGATCCTAAAGTACCTTATACACCATGCCAAGGCACTGGACTTTATCCTAAAGGCTTGAGGAATCGCTGCAGAATTTTTAGCTGGGAAACGATATCATCAGATTTGCATTTTAGAACCATTGCTCGGTCCAAAGCGATGGCTGCCTGAATAGAAAGAGCAAAACTGGACGCAGAAAGACCACCAATTCGTTAGCAAGTTGTTGCAGTAATCAAGGTGAAATTCCATGGGGGGTTACAGTAAAGCAGATATAAAGATAAGGATCCATGAGACGTATGGCTGGATACAGGAAGTGAAAGTGGAGGCTTGGGCAGATTGTAGCAACGATGGGTGGGAAAGAAAGTGGTGGAGTTACAGCTGCCCAGAGACCCAGCAGCGGATGCTATCTGCTGGCCAAACAGAGTAATCTTTACTGATGAAAGCCTATGAAGCATGGTTCTTGGCCAAAGATTGGTTGAGAGCCTCAGGAATAAACAGTAGTGCTGTTCATTAAGATACAGCTTTGAACTGGATAAGACAATAAGGAATGAATTTAGTTTTGGACATGGCCTCTGGACATAGCAAACTGACCATGTCCCACATGGAGAAAAAGCTGTCCTGAAGATACAAATTTAGAATTTATTGATTTGCAAATAGTAATGGAAGCCTTGAGATTTAGAGGACTTCATTCAGGAAGAGTGAGTAGCATGAAGAAAAAAAAAAAAGGAATCGAGAAACATAAGTGAAAAGGAACAGAGGGAACAGCAGGAAAACCAAGGGAGTCTAATATCTCTGAATCAGTATATACATGAACTTGTATTGATATTTTAAAGTTGCCCTGGAATAAACTAGTCATTCTTTTGAGAGATTTGTTAGAGAAACGAAGAACTGCAGGAGCTAGTATGTTAGACTGAGTCAAAACCCTACCTCCACCATAATTTTTGGCAAATCACAACCTCAGGACCCTCATCTTTGCCTTCCCTCACGGAGTTATGAAAATCTAATCAGTGATAAACTGGAGGCTTTATAAACTGTAAAGTATTATAAAGGAACTGCTGATTTATTATTGTAATGGCATTACATCTGGGTATGAAAATTCCATCTAACAGGGGATACACTTCTGAAGAATGGACCTTCAATCTTCTACACCTTTCTATCAGGTACCGCACCACGTATTCAGTAGGTATTTAAAATATGTTTGCAGAATATTTGGGAGTAACGTGAGAATGTATGCACAGGGAAAGGAGTGCATAGCAAAAGGCATGTCCAACTTCCTAAAAGGATTTAGAACTGAAATAGTCAAACTTTATCCCTCCCACAAATGTGGCCAATGACAAAATAATGGGGGGAGGGGAGCTCATAGTTCCAAACTTTCTCCTAATGTGTAAACTGTTTTTCTGAATGCTTTAGAAACATGAAAAAGGTATTTACGGAAAAAGCAGTGAATTGTAGAACAGGAAAACAGCCAACAGCAACTTTATAAAACTGTGTTCACCAACTGCTGGCCACTAAAGAAGAGCTCCTTAACTCCTCAAGTTGAAACCTGCAAAATGTAAATCAGGCCTTTGTAAGACAAACTAAAATAGTGTCCCCTCAGGGTGCACAAATACCACAGTGAAGTCACCAGAGTTCTAACAGAGTCAGAACCTACCTCGCAAAGATATTCCCGGGGAAAAAAATTTGCTGTTTGTTTCATGTTAAATACACACTAAGAGGACCAAACAGAATAAAATGTAATATCCTTATATAGCAATTATTGTGATTTAGACACACAAAAACAATATTTAGATACAGCTTAAAAGTGTCATTTAATCACTGCTTGTTCCTAAAGCTTATAAGGAGCTTGGACACCAATCTGGCAGACTGGACACCCAGTCTGCCAAGTTTTCATCTACAGTGACTATCAAGTTAATTAAAGGGGCTGTTTAATAAAAGGCAAATCCTCAGATGCAATCTTACTATCAACTACTCTGCTGATAAGGATAAAACTTATTATAAAACACAAAAGCCAGACTTTTAAAAAGCAGTTGAATAATTCATATAAGAGTTAGGAGAGAAGATCCAGAAGTGAAAGGCAAAATAAGAAAGACTTCTTTTTAGAAAAGGATGCCTTGCTGAGATTTCTCTCCACAATGGGCAGAAAATACAGTTCTGATGCCCACAGCAACTTTAACTCATTATATCTAAGTATACATTGCACCCTGTACCCTGGATAACTGTAAATGGTGCTTAAGACATGGCTGCTTACAGAAACAATGCTGATTTTCCTGGCTTTTGTACAAGTGATGATAATGGTACAATCACCTAATTTGTACTTGCCATCTGTTAAAATATGCCTCACCCCCCCAAAAAAGGTACCAGTTAAAATGATCGTGTAATTTTATACATACATGTGTATGCATGAAATGTTTCTGGAAGGTTACGTAAAAAATTGTGAGCGACAGTCTCTAGGGCAACTTAGCAAATGGAGATGAAGAGACTCACTAGTCATTATACTGTTTTAATTCACTATGTCATGTTTTACTTTTACAATAAAAAAAGTCTTAGGATCACTGGCAAAATATGTATATTTCTTGTGACAACTTAACTGTGATCTGACTTTGCTTATTTTAAAGTTTACTGTGCTTAAAGTTCAACATCAAAAGGAAGGCTACAAAAGTGGTGGCTAGACCTAGTTCTTTCACACTGCTCCCTTCGAGTTTCACATGCTCTGTAAGGGCAAAGCACAATATGCATCACTTGTTTAAGGGTATGTGAAATTTGAACTGGATGGGAGATTTAATAGATGCACAAACAGTCATGGTCCTTGAATTCATGGGAAATAATTAGTTAGCTAGAGCCCATGGAGTAACTGTAGTTAAGGAGTGAATGTGCTGAATATCAAAACACACAATAATACATAAAGCCCTGCCTATATATTGTTAAGTTATAGATCATAACATTCATGAATACATATATCCTTGTCATGAAAAAAGAGAGGGGAGAGAGAGAGAGATTGAGACATCAACGCCACTACACGCAAATCTCCCTCCCCTTCCCCATCTTCTCCACACACAGTTTCCTCCAGGACAGCATTTCTGATGGCACAACAAGTACAATAACTTCTAGTCAAGTTTTTAGAAATTGTCTATCTAAAAATCTTCAAGTAAATGTTCTTACAGTATTTGTATGGAAACTATTTTAAATCACTTTTATTTACTTAGAAGTTTTAAATCTATAGTTTTATGAACTTCATTTAGCAAGAATGTTACCAAAAACTGAAGAATTTTTCAGCAAAACAAGTTCAAGCATATATAACATTTTCAGAGTAAAAAGTCTTTCGAGCTTTTTAATCACTAGGACCCAAAGCTCATATTATCGGCCTCCCAGTAGTAGCAACCTAACTTGACGGATACTATCTTACCTAACACATTATCTTTGTAATAGAGAAGTAATCACCGAGTAATCTACCTTCCTCTACCATCACCTGAAGTAACCTTTTGCTACATAGTGCTCACAGCAGAAAATTCAGAAGGTCCAGATTGACAGCCCTATCTTTACCTAAATAAGAGATTCTTATTCAGAAATTTTCAGTTGAATCTCAGGCATTTGAGACACATGCTTTTGCTTTGAAATTTTTAATATTTCAAAACAGATAAAATAAATAAGACGCTGTAGGCATTCAAAATTCAACACAGAAGCTTTAAAAAGACAAAAAAAATTTTTTTTAATAATTGGATACAAGTTTCAAAACTAATCTTGGCCAAGTTTAAAAATACAACACTTAGGAGAAAAGTGATAAAGAGCATCCCCACAAAGTCTTAGGAGGGCCTAGGTCTCTTGCAGAATCTTTAGAAAGGCACCTGTTCCAAGATACTGCTTAGTTCCATGTTTCCAATACCTTTGAAAAACTGAACTCAGTTTATTTCTTCCACCTCTGAAAAACAGGTGCCTTAGAGTTCCAGTTTATGAACTTACTTTTGAAAAGTTTCATCTTCCTAATAACTTGTCTACAAATAAAATGATATTTACTACAAAGGTGCTAAATACTGTTTTTCTAAAACTTGCTCCACACACAGTAATTTAACTCCACTTTTCAAAGTACTTTCTCTAGAATCTTGACACTTTCATAAAATTTAATGTATCAGAGAGCAGTGGAAAGAAAAATAGAAAAACCACGCCCCAAAGAACCATGTGCCTACCAAACGTTCCTTTCGAAGATTCCCCAAATAATGTTACTAGCCTTATAGCATTATACTGCTTTGATAGAAGAATGGCTTGGCACGCTGTTCGCTCTGGAAGTTCATTACTACCAGCTACTGGTCTGCAACGGGACTGAAGCTCTGCCCGTCAAGGCCAGTTTCTCACGCATGTTACTCTGTTAAACACAATAATGAATCATTCTGCTCGTTTGTATATTTCAACGATGAAGAAAAACTGACCCAGATCAAACATGATTTTTAATACTCAGGGATAAACATGTCCATCCTCGTCCACCACCCAGCAATGAAGTTTTCTATACATCCCTTTCCTGATTGCTAAAAGGTCACTTACACATGCTTCTACACTTGCTTTGAATCAAAGCAAAAGGAAAGACAGTGAGGAGAGCCTTTTTACTCAGGGACAAAACTGTACCCAACAATTACAGTGAGTGCAGATACTTCCTTTTGTTTTGTCTGTACCAGGATTATCAGTGAAATCGCTCTGTGGCCCTTAATTAAAGCTGAACAACTTTAAAGAACAATAACTTTAAAAGTGAACTTCTATTTTAACTACACATAGGCAACAGCGGTAGTAAAGTCATTTGCTCCCCGCAAACCCCCTTAACTTAGACCCTTTCCTCTCTAGCTTATTCAGCAAAGCAAACAGCAATCACCCTCAACCCTGGAGAGAAAGTCTTTTAAACAAGGTAAAAGTGCTAAAGGTTGACAAGCGAGGAGGGGGGGTTCTGATTAACGCTTCAGGAAAGAGGGACCAAAACAGCCGAAATGGCGAATAATCAAGGGGGCGAAAATCCGGCTAAGTTATTTATAGACTAGGAAAGCAAACAGAGAGAGATGCTGGCGGGAAGCATCTTGGCTCGCGGGATGTTAAGTGCTAGATCTAGTTTAGAAGCTGGAGAAGGGAATTTCTGTGTGGCCCATGCTGGGAAGCAGAGAGCCACCACGCGGCTGTTTGGTCCCCGCAGACTGGGTGAGGGGGTGAGCAGTAGTGTAGTAGGGGATGGGGCTGTCACCGCTTACCCAGATGCAGCGTGAGGTTGATGGAGTTGGGGTACTGCACCCCGGCCAGCATGGTCTGGCTCTGCCACCAGGTGGTGTCGGCCTGGTTGTTGTAGTCCGTCAGAAAGGCTGCCCCGTGCTGCAGGTGGGGCTGCCCGGCGTCGCACAGGTGACAGGACTTGGTGACCCCGGTCACCCCGGTCTGCACACAGTACTCCTCGGGCGGAGTCCCGCACGTGTTGGTGGCCACCACGGTCACGTTGAAGGCGGCGTTGACGAATTCGGGCATGCAGCGCTGCGACCGCCCGCCCTCGTCCGTGCACTCGTCCATGGCTGCCCGGGCGCAGCCGGCCGCAGCGGCCGCCAGCACAGCCAACACCCGCCAGAGGCCGCCCCGCGGCCGCAGCGCCGGCGCGGCCGGTTTGCTGCCCCTCATCCCGCCGCCCGCGCGCTGGGCCACGGCAAAGGCAAGAGCGCGGGCGCGTTCCTCTCGTGCAGCGGCGTCCCTCGGAGGCCGCTCAGCGGGCTGAGCCTCGGGGCCCAGTGGCCGGACTCTCCGGACGGGCGGTGGCGGCGGCTCGCGGCGGAGAGGCGGTCCGGAGGGCGCCCCTGGCGAGAACTGCGCGGCTCGCTAACCACTGCCCCGCACGCCGCCTCCGCGCCTCCCTCTCCCACCCGGGACACAGCCGGCACTCGCCACCGACCCCCGACTTCCGAGCGCGTACCCGAGCGCGCGCCCCCGGGGAGGAAGGAGCAGGGGGTGGGATCGGCAGGGTGGGGTGGGGTCTGCCGAGAAAGCCCAACCCCGGCGTCCTCTCAGTAGCTCCCGCGGCCCCCGTAGCCGCTCCCCGGCTCTCCACGCGCGGTGGACTGCGCGTCCGCCCCGGCAACTCGCGGCGGCGGCGGCGGCGGCAGCGGCGGGGGCGGTGACATCTCGCGCTCGAGCCCGCGGCGCGCGATCGGCGGGGGAGGGGCTTTGAGGGGCGCGAGGGATGGGCGGGGAGCGGGAGGAGAGGGGAGGGAGGGGCGGCAGGGCGGTGCATGCCGGGAGGGAAAGGAAGGCAGCGGAGAGGCAGCTCCCAGCCGGGAGGTGGATGCCAGGGTTCCCTGGCGCCGAGTCCCCGGAAGACTCGGGATTAGGGGAGCGGGTAACGGAGGGGGCCTTAAAGGGGCGACGCCGGAGGGGTGAGGTCGCTCGGAGTCGGCCTTTGGGCCCCACGCCGGTCTGGGCCGCAAGAGCGCGGATCCCCGCCCCGCCAGGTGTCAGTCCTTGCGTCCAGCCGGCAGCACCCCGGGCCAGGGACCAAAGGGACCCGATCGATGGTGGGGACTGCCCGCAGGCTCTTCGCCCCAGCCGGCCGCCCCGGGAATGCCCCCTGCCACTCGGGGTCGGCTCCAGCTCTTTCCGAGGAGCGGTCCCGGGGTGTCAGGGGGCTGACATGGTGGTCCCCGGAGAATATAGGGCCTGGTCGCAGCATCATCATGTTTTCTGAAGCGATTTCCTGCCTCTGAATTAAAGTGTAACCAGTCGTTTAACGGCGCAAGGAAGGAAGTGAAAAGGCTGGGAATGGAATGACATTTTTCCCCTGGGTACGCAGACCCACTGCGAAATTCTTCCACTGTGTTGTTTATGTTCCCCAGCTTGCCTTTAAAAGACTCGAAATTATCTGGATCTGACATCCTCCTTTTCGGGCCTGCTGAGTCACGGAATATTCTCCGTGCCAGGATGACTCAGTTCACAGAACCTGAGCCAGAAGATCATGAGGTTTAGTCCGAGATCCGAACCTGGGCACTTAACCAGTGCTGATAACGACAAGCAAAGACGCGAAGGGAGGGTGCCATAAAAGTGGATGGCCCGAGGCGGCGTTTTTTAAACCTTTGGAGTCCCCAGGCAAAGTGGGTGTACGTTGGGGATGCTCCTGAGGCAGTTTTTTTCTTTTTCTTGTTTTTTTTTTTTTTTTTTTTTAACTATTCAAGCTCGTTAACAGTAAAGTGAGAATGATAAATACACTGGGGGCGGAAGGCAGGGGTGGAAAATACCTAGTTTTGGACCCAGTAGTCCCGTCAAGAGAGGGATGGTGAGGATGTGAAATAATGAAATAAGTAAATGTTAGGTTACTATGGTTGGGGTCAGTGTTAACTCTAGGAGGACCTTAAGGATAATGGTTTGGGGGAGGGGAGCAGACTAGGGGACTTGTCAAATGGTGAGCTTGGTTAGCAAATACAAGGATCACTTATATTGGTAGTTTATTTGATGAGATGGGTGGAGATCATGCATGACTCAGAGTCTCTAACTCCTCGCCCCCTGGCATCTACTCTTTGGGAAAGTTATGGAGCTGTGGGTAACAATGTTTTAATCCTTTCACGTGTGAGTGGAAGCAAAAGAAATTTATTCATTTATACCTAGAGGGGATGCTATTCTCTCTCAGTCCTTGATTGTTCTTGGGAAAAAAACGAGGGCATACAGGACAAAGATAAGATGTTAGCTGTAAACAAAGCTACAGATATTTTAATAACTATATTTAAATGCATATATTAATACATTTGCCTGATAAATTTTCAGTATTTTATTAGGTATTGGCAAAACAAACAGTGGGTCTCCTTTCGTTTTCCACCAGGTCAATAGTTGGGTAAGGAGACCCCAAAGGCTGCGAATCAACATAAATGTTTCTTTGTCACTGCTCCCTTTTAGGTTCTAATGTCCAAGGGTTAACTACAAGCTCTTACTTATGCTTACCTACCCCACTGTTTCATTACCAGAACCTCATGTGGTATTTGTAAAGCACATAAAGAGACTCTGAATTGATTTCTGAATTGTATTGCTCATCATGACAGTGTGACAAGGAGATATCTATTTTGAAGCGAGATAAGAATGTAACCAGTGTGCTTGATGATAAAAAATTTTGCTCCATTGTCTGAATCCTGATTCAAACAAACTAATGGTTAAAACAAAATTTTTAAGACAATTTGGGAAACTCAAACACTAATTAGATCTTGGATGATAACAAATGAAGTATTTACCTGGAGATGCCACTGTTGACTAAATAGCCTTGGGTGTGTTTTTTTTTTAAGTGAGAGTGTGAGATTTTCTTTACTTCAAGTTGCCCTGTTTTTTTCAAAAAATTCCGGAGCCCTTAATACATGTTCTTAGCTGCTGGAAGCTCCATTATTTGGTGAACAAATGTGGTGTTTAGAAGAAAAACGTGAAGGTGTGGGAGAAATGGGTTCAGATCCCTCAAAAGATGATCTTAGTGCCCAATCACCAGTGCCTCTATGCTGAAAGAAAGGTAGGATGAGGGAATGTAGTTGTTTATTGTACATACAAAAGACCTCCAAAAAATTTTTTTTAATTCCACTTAGAATTTCAGAGAAAAGAGCTTTCCCCATCAGGATCTGTATACTCAATTTCAAGGAAGGATGCTGATTTCCCTGACTTGGGTCACTGCAAATTCCTGAGCATACCCATCCCGAGTGAGGGGAATAGAGTAATGTGATTAAGCAGCCCACCAGAAAACCATGGAGTTTAGGAAAAGCAGTTCTTCAAGGAAACACGTTGCTGTTGCTAGAAGGGGGCAGGTTGCAAGGCAGAAAAAAAAACACCAGATGCCCACTACATCAAGACTGAGACTATGTCATATAATTAGGAAAATAATTTAAAATGTTGTATTGACCTTTTCAGATTGCCACTTGGCCCTTTTTTATCCTTTTATAATTACCAGTGTGTTTATTTTTCCATTCCTTAGTCTTTTTGACCTCGTTTCCCCATATTCTTCCCAAGCCTAAACACCACTATACTATAAGCTTTATCTTTTATATTTAGCATGCAACTTAAAGATAACAGTTACAACTAATTATATAATGATGTTAGTCTATATTTACATTCTGTTTTATACTTTTCAAAATGTAATAACTCTGAAGCAAAGAATATTAATTGTGTAGAGTTGAGGAAACAGGATCAAAGAGAATAAGTTACAGCAAAGTCAAAACGGGGGCCTGCACTTTGTGGCTCCCTGTCTAGTGTTGTTTTCTTTTCTGTGTGTAAAGATCATTGTAGAGAAGAGGGAAAAGGAAGAGCTTTCCCAAACTTCCAAGGTTTTGAGGTTATCAAATGAGAATTTTTAATTAGGTGAAAATAAATATGATACTAGAAGAGAATTACAATATCCCTCTTCAAAGTTACGCTAACTACCCATGATTCTTGGTGTTAGGTTTATAGATCCTGCTTGGGTCCTTGGTACAGGTCCAAGCATAACAAGATAATATATCATTGTGGCAAGGTTCAGGTGAAGACAGGATTCCTCTTATATGAGGTAAAGCCCATCCTTCCCATCTAGCCCCCCATACCCAATTTAAGCCATCTTTACATTGTGATACTAGTTTTAAAAGGAAGAGAGAAAAAAAAAAGGACACATAATACATAAGATTTAAACTAGAATTTTCTTATTATAAAGACAATTTTAAAAAGAAATATTTCCGGGGCTTCCCTGGTGGCGCAGTGGTTGAGAATCCTCCTGCCAATGCAGGGGGCACGGGCTCGAGCCCTGGTCCGGGAAGATCCCACATGCTGCGGAGCAACTAAGCCCGTGCGCCACAACTACTGAGCCTGCGCTCTAGAGCCCACAAGCCACAACTACTGAGCCCGTGTGCCACAACTACTGAAGCCTGTGCGCTTGGAGCCCATGCTCCACAACAAGAGAAGCCACTGCAATGAGAAGCCCACGCACCGCAATGAAGAGTAGCCCCCGCTCGCCACAACTAGAGAAACTCCGCACGCAGCAACGAAGACCAACGCAGCCAAAAATATATAAATAAAATAAACAAATTTATGAAAAAATATATTTCCAAAAGTTAGAAGCAAAGTCGAACCCCTCCCCCACCCAAAATTTTCCCATCAAAGGAACAGAAAACTTCGCATCTCAAAAATTGTATTATTCTGCTAACCAGATGTGGAACGCATCCTACTGTACAGAACGGAGGTATAAATAATCTTTTATACACAGATGAAATGGCTTTATTGTGGGAACTCAGAATGTCTTTAATAAGTTGTTGACCGATAGTGGTTAAATACTGCTAGAAAGGGTAATTCTTTCAAAATCAAAGTTATTATTGGTAGTTTTCTCCCAACATTTAATCGCATTATAGTTCATTACCTCATTCAATTACTTGGATATATAGTGCAACAATTTTTTGGAGGATGTGCCTAGAAATTTTATTGTTCAAAATTAGAAGTGCACAGCTCTTTGAGCAAAACTCTCTTTGGGGTATGGTAATACCAGCTTTAAATTTTTTTCTCATTGAATTTGTTATGGTCCTCATAAAGAGCTCAAGGGCCTCCATCTCTAGTTTATATATGCATTTGAACAAACACTAAATTACTTTGTCCTTCCACCCAAGTTTTGTTTATTGTAACAACCAAATTAAAGCAAGATTTTAAAAACTTCATCCATAATTATACTACACTAAAATGACTTTTCTTTTATCAGAACTCCCTCTCCTCGTCCTAATCATTCTTTTATTTTAATGGACATCTTTTATTGAAGTACAGTTTACATGCAAAAAACACAGAAATTCGAGGGTATAGTTCAGTAGTTCATATCACGAAGTGCACACACTTCTGTAATCACTACCCAGGTCCAGAAATAGAATATTGCCCTAACCTAAAAGCTCCATCATGTCCCCTGACAATCAGTATCCCTCCCTTCTCCCCAAACATAGCTTCTATCCTTACTTCTGTCACCATAGATTAGTTTTGCTTGTTTTCGAATGCTATTTAAATTAAATCACACAGTATGTGTTTTGTGTGGGGGTGGCTTCTTTGATCAATATTGTGTTCTTGATATGAATCCATCATGTATGTAGCAATAGTTCACTATTTTTCTTTGTTGTGTGATATTATGTTGTATAAATAAACTGTAATTTGTTCATTCTATAATTGGTGGACATTTCAGTCATTTTCAGTCAGGGGCTATTATGAATAATGTTACTATCAAAATTTTTGTCCTTTGGAAATACACACACACATACACACACTTTTGTGAATACATACCTAGAAATGGAATTCCTGGGTCATAGGATTAGGCATATATTCAAATTTAGTAGATATCACCAAACCGTTTTCCAAACTAGTTGTGCCAATATTCCCTCCCACCAACTGTGTATGAGGGTTGTAGTTGCACCATATCCTCAGGAATACTTGGTATTGTCAGTCTTTTTAATCTATTCTAGGCTAACATTATTATGGTATTGGTGCAGAGCTTGAGAGCCTCTCATTCTGGTTTGTATATGTATTTGAACAAATGATGACTTACTTGTATCATTGGGTGTGTAGTATTGAACTGTGGCTTTAATTTCGAATTCCTTGATTACTGATTAGACCAACACCTTTTTCATATATTTATTAGCCATTTGGGTATTCTTTTTTGTACATTTTTTCTTTTTTTGCTCATTTTTCTGTTGAGTTGACTGTCTTCTTCCTATTGATATTCTTTATACATTTGAATATAGGCCCCTTTTCTGGTTCTATGTGTTGCAAGTATCTTCCTTCACTTTGGTTTGTTAGTAGTGTCTCTCCTTTTTAAACTTTTATTATCAAAAATACAAATATAAATAAAAGTGGAGAGAATTACGCAGTGAAACCCCAGCTTCAAAAAAGATTTTTTGATTTAAGACCGATCTTATTTCAGCTATATTTCCTCACTTCTCCCCAACCCCACTTCCATCACCACTTAATTATTTTGAAGCAAAATCACAGATACTATACTATTTTTTTCTTCCAGTTTTATTAAGATAAAAATGATATAGAGCACTGTATAAGTTTAAGGTGTACAGCGTAATGATTTGACTTATACCCATAATAAGTTGAGTGAATATCCAACATCTCATATAGATACAAAATGAAAAAATAGAAAAAAAAACATGTTTTCTTTGTGATGAGAACTCAGGATTTTTCTCTTAACAACTTTCATTATAACATACAGCAGGGTTAATTATATTATTAATTATATATTAATTATATTGTATTTAGATGCTCTTATGATGGGTGCATATACACTTACAATTATTATATCTTCTTGGATTGATCTCTTTATTGTTTTGTAATGTCTTTCTTTGTCTCTTGTTACACTCTTTGTTTTAAAGTCTCTTTTGTCTTATGTAAGTATTGCTACCCCAGCTTTCTTCTTATTTCCATTTGCATGGAATGCCTTTTTCCATACTCTCACTTTCAGTCTATGTGTGTCTTTAGATCTACAGTGAGTCTCTTATAGGCAGCACATATCTTGTGTTTGTATCTTGGTCTTATGTTTGTATCCATCCAGCCACTCTGTATTTGACTGGAGCATTTAGTCCTTTTCATTTAAAATATTGATAGGTATGTGCTTATTGCCATTTTGTTAATTATTTTGGGGTTGTTTTGTAGTTCTTTGTTGTTCCTTTCTTCTTCTTTTGCTCTCTTCCCTTGTGATTGGATGACTATCTTTAGTATTATGTTTAGATTCATTTCTCTTTCTTTGTGTATCTAGTATAGATTTTTTGTTTTGTTTTGTTTTTTGCAGTACGCGGGCCTCTCACTGTTGTGGCCTCTCCTGTCGCAGAGCACAGGCTCCGGACACGCAGGATCAGAGGCCATGGTTCACGGGCCCAGCCGCTCCGCGGCATGTGGGATCTTCCCAGACCAGGGCACGAACCCGTGTCCCCTGCATCTGCAGGCGGACTCTCAACCACTGCACCGCCAGGGAAGCCCTAGTATAGATTTTTGTTTTGTGGTTACCAAGAAGTATATATATACTGACCTATGTACATATACATACATGATTATTTTTAGTTGCTGATCTCTTAAGTTTAATGCATTTTAACAACCGTGCATATTTACTCCCCTCCCCATGTTTTTCTGTGACATCATGTTCTACATCCTTTTATTTTAATGTATCCCTTACCTACTTCTTGTGGATATAGATGATTTTACTACCTTTATCTTTTCATCTATTAACCTTGTACATTGTTGGTTTACTAACTTTATTGTATATTTGCCTTTACCAATGAGAATTTTCTTTTCATAATTTTCATATTTCTAGTTGTGGGCTTTTCTTTTCTGACTAGAGAATTCCCTTTAACATTTCTTCTTCATGGTGCTGAACTCTTTTAGCTTTTGCTTATCTGTAAAACTTTTAATCTCTCCTTCAAATCTGAATGAAAGCCTTGATGGGTAGAGTATTTCTGGTCGTAGATTTTTCCATTTCATTCCTTTATATCATGCCACTCCCTTCTGGCCTACAGAGTTTTGGGTGAAAAGTCAGCTCATAGCTTTATGGGAGTTCCCTTGTACATAACTTGTCGCTTTTCCCTTGCTGCTTTTAATATTCTCTCTTTATTTTTAATTTTTGCCATGTATATATATATTATGTCCAATTTTTTGGACATAATGTCCTAGTGTGGTCCTCTTTGGGTTGATCCTATTTAGGACTCTGTGCTTCCTGGACCTGAATATCTGTTTCCTTTCCCAGGTTGGGGAATTTTTCAGTTATCATGTCTTCAAATATGCTCTCCACACCGTTCTCTCTCTCTTTTCCTTCTGGGACCCCTTTAATGCAAATGTTGGAATGTTTGATGTTGTCTCTGGGGTCTCTTAAATTGTCCTCATTAACAAATTTTTTTTTTTCTCTTCAGCTTCAGTGATTTCCACTACTCTATCTTACAGTTCGCTGATCCATTCCTCTGTATCATCTAATCTACTGTTGATTCCTTCTACTGTATTTCTTATTTCAATTATTGTATCCTTCAGCTCTGTTTGGTTCTTCTTTCTATTTTCTAACTCTTTGTTAAAAACT
This sequence comes from Leucopleurus acutus, assembly GCF_964270905.1. Classification (NCBI taxonomy): domain Eukaryota; kingdom Metazoa; phylum Chordata; class Mammalia; order Artiodactyla; family Delphinidae; genus Leucopleurus; species Leucopleurus acutus. The sequence goes on from NC_139143.1 coordinate 55,222,318, forward strand.
TCTAACTTCTCACTCTATTCATCCATTCTTCTCCTGAGTTCTTTGTTTCTTTGAGCATCTTTGTGACCATTATCTTGAACTCTTTATCAGGTAGATTGCTTATCTTCATTTCACTTAGTTATTCTGGGATTTTATCTTGTTCCTTGTTTGGAACATACTCCTCTGTCACCTCATTTTGCCTAATTCACTGTTTTTATTTCTATGTGTTTAGTAGATGTTTCCTGACCTTGACGAAGTGACCTTTTGTAGAAAACATCCTGTGCTTCCCAGCAGCATACTCCCCTCTGGTCACCAGAGGTATATGCTCTAGGGGTGCCCCTGTGTGGGCTGCGTGGACCCTTCTGTTGTAGGGCAGACTGCTGTGGGTGGTATGGTAGGTGTGACTGGCCCCTGGTTGGTTTGGTTGTCAGACTCTGCCTTATGTGGAGACTGTCAGATGCTGTTAATTGGGGCCAGGTCTCAGCATGGATGGCTGAGGGGCTGAGGTTCCTAGATCTAGCATCAGCTTGCAGGTGGGTGAGGCTAGTTTCTCTTACAGCTGGCTGCAGGGTCCAGGGTGTCCCAAAGCTGGTGTCAGCTCACTGGTAAGTGGGGCCAGATACTGGGGCAACTAGCTGAGAGGCCCAAGGTGTCTTAGAGCTAGTGCCATCTCACTATTGGGTAAAGCCAGGTCCTGGGATTTCTGCCTGCAGGGCCCTGGGGGTCCCAGAGTTGGTCTCAGCCTGCTGCTTGGTGGGGCCAGTTCCCAAAGGCTGGCTGCAGGGCCCTGAGTGTCCCAGGGCTAGTTCTGGTGCACTGGCAGGCAGGGCTGGGTCCTGGGCCCTCTGTTGGACAGGACTGGGTCCTGGGACTGCTGCAGGATCAAGGGGGTCCTAAGGAAGCAGGCCTGCTGGGGGCGGGGCTGTGTTCCTGCCCAGCCAGCTGCTTGGCTTTAGGCCTGCTGGTGCTGGTGCCAACAGGCTGGTGGGGGGATGTGCCAGCCCCAGCACTAAGAAACTAGAGAGAGGATTGCAAAATGGTGCTTGCCAGTACCAGTGTCTTTGTAACAGAATGAGATCCCAAAAATGGCTGCTGCCAGTGTTTATGTCCCTAGGGTGAGCTCCAGTTGCCTCCTGCCTCTCCAGGTTGCTCTTCAGGGTCAACACGTGGGTCTGATTCAGGATCTTTTCAAATTACTGCTTCTGCCCTGAGTCTCAGAGTGTGAGATTTTTGTGTGCACCCTTTTTTGGGGGGCTACATTGGGTCTTTGTTGCTCTGCTCAAGCTTTCTCTAGCTGCGGCGAGCGGGGGCTACTCACTGTAGTGGCTTCTCTTGTTGCGGAGCATGGGCTCTAGGAGAGTGGGCTTCAGTCGTTGTGGCACACAGACTCAGTAGTTGTGTCTCGTGGACTCTAGAGCGCAGGCTCAGTAGTTGTGGCGCACGGGCTTAGTTGCTTCGCGGCATGTGGGATCTTCCCAGACTAGGGCTCGAACCCATGTCCACTGCATTGGTAGGCGGATTCTTAACCACTGCACCACCAGGGAAGCCCTGTGTGCACCCTTTAAGAGTGGAGTCTCTATTTCCCACAGCCCTCTGGCTCTCCCGAAATTAAGTGCTTTCAAAGCCAAATGTTCTGTGGGTAGTCTTCCTGGTGCAGGACCCCCAGGCTGGGAAAGCCCAATGTGGGGCTCAGAACCCTCACTTCTTGGGGAGAACCTCTGCATTGTAATTATCCTCCCGTTTGTAGGTTGCCCATTCAGGGGTATGTGTTTTGACTATACTGTGTCTCCACCCCTCCTACCAGTCTTATTGTGGTTCCTTCTTTATATCTTCAGTTGTATAAGATCTTTTCTGCCAGTCTTCAGGTCTTCCTCATCAATAGCTACTCTGTAAATAGGTGTAACTGTGGTACTCCCTTGCGGGGAGGTGAGCTCAGGGTCTTCCTATCCACCATCTTGGCCACTCCTCCCCTATACTATTTCATTTAATGCTGTCCTTTGATGAAAGAAATTCTTCATTTTAATGTAACCTAATTTTGAAGTTTAGGATTAGTGTTGTTTCGGGAATTCCCTAGCAGTTCGGTGGTTAGGACTTGGCGCTTTCACTGCTGTGGCCCAGGTTCAATCCCTGGTCAGGGAACTAAGATCCCTCAAGCAACACAGTGTGGCAAAAAAAAAAAAAAAAAAAAAGTGTTGTTTGTACACTCATTTAAAAAAAATCTCTAACCATGAAATTTTTAAAAATAATTTAAAAATCTTTAAAGTTATTAACATATCTTCCTATGTTACGATCTGGAAATTTTGTTTTATCTTTCACATTTAAATCTTTAATGCATCTGGAATTGATTTTTGTATATGGTATGATATAGAGGTCAAGATATATTTTTTTCATATGGCTGCCCTATTGCTTAAACACTAATAATGGAAAGACTATTCTTTCCCACATTACTCTGCACCATGGCCTTTATCACTAATCAAGTGCCCAATAATCTGATTCAGGTTTCTGTAATCTGTTTTATTGTAGCTCTGTAGTAAGTCTTGATAACCAGAAGTGTAGGTTCTCCAGCACATTTTTTTTTTTTTTTTTTTGGCCTCGTGGCATTTGGGATCTTAATTCCCTGACCAGGGATCTAACCCGTGACCCCTGCAGTGGAAGCATGGAGTCTTAACCACTGGACTGCCAAGAGAAGTCCTCACTTTTTTATTTTTCCTTCAAGACCATTATTTGATTATTCTTGTCCTTTACTTTTCCAAACAATTTAAAAATTGCTTGTCAATTTTCAACAAAACTTCTACCTAGAATTTTGCTTGTGATTGCATTCAATCTATATATTAATTTGGGAAGAAGTAACATCTATACATTATTGAGTCTTCCATCCCTTAATATGATATGTCCCTCTAATTAGTCCTTCTTTAGATTATCTTGGTAATTTTTGATAGTTTTCTTTGTAGCATCTTGTACATTTTTAAATTAAATGTTTTGCTAAGTATTTTCTTTTTTTATCCTATTGTTTGTTACTCGAATATAAAAATATAATTGATAGCTTTATATTGGCCTTGTATCTAGCAATCCAAAAACCTTGCTAAATTCACTTATTATTTCTAATACTTTGAAATTTCTTTTAGATTTCCCATCTACACAATAAGGTCATGTGTGCACAAAAACAGTTTTGTTTTTTGGGTTTTTTTTCCTTTTAAATAGCTTTCAGTTCTTTTTTTCTCAGCTTGCATTGTTTAGGACTTCTTGTTAAATGATAAATAGAAGTGGTGATAGTAGACATTGTTATCTTGTTCTTGATCTCAGAGGAACTCTTTTCAACATTTCACCATTAAGTATGTTTGTTGTACATTTTCTATGTTTACCTTTTATCAGATTAAGGAATTTCCTTTATACTCTTAGTTTGTTAAAAGTGGGTTTTTTTAATTATGAATAAATGTTGGAATTGGTCATGATTTTTCTGCATCTTTTGAAATGCTTATATGACTTTTCTATTTTGCACATCATATGATATTATTTTGTTAGTGTGCTGCATTACATTGATTAATTATTAAATACTAAACCAACCTTGCATTCATGGTATAAACTCAATTTGCTTGTGCTATTATCTTTTTATCTATCACTGAATTTAGTTTCTAATACTATATTTAGAATTTTTTCATCTATGTTAATGTTCTTTTTTTTTTTTTCCTTTAACATCTTTTTCAGGATTTATTATCAAGAGCATACTGGATTTAGAAAACAAGTTGGGAAGTATTTCTCTTTTTCTATTCTCTGGAGGAATTGTTCTAAGTGTTATTTCATCTTTACATGTTTGGAATAATTTACCAGTGAAGCCATTTGGACCTGATATTTTTGGGGGGTGGAGGGGGTGGGTAGGATAGGAGAAGACATTTTAATAGCATACTCAGTATCTAAAATAAATATAGAACTATTTAAATTTTCTGTTTCTTTTATAGTCAGGTTTGGCAACTTGTGTTTTTTAAGGAACTTGTTGATTTCATCTAAATTTCAAATTTATTGGCATCGAGTTATTCATAATAACCTCTCATTCTCTTTTTAATGATTGCAGGAACTTTATTCATTCCTGAGACTTGTATTTTCTCTTTTTTTACTTACTAGGATCTATCAGTTTAATTGATTGTTACAAATTACCAGCTTTTGGCTTTGTAGTTTTTCTCTATTATTTGTTTATAATGTCATCTATTTCTGTTTTATTATCGTCTTCCTTCAACTTTGATATTCTCTTCTACTTTTTGATATAAAATCTTAGATAACTGATTTCAGCCATTTCCCCCCTAATATATGTGTTTAAGGACATAAATTTCCCTCTAAACACCACCTTAGCTACATCCTATGAATTTTGATGTGCCATGTCATTATTATTATTATTCAGCTCAAAATATTTTCTAATTTCTGTTGTAATTTCTACTTTGTCCCATAGGTTATTTACAAGTATGTGTTTAATTTCCAAAGATTTGGGGGTTTTGTAATGATGTTTGTCATTATACAGTTCTTTATTATAATGTTATTTAAAATGTAATTAATGGGACCTTAGGAAATATAATGTTTATTATTGTGATTGTTTTGCTTGGATCATGGAGTCTGTCCATGGATGGAGGTGAGAAAGAGGACCCTGTGGTCTGATCAGTTTCGAAAGGGTTGGCTGACACCACAACCTCTCTAACCCAGTGCCCTGAGGGTGTACTACAGGAGCAGCAATGGCCTTTCAATAGCAGAGAACAGTCATCAGAACTGTCCCCTTTAGACTGAGTAACAACCCTTGGATTTCTGGACTTACCATGACATGGGGACCCAGAAAATGAAAAACATTCTCAAAATAAAGCAGGATAGATATTTGGTGTCATATTACTACTAAAATTATGTGACCTTAAGTTATTCTCCAAGCTGGAGAAACAGGATATAACATTTTTCACTTGATATCATATTTCACTTGATATTTAGGAGACATAAATATAACTTAGTCTCCCTACTGTGTTAATAATATCCATAGCTGATATTTACTATGTCTCAAGCACTTTTCTAAGCATTTTGCCTCTGTTACTTCAATTAGTCCTCATACCCGTTATCCCCATTTTCAAATGAAAAAAGTAAGGCACTGCAATAGTAGGTGACTTGTCCAAGGTTATTCAGCTGCTGGTGGAGCCTGGATTTAAACTCAGGATGTCTGGCACTAGAGCTGATGCCCCTAACCATTGTGTATACTATAATAAGTGCTAATTTGGAGTTTTCTAGGTTGCAGTGACATTTTAAGTGCTCAGTATATATTGACTTATTTAATCTTTATAATAAACCTATGAGATATGTAGTTTTACTATCATTCTATCTTATAGGTGAGCACACAAAAGCACAGGGAGGTTCAGTTACTTACTTAAGATCTCACAGCTAGTAAGTGGCAGAGCTGAGATTCAAACATGGGCAGTCTGGCTGCAGAGTCTTTGTCTTCACTATTATGTAATACTGCCCCTCAAACCATATTGACTTATCAAAGACATGGCCTGTCAAACACATCAGTTCATGCTGTATTATATTTTCAAATTAACATTCACCCAGACTTGATAATTATGTCAGTAATGGTGACATTTATTTCCGAATGAATGCTTTGCTCATAAATAAAGTTCTTTCCAATTTTTAAAATTTAAAAACAATTTATAAGCATAATAGAAATAACCTACAAATAATAGTGTTTAGGACAAATATAATTACACAAATATACACATTATAGTCTTAGTTTGAATTCTATGACAAAAAGAAATGACTTATAGATAACATCAACTGAGGGAAAGAAAACTTCAATTTGCCCTAAGTTATGCACCTAGGTTATTTTTTCCATGGCTGCAACCTGAATTATTAAAGTTTAAAAGTTAAACTTTAATGTTAAACCACTCAAGGACTTCATAAGTATGCTGTAGTGGCAAGGCTTATTTGGTGTTAGTTCCACATGAAGGGGAAAGGGTCCATTTTCATCCAAGTCCAGAGACAGGGTCACCTGTCTAATATTTAGGTAAACTTAGTGACTGCAAAGCTGAACAATTCTCTCCCCACACATCACATTTTTTTAGCTGTTCAGTAAATTATACAGAATTGAAGTCCTTAACTTGCTTTTAAGTGTTAGCATGCCACAATTTTAGGTATAGAGCTTTCAATGCTTTATCCAATCATATCTGACTGAAGTAATAATAGTTTTCTACTAACATTTCACTTTTGTTCTTTGGTGTGTGTTCACTATACCCATTTGTTAACCACAAAGGGTATGCTTTTCCAAAGCAAGAATTAATACTGACTCAAACTGATTTCATGGAAGTCATTCCAGGAAGTAATTTGACATCAGAGTATTCACTGAATACAAGAATGACATTTTCTTTCAAAGAGATGGATGGTCTTTTAGATGTCCAGTTTTACATGTACATCAGTACAACTTCTTAGGCATAAGGCACCCTTGTTTTGTTTTTAATAGCATCTGAACATTTGTGCTAATGGAAGCATTGGTCACTTATTCTGGAATGAGTTGTGGAAAGGACAGTCTGAATACAAAGGACCTCTGTGACATAACTGAGGTCTTAGCAATGAAAGTACTTCAGGCTATAAAGCAGGAGTAGCAATACAATCACTGCATAAGGCAAATAAGTGAAAATATTCCACATGGCTTCCTAAGTAGAAAAAGAAAATAAGCACTTCTAAAGAATTCTTATCACTATGTCACAAAATGAAGGTCAAAGCAAACTGCTAAAGTTTGGGAAATAAAAAACAGCAAAATGTAAAAAAAAAAAAAAAGAAAGAAAGAAAGAAAGAAAGTAACATACTTTGGAAATTGGCACCATGGTAACTCCCAACAGCCAGAGTGCTTAAAGGCAAAAAAACCATTAAATTATTGTTATGGACTGAATGTTTGTGCTCTCCCCCGCCACCCACACACAAATTTTATATGTTGAAGCCTTAATTCCCAGTGTGATGGTTACTTGGCACTGTGGCTTTTAGGAGGTGATTAGGGTTAGATCTGGTCATGCTGGTGGGGCCCTGGTCTGATGGGATTAGTGCCCTTATAGGAAGAGACACTGGAGAGCAAGTGCTTCCACCCTTTTCTCTCCATATTTCTCTCTCTCTGGCTCCCTGTTTCTCTCTTCCATGTGAAGACACAATGAGAAGGTGCCTGGCTGCAAGCCAGTTTCTTTTTCTGGAACTTCTGTCTTAAGACAGCTCATTATAAAAACATCATATCAGTGTCTGTTGAGTGCATGAAAGAATCATTGTTATCAGGCTGCCATCCTGATCAATCTTATCCCTTCATCTGAGATATATAATTACATAGCAGCACTGGAGCTACAGAAAATAGAATGTTTCCCCCTGCTGAGGCAGTACAGCCAAGGAAAGAGTCCTTCTTATACAGGCAGGGTCAGTGACACACAAAGAATAAGTTCACATGTGTGCCTGATTTCATTCATAAGCGATGTATCTTTTATATTCCAGATCACCTGAAGTTAAAGACCAAGGATTTTTGTTTTGATTTTGTTTTAAATATTGATACCAGGATGGGGGCTCCACTGGTTGTCAGTGGAGCTAGCCCTGTGATTGGAGGGTTAAAACTTTCAGTCCCACCTTCCGCCCTCCCACCACCCCCAGCAGGGGTGAGGGAATGGAGATGGAGTTTAATCATCAGTAGTCAACGATTTCATCAGTCATGCCTATGTAATGAAGCCTCCAATAAAACTCAAAAGGAAGGGGTTCAGGGAGCTTCCCAGTTGGTGAACACATGGAGATGCTGGGAGAGTGGCTCTCAGGGAGAGGGCATGTAAACTCCACGCTCTTTCCCCATACCTGTATTATGCATCTCTCCTACCTGGCTGTTTCTGAGTTATATCCTTCTATGATAAACTGGTGATCTTGTAAGTAAAATGTTTCTCTGAGTTCTGTGAGCCACTCTAGCAAAATTAATCAAACCTAGGAGGTGGTCGTGGGAACCTCTACTTTATAACCAGTTGGTCAGAAGTACAGGTAACACCTAGATTTGGGATGGAGTCTGAAGTCCAAGGAGGGAGTCACTGGAACCTCCAATCTAGCTGCTTGATCAGAACCACAGGTAACAGCCTGGGTTTGTGACTGGTGTCTGAAGTGTGTGGGGTGTGTGTGTGTGTGTGTGTGTGTGTGTGTGTGTGTGTGTGTGTGTAAGGGGGTGGTAATCTTATAGGACTGAACCCTTAACCTGTGGAATCTGATGCTATCTCCTGATAGATAGTGACAGAATTGAGTTGAATTCTTGGACACACTCCTCTGGTGTCCAGGAATTGTTTGTTGGTGTGGGGAATTTACCCCCCTCACCACTATGTTGGAAATTGGGTCTCAGAACACCCAAAAGAGGAAGATAAAAATTTGAATAAATAATTACAATAAAGTAAGATGGGATATGACATAAGAAATACAAAAGTAACTGGAAGTCATTGAAGGGAATATTAAATAACTGGATGTTATCTAAGCATGGAAGTAACATGATAATATTTGCAAATTTGAAAAATGAATCACAAATGGAAGAGAGCCATTTAGAAAGTTGGTGGCTATCATCCCAATAGGAGATAGATAATGATGGATAAGGGGATGGAGAAACATGGCAAACTCAAGACACACATATGAGGTAGAATAAGTACCTCCTGGGTTTATTTCTTGAGTTTAGAAGATTACGAAGACAATAGGAAAGAAATCTCTAGATTCTAGATTGAGCGACTGGGTTAATGGTGATGTCATTTAAGGAAATGTTGGAAGAAGAATACATTTGGGGGTAAAATTTGAATATGCTGAGTTCAATTTTCAACAAGTTCAGTTTTGGTCATAATGACTGTGTTAGATGCAAAACAAAGCATAATGTCTGACCTTGAGGGTTCATACTATAAGAGGAAAATAATGAACACATTATTGTATTCAGCATAATAAAAGACTAAATAGAGACACAGAATGTTGAAATAGGATACGTGAGGTTATGAATAAACTCTAAAGCTCGGTGACTTAACCAACAAAAATTTATTTCTTATATGAATTCTAATGCAGGTTCAAAGGGCTTTCCAGAGCGAAAACCCCCTCCCCCAATACGTGGTATGTTTAGGCCATTTCCATCTTGTGGTTCTGCCATCTCATCACAAGACCTCCATAGTTACCAACAGAAGAGAGCATTAGAAGGTCATGTACCAGCTCTTAGGTGTTTTAGACCAGAAGTGGCACACCTCCCTTCCACTCATGGCTGTTTGACCAGAAGAAGTCACATGGCCCTACCTCATTAGAAGCGAGTTGGAAAATGTAGGGCATCAAAAGACTACTCAGTGAGGAACAAGAGTTTGAAATGAGAGTGGTTCAATAACTATATGGGAGAGCCAAGAAATCCTTCACAGGGAGGCCACATTTATGCTGAGATTTGAAGAAAGTCTACGAGTCGGCCATGTGATGAGTACAGAGGAAAGACTTTGTAGGCTAAGGGAACGACATGTGTGTGGACGAGCTCGAGACATTACAGATATCTGGGGAATGGCAAGAAGACATTTGTTAGAGTACAGGGTTTCAGGGAAGTAGAAGAAAATAAGGTGATGATAAAGATTGGGGAGGGCATGAATATCATACTAAGGAGGTTGTATTCTGATCTGTAGGCAAGGGTGAGCCATCGGTAGTTCTTAGCTAAATAAATAACTATCAGATTAGTGAGGAAAAACGACTAGGAAGAGGGGAGACTGGAGGCAGGAAAACCATCTAGGAGACTGTCATATAGTCCACAAGAGAGAAGAAGAGATCAATCTACTTAGAAGGTAAAATGGGTAGGACTTGGAAAACCTTTGACATGTAAGGGTGAGGGAGAAGGAGCTGTGGAGAAGAAATTTGAGGTTTCTAGCTTGGTCACTTCAAAGGATAGTGAAGCCACGAACAGAGGTAGGGAAAACAGTCATTGGAACAGATATAAGAGTAAAATAATTGTTTCTACAGTTAGACATTTGAGACGCCAGGATCATCTTTTGCTGGAGTTCGTTTACCAAGAATTTTTCTATAACTATGTTGTAATAACATTTTTCTTTAAAAAAATTTTTTTTTGCTTACGGAAACACTGAAGGAGGAGGCTTTGTTATTGACTAAAACCACCCCTCTTATTTGAGTCTTAGCCCAGTTTCTATTGCCTACTAGATCCCGGTGTGCTTGGAGCATGGAAGCATCTGGAGCAACCACATTTCCTTATTTAAGCCAAAACAATTTAACTCATCTGTGGCTTATCTCACATCCGCCCTGTAGATCTCATGGGAGGATATAGCCCTTATTATTAAAATAATGTGTAGAAAACAAAAATAGCATGGAAAGAAGTTTCAGAACACGATCTTTTTAGTTGCTTTTCAAAATAACTTACTCATATAAAGTTAATGTAAGTTAATGTTTTGGGTTAAATATTGCTTGGTTTTGATAAAGTATCTTTGTTAAGCTTTTTTTTTTTTTTTGTATTTTTATGTGCATTCATTTAAGTTGGGGGAAATCTTTTTTGTAATAAGAAGAGAAACACTTAGATGCTGTTTTTTCCTCTTAACTTGTCGTAAGGCATTTGACCTGTTGACAGTTAAGCCCTTGACTCTGATACAGGATAATAGTGTTCAACTCTCCTATGAGAATATTTTTGAAAGTTATTCAATCAAAGGTGTTAAAACACTGTTGTGCCCTTAAGTGAAAAGTATTTGTAAATACTAAGTATGAATAATTACTGCTACTTATTTTGAATACAGTAATTTATTTAGTCCTGATATTTAGCCATCTTCTATTATATATTTGGTGCTGAGGATAAAAAGATAAATAACACATGGTTCCTACCTTCAAGGAATTCTTCCTTTTAGCAGAGAAGATAAACCATAACATCAAAGAGTCAACATAGATAAGTACAATTTCATGAATGGTTAAGTGAATCACTAGAGGGAAAAAAAAAAAGTGAAAGCGAAAGAAAATCAATAGAAAAGTTACCTGAGCTAGTTGTTCTAAAAAACTTCAAGAATCTTGATTGACTCTCTTTTTTAACTAATAATAAGTTACAGTAATTTTCAAAGCTTCCACTTGTTGGCAAGTTATTTGAAGCAAGTCATATTTTTCAACTTAGTGTCCTATTTATCACAAGGAAGTAGTGAAGAGAATTGGTCCTGGATGTGAACCTCCTAAATTTAATTACTGGTGTGTGACTTTGAGTAAGCTTCTACTCCACTTAATGCCTCAGTTTCTTCATCTGTAAAATGGAGTAATAATAGCAAAACTTCATAGAGTGGTTGAGGACTGAACAAGTTATACATGCAAAGTACCTAAAAGTAATTGGCACTTATTAAGCATTCAGTAAGTGCTAGCTGTTATTATTAGCCACACTTCTTAGTATAATGTTTTGCATACAGTAGATATATCCTCTTTGGATTAAACTAGCAATCACTTAGGCATAATCCAGAATTAGGTAAAAGTATCCATTCCACTGTCACTGTTCTTGACAAAAACAAATATAAATTCTGGAAAGATTTCACCTCATGAAGAAATGAGGAAAGAGATGAAAACTAAATGTGGACCATGAAAAAGTTCTTCAGAACTTAGGAAGTAAAGTGAAGTATCTTTAACATGTCATGGGAGGGACTTCCCTGGTGGTCCAGTGGTTAAGACTCTGCTCTTCCACTGCAGTGGGCACGGGGTCGGTCCCTGGTCAGGGAATTAAGATCCTGCATGCTATGCAGGTGCAGCCAAAAAAAAAAAAAAGAAAAAAACAATAAACCACATGTCATGGGAGCAGGGACAATGCCAGTCTAATAGCCCTGATGCCTACCTACCTAATGTCTAGCACATAGTAGATTCCCCCAAAATATTTTTTAACTGACAATCCAATGGGGGTTGGGGGCAAAACATAATTCTAAAATTATCTAGCATTATTCAGAAGAAAATTTCCATTTTGGGCCTCTTCCATAAAATACAAAAAGACATATCTTCTATGAAACAGTATCAAAAAACCATAATGAGAAAAAAATGGGGCATTGCTAGTCCAAGCACCAGCGATAAAACACTTGTTACCACCTGTGATGACTTTGAAAGTGTTTATTGAAGGCAAGGCCTTAGCAGATGTCGTATCTGCTGCAACAGATCTTAAGCAGGTGTGGGTAGGAGTGGAGGGTACAAGGAGTCAAAAACTGTCAGGCAGACTGGCTGCTTCTAAATGTTCATTTATATTGTCCAAACCCTGGACAGTGAATATGTGTGGTAATGAATTCTAAGGATGTTAGATCAGAAGGCAGGAACATAATTTTAGATTGGGCTGAATTTATCACTTGGCATGTATCCAGGAGAGCTTCTGGATTCAGTGAGCTAACTCAAGCAGCTGAGAATAGTTCTAATTGTTGGCTTTGATTTAATGGTATTCTACGCTGAGTTAAGCTGAGATAACAGAAATTCCTTGGTATATATGAAGCAGTGATTCTCAGCTCTGTTTGACCTCATGCCCCCTCTTTATGAGAATTTTTTTGTAATATCCCCTTTGTTCTCAAATGAAATTCATATTTAATTTAACCTACTTATACATATTATTTTCTTAAATCAATATAATATTCTAACTGTAACATGAACAAATAAAAGGAAAATATTATTATTTCAATGTATGAATGCTTCAGCACAACTCTACTAGAAGACACAGCAGCAAAGTAGTCCTATGTCTACATCTATATGTGGAATTGCCTTGAGTACAACAGCTCTAAATGTAGACTGATACAGATGTATTGTTTTGAAGATAAAAGTTCACAGGCAGTATTGTAGTTGGTGATATAATCTTTCCAAAATAATGAAACAAGTATTGGTGAAGTTCTGAGCAAAACAATATAGTAATAGCTTCACTGACATGATTCTTGCTTTCCAGAAAATTTAGTTTATATTAAAACCTCACAAAAGCTCCTGGATTTTTCCAAAAGACCCTGTGCCATTTACTGAGGTAACTGTACACTGGGGAAAGAGAAATATTCTCCATGGATTATTGGACGTGTAGCTCTGAGCTGCCATGAATCCCTGGGAACCCAGAACTTAACTATGGTCACTTAGTTGAGTTTGACTTATACAGGTCATGTCATAAACACGGTTGGGCTCAGGTCCATCTTTCAGTGGGTCCTGACATTTACAAACCCACCCTATGTTTACTTCCACTATTCCAGAGTATATAATTGGAATAGTATACTCAGCAGTTGGTAGAATTCTAGTATTGGTTCCCAATCCAAGTAGGCTATTACAATAGAAAAGATCAAGTAGGGGATTCCCTGGCGGTCCAGTGGTTAGGACTAGGTGCTTCGACAGCCATGGCCCGGATTCAATCCCTGGTTGGGGAACTAAGATCTCCCAAGCAGCCAAAAAAAAAAAAGAAAAAAAAGAAAAAAGAAAAGGCCAAGTAGAACATCCTTCCCAATCAAAACAGCAAACCTAAAGCACTACTGAATTTCAGGGAGAATCGTTGAAATTAGTACTTGAAAGGGTTTAAAAGACTTGAAATAAACAACCAGTACAAGAATACTAGTCCTCAGCTTATCTCCATTGAATTTGACATTTGCCTGTGCAGAAGACAAATGGGTTCTGGCACCATAAGCTTAATCAGGAAGAGTATATAGTTGCAACTTTTATCTCTTTACTGAGCCAGATCAACAAAATACCACACCTTGTATGCAGCTATTGATTTGATAAATGCATTTTTTTCTGTCTTAATAAGCTGAGAACACTAGAAGCACCTTGCTTTCACTAAGGTGGACAGCAGTACACCATCACTATCTTGGTAAGCAGATGTCACGTGTGCCAAAGGATGGAAGATAAGTCCCATAAAAGTGCATGGTCCTGCCACCTCAATAAAGTTTCTGAGACTCCAGTTGTTTTGTTTGTTTGTTTGTTTTAAAATATTTATTTATTATTATTTTTTTTTTGGCTGTGTTGGATCTTAGAGGCAGTACTAGGGATCTTCGTTAAGGCATGCAGGATCTTTCATTGAGGCACACGAGCTCAGTAGTTGTGGCACACGGGCTTAGTTGCTCTGCGGCATGTGGGATCTTAGTTCCCTGACCAGGGATCAAACCCACGTCCTCTGCATTGGAAGGCGGATTCTTTACCACTGGACTACCAGGGAAGTCCCTGAGATTCCAGTTGTTTGAGTCACATGAGGATATTCTTTCCAAAAAGAAATATACAATCACGCACCTTGCAATTCTACTTTGAGAAAAAGGCACAGCACTCGGTGGCATGGTTTGCATTTTGTAGGTAATATGTGCCATAGTTGGGTGAACATCTCTGACCTTTCCTGAGTAACCTATAAAACCACTGACATTGAATAAACCTAGAGTAAGAGAAGGATGTCAGCTGCTCTGGGCTTCAATGCAAGCACCTGGTCCTTAATATACAGAAAATAAAGTGGCAATTGACATATCTGTGACTAATTTGGAGTGCTGTGTAGAAACCTGTGGCAGGTCTAAATAAGAGAATCATATCAAAGCTCCTTTGGATTTTATCACAAAGTCATTCTCTCTTCAGCAAATAACTACTCTCCTTTTCATATATATCCCTTAATTTGTTATTGGGTCCTGATAAAGATTAAACACCTGACCACAGGACATTAAATGATTAATTAGCCTGGTTACTCATCACAAACTGGGTGTTTTCTTATCTAATCCATCACAGTGAAAAGCTGGAAGCTGGGCATGACCAGAGCACTCCATCATTAAGTGGAAGCAGCAGTTGAGTTTGGTCTGAAGCAGGTCCTTAAAGGACAGGTAAGTTGTGTGAACAGGTGGCTCACTCTTCCATTGCACTTATGCTATACACTGGCTCCTCTCCCTGAACCCACACATATGGCCTCATGGAAGTCTAGTATTGTCAGTTAACTGGGGAAGAAAAATTCAAGCCTGATCTAAATAGTTTTTGGAGTATGTGCTGGTACTGGCAAGAAGCAGACTGCCACAGAATTAGAACTCCAAGTGGGGGTGGGAATGGGAGGTATTGGATAAAGGTGGTCAAAAGGTACAAAACTTCAGTTGTAAGATAAATGTACTAGGGATGTAGGGACTTCCCTGGTGATGCAGTGGTTAAGAATCCACCTGCCAACGCAGGGGACACGGGTTCAAGCCCTGGTCCGGGAAGATCCTACATGCCGTGGAGCAACTAAGTCTGTGCGCCACAACTACTGAGCCCACGAGCCACAGCTACTGAAGCCTGCGTGCCTAGAGCCCGTGCTCCACAACAAGAGAAGCCACCGCAAGGAGAAGCCTGTGCACCGCAACAAAGAGTAGTCCCCGCTCGCCACAACTAGAGAAAGCCCGTGCGCAGCAACAAAGATCCGACGCAGCCAAAAAAAAAAAAAGAAAAAGTACTAGGGATGTAAATGTACAACATGATGTCTATAGTTAGCATTGCTGTGTGATATGTTTGAATGTTGCTAAGAGAGTGGATCCTGAAAGTTCTTGTCACAAGGAAGAAAAATTTCTCTCTCTTTTTTTTGTATCTAAAGAAGATTATGGATGTTAACTAAACTTATTGTGGTAATCATTTCACCATATATGTAAGTCAAGTTATCATGCTGTACACTTTAAACTCATACAGGGTTGTATGTCAATTATATCTCAATAAAACTGAAAAATATAGAAAAGAAAATTTTAAAAGAAAACACTGTTAAGCAGAAAAAAATAATAATAATAAATTTATAAATGCACCAAAAGAAAAAAAAAGAATTAGAACTCCACCCAGAAGTGGCCAGGGAAAAACAATTCCACTCCTGGTGGGAAGAGCTTTAGGCAGCAATATGGGTTATCTGCTTTGCCTGGAAGGATAGGTGGCCAAAGGTTAAAATCAATAGTGATTTATGGCACTACCCTTTAGATGAATGGTCAGGGACTGGACAGAAGGCCCATTGGGAGAACTGATAACAAGGAGATTTGGTTAAGCTATACATATGAAGCTCTCAGCCTAGATTCAGAATGTGAGGATATTTGTGTTCCATGTAAATGATCATCCAACTCTCCACCCCACCCCACATTAGAGAAAGTTCTAAATAATCAGAGCAATAATCAGTGGACAAATTGATCTGCTCTTTGGATATAATCAGTCCCTTTCTCCAGCCACTCTAATGAATATTTAATAGGCTCAAGTGCAAGTTACCAATGATGGCAATAATGGAGATTGTGTATGGGCTCATCAAAATGTACTTCCTCTTATCAAGACTGATTTAGTGATTGCTATTCTTGAGTGACTGTACAGGTTAGATGACAGGTTAAGCTGAAAATACAGAGACTTACGGCAAGAGTAATATGAATAAAGCATATTTTTCTTTCCTATAAAAATCCTGGTAGGTGATTCAGGCTAGTATGGCAGCTTAACAGTTTGGGTAATTCATTCTTTCCTGCTTGCTTTTCCCTCTTTTTCCTTCTGCTATTTTATATAGAGCGTGTCGGTAGTGGTGAATTTATTTAGTCCACACGTCACAGGTTCTCAAAAGAGGATTGTGACTGAACTAGAGTAGGAAAGAGCATCACCCAGAGATGAATGCTGTGACTGAAAAGACTTTGGGTTTCCTCTTTTGGAAAGATGGTAAGGATGTTTTTATTAGTACAAAGTATATTTGCATTGTGTTAAGTGGGAATATGTGGTTGTTGGAAGTTTAAGTGTGGGAAGAAGGGTGTGTATAAACGTTGGGTAGCCAAGAGGACTTGCGCACACATTGTGGACCAGTTTGCACAACACCTATTTCACCCTTGTCCCAGAATGCCTTCATGAAACGCAGAGGTTGGAAAGCTGAAAGCTATTTATACCAGAATTTAGATTTAAGTTGCAGCTAAGTTTCCAGATTCAGGTTATTTGGATTGAGCCAAGCAGATACACTCTGAAAGAATTTTATTTGGAACTGAATTATGTGAGGGTAGAGACTGATACAGATGGTGGAGAAGAGAGATGTGCTACAGCTGGCAGCTATGGCACACTGATTCCCAGGGATCCTCCTGTTTTAACAGGAGGCTTTTAGATTCAGTAACTTTTGATGTGGCAAAGGTGGCCTGGTTCTGGTGCCAGCCATTGTGGAAGCATCTTCCTGATCCAGCAGCTTCCTGATCATGACAGAGTCAGCCACTACCTAGTTCTATGTATTACTTTGGGAGAGGTCCTGAAAGTTCAGACAAGAGATTCTTCCTTTAGCTCTTTCAATGATTGTATAAATAAACTTCTTTGGACTTAAACTAGCTAGAGTACATTCTCTAGACTGTTAAGAATCTACAACAATACATGGGAGCTAGAAAACAGGAGATATGCTACAGGAGGATGATAAAGAAATGTTCCATCTTAATAATTATACACCAGGCCTAGAGGGCAATCAGTTCATATTAGAGTCAGGAGGACTTTGGGGAAAAGGTATCCAGCAAAATAAAAACGGAACTCATAGATTATCTGATGTGATTAAGCATTTGGAAAAATTATTGCAAGGTGTATTGGAAAAATAAATGGTAGGAGCATTTTGAAAAAAACTAAAGCTAGGTACAGAAAAAACGTAAGCAAATAAAAAAGGAGTCAATTATTAATTGCAGGAAAGCCAGAAAGGTGTACAGAAAGCATGCATGATCAAGGTACATTATTTGGCTCAACAGTGAACAATATTTATATAATCAGAAGAATATATACATTGGCTATCGCTTTAGCAAATTTCTTTGAGAATGGGAGAAAAGAGGTACAGAGGTAAATCCTCTACTACCGTAATAGGTAATCTATAGGTTCCGTCTAAAACTGATAAGTTCATAGGTATGATTTTAAAAAGATGGGGCTTCCCTGGTGGCGCAGTGGTTGGGAGTCTGCCTGCCGATGCAGGGGACACGGGCTTGTGCCCCGGTCCGGGGGGATCCCGCATGCCGCGGAGCGGCTGGGCCCGTGAGCCATGGCCGCTGAGCCTGCGCGTCCGGAGCCTGTGCTCCGCAACGGGAGAGGCCGCGGCAGTGAGAGGCCCACGTACCACAAAAAATAAATAAAAAGATGGAGTTAAGTAGCAGAAGACACAGCTAAAAGAATTGAAAATGAAAAAAAAAAAAAATTGAAAATGGCTGCCCCTAGGGAGTTATATTTGGTGGTAGAAAGAGGAGACTAGTATTTCTTGATTTAAGCCTTTAGTACTACTTGATAATTTATCTATTTGTATATACTACTTTGATGAAAATTTTTTTTTTTTTTTTTGCAGTACGCGGCCCTCTCACTGTTGTGGCCTCTCCTGTTGCGGAACACAGGCTCCGGATGCGCAGGCCCAGCGGCCACGGCTCACAGGGCCTAGCCGCTCCGCGGCATGTGGGATCTTCCCGGACCGGGGCACGAACCCGTGTCCCCTGCATCGGCAGGCGGACTCTCAACCACTGCGTCACCAGGGAAGCCCTGATGAAAATTTTTAAATTAAAAATAAAATACAGGAACTAAATATTCCAGTCAAGAAGTTAGAGGAAATATAACAAAAAATATCCCAATAAAGAAAGAAATAATTAAAAGAACAAAGAAATGAGCTGATAAACCAAAACCAAATATTAAACACCATTAAAAGCAAGAAAGGGACAAAAATGCATATGGTGAGATTAAAGATTCTTAGATAATATTGTTAACTATTATGCAAAATTAATTTGACAAGCTATTTGAAATGAATGATTTTCTAGGAGAACATAATATAAATGTTACTTCTGAGTCAAGAAGAGGTAAAAACAACAAATACATTAAAACTTTAGAAGACATTGGAATCTGTCAAAGAACCATTCTAAAAAAATTAACAAGTTTTATACAATTTCTTCATGTAGTTTCAATACTTTTTTTGTTGTAGAAACTAGGAACATGTGTTTAAAAAAATCTTTCCAACCCATTCTATGAATCAGACATAACCATGGTTTTCCTTCTAAAATACAATTATAGCACACCCAAAAAAATTATAGTCTCATTAATGAACAAAGATGCAAAAATGCTAAATAAATACTAGAAAATTAGCTCCTGCAGTATGTTAATAGTGAATACTTTGCTTAATTAGGTTTATCACAGGAATATAAATATGCACCAACTTTACAGAGTCTAAGCATGAAATTCACTATATTAACAGATTAAAGTTAAATAAAAGTGATCATACTAAAAGATGACAAAAAAAGAATTAAATAAAAATCTATAAACGCATTTAGTACACTAGGAATATATCTTGAGAAAACTGACCTACCAGACTCTATGGCAAACATCTTACTTAATGGTCAAACATTAAATGCAATCCCATTCAAGTCAGGGAAAAGCAAAGATTGATAGTATCAACATTGTACTGGAGGTGCTAAGCACTGCAGTAAGATAAGAAAAAATAAAGTATACATTTTGAAATGGAACAGACAAATGGTCTTTATTTGTAGCCTTATGTACCAGTAACAGTCATTTACAAAATATAATGAAAAAAGATACAGTAGAAAAACAAATAAATACACAAAAATCCATATAATGCCAAAGATTAAATCTATTAAACATGAGCAAGGGACTTTCCTGGTGGCGCAGTGGTTAAGAATCCACCTGCCAATGCAGGGGACATGGGTTCGAGCCCTGGTCCGGGAAGATCCCACATGCCGCAGAGCAACTAAGCCCATGCGCCACAACTACTGAGCCTGCACTCTAGAGCCTGCAAGCCACAACTACTGAACCTACGTGCCACAACTACTGAAGCCTGAACACCTAGAGCCCATGCTCCACAACAAGAGAAGCCACTGCAATGAGAAGCCTGCGCACCACAATGAAGAGTAGTCCCCCCACCCACGCCACAACTAGAGAAAGCCCGTGTGCAGCAACGAAGACCCAATGCAGCCAAAATTTAATTAATTAATTTAAAACAAACAGACAAACAAAAAACATGATCAAGACCCAAATGGAAAAAACTAAAAATTTTACTTAAAGACACAAAAGACAATCTGACACGTGGAGGGATTGATCATGTTCCTGGATAGGAAGGCTAAGTATTGTGAAGGTGTTCATTCCTTCAAAAGAGTAACCTGTTAATTCTATCAAGAAGTATTTAATTTGCTTCCAATATTTCAACCATCTTTGTGAACATCTGGAATAATCCAGTCTGAGTATCTTTATTTTGTAGAAAAGTTTTTTTCTTTCTTGTTGTATGTAACATTTCTTTATCTTTGAAATTTTATCAGAACATATCTAGGTGTACATCTTTTTCAGTGATCCTGATTACATATCTACTTATAAATGTCTTTTTGTTGTTTTCTCTTTTATTTCTCTGCCTTTATTGCTTTCTGCAATTCAGTAAAAACAACATCAGATTACTAACATCTACGTTCCATGTTCTTACCTTTTATCTAATAATCTCCATCAGCCTTTATGTTCTCCTTTATGGGATAACTGACCAAAACCTAATTCACACATTTAATTTTCCATAATTTGATGCTCATTCAGTTACAATCTATCTTAACTGGGTTTGTTTAAAATATATTTCGCTTATTCTCAGATTGCTTCCTTTGAGCAGGAGCTGAGTCTTGGCTACACGGATCGCAATCTCCCGGGGGCAGGTCTCCAAGCAGGCTTCCTCTTTGTTGAGTGGTTTAGAGAACAGGGCCAGGCAAGTCTTTCCCTGGGGGCAAACCTGTAAAGAGGCTTCCTCCAGGGTGGGAGGCTAATAAGTATTTGTGAACCAGCCAGTTCTCCTAGCAAGCAAAAAGGATGAATCAAAGCCATTCTCTACCTTGTCTTAGAGAAAATGGTTAAAAGAAACTGCCAACAGGTTTGTGCTCCTTTCCTGCTTTATGTAAGCTCTGTGAAAATTCCTTGAGTCTTGAGATATGTAAGTGAGGTAGGTCTTTCCTTTCCAGGGTTAGGCAAAATATATCCATTTTATATTTGCTAGACTATTTTAGTAGATGTTTGGAAAGTAAGGTCATCAAATGCATATGCTTATATTACTCTCAGCTTCATCCCAGGAAGAATTTGCCTACCACATGGTGTTCATTGGAAAGGTAAAAAAGGAGGATGTGCAATTAGAAAAACAGTAACCATAATTTATTTCTACTGTTTTTGTTGAAGTATATCCTATTTACCTTAATTGGAAAGGTAAAAAGAGGATGTGCAATTAGAAAAACAGTAACCATAATTTATTTCTACTGTTTTTGTTGAAGTATATCCTATTTACCTTAATTGGAAAGGTAAAAAGAGGATGTGCAATTAGAAAAACAGTAACCATAATTTATTTCTACTGTTTTTGTTGAAGTATATCCTATGTACTAGAAGGTGCACAAAATTTTAAGTATACAGCATGATTGTTGTTTTACAAAGCAAACACACCTATGCAACCACCAGCCAGGTGAAGAGGACTTTAAGAGGCCTCACTGTTTCTTCTGTTGCTCTGGGAACCCTGCCATCATGCTGAATGAAGCTTGGGCTACACTCCTGAATGATGAGACACCATGTAGAGGCAGAGGGAGCTATGTGGAGAAGCACAGAGGAGCCAGACAGTGAGTGAAGCTTTCTTGGAACTTCTAGCCCAAGCTACAGCTGAATGCAGCTGAGTGAGTGACCGTAACCTTTGTTACATGGAGCACAAAAAATGCCCAGCTGAGTCCTGCCTGAATCCCTAGCTGAAAGAATTGTGAGAGTTGCATTCTTTTTGTTTGCATACATCATATTATTTTGATGTCATCTCAAACTTAGAAGTTGCAAATACACTACAGAGAACTTTTTCCCAAATCATTTGAGAGTTAAGTTGCTGACTTGTTGTCCTAATACTAGGAATACTTTATGAATTCATATCCACAATACAACCATTACAATCAGGAAATTAACACTTATGATCTCCTTTATAGGAGACAGAGTTAATCTGGAATCACCTACTACATTTACAGGTGATGTTTTCTTAGACTCTTTCAATACCAAACAGTTCCTCAGTCTTTCCTTGATTTTCATGACCTTGATTTTTTAAGTTATTTTATAGGATGTCCTTCAACTTGGATTTGTCTGAGATTCCTAATGAGTTCAAGTAATGCACCTTTGTCAGGAACATCACAGATGTACTACTCTGCTCTTCTCATTCCATCTAATCCAAGTGTACAGAATTTTGATTTGTTCTGTTTAACTCTGATCACTTGATTAAAGCAATGTCTGCCAAAATTCTCCACTTTACAGTTACTCTTTTTCCCTTTGTCACTAATAAGTAGTTTGTAAAGCAGTACTTTGAAACTAGGTAAAGTCTCACCAAACCTTCAATGTACTCATTTATTAATTTATGTTAATAAGGACTCATGAATTCATAACTAATTACAAACATTATTTTGTTGTTCAAACAGTCCCCGTTTTGGCCAATGAGAACTCTCTTTAAATTGACTTCTGTGTCCTTTTAACATGTCCCCATCATTCTTTGAGTATTTCCTTTCTGTCTGGCAGAATAAAATATTCCAGGCTCATCTTTCACTTTTGCTGCACCAACTCTGGAATCAGCCATTTTTATAAGGAGTCCTGATTCCTTTCAGTGGAGAATGGCATGTAGAAGTCAACTTCTGCACCATTGGTGTGCTTGTTGCTATTGGGTGTTGGGGAAAGGGGTGCTGCTCTTAGCCAGAATTAGGGAAGGTATGTCTCCTGTATCTATATTTATTTCCATACCCATCTATATACACTGAAATCCACAAGTTCACACGAATACTTCTAATTCCAATCCATTACAGTGTTCATTCTAGTTTACTCCTTTTCCATACCTGTAACTCCTTTCCCCCCAAAAATGGAAGAATCTGGCACCCATCATCAATAATATATTTCATTATTTTTATGTATTATATTTGTATTTTATGTATTATCTCCCATTGCCTCTGCTGCATGCTTAGCTTGTTCAGGGGATAGAAATAAATCCAGTAGAGCAGGAATGGGAGAATAGAAGGCAAAATGGTAGAAAAAGAAATTAGCACTATATCACTAGTATCCTAATATTAAATTTTTGTTCTGATTCCATGATAAAACATAATAGGTATTATATAAAGTTAGTTAAATTTAAGTTAAGTGAAGAGAGATCTTATACATGGACTCACACATCATCCGACATGTACATTTTTTCCTTCCTGTATTTTATCTTTTAAATTATTTTTGTCTTGTCTTTGTATGCTTCATAATACTTACCTAGCACAAAGCAGGTGCCCCATATATTTTTATTATTTAATTTAACATTTAAAACAATAAATTTAAATTTGTTTTTAAAAACATGATTGAATATTTTTATCTTCTAAATAGGCATTGACAGATTTTTTTTCATAAAGGAAATAATGATCTGCAGTATTTCAGAGGAAACCGGCTCATTTTTTTTTTTCGGTATGTGGGCCTCTCACTGTTGTGGCCTCCCCTATTGCGGAGCACAGGCTCCAGGACGCGCAGGCTCAACGGCCATGGCTCACGGGCCCAGCCGCTCCGCGGCATGTGGGATCTTCCCGAACCGGGGCACGAACCCGTGTTCCCTGCATCGGCAAGTGGACTCTCAACCACTGCTCCACCAGGGGAGCCCGAAACTGGCTTATTCTTATATATTCTTAGCATTTTCTTTTTTAAGCATTCTATTGTTTTAACTTAAACTCTGAAAAATAAAATTTCCTTCCCCTAAATACCAATGTATTTAATTTTTTCCTATTTGGCAAACATTGATTTGGGGCTTCCAAATCAATTGGAATTGTTTATGTAGGTGATGGAATCACTGATAAGCCTCACAGGGGTAAGGTGGCAGTGCAGGTATTAGCAGAGGCAATGGGATGGGGAGGGCTTACTAGGCCCTAGAGGCCTAGAGGCCAGGCCAGGACCCCAGAGGACCGGGTTTCTCCATAGGAGCTGCAGCTATAGGAAAGGCATAGTGACTGCTGGAGATACCACCTGAAGCAGAGTGAAAAAGAGAAAAATACCTTGGCTTCTCCATTCCTCTTACCTTCCAGTCTCTTACCAGTGCCAACCCTTTGAGTGAACCTAACAGGAGCAGTTAGCAAGGGAGCCTGGGAAATGTAATTCCTTGTGATACAGAGCAGAGCAGGGGAGCAGAGAAAAATGGATATGAGAACAAACAGCAAATGTGGCACAGAGCACATTTCTTAGCTTTTATTTTCAGGAAAATAAATAGTGACTTTATGAAACAATAATAATGCTTCATGGGATTTAAAAATATAGCTAAAATTAAATTATATAATGATAGCAGCACCATAAGGCAGTAAGAGGGACAATGGAGATCAAGTATTCTAAGGTGCTTCCACTATTTGGGAAGAAGTAAAAGTTATGATTTGTATCAGATACTTTAAAAGGTCAACAATGGCTTAACATCACTAATCATTAGGGAAATGCAAATCAAAAACCGAAATAGGATACCACTTCACACCCATTAGGATGACTATTACCAAAACAAACAAACAGAAAATAACAAGTATTATGAAGAATATGGAGAAATTGGAACCCTGAGCATTGTTGGTAGGAATGTAAAATGGTGCAGCTGCTATGGAAACAGTATAGTTTCCTCAAAGCATATATTGAAAATGAAGAAAAACTGAGTTAATTATTGGAGTAAACATCTCAAAAAAATTTAAGCAGAGCAAATTAACATCCCCCCCCCCAAATTAGCAGAGATAAAATATAAGAGCAAATTTTAGAGAAATAAAAAATAACACAGAATAGAGAAGTATCAATAGAGCCAAAGTTGGTTCTTTAAACAATAAATAAAATTAATAAATCTCAGCAAGACTGACAAAGAAAAAAGACAAAATTTAAAAGTTACCAAGACTAGAAAACTAAAAAGGATACCAGTATATGCTATGGACATTAAAAAGGCAGCGAGAGAATATTAAGAATAATTTTATGACAATAAAATTTTAAATGTAGATGAACAAATTCCTAGAAAAACAATTTTTAAAAATGGATAGTTTTACATCTAATAAAAAAGCTGAATTCTTAATTATAAACCTTCCCACAAAGAAAATACTAAGCCCCTTTGGTTTCACCGGTAAATTTTATGAAACATTTGGAGAAGAGATAACATATCTTACAAACACTTCCAGACAACAAAAACAGTATATACACTTCCCAACTTGTTTTATGAGGTCAGAAAACTTTCACATCCAAACTGAGAAGGACATATAAAGAAAACAAAAAACAGCCCACAGAATGTCTCTGATGAACTACAACAAAATCCTAAACAAAATATTAGCAAATGAATCCAGCAATATATAAAAAGGATAATACATTATGACCAAGTTGGAGTCATTCCAAGAATGCAAAAATGATTTCACATTTGAAAATTTATATATGTACTCTACCATATTAACTGAATATAGGAGAAAATCAGATGTTCATGACAATAGTTGTAAAAGAAAAACATTTGGCAAAATTCAATACCCACTCACAAATTTAAAAAAGAGAAACTCCTACAAACTAGACTAGAAGAGATTTTTTTTTTTTTTTTGGCTGCACTGCAAGGCATGTGGGATCTTAGTTCCTTGACCAGTGATCGAACCCATGCCCCTGTTCATGCCCCCTTCAGTGGAAGCACAGAGTCTTAACCACTGGACCACCAGGGAAGTCCCCTGAGAATTTTCTTAATATGATAAAAGATATCTACCAAGAGCATATAGCAGACACCTAACTTAATTGTGAAATGTTCAAAGCTTTTCCCCTGAGATTTGTAATAGATAAGGAAGCCATTCTCACAACTTCTATTTAGCAAAGCCCTGAATCCATAACCAGTGGAGGAAGGCAAGAAAAAGAAATAAAAAGCCAAAGGTTTGGAAAGAAAGAAAGAAAACACATTTAATTCAGAGATGCCATGACTGTGTATGTAAAAATATCCAAAAGAAACTGCTGATAAACTATTACAATTAATAAAAGAATTTCACAAGGTCTCTGGATACAAGGTCAATATGCAGAAATCAATTATATTTCCATATGAGAACAATTAGAAAATCAATATTAAAAATGACCCAATACCAAGAATATCATCAAATACATGGAATAAATCCTATGAAGGAAAGACTTTTACCCAGAAAACTATAAAATATTCTTGAGAGAAATTAAAGAAAACCTAAATAAATGGAGAGATATGCCATGTTCATGGGTTAGAAGAATCAACATTGCAAAGTTATTTTTTTCCCAAAGAATCCAAAGATTCAGTGTAATCCCTTATCAGAAATCCCGATGGCTTTTTATTTCATGGAAATTGATGAGCCAATTCTAAAATATACGAAGGAATGCAAAGGGCTATTCTATAATAACCAAAAAAATCTTGAAGACAAATTTGGAAGATATATACCCTTGGATATCAAAATAAAGGTACAATAATAAAAACAATGTAGGGATTTCCCTGGTAGTCCAGTGGTTAAGAATCTGCCTTCCAATGCAGGGGACGCAGGTTTGATACCTGGTTGGGGAACTAAGATCCCACATACCGTGGGGCAACTAAGCTGGCGCACTGCAGTTAGAGAGTCTGCACACTGCATGCCGCAACTAAGACCTGACGCAGTCAAATAAATAAATATATTTTTTAAAAACGTAGCAATGGGGCTTCCCTGGTGGCGCAGTGGTTGAGAGTCCGCCTGTCAATGCAGGGGACACGGGTTCGTGCCCCAGTCCGGGAAGATCCCACATGCCTGGAGCGGCTGGGCCCGTGAGCCGTGGCCGCTGAGCCTGCGCGTCCAGAGCCTGTGCTCCGCAACGGGAGAGGCCACAACAGTGAGAGGCCCGCGTACTGCAAAAAACAAACAAACAAAAAAAAAAACGTAGCAATGACACAGAATAGACAAATAGACTGAACAGAACAGAGAATTCAAAAACAGACTCAAACACTTATAGATTCTTGATTTATGCCAAAGCAGCACTGCAGAGTAGTAGGGAAAGAACAGTATTTTCAATAAATGATCCTAGGATAGTGTCATTTAGGAAAAAGTAAATATTGACTTCTACCTCACATTATATACAAAATTAATTCTAGGTGGATTAAAAGTCTAACTATGAAAGGTGAAGCAATAAAGTTTCAAGAAAATAACTTAGAAGAATATTTTCATAACCTTAAAGAAAGAGTTCTTGGGTGGGACAAAAACTGCACTAACGATAAAGGAAACCATTTATACTTGGAATACATTAAAATTAGGAACCTGTGTTCATCACCAAAGACAGCATTAAGACGGGGGGAAAAAGCAAGCCACAAACTGGGAGGAGATATTTGCAACTGATATACCAACTTGTATCCAGAATATATGAAGAACTATACATCAGTAAGAAAGAGGAAGAACCTAATAGAAAAATTGGAAAAAGATTTAAGATCTCAAAATGAAGACATTCAAATAGGCAATAAACATATGAAAAAGTGCTCAACATCATTAATCACCACGGAAATGCAAATTAAAACCATAATCAGATACCACTATCACCCATCAGAATGACTAAAATTAAAAGGACCAACAATACCAAGAGTTGGGTGAGGATGTGTTGCTGAGAGTAAATTGGTGCAACTACTTTGTAAAATTATTTTGCATTCTCTACTAAGGTTAAACATATGCATACCCCATGACCTAGCAAATCCACTCCTAGATATATAACCAATAGAAATAAATAGATATGTACAGTAAAAAGACAACTATAAGAAAATTTATAGGGCTTCCCTGGTGGCGCAGTGGTTAAGAATCTGCCTGCTAATTCAGGGGACACAGGTTCAAGCCCTGGCCCAGGAAGATCTCACATGCCGCAGAGCAACTAAACTTGTGCACCACAGCTACTGAGCCTGCGCTCTAGAGTCCTTGAGCCACAACTTCTGAGCCCACGAACTACAACTACCGAAGCCCGAGTGCCTAGAGCCCGTGCTCCGCAACAAGAGAAGCCACCGCAATGAGAAGCCTGTGCACCGCAACGAAGAGTAGCCTCCACTTGTCGCAACGAGAGAAAGCCCGCACACAGCAACGAAGACCCAAAGCAGCCAAAATAAAATAAATAAAAATCAAAAAAAAGAAAACTTATAGCACCATTATTCTTATTAGCCCTAATCTGTAAACAATCCAGATGTCCACAAAGATAATAAATTATAATAATAATTATACATTACAACATATATATTAAATATATTTAATATACTAAATTATATTCATCACACAATAGATTATATAAATATAATATAAAGAACCAAGCAGTTAAAAAGAACCAACCATTTCTACATGCAGCAACATGGATGAAACAAACATAATATTGACTAAAAGAAACCAGAGACAAAAGAAAACTTACTGTTTAGTTACATTTACATAAAATTTAAAAACAGAGAAACAATCTTTGGCTCTAGAAGGCAGGACAGTGATCCCATTTAGGAGAAAGAAGGCATTAGCAGTCAACGGTGGGGAGAGGAGGACACGTATATGTATTCTTGGGTGCTGTTACAGGATGTGTTCACTTTGTCATAATTCATTTATATGTGCCTATGTATAATGTAATAAGAAGTTATTAGTAAAAATATATTCAGGTGAAAAATATACTGAAAATGTTCACTAAAATAATAGTAAAGTAGTGTTAGGGCACTGAAATTGTGGGTGATTTTTTGGCTTTAATTTTCCAAATTTTCCATACTACAGTTATCAGATTATAATATACTGATTTGTCACAAAACTGCCTCTATTGTTTAAAAAATTATGCTTATAAAAGTGATTTTTTTTTCAAGTAGAGATCAGATTTGAGATATTTGTGAGACAATTTTTAAAAGAACCACTAATGGAAGTCATTAGTTCTATTAAATTTTGAAATCTTTCAAAACAAAAATATCTGTTTCTCCTAATCATGGTTTGATATATACTTCATTGTAGCAAGTTGCACTTAAGCATTTAAGATAAAAAGTTAAGTAACTCATCCAGATCATTTACTCATAATATGTTTACTTCCTACAAAAATAAACAATTAGGTGCAAAAGGGCAATTTCCTGTCTAGTATGAATTCTTTGTTCATTTTTAGTTGTAACACAAATTTCAGTTTGTTCCAGAACAAATTCTACTCTGCGAAAATTCATGTTGCTAATTCTCTAAAGACTAAAAATGACAATGAGACATTATAAATGATTTAAAGTGTAGCATTTTATGGTCTTCCCCCCCCCTTCTCAATCTAATTCCGTTCTCTTCTAATAATGTTTTGATTTCACTTTAAAAAAATAAAGCCTTCTTTTACTTCCCCAACTTATATCAAGATTCATTTTGATGCTATAGTAATTCAAACATAGGTATAGGTAAAAGAAGCATAGGCAAAGGGACAAATAGGTCAATGAAACAGAACAGAAAAAACAAAAACAGATTAATGAGTATTTGGGAACTTGGTATGTGATAGGAAAAGCTATGTAGACTAATGGGGAAATTATGAACTATTCAATAAATGATCTTGGGACAACTGGATAATTCACATTTTTCAAAAAGCTATTAGATCTCTGCTTCAAATCTTATACAAAAATCAGTTCCAGATGGATCAAGGATTTAAATATAAAAGGTAAAATTTTTAGGAGAAAATATAGGAAAAATCTTTATGACCTCAGAAGGAGAAAGTTTTCTTAAACATGGTATAAAAACCATAAATCAAAAGGAAAACATCTATAGATTTGACTACATAAAAATCAAAAATACCTATATGACAAAAGATATCATAAACGAAGTTAAAATACAAGTGACAGCCTCAGAGAAGATATTTGCAGCATGTATGACCAGTAAAGGATTAGTTTTCAGAATATTTGAAAACAAGCTACCCAATAGAAAATTATGCAAAATATATGAGCAACCAAATCACAAAAAAAGAAACTAAGTGGTCAATAACAAAGATGATCAACTTCACGCTTAATTAAGGAAATACAAATTAAAGTGATGAAACCAACATTCCCCAAGCTGAATGGGCCAAGGAAGCTTTCACTTAAATCCCTTTTTTGGTATATCCCACACTTACATGGACCTTGTGTCCCCAAGTCCAAAATTCTGTTGTTGGATTTTTCCCTTTATCTTTTGTCCTTCTGGATTTAGGACTTTAAAGCTCATACATGTTTGTATACACTTTTCTGTCACTGTAGCTTGTTTGGGAGGAAATGGCTGTAAAACTACATTCAATCAGCTATGTTATCTGTTTCTTTAACCTAATTTAGCTCTTTTTTATAATTAATTTTACCCCCAAACTAACCTCATTTTAGATGTAAAATTAATTTTCAAAAAATCGGGCTTCCCTGGTGGTGCAGTGGTTGAGAGTCCACCTGCTGATGCAGGGGACACTGGTTCGTGCCCCGGAGTGGGAAAATCCCACATGCCGCGGAGCAGCTGGGCCCGTGAGCCATGGCCGCTGAGCCTACGCGTCCGGAGCCTGTGCTCCGCAACAGGAGAGGCCACAACAGTGAGAGGCCCGTGTACCGCAAAAATAAATAAATAAAATAAAATAAAATAAAATATTCCTTTGTCCTCTGCATTTCCTGAAAATTGGTAGTTGGATCTAGAGGTTTGATCAAAGTCAGGTTTGATTTCTTTTGGCTAGACATCACAGTTTGGGTTGTGTCCTTCCATCAGGAGGCACGTATGTCTGATTCTCTTTTTTTTTTGCGATGTTAGCAGCAGTTGACAAGCAGTGCTAGTAATTTATTACAAATCACAAAATCATTATATTTTCTTCTTTCTTTTTCATTTATTACCTGGAATACGATAAAGAGAAACCTCCCTTATTTACCATTTAGGTAACCAACAGTAGTAGTTTACATAAGAAAAGTAGGTAAACATATATATTTGATGTGCTTTTCAATCCAGTGCAGTATTTATCCTTATGGATGCCTAAACTTTCCTATCTTTGTCAGTGGGAGCCTCTTCAGATAGGCTTCTGCGTTCTTCTGACACAACCTTAGCAATCTCAAAACATTCCTTGCAGTCTAAGACAAGATTTTCAAGCCTGTCCTGTACATTCCCTGTCCTATACCCGAAATCAGTTCTTTTCCCAAAGGGTGCTTGTTACTTTTAGTACGAGATACTATTTAGAGATCACAGTCTGGGTGCTAACAGCGCTCATTGCTACTGGCTTGATAAATGCATTTAGGCCTATACAGTGGACAAAGCTAGGTAGCTATCTTTAGGCCACCAAAGTGTATATATAACACATATATAATCTTTGAGCATCCCTATATGTCCTATGTAACAGGATTTCTGAATTTTGTGTTATCATTTCCTTTTATATGTATCTTTAAACAAGGTATTATTTAGTTCTTCATTTTTGAGACTTTATATAAATGGAATTATACTGCAGATGTTTTGAGTCTTTCGGGAGTTTGTTTGGTCAACATTAAGTTTGTGAGATTTACCCATGTTAAAGCAGTCACTTTCATTACTCTACACTATTCCATTCTATGAATATAGCACAATTTATCTATTCTCCTAAGGATGCAAGTTTGGGTCATTCCCAGTAGTTTGCTCCAGCAACAAAGCAGTTATAACCATCTTGTGTATGAGTCTCTTGGTGCAGTCATGCAAGAGTTTCTTGTTTCCAATAACTGAGAAGTGAAATTTCTGGGTTATAGGGTCTACTCTCGCTTTTGTTCCTTCAACTCAACTGAACACCCTTGTTAAGTTTACCAGAGACCTCCATAGGGCCAGATGGGTAATTTTCTGTTCTCATTATGCTTGGTTCCTGAACAGTTTTCAACTCAGCTTTTCCTACCTTGGAATCTCCACCCAGGTCAGGACAGCACAGTCTGATGACATTGCTCACATTCCAATGGTAGCTCCTCGATCTATTCTGCCAGCTCCTCCTAATACCCTCTACCCCACCTCTCAGCACGAGTTCCTTGGAATCCTTCCTGAGCCCTTTCTTCTTTTCCTCTCTATCCATGCTTTCTCTAGGTGAACTCATCCATTTTCATGATTCTAAATGCTATTTATTTGTTTTAGACCCTGATTTTATTGGTCCTCAGCTTTCTTCTCTGAACTCCAGTTGTATGATTAACTGCCTAGATTACTCAGTCATTTCAAATTTAATATGTTTAAGGGGGAATTTTTTCTTTTCCCATATACCCTATAATACTCCAGACTTCCTCATCCTAATAAATAGGTTACCAGTCTTTCAGTTATTACAACCAGAAGCATTGATGCCTATGAACTGCTGGTTCTACCTCTAAAATATATCCTGAATCTGAACATGTTTCTCTACCTTAATTGTCACCACCCTACCCAAGCTACTATCATCTTTCACCTGGGCCTCTGCAATAATACCATAACTGATCATAAACGTTTCCATTTTTGTAACTCTTCACTTCATTCTTCCTACAGCAGCTGGTCCTGATGCTTCAGTCACACAGACCTCTGTCAGTTTTTTTACAACATGTCAAGCCTTTTGACTTGTAGGGCCTTTGCACTTGCAGTACCTCTGCCTGTGTTGATCCTCTTGGGTTTCCCATGAATGGCTTCTTTTCATCATTTGGGTCTCATTTTAAAAGTCTCCAACTCAGAATGGCTATCATCAAAAAGAACACGAATAACAAATATTGAGGAGGATGTGGAGTAAAGGGAACCCTCATTCACTGTTGGTGGGAATGTAAATTGGTGCAGCCACTGTGGAAAACAGTATGGAGGTTTCTCAAAAGACTAAAAATAGAACTACCATAAGACCCCGCAATTCCACTCCTGGGCATATATCTGAGAAAAATGAAAACACTAATTTGAAAAGATATATACACCCACAATGTTCACAATTGCCAAGATATGGAAGCAACTTAAGTGTCCATCAACAGATGAATGGATAAAGAAGTATGAATGGTAAATATATAACAGAATATTACTCAGTAGTAAAAAAGAATGAAATGTTGCCATTTGCAGCAGCATGGATGGACTTGGAGGGCATTATGCTAAGTGAAATAAGTCAGACAGAGGAACACAAATACTGTATGATAGCACTTACATGTGGAATCTAAAAAATACAACAAAGTAGTGAATGTAACAAAAAAGAAGCAGACTCACAGATATTGAGAGCGAACTAGTGGTTACCAGTATGGGGAGGGGCAAAACAGGGGTAGAGGATTAAGAGACACAAATTATTATGTATAAAGCAAGCTACAACGATATATTGTACAACACAGGGAATAGAGCCAATATTCTATGACTATAAATGGAGTATAATTTTTAAAAATTATGAACCACTATATTGTACACCTGTAACTTATATAATGTTGAACAGCAATTATACTTCAACTGAAAAAAATACAAGAAAAAAGAAAGTCCCCAACTCAGGAGTTCTCTGACACCCTATTTAATTAGCTCCCCTCTGCTTTTTTTTTTTTTTTTTTTTTTTTTTGCAGTACACGGGCCTCTCACTGCTGTGGCCTCTCCCGTTGCGGCTCACGGGCCCAGCCGCTCCACGGCATGCGGGATCCTCGCAGACCGCGGCACGAACCCGCGTCCCCTGCACCGGCAGGCGGACTCTCAACCACTGCGCCACCATGCAAGCCCTCCCCATCTGCTATTTTCTTCTCAGTACCCTATTTCTTTCAAAACACTAATCACAGTTTGTAAAAATATATTGTAGAAAGATGTTTACAGTCTGTCTCCACCACTAGAATATAAGGTTCAGGAGAAAGGAAGCTTTGTCAGTCATTCTTCTGTTGTACCCCGGCATCTTGGAAACTCAACCCCATTCTAGATACTAAAAACTTGACAGTTGTGAATAAGACCTCTATCACATCCTCAGATTTGCCAAAGTGAATAATATTTTTGTAAAATTTTCATCAGCCATGACTGTAGATGCCAAAAGAATTCTATGCACATTGTAGTAACAGAGGTGAATTTCCTTAATAAATTCCCGTCTGGCTCCATCTAACTTGTTACTTTGCTTCCTTAGTGGAGGATATTTGGTGGTGGCTTCCGAAATGCCATTAAAGCCTTGTTTAAAATCCTATCAAACTTTTTAGCTTGGCCACACAGCACTGATCAAAAGTTCAATCTTGAGGAAATGAGCAGTCCTTTTTCTTGTCTTGGAGTCCACCTGAACAGCCACCAAGAGTCTCTTTGTTTGGTTGGCTGGGTCCAGCTTGATGAATGAATAGCCCCTTTACCAAAGAACAATAGCATAGAGCTGGGCCACTAACTAGTTGAGAGGTGTTAATCTCCTTGCAGGTAATTATTTCCAGAAATCTAGCAACTACTAGAATGTTTCAATTCCTACATGGTCCTAGAAATTTAACCAATACACTTAAAATGTTTTTAAAACTTTTTAAAGATTTTGTAGTTTTATGCTTTTTAATTTCAGACATCATGCTTTTGTATTGAAATTGTAAAGTTATAAACATCTTTCTTGAAATTGTTATGAATTTATACTTTAGAATCTAAGAGATTGATTTCATTCATAAGTTTAATTCACTTTCAACTCTTAAACACAGGGAACAGATACATTGATCAAATGTGTAGTTTGCCATTAATACCTTTACCTCTCCACCTGAAGTGATATGTAAAACCTACCAAGTC
Organism: Leucopleurus acutus; assembly: GCF_964270905.1. Taxonomy (NCBI): domain Eukaryota; kingdom Metazoa; phylum Chordata; class Mammalia; order Artiodactyla; family Delphinidae; genus Leucopleurus; species Leucopleurus acutus. Next base: position 55,256,772 of record NC_139143.1, read on the forward strand.
ACTGCTGTGACCTGCAAATGTTTACTTCAAGAAGTTAAACATCAGACATTGTGCAGGGGTTAATCAACAGTCTATTTCTAATAGCTTGCTGACAAAGGCAACCTTAGTTCTATGTGTTTCTAAAAACCACCAGAGTTAGTTACTGTAACTTTACAGTGAAAACCCAAAATATTCATGGCCTCAGTGCCCTGAGATGCATGAAGTCCTTAGAAACCAAAAGTAAATCTTAGACTTGATCTTCCTCTAAAATCTATGGTGGCAGGTAAACTGGGGCTTCTCCTCACACCTCCTTATGAATTGGAACATTTCATGCGGAGTAAATTGTGCTTGGTAACACACCACGCTGAATTTAGCTCATATCTGAAAAATACCACAACCATACTCCATTATTTGGCCGTATTTACTTTCTGGCTAGAAAGAACTTCCAAAGAGTATTCATTTCCTCTATCTCTTTAGGCCCTGGACCTTTGTTTACTGTGGTATAGCTTTGTGTGGTGGGACATAGGTTGAGTTTCAAATGCTGAGAAGGGATGATTAGATTTAGCTTAAAAATACCTTTTGAAAATACTATCCATATCTTATTGTCTTACTGAATTCATCCCAGTCCATTTTTACACAAGATTTCTAGATAAACTGATTTAATGTTTAAGACCTGAGACCTCAGATTACAAAAAAAAAAAAAAAAAAAAAAAACAGAAAAACCCAGCAGCTTGTCATTTCTTATTTAATTTTGTTATCGTTTAGATACTAGACTCTTCTATTGGATGGGACTCTTCATTCCTCTGTTGTATTGATACCTGTCACTTTTTGATTAAAGGACTAAACCGCTTCAGGCTTCTAAGTTGGTCTTCAGTTTCCCTTTTGGTGATAAGCAAGGTATGTCCGTTGAGCAACCCAGCTTCCAACACAGATATAGGGACAGCCCTCGCTCTCTGATGAGGTATGCAGTACCTAATATATCACAAGGACATTAGGCAGGAGCAGCCTCCAAGAATGGGTTTTTTGACTGGTAACATTTCATTCTGACATTTCCATTAGTGTTTAAGTACACAGTTTAATTTTTTAAGTTACCTAAATCAATAAAATATAATAAAGAATGAAAAGAAAGAAAATTGTTTCTGTGAAACGTAAATTGAACGCCTTGGAAACACGCAATAAGATCGAATCACTTAAACCTGTTTAGTTGTCAAATTAGATGTAGGTTAAACAATAAAAAGTATAACTGACATTAAAAGGTCTGAGAACAAACACCTCAAGCATAATAGAGCAGCCACCTCGCCATAAGAGTTAATGTTGTGAGCACCAGGTAAGTCAGTTAGGTGGAGGTCCTTGAAAGAGAATCTACTTAAATGTTGGCTTTTGCCATTTTTATGATATTCCTTATTTTTAAAATATATCATGGGTGTGATAAAGTGTGCCAAAGAAATGCAATTGGGGCTTCCCTGGTGGCACAGTGGTTGAGAGTCCGCCTGCCGATGCAGGGGACGCAGGCTCGTGCCCCGGTCCAGGAATATCCACATGCCGCGGAGCAGCTGGGCCCCTGAGCCATGGCCGCTGAGCCTGCGCATCTGGAGCCTGTGCTCCACAACGGGAGAGGCCACAACAGTGAGAGGCCTGCGTACAGGAAAAAAAAAAAAAAGAAATGCCATTGAACAAAGAGAGACTCATGAATAACTTAAGAATTACGATAATAAAAGTGGCAATAAATCATCCCAAAGAAAATGCCATAATCATTTTATGATTATAGAAAACTCAATGACTTTTCAGTTACAAACAATAGAAACTGAATCTGGATATTTAAGCAGTTTATTAAAAGAAGTTTTGAAAAGATATTGGGTTAAAGCAGATGAATTTTATGGTATGCAAAGCATAGCCTGATAAAGCTGTAAAAGAGGATACTGGGTGTCTAATGTGTGTTTTTCGACACCACCAAGCAATTAACTCAATTCTGACACTGTCTACCTGGAGCTAACATCAGACCCCACAGGTTAAGGGCTCAGTCCTACAAGACTGTCTCATCCCCCCACCCCACCCCCACTTCAGACAGCAATCACAAGTCCAGGCTGTCACCTGTGCTTCTGACCAACCAGCTATAGATCAGAGGTTTCCATGCTCCCAACCTTGGCTTCGACAGATTTGCTAGAATGGCTCACAGAACTCAGAGAAACAATTTCCTCACTAGATTATTATAAAAGAATATAACTCAGGCACAGCCAGCTGGAAGAGACACATGGGCAAGGTATGTGAGAAGTGACACAGAGCTTTCATGCCCTCTGAGCATGCCGTTTCCCCCACAGCTCCAAGTATTCACCAACCCGGAAGCTCTTCAAAGCTCATCCTTTTGCGTTTTTATGGAGGCTTCATTACGTAAGCATGATTGATTAACTCACTTGCTGTTGGTGATGGAACTCAGTCTCCAGCCCCTCTCCGCTCCCTGGAAGTAGAGAGGGGACTAGGAGGGCCACCAACCCTCTAATCACTTTGTTGGCTCCCCTAGCAACTAGCTCCCATCCTTAGGTTATCCTGGGGCTTTCCAAAAGTCACCTCATTAACATAATAAAAGGCATCTTTATTGCTGTCATCACTGAGACAAAGACCAAATATATATATTTCTTATTATAAATCACAGTATCGCAGGTTGGCTCACAGAATCAGTAGGAGGACTGGAGAAAACAGACTTAAGGCTACACTTCCAGGAGCAACCCTGAAAACCACGGTGCAGAACTGGTCTGATGAGGAACCTGCTGCTGCTGGCCCTGCTCTCCACACTGTGGGAGGGCACATCATGGCCCTTCTGCCAGGGATTGACCTTACTGTGCCCATACTGCTGGCAGCAAAGGCTAACTCCTGGGTCAGAACTCAACCTTACGACCACAGCCATCCCTCTGCTTCTGCGCTTGGAGACAGAGCCTGTCTCCTCATGCAGCTTCTGAAATAAAGTTTCAAATGCCTAAGCGCTAGCTGCACAGGATCCTGAGGAATTGAGTTTTCTGGGTTTCTCTCTTGAGGAAGCAGGACTCCTAAAGCCAGACACTCTTCCTAGACATAGCAAGAGTGATCAAAAGATGCTGGCAGCCTGAAAATGTAAGAAATGTCTATTTCAACAGCTTCTAATTTTCAATGGATTTACTCATGTTCAGTCAAATTCTCCTAATCTAATACTTATGATATCAGACCTCTAGAATTCCACATACAATGTGTGGCTTATCAAAGTCTCTGACTTATCCAAAACAATACAATAATTAAGATTAAAGGTGATTATATGATTGCCACAATAAGTTTAGTTAACATTCATCATCCCAGATACAAAAGAAAAAAAAAGAAAAAAAGAATGTTCTCACCATAACAACAACAACTACCACAGAATGGTAATTTTGTGAGTTAAAGAATGTGTTCCCTGTTGGTGGGATTGTAAATTGGTGCAGCCACTATGGAAAACAGTATGGAGGTTCCTCAAAAACCTAAAAATATAGTTGCCATATGACCCAGAAATCCCAGTCCTGGGCGTATATCTGGACAAAATTCTAATTCAAAAAGATACATGCACCCCTATGTTCATAGCAACACTATTCACAACAGCCAAGACATGGAAACAATCTAAATGTCTATTGACAGATGAATGGATGAAGAAGATGTGATATATATATATATATATATATATATATATATATATATAATATTACTCAGCCATAAAAAAGAGGGAAATAATGCCATTTGCAGCAACATAGATAGGCCTAGAGATGATCATACTAAGTGAAGTAAATCAGAAAGAAAGACAAATACCATATGCTATCATTTATATGTGGAATCTCAAATGACATAAATGGGGCTTCCCTGGTGGCACAGTGGCTAAGAATCTGCCTGCCAATGCAGGGGACACAGGTTTGAGCCCTGGTCTGGGAAGATCCCAAATGCCATGGAGCAACTAAGCCTGTGCGCCACAACTACTGAGCCTGTGCTCCAGAGCCCGTGAGCAATAACTACTGAGCCCATGTGCCACAACTACTAAAGCCCACATGCCTAGAGCCGATGCTCTGCAACAAGAGAAGCCACTGCAATGAGAAGCCTGCGCACGGCAACAAAGAGTAGCCCCTGCTCACCGCAACTAGAGAAAGCTCGCACACAGCCAAAAATAAATAAATTTATTAAAAATAAATAAATAAATAAAATGACACAAATGAACTTATCTACAAAACAGAAACAGACTTGCAGACATAGAGAACAGACTTGTGGTTGCTGGGAGGCAAAGCGGGGGAGGGATGGGTTGGGAATATGGGATTAGCAGATGCAAAATATTATATATAGAAAGGATAAACAACAAGGTCCTACTATATAGCACAGGGAACTGTATTCAATATCCTGTGATAAACCGTAATGGAAAAGAATATGAAAAAGAATGTAGATATAGGGCTTCCCTGGTGGCACAGTGGTTGAGAGTCCGCCTGCTGATGCAGGGGACGTGGGTTTGTGCCCTGGTCCGGGAAGATCCCACATGCCGTGGGGCGGCTGGGCCCATGAGCCATGGCCACTGAGCCTGCGCATCCGGAGCCTGTGCTCCACAACAGGAGAGGCCACAACAGTGAGAGGCCTGCGTACTGCAAAAAAAAAAAGAACGTAGATATATGTATAACTGAATCACTTTGCTGTACAGCAGAAACTAACACAACATTGTAAATCAACTATACGTCAATAAAATAATTTTTTTAAAAAAGAATGTGTTAACTAACCTTATTATGGTGATATGTAATATATATGTGTACCAAGTCATCGCATTGTGCACCTTAAACTTACTCAATGTTGTATGTCAATTAATATCTCAACAAAGCTGGGAAAAATGTTGACTGTTGAATCTGGCTGATAGGTATACAGGGCCTCAGAAAAGTATTTACTGTTTGTGTGTGTGTGTGTGTTTGAAAATTTTTATGGTAAAATGTTTAACAAAAAACAATGAATTTATTTTTGAAATTTAAAAAAATGATTGTTAGGTCCACATGAAAGAATGAAATACTTGTGACATGGACAATTGAAAATGTAGATTAATGAAAGGTAATGGGCACCACCAGTCACTAAAATGTACTACAAAGCTACAATTACCAAAGCAATGATGGCATAAGAATAAAAAGTCAATGAAGAAGAACAGAAACCCCAAACACAGCCCCTGTTACATATAAAACTTGAGTTTTTATAAAGTTCTGATTTCAAAAAAAAGAAAAAGATTAAAGGTGATATATATACGTCTCTTAGAGGCCAAGAGTATGACTGTGGAACCAGACTTACCTGGATTCAAATCCCAGTTTTGCAATCAGTTAGCTGTGTGACCTTGGGCAATTTATTGTAACATCTCAGCGTCTTCAACTGTATACTGCAGATGATAATGGTAACCTACCTCATAGCAGTGTTGTGTGTTTTAAATGAGTCAATATATGTAGAACTCTTAAAACAGTGCTTAAATGAGTACAAGTGAGTTATTATTATAGGTAGTACATATGTACTGTAAGGAAATAGGAAGGTACTGAGTCTAGGAGCTATACAATATGTGCAGAGCTCATAGATGGAGGCTCAAAGGTGAAAGGGACACATGGCCTTTGCATTCTGAGCTGGAAACCAAGTGTGGAAGATAAACACATAAATAAATGTGATACAAGACAGATGGCAATAAGTGTACAATATCGGTACATACAAAATACTATGGAAATATTAAGGACGGTGAGATTCTTTCCTGCTGGAAGACCCTTGCAAGGCACTTTGGAGCATGTCAGCTTTGAGCTATGCTTTAAATAAAGAGTTTAAATTTGATGGGCAGATACTCGGGGGAGGGAGAGGAAGAGGGCATTCCAAGCAGGAATGGAGCAACTTGAACAAAAGCACAAAGCTAAGAAATGGTATGAAAGGAGTCACCTGCGTTTGTATGGGTTAAATGAAGTTTAGCAGGACACAAGGCTTGAAATAAGCACGGACCAATTGGTAGAGTGCTTTCAACTTTAGGCTAGGGAGATGCACTTGATTACGAACGCAATGGAATCGTCAATTGTTTTGTCTGGTGGGGCGGGGGGAGATGGGGTTCCCACCCCATGCCAAATCATTCTGGCCCAGACCATTCCATTTTCTTCTCCTTCATTAGTTACCCTCCGATTCCAAGTTCTTTAGAAAGATATTAACTTTTCAAGACTACAAGATAAAATGAATTACATTTATAAGTCAAACTGGAACCTGCTATGAACTGGCCTTGCTTGGAGTTTTCTAAATCCCCATTACTGTATTCTTCCCTGGGCTGCCTGAATATGGTTTTTGTTATCTAAACAGGCAAAAGCCAGATAAAGGTATTCAGCGACTCAAGTTTTTCAGCATTTATAAGGTAAAAACATGACCGCTCTCCCATTCACCTCTTTACTCGCACATTATTTCCTTCTTACTCCCTTTGAGAGCAAAGAGAAGGAAATGGAGAAATTCTGCTTAGGTCAAGCAGTTCCTTATCTAAAACGTATTGATACCTCATTCCCCCTTGCCTCAGTGTTCGGTATGTTGCCTCCAGCAGCAAATCCAGAAGAAAGATGGATGAGTGACTCCCTGGAACAGTGCTTCTTCACACGCTTCCCTCGGGCCTCAAGTCGCTCAGTCAGCCCAGCACTCCAGCACCTCTTGCGCAGCAGCGATTCCTCCACTTGGTAAGCCTTCCCAATGTGCAAACAACAAGTTGATTTATGTAATGTGTTCCTCAGTAAAACATACTTATGGCTTAGACTTTCAATATATATGAGATGAATCTGAGTTTAAAAGTATTCCAAAAGAAATAGGATTTGGAATTCCTAGTGTTAGGGAACAAACATACTACTGTTAAAACGTTGGTGTGACTCTACATAAGTCCATGCTCCATAAATTTGGTTCTATGACAGACGTAGGGTGTGTATATATGTCATATATATGTCATATATATATATGACAGACGTAGGGTGTGTATATATATATATACACACAGTGGAATATTATTCAGCACAAAAAGGAATGAAATGCTGCCATTTGCAGCAACATGGATGAGCATGGAGGACATTATGACAAGTGAAATGTCAGACAGAGAAAGACAAATACTGTATGATTTCACTTAGATGTGGAATCTAAAAAATAAAATGAATGAACAAACACAGCAAAATAGAAATAGAGTTACAGATACAGAGAACAAATAGGTGGTTGCCACAGTGGGGAGAGGAAAGAAATAGGTGTGGGAGATTAAGAGGGAGAAACTTCTAGTTGCAAAATAAATGAGTCATGAGTATGAAATGTACAATGTGGGGACTATAGTTAAAAACTATGCAATATCTTTGTATGGTGACATATCTTAACTAGACTTATCACGGTGATCATTTTGAAATGTACAGAAATATCAAATCATTATGTTGTGTAACGGGGACTAACATGGTGTTGTAGGTCAATTATACTTCAAAAACAAACAAACAAACAAATATAGAAAAAGAGGTCAGATTTGTGGTTACCAGAGACAGGGGGCAAGGGAGGGGGATTGGATGAAGGCAAAAGGTACAAACTTCCAGATGTAAGATAAATAAGGACTAGGGATATAATGTACAACATGATAAATATAATTTAACAGTGCTGTGTGTTATATATGAAAGCTGTTAAGAGAGTAAATCACGAGAATTTATTTAATTCAGTATCTATATGAGGTGATGGATGTTCACTAAATTTATTGTAATAATCATTTCATGATGTATGTAAGTCAAATCATTATGCTGTACACCTTAAACTTATACAGGGCTGTATATCAGTTATAGCTCAATAAAACTGGAAGAAAAAAAAAAATTGGTTCTATGACTCAAAACCAGAATAAAAAACTCACTTGTTTCACCACTATTTATCCATTATAGGTTATTTTTTTTAAAGCATGAGGACTTATTGGCCCATAGAATTGAAGAGTCCAGAGGTAACTCCAAGCTTCAAGCATTGTTGATTCAGGGCTCTGGTTTTCTTTCTTTCTGTCCTTATTGGTGCTGGCTTCCTTCGTGGCTGTAAGAGGGATCTCAGCAGTAGGACTACAAGTTGGAAAATGATCTTATGATTTCACTGTAGGCTTACTGAATTTTTTTACTTTCCTTCAAAATCTAGCAGGTGCTGGGGCTTCCCTGGTGGCGCAGTGGTTGAGAGTCCGCCTGCCGATGTAGGGGACACCGGTTCGTGCCCCAGTCCGGGAAGATCCCACATGCCGCAGAGCGGCTGGGCCCGTGAGCCATGGCCGCTGGGCCTGCGCGTCCGGAGCCTGTGCTCCGCAACGGGAGAGGCCACAACAGTGAGAGGCCCGCATACCGCAAAAAAAAAAAAAAAATCTAGCAGGTGCTGCATTAATACACAAATGGCATTTGACAAATGGTTCTTCAAAGCATCAAAGTGCTGAAGCACCAACTTCTGGCTCTGGACAATGAATAAGGGTTAAGTCACCATGGGGGCTGTGGACATCCACATTGTCCAGGCGCATGTGGTCTCTTCAAGTTGGATAGCTCTGCTGGTCCCACGTCAGGAGGGCACCAAGTCTTTGTTTATTTGGGAGCTCTGGAATTCAGGGCTAAGCCGTCTTGCATTACCATATGGCCAGTTTTCTTCAGAGTCCTTTCATTACTGGTTATTTTTAAGGGACTTAGGGACTTCCCTGGTGGTGCAGTGGTTAAGAATCCACCTGCTAATGCAGGGGACATGGGTTCAAGCCTTGGTCTGGGAAGATCCCATGTGCTGCGGAGCAACTAAGCCTGTGTGCCACAACCTGTGCTCTAGAGCCCATGAGCCACAACTACTGAAGCCCATGCATCTAGAGCCCGTGCTCCGCAGCAAAAGAAGCCACTGCAGTGAGAAGCCTGTGCACCGCAATGAAGAGAAGCCCCCGCTCGCTGCAACTAGAGAAAGCCCGTGCGCAGCAACCAAGACCCAACACAGCCAAAAATAAAATAAATAAATAAAATTTAAATATATATATGCTTAAAAAAAAAGAAAACATTATTTTTAAGGGACTTGGAAAATAAAGCAATGGATATTGTAAAATATTAAGACCTATCTCTATGGACATAGAGGAAGCTTAAACAATAATGTGAAAATTTTCTTCTAATGTATCATTCTCTATTTATTATTATATTTTAATATTCAGGGCAATTCTCTTTCTAGTCCAATTGTTAAGTAGAGGAGCTAATTTGTATGACGGCCTAAAAGTGCACTAATGACATTTTCTTTATGGGTTAGCCTGTGTTTTTCAGTGTATGGGTCCATATGTGTGTGTGGACTGTGTGTGGACGTCAGAGTCAGGGGGATGGTCAGGGAAGTGAGAATAAGCTCCTGCTGCTGAGCTTGGCAGCAGGTAATATAAACTAAGCACAATTATGTGACAATCATGGTTTTGAGCATTTTACAGACATTATCTCATTTAATTCTCATAACCACACAGTGATATAATTTCTCTCTTGTTCCCATTTACAGATGGAGAAACCGAAGTTCAGAAAGGCAAGTACATTTCTCGAAGTTGCATAGCTAGAAAGGGGCCGAGCTGAGTTGTCTTTCTCCAGAGCCTGAGGACTAAACTGCTAGCTTGAAATGGTTCCCAGTGCTCTTTCTTCTGAAGTTTACGCTTGATGTTCCCTAGTAATGCGACAAAAGATGTCTTCCACCTCCATTCTGTGCCCTCTGAGAAGTCTGGGAATTCCATAGATTTACGGTTTAGAGTCAGGAATAGAAGAGCCTTTTTTCCCCCAGGAAACATTTGATTTCCTCTAGTACAATGGCCTTCTTCTCTTTTCATATAATTCAATATGTTTCAAAACTTAGCAAGGAGTTACTATTTGATTCTTTAATGTATATTTTTCCGATTGTGACAGAAATACATGCAAATCGAAAACTTTTACGAAAAAGAAAACATGGAAATATGTAAAGAACCACATAACTCCTAAGATAACACTGTTAACATTTCTGTGCATTTTCTTCCAGCATATACAGCTTCACATTTTGTTTTCTTCATGTATGGTAATGTGGTAAACATTTTCTCATAATTCTTGAGGGCGACAACTATGTTTATTTGGATCAATGTTATATTTCCAGGGCCTAGCACCGTACCTGGCATATAGCAATTAGCATCTAATTAGTAATGTCTAATTATTTGATTTAACAAATATTAGTTGATTGAATGACTGACATTATATATCCTTCCAAAACTTTTTAAAGGCCACATAATTATGAATCTCTGAAATAAAGTGTAACTGTGAAATCACATTAAAATCGTACATAACTCATTTTCTAAAGTTTTACCAGGGAAAGACAAAATGATGTAACACAAAGAACCCTGAGGCAGGAGTCAGGCTGGCAGGCTCTAGCTTTGCTCAGTCATTGTACATATAACAGTACACACTCCATTTTACTTCTTCATACCTCGGTTTCCTCATTTGTGATATGAAGGGGTTGATTGGACTGCTTGCTAAGATTCACTTCTATTTTTACACTATATCATTTTCTTTCTTTGAAAGGGTGTTACTGTAGTACATAAACATATATATATATATTTTTAAATTTATTTATTTTTGGCTGCATTGGATCTCCGTTGCTGTGTGCAGGCTTTCTCTAGTTGAGGCGAGCGGGAGTTACTCTTCTTTGCGGTGCGCGGGCTTCTCATTGCAGTGGCTTCTCTTCTTGCAGAGCATGGGCTCTAGGCACGCAGGCTCAGTAGTTGTGGCGCACGGGCTTATTTGCTCCGCAGCATGTGGGATCTTCCCGGTCCAGGGCTCAAGTCCATGTCCCCTGCATCAGCAGGCGGATTCTTAACCAGGGTGCCACCAGGGAAGCCCTATTTTATTTTTTTTAAAGATTTAAGTAATACAGAATTATATAGAGTAAAACATGAAATTTCCATTTTACAACCACCCCCATCCCCAGTACCACTCTCCTCTCCAAAGGCTACAACAGGTATAGTTTGATGTCTGTAGGTCCTTCCATCCTTTTACTATGCTTTTATATATGTCCAAATACAAATTTGTAATTTAAAAACTCATAAATGGGATATTATGTGTATTATTCTGAGAATTGCTTCTTTCCCCTTTTTCCCATTTCCCTACAATATATCTTTAGGGCTCTTTCAGAGTCAGCATATCTAAACTGAATTTATTTTGATAAAATGGTTGTTACCATCAGTTATTTAACAATTCCACCAGCAATAGTCACAGGTTGCTTCCAGTTTTACACTATTGTAAACAGTGCAACGGTAAATACCCTGTACTGCATGGCATAGGGGTTAAGAGCATGAACTTTGGACTCAGGCTACGAGCATTTGAATCCCGGCTCCACCACTTCATAGCTGTTACTTAACCTCTCTGTGCCTCAGTCTCCTCATTAATAAAGTGGGGATTATGGGCTTCCCTGGTGGCGCAGTGGTTGAGAGTCCGCCTGCCGATGCAGGGGACACGGGTTCGTGCCCCAGTCTGGGAAGATCCCACATGCCTGGAGCGGCTGGGCCCGTGAGCCATGGCCGCTGAGCCTGCGCGTCCGGAGCCTGTGCTCCGCAACGGGAGAGGCCACAACAGTGAGAGGCCCGCGTACCGAAAAAAACAAAAAAAAAACAAATAAAGTGGGGATTATGGGGCTACTTTTAGAATTAAATTAGTCAGCATATATAGAGTTCTTCAACTGTGTCTGGCACATGGTAAGAGCTAAACGCTATTATCATTATTATAATTATTATATATAACATCTTTGTGCACATATACAAGGGAACTGATTTCTAAAGGTGGAATTACTGGGTTGAAGTTAAGCACATTTAAAATTTTGAAAGGTTTTGCCAAATTGTCTTCCTAAAAGTCTTTAACGATTTCTACTTTAATCCACGGTAGTTAAGAGTGCCTATCTTACATTGGTCACTATCAATTTTAAATATGTTTGCTCTACTATTAGACATCTGTGCACTTTTCAAAACTTAGGCTAATTAGCTATTGTCATTCTCAGTGTCCTTTACTGTCAAGACTGAAATGTAAGACTTCTGTTGGGTATCAAGGCAAGTTTAGGCCACCAGATTTTTACCAGAGGAGCTATAGTCAGCTGTTTTAGGCTGTACTTTGTCCATATCCGGTATTGCCTCTCTTTAGTGGGACGCATGTGCCCTGAATCATGTTTGGTGCTTCTTTTGTGTGGTTTATGTAAAATGAAATTAAAATCTTGTATTTACCTCAAAAAGAGCTAAACACAAAAGCAGAACACAAAACAAGTATCAGGGGATAAGCACATATTGTCAGAGTCTGAAGATTTCGCAGAACGTCACGCTTGAGGTTAAAGAAGTGTTAGACGTTAAAGAATGTGTCTGAGCTTGTCCTTCAGAGAAGTGGTGGGTAGCCTGCTTCTGAGTCAGGGCTGGAGCTGGCGGGGCTAAAGGAATGCTTCAGGCTCCACCCAGCCCTTTGGGATTAAGCAGCCCAAAAGCTCTCTAGTGCCCTCTTCTGGCCAAAGTGAGGAGTTACATGCTAACCGGAGAACGTTTCCTGTATTGTCCCAACATTCAGAGTATTTGTTTACAAAGTTAACGTCAAAGAGTTAAAGAAGAGGGAAAATTCAGTGTTTTAAGAAAGAAAAATTGGGCTTCCCTGGTGGCGCAGTGGTTGGGAGTCCGCATGCCAATGCAGGGGAGGCGGGTTCGTGCCCCATGCGCGGAGCGGCTAGGCCGGTGAGCCTGCGCGTCTGGAGCCTGTGCTCTGTAACGGGAGAGGCCGCAGCAGTGAGAGACCCGTGTACAGCAAAAAAAAAAAAAAAAAAAGACAGAGGAAAATTAAAGTATTTGGGAATAAATTTCTGACTGCCATGTTTATTAATATTTATTTTTTCAATTGAGAAAGCCAAAAGAAAAAAAATACAACTACATTTTACAGCATCCTCCTGTGTGCACCTTCGAAACAATAAAAACCAAATCTCCACCATACAAAACTTCTAAAATTCCTAAATCTTCAGATGCACTCACTTAGTGTTTTCTGACCAATACCGGCCTTATTTAAATGTTTAACATGTAGAAAAATGTGAAAATAATATGCTAGCAATATTAAGAACTTTATAAAACTGTAGTTACTCTTTATTTACTAGTGTTCGTTATATCTGAATTGCCCTCTGGGAATGACTGAGTGATGGAAAAAACTTTCCTTCCCTTGCAGCTGTCAGAGTAGAAGGTTCTCCTCTGACCTCCTTTAGATCTTTACTCAAAAGTCACCAATGGGTGACTACCCTCCCAACTCTGTATAAAAATTGTATCCCAGCTCCACCCTCCGAAACTCCCCCATCCCTGCTCGGCCCATGCCCTTCCCCCTTATTTTTTTAACATTCTCCATAGTACTTACCACCACTGAATGTACTATAAATTTTACTTTTTCAAATTGAGGTATAATTCACATACCATGCAATTCATTCATTTAAAGCATACAATTCAATGGTTTTTAGTATTATTTTCAGAGCTGTACAACCAACGTAACAATCAATTATAGTGCATTCTCACTGTCCCCAAACGAACTCCTGAACCCATTAGCCGTCAGTCCCCATTTCCCCTCAAACCATCCCACTGCCCCTACTCCTAAGCAGCCACTAACTTTCTTTCTATCTCTACAGATTTGCCTGTTCTGGGCATTTCATATAAATGGAATCATATGTTATATGAACCTTAGTAACTGACCTTATTCACTTAGCATGTGTTCAAGGTTCTTCCATGTTGCAGCGTGCATCAGTACTTCATTTCTTTCAGTGGCCAAATAATATTCCTTTGTATGGCCATACCACATTTTCCTTTTCTGTTAATCAGCTGATGGACATTTGGGTTCTTTCCACTTTTTGGCTATTGTAAATAACGCTGCTATGAACATTCATGTACAAGTTTTCGTGAGGATGTATGTTTTCATTTCTCTTGGGAATTTTACTTCCTTTAAAAAAATCATGTTTGTTGTCTGTCTCCCCAACAAGAATGCAAGCTCAGAGATTTTTGAATATTTTGCTATATCCCCTGCACCTAATACCATGCCAACATAAGGTAGATGCTCAATACATACCTGTAAAAATGAATGAATTGTTTTCCTCTCTCCTTTTTGGAAGACAATATTTTGCAGCATGGGCTCCCTCAGTTCCTCTTAATTCTGGTTCCAACTTTTCGCCTAAAGTCAGGTGAGTCATCACTAGGAAGAAAGGAAGGTGACTGTAGACGTAAATTAACCTAGGAGGCAATAATCAAGCAAAAAGTATTTATTTGGGATCAAAAAATTGCAAAGAATTGCACCCACTCGGTGTCCCACTAGGGAGTAAACGTCAGGGCCTTTTAAAGGCAAAGAAGGGAGTTTTGCATTACAAATACTTTAACTGGTTTGTTAAATCTGCAGATGCAGAGCTGTAGAGACAGAGGGCCTACTATAAAGTTAAAGGATTTTTGACTGTGTGGGAGTTGGTGCCCCTAACCCCCAACATTGTTCAGGGTCAAATGTATTTGTTGTTTGGCCCAGTTCAAGAGTTCATGGATCCACCAGGTGAGGACAGGCGTAAGATCCACCTCCTTAATGGCCTCCTGGCTCCGTTTTAAAAACTCCCTCGACATAAGTGGCTTCATTTTATTTCACATTTCACATTTCCCCCTCTTGATCAAGATCTTTCTCTAAAACATTGCTAATCAACTTACAGATTTGCTTTGTCTCACATTGCTGGGATGGACCTGTCCCAGAAAGTCATGTCCTACATTGGGGGGAATTTTTAATCTTCCGTGGTTATTTCAAGGAGTCAGTATCTTAAGGGTTAGGCCACATTTGAGCAACAGGGAGATGTTTAGGAAGTGATTCTGAGGCAGTTTCCTTGTCTGGGAATTTCATCAAGTTACATGAAGGTTCAGGTGAATAAGACTTATCTATCATTTCAATCTGTTGAGCAACCATAATCTTGGTTTTCATAGATGTTTTGGAGCAGAACAGAGTGAGGAGTAGCATAAGAAGTTTAAAGCAAGCACCCAGAGCAAAATTCCAGTAATAAAAGAATGAGCAAAATTTGAAGTCCTGATGTTAGCCGAGAGCCTGAACCTGAAGGAAACCAGCTGAAAACATCAATAGGGAACCAGAGGATATTGGACCAGAGAGGTCTTGTGCTATTTTTCTAACTTTTTTGAGTTCTAATTCAACTTCACCAGAAGCGTTGATTCCGGTGTAGCAGAAGGTGTTGTCTCTGGCACAGATACCAACCTGTTCTGCAAGGAGATGATCGAGGGCTATTCGATTATCTAAATGTAACCCTTGCTAGGGAATCCAGGGATCATTGCCATTGAGCCAAGACTCGAGCGGTAGAATTTTCTAATTTAGCTATGCTTAGGGATAAATTCTTTATCAGCAGGTCGTTATGGACTGCACCAATCCAGGGAACAAGTCCTTTGGCAACGGGAATCAATGGAGAGTAGATTGGGTATAAAAAGGGGCTGCCAAGTCTCTCCTTGGATTTTTTCTTTAACAAAAACTTGAAACTAAATTTATGGTATTCCCAAAGGTATTGTCCTGTCATATGCCAGCTTCTAGATATTCATAAGCCCATGGTTCTCCTTTGTAACCACATACAAAGGTGTATCCGGGAGAGGCACATAGTATGCTGCCAAGAGTGTGGTTATTCATGTTTTCAGTGACAGGTATGAACTTAGGGATCCGTCCTAGCCAAGGATCAATGCGGCCTTTACAGACCGTTAAGGGGTCAGCTGACAACCATCTGATCCCAGTATGACAAAAGGCTTGGCGTATGCTGATGACATCACATTTCTTACAAATTTTGGTCAGTCATTTGCTTGATGCCAGAGGTAAAGGAAAAAGAGGGTACAGGTGGTAGGAACATTAGAGGAATAGGGCTTTAGAGAAATGTTTTGTGTCAACTGAAAGCAAGGTGGAGACACCTTATCATATAGTTTTACTCTGCAGACAGTCTTAGGGGCTGGATGCTTAAAATCTACCAGAGTGTTGGAAACCAAGGAGAAATTATTGGTGATGAGTATAACTACAAAGCCCTTAGATCTGGATGATTGTGGTCTTTGGAGACATACCAAAGCACTCAGAGAGAGGTCCCCCAGTTGCTCTATTTTGGGAATAGTTCACTAGAATAATATCTTTCCCATTTTTCAAAAGAAGCACCCTCAGCGAAGGTAAATACTTCAGCTAAGATTAAATAGATTCCAACAAAATGTCACCATCTTGGACATAATAAAGGAAGTCATTAAGTGATATTCCGAAACCACCAGCCAACTGAGTGGGCCTTCCTTAGCAACAATGTTGAATTAGTATCATTAGACTCAGTAAATTATTCAGTGTGATAGAGCAGATCTAATATGAAAAGGATCGGTAATGAGGTTAGAGCAGTGTGTATGTATATACTAGCCTGGTCCTGAATCTTGGGAAAGCCATTAGCATCAGATGTCGTCTGATGCTAGTAATTTTTTAAATTAAATTTTAATTTAAAGTTTGCTATAACAGTTTCAGGTTGGTTGGCTTGTAAGGCAGCTGTCCTTGTGACCTAATCAGCCAAATTATTTCCTTCGGTTTCATCTGAATTTAGTTTTGAACGTACAAGCACCTAAACGATGGCTAGAACAAATGGAAGTTGGATCATCCCAATTTCTATTCTTAATCTGGTTCTCCCCTGCCCCCCATACTTTCCAAAGCATGCCAAAGTCATGAACTACCCCAAAGACATAGTGACTATCTGTATAGATACTCACAGTTTTGCCTTCTGCTAAGGTGCAAGCTCTAGTTAAAACATGGAGTTCTAGGTGCTGTTTTGAAGTAGCAGTCATCAGCAGAGCTGCCTCAAAATAGCTTCAAAAGATGAGGTGACTGCATACCCAGCACAATATTTTCCTTTGCCATTTTTCAAATAAGAACCATCAATAAATCATAAAATCTCTGCATTAGCAATAGTGGTTTCTTGTAAGTCAGCTCTTAGGATTAATAACTGATCAGTCAGGATCAGACAGTCATGAGGAGTTTCCTCAGTAGGTAAAGGGACACGGCTTGCAGTGTTAAGGTTGTTGCAGTGGGAAAGAGTTATGTGAGGAGAAGTTAGTCACAATATTTCGTATGAGGTAAGACAGCTTGCAGAAAGGTGTTTAGTGTGATGAGAATTGAGCAAGGCTTTTATTGCATTGTGGGACTCGAGGGACATTGTTCCAGCTAATGATTAAGAACTCTCCAGACAATAGGGGCTTCTTAGACAATGGGTGAATTTCCAGGATGTCCGGCCCCCTTCCGAGAAGGAGGGAGATAACAAAATGTAAAAAAGGTGTCTGTCAAAGACCAATCAGGCAGCTGGGGACAAGTTCCCTCTCTGGTCCGAGCCTAAGCCGGGACCAAGCAGCAGGAGAACACAACCAAATCTATAATTTACATACGGGGAAGTGGGAACCTATAAAACTGACATATTCGCGCCCAAAAGGGTTCCTTCTTCGACCTCCTGCGTGAGGACCAAGGAACCCCGGTGCACCGGCCCTCAATAAACCTCTTGCGTTTTGCATCGACTTCCGACTCTTCTTGTTTCCTGGGCGAGTCGAAACTCCTAGGAGACCGCGAAGGTCTAACAGCATGGGGAACATAGATGATGAGGGGACAGCCCATAACTATTTCTTCAGTTGATTTTGTAAGCGCTGCTGCAGCTGAAATAGCTCTCATTCATGGGGGAAGACCTCTGGCTACAGGGTCTAATTGTTGACTGCAATAGCTAAGGGGTCGATGTTGACCTCTGTGCCTTTTAATAAGCACTCCTAAGGCATTCTCTTCCCTTTCCTACACAAAGAGAAAAAAAGGAAGCTGGTAATTAGAATGTCCTAAAGCAGGGAGACTGAGAAATCTGCCTTTCTGGTTCTGGAAAGCCATAAGGTGTTTTCTTCCCACTCTAAGGGATCTGGTCTTTCAGCTTTGAGCAACGCATAAAGAGAATGGGTAATTAAGAAAAGGTTAGGTATCCAGTTCCTACAGTATCGGGCCAGACCCCCAAATCCTTGAAGTTGTCTTTTGGTCTGTGGGAAATTTGAGACATTTTGAATCTTTTTAGGGTCTAAAAGGAGTCCTTGATCTGAGATCAAGTGTCTTGGGTATTTGATCTGAATTTGAGTAAGCAGTAATCTCTTTAGAGACCTCAAGACTTTAGTTACTAACAGCTTGAGGAGACGGATGCTATCTTGCTCACTTGCTTCCTTGCAAGAGGACCAGAAAAGAAGTTCATCAGCATATTGAAAGACGGTAGACCCTTGTGGAAAAACGACATCTGCTAAATCTGCTTTTAGGATCTGTGAAAAGTAGAAAAAGCTCTCAGTATAGTCAGGGGTATCGTTGTCCTTCCCACATGAAAGTGAATAAAAATTGACTTTCAGGATCCACAGGCTATGCTGAAAAATTCACTACAGAGATTTATTATGGTGAAAAATTTATTCTCTGTAGGTATTGCCGTTAAAACGGTATGAGGGTTGGAGACAACTGGATAACAAGAAGGAGATAACAATGTTATTAATAGCCCTCAAATCTTGGACAAATCTCTATCCTCTTCCTCGGGTTTCTTAATAGGGAGAATGGGTATAATACAAGGACTGGTGCAAGGGACTATGGGGCCTTGTGTCTTATATTCCTCTATGATTGGTTTAATCCCTGCTAAGGCCTCAAGATTTAAAGGATACTGTTCAATATTAGGAGAAGGCTTACCAGGGTCAATTTAAATTTGAATCGGGAGAGCTGAATGAATCCACCCAATGTTGGTTGTGGACTTTGCTTGCCCAGAGTTTCTCAGGGACTTCTTTGAGGAGTTTTAAGTTTATGTCATTTTAGAAGCTTGTCCTAAGGGCAAAAATTGCTAATAGGATTGAGGAGCTTGGAATGCCATTAGTTGTTGAGGGGGTTAAATCAATTTCGAGGATAATTTCCCTCTTTAGAGAAAAAAAGATGGCAGCATGATATTTTTCTAAAAAGTCTTTTCCTAGGAAGTTGACAGGAGCAGAATTGAGCAATAGGAAGGAATAGCTGTCCTGGAGGGAGCCCAGTTGGAAAGGAAAGTTAAGGGACTTATAAGCTATCAGGGGTTTATTAGATGTTGTCACCATTTGAATTTTCTCAGTGCTCTGAGGAAGGGGTTGTTTGAAGTTGGTGTGGTTGAGCGTGAATAGTGTGGCTCCAGTGTCAATTAAGACAGTAAGGAAAAAAAAAAAAAAAAAAAAAAAGACAGTAAGGACTTCATTTCCAGCCATAGGGAAGTTTCGTCCAGGAGACTAAAGGGAAGGATTGGAAAAACCCCTTGTTTGTCCTCGAGCAGGCTCAGTCCATAAGAGGAGCTGAAGGTTTAACACGGGAGGATTGTTTAAAGTGTTTTAGTTTAGGGCAATCCTTCTTCCAACGGCCATGTTTCTTGCAAAAATGGCAGACACTTTTAGAGTGTGAGGCTTTGATTTACTTTGTTGAAGCCCCTGGAAAGAGGCCTATACCTGTTGAAGCTGTAAATTCACGATTTTAGTGGCTTTTCATTTATTTGAATTTTGAATAGTCCAGGTCAATTGGTTTGCCAGATTAACCAAATTGGAAGTTACCATGGTTTCCCAATTAAGTTGTGCTCATTTTACTAGAATTGTGAGATCTTCCTCTGGGCTGTTTATGAACATGGAGTTACAGGCCACCTTAGTGACTCTGCATCCAAAGGGAGTCCAGAGTTTTCCTTGAAAACAACTTTATGTCGGTTGTAATAGTCACGCACAGGTTTGTCAGCCCTTGACTGCATGCTTGCATTTTATTCCTATCAACCGGTTTTTGGGAAGGCCTGGCAGATGGCTTCATATAAGGTTTTTGCTGCTTCTTGGGCTTTGGATCAGCTGCCATGATCCACTGAAGATACTCTAGAGGATGATTCCAGCTAGCATTAGCTATCTAGTGTTGGGCCTGACCTTCTCCCATGAGCATGTGGACTAATTACTAAAGATCAGGAAACACAGGCTCATAGGTTTGAATGACAATAATAAATTCCTTTGCAAAATGGTGAGGGTCTTCAGTAACCTTGGGAAATTCTTTGGCTATAGCTCACAATTCTGCCTTCGTCCAAAGTGTATAAATGACATTTAAAAGGGTGCCCTGGGAATCCCCTGGAGGTCCAGTAGTTGGGACTTCATGCTTTCACTGTTGTCGGCCAGGGTTCAATCCCTGGTCAGGAAGCTAATATCCCACAAGCCATGTGGCATGGCCAAATAAATAAATGGGTGCCCTCATTATTGGGTTCCAATTTAAAGGGCAGAATCTGAAATGGTTTAAATAGAAGACGCTGGGGCTGGAAGATCAAGGGAGGCCTTGGGGTCTTTGGAATAAAATGGGAGTTCAGCAAGGGAAGGGTAAAGGGAAGCAGGAGAGGTGGAGGATGGGTGGGTGGAGGGCAGACTTGAGGAGCAGGAGGGGGTGACAGAGAAGAGTTATGAGTCTTTTGTAATTGAGAAACCACTTCAGAAAGTTTAGAATTTGTATCTTGGAGGGCAGTGATTTTGGAATCTTGGACTCATTTAGAGGCGTCTAAATACCAATTAAAGTAAGTGCCCCATTCAGTTTGCTTAGTTCTGCAGTTCTCAAGTTTATTGTGCAGAAAAATAAGTTTAGGGACTTCAAAAGAACCCCATTGTAGCCAACTGTAATTTTAAATCATATTTGGTATTATCAGTCCATTGAAAGAGAAATTTATAAAATAAAGGACCATAGTTTTTTTGGGTTTTTTGTTGTTTTGTTTTGTTTTCTGGGTTTTTTTTTTTTTTTGTGCAGTACGCG
Source organism: Leucopleurus acutus (assembly GCF_964270905.1). Lineage (NCBI taxonomy): Eukaryota > Metazoa > Chordata > Mammalia > Artiodactyla > Delphinidae > Leucopleurus > Leucopleurus acutus. The sequence goes on from NC_139143.1 coordinate 55,277,555, forward strand.
GGCCTCTCCCGTTGTGGAGCACAGGCTCCAGACGCGCAGGCTCAGTAGCCATGGCTCACGGGCCCAGTGGCTCCGCGGCATGTGGGATCCTCCCGGACCGGGACACGAACCCACATCCCCTGCATCAGCAGGCGGACTCTCAACCACTGTACCACCAGGGAAGCCCTGTTTTCTGTTTGTTTCTTTCTTTTTGGATTTTGGCCATGCTGTGTGGCATGTGGGATGGTTCCCCGACCAGGGATCAAACCTGGGCCTCTGCAGTGAAAGTGCCAAATCTGAACCACTAGGCCACCAGGGAACTCCCAGGACCATAGTTTTTAAACATAAAACCTGCTTGGGTCCCTGGGGGAAGATACTTGGGGGAACTTAAAAAAGTACAATCCCATAATTAAATAAGCATGCAAAGAGATCAGAACACTCAGCAGAAGGGAAACCCCTATAGCAGCACAGCAATGAACTGGCAGAGTGAGACAATCGTCCTCCAGGGCAACTGCCCACCTGATCCCAAAGAAAGGATCAACCTCAACTTAAAGAAGGGAGGTTGGAGCCTGAGATGACTCACCGTTGAAGGAGATGGCAATTTGTGGAAACAGTGAACACAAGACGGTCTGGGTGTACCACACTGATTCCAGGAAATATCAGTCCTGTGGCATTGAGAGCACTTCAGATCCCACTTCTGACACCCCTCGACCTAAACAAAACTAGAAAGGGATAATCAGGCAAAAAACCTTTATTTGGGATCAAAGAATTGCAATTCAAGGCATGCAAATTCAGGTAGCAACCTGAACAGTGTCCTGCTAGGGAGAAAAAGTCAGGGGCTTTTAAAGGCAAAGAAGGGAGGTTTGCATTACAAAGACTTTTAATTGGAGTTGGAGGCAGAAGCTAGTCTTTGCTAAACATCACTGAATGCCAAGGTTATCACTAGAGGGAGGTAAAAGTCCATTACTCTGACAAATTGCAGGTGTTTTTGCAGAATCTTTGGACTACTTGTGGTTTGGCTCAGTTCAAAATTTAATGGTTCCACCTGGTGAGGATATGTGTAACGTCCACTTCCTTAACAGCCTCCTGACTCCATTTTAAAACCGCTTGACATTAGTGACTCTATTTTATTTCACATTTCACAAATCCTCCAAGTCTCTGCTATCTCTTCAGTACATTCCTCCAATCCCAAAGTTGGTTTTATTACACTCCAGCCCCTATTACATCTCTGTATTTATGTCAAGTGGATCTGCACTGCTCCTGACTCCAAGCCCCTACTCTATATAATAATGAAATATCAAGAAAACTCTGAGTCTGGGGGGACCTCTGAAATGTCAGTGAGCCTTATCTATGCTTTGCTTTGCTTAGGGCTAGCTGTTATTACTCATCAGTCCTTTGTTCTTTCCCTCTAAGATCAAAAAAGAGAAAAGAAGATCCCAAGGAATTAATGTTCAGGGGCTGCAGGATTGAAAGAATTTACAAGCCTACTTTTTCTACTTCACAGTGACCCAAGAAGAAAATAAGTTTTTATCAGAAATATTTTTCTAGTAAAAAATAATGAGTTCTAAATTTTAAATAAAATTTTGTCATTTAGATGATTTGTATATTGGAAACAGTCTGTGGATTTAACCCAGAGCTCCCCAAGACAGCCCAACCCAAAGAGAATAACAGCATACAAGTATTTACATTAATCTAAAGAATTTAAGCACACATGCACTAAGAACTGGCAATGTGAGACCTCCGTGCTAAAAAAGTTCTGTAGTGAACATAAAGATGAGTAGAACCTGATCCTGAGCAGCATGGAGGTAATAACCTAAGGGAGACAGACACACACTTCACAATTCAGAAGTTGGAAAAATATTTATTGTACCTCTAGAGTGCTGTAATTCTTAAAACTTTTACTAGTTATGTGCCAAAACTGGGTTAAGTACTGGGGATAAAAACTATAAATGTCGTTGTCTTTCCACATGAAGTGTTTTCAGTGTATTATAATACTATGCAAAAAGTACTCTGAGGGCTTCCCTGGTGGCACAGTGGTTGAGAGTCCGCCTGCCGATGCAGGGGACACGGGTTCGTGCCCCGGTCCAGGAAGATTCCACATGCTGCGGAGCATCTACGCCCGTGAGCCATGGCCTCGGAGCCTGTGCTCCACAACGGGAGAAGCCACAACAGTGAGAGGCCGACGTACCGCAAAAAAAAAAATAATAATAAATAAAAAATTAAAAAAAGTACTCTGAGAGCACAGAAGAGAGGAAGTTTAGTTCTGACAAGGGACATGTATTGGAACCTGGCTTAGAGGAATTTTGACAGGTAGAGGCAAGCAGGAAAGGCATTTCAGGTGAAGAAAAGAGCATAAGCAAGGTAGGACAATGGCTACTGATCAGATCCTTGGGAATGAGAGAGAAAGAACGATATCCAGGACCTTAAATTTCTCAAATTCAATTATGCTATAGTCAGGTATCCCCTTCAAGGTCCTTGTGACAAACAAGACAAACCAGGAGGTTTTTGCAACAAAACCCAATGTGGAAACTAGCCCATGTATGCAGGGTCCACAGACTCTCTCCTCATTTTTGGCAGACCTGAGCCCTAATCTCTGCACAGGCCTGGAAACATCCTTTCCACCTTGGGGCACCACTCAACTATCAGAATCATGCATCTTACCACTACAATGGCAAGGAATATCCAATTCAAGGAAAAGTCTCCAAAAAGAGAGGAAATATGTCCCTCCCCACACACACACCCCTCTCCCATGCAAAGTATAGAATAGAGCTGGTCTCATTTAGCACACAAGGCCTTGCTAGTTAGAGTTACTAATCAAACGCAAGAATTGTTTTAACTGCTGTAAGAAAGCACAGATTCCCACTTCCTTCATTCCCTTACAGATGTTGTTCTCAAAAACACTCCCTCAAATTCTCTTTATGCAAATCATTCTCTCAGATCCTGAATCCCAGGAGACCCAACCTAAGACAGTTGGTATGGAAGCAGATTATAAGATGATATTGTGGAGCTGGATCACCAGTTGTCAATGAGAACACTGTCATTGGTGGTAGGTGGAATACCAATAGCTCCCAGCAGGTGTAGGTGCAATGGTTAAAACTTTCACTGTGGGTGAAAGGGAAGGGCTTCACTGGTGGTACAATATCAGGAGTTTGAGAAGTTGGTGGAAGAGGTAATTATAAGGACTCTTATGGCTCTTGCTGAGTCTTACTTATTCTATGCACTGGCATAAGACAAAGAAAGGCTAAGGTGATTAATCACCAATTTAAGGTGAGAGGTGAGAGGCCTCCACTGCAGCAAATAAAAAGACTCATTTTCTGCAGAAGGGCAGGAAAAAACTGAGCTCCAGGTTTTTACAAAAGCAATGAAGTTTCAGAGAAGGTTGAGTTCTCAGTCAGAGCAAGATTGCTAAATCAAAGTGAGGCTCTGATTGGGAAGGAGTGAGAACCTGAGACTTGGGGATATCTTGGTTGATACATTTGAAAATATTAAATCCCCAGGTTCCCCTGAACCTTCTGGGCATACATCTACCCGTTAAAGGCTAGTCCCCCTGTGCTTGTAGATGAGGCATACGCTTCTGCCTTACATGCACCACTCCTGACGATCTACCCCATATTTCCTCCTGGCCACCAGTCCAATAAATAGGGTTAAGATACAACAAAACCCGACTCCCTCTTGCGAGAGCACCAGAATCACAACTAACTGCTGAACAATCATTGACAGGAAGACACTGGAACTCACCAGAAAAGATACCCCACATCTAAAGACAAAGGAGAAGCCACAATGAGACAGTAGGAGGGGCACAATCACAATAAAATCAAATCCAATAACCACTGGGTGGGTGACTCACAAACTGGAGAACAATTATACCACAGAAGTCCACCCACTGAACTGAAGGTGTTGAGCCCCACATCAGGCTTCCCAACCTGGGGGCCCGGCAATGGGAGGAATTCCCAGAGAATCAGACTTTGAAGGTTAGCAGGATTTGATTGCAGGACTTTGACAGGACTGGGGGAAAAAGAGACTCCACTCTTGGAGTGCACACGGAAAGTAGTGTGTGCATCAGGACCCAGGAGGAAGGAGCAGTGACCTCATAGGAGACTGAACCAGACCTACCTGCTAGTGTTGGAGGGTCTCCTGAAGAGGCAGAGGGCGGCTGTGGCTCACGGTGGGGACAAGGACACTGGCAACAGAAGTTCTGGGAAGTACTCCTTGGCATGAGCCCTCCCGGAGTCCACCATTAGTACCATCAAAAAGCCTGTAGCCTCTAGTGCTGGGTTGCCTCAGGCCAAAAAACCAACAGGGAGGGAACTCAGCCCCACCCATCAGCAGACAAGTGGATTAAAGTTTTACTGAGCTCTGCCCACCAGAACAACACCCAGCTCTACCCACCACCAGTCTCTCCCGTCAGGAAGCTTCCACAAACCTCTTAGACAGGCTCATCCACCAGAGGGCAGACAGCAGAAGCAAGAAGAACTACAATCCTGCAGCCTGTGGAATGAAAACAACATTCACAGAAAGACAGACAAAATGAAAAGGCACAGGACTTTGTACCAGATGCAGGAACAAGATAAAACCCCAGAAAAACAACTAAATGAAGTGGAGACAGGCAACCTTCCAGAAAAAAAATTCAAAATAATGATAGTGAAGATGATCCAGGACCTCGCAAAAAGAATGGAGGCAAAGATGGAGAAGATGCAAGAAATGTTTAACAAAGACCTAGAAGACTTAAAGAACAAACACCTAAAAGAATTAAAGAACACCTAGAAGAATTAAAGAACAACAAACAGAGATGAACAATACAATAACCAATATGAAAAACACACTCGAAGGAATCAATAGCAGAATGACTGGGGCAGAAGAATGGATAAGAGACTTGGAAGACAAAATGGTAGAATTCACTGCCGTGGAACAGAAGAAATGAAGACAGCCTAAGAGGTCACTGGGACAACATTAAATGCATTAACATTCGCATTATAGGGGTCCCAGAAGGAGAAGAGAGAGAGAGAGGACCCGAGAAAATATTTAAAGAGATTTTAGTCAAAAACTTCCCTAACATGGGAAAGGAAATAGCCACCCAAGTCCAGGAAGTGCAGCGATTCCCAGGCAAGATAAACCCAAGGAGAAATACGCCTAGACACATAGTAATCAAATTGGGAAAAATTAAAGACAAAGCAAAATTATTAAAAGCAACAGGGGAAAAACGACAAATAACATACAAGGGAACTCCAATAAGGTTAACAGCTGATTTCTCAGCAGAAACTCTACAAGCCAGAAGGGAGAAGCACAATATATTTAGAGTGATGAAAAGGAAGAAACTACAACCAAGATTACTCTATCTGGCAATGGTCTCATTCAGATTTGACGGAGAAATCTAAAGTTTACAGACAAGCAAAACCTAAGAGAATGCAGCACCACCAAACCAGCTCTACAACAAATGCTAAAGGAACTTCTCTAGGTGGGAAACACAAGAGGAGAAAAGGACCTACAAAAACAAACCCAAGACAATTAAGAAAATGGTAATAGGAACATACATATCAATAATTACCTTAAATGTGAATAGATTAAATGCTCCAACCAAAAGACACAGGCTCGCTGAATGGTTACAAAAACAAGACCCATCTATATGCTATCTACAAGAGACTCACTTCAGACCTAGGGATACATACAGACTGAAAGTGAGGGGACGGAAAAAGATATTCCATGGAAATGGAAATCAAAAGAAAGCTGGAGTAGCAATACTCATATCAGATAAAATAGATTTTAAAATAAAGAATGTTACAAGAGACAAGGAAGGACACTACATAATGATCAAGGGATCAATCCAAGAAGAAGATATAACAATTATACATATATATGCACCTAACATAGGAGCACCTCAATACATAAGGAAAATGCTAACAGCTATAAAAAAGGAAATCAACAGTAATGCAATAATAGTGGGGGACTTTAACACTTCACTTACACCAATGGACAGATCATCCAAACAGAAAATTAATAAGGAAACACAAGCTTTAAATGACACAACAGACCAGATAGATTTAATTGATATATATAGGACATTCCATGTGAAAACAGAAGATTACACTCCCTTCTCAAGTGCAAATGGAACATTCTCCAGGATAGATCACATCTTGGGTCACAAATCAAGCCCTGGTAAATTTAAAAGAATTGAAATCATACCAAGTGTCTTTTCCAACCACAACGCTATGAGATTAGAAATCAATTACAGGGGAAAAAAACGAAAAAAACACAAACACATAGAGGCTAAACTATATGTAACTAAATAACCAAGAGATCACTGAAGAAATCAAAGAGGAAATCAAAAAATACCTAGAGACAAATGACAATGAAAACACGACGATCCAAAACCTATGGGACGCAGCAAAAGCAGTTCTAAGTGGGAAGTTTAAAGCAATACAATCCTACCTCAAGAAACAAGAAAAATCTCAAATAAACAATCTAACCTTACACCTAAAGGAACTAGAGAAAGAAGAACAAACAAAACCCAAAGTTAGCAGAAGGAAAGAAATCATAAAGATCAGAGCAGAAATAAATGAATTAGAAACAAAGAACACAATAGCAAAGATCAATAAAACTAAAAGCTGGTTCTTTGAGAAGATAAACAAAATTGATAAACCTTTAGCCAGACTCATCAAGAAAAAGAGGGAGAGGACTCAAATCAATAAAATTAGAAATGAAAAAGGAGATGTTACAAGAGACACCTCAGTAATACAAAGCATCCTAAGAGACTACTACAAGCAACTCTATGCCAACAAAATGGACAACCTGGAAGAAATGGACAAATTCTTAGAAAGGTATAACCTTCCAAGACTGAACCAGGAAGAAACAGAAAATATGAATAGACCAATCACAAGTAATGAAATTGAAACTGGGATTAAAAATCTCCCAACAAACAAAAGTCCAGGACCAGATGGCTTCACAGGCAAATTCTGTCAACCATTTAGAGAAGAGCTAACACTCATCCTTCTCAAACTCTTGCAGAAAATTGCAGAGGAAGGAAAAGTGCCAAACTCATTCTACAAGGCCACAATTACCCTGACACCAAAACCAGACAAAAATACTACCAAAAAAGAAAATTACAGACCAATATCACTAATATAGATGCAAAAATCATCCACGAAATACTAACAAACAGAATCCAACAACACATTAAAAGGATCATATACCTTGATCAAGTGGGATTTATCCCAGGGATGCAAGGATTCTTCAATATATGCAAATCAATCAATGCAATACACCATATTAACAAACTGAAGAATAAAAACCATATGATCATCTCAATAGATGTAGAAAATGCTTTTGACAAAATTCAACACCCATTTATGATAAAAACTCTCCAGAAAGTGGGCATAGAGGGAACCTACCTCAACGTAATAAAGGCCATATATGACTAACCCACAGCAAACATCATTCTCAATGGTGAAAAACTGAAAGCATTTCCTCTAAGATCACGTACAAAACAAGGATGTCCACTCTCACCACTATTATTCAACATAGTTTTGGAAGTCCTAGCCATGGCAATCAGGGAAGAAAAAGAAATGAAAGGAATACAAATCGGAAAAGAAGAAGAAAAGCTGTCACTGTTTGCAGATGACATGATACTAAACATAGAGAATCCTAAAGATGCCACCAGAAAACTACTAGAGCTCTTCAATGAATTTGGTAAAGTTGCAGGATACAAAATTAATGCACAGAAATCTCTTGAATTCCTATACACAAATAATGAAAGATCAGAAAGAGAAATTAAGGAAACAATCCCATTCACCATTGCAACAAAAGGAATAAAATACCCAGGAATAAACCTACGAGGTAAAAGACCTGTACTCAGAAAATTATAAGACACTGATGAAAGAAATCAAAGATGACACAAACAAATGGAGAGACATACCATGTTCTTGGATTGGAAGAATCAATATTGTGAAAATGACTATACTACCCAAAGCAATCTACAGATTCAATGCAATCCCTATCAAGTTACCAGTGGTAGCTTTTACAGAACTAGAATGAAAACTCTTAAAATTTGTATGAAGGCACAAAAGACCCCGAATAGCCAAAGCAATCTTGAGAAAGAAAAACGGAGTTGGAGGAATTAGGCTCCCCGACTTCAAACTATACCACAAAGCTACAGTAATCAAGATAGTATGGTACTGGCACAAAAACAGAAATATAGATCAATGGAACAGGATAGAAAGCCCAGAGAAAAACATACGCACCTATGGTCAACTAATCTATGACAAAGGAGGCGAGGAGATACAGTGGAGAAAAGACAGTCTCATCAATAAGTGGTGCTGGGAAAACTGGACAATTACGTGTAAAAAGTGAAATTAGAACACTCCCTAACACAATACACAAAAATAAACTCAAAATGGATTAAAGACCTAAATGTAAGACTGGACACAATAAAACCCTTAGAGGAAAACATAGAAGAACACTCTTTGACATAAATCACAGCAAGATCTTTTTCGACCCACCTCCTAGAGTAATGAAAATAAAAACAAAAATAAACAAATGGGATGTAATGAAACTTAAAAGTTTTTGCACAGCAAGGGAAACTATAAACACAATGAAAAGACAACCCTCAGAAAATATTTGCAAACAAATCAACTGACAAAGGATTAATCTGCAAAATATATAAACAGCTCATGCACCTCAACATTAAAAAAACAAAAAACCCAATCAAAACATGGGCAGAAGACCTAAATAGACATTTCTCCAAAGAAGACATACGGATGGCCAAGAGGCACATGAAAAGCTGCTCAACATCACTAATTATTAGAGAAATGCAAATCAAAACTACAATGAGTTCTCACCACACACCTGTTAGAATGGACATCATCAGAAAATCTACAAACAACAAATGCTGGGGAGGGTGTGGAGAAAAGGGAAACTTCTTGCACTGTTGGTGGGAATGCAAATTGATACAGCTACTACGGAGAACAGTATAGAGGTTGCTTAAAAAACTAAAAATAGAATTACCATATGACCCAGCAATCCCACTACTGGGCATATACCCTGAGAAAACCATAATTCAAAAAGACGCATGCATCTCAGTGTTCACTGCAGCACTATTTACAATAGGCAGGTCATGGAAGCAACCTAAATGCCCATCGACAGATGAATGGATAAAGAAGATGTGCTACATATATACAATGCATTATTACTCAGCCATGAAATTGGGTCATTTGTAGAGATGCGGGTGGACCTAGAGAATGTCATAGACAGTGAACTAAGTCAGAAAGAGAAAAACAAATATCGTATATTCATGCATACATGTGGAATCTAGAAAAATGGTATGGATGAACTGGTTTGCAAGGCAGAAATAGAGACACAGATGTAGAGAACAAAGGTATGGACACCAAGGGGGGAAAGCGGGGGTGGGGGGTGGTGGTGGGATGAATTGGGAGATTGGGATTGACGTGTATACACTAATATGTATAAAACAGATAACTAATAAGAACCTGCTGTATAAAAAAATTAAATTAAAAAAAGACTTCATATGTTAATTTCAGTATCTGGTTCATCTCTAGGTATACTCTTATTAACTGTTTTTTTAAATTAATTAATTAATTTTTATTTATTTATTTTTGGCTGCATTGGGTCTTCATTGCTGCACGTGGGCTTTCTCTAGTTGTGGCGAGCAGGGGCTACTCTTCATTGTGGTGCATCTGCTTCTCATTGTGGTGGCTTCTCTTGTTAGAGCATGGGCTCTAGCCACACTGGCTTCAGTAGTCGTGGCACGTGTGCTCAGTAGTTGTGGCTCGCGGGCTCTAGAGCGCAGGCTCAGTAGTTGCAGCACACAGGCTTAGTTGCTCCGCGGCATGTGGGATCTTCCCAGTCCAGAGCTCGAACGCGTGTCCCCTGCATTGGCTGGTGGATTCTTAACCAGTGCACCACCAGGGAAGTCCCTAACTGTTTTTTCTATGATGTGTGTGTGTGTGTGTGTGTGTGTGTGTGTGTGTGTGTGTGTACTTTAATCATATTCTATCTCTTTGCCTAAGAATTTATTTTATAGGAGATCTTTTGGGTGATTAAAAAAAAAAAAAGATACAACATAACTCAGCCAGGGGAGTATTGGGTCTGCTAAGGGAAGACAAGGACACTGAAGGAGTGGCCCATATGTAATGGAAGGAGGTGGGAAAGTTTATATGGGAATGGATACTGAGGGTGATGGATCAGAGAGTGGAATATAAAGTAGGATAAGGGACAGTTTATCAGTATGGTTAGAATTCAACTCCTTACAGACATCATATATGTGACCCTTTGTGATATGGCTTTTGTGTGTTTTCCAACCTGAGGTTTTATTCACTTTGTCCCCTCTATTCCAGCAATACCAACCTACTTAGGCCAAGTTATTTTACCCCTCTGTAAAACCATTAACAACTCTCTCTTCCTAGAATGTTCACCCTACTCCATCCCCCATTCTACCCCTGCCGTAGGCGCCTATAGTCTACTTCTATTTCATAACAGCCCATCTGGGAATCTTATCTGCTAAGTGAAGTAGAAATTAATGCATCCTTTTTTGGAAACAATTTTGCAATAGTGAGAGCCTTAAATTGGTTCAGGAATCCCACTTTTCCCTGGGGGTGGTGTGAGGGGATCTGAAATTTTCAAAAATTTATGCACAAAAGTATTAAAAATGGCATATTTATTATTATAAAAATTAATATAAACCCAAATATCTGTAAGTATAGGTTTAAGGAAATTACATCCATATAAAAAAATTGTATGTAGTTATTGAAAATGATGTGTTTAAATAATTTGTAATGATAAGAAAATGCTTATGATACACTAAATAAAAAACAAAATGAAGTTAATAGGACCAAAACTTTGTAATAATATGATAGGAAACAATACTGAAAGAAAATATTACCAAATTTAGCAGCTGTTGTTGCCAGGCATTGCAGTAAGAAGAAAAAGTTATTTAAATTTCTTCTTTCTTATGCTTTTCTGTACTGCAAAATTGGCTCAGGGAACAGATACTGCTTTCATAATCAAGATTTAGGTTAAGTATCCCTTCTGGGAAGAAAAGTCCCTTTTTCTCACAATGTGGAAAAAATATATATATATACATATATTTGTATATACATACATATGTGTATACTTATATATGTATATATATTTTTATCATGGTCCTTACCAAACACAATCATCTATTCACCTATCTGCACCCTTCACTACGATTATGAGGATAAGAATTTTGTCTTTTATTTCTATGACTTGGCATTTATGCATTGCCTGGCACGTAGCAGGTTCCTAACAAATATTTGTTTTCTTTCTCTTTTTTTGGTGGGAGGTTGCTGTTGTTTTTGAACTTCTGACTAAGACAAGTGGTCCTTATTATTCTGAACCTAAGAATAAAAAACCCAAATTTTATTAAAAACAAACTTTTTCAAGAGATGCTTGTGTAACTGATTTTACTTTTGGTAAGTAAAATCTACAGCGTGGGATCATTTTTTTAAAAAATCCAGGACTTCTGACAAAAGAAATAAACTTAGAGTTAAACATGATGAATGTTGTAATTATTTCCTGAACTATAGTTACACGATATTAATACTAATATTTACCTTAAAATAGACTCCAAATTTAACACAGGGTCCTTCCAGATCAGGGGTAAGGCAGGCAGGTGTTTTCCCAATGGTGTTCCTCTCTCCTTGGGTGCTGTCAGCCCCTATGCAGTATTTCACAGCTAAACTGTAAACAAAAGTTATTCCAGTTGGCTCAACGTACATTCGATAGTAAAATCACAGAAACGAATGGTCTCTGTTCTCCAAAGTATTATCTTGAGCGGACTTTTATTATTAAAGTGTTATAGTTTGCACACATTATTCCCAGCTGGAAATTTGCGTCCAGTTTAACAGTTACATAATATAATCTTTCACGTGAGAATTTTGAGCAACACAATAGGGGCATGAAAATAGACTAACCTATCCTTCTTGGCAGAAAATGTCTTGCTTAAAATGTAAAAGAAATTTTATTTTGGGAACCCTGTGAATATGTTGGAGGAAACCTACGTCGTTGGATTTGACACTGGAGTTAACTCTAGTAATAACCAGAAAGTTGTAGCTATCATCACCACCCAGTATAAAAATAAATTTTCCTCCAGGTTGTGTTTGTGCAGACACGCGTGTATAGAGGGTTAGGTACCACCTACATTCGTTAGGTCATGAGGACCTGGAGGGTGACGCACAATCACCCTGAAAACGTGTGAGGACCCCATGAAAACCCTCCATGGGGAGAGAAGTCTGTCTCTGGATGGTTCTGAGGTGAGTAGGGTGAGGTTAGAGCCAGCGCCCGCGGAGTGGGCATCATCTAGTGGCGCCCCTACCCCGCCCGCCAACAGCTGGCCCAGAACCTTCCTTCCCCCACGCCCCGTCGCGCCCCACAGTATCCCTACCTACCTCCAAGCCCCAGAACCACCCGCGACACCCGGACCCGCGCCCACCACCCCATCCCGTAACTCCCTCCAGGCGGGATCCCCTCGAGCCGCCGCGCTCGTTGCTCGCCCATTGGCCCGCGCGATCCGGGCCGTAAAGCGACTAACGGTTGCCGCTGGCCCGCAGGGTGCTGAGGAGATGGCGTCGGGATCCAGAGCCACGGTGCCTGAAGACTCGGTCCGAACCGTCAGCCCCGGGCAGCGAGGCGAGAAGGCTGTCTCCGCGCTCACCGGGGACTCGGTGGAGGCGGGGACCCTGAAGAGCGCCGCGTCTGCCGTGCGGTGGGTGGTGGCCTCCCCTCGCCCCGTGAAGCGGAAAGCCGTCCGGGAGGCGGCCCAGCGGCGGCTCCAGCTCCTGCCGGGCTCTCAGGCCGAGGGCCGGGGACAGGGGCCCGAGGAGGAGGAAGAGGAGCCCCTTCTGTCGGTGCCGGAGGAGGATGACGAGAAAGCGCAGCCACTGCCCCCAGTCTGCGTGTCCCCCATGAGGGGGATGTGGCGGGAGGAGAAGGTGGCGCTGTATTGCGACGAGGTGCTGCAGGGCTGCAAGGTGAGGAGAAGGAGAAGAAAACGGACGGGAATCCAGGGGGACTCGGGTCTTCCTCCTATGCTGATGGGGGTACAGAGGGCACAAAGAAACCCTGCATTTCAAAAAGTAAATTTACGGGGCTTCCCTGGTGGCGCAGTGGTTGAGAGTCCGCCTGCCAATGCAGGGGACACGGGTTCGTGCCGCGGTCCGGGAAGATCCCACATGCCACGGAGCGGCTGGGCCCGTGAGCCATGGCCGCTGAGCCTGCGCATCCGGAGCCTGTGCCCCGCAACGGGAGAGGCCACAACACTGACAGGCCCGCGTACCACCAAAAAAAAAAAAAAAAAAAAAAAAGTAAATTTACTCCACACTTCCAGGGCTTCCACCTTGTTAGAGGTTCCCAGGCCCTGTTAAAAGAGTTCCAATTCGATTTTCCTTCAAACAGATCACATAGTGTTTTCTGGTTTTCTGAGAGGTTATCAGTGCCCAGGTATGCATCTTAGTGTTTTCGTTAACAATCTGTGCCCAAGCGTAAGGATAAGGTTACTTAGCCTTGACTTTTACACTACAATAACTCAAAACGTTTACACTTTAAGAGTGGTTCCCAGCCATCAGTCTAGGATGTGGAATGAGGTTTTGTAAAGAAGATACATACTTGGTAATACTGAATAGAGCAAATATTGTTTCTTCTAACCTGTTTTTTCTTTTTTTAAGTTATAGCAGAAGAATTTGTGTACAAGGATTTCATTGCACCGATGTTTATAAAATTTAAAAACTAGAAACTAAATTTCCAACTATGGGGGCTGTAAAGAACTTGTGGTGGCTTCATGTAATGGAAAATCATGCAGCTGTAAAAATTATGTTTTCAGAAACTATAGATATGCTTATGCTATAATGTTAAGGGAAAAAAATCAGAAGACAAAACATATGCTTCATATGTATGGATGAATATATGCATAGAAAAAAGACTGGAAGGAAATGCACCAAAATATCAACAATGGTTATTCTGGCTGTCAGGATTAGGGGTGGTTTTTGTTTTCCTTATATTATCTGTATTTTGCAGATTTTCTGTAGGTTAACCATATTTTATAATCAGAAGAAAAATTTTAAAAATACTGTTACCATAAAACTAGAATGGTATTTAATGACCAACTTATATTTGATATTCGAGGTTGGAGAAGGCTAGACGTCTTAAAGGCAATTGAAAAACATTTATATAAATCACAGTGTCATTAATCAGTCAGGGTCTAATGACTGAGTTTCATAATAGTTTATATTATTTATCATTCCTGAGGTCGCTGAATTGAAATGTAGAAAATCAAATGGGCAGATATTTATTGAATGCTTAATATGCTCATTTGTTGTATAGAGTGGATTTCTATTTTAAATTTTTATGTACTGAATAAATTTTAAATAAAGTCAATAAATCTTTAAAGTTCAGAAAAAGTCATTACTGTTTTTTAACATGATAATAACTATGTTTTTATATGTATAATTACAATATACTTTTTGCTCAGTGGATTAATAAAACCAGTTACTTAAAACATAATAAGTAGATGTCTCATCTCTGAATTACTCTATTGAGTGAATAGATCTCTTTTAAATTTATTTTAATTTTTTAATGTTTCTATTTTCCATTAAATATAGATTCAGTTAAAAATCTATTATTTCCCAGGTTTTTCATTATTTAAGCATATATTGGTTTCATATTTAAATAGAAATCAGTAAAAAAAATATAAATCTATAATTTCATATATTTATATGTATCTATTTTTTCTTTTGCTAGGCAGAAGATGCTGATGATGCTATGTGTAGATACCTATCAGAAAAATTAAAGTTGAAAGGCAAATGGCTTGGAGTCTGGAAAACTAATCCTGAGTTATTCTTTGTGAAATATGAAGAAGCTTCTATTTCTTTTGTTGGTATACTGGTTGAGGTAAATAATTTTCACCTGATCCTTGTTCTTTGAGTGAAATTATCAGTTCTTTTTAAGACCAAAATGTAACCTTATTAATTTGAGGCTTTGATACTTAAACAAAGGTTGACAAAAGTTTACTTCTATTTTAAGTTTCTAAGCAAATTAATAGTGTAAAAAGAAGGTAAGGAGGGATATTAGCACCCGTTTACCTATAAACAGTTGTCATTAAATCAAATCTAGTAGTATTACATAATATTTATTAGCCTAGTTTCAATTGCTCAAATAACATAAAAATAAAGTGCATTTCTTAAAATTTAGTAACTTAGGCTTTAATTAACTTGGGCCTTTTCCCCCCATCATTTCTCTTTAATCTTCATTTATCTGAATTATGAGGTTTAGTTACATTAGGAAAGAAAAAAATAGATCAGAAAACTATCGGTAAAATTTGAAATATTTTCCTATGAAAAGTGCCCTTTTAGTATAATACATCCACTTCCAAACCTTCAGCTGATACAATTTTGCTTTTATAGGTCTATATGTTAAATATTGTAGCATATTTGACATGATAAATTCAATTCACTTAAAGGTTAATTATCCTTGTATAGAAATCAATATTTACAATCACAAATGGTACCCCTGTTTCAGATAGATATTTCAAATCTGTGGTTTCGGTGACAAGAAAAAATTGTGTTTGAAACTCATTACATTGCACACTGCCTGAAAACAATTCAATTCTGTGTTATATGGAAAAGTAAATTAGTGGTATTTTTACATTAAAGATGGCATATTTTCAGTCATAGATGCTACAAAAGAATATGAAAGTCTTGGGATTAATTTTCCAATAATACTCTATTTTTAGTGGTTCTTTGAGGTTTGACCAACTTCAGATTTTGAGTAGATTTTGCCTAGAACTTTCATAACTTCTTTGGACTTTTTTCATGTGGATAAAATAAGAGGAGGTGGACTCTATAGTATCTGAAAAAAATTTTTTAACAGTATAAGTTTGGGTTTTTTCAGTCAAGTTTTATGGGGAAGTCCCACATATACAACATATTAAAGTGGAACATTCCTGATTGAAATGAGGGATGGTAACATAGCAATTGCTTGGCTTCTCTCTCAACATCACATGATAGCCCCTACATTCCATAAAACTTTTCAAGATCCCTAAAGTTACATGGAAACTCACTGGATTGGGTTATCCAAAAATTCTATCAAGTTCTAAGATTTTACATGCAATATATTTACTCTCTTCCTTATTCCAAAAATAACAAACAAGATTACACATAATTAGATTGCTTTAAAATCCTCTACAAAATGCTAACGTCCTTTAAACATTAGAAAGGTGGGAAGAAAAGCGAGAACAGAAGAAAAGCAGAATAACATACTGGCAGATTCTAATTTGCATTACAAGGCATTGAGACTGCTCTTGGGACCTCTTTAAGATTGTGCTGCACCATTCACATTTGGTGGTTTTGTCTGCCTCCACTTCTTTAGTCTTACTTGGATCGAAATATCAACAGTGCTATATAATGCTCCTTGTTCTGAAGTTACAATAATCTATTCCTGTGGACCTCAATCTCTGGCTTTAGCTTTAGATGCTATATTAGTTTTTCTATTGCTGCTGCAACAAATTACCACAAATTTGGTGGCTTAATATAAATTTGTTCTTTTACAATTCTATAGGAAAGGAATCTGACATGGGACTAATTGAGCTAAAATCAAGGAGTAGACAGGGCTTATTCCTTTCTGGAAGCTCTAGGGGAAAATCTGTTTCCCTGTCTTTTCCAGCCTTTATAAGGTACCTGCATTCCATGACTTGTGGCCCCCTTTATCCATTTTCAAAGTCCTTCTCACACTATCTCTCTGGTTCCCTACAGTCTAGAAAGGTGCTTCCATTTTAAAAGACTCATGATTAGAATGGGCCCAACCGGGTAATCCAAGAGAACTTCCCCATCTCAATTCCTTAACCATAATTACATCTGTAAAGTCCCTGTTGCCTTGTAAAGTAATATATTCACAGGTTCTAAGTATTAGGGGACCATTTGAGGGCCATTATTCTGCCTAATACAGATCCATACAACAAAGAGAAAAGGCTTGGAAATATAATATTTGATTGGAAGGAAATCTAGCATATCCTTCTTTGTTACAAAGTGGGCCAAATATTAAGGAAACTTTTTTATAACCTCTGTAGAAAGCAATTTGGTAAAATATATTAAGAACTTTAAAATAGTTTATTTGTTGTAAGTCAGTTATTTCTCAATAAAGCTGGAAGAAATAAAAATAGTAAGAAATAAATAGACCCCACTGCACAGAAAAATAAATAAAAATTAAAAATGTTCATTTTATTTCTAGAAATTCATTCTATAGAAATCATAAATGTAGAAAAAGATTTAATGTATTTAAGGTAATCAAGTCATATTTATAAAATAAAAAATTGGGAAGACCATGAAAGTTTAATAATAGGATATGGGTCAAATAAATGATAATTTATTCATAAGATAGAATATCATGTAGTTATAAAACTTATGATAACAAAAAAACTCTTAATGATTTGGAACATGCTCATTGTGTACATAAAGTAAAACAGAAGACACAAAACTAAATATACAGTATGATCCAACGGAGTACATAGGAATAAAACTGGAAGATAAAGAGCAAAAGGTTAACAGTGATTATCTCTGATGACAGAATTTTGGTTGATTTTTTAAAATTTTGTAAAAAAAGCATGTCTAGTCACCATCAGTAAGCTTTCTTGGACAACATGCTTTAAAATTTTGTTTATATCCCTTGATGAAGGCTTAGAGAATCTTTAATTTGCAGATGTTTAAGGGAATTCTCAGTGGATTCTGGAAATTGGTTATTTACCTGATTCTGCTATATCATAGTTGTAAAGAGGAAATAGTAACTTTGGGCTGTGCTCAACATTCACAGCTTACATCGCGGCTATTTCCACACACTCCCAACTCCAGTAATAGGCTCCTTGGTTTTAAAGCCTGTTTTAAAACTTGGTGATCTCTAGACCTGCTGGACAGCTTTTGGGATCTCCCTCCATCATCATCCTAGAAATTTCTTTCATCATTCTCTTGTGTAAATAACCTATTTCCCCAAATTGCTTTTTTCTTAGTTTATTCTCTCATTTTGGCCAAGGATCTTATCCTAATAGCTTCACGGGTAAGGGCACAAAGTAGATAAAATTTTTGTGATATTGTGTGCTTGAAAATATCTTTACAGATCTTCAAGTTTATTTGACAGATTAACTGGATACACAAATTCTAGGTTTGATTTCATGTCCAGAATTTGTAAAATTCTATTCCATTGTCTTCAAACTTCCAGTGTTGCTGGTTGAGAATCCAGTGTCACTGATTCTTTGATGATATATAGATAGATATATAGATATAGATATATAGATATAGATATAAAATATATGTATATATTTTTGCGGCTGTGTTGAGCCTTCGTTGCTGCGCATGCGCTTTCTCTAGTTGCAGCGAGCAGGGGCTACTCTTCGTTATGGCGCGCAGGCTTCTCATTGCAGTGGCTTCTCTTGTTGCGGAGCAATAGGCTCTGGGCTTGCGAGCTTCAGTAGTTGGCGGTGCGTGGGCTCAGTAGTTGTGGCTCGCGGGCTTAGGTGCTCTGTGGCATGTGGGATCTTCCTGGACCAGGAACCCGTGTCCCCTGCATTGGCAGGCGGACTCTTAACCACTGTGCCACTAGGGAAGTCCAGCTGATATATTGTTTCCTGTCTGAAAACTTGTAGTATCTTCTCTTATAGTATTGTCCCCAGAGTCCTTCACCAAAATGATAGCAAAGGGATTTTTTAAAAGGTACCCAAGGACAAGAGATAGAAAAGGAGACAATAGCAACACAATTTAGAAGGTGTAAAACATATAAATAAATGACAACTGACTTAGTAGAGCTAAGAGGGTTGAATTCTGTTTACAGTAGGGAAAGCCGAAAATAAAAACAACAACACTTAATTTACACTGCATAACCCCAAAGGCTTAGGAACTGACTGTACTGAGAACTTGAATTGGCTTGAAGATGGAGCTTGAATTCAAGAAGAATAGCTTGAAAGCTATTTAAGAAACAGAGACTTCCCTTCCAGGAAGATGGAGTAGACAAACTTTTCCCTATTCTTCCTATCAAGTACAGCTAAAAACCCTGGATTATATGTGTAAGTAAACATAAGACTCTGCAAGTTGGAGAGAAGGCAGATTGTCTAGGGACCTTGTGACACAAGGAATGACATGATGATGAGTTCCCTGGGCTTTGCTTCATATATCCTAGACTGTGTACCAGAGGAGCTGGAAACCTGGAAACACCAACAGGTGTAGGAAAAAAAATAAAAAATTCCCCTCAAAAGCCTGCTTTCTCTAGTCAAAGTTAGGAAAGGGACAGCCAAACAATACAGAAAAAAAACTGCTGCTCTTCACTCCCATCTTGCAAGAAAAGGCAAAGTGAAGAACCTACACTTCCACCCTTGCCAAGTTGTAACAAGGCACACTAACCCCACTCCCAGAGTGGTGTTAGAGAAGATCTAGTGGGAAGAAAATGGGGAGCTGGGTGATAAGGAACTTTCCCTGCCTTCCATGATGTCAGTGTAGACTACATGGGAAGCCTGGACTACCACCCCCACTGGTAAAGGGACTCCTTCCACTCCCTGCAAGGATGGTGTCAGAAAAGGTCTAGTGGAGAATCAGAACTTTCACTACCACCCCCATGATGTTAGTGGAGACAACGTAGGGAGCAGTAATGAGGTGCTCTCCTCTCTCTGAGCCAGGATGGTATCAGTGGAGGCCTAATAGAGAACCTGAACTCCCACCCCTGAATAGCAGTAATGAACAACCCCCTCATCCTCCAGGATCAACAGAGGCTGAGCAGAGAATCTGGACTTCCATCCCCATCTGGCAGTAACAAAGCCCCTTTTCCATGCCGGATTGGTGTCAGAAGAGGACTGATAAAATAAAAGATTTAAATAAAATCAATACTCTCACAATGTAATACACAAAATGTCCAGTTTTCAATAGAAAATTACTTGTCATCACTCTCAATCACTTCTAAGACCCAGGAAGATCTCAACTTGAATGAGATAAACCAATAGACATCAACACTGAGATGACACAAATGTTAGAATTATCTGATAAGGATTTTAAAGCAGCCATCATAAAAATGCATCAGTGAGCAATTATGAACACGTGCGAAATGAAAAAATAGGTCTCAGCAAAGAAATAGAAAGTAAGTAAATGAAAGATATAAAGAAAATGAAATGATGTAAAGAAAAACCGAAACAAAGTTTTAGAACTAAAACTAAAAAATATATAGTAACTGCAATTAAAAACTCAGTGGATGTGCTCAACAACAGAATGAAGACAGAGGAAACAATCAGTAAACTTGAAGGTAGAATAATAGAAATGACCTAACTGAACACCTGAGAGAAAATAGATGAAAAAAACCCCCAAAACCAAAAAATAAGCAAACAAATAAAAAACGGAGCCTCAGGGCCATGTTAGACTGTAACAATTCATGTTTTCAGAGTCCTAGAAGAAAAGATTGGGCTGAAACAAATATTCAAAGAAATAATGGCTGAAATTCCCCAAATTTGGCAAAAGACATAAACCTACAGATTTAAGAAGCTGGCTTGAGAAGCATGGTTAAAGATGGGAGTATCCCACTGAAAAAAAGATTGTGATACTTCATTGGTACTGAATGTTAGGATCCTCTGTCTTCTACCCTGATTCTCCTTCTAGAACACAGGCAGCTAAGGCATATCTCTCTAGGCATTAAAATTGAAAGATTCTTCTATGATCAGTTCAAAAGAAAAGATCTAAAGATACTGATACATGAAGTTCCCATGGAAAGAGCCTGGGCAGAACATCTTACAGTGGATCCATAGTAGACTTGTTCCACACAGACCTTCCAATTACCTTTATAGTACTCAACTCTTAAATATGAGCAGACAGCCAAGGGTCACCAGACATTTGAGGAAACTTAAATATCAAGACAGTGGTTAAAACAGCAGAAAAGAAGACATTTGGAAGAAACAGATGACAGGGAGAAGAAACACACACACACATATATAAAACTATTAATATTCTCAGAAAGAAGAGACAAGCTAAAGCATTCATGAAACAAGAACTGGATCCTGTATGATGGGAAAATTCCAAGAAAGAAAGAGAGCTTTTGGAAAATAAAAATACAACAGCAAGTGAAAAACTGAATAGAAGGATTAGAAGCATTAGAAGATAAAGTGGAGTAAAATCTCCCATAAAGTAGAGCTGAAGGACTAAGAAATGGAAAGGAAAGAGAGGAGAGTAGTTAGGGGATTGGGTCCAACATCCAATTAAATGTTCTAGAGAGAGAAAAGGAAGGAGGGAGGGAGGGAAGAAAAGAAGAGGAGAAGGAGAGAGAGAAATAGGAAGAGGAGAAAACAAGAACAACAGACAGAGGAAAGAAAATTGTCAAGTTGTGAAAGTTTCCTAGAACAAAAGGACATGAATTTCTAAATTGAAAAGGCCCACTGATTGTCTAGCACATAGTGAAATTTGAGAACACGAGGGCCAAAGAGAAGGTTGAGCAGGATTACAGAGAGAAAAACAATAAGTTCATATAAATGATCAAGAGGCAGAATAGCATTGGACTTCTCAAAAGTAAGTTCTTAACTTTAAAAAGCTATGTAAGTATATTGTCAACAAAAGTGATATCCTAACCTAGAATTCTATACCCAGTCACACTATCAGTTAAGTAAAAGAGTAGAAAAAATTTTCTCTTTTCAAGGATATCATATAGTATATAGCCTTTTCAGGTTGGTTTCTTTCACTTAGTAATATGCATTTAAGGTTCCTCCATGTCCTTTCATGGCTTGATGGCTCATTCCTTTTTACCACTGAATAATATTCCATTGCCTGGATGTACCACAGTTTATTTATCCATTCATCTACTGAAGGGCATCTTGGTTGTTGCCAAGTTTTGGCAGTTATGAATAAAGCTGCTATAAGTAGCATTAGGTAAATAAAATCTACTTAAAAATAAACAATTTTATTGGAGATGTACTTGAAAATGTTTAAAATTCATTATTGGAAGTGTATTTTTTTCAGCTTTATTGAGGTTTAACTAACAAAATTGTAGGATAGGGTGTATAACATGATGATTTTATATATATATATACCCATATACATTGTGAAAGGATTCCCTTCATTAAGTTAATTAACATGTCCATCACCTCACATATTTTACCCCCCCCCCCTTATTTGGTGAAAAGATTTAAGTTCTATCTTAGGAAATTTCAAATATATACTACAGTGTTATCAACTATAGTCACTATGCTATACATTAGATCCTCAGACCTTATTCACCTTATAGCTGAAAGTTTGTACCCTTTTACCAACTTCTGTAATTTTAAATTTTGTGTTAATACTTAGCATAATTTATTAATTTTTAAAGCTACTGTCAACTCAGTGGTTCTCAGCACTGATTTTCAGATGTGCTGGAGGTTATCACTCTATTGTGGTGAAATGAGACAAGTAAGCACAATATAGTGTGCAGTTTATGAAGCTAAATTTATTCAACCTAAGGACTTTACCTTTTTTTTTAGGATTTCATTTTTTGATTATGTCCATTCTACTTTTTTTTGGTACTTTATTAGCCTTTCTTTTAAAAATAATGTAATATAGATAGTAGGATTTTTTAAAACATACTTTTATGGCAAAATTAGTCCAAAAACTTTTTTTAATACTACTATTTTATAAAATCCCAAAGTCTGGCAACTCAAACTTAGAATAATGTGGGAGATAGGCAATTCCTCTCATGAACCTTAAAATTAATGTTGTTTAAGAATTAGTTTGAAAAATTGTGTTTATATTTTATTCATTATTGATCTATTATTATTATGTATGTTGATTGTTAGAGAAGTCATAAAAATTTAAAAGAAGAAATTTTGTAAGTAGGTCATATTTGAGAAAGAATTCTTGTGGTTTACTTTCATTTATAATTACAAATTTTATAATATTTATCTTAGGTAACTTGTAAACTACGCCAAAGCTCATCATCTTGTTTCAAAGTTACTGTTTCTGTTGCTGAGCCCTTTTCTTCTAACATTGCAAATATTCCAAGGGATTTGGTCGATGAGATTTTGGAAGAACTAGAGCATAGTGTGCCTCTCTTGGAAGTGTACCCTGTTGAAGGACAAGATTCTGATTCACATGATATTGCTTTGACCTTGGAAGTTGTAAGGTATTAGAGGTTATTTCTTCTGAAAGTTCAATTCTCATATTCAAAAAGTTAATTTAATATGTAAGTTTTGTTCATATAGGCACTTTA
This sequence comes from Leucopleurus acutus, assembly GCF_964270905.1. NCBI lineage: Eukaryota > Metazoa > Chordata > Mammalia > Artiodactyla > Delphinidae > Leucopleurus > Leucopleurus acutus. The sequence goes on from NC_139143.1 coordinate 55,300,748, forward strand.
TTTAACTTTTACTCACTGCTGAATTCAATTTTTCTATTTTTAATGAACATACTTGTAACTTTTACTTAAAACATTCTCTCTTGTGAAAGTTTGCTGTTTTTTGATCTTTTTTGAAATTCAAAATTGAATTTTGAACAGTTCTAGAGATAAGTAATGCTAAATTCTAGGGAATTCCCTGGCAGTTCAGTGGTTAGGACTCAGCACTTTCATTGCTGGGGCCCAGGTTCAATCCCTGGTTGGGGAACTAAGTTCTGGGAAGCTGCACGCCACAGCCAAAAAAACCCAAAATCCAAAAAACAAAACCACTAAATTCTGTTCATATTTAAGCATCTTAAATATATTAGATTTCATTTTTCACATTTAAAGGTATTACAAATACCTGATGTCTTCATCCCCATTGTGATTGCTTCTTACAAGTTGATATCATTTGAGAGAAGCTATACGTAAGCATAATACAGAATACTGGGGGCATGTTTTTGTTTTCCTAATGCTCCCCCAATATAAAAATATGATGATATCTCAAGTATTATTTCTTTGGTAAACAAAGCCATAGCCACAATCTATGAAATGTGGAACATGAATTTTACAATCCCACTTCAAGAAACATTATCTTATCTGTAGTAACTTGAAATAGAATGCAGATCATCTAATGTATAAAGTTTTACTTTTAATATTAGTTCACTGAAAGATCATTTTGAAATATTTTTCTTAACAATTAAGCTTCATATAAAGATTTCTGACATCAGAATGTCTTTTTAATTCTAAACATGTACTGGCTGATTTTGATCACTGTCATCTCAATTTGATTTATCATAGGTTTTTTTATGACTTTCTTTGGAGGGACTGGGATGATGAAGAAAGTTGTGAGAATTATACTGCTTTGATTGAAGAAAGAATTAATTTGTAAGTATAGTTAAAAGCATTCATCACATTATGTAAGATAAACATTGTAACTATACTCATACTTTTCAGGTGGTGTGATATACAAGATGGAACAATACCTGGTCCTATTGCACAACGTTTCAAAAAAACTTTGGAGAAGTATAAAAACAAGCGAATCGAGCTCATTGAGTATCAGAGCAATATTAAAGAAGATCCATCTGCAGCAGAGGCTGTTGAATGCTGGAAAAAGTACTATGAGATAGTAATGCTCTGTGGATTATTGAAAATGTGGGAAGATTTACGCCTCAGGTAATAATTTGTTCTATTTTAAATGGAAACAAAAAGATTGCATGGTCATTCTTTTATCATATCACTTGTCATATATGTTACCCTAATTGAAATAGATTATAAAAGTAGATGTCCAATTTATAAGCACAGGTGCAACTACTAATATTGGAAAATTATTTTTATATTAGCTGAATTCACTGAAATCATTGTTTTGGGTTTTTTTGATGAAAAAAATCGCATATATCTAGTCCTTTCCTTACCTTTCTCCTTTACCTTCTTAATTTTGGCCAAAGCATAAGAAAAGAGTAAGTAGACGTCATCCACGTATAAAATGAAAAGTAGAGAGAGAGTTGACTAATTTGGCTGCCTAATTTCTTTTCTAACCGAAATAAGTTGTTTTTTTGATGTTAAATAAAATAATGCAGATTTAACTGGCATCATTCTCCAGAATACTTCAAAATGTATTAAAATATTTTTACATTACTGTGCAGTAAAGTACATATTTCTGTCTTTGTTTGAAATAGAGGGGAAAGAAGAATTCTTGCTCATGACCCCAAAATTGATGGAAAATCTTGACTGGAGCCAAAGGACTTTTGGCTATTTCATACTAAGTTGTTAAGCTCCTTCCTTTGTGTTCCACCATTACTCATTCTTTGCCTTAGGAATTCTGAGCCATATTTTACTTGTCTAACAATTAATTATTAGCCTAAATATTTTCTTATTCTATTTTCTTTCAAGTTTGACCTTTTTAAATTTTTATTTATTTATTTATTTTTTGCGGTATGCGGGCCTCTCACTGTTGTGGCCTCTCCCGTTGCGGAGCATAGGCTCCGGACTCACAGGCTCAGCGGCCATGGCTCACGGGCCCAGCCGCTCCGCGGCATGTGGGATCTTCCCGGACCGGGGCACGAACCCGTGTCCCCTGCATCGGCAGGCAGACTCTCAACCACTGCGCCACCAGGGAAGCCCTCAAGTTTGACCTTTTAAAAAAAAAAAAAATTACTTATTTGTTTATTTATTTGGTTGTGCCGGGTCTTAGTTGCGGCATGCGAACTCTTAGTTGTGGTGCGCGTGTGGGATCTAGTTCCCTGACCAGGGATTGAACCCAGGCCCCTGCATTGGGAGTGTGGAGTCTTAACCACTGCACCACCAGGGAAGTCCCCAAGTTTCCCTTTTAAAAAATCACTAATAATCTCATTCTAGTGCCCATTTTTGATGTTTCATTGTTAGTGGGATTCCTGTGTAACAAAATCTTAGGATTACTTTGGGGAATCAGTATAGATAAGATTTTTGAAATCCACTTATCTAGAAATCCAGATTCAGTGAAAGTTGAATTTTAATACAAGTTATCGTTACTAGACTTTATATTCTAATGGTATAGGGCAACACAGAGTCCTCTCATCTTAAAAGTTATAATCACAGAGAATCTTATTCCAGGGGTGGTGGAGTGAGTTAATTGGTCAAACCTTTCCATAGGTAACAATTATAATATCTGGCAAAATATATTAAAAGTCTTCAAATATTTTAAGGCACTATGAAATGACCAAAAGCATCAGGAACCAGAAAAGTTTATCCTTGGAATGGGTAAGAAATGGGAACTTGTGGCATTCTGTTCTGAGGGTCATCACCAGTTCTCATAGCCCAGGCAACAAAAAAAATGGCATCTTACTGTTTCAAGGTGACAAAGGACAGTGCTGGCAGAGCAGCTGGAAATTTAGTTGGGATAGTCTGAAAGTGAGAGAGCTGCAAAAGGAGTGAGACCCAAAATTTGAGCATAAACTCTGCTCAGATCCTTGGCTGGCCACTAAACTTTGCTAGCAATGGCAGGGGAGAGAAATCTGGGAACTCTGCTAAATAAGGAAGTATAAGAGCGAAATATGGAAGGTGAGAGAACTGAGCAGAGATGTCAGCTGCTACATACCTCAAGGAAAACATTTTGCATTTTGAGGCCAGGCAAGTTAACTGCCTGCTAAAATACAGGACTAACAATCCTCAGAAGAACATAACACAGAGTTACCAGAGTATATTATCCAAAATCTCCAGTGTTCAACCCAAAATTAATAGGTATGCAAAGAAACCAGAAATTTAGATCTATCCTCAGGAAAAAAAGAAGTTAATAGAATCTGATTTTGGGTGGGCCCAGATGTTAGATTTGTCAGGCAAAGACTTCAAAGCAGCTGTTGTAACTATATCAGAGAACTAAAGGAAAGCATAAGTATACAGAGAATCTCAACAGAGAAATGAAAACTATAAAATAGAACCAAGGATTTCCAGATTCAGCTCTGATATGCAAAGAGCTTGTGAGTTATCAGTCCTATCCTTACAACAAGAAAAAAGCTGAACAAACTTGAAAATTACTTTCTTGGAACTATCAGAGAACTGAGGTCACAGGACAAACTGCCACCCTGAAATCTGGAGAAAGGTAAGAGTCACAGCTAAGATCTGCTTACCTTGAACAGAATCCACTAGAGCCATAAATTGTAAAAGACTTAAATGGTAATTTTGATAGATTGCTGGAGGCTGAATGTTAACTAGTATGAGAGAAACTCCTGGGGAGCTGCAGTTCTTAGGGAGACCTCATACCTTTGTGGGGTTTAACCTCCAGGAGTCTCACTAGTTCTCAGGTGAAGAGCCAAGAAAGATCCCACTATGACTGTGGCAGGGTGAAGGGAAAAGTAACCACTGTGAAATATACCCCGAGCATTTTCCATAACAAAGATCTGTTCTCCAGGGGAAAAGACTTTACCAGAGCTTTTTCCCCACCTAGAGGAAGAGCATTTCCCTGACTCTAGCCCCATCTAGCCTTCTTGTCTGGGTAAAGAGCAGACTAAGAAACACTTGTGAAGGTCACAGTTTGGTGATACAGACTCAGTAAAATTCTGAAAATCAATCATAAGAATGTAGAACATTTCCTCTCTGCCGAAACTTAAAACCACACCAACAGGATTCCAGTATAATAACTGGATTATAGTTAAAAGACCTGTAAGACACAGACTCTTCCAAGAGTAGTTTTAAAGGAAGAGGAGGAGACAGAAATATGGAAAGGAGAGGAGACAGAAATATGGAAAGGAGAGGAGACAGAAATATGGAAACTACAGCAATTTGAAGCCTCTGACACCTAAAGCTACAACAAACAAACACAGGCTACCTCCTGGTTGGATTAATATAAAACCTCACACTAAAAGCCTATCTCCCTCACTTCCTATTAGCCAATACATCATGCGTGGGTTTCAACAAAAAATTATAAGATATGCTAAAAGGCAAGAAAAAACTAAGTCTGAAGAGGGAAAGCAAGCATCAGAACCAGACTCAAGTATGATTTTGGAATTAACCAAACAGGAAATTTAAAATAGCTGTGATTGGGACTTCCGTGGCAGTCCAGTGGTTAGGACTGCGTGCTTCCACTGCAGGGGGCACAGGTTCAATCCCTGGTCAGGGAACTAAGATCCCGCATGCCGTGCAGTACAGCCAAAAAGAAAAAAAAAAAAGCTATGATTAATATGTTAAGGACTTTAATGGGAAAAAAGTACACAACCTGCAAGAACAGATGGCTAATGTAAGCGGAAGATGGAATCTGTAAGAACAAATTAAAAAATCATGCTAGAAATCAAAGACACTGTAAATAGAAATGAAGAATACCTTTGAAGGGCTCACCAGTAGATGGGACACAACTGAGGAAAGAATCAGAAAGCTTGAAGATATGTCAATTGCATTGTCTCAAACTGAAATGCAAAGAGAAAAAATAATGAAAAAACAACAAAACATACAAAAACTGTGGAACAGTTTCAAAGAATGTAGCATATGTGTAATTGGAATACCAGAAGAGAAAAAGGAAATGCAGCAGAAAAAAAATTTAAATTAATAATGGTGAAAGGGCTTCCCTGGTGGTGCAGTGGTTGAGAGTCTGCCTGCTGATGCAGGGGACACGGGTTCGTGCCGCGGTCCGGGAAGATCCCACATGCCACGGAGCGGCTAGGCCCATGAGCCATGGCTGCTGAGCCTGTGCGTCCGGAGCCTGTGCTCCACAACGGGAGAGGCCACAACAGTGAGAGGCCCGCGTACCGCAGGAAAAAAAAAATAATAATAATGGTGAAGATTTTCCAAATTAAATGCAGACACCAAACCACAGATTCAGGAAGCTTAGAGAACTCCAAGCAGGATAAATACCCCAAAATTGTATAAATAGGCATATTATATTTAAACTGAAGAAAACCAAAGATAAAGAAAAAATCTTGAAAGAAGCCTAGGGGGGGTAAGGAAACCCTACCTATAGGTGAACAAGAATGAGAAATTCAGTGGGCTCCTTATAAGAAATCATGTAAACAAGATGATAGTGGAGTGAAATATTCAGTGTTGAAAGAAAACCACCATCCGAGAATTCTATGTCTAGTGAAATTATCCTTCAAAAGTGAAGGAGAATAGCTTCCTTAGACCAAAAAAAAGAAGAGTAAACTAACAAAAACCAAAGGAATTTGTCACCAGTAGATTGGCCTTGCAAGAAAGGCTAACGGAAGTTCTTCAGGGAGAAGAAAAATTATTAAAGGTCAGAAACTCAGATCTACTTATACAAAAGAAGAGCTTTGGAGGAGGAATAAATGAAGATAAAATCTTTTCTTTTTCTTATTCTCAATAGATCTCTATCAATCTAAAAGATAACTATTTAAAGTAATAGTAGTTATGATGGTATTGGGTGGTAATTGTTTATGGATTGGTTAAATAAGTGACAGTAATATCATAGGGATAGGAGGGGAGAAATGGGAAAACTCTGTTAAAAGGTACCTGTACTGTACATGAAGTAGTATAGTGTTATTTGATGGTGGACTTAGTTTAAAACGTATATTGCCATCTATAGGGCAAACACTAAAAAAACTTTTTAAAATAATTGATATGTTAAGAGGGAAGATAAAATGGAATTACTAAATGCTCAGCTAAAACTAGAGGAGACAAAAAGGAGGTACAACAAATAGAAAACTGTTGCAAGTGTAGTAGATATTAATTTAACGATATCAATAATTTATTTTTTAAAATATTTATTTTTATTTATTTGGCTGTGCTGCGTCCTAGTTGTGGCACGCGGGATCTTTTTAGTTGTGGCACGTGGGGTCTTTAGTTGCGGCATGCGACCTCTTAGTTGCAGCGTGTGGGATCTAGTTCCCCGACCTGGCATTGAACCCAGGCCCCTGGCATTGGGAGCACAGAGTCTTAGCCACTGGATCACCAGGGAAGTTCCTCAATAATTACTTTAAATGTGAATGATCTAAATACATAAATCAAAAGATAAGAGATTGTCAAAGTGGATAAAAAGACAAGATTCAACCATATGTCATCTACAAGAAACCCACTTTAAACGTAAAGGCTTAGAAATGTTCAAAGGAAAAGGTTAGAGAAAGATACTTCATGCTAACACAACCATTAAAAAGCTGGAGTAGCTATATTAATTTCAGACAAAGTAGGCTTTCAGAATCAGTAAAATTATCAGGAATTGCATAATCATAAATGGTCTGATTTTCCAAGAAGACATGACAATCCTTAATGTGTGTATGCACCCAACAACAGAGAATCAAAGTATGTGAGGCAAAAACTGATAGAAATGCAAGGACAGATAGACAAATACACTATTATAGTTGGAGACTTCAGCATCCCTTTTTCAATATTGATAGATCAAGCAATAATAATAATAGATCTAGAGGAGAATTCCTCTTATTGAAAAGAACATTACAAAAACTCTACAGCTAACATCATACTCACTGGTGAGAAACTATATGCTTTCCCTCTAGGAATAAGGCAAGAATATTTTCTCTAATCACTTCTATTCACCATCATACTAGAAGTCTTAGATAGTGCAATAGGACAAGAAATAGAAATGAAAGGTATACAGGCTGGGAAGGAATAAATAAAACTCTTTACAGATGACATGACTGTCTACATAGAGAATCCTAAATAACCACCACAATAACAAAAAAGCCTGGAACAAAAAATGAGTATAGCCAGTTCACAGGATGCAAGGTTAATATTCAAAAGTCAATTTCTTCCACCCCAATGTTCATAGCAACATTATTTGTAATAGCCAAGATATGTAAGCAACCTAAGTCCATATAGATTCAATGGAATAGTACTCAGCCATATAAAGAATGAAATTTTGCAATTTGCAACAATATGGATGGACCTGGAGGTATTATGCTTAGTGAAATAAGTCAGACAGAGAAAAATAAATACTGTCTGTATTCACTTGTGTGTGGAATATAAAAAATAAAACAAACTGGTGACTATAACAAAAAAGAAACAGACCTACAGATATAGAGAACAAACTAGTGGTTACCAGTGGGGAGAGGAAAAGGGGGAGACACAAGATAGGAGTAGGGGATTAAGAAGTACACACTACTATGTATAAAATAAATAAGCTACAAGGATATATTATACAGCACAGGGAATATAGCCAATATCTTATAATAACTATAAGTGAAGTATAATCTATAAAAATTTTGAATCATTTTGTACACCTGAAACTAATATAATATTGTAAATCAGTAAACCTCAGTTAAAAAGTCAATTGCGGGCTTCCCTGGTGGCGCAGTGGTTGGGAGTCCGCCTGCCGATGCAGGGGACACGGGTTCGTGCCCCGGTCCGGGAAGATCCCACATGCCGCGGAGCGGCTGGGCCCGTGAGCCATGGCCGCTGAGCCTGCGCGTCCGGAGCCTGTGCTCCACAACGGGAGAGGCCACAACAGTGAGAGGCCCGCGTACCGCAAAAAAAAAAAAAAAAAAAAAAGTCAATTGCTTCCTTATAAACCAGGAACAATTTAGAATTCTAAAAAATACCACTTACAGTAGAGCCAAAAATATGAAATACTTAGGTATAAATCTAACAAAATATGTATAGGATCTATATGTGAAAAATTATAAAACTATGATGACAGAAAAGAAAAGGGAATGTAAATAAATGAAGAGATAGTCCATGTTCACGGATTGGAAGACTCAATGTTGTTAAGATGTCAGTTCTTTCCAACTTGATCTATAGATTCAATGCAATCCTAATGAAAATCTCAGAAAGCTATTTTGTAGATACCACCTACTTCTAAAATTTGTATGGAAAGGCAATAGCCTAAGATAGCCAACACAGTACCAAAGAAGAATAAAGTGGGAGTACTCATACTACCCAATTTTAAGGTTTACTATAAAGCTACAGTAATCAGAGGAGCATGGTATTGGTGAAGGAATAGACATATAGATCAATGGAACAGAATAGAGAGTCCATAAATGGATCTACACAAATATAGTTGACTGATTTTTGGCAAAGGAAATTAAATAGAGAAAGGATATTCTTTTCAACAAATGGAGTTAGAATAATTGAATGTCCTTGTGTAAAAACATGAACTTAGACACAGACCTTACACCTTTCACAAAAAATTAACTCACAGTGATCCGTAGACCTAAATGTAAACAAACTAAGACTTCTAGAATAAAACAGAAGAAAATCTATGTGACTTTGGGTTTGGCAATGAGTTTTTATATACAACACCAAAAGTACGATCCATGAGAGAAAAAGATGATGAATTAGACTTCATTAAAATGAAAAACTTCTGCTCTGTGAAAGACACTGTTAAGGGAATGAAAAGATTAGCCATAGATTTGGAGAAAATATTTGCAAAACACATATCTTATAAAGGATTTGTATCTAGGGGAATTCCCTGGCAGTCCAGTGGTTAGGACTCTGCGCCTCCACTGCAGTGGGCACGAGTTTAATACCTGGTCAGGAACTAAGATCCTGCATGGCATGTGGTGTGGCCAAAAAAAAAAGAGACATATCTAATATATAGATAGATAGATATAGATAGATCTCTTAAAATTCATTCATAAGTAGCAAATAACCCAATTAAAAATGGGAAAAGGACTTAAACAGACACCTTACCAAAGAAAATATATAGATGGTAAATGGTAAATAAGCATATAAAAAGATGCTCGAGGGACTTCCCTGGTGGCGCAGTGGTTAAGAATATGCCTGCAAATGCAGGGGACACAGGTTCAGTCCCTGGTCCGGGAAGATCCCACATGCCATGGAGCAACTAAGCCCGTGTGCCACAACTACTGGTCCTGCGCTCTAGAGCCTGTGAGCCACAAATACTGAGCCCACGTGCCACAACTACTGAAGCTTGCATGCCCAGAGCGCATGCTCCACAACAAGAGAAGCCACCATGAGAAGCCCGCGCACCGCAGCAAAGAGTAGACTCCGCTCGCTGCAACTAGAGAAAGCCCACACGCAGCAGTGAAGACCCAACACAGCCAAAAATAAATAAATCAATAAATTTAAAAAAAGATGCTCAACATCATTTGTCATTAGGGAATTATAAATTAAAATGAGATCTCATTATAACCTATTAGAATGGCTAAACAAACAAAACAAAGCAAAAAACCTGACAATACCAATTGCTGACAAGGATGTGGAGCAATAGGAACTCTCATTATTTATGGGAATACAGAGTAGTACAGCCTCTTTTGAAGATGGTTTGATAGTTTCTTAAAAGCTAAACTTATTCAAACCGTTGGTATTTACCCAAATAAGTTGAAAATATGAACAGAAATAAAAAGGATTATTAAGGAATAGTATGAGCAATTATATGCCAACAAATTAGATAACCTAGATCAAATGGACACAATCTACCAAAACTGACTCAAACAGAAACAGAAAATTTGAATGGACCTATAGCAAGTAGGGAGATTGAATTAGCAAATTTAAAAACTATCCACAAAGAAAAGCCAAGGACCAGATATCTTCACTGGTGAATTCTACCAAACATTTAAAGAATTAACACCAATTTTTTTTTTTTACAAACTCTTCCAGAAAATAAAAAGAGAAGGGAACACCTCCCCAACTCATTCTATGAGGCCACTATCAATCACCCTGATACTAAAACTATAGAAAGACATAACAAGAAAACTACATAAACTATCCCGTATAAATATAAATGCAAAATCCTCAGTAATACTTTAACAAACTGAGTCTACCAACATATAAAAAAGATCATACATTATGACAAGTGAGGTTTATCCCAGGAATGCAAGGTTGGTTTAAAATATGAAAATAAATCAATGTAATACACAATAAAGCCATATTATCATCTCAATTGTTATAGAAAAATCATTTGACAAAATTCAACACTCTTTCACAACAAAAATTCTCAAAAAGCTTGGAATAGCATGGATCTTTCCCAACCTGTTTGAGACCATCTATGAAAAACCTATAATTAACATACTTACTGATGAAAGAATGGATATTTCCCTGCCTAAGATCAGGAACAAGACAAGTATGTCCATTCTTGTATTCAGTTGTACTAGAGTTTCTAGCCAGAGCAGTAGGCAAGAAAAAGAAATAAAAGTCATCCAGATCAGAAAGGGAAAAGTAAAATTATCTGTACTTGCAGATGACATGCTTGTATATAGAAAATCCTATAATGAAATACTGCTCTGCGCTATAGAGAAATAAATTGCTGATACACAAAATAACATGATGGATCTCAAAATAGTCTGACTGAAAAAAGCCAGACACAAGAGAGTACATAGCATATTCCATTTTAAAATTCCATTTAAAAATTCCAAGAAAGGGGGCTTCCCTGGTGGCGCAGTGGCTGAGAGTCCGCCTGCTGATGCAGGGGCCATGGGTTCGTGCCCCGGTCCGGGAAGATCCCACATGCCGCGGGGCGGCTGCGCCCGTGAGCCATGGCCGCTGAGCCTGTGCGTCCGGAGCCTGTGCTCCGCAACGAGAGAGGCCACAACAGTGAGAGGCCCCCGTACCTCAAAAAAAAAAAAACAAAAAAAAACTTCCAAGAAAGGGAAATCTGTGACAGAAAGCAGATCAGTGGTTTTCTGGGAGTGGATGTGGCGGATTGACTGCAAAGATGCATGAAGGAACTTATCAGTATGATGGGAATGTTCTATATCTTGATTTTTATGATTGAGTTAAATGGGTGTTTACAGTTGTGAAACCTCATAGAATGGTTCATTTAAAATGAGTGTCTGTGATGTAAATTATACCTTAATAAAGGTATAATTTAAAAAATCACATATACCTTTAATTTCAAAACTAGGATTGTATGAGAAACTACTTATTTCCTGCATGTAAGATGCTTTACTCTTTGAGCAACTAGTAATTAGCTATACAGTGAAAACAATGTATGAGTATTTCTCTCAAAATCAAAACCAATTGCTTAAATAGGTATAAAAATGCTGAATGGGTTTGATTTTGAAATGTTGAATGAAACTTTTGCTTTGGAGGACATTGCTAGTATCTTAAAATTCAAAATTTAATAATTGGTGTCATAAATTCTTAGAAACAGTTTTCTGAAATTTTAAGCTTTACAAAAATATTAACAATTGAAATATAAGCTGAAAAATATTGGTATTAATGCTGCATCCCATTAGCATCAAGCAATAATCAAAGTGCTGCAGAGAACCCAAAGATTACACCTAAGGAGACTACTGGTAAATATGTTGAAAAAGGAGTATCCCTTTTGGCTGACAGTAACGGTAAAAGTTATACTCAATTTTTTTTTTCCTTTCTTTCTTTTGATGACATTTAAATGACTGATAGGAAACAGGAACTGTAAAGAAAAGCAGAAAGAAGAGAAAGAGCGCTGAACATCAAACAGTTAAGAAGCAATGAAGAGGGAAGCTATAATTGTTCTGCTGGGAGGCCAGCAGCCAACTATATCTATGGAGAACTTAACCTTTGAAACAAAAACAATCTGTTAGATGAACATAGTATCTCAAATTAGGCATGTCCCAAAACATTCTTATACCTCAGTATCAGAGACATAACCTATCGCTGCTTTAAGTGTCTACAATTCAGTGGATTATGAAAGTACAATCAAGAAAATTTCTACTGTATTGAAAAGTTGAGATGATTGTAGTGGGTTGCATGCAGATTTTCATTAAAATGAAAAGATTTTAGAATTCAAAGCTTTAAACACTCAGTTATCTAAAAGATTTCAATTGTTGCATTGCTCTCAAGTTGCTCATTGCTCTCAAGAAGCTTAAAATTAGTGAAACCTATTTCTCAAAGATGCTTAGTACCAAGTTTTAATTTTCTAAGTAAGTATATGTTGTCTTTTTCATGTTAATTTAATCATAAATAAATGTTTTCAACTTCAGAGTTCATGGGCCTTTCTTTCCAAGAATTCTGAGGCGTAGGAAAGGAAAAAGAGACTTTGGAAAGACTATAACACATATCGTAGCAAAAGTGATGACTACTGACATGGTAAGAAATACACTATTATTATTTGTTCATTTATATAGCTGCATATAATCAGAAAAGAAGCTCTTTGAAGGTTGGATTCTTATCTGACAGTAATGCCTTATTTCCTCCATTATGTCCAGCTCAGAGATTGGCAATTAATAGGTACTAAATAAATATATGTCAGCAACTATTTACAGAGTACTAGTCTTGTTGCCAGGTGCTATGCTAGTAGCTATGGGAGACAAATACGAGAAATACTGCATTTGAGGGAGATACAGTTTTGAACCAGACCCACAGTCTTGCTTCTTCCATACATTTGACAAGTTTGAATTATGGTGGAGATATGGACAAGTAAATAGGCTATTACAATTACAACACAAAATGATAAATGCTATGATAGGAGTATGTACAGAAGGCATATAAGATGGGTACATAAGCCAGAGTTAGGAATTCTGGCAGTGCTGGCTGGAAGAAATAACCAGATGAAACCTGAAGGATGAGTGTAAATTTAACCAGCCCAAGAGGGGAAAGTGTTCTAAGTCAGAGTAAATATTTCTATCTCATTTGACCTCTCAGTAGCATTTCACAGCTCTCTCCTTGGAATACTCTTTTTCATTGTTTTCTGTTACAATACTTTGCTGGTTTCAGTCTGTCTAGTTTTTTTATCCTTCTGTCCTCTAAATGCTTGGAACTTATCTTTTTTCTGCACTATAATATCCCTAAGTGATTTATCTGATCTCTTCCCATGACTTCAGTTATATACACTGATAATCTAAAATGTGTATCCACAGCCCACATTTTCGTTCTGAGCCCCAGACCTATATGTCTAGCTGCCTATTACTCATCACCCCTTGATTACTTCAACTCAGATGTCCACAATTAAATTCATGATCTTATCCATTGACTTGTTTATATACTAGAGTTCTCTGTTTCAGTAAATGGCTCCACTATCTACCCAGTTGTTAATTACAATCTTCTGAGAGTTAGCCTAATCCTATCCCTCATCACCTTCATGTACCCTCTTTTATTCCTCATTAATACCATATCCTGGTGTACACCATGTTGTTTCAGAGAGCTACTGCACATCCTTTAGGTCTCAATTTAAATGTCATTTCCGTAGAAAAGGCTTTCTCAACCTTCCAGAATACATTTTACTACATATTCCCATGTACCCTGCACTTTCTCTTATTGGCACTTTTCCTTATCATGACTGTATTAAATACTTTTGTGGCTATCTATTGCATGTCTGTCTCTTTTACTAGAATATGAGCTTCTTGAGAGCAAGGGGTGTATGTTTACCATTCATCCAATCACCTAGCATGATGCTTAGCACGAGGTAGGTGCTGAGCAGTTTTTGTTGAATTAGTAAATGAGTGCATGTTTGACAAGAGAGTATGGGGTATATGTGAAGAACTAAAAGAAGTCCAGCAAGGATGGTGTTTAATACCTAGGAGGAGAGTGGTTAGAGATAAAGCTGGACTATTAGACTGGTCTTATCTGCTATTCTACCCATTTTTATTATTTTCAACAAAATTTAACTTTCCTTTGATTTGCTTATTAGATCAGATTTTCAATAACGTTAATTATTCCACCAATTATATTTGTAAACATCTTTTAAAACATCATTGTAAAGTAAGGTAAAGATTTTGCTTTTATCTCCAGCCTTTTAAAATATTTTTATTTTTACTTATCTTTTTATTGTTTTTAAATCTGTTTTTGGCTTTATTTTCCTATATGGCAGTAAGAAATTTATTTGATTTTTATTCAGTGCTTTGCAACCCTTTCTTCATTTGTGTAAGTAAATATCCATGAACTTCAGAGGACAGGATAATGAGAGGAAGGCTACTCTGAGAAGGCAGTATCATCAACTTCCACTTTGCTTGGATCTTTTATTTTAGATTTACCTTTGAGGTTGACAAAAAATTTTAATTTGACAGTAGTTGCAGCTATGTACATAAGCCTTTAACAATTTTCTCAACTTTGAAGATTCTTTACTTGGTGTTTTTCCTCCTCTATACTCTCTCCTTAAACAGTTTTATCCATGCCCATCATCTTTATGCTGGTGATCTTCACAAGTAGTATAGCGAAAAGGCATGGACTTTGTAGTCAGGTAAATAGCCTGTCTTGGGCAAGCTGCCTAACCTCTGAACCTCAATTTCTATTTGCAGAGTGCTTTAAAAAGAGAAAAAAACTGTGTACTGTTCTGATGAGGATAATGATCTCTGGAGCCAAACTGCCTGGATTCAGATTCTGGCTTTGGCACTTACTACTTATGTGATTTTCAACAAGTTATTTGCCCATTTGTGCTTTAGTTCCTCATTTGTAAAATGGGGATAATACCTTATTTCTTTATTTATAGAGCTATGAGTGTTCCTTATTTATAGAGCTATGAAGATTAAATGAGTTCATATATGTGATGTGCTTAGAATAATGGCCAGCACATAGTAAGTACTAAATAAATATTTTATTACTACTATTACGGCTACCACCAACACTGACACCTTATAGGGTTTTTTGAGAATGAAATGAGATGCTATGTATAAAATACCTGAACAGCAGTGTCTGGCACACAGTGGTTTTTCAGTAATTTCATTCCCTTTTCTCTTTCCCTTCTTGCTTGTATTCTTTGCTGACCAACATTACTACAAGTTCTTCTCAGCACCTTTACCTTATGTCTCACTAACATACAACAATCCTAAATTTGAATTTATTAATTTAAAAAAATTTTTTGAATTTTATTTTATTTATTTTTTTATACAGCAGGTTCTTATTAGTCATCAATTTTATACACATCAGTGTATACATGTCAATCCCAATCACCCAATTCAGCACACCACCATCCCCATCTCCCCGTGGCTTTCCCCCCTTGGTGTCCATACGTATGTTCTCTACATCTGTGTCTCAACTTCTGCCCTGCAAACTGGTTCATCTGTACCATTTTTCTAGGTTCCACATACATGTGTTAATATACATTTGTTTTTCTCTTTCTAACTTACTTCACTCTGTATGACAGTCTCTAGATCCATCCACATCTCAACAAATGACTCAATTTCATTTCTTTTTATGGCTGAGTATTATTCCATTGTATGTATGTACCACATCTTCTTCATCCATTCGTCTATCGATGGGCATTTAGGTTGTTTCCATGACCTGGCTATTGTAAATAGTGCTGCAATGAACATTGGGGGGCATGTGTCTTTTTGAATTATGGTTTTCTCTGGGTATATGCCCAGTAGTGGGATTGCTGGATCATATGGTAATTCTATATTTAGTTTTGTTTGTTTGTTTGTTTGTTTTTGCGGTACGCGGGCCTCTCCCTGCTGTGGCCTCTCCCGCTGCGTAGCACAGGCTCTGGACGCGCAGGCTCAGCGGCCATGGCTCACGGGCCTAGCCGCTCCGCGGCATGTGGGATCTTCCCGGAAATGGGCACGAACCCGTGTCCCCTGCATCGGCAGGTGGATTCTCAACTGCTGTGCCACCAGGGAAGCCCTCTATATTTAGTTTTTTAAGGAACCTCCATACTGTTCTCCATAGTGGCTGTGTCAGTTTGCATTCCCACCAACAGTGCAAGAGGGTTCCCTTTTCTCCACACGCTCTCCAGCATTTGTTGTTTGTAGATTTTCTGTTGATGCCCATTCTAACTGGTGTGAGGTGATACCTCATTGTAGTTTTGATTTGCATTTCTCTAATGATTAGTGATGTTGAGCAGCTTTTCATGTGCTTCTTGGCCATCCGTATGTCTTCTTTGCAGAAATGTCTATGTAGGTCTTCTGCCCATTTTTGGATTGGGTTGTTTGTTTCTTTAATATTGAACTGTATGAGCTGTTTATATATTTTGGAGATTAATCCTTGGTCCGTTAATTCGTTTGCAAATGTTTTCTCCCATTCTGAGAGCTGTCTTTTCATCTTGTTTATGGTTTCCTTTGCTGTGCAAAAGCTTTTAAGTTTAATTAGGTCCCATTTGTTTATTTTCGTTTTTATTTCCATTACTCTAGGAGGTGGGTCAAAAAAGATCTTGCTGTGATTTATGTCAAAGAGTGTTCTTCCTATGTTTTCCTCTAAGAGTTTTATAGTGTCCGGTCTTACATTTAAGTCTCGAATCCATTTTGAGTTTATTTTTGTGTATTGTGTTAGGGAGTCTTCTAATTTCATTCTTTTACATGTAGCTGTCCAGTTTTCCCAGCACCACTTACTGAAGGTACTGTCTTTTCTCCACTGTGTATCCTCGCCTCCTTTGTCATACATTAGTTGACCATAGGTCCGTGGGTTTATCTCTGGGCTTTCTATCTTGTTCCATTGATCTATATTTCTGTTTTTGTGCCAGTACCGTATTGTCTTGATTACTGTAGCTTTGTAGTATAGTCTGAAGTCGGGGAGCCTAATTCCTCCAACTCTGTTTTTCTTTCTCAAGATTGCTTTGGCTATTCGGGGTCTTTTGTGCCTTCATACAAATTTTAAGAGTTTTCGTTCTAGTTCTGTTAAAACTACCACTGGTAATTTGATAGGGATTGCATTGAATCTGTAGATTGCTTTGGGTAGTATAGTCATTTTCACAATATTGATTCTTCCGATCCAAGAACATGGTATATCTCTCCATCTGTTTGTGTCATCTTTGATTTCTTTCATCAGTGTCTTATAATTTTCTGAGTACAGGTCTTTTACCTCCTTAGGTAGGTTTATTCCTGGATATTTTATTCCTTTTGTTGCAATGGTGAATGGGATTGTTTCCTTAATTTCTCTTTCTGATCTTTCATTATTTGTGTATAGGAATGCAAGAGATTTCTGTGCATTAATTTTGTATCCTGCAACTTTACCAAATTCATTGAAGAGCTCTAGTAGTTTTCTTGTGGCATCTTTAGGATTCTCTATGTTTAGTATCATGTCATCGGCAAACAGTCACAGCTCTACTTCTTCTTTTCCAATTTGTATTCCTTTCATTTCTTTTTCTACTCTGATTACCGTGGCTAGGACTTCCAAAACTATGTTGAATAATAGTGGTGAGAGTGGACATCCTTGTTTTGTACGTGATCTTAGAGGAAATGCTTTCAGTTTTTCACCATTGAGAATGATGTTTGCTGTGGGTTAGTCGTATATGGCCTTTATTACGTTGAGGTAGGTTCCCTCTATGCCCCCTTTTGGAGAGTTTTTATCATAAATGGGTGTTGAATTTTGTCAAAAGTATTTTCTACATCTATTGAGATGATCATATGGTTTTTATTCTTCAGTTTGTTAATATGGTATATCACATTGATTGATTTGCATATACTGAAGAATCCTTGCATCCCTGGGATAAATCCCACTTGATCATGGTGTATGATCCTTTTAATGTGTTGTTGGATTCTGTTTGTTAGTATTTTGCTGATGATTTTTGCATCTATATTCATCAGTGATATTGCTCTGTAATTTTCTTTTTTTGTAGTATCTTTGTCTGGTTTTGGTGTCAGGGTAATTGTGGCCTTGTAGAGTGAGTT
This sequence comes from Leucopleurus acutus, assembly GCF_964270905.1. NCBI lineage: Eukaryota > Metazoa > Chordata > Mammalia > Artiodactyla > Delphinidae > Leucopleurus > Leucopleurus acutus. The sequence goes on from NC_139143.1 coordinate 55,318,618, forward strand.
TGAGAGTGTTCCTTCCTCCGCAATGTTTTGGAAGAGTTTGAGAAGGATGGGTGTTAGCTCTTCTCTAAGTGGCTGACAGAATTTGCCTGTGAAGCCATCTGGTCCTGGACTTTTGTTTGTTGGAAGATTTTTAATCCCAGTTTCAATTTCATTACTTGTGATTGGTCTGTTCATATTTTCTATTTCTTCCTGGTTCAGTCTTGGAAGGTTATACCTTTCTAAGAATTTGTCCATTTCTTCCAGGTTGTCCATTTTGTTGGCATAGAGTTGCTTGTAGTAGTCTGTTAGGATGCTTTGTATTACTGAGGTGTCTCTTGTAACATCTCCTTTTTCATTTCTAATTTTATTGATTTGAGTCCTCTCCCTCTTTTTCTTGATGAGTCTGGCTAAAGGTTTATCAATTTTGTTTATCTTCTCAAAGAACCAGCTTTTAGTTGTATTGATCTTTGCTATTGTGTTCTTTGTTTCTAATCCATTTATTTCTGCTCTGATCTTTATGATTTCTTTCCTTCTGCTAACTTTGGGTTTTGTTTGTTCTTCTTTCTCTCGTTCCTTTAGGTGTAAGTTTAGATTGTTTGAGATTTTTCATGTTTCTTGGGATAGGCTTGTATAGCTATAAACTTCCCTCTTAGAACTGCTTTTGCTGCATCCCATAGGTTTTGGATTGTCATGTTTTCATTGTCATTTGTCTCTAGGTATTTTTTGATTTCTTCTTTGATTTCTTCAGTGATCTCTTGGTTATTTAGTAACGTATTGTTTAGCCTCCATGTGTTTGTGTTTCTTTCGGGTTTTTTCCCCTGTAATTGATTTCTAATCTCATAGCATTGTGGTCAGAAAAGATGCTTGATATGATTTCGATTTTCTTAATTTACTGAGGCTTGATTTGTGACCCAGGACGTGATCTATCCTGGAGAATGTTCCATGTGCACTTGAGAAGAAAGTGTAATCTGCTGTTTTTGGATGGAATGTCCTATAAATATCAATTAAATCTATCTGGTCTATTGTGTCATTTAAAGCTTCTGTTTCCTTTTTTATTTTCATTTTGGATGATCTGTCCATTGGTGTAAGTGAGGTGTTAAAGTCCCCCACTATTACTGTGTTACTGTTGACTTCCTCTTTTATAGCTGTTAGCAGTTGCCTTATGTATTGAGGTGCTCCTATGTTGAGTGCATATATATGTATAATTGTTATATCTTCTTCTTGGATTGATCCCTTGATCATTATGTAGTGTCCTTCCTTGTCTCTTGTAACATTCTTTATTTTAAAGTATTTTATCTCATATGAGTATAGCTATTCCAGCTTTCTTTTGATTTCCATTTGTGTGGAATATCTTTTTCCATCCCCTCACTTTCAGTCTGTATGTGTCCCTAGGTCTGAAGTGGGTCTCTTGTAGACAGCATATAGATGGGTCTTGTTTTTGTATCCATTCAGCAAGCCTGTGTCTTTTGGTTGGGGCATTTAATCCATTCACATTTAAGGTAATTATCGATATGTATGTTCCTATTACCACTCTCTTAATTGTTTCGGGTTTGTTTTTGTAGGTCCTTTTTTGCTCTTGTGTTTCCCACCTAGAGAAGTTCCTTTAGTATTTGTTGTAGAGCTAGTTTGGTGGTGCTGAATTCTCTTAGCTTTTGCTTGTCTGTAAAGCTTTTGATTTCTCCATCGAATCTGAATGAGATCCTTGCCGGGTATAGTAATCTTGGTTGTAGGTTCTTCCCTTTCATCACTTTAAGTATATCATGCCATTCCCTTCTGGCTTGTAGAGTTTCTGCTGAGAAATCAGTTTTTATCCTTATGGGAGTTCCCTTGTATGTTATTTGTCATTTTTCCCTTGCTGCTTTCAATAATTTTGCTTTGTCTTTAATTTTTCCCAATTTGATTACTATGTGTCTCGGTGTGTTTCTCCTTGGGTTTATCTTGCCTGGGACTCGCTGCACTTCCTGGACTTGGGTGGCTATTTCCTTTCCCATGTTAGGGAAGTTAATTTTTTTTTTTTTTGCAGTACATGGGCCTCTCACCATTGTGGCCTCCTCCGCCGCGGAGCACAGGCTCTGGACGTGCTCCGGATGCGCAGGCTCAGTGGCCATGGCTCACAGGCCTAGCTGCTCCATGGCATGTGGGATTTTCCTGGACTGGGGCACGAACCCGCGTCCCCTGCATCGGCAGGCGGACTCTCAACCACTGCGCCACCAGGGAAGCCCCCCATATTAGGGAAGTTTTCGACTATAATCTCTTCAAATATTTTCTCTGGTCCTTTTTCTCTCTCTTCTTCTTCTGGGACCCCTATAACGCGAATGTTGTTGTGTTTAATGTTGTCCCAGAGGTCTCTTAGGCTGTCTTCATTTCTTTTCATTCTTTTTTCTTAATTCTGTTCCGCAGCAGTGAATTCCACCATTCTGTCTTTCACTTATCTGTTCTTCTGCCTCAGTTATTCTGCTATTGATTCCTTCTAGTGTAGTTTTCATTTCAATTATTGTATTATTCATCTCTGTTTGTTTGTTCTTTGATTCTTCTAAGTCTTTGTTAAACATTTCTTGCATCTTCTCCATCTCTGCCTCCATTCTTTTTCTGAGGTCCTGGATCATCTTCACTATCATTATTCTGAATTCTTTTTCTGGAAGGTTGCCTATCTCCACTTCATTTAGTTGTTTTTCTGGGATTTTATCTTGTTGCTTCATCTGGTACATAGCCCTCTGCCTTTTCGTCTTGTCTGTCTTTCTGTGAATGTGGTTTGTTCTGCAGACTGCAGGATTGTAGTTCTTCTTGCTTCTGCTGTCTGCCCTCTGGTGGATAAGGCTATCTTAAGAGGCTTGTGTAAGTTTCCTGGTGGGAGGGACTGGTGGTGGGTAGCACTGACTGTTGCTCTGGTGGGCAGAGCTCAGTAAAACTTTAATCCACTTGACTGTTGATGGGTGGGGCTGGGTTTCCTCCCTGTTGGTTTTTTGGCCTGAGGCAACCCAGCACTAGAGGCTACAGGCTCTTTGATGGGACTAATGGTGGACTCCGGGAGGGCTCATGCCAAGGAGTACTTCCCAGAACTTCTGTTGCCAGTGTCCTTGTCCCCACCGTGAGCCACAGCCACCCCCCACCTCTGCAGGAGACCCTCCAACACTAGCAGGTAGGTCTGGTTCAGTCTCCCCTGGGGTCACTGCTCCTTCCCCTGGGTCCTGATGTGCACACTACTTTGTGTGTGCCCTCCAAGAGTGGAGTCTCTGTTTTCCCCAGTCCTGTCGAAGTCCTGCAATCAATTCCCACTAGGCTTCAAAGTCTGATTCTCTAGGGATTCCTCCTCCCATTGCCAGACCCTCAGGTTGGGAAGCCTGACATGGGGCTCAGAACCTTCACTCCAGTGGGTGGACTTCTGTGGTATGTGTTCTCCAGTCTATGAGTCACCCACCCAGCAGTTATGGGATTTGATTTTACTGTGATTGCGCCCCTCCTACCGTCTCATTGTGGCTTCTCCTTTGTCTTTGGATGTGGGGTATCTTTTTTGGTGAGTTCCAGTGTCTTCCTGTAGATGACTGTGCAGCAGCTAGTTGTGATTTTGGTGTTCTCACAAGAGGGAGTGAGAGCACATCCTTCTACTCCGCCATGGTGTTTCCTCGACCTGAACTTATTAACTTTTTTTAACTTATTAATTAATCCCATCCCTAGTCCTCCTGTATTCTCTATTGAATTAATGTCCTAAATATCCTTCCAGTCAACTACATATGTTAAACCATATATGTTTAACTTTTTAAAGAACCACTGAACTGTTTTCCACAGCGGCTGAACCATTTTACATTCCCACCAGAAATGTTTGAGGGTTCTGATTTCTCCACATCTTTATCAGCACTTATCTGTCTCTTTCATTAAAGTCATCCTAGTGGTATATGAAGTGGTATCTCATTGTGATTTTGATTTTCATTTTGTCTTTTCATGTGCTTGTTGGCCATTTGTATCTCTGGTTTGGAGAGAGATCTCTTCAAGTCCTATGCCCATTTTTGATTGGGCTGTTTGTTTTTTTGTTACTGATTATGAATTCCTTGTATATTCTGGATACTAGATTCATATTAGATGTATGTTTATGTATGTTTTCTCCCATTTCATAGTTGTCTTTTCACTTTCTTAATAATGTTCTTTGACGCACAGACGTTTTAAAGTTTGGTGAAGTTCAGTTTATCTATTTCTTCTTTTATTACTCATGCTTTTGGTATCATACCAAAGAATCCAGTGCCAAATCCAAGGTCATAAAAATTTAACCTTATGTTTTCTCTTAAGAGTTTTATAGTTTTAGCTCTTATATTTAGGTCATTGATCCATTTTGAGTTAATTTTTATATATGGTGTGAGTGAGGAGTCCAATTCTATTTCTCTGCATGTAGATATCCCGTTGTCCCAACACCATTGTTGAAGAGACTGTTCTTTCCTCCACTGAATAGTCTTGGCACCCTTGTTGAAAATCAGTTGGCCTTGGTTGTATGGGTTTATTTCTGGGCTTTCAGTTCTGTTTCAGATACTGTCTATCCTATGACAGTATCACACAGTTCAATTACCATAGCTTTGTAGTAAGTTTTGAAATCAGAGGTGTGAGTTCTCCAATTTTTTTTTCAGTACTGTCTTGGATATTCAGGGTCCCTTGCAATTCCATATAAATTTGAGGATAAGATCTTCCATTTCTGCTAAAAAGGCTATTGGAATTTTGACAGGAATTACATTGAATCTGTAGATCAATTAGGGTATTATTGCCATCTTAGCAATATGAAAAGCTTCCAATCCATAAACATGGAGCCTTCCAATTTACTTAGGCATTCTTTAATTTCTTTCAGCAAAGTTTTGTAGTTTTTACATAAAGGCTTTCACCTTATATGTATGTAAAAATTATTCCTAGATATTTTATTATTTTGGATGCTCTTGTAAATAGAATTATTTCCTTAATTTTCTCTTCAGATTGTTCATTGCTGGTATATAGAAACAAAACTGACTTGTGTGTTGATCTTGTGTCCTGCAACTTTGCTGAATTTAATAGCTATCATACTTTTTTGGTGAATTCTTTTGGGATTTTCTATGTATATGATATGTAGAATCATGTTGTCTGCAAATAGAAATAGTTTTACTTCTTCCTTTCCAGTCTAGATGCCTTTTATTTATTTTTACCTAGTTGCTCAGGCTAGAACTTCTTCTGGCTAGTACAGTGTTGAATAGCAGTGGTAAAAATGGGTGTCTTTGTTTTGTTCCTGATTGTAGGGAAGTGTTACAGGATGAACTGTGTCTCTCCAGAATTCGTATGTTGAAGTCTTAATCCCCATACCTCAAAATATAACTACATGTATTTGGAGATGGGTATTTAAAGAAATGATTAAGTTAAAATGAAGTCCTTATGGTGGGTCCTAATGCAAACTGCCTGATGTCCTTATAAGAAGACAAAATTTGGACACACAAAGAGGTACCAGGGTGCACATGCACAGAGGGACAACCATGTGAAGAGGAAGCAAGAGGGTGGCCATGTGCAAGCCAAGGAGAGAGGTCTCAAAAGAAACCAAACTTACTGACACCTTGATCTAGGATTTGCAGCCTCTAGAACTGTGAGAAAATAAATTTCTGTTGTTTAGCTAACTAAGTTTGTGATATTTTGTTACCCTAGGAAACTAATACAGGGAGAAAGTTTTCAGTCTTTTATGATTATGATGTTAACTGTGAGGTTTAATAAATTACATTTATTGTGTTGAGGAAGTTCCCCTCTATTCCTAATTTTTGAGTGGTTTTTATAATGAAAAGGTATTGGATTTTGTCAAATGCTTTTTTTTTTTCGGTACACGGGCCTCTCCTGTTGCAGAGCACAGGACAGGCTCCGGATGCACAGGCTCAGTAGCCATGGCTCACGGGCTCAGCCGCTCTGCGGCATGTGGGATCTTCCCGGACTGGGGCACGAACCCATGTCCCCTGCATCGGCAGGTGGACTCTCAACCACTGCACCACCAGGGAAGCCCTCAAATGCTTTTTATACATCAATTGAGATGATCCTGTAGTTTCTTTCCCCCCTTTATTTTATTAATGTAGCATTGATTGATTTTTATATGTTAAACTACCCCTGAATTCCTGGGATAAATCCCACTTGGTCATAGTGTATAACTTTTAAAATACTGTTGGGTTTGGCTTGCTAGAATATGTTGAGGATTTTTGCATTTATATTCATAAGCGAAATTGGTCTGTAGTTTTCTTCTGGTTTCTTTGGCTTTGTTATCAGAGGATGCTGGCGTCATAGAAGGAGTTAGGAGTTGTTCTCTCCTGTTTTTGGAAGAATTGGAGAGAAGAATTGGTGTTAATTCTTTAAATGTTTTGTAGTAGTTACTAATGGAGCCATCTGGTCCTAGATTTTTCTTTGTTGGGAGGTTTTTGATTACTGATTCAATCTCTTTACTTGTTCTAGGTCTGTTCAGATTTTCTATTTCTTTTTGACTCAGTTTTGGTAATTTGTGTATTTCTAGAAATTTGTACACTTCATTTTGTTGTTCATTTTGTTGGAGCATTTGTTGGTGTACATTTGTTCATAATATTCTCTTATATTCCTTTTTATTTCTAGAAGTTCATTAGTAGTGTCTCCACTTTCATTTCTGATGTTATTTTTTGCCTTCTCCCTTTTTTCTTAGTTTAGCTAAAGGTTTGTCAATTTCATAGATCATTTCAAAGAATCAATTTTTGATTTAATTAATTCTATTGTTTTTCTGTTCTCCATTTCATTTATCTCTGCTCTAATCTTTATTATTTTCTTTCTTCTGCTGACTTTGGATTTAGTTTGTTCTTCTTTTTCTAGTTCCATAAGATATAAAGTTAGGTTACTGATTTGAGATCTTTCTTTTTTTAAATTTATTTATTTTATTTTTGGCTGCATTGGGTCTTCATTGCTGCGCGCAGGCTTTCTCTAGTTGTGGTGAGTGGGGGCTACTCTTCGTTGCGGTGCGCGGGCTTCTCATCGCGGTGGCTTCTCTTGCTGCAGAGCATGCGCTCTAGGCATGAGGCCTTCAGTAGTTGTGGCACACGGGCTCAGTAGTTGTGGCTCACAGGCTGTAGAGCGCAGGCTCAGCAGCTGTGGTGCACGGGCCTAGTTGGTCCACAGAACGTGGGATCTTCCCAGACCAGGGCTCGAACCTGTGTCCCCTGCACTGGCAGGTGGATTCCCAACCACTGCACCAACAAGGAAGTCCCCAAGATCTTTCTTTTTTCTTTTCTTTTTTTTTTTTTTTTGTTTCTTGTGGTACGCGGGCCTCTCACCGTTGTGGCCTACTCCCGCTGCGGAGCACAGGCTCTGGACGCGCAGGCTCAGCGGCCATGGCTCACGGGCCCAGCCACTCCGCGGCACGTGGGATCCTCCCAGACCGGGGCACGAACCCGTGTCCCCTGCATCTGCAGGCAGACTCTCAACCGCTGCACCACCAGGGAAGCCCCAAGATCTTTCTTTTTTAATATAAGCATTTATAACTATAAATTTCACTCTGAACTCCACTCTGAGCATCCCATAAGTTTTGGTACGTTGTGATTTTGTTTTCATTCACCTCATTTTCTCATTTTTTCTTTGGGTTTTCTTTGACCCATTTGTTGTTTAAGAATGTTGTTTAATTTCCACATATTTGTGAATTTTCCAGTTTTTCCTGCTGTTATTCATTTCTAAATCAATTCCATTGTGGTCAGAGAGGATACATTTATTGAAATTTGTTTTGTAGCTTATCATATGGTGTATCCTGGAGAATGTTCTATGTGCAATTAAGAAGAATATGTATTCTTCTGTATTGAGTTCTGTGTGTATTAGGTCTAGCTGAATTATAGTGTTGTTCAAATCCTGTTTCCTTATTGATCTTCTGTAGATGTACTAGTCATTATTGCAAATGGAGTATGGAAGTCTTCAACTATTATATTATTGTAGAACTGTCTAGTTCTCCCCTCAGCTCTGCCAGTGTTTGCTTCATATATTCTGGGGCCTCATTGTTTCCTGCATACGTGCTTATTATATCTTCTTGATGAATAAATTCTTTTTGGTCAATATATAATGTCCTTCTTTGTCTCTGGTAAGAACTTTTGACTTAAAGTCTATTTTATTTAATATTAGTATAGTCACTGCAGTTCTCTTCTGGTTACTATTTGTATGAAATGTTTTATTCTATCCTTTTACTATTAATTTATTTGTGTCTTTGGACCTAAAGTGAGTCCCTTGTAGACATTATATAATTGGATCATGTTTATCCATTCTACCAGTCTCTATCTTTTAATTGGTGATCTTAATCCATTTACATTTGAAGTGATTACTGATAAGAAAGGACTTCTGCCATTTGCCATTTGATTTCTATATGTCATATTCTTTTGTATTTGATGAGTTTTTTCTAGTGTTTTGTTTGACTCACTCCTCATTTCCTTTCTGTATATTTTTAGTTATCGTGTTAGTGGTTACCATGGAGATTACAATTAACATTCTAAATTTATAACAGTCTAGTCTGGATTGATACCAACTTAGCTTCAATAGCACACAAACACTCTGTTCTTTTACAGCTCCATTCCTACTTTATGTTGCTGTTGTCACAAATTACATCTTTATACACTGTCTGCCCATTAACATGGATTTATAATTGTTTCATGCATTGCTCTTTTAAATCATACAGGAAACAAAGAAAAGGAGTTACAAACAAAGATTGTAATAATACCGGCTTTATATTTACCCATGTATTTGCTGCCTTTGCTGGAGTTACTGCTTCATATGGCTTTGAGTTACTATCTAGTGTTCTTTTCCTTCAGTCTGAAGGACTCCCTTTAGCACAGGGAAGATCCAGGCTTTGTTTATCTGGGAATGTCTTAAGTTTTTCTTTATTTTGAAGGATAGTTTTGCCAGATATAGAATTCTTGGTTGATAGTGTTTTTTCCCCCCTTTCAGCACTTTAAATATGTCATCTCATTGGTTTCTGGCTTCCATAGTTTCTTATGAGAAATCATGTTAATCTTATTGCCAGTCCTTTGTTCATATTGAATTGCTTCTCTCTTGCTGCTTTCAAGATTCTCTGTTTTGGCTTTCAACAGTTTGATTATAATGTATGTTGGTGTGGATCTCTTTGTATTTATTCTGCATCCATTAAGCTTCTTGGATGTGTTGATTCACATCTTTCAACAGATTTGGAAAGTTTCCAACCATTATTTTTTCAAATATTCTTTCTGCTCTTTTCTTTCTCTCTTCTTCTGGGATTCCCATATCAGTGTTCTTGATGGGATACCACTGGTCCTTTCGACTTTGTTCATTTTTCTTCCGGCTCCTTAGATCCAATAATTGCAATTGTCCTATCTTCAAGTTTGTTATTCTTCTGCCTGCTCAGACCTGTTATTGAACCTCTCTAGTGAGTTTTTCATTTCAACTATTGTACTTTTTTGTACTTTTACGGTACAGCTATAGAATTTCTATTTGGTTCAATTTTATAAGTTTTATCCCTTTATGGATATTCTCTATTTATTCATCTGTTGTTCTCTTGGTTTCCTTTAATTATTTATCCATGGTTTCCTTGAGCTCTTTGAGGCTATTTAAGACAATTGATTTAAAGTTTTGTCTGGTAAGTCCAAAGTCTTTTCTGGACTTCCTCAGAGATGGTTTCTGTCAATCTCTTTTTTTTTTTTTTCCTGTGAATGGGCCATAGCTTCCTGTTTCTTTGTATGTCTTATAATTTTTGTTGAAAACTGGGTATTTTTAATATTATAATGTGGTAACTCTGGAAATTGTATTCTACCCCATCCCCAGGGTTTGCTGTATTGATTGTTTAGGACTGCAGTTGTCCATATGTTTAGTGAATTTTCCAAACTGTTTTTGCAAAGGCTCTATTCTTTTTTGTGTGTGGCTGCTGAAGTCTCTGTTATCTCAGCAGTTAGTCGGTGACCTGACAGAAATTTCCCTAAACACCTGCAGCTAAAAAGAAAAACAAAAACAAAAAACTCCTTGTCTTTGCAGATTAGCTCTGAGTTGAGGCACTCCTTCAAACTAAGCCAGGCTGCCTACAACTCTGCCTTAGTTTTCACCTCCTGCTTGCACAGGGCCCAGTGATCAGCCAGAAGCACAAGCTTAAGGTCTTTACAGATCTCTTCTGAGTATGCATCCATCCCTGAGATTGTGCATTTTACTGTAGATTCCCCAGTATATAAGGTAGCTCTTATTTCCCCAAGAATCTTCCTCTTCAGCCTCCTCATTTGTAGGCTTTTCCTTGCCCTTCCTTCATCCTTTGTCCCAGGTAGCTTTGGGTAGAGTATGTCTTTAAATGCTTTCATCAGATGCTACTATAAAGCTGCTCCATCCTAGGGGAGGTGAAACAAAGGTCAGTTTCTTTGCCAGTCCCTCTCCTGAGATACTGATCATCAGACAGGTCAAAATGCAGTCACAATTTTTTTGAGAATAAGGTCCCTATTTCCCCCACCCCTCACCCATCCCAGTGCCAGCAAGCCACATCAGAAATATGGGCTGTTGCTATTCACTCAACTGCTGCCAGTCTGGAGAATGGGATATGGTAGGCAAGTAAGTAAAAACACCAGAACACTTTCTTAACTGAATTTTAACCACCTCTTCATCTAGCACTTCCTTGGCTGCTGTGTTTAATTAGATTTCAGAGTTACAAAAAAAACATTGATTCTGTCATTTTTTGCCAATTTGTTTGCTTTAGAAGAAGAACTAATTCTTGGAGCTCTTTACTCCACTATTTCCAGGATGTCACCTCTTTCTTGTATCTTTCTCTCTGCTCTCTCCTTCCTGAATGCATTGAGAGATGCTCAATTCTGTCTTATCTTAAATAACAAAACAATATCTACCCTAAATACCACATCTTTGTCTCTTCCCTTGCAGAGCCAAACTTCTTGAAATATTTGGCTTCACTTATCTTTACTTCTTTCCCATTCATGCCTCTACTCACTGTGATCTGGTTTCTGCCTCCAGAACACCAGTGAAAATGCTCTTGTGGTCATGTGGGACCAAGCTGTGGCTAAATGCAGTAAGGGATTACCATCTCTTTTAATCTTTCAGCAGCATTTGACATGATCAACTACTTCCTCCTTTCATGACATCTTGATCTGATTTTCTTACCACCTCTTGGGCCACTCCTCAGTTTTCTTTGTAATATCTTGTTTTTGCCTTTCCTTTAAATGTTATTCCTCAGTGTTCTGTACAAGGGTGCTACCTTTTCCTTTTTATACATTCTTATAGCTAATCTCACCCATTCCCATGCTTGAATTATCATACAAGTAAACAATTCTAGGATCTTTATACCTTGTCAGATTTCAGTCCTATATTCTAGATCCTTATATAGATGGTCTACCGGATATCTCTGAGTGACTCCACTGGTACCTCAAATTAACTGGCACCAAAATTAAACTCATTATCTTCCCCCATCAAACATTTTTCTCATGTTTCCTGTTTCAGTGAATAAGGCAAATATAAATGATGGGAATTCCCTGGCAGTCCAGTGGTTAGGACTCTGAGCTTCCACTGCAGGGGGCACGGGTTCGATGCCTGGTCGGGGAACAAATATCCTGCAAGCCGCACACATGGCACGGCCAAAAAAAAATTTTTTTTTAATATATATATATAAATGAGATGTATTCTAGAGTTCTTCCAAAGTATTTACAGAGGTAGTCCTTGTACTGTCTGCTGCAGAAGTATTTAGAGTATGTAAGATGTAATACAAGCACAAATGACTGTATTGGTTTGCTGATTTAGTGAGGATTTTAAGAGTTTCATATATATATCTGGGAAAAAATGTTCACTCCTGCTTATCAAAGAAAATTAAAATGAGGCAGTGAGCCTATTAAAATGGCAAATATTTTTATACATTTAAAAGATACCCCATGCTGATGAGCTTGCAGAAAAGTGAGTTCTCAGACCAAGTTTCAATTGGTTAAACTTTCTTGGAGGGTAGTTTAGCAATATGTATCCAAGAGGCTTAAAATGTTTTATACCTTTTGACTTAGTAATTCTCAATCTAGTTTATCCTAAAGAAATAACTAGAGATGTGCATAATTTATTTGTGGTTGTATTTTTGTAATATTGAAAAAAATTGTAAGCTATCTAAATGAGGGTAAGAAAATCATATTATGACACATCTGTATGATGTATTATTATGTAAATCATAAAAATTAGGCTTTGGAGACACAGACGTAGAGAACAAACATATGGACACCAAGAGGGTAAGGGGGTGGGTGGGATGAACTGGGAGATTGGGATTGACATATATACACTAATATGTATAAAATAGATAACTAATGAGAACCTGCTATGTAGCACAGGGAACTCCACCTCAGTTCGCTGTACAGTAGAAACTAACACAACGTTGTAAAACAACTATATCCCCAATTAAAAAAAAAAAATTTAGGCTTTGAAAAAATATTTAAAGACATGGGGAAATGTGATATAATGCAATGAGAAAAATCAGGATTCAAATCCATATGCATCTATGGTATGATATATTGGTATTATGAATAAATGAATATATGCATGGGAAAAAGACAAGAAGGAAATATCTATATATTTTATTTAGGTTAAAATTTCCATTTTTGTTATGCTTTGTTTCATTTTGTTTTTTACAATAAGTGCCTCTTATATAATAAGAAAAACGATATATGAATGATGATGCCATTTCTATTGGGATAAAAGAATAGGCATTTTTTCAGAGTATATTTTTAGTTACCAGATTTTATTTTTAAAGTTCCTCATTCTTCATGGCACTAATAATGAAGTTCTTTCCCTTTTCCTACTCCCAGTGCAAATTTCTGGTACTTTTTTGCTTTTAGTTCTAGAATCTTTAATATATAAATTTTTGTTGGTTTACCAAAATTTTAGAGTCAGTTTGAGTTAAAACAAAGTAGTAGTTTCCAGTAGGAAAGAGATCTGGTGTCATCTAGATCTAAAACTTCGCTTCACCACTCACTAACTCTGTGTCCGTGGGCAAATCATTTACTCTCACCAAGTTTCAATTTCTTAACATTACAAGGGTATAATAATACTTTACCTCAAAGAACTGTTGTGAGGCTTAGGAGGTAATATGTAAAGGTCAAAATGACTTCTGGCTGTATTTAATAGCTGTAAAATTACTAGTGATTGTAATCATTCACTAGTGAATGTAATTGTAATGAGAAAATCTCTTTTCATCATTCCTTAATTGATTGACTGATACTTTGAGCATTTAATGAACATAAATACATAGAGTATTTACAGTGCACTACCTATACAAAGTAAGTCTTTGGGAAAAGCACATGTTACCAATGAGTTAACTGATTAAAATGACCTGTTTCAGTTTGACCTATTGTTTTATTTCTTTTTTTCAGGTAAAGGACTTATCTTCAGACACACTTCTCCAACAGCATGATGATTTGGATTTGGCTTTGGATAGTTGTTATAGTGGAGATACAGTAGTTATTTTTCCAGGAGAATATCAAGCTGTAAATCTTGCTTTATTGACTGATGACATCGTTATAAAGGGTTAGCAAGGCATCCTTTGCAATTTTTTAACAACAATGTATGCTGGAGAAACTGTATTTTATAAACATGGTTAATCAGATTACTAGAAATTAGAACAGGGTTTTATGTTTCACAAAAATCCCTTATGTGCTTTTTACAGTTAAGATTTTCTCACCTGTTCAGTAGTATATTATCTGTACAGGTGACCTCGTTTGGACATACTGTACCAGAGCAAATCAATCTATGAGACTACTTTTTCCCCATGATAATGTAGCACTACAAGCAGAGATTCTAAATAAATACTCAAAATCAGAAAAATAATCAGTTCACAATATCTTCTATTAGCTCTATATTTTTACCTAAACTACTTTTTTCTCCTCTGTCTCCATAGCACTTCATAGCACTCTAGTAGGGAAACCTAAATGTAAGGCTATATTAAAATATGCTCAGCATTTTCTCAAAAAGTTTAATTCACATGGAAGCTCAAGAAGTAAAAAAGCAAAGTTTACTAAATTTCTTTTAGGTTCTGAACGTATTTAGTGAACATATTTAATTTTGCCCTTTTATATTAAAGTAAGGTTATTCCCCATGTCTAGCCAAAAGAAAAGACAGATGACTTAAACTTTGCTATCAATTCAAAAATTGAGCAAAATTTTCACTAGATTTTGATGACTGTAGTCAGTTATATTTTGCTGAACTATATGGGTAATAAGGATCATATTTGTAATTTTAAAAATTGGTAGCCTTCTTAAAGATCCAACCCCTCATTTTTGGATTGATGTTAAATTTAGAAGATTGCTCAGACTACTCTAGAACAAAATTATGGATATGATTACATTAATCTTGTAACCTAATTCAAGTCTCTGCCAGTCTTTTTCGTTATGGTAATTTATAATGGTTTTGAAACCAGGTTTTGGTAAGATACTTTTTGTATCTTACACATTTTGTGGATGACTGCTCACTATATAATATAGGGAAATATATGGTGGAAGGAATATGTTGAGTAAGTACCATAGGTACATTTAGATTGATTATAAACCCAGATTCTTCCATCATGGCATCAAAATAAGGACAAAAGACTACATTATGGTTAAGTATCTAATTAGTTGACTGAATAATTACAGATGTTACTTATTAAAAATGTGTGAAAAGAAAAACTTAGTAAGAACAAGTATTACTGAATGACTAAAGGGCTTTAAGCTTTGGGAGTACTGATTTAATTATGTATTTTTGTCTTTATACATCAGGAATTGGAAAGAGAGAGGAAATTATGATTACTTCTGAACCTTCTTATGACAGTTTTGTGGTGTCCAAAGCTGATAATGTGAAATTAATGCATCTATCTTTGATACAACAAGGGACAGTTGATGGTATTGTGGTGGTGGAGTCTGGTCACATGACTCTAGAAAACTGTGTATTAAAATGTGAAGGAACAGGAGTGTGTGTTCTTACAGGAGCTGCTTTGACAATTACAGACTGTGAAATAACTGGTGCCCAGGTATTTTATTTTATAATTTATGGGTTTATTTGGCTATTGATAATTTTGAGTGATCTTAATATGGAAACAAAGGGTAACAATTATTTTATCTTTTAATTGAATTATAATTAAACTTAGAAACTGACAAAAGTAAATAAAATGAGAACAAGTATACGTGTGTCATTATACACTTAGTAAACTTAGGAAAAGTAAACTGCCTAAGTCCAAAGTAAGAAATTACTAGTTTTGGTTTATGTGTGATTTTTTAAAAAATCTAGGTATCAGTGGCTGTAAAACAGATCATGAGTCAGTTACTTGATCATTTACTTAAAAAGTTATAAGTACTTATAAGCTATCAGACATTGCTGTAAGGTATTGTGATTAGTTCTGACAGCTTGAGTCTAAAGATAACAATCACAAAGACCATTAAAGGACTAGAAAATTGAATCAAAAAAAGATTAAAGGAAGCAGAAAAATAAGACCTTTTTACAGAATGACTTTTTCTTAGTTCCCACTAAAATAAGGAAATACTTAAGTAGAATTATGAGGGATTTAGAGTATATATAAATGAATTTTTATAACTATTGAAAGTTGCTTAAAGAGGTCTTTGACTCCCTTCTAAGACTTGATTTGGGTAGGAGAGAATGTTATACGCCATATGACTTCAACCTTCCTTCTAGGCCCAATGATTCTCTGACACAAATAATTTGTTTTAAACATTATCTCCACAAAATTGTTGTCTGCACTATCATGTATTTTCATGTAACTTAGTGTGTTTAGATTGCTAATATAGAATTAGTTTTCAAATCTAAAGAAAATTTTGGAGAGGTGCATGTGTTTTATAGATTGTTTTATTTGCTTTTAATTTACAGGGTGCTGGTGTTGAACTGTATCCTGGAAGCATAGCTATTTTGGAAAGGAATGAAATTCATCACTGTAATAACCTCAGAACAACTGACAGTTCAAAAAGCACCTTAGGTGGAGTTAATATGAAGGTATTTTCACATTTTTTAACATAGAATTGTTGTAAGAATTATAAATAATTATTAGAAAGATACCTTCAGTCTTAAATTTTAGTCTAAATGTTATTGTTGATTTGGAAAAGTATGGTACAAGTAATTAAAATATGGTTTAAATGATGGTTGATAGGAAACAAGTTTAGTCTTATTTAATAATTTCAACTTAAATTCTTAGTAAATAACTTTGAATATGAGAAAGTACTCTTATAAATGTTTTAATTTTTCACTGAGCAGACTTGTAATAGATTTTCCAAGGTAAAGCAAATTAAGAGAATATATTAAATATTTTAAGTCTTACTTTCAAACTTTGTAAAATAATTTAAGCTAACCAATTAAAACATTAATAGCAATAATTTATAAGTGAAATGCCTTCCCATTCCTTTCTACTTCTATAAATTCTACCTTTCTAGGTCCCTCTCTAGACTCGTATAGTTAATGAAGTTTTCCCTAGAACACTAATTTACATATCATTATTTTAAATTATTTTCACCTTTAGCATTTTCATTATCTGAAATTATTTTCATATTTATCATGTTATATTAAAAGTCAGCTTCATGGGATATTGCTGTATCCCCATCTAGAATCAGTTGTCTTTATCAATAATGGATAAAATTGAAAACTCCATTTAATACTAAAACTTTTTGTAGTTAGTATTACATTAATCCAGTGTGAGGAAAATAATACTTGTTCAAAACGAGATTCAGTTGTTCTAAAGAAATGTGTAAACTCAAGAATAAGTTCTAGAGTTTATGAGATGTTCATTAGTTCATATTTTATTTTTATAGAAATTGAAAAACTAATTTCCTTGAATAATTTAACAGGTTCTTCCAGCACCCAAGTTGAAGATGACCAATAATCATATTTACAACAACAATGGCTACGGAGTAAGCATTCTTCAACCAACTGAACAGTTTTTTATTGTAGCAGAAGAAGCCCTCAGCAAAGGGACTGCTTCAGGAGATAAAAAAGATGATAATATGCTCTCCAAAGTAATGCAAAATCTGAATCTGGAAATGAGTAATAATAAAATAGAAGCAAACCTAAAGGGGGCTATCAGAATAGTAACAAGTTAAAGCATCTGGATCTATGTTAAAGTTTTATGTTTCAGATATTTAATAATTCTCGTATCCCACAGAAATGGTAGTTTTAATTAAATGTGAAACTTAATTTAAAAATTTAAATATTTAATGCTTTCATTGAATGATTCATTTTAACATGTTTTTTAAAATAAGTTTTGAGATATAATTTACATATCATAAAATTCACACTTTTAAAATATGTAATTCAGTGGTATTTAGTATACTTTTAGTATATACCATCATCACTAATTCCAAAAACAATTGTGTTTTTAAATATTGTTTTATATAGTCTGAGTCCAATAAGAAGCTTTAGGTGTTTTATGTAGAGAATTGAAAAAATAAAAAAAGTTTATGGACAATATCTGATTCATTCCCATTTATCTGTGCAGGTAACTGGAATAAGATAAGATAGCACTATGTTTAGGCTTAACTATAGGAAACAAGAAAATTCAAAATAAGAGAGGCAAAAAACAAAGAAATGTGTTTCTCCCTCAGTCACACACATTATTTCAACTTTCATGCCTCCCTCCAGCTAGAATCTGATTACATGGCTGCATCTAACTGCAAATGAAGCTAGGAAATATAATCTTTAAATTGGATGGCATGTGTCCTCTAAAATAGGGTGTTTGTTTTGTAAGAAAAAACTGGTCTTTTTCACAAAGCACAGTTTACATTGACTTCAGGATATAAAAGAAAATAAGCACTGAGGCTTCAGCCCCTAATCTTTCCTTCCACAGTTTGACTTTTATTCAATACTTTGTGTTATCTGTAACTTAGCAAAGGCGACCCTGTGTTGCTATAGAGAACCTCTTGAGGCTGAGAGTTGAATGAAGTATAGTAGCTGTTCTTCAGTGTTTCATTGAATAGCTTTTTTTTTTTTTAAACACAAGGTCTTCTTAGCCAGGTGACATAATTCCAGGGAGGAGGCCTTAACAAGAACAATCTCTCTATAATGAATTTGATAAGCTGTAAAAGTGGGGATTTTCCTTCACAATCCTCTTCCTCTACTTCCCTGTTTTTGGCTTTAGGAAGAGTATGTGATGGACAAAGATAGGCTCTTTTGAGTAAACAGAAAGCAATAGCCTCACAGAAGCAAACTTCTCACTCATTGGTTACTTGCCTCCTTTCTGTTGCTGCCATTGGTTTCCAACCAATTACTTTTTTCCCCAGGCCCACTTCAGAATACAGGGTTTTGTTTTTTTTCTCCCATTCTCATATCTCTAAAGCATGCACAAAGCATTTTTAAGATTTTCTAAGAAATCTGAACTTTGATAGTTATTTTTCTCCCTCCTTCACCTTTCCCACCCTTCTATTTTTCTCTCCGTCGTAACGAACTACCCCAAATTTAGAGGTTTAAACATCACCAATTTATCATCAAACAGTTCTGTAGGTTGCAGTTTTGGCATGGGTCCCACCAGCCTAACATCAGTGTTGACAGGGGTTTGTTTCTTTCTGGAGGCTTTAGGGGAGGATTTGTTTCCTTGCTCATTTGGGTTGTTGGCAGAATTCAGTTCCTTGCAGTTGTAGGACTGTTTTCTTGATGGTTGTCAGCTGAGGGCTGTTCCCAGCTTCTGGTGACCAACTGCATTTGGGTTACGTCCTCCTTCCTCCATCTTCAAAGCCAGCAACAATGGACTGAGTCCCTTTTCTGCTTTTAATTTCTTCTGCCCCGTCTTCAATCTTATCTCTCTGAGCCAATTCTTCTGCTCCCTCCCTTCCACTTTTAGGGACTCATGATTAGATTGAGCCCAGATTGAGCCCACTTGGATAATCCAGGATAATTTCCCCATCTCAAGGTCCTTAACTTGAATTACATCTGCAGAGTCCCTTTTGCCATGTAAGATATGCATTCACAGGCTCTGGGAATTAGCATGTGGACATCTTTGAGGAGCCATTATTCTGTTTACCGCTTGTCTTAACCAATTTTCTAGGTCAAGGGAAGACAAATACTAATTCTACTCCTCAAATGGGATTTAAGAAGTTTCCTCTACCAGGACCAACCAATGCATAGCTCTTATACATTTTAAAAGAGATTCTAATTTAAAACAATGGCATATGCCCTGAGAAAAACATAATTCAAAAAGAAACATGTACCACAATGTTCACTGCAGCACTATTTACAATAGCCAGTACATGGAAGCAACCTAAATGTCCCATCGACAGATGAATGGATAAAGATGTGGCACATATGTACAATGGAATAGTAGCCATAAAAAGAAACGAAATTGAGTTATTTGTAGTGAGGTGGATGGACCTCTGTCATACAGAGTGAAGTAAGTCAGAAAGAGAAAAACAAATACTGTATGCTAATGCATATATATGGAATTTAAAAAAAATGGTACGGATGAACCTGATGGCAGGGCAGGAATAAAGATGCAGACGTAGAGAATGGACTTGTGAGGACAGGGGTGGGGGGTGCGGGGGGGGGGGAGCTGGGGTGAAGTGAGAGTGGCATGGACATATACACACTACCACATGTAAAACAGATAGCTGGTGGGAAGCAGCAGCATAGCACAGGGAGATCAGCTCGGTGCTTTGTGATGACCTAGAGGGGTGGGATAGGGAGGGTGGGAGGGAGATGCAAGAGGGAGGGGATATGGGGATATATGTATGCGTATGGCTGATTCACCTTGTTGTACAACAGAAACTAACACCATTGTGAGGCAATTATACTCCAATAAAGATGTATAAAAATAAGAGATTCTAATTTAGAACCTAGAGGTGGTTCCATATTTCTGCTCTGTCCTCATTCGTGCACATATCTGGCTGGCCTACTGGACACTAATTTTGTAGTATAGGCATTGGGTCTTAGTAACCATTATATTCCCCACTGTGCTGTGCATTCCAAGTAATAACTGCTAACAGTTTAAAAAGAATGCTACCAATGGGTCTCTGCTTATGCAAAAGACTGAAATGAGATTTACAATCTAGGACTTTTAAGGATATTTCATCACAGTTGCTGGGGATGGAAATGTTAGGATTCTGGAGGTGAGGACTGGACAAATCAAGATTAGAAGAGTGGCCTTGGTGTGGAATGAAAAGGGATGAATTAGAACCCCTTTCTGCCTTTTTGTAAGGAGCTGGCAGTAGGAGTGGAGATTTCCTTTGCTCCGCTGCAATGCCAGTAGCAGCTATGGTAAACTCTCAATTGGAGAAAAGAATGGGAACTATAATGCTAGAGCCTCTTGTCAGTTTATTAGAAGCAGTGAAAAGTGGCAGGTGGCTACAAACCAAGGGACTGAGGCACTCCTCAGCAGCACAAGGTACAGAGAAGTTGCTAATATAATAGGAGCATTTCCCTGGTGGTTCAGTGGTTAAGAATCTATGCTTCCACTGCAGGGGGCATGGGTTCAATCCCTGGTCAGGGAACTAAGATCCCACATGCTGCCCAGCATGGCCAAAAAAAAAAAAAAAAAAAAAATAGGAGCAAGTTACTATTCTTTGTGAGACACCCAAGATGCATGTTTTATCTTATAGATTTAACAGTTATAATCAGAAAACGATAAACTTGAGGACAGGGGTCTAAATCTTCCGAAGTATTAAAGTAGAAAATGAGAAAGTTATACAAATATATTTTCAGTGATTGAACCAAATCAGCCATTCTTAAACTGAAGTACAGGCGCCAAGAGTCTGTGAGCTATCTGAAATTTTAGTAAAAAACTTTGTGTACATGCTCTTTGCTGGAGAGAGTCCATAACTTTCATACTCTCAAAGGAGCCTCTCAGTCACCAAAAGCTTAAGCCAACTGAACTAGGTAGTATTTAAGTTTCCTTTTACATATTCTTTATTATTACTCAATTGAGGCCTAAAACAGCTTTTAACAAAATGTGTTGCTTTGTCTACAGAATACTCTGATTTGTTCTGTAGAAAATTCAGGCAACTTTGTATCATTATTTTAATACTAAACATTATGCCATGTGTTTTTCGGTAATTTGATATTTTTCAGATTTTGCAGTTGCACAAGCTAAATTTATTTTATTTCCTAATAAAATTCTGAAGCCATGGGCAGGTATCATTAGAATACTAGCTTAATTTGGAAATGCTTGGAACAACTACTAATGCCCTATAACTTAGATTCTGTTTAGGTCAGCAGGTTAACCTAAGCCTCTTATGCTTCCTGTTATTTTAAAAAGAGCTAAAATTTTTCAATTATTTAAGTTAAAATTACTATAGTATTAAAAATAACCACCAAGTATATATTTCACATTTTTACAGATTAACATGAAAAGTATTATACAGGTTTACCAGTTGAGAAACATTAAAATACTGGATTTGTAGCCAAATCCTTTGTTGCCTTTACCTTAAATTTGTTTGAAAGAAATATGCAATTTCAAAGTCTTGAAATTTCTGAAAGATTCCCCCAGTAAGGTTAATGTGACCAACTCATCCTAGTTTGCCTACAACTTTCTTTGTTTTAGCATTTCCCATGTCTCAGAAAACCAGTCTGGGTAAACTGGGAACATCTGGTCACCCCAATTAGTTCCTAGGAAATAGATTCTTTCCTTAAACGTTAAATTATCACTAAAGTAGTCTGATAAATTCAGGTGACCTCAATCAGTTAGAGAGATTCAATGGTATGGGCATACCTTTCATTGCTCTTAGCTTTAATACACTTCACAGATGGGTTTTATACAAATTGAAGGTTTGTGGCAAATCTGCATCAAACAAGTCTACTGCCACCATTTTCCAAAAGCATTTGCTCACTTCATGTCTGTGTCACATTTTGGTAAGCCGCGAAATACTTCAAACTTTTTCATTATTTTGTTATGGAGATCTGTGATAAGTGATCTTTATGTTTCTATTCTAATTGCTTTAAAGCACCAAAAACCATGCCCATAAAAGACGGTGAACTGATAAATGAGTTCAATAACTGAACTGATAAATGCTCCACTGATGGGCCATACCCCTCTCTCTTTCCCTTCTCCTTCGGCCTAACCTATTCTCTTAAACACAATATTGACATGCAGGCAATTAATAAGCCCAAAATGGCCTGCCTCTAAGTGTTCAAGTGAAAGGAAGAGTCACATGTCTCACTTTAAATCAAAAGCTAGAAATGATTAAGCTTAGTGAATAAGGCATGTCAAAAACCAAAAGAGGCTGAATGAAAGCTAGGCCTCCAACGCCAGTTAGCCAAGTTGTGAATGTAAAGTTCTTTTTTAAAATAGATTACTTAACATATGAGTGTATTCAATGGGAGGGCTTTTTTTTTTTTTTTTTTTTCCCTGTACACAGGCCTCTCACCGTTGTGGCCTCTCCCGTTGTGGAGCACAGGCTCTGGACGCACAGGCTCAGTGGCCATGGCTCACGGGCCCAGCGGCTCCGCGGCACGTGGGATCTTCCCGGACCAGGGCACGAACCCGTGTCCCCTGCATCAGCAGGCGGACTCTCAACCACTGCGCCACCAGGGAAGCCCGGGAGGGCTTTTTTTTTTTAATTTTTAAAATTAATTTTTGGCTGCGCTGGGTCTTTGTTGCTGCGCATGGGCTTTCTTTAGTTGCGGCGAGCGGGGGCTACTCTTCATTGCAGTGCATGAGCTTCTCATTGCAGTGGCTTCTCTTGTTGCAGAGCACAGGCTCTAGGCTCATGGGCTTCAGTAGTTGTGGCGCAGGGGCTTAGGTGCTCCGCAGCACGTGGGATCTTCCAGGACCAGGGCTTGAATCCGTGTCCGCTGCATTGGCAGGTGGATTCTTAATCACTGCGCCACCAGGGAAGCCCCAAGATAAAGTTCTTGAAGGAAATTAAAAGTGCTACTCCAATGAATGCGTGAAACAGCCTCACTGCTGATAAGGAGAGTTTACTGGTCTTGATAGAAGATCAAACCAGCCACATTCCCTCAAACTAAAGCCTCATCAACAGCAAGGTTCTAACTCTCTTCAATTCTACGAAGATTGAGAGAGGTGAAAAGCTAAAGAAAAGTTTGAATCTAGCAGAGGTTGGTTCATGAGGTTTAAGAAAAGCAGCCGTCTCTGTAAGAGTGCAAGGTGAAGCAGCAACTGCTGACATAGAAGCTGCAGCAAGTTATCCAGAAGTCTAGCTAAGATAATGAGGGTGGCTACGCTGAACAAGACTTTCAATGTAGACAGAACAGCCTTATGTTGGAGGAAGATGCTAGAGGAGGAGCCAACCCAATGCGTGGCTTCAGAGCTTCAAAGGACTAACTCTCTTGTTAGGGGATAATGCAGTTGAAGACAATGCTCATCTACCATTCTGCAAATCCTAGGGCCTTAACAATTATGCTAAATCTACTTTAAAAACAGAACAAAGCCTGGATGATAGCACATCTGTTTACAATGGTCTACTGAATGTTTTGAGGCCTACTGCTCAGAAAAAGATTCCTTTCAAAATACTACTGCTGACAATGCACCTGGGCACCCAAGATCTCTGACGGAGATGTGCGAAAGTCAATATTGTTTTCATGTCTGCTAACACAACATCCATTCTCCAGACCACAGATCAAGGAGTAATTTCAACTTTCAAGTCTTACAGATAGTGATTCGTCTGACGGATCTGGGCAAAATAAGTTGATATCCTTCTGGAAAGGATTCACCAATCTAGATGCCATTAGGAACATTTGTGGGACTTCCCTGGTGGCGCGGTGGTTAAGAGTTCGCCTGCCAATGCAGGGGACGTGGGTTCAAGCCCTGGTCCTGTAAAATCCCACATGCCACGGAGCAACTAAGCCCGTGCGCCACAACTACTGAGCCTGTGCTCTAGAGCCCGCGAACCACAACTATTTAAGCCTGTGAGCCTAGAGCCTGTGCTCCGCAACAAAGAGGAGCCCCCCACTCGCCACAACTGGAGAAAGCCCACGTACAGCAACAAAGACCCAACGCAGCCAAAAAAATAAATAAATTTATGTATATATAAAAAAAAAACAGTTGTGATTCATGGGAAGAGGCCAAAATATTAACATTAACAGAGTTTGGGAGAAGTTCATTCCAACCCTCATGGATGACTTTGAAGGCTTCGAGACTTCAGTGGAGGAAGTAACTGCAGCTGCGGTGAAAACAGCAAGAGAACTAGAAGTGGGGTCTGAAGATGTGACTGGATTGCTGCCATCTCATGATAAAACTTGAACAGAGGAGTTGCCTCTTATGGATGAGCAAAGAAAGTGATTTCTTAAGATGGAATCTACGCCTGGTTGGTGAAGATTGTTGAAATGACAACAAAATATTATATGTATGAGTCAACTGCTTTCAGACATTGGACAACAGGCAATGTAGAACTGTGACCCCCAAAATAAGGGAAAAAATTCGATGAGCCTAAGACCACCCTGACTTTGTGTGGAGGCACTCTGGATCGTGACAAAGCGAGAAAGGAACAAGCAGAGAAGAGCAGTCTCACTGAGTTAAAAGACACTGGAGTTTCAGGAGGGTAGTTAAACTTTGTGGGGCAGAATACAGGACACAGCTGCAGAGAGAAGAGTTCTAGAAATCTGCATAGCAACTGCCTTAGGTTTCTAGCTAAATTCTGAGAACTATGCCTGCGTGAGTGGTTCTTTCAAGCGTCAGAGAATGTAATTTGATATCCCTTTTGGCCATTTCTGATTTCCCATTTCTAGTTGAAGTTGGAGGAATACGTACCAGTCAGGTGAGGCATTACTAAATCTATACCTCTTATGGGAGTTTTCACAACATGTGCAAAGGACAAAAGAAAGCCATTGATTGAGGCTAGAAATTCGGTGTGGCTACTAAATGGAACTGAGTGTAGGGTAGGAGTGAGGGCATGAGAAGGGAGCTTAGCCTTTACTCCAAAGGCAATAGGAACCACTGGCTTAAACAAAGAGGGGTGCAGTGGTGACCTTAAATTTGTATGGGAATGTTAATCTAACTGTAGTGTGGAGAATGGACTGTAGACAGGCAGAACTAAATAAGCAGGAAGATCAGTTAAGAGGCTGCATCAGTGTACATCCAAGTTAATGATAGCCTGAATAGAACAGAGGCAGCTAGTTTAGAATAGCACAACTGGAAGGTGTTCTGGAAGAAGAATTGACTAGATGTGGTGATATTTATGGCTTTGGCAGAAACTCCTATCTATGTTTAAACAAAGAAAAACCAGTTGAACATGAACGGAGTACAGAGCATAGGATGAGTTAGGGGGTTTTCTTCAGTTTGTAAAGTACTTAAGTTTTTTTTTTATTTCTGGACAGAAATGTATGTCCAGTAAGTAGTTGTTTACCAAGGTCTGGATGCTCAGAAAGAAAATCTCAGTTGGAGATACAGATTTGAGAGTCTCTAAACTGGACTAATCAGCTTATCAACAGTAACTGCTAAAGGTGATCTAAAGAACATATGTATAATAAGAAGAGGATTTTGAAAATGACATTAACACAAAATATAAGTTGCCCAAGATCATTCATGTGTCAGCAGCATTAAGACGTGAGCTCAGTTCTGTCTCATCCAAAAACTTTGTAATCTCTACTATACTGTGCTATTCTGAAATTAGAAATGTGAAAATTCATTGGAAACTTATAAAATGTTATAAGCGTATAAACATCTCCACTAAAATAAACTAGCTTAACAAATATCCTTTGAAATACATGTTAATGTAGAGTAACTTGTCAAATATCTAAACTTTATGCACTGGTGAAGCTTCTTTGCAAATATAATCTTTATTCAAGGGTTACGTAGATTAATTTTTAATTTTGATTAAAATTTTAAAATAATTTTTACACTGGAAACTAACTTAAGAAAAGAGAACGCTGGACTTGGTCTTAGATTTTTCAAAGACAAAGCTTGGGAAAAAGTAAAAATGTTCAGCCTTAGGTCAAAAGTTTTATTCAGATACAGAAGCCCATGTCAATTGTGTACTGGCCATATTTACTGCAAGAATAACAACTGCATTTCAAGGTTATTTATTCTAACTCCTGTAAGTAAATAACATCAATTGGTGTACTTGTGAAACGAAGTACAGTTTTTCCTCTGATGTTTAAAACTAACAGATGTAATTAAGTGCCATTGTAAAATTTTTCTAATGTGTAAATAAGATCAACAATTAACTACATGGCCAGTATTCAATGTAATATTTTATTTCTATTGTATTAAACTAAAGTCAAGAAAATATCAAGTTAACTTTAAAGGCAAATCTTTACTCCTTAAAGAAAAAATACAAACTGTAGTACTTTTATAATAGAGCATGATATTTTACATAATATAAACAAAATCACCAATATACCTAAATGTTTAGTTTCCTTAAACTATGACAAACCACAGAACGGGTGAAAAATGGGTTTACTTATTGGCAGCACATAAACAACTTGGGGAAATGGGCAGCATGCATTATTTTACCTGTCTGTGCACAGGCACTGACACTCGCAAGCTTTAATAGCCACCGCCTCCTCTTCCTTGTCCAAAGTAGCCGCTCCCATAGCCCCCTCTGCCAGCTCCTCGCTGGGACCCCCCAGACCCTCTGTAGCCTCCCCCTGGGCCACCTCCATAGCCACCTCGGGAAGTCCCTCTGTAGCCTCCCCGGTAGCTGGAGCCAGCCCCATAGCCACTGCCACCGTAGCCTCCACCACCCCCATAGCCTCCACCGCCATAACTTGAACCTCCCCTTCTATATCCACTTCCATTGTCATATCGAGCCATCTTGGGAGGACGTGGACCATCTCCATACCTAGCAAGAGCACAAAACCACCACTTTAGCAAAGCATCCTTAGTACTTCTCAACTAGTCACAAAATATAAACATTCAGTCACATTCGAAAATTTAATGCATAAAGGGAATGAAGCCAAAGGCACAAATACTGAATACATCATAGACAGGTTAAATATTAAAATGAGTTAGTATCAGAAAAGCACTTAACACAGTGTGGCACACCCTAAGTACTATGTTTCATTAGTTTAAAGAAGTAGTTAACTCAGTTATAGGCAAAATGGGAAGCCAGAATCCATAAAGCACACAGCACTTCTATATATTAAGATAACAGTTTATAACCAAATGCAGTAAGCGAATCTTGACGGGGAGATTAAAGAATATTTTTGAGTGACTAAAAAAAATTTTAATGGTTGTATATTAGATCGTGTTATTCTAACACATTTTTGGGGTGTGATCTAGTATTGTTTATGCTATGTTCTCAAAAGATACATGAAGCATACTGACGTAAAATGCAACTTAATCACAAACGATTAAGCAAAAGAAGTGTGTAATATTTATATGAAAGCAAGTGTCACAAAATGCTGACAATCAGTGAAACCTAAGAGACTATATGGGAGTTGACTGTACTGCTGTTCTGCCTGCAGGCATCAAGTATTTCCAAAGAAAGAGCTGTGGGCAAAGAAACTTTCTGAAGGTGAAAAAAACTGAAGCAGATAAAACATTTTAAGAATTAAGATAAACTTCATACTTCTTTACTTTTAGATATCCATGTTCTTGTATTTCCCTAAGATAAACCCTGATGCTTTTCATTTGAAGAATGAATTTAACACCTCATCATTTTTTCTTTGGAGATGGCAAAGCAGTACTGAGAAGAGGACTGTCTGGGGTCTTTCACTTTCCTGTCATGTGACCTATCCTGGGCTCTATATGTACTTTAAAGATCTCCTTCTATCTCTAGCACGCACTGGTGTTAATAGATCATAAACACAAAAGTAACACCCTTTTTTCTGAGTGTGCTAACCAGAACTAGACTTCATATTCAGCATTTGTCTAGAACTGTAACTCAAATAACAAGGCCTCTATTAACTAACTGTGGGAATTTTAGGCCAGTATAAGATTACTGTACTCTGCTTAGTTCAAAGAGAAGTTACTGTGGTACTCACCGTGTACTGCCAATCATAAGGTTGATGCCAGCAGCTGAGGGCCTAGAGATTTGGCGGATTGTGTTTAGCATACGTTCATTAACGGGGTCCAACTGGCTGATGATATCAGGCTGCTTGGTTACTTCAACAACCAGAGCCTCCATGGCTGCCCGGAGAGCAGTGATACAGGCAGCAGCTTCATGAGATATTTGCAGTCTGATCCTAAAATAGAGAAAAATGATTAAAAATGAGAGACGTGGTACACACAGAAAAAGACTATTATCTTTCAATTTCACACATGGCAAGTGATGGGATAAATTTAACTTATTTCCAAGTACCAATACTTTCAACTAATGTAATGGCCCCAGAATTAGGCAAACACACGTAGGAAGAATAATAATCTAAGGTAACTTCTTGAAATTCGCTGCTAGCTATTGGCAGGAGTTGTGAACCACAAAGTCTATCGAGCAAAATACTCTTACAATACAGATCACTCAGCCTCCAACAAAAGAATGAAATAAGACACTAAGATTGTTAGTTTTGCAAGTTTTCAAGAATATGACTGAGCCTACTAACCATTCGTTATATTCTATCAATTTCTGCCAAGTGCTTACTACCCACTCACCACCAGTCTCTAAGTACTATAAAGTATACAGAAAAAAGAAGTGTTCAAGCTCCAATCAGACTCTAATTCCTTACTGTAGTATTCATGGTAGTGGATGCGGCTCCAATGCCTAATGCATCTGCTTCTGCTGGTATAGTCAATTTAAGACTTGACTTTACTACCAACTATGAACCATACTCCTAAGATATACTACTCGCCAAGAAAAGACAGTGATATAAAGCATCTCACTTGTGCCATCAAATTTTGCCATGTTTCACAAATTAAGTTAGATTAGCAGCTGAATCCCATTACATTTCAATTTAAGAATTCAGTTGAGTTCACATATGAAAATCCATACCAGTCATCTACAAGCACAATCTGTCCATCAGACTGGACTTTCTTGGAGGCAAAGAGAAGCAGCTGCAAGGGGGTGACTAAGGTCATGCCTTTAGCAGAGATGGCCCGGGTTCGAATCTGAAGACAGAGAAAGAGGCAAGAGGAAATAGTTGACATTCCAACTGTCAATCAACTACCATATAATGATAATGAACTATGCTTTGTTCCCACTGCACATTAATAAGTAAAGATAATTTGGATTTTAAATGTAAACTTTTCTAAACTAATCTTTTCTTACCTTTTCACCAAAAACAAAGAAGGGAGATGGGTACTTCATGTCTTGGCTGCTAAAAGGACAATTAACAGATGACTTGTGGATAAGCGCATTACGCCCTTCAGTGGTGAGAATCTTTCTCTTTTCCTTATGATAGCACACATTGGGGTACACGCCAAAGGCCAGGAGAGAGATAACAACATCCAGATTATTGTCTGGTCCAGTGTTAGTAAACACTTGTGTCAATAAACACTCTGTTAAGAGGAAGGAGATTAAAAAAAAAAAAATCAGGTATCTGGCTAATCCTCACATTGCATGTATTTACCAGAATTAGATGACAATTAGAAGAATTAACTCCTCCTCCACCCTCCTTTTTCAAATAACCTGTCTAACTTCCTCTCTTCTCAGAACTCTTGCACTCAGATTAAATGCAAGGAGAAATTCTGCTGAGTAGCCACAATAAGAAAATTAAAATGTCTGTATTCTTTATAGACTCAATAAAATAAAGCTTGGAGTAAGTATTTTTAAAAAAACCCCAATAACCATCTACTCTCAGAATAAGAGCTAGACTGATATGACCACAGTGTTCCATATGCTGTTTTTAAAAAGCTGTTCCTTCTACAGAAGATGGAATGACAACTTAAGAGGAACCCACTAGAAGGTGGTGGACGTCTTCACCCAAACTATGCTTTAGGCACATGTAAAGTACAATGGTAAGAGAGCGGATATACTTTGTTCTAAAAAACTTGAATCCTAGTCTTATAAACTTCCTGATTAAGTCTGGACATGTAACTTAAGCTTCTGTGTCAGTCTCCTCATCTATAAAATGGGGTAGTAATATATGCATCTCAGGACTGTTGTGAAGAGTCTATCACACAAAAATGTTTTTCTCTTTTCCTTTGATTTTGATTAAAAAGTTATGAATTGGGAAATCCCTGGTGGCACAATGGTTAAGAATCCGCCTGCTTGGGCTTCCCTGGTGGCACAGTGGTTGAGAATCTGCCTGCCAATGCAGGGGACACAGGTTTGAGCCCTGGTCTGGGAAGATCCCACATGCCGCGGAGCAACTAGGCCCGTGAGCCACAATTACTGAGCCTGCGCATCTGGAGCTTGTGCTCCTCAACAAGAGAGGCCACGACAGTGAGAGGACCACGCACTGCGATGAAGAGTGGCCCCCGCCGCTCACCGCAACTAGAGAAAGCCCTCGCACAGAAACGAAGACCCAACACAGCCATTAAAAAAAAAAAAAAATCCGCCTGCCAATGCAGGGGACACGGGTTTGAGCCCTGATCCGGGAAGATCGCACATGCCGCAGAGCAACTAAGCCGGTGCGTCACAACTACTGAGCCTGCGCTCTAGAGCCCGCTCGCCACAACTACTGAAGTCCGCGCGCCTAGAGCCCGTGCTCCACAACAAGAGAAGCCACTGCAATGAGAAGCCCATGCACCGCAAAGAAGAGTAGCCCCCGCTCGCCACAACTAGAGAAAGCCTGTGTGCAGCAACGAAGATGCAAAACAGCCAAAATAAATACATTTTTTTAAAAAATTAAAAGTTTAGTCAGTTTACAACAGAAGAGAATTACTTTAGTTATCTAGATACTGCCCAACTACCTTCTGTCTCTCAACTAAACAGCTGTTTCTGGTTATGTGTTCCAATTTTCAATGTTTCAGGAAATAACTCTGTCTCTTAATCTAATTGGAGAAAAGTACAATAGTTCAAATTCACACAAGAAATAAACAGCTGGATTATTATTCCTATATCACGTATCAAAGTCCTCTGTAATTGTCCACTAAAACCTTATTTAAAGCCAATTAAAATTTAACACAGTAGAGTTTACTTCACATCTAAAACTGAACAGATGGGCAAATTAATAAATCACCTCACAAACCACTACTTGAGGTATTTCAACAAACTGTTCATTCAAAAGGTGCTAAAAGCTAGACCTGTGTTCTTCATAAGTGGATGGATTTAAAAAATTCTCCCATCTAAAGGAGTGGATATGTGTACAACTGATTCACTCTGCTGTACAGCAGAAACTAACACAACATTGTAAATCAACTATACTCCAATAAAAATTAGTAAAAACAAAAAGTCCTCCCAAAGTAGCACAATTCTCAAAAGGTCTATTAATCATCTCTGTACTAAATTACAATTTGAACATTATAATCTTTTGCATCCTGTAAAAGACTGAATTAATGTGAAAAACTGATTATCACCAGAGTTCAAAGAAATAAGAAATAGCCAGGAACATAGAAAAAGCAAAGGGTCTAATGTTTGAAGCTAAAATATACTGCACTGTCAATGTGCATGTATTACATTAAGGTTACTTCAGATGTGTCTTAAGAATGTGAGAATCTTACCTTCTGGAAATCCAGAATTAATCAGAATCTCTTTGAGCTGAACTTTGGCTTCCCAGGTCATTCTAAGTGTAGCCATATTGAGTCTTTTGTGCTCACAAAAACGTATCTCTGCTTCTTCTCCACCCATTCTAAAACAAACAGGTTGTTAAGAGTCATTCCCAAAGCCTAAAGAACTAGATACAGATTACAAACTAGAGACAGTTCACCCAAATCTTACAATTCTCCTCTTTCAAGCCCATACCTAGCATCATCCCAAGCTTGGAATACTGATAAAAGGGCCACATGATCAGAAAATCTGTTTCCAGCAAAATTTCGATGGATATAACCCAGTCGCTTTCCTTCACTGATGAAAGGCTCCGGAAAGCAGGTGGCAGCAGAGATGGTACAAACAGCATCTCCCACACTGAAACAGACAGGAAAATTCAGTCTAGATCACATTCTTGTTCCAGCAACTTGGGCAGTACTGTCAACTGTGGGTCAGTCTTTATTGGCTATGATATTGCTTTAGCAGCACCGAAACTGGCTGAACAAAAAGAATTTTACAGCTGCTCTCCAGAGGCAAAAAGGGGAAAAAATAATGAGTTCTGATATTAATGGAAGCATATTTACCATAAACTGACCAAGTATTATATTTTTCCTTTCCCATTCTCCCTCATCTTACAAAATTTCTTAATCTTCAAAACCTTCTAATAACATATACCTGTTTTCCTAATCTTTCTCTTTGAAGGAAAACTACTTAACCTACTTAACTGCACTTCTCTTTTGAGAAGTCTGTGCTCTTTCCCCAAAAAAGTTGGGCCCAGGTGTCCATCCATTGACTGTTCTTCTCATTTCACACTTTTCTCAGTATCTAAAGTATGCCACTTCTCTACTGAAGAATATTTAGTTTTTTCTTCTATTCGAGCCCATCCTGTTTTTATTGGGAGGGGGATAAAACTCTAAAACTGTTTTACCATTTAACTATCAGCAATAAAACAAAGCACTTACTAGAAAATACACCCCATTATCATCATTTTGCCAAGACGAGGCTCAATGGGGAGCTTAGCCAGGATTCGTCCCAGAGGAGTCAACTCATCATTGGTATCTAATGCATCAAGCTCTGTGGGGAGATATTTCTTTGTGAGCAGAAACAGTAATGAACACCCCTTTAACCTAGGCAAAGATGAAACATTTGTTTATAGATTAAGGTTCAGATACTGCAGTTAAGTTTTCCTCAACTGTCAAGCCAACTGCCAGCACCATGCTCATAGCCAACAATTCTCTTCACTCAGAAACAGAACAAAACCAAATTCTAGAGCACCTAACATGAAGAATGTACTAGAATTAGGCCCTGTAGGCTGTAAAGCTGAGTACCGTCCATGAGAAGTCTATAAATACAGTAATAACTGTAATAGCAGCATAAACAGCTACATGCTCTAACAAGTCTGATAGCATCTGTTGATAATTTCTAGAAAGAAATGAAATCTGGAGAATAAAAATCTGAAGTTCACACAGCAGGTGAGCACGAGATTCAAATTCAGATCCCCTGGACTCCAACACCCTTATTTTTTCCCACTATACTACATTGCGTCTGTACGTGTGATAAGAAAATACAAATAGATGTTCTATGAAATGCACATAAAACACTGTGGGTATCATGAATAATTCACGTTCTGATCATTAACCACTGGTTAAGCGATAACGCGTGCCTTTTCTCCATTTTTTCCCCCAAATAAGACTCACATCATCCTTTTCTTACCTTATGTTGCTCATTTTATATACACTGACCACACTAAGTACATTAAGCAACACTGGAAGTTTTGTTATCACAGCCCTGTGGACTATATCCTCTTCTTGACTCATTTGTTAAGTGTTACTTGCCAGGACAAGACAGATGGTATAATTAGCATGTGTTAGGCAGGTCTGTATTTGTAGGTACCTCTAAGTGTGTGCTCTGCTTCAATCACAGCATCCAAAGGCGGAGGTTCAATTGCCTTGGCCAGGAATTGGCCAATTCCTCCCAGACGCAGAAGTTTTATGCTCAAAGCAATTTCATGCAATGGTGTTCGGAACATCTCCGGGGTCATGTGGGTTTCGAGTCTAAGAGAAAATAAGCATAAAATAACCATCTTCACTTGTGTACACAAACGTTTATTTAAAAAAAACTTCGCAGAGAGATAATCAGGAATATATAGAGCTGCCCTTCCCTCATCGTTTTACAATTACAAAAGAACGTTTTATATTTACTACAAAGACTCTGGACAAGACCCTCTTAAGTGGTTGAG
Source organism: Leucopleurus acutus (assembly GCF_964270905.1). Lineage (NCBI taxonomy): Eukaryota > Metazoa > Chordata > Mammalia > Artiodactyla > Delphinidae > Leucopleurus > Leucopleurus acutus. Next base: position 55,352,212 of record NC_139143.1, read on the forward strand.
TAGTGGCTTACCACTTCACCCTTATGGCTTGAAGGCATTTTCAGCTGAGTGAAGGAGGATGAAAAATTATCCCAAATCTCTAATGTTATTACCCCCACCCATGGCTTCTTCAGGTCTGGCTACTGACAAACATGGGTTAAAAATGGTAGCAAGGGGCTTCCCTGGTGGCGCAGTGGTTGAGAGTCCGCCTGCCGATACAGGGGACACGGGTTCGTGCCCCGGTCCGGGAAGATCCCACATGCCGCGGAGCCGCTGGGCCCATAAGCCATGGCCGCTGAGCCTGCGCGTCCGGAGCCTGTGCTCCGCAACGGGAGAGGCCACAGCAGTGAAAGGCCTGCGTACCGCAAAAAAAAAAAAAAAAAAAGGTAGCAAGACCTTCTGTGGGAGATGCAGGCTAATTCTAATATCTCCCTGCTACCTCTTCCCCTACTTCCTGGTCTGTATAAATTTAGTGCCACTGGAAAGGATCTTACAGATTATCTAACCCTTTAAATTTTTAATAATAAAAACTATTAATATAAATCAGTATTAACAATAATAACAATAGCTAACATTTACTGAGAGTTTACTATGTGCCAAGTATTGTTCTCAGTATTTTCCATTACTGACTCACTTAATTCGCATTAGTATTGTATTACCTTCCTTTTTCAACTGAGGAAAGAGACACAGAAAGGTTAAGTAACTTAATCTCATTTTGTAGAATGGGGAAACAAAGGCCTAAAAGAGTGTAAATGTTTAAGATTATGTGATACATTAGGCACAAATAGTATAAAATCCAAGTTGATACATTAGGCACAAATAGTGTAAAATCCAAGTCTCTACGTTTCCAATTCAGGCTTATCCTATATAAACTATTTATAATGAAGATTCATAGGAACCATTTAGAGGTGAATTCCAACATTGTTGGTAAGACCCAGATCAGCTTTAATCAGGTTTCATAGATGCCTATAGCATATCTATTCCTCATCCTACAGAGAAAAGAACAAAAATCCCTTACAGATCTATTCATGCTGTTAACTAATTAGGAGCTGGTTTTACTCTAATATTAGAGTATAGTACTTGTTTATTCAGGTCAAGGGACAAGCCAACCTTTAAAAAGAACTAAGTGTCTTCCAAATGTTGCAGCCAGTCTCCTGCATCAACTTCTGATGCTCAAATAAACTAACATTTGTAATTACTAGGGAGCCATATGTTACCAGTATAAAAGCAAATCAAAGGTTTGACCTTTCTTCAGTGTGCTATATACATCTGGTCACCTAAATTAGTCTGTCCCACAATTCTTCATTGTGGTACACACAAACACACCTCCTAACTCTACCTTTATTATCAACTGGTTAAAGCTAATGTACACCACACTGATTTCCAGAAACATACAACTAAATACATAACTTAAGCCTATAATTCAGAGAGAGAAGTATTTTTTATTTTTTAAATTGGGGGGTGAGGTGGGAGGCAAGGAATAACGACTTTCGAACTGAGAAGATGGTGAGCTCGCACCCCAGAGAAGTATTTTTTAAACCAATTGGTCTCATCCACAAACATTCTCCAAAAGGATCTGTGGTATAAACGGAAACGGACAAGGTATTAACAGACTTGGGTTTCAGTCCTGGAGAAGTCAGCTAAGCTTCTTAAGCTTTGGCTTCCTTACCTAAATAATGCCCTCTGTTTCTCAGGCACATAAGGAGGATCATATGACAGAGGTGATGTGCTAATGGGGGGGTAGGGGAGGGTGTCTATAAATACGAGAGTATTGTTATTTTAAAGTTATTTTTCAGAAAAGTTAACCATTCCATAAATATCAGTAATCCCAAAGTGATAAAGATGTGTGGTGTGGAAAACATGTTATGCTTTTAAAAGGTTATTAGTATATAGTAAATTGGTATCAAACATGCCACCATTGATAATTTCTGATTTCATCCTTACCACAATCTCACTACCTAAGCTAAGTTTCCTCCAAGTAACTGGAAGCACTTATGTTCTGAGTTCATTAAGTTTATGTAAGGGCAGAGAGGTGTGGGGAGGGGAGTGTGTGTAAAAGGCTAAAAAAAAAAAAACCCCCAAAAACCAACTTCATTCTTTACTCAAGAATTGGTCTTACCTCTCAAAACGAGCTCGGCTACAGAGGTGAAAGCAGAAGCCAGGCCGTACACGGCCAGCTCGTCCTTTCCGCTGTTCGAGGTTTGTTTTGGATGCCCAAACTGTAGCATAATTGGTCATATTGTTGTGAGCAGTGAACAGCTTCACTTTTTGCCTAAATAGGAAAGAGCAGTCAATTCTAAAACTCACGTGTACTATCAATACATAACTATTACATTTCCACTGAGTGGCAGACGCTTTCCAGTCATGCCTACTCGCGATGTCTGTCTGTGAACAGCACCGCTAAGAATTTGACTCTGCACTCTTTCAGGCTGCCAACCTGCTAGGAGGCAATACAATATACATGTGCCACTTACCAGCTGGATGATGTCGGCCAAGTTACTAATCTTTCTGTGCCTCATCTGAAAATGAGTATAATACTATCACCTACCTTGCAGTGTTTTTATTTATGAACATTATGTGAATTAATGAACATATAGCACTTAAACAGGATCTGGCACGTGCAGGTAAGTGAGTGCTAATTATTCAAAGCCAACTCTATTCTGAAGTTTAGTTTAACTTTTAGGCAATCTATGATCTAAAGGCTATGTGCTAAACTGAAACATGTAGCACTTCTGATGACCTCACCAAGTGGTGTTGGCACGGTCCTCTTGAACCCCTAAGCAACCTCAGAATTTGTCAATGTTACACATAGGGAGATGGCACTAAATGACTGGGATTGGCACAAAAGAGGGGCATGCTATTCACCATTCCCTAAAGTGGGCATTGGCAAATCTTCAATTGCCAGGAAAGGCTTAGGGGCTACAGAAAGAAGACATGAGGCACAAACTGGCTAGACAGAACAATGTTTCGACGTTTTTGTCCTCTCTGTGTATCAATTAGCATGTAATTACCTATACACAATGCCTCCCTGTGTATTTCCCAGGGTATCTCATACCAAATATGAAGTCTTAATTCTTAAGTAGTGTCCTACAAATAGGTCACTTGTCATGAGCTAAATACTGGACATCTTTATACACCAAAGAGCATGCCACTGTGTGGCAGTGGTCAATGGAAACACCCAATGGGAAATGAGCAAAACACCAGCAGACAAGAATAAGTGGGAAGCAGTCAGAAGTTAGTGTTAGGCTTCGTCACTTTCTACCATAACTGATATGATGATCAACACCAAGAATCATTAATTACACTATAGCTCAGTACATACAGATGCAGCACAGTAATTCTGATGGTAAGAGAACACAAGAGTTTTAAAAATAAGGTGTTTTTGATTCTGTTAACTGATTCTAGACACTACATGGAGTATTGTAAAGATTTACTGTATTCAAGGCAATGGGTTCCTTGGGAACTTACTTGCAGGAGTCAATGACATAAACAACATCATTTATGGTAATGCTTGTCTCAGCAATATTTGTGGACAAAATAACCTGTGAAGAAAGAAATGGTATTAAGAAAAATTACACTTCAGAAAATATTTTCCTATTATGTACTTAAAAGGAATGGTCTGCTTATGTAACAAATGACAACAGAATTACAGAAATCTTCAAATAAATCACTCATTCATTGACTGGATAATTGAAAAACCTACTAAACTCATGAAGAAAGGACCCCTTTTTTCTTCCTCAATTCAGATGGATTACAATTTTTTTGGATAGCTCTTTGAAGGTCTGTAATAGTTGTCTAATATCTACGTTACTTCCAACCCCGTAACTGTAATGTCTACTACTTACCTTGGTTACTCCAGCTGGTACTGGATCAAATACTTTGCGCTGTTCCTCTCGAGGAATCTGAGAATGCAGAGGTAGAATCTGATACCTATGGCTTCCTATAAAAATATGAAAAGTTAAGGTCTAAAAATAGGAGCCGAGTTTAAAACTTCTACATTATGCATGTTTTTAATCAAAAATTGATACAACACTAAATTTTGTTTTCACATATTGGCTAGGGTGCAAGCAAAATCATTCATTTTTCACTCAAATAGTTGAGAATTCAAAGAAGACTCATACCAAAATGTGGATTCATTTCCAAATGCTTCTGCATAGTATAAATCAAATTCCAGCCAGGCAGAAAAACCAACACAGCTCCAGGAACATTGAGGGTCTCGATGTACTTAAGTAGAGCCTCGATGAGTTCAAAAGGAGTTTCTTTCTCATTCAGTTGAGCCATGCTCATCTTTGTTTCTGGACCATATTCATCACCACAGATCAGGTTGCAATTTGCCTGCAAAAAACAGGGAGACATATTTTGGACTGTCTCCATTAGTACAGCTCATGAGTTAAGTCTCCTACATTTTACTTAATGTTCACATGACACCTAATGTCCTTATTGATTCTAGCTGATTAGTCTTATCTGGCATATAGAAGAAATTTAATTTTCAAAAACTACTGCACGCTGACATACTGAATTTTTCTACTGACCAATACTTCCCATAGGACATGACTAAAATTCAAGCACAAACTCTTAAATTTGACTCTAAAACTTCTAATGGCTCCTTCTACCAAGCTTATTTCTCTCTTATGACTATAAACTCTTGGTTTTTCAAAAATATTTTCCTTACTGATTAATAAACTGCTCCTGTGATCCTCTCTTTGTATCAATTATCATGTAATTATATATATACAACGTCTTCCTGTGTAATTCCCAGGCTCACTCATACCGGCAGACAGGGTATTTGATCACCTCATCGACATCTGAAATAATGTGGTCTGTGTTTTCCAAAAAGTCTGCCTGAGAACCAATGATAAACCAAACCTTCAGTAACGGGAAATGAAGTTGTTACAATTGATTTTTTCTCCCCTAAGAAACTTTTTAATTCATCGGATTTGAGGATATAATTCATAATATAATTCATTTATATCCTCAAATCTGATTAAAAATACCGAATCCTAGGTTATGTTTATCATATTCTGCATTGCTGGCTGCCTTGTAGCATTCATTCTGTTCATGTTTCCAGATTCAAGATGCATTTTTAAATATCACTGGTCCAACTCTGAAGCACTACGAAATAAGTGTCACTCTTCTTTCCTGTTTCTTAGGAAATCCCTCATCATCCCCCACTTTAATACTCTCTCCATCTGCTAATGTCATTACCATACAGTCTCTGTAACCTAGGACTGTAGCTGCTATTGCTTAAACTTTATTGTACATATGGGTCACCCGAAGGTCTTGTTAAAGTGTGGATTCTGATTTAGGAGATCTGGGGTGGGGCACAAGATTCCACCTCTCTTCCAGTTTCCCAGGTGCTGTGGCTCATGGAAAACACTCTGAGCAGCAAAGCCTTACAAAATGGGAGTTATTAAATATCTTACTCCTTTCTCTTTTTTTTAACCTTTATGCCAGAGATGATTTAACTCATGGTATGAAAAGCGCTCTTCACTGAACATGGAATTCTTTGGAGTGAAATATATCAATTAATTCAAAGATAGGCATTACAGTCAATTTTTAGAAGTTTTTTGTAATGCTAACTCATTGCATGTTTTTACTAAAATCATTCCCTGCAATAACAATTTTGCCCACAATGAAAATTCTTCATGAAATTCACTTACATCATCATCTTCACCACTATCATCATCCTTATCCTTCTTCTTCTTGTCCTTTGGTGGAGGAATGAAGTGGGTCATCTGAATACAGTCTTCCAGAAAATATTCTGGCAGGACAATGCAGTCAGGTAAGTACTATCAACTTGCAGAACGGAGCAGTCTTTAAAACTCATTTTCTAATTCATAATTCAAAACTACTTCATACCCTTCCATCTGATTCTTCACAACTGCCAAGAAACTTCAGTGTCAATAAACTCTTTTTCCAATCAAACTCAGTGTTTCCATCTCTTGAACCTTGGAGGAGGGTGAGGTATCTCTTATACATGTTCCCACAAAGCCAGTCAGGGTATCCGCTATACACAATATTCAATCAAACATTCATGGAATGCATATTGTGCTCTATGTTGTATACTCCCAGTGTGGGTGTTATATATAGAGAAAAATTACTATCAATACAATAATATACCATAGTCCATCCTTCCTCTATCAGGATGTACAGGTAAAAATGGGTTCCTTTTAGTTATTACTCTTAAAAAAGGACTTCAACGCGAAGGTTGGAACATCTACTGATCAATTATGCTCCTGAGGTTCTTTGAAGTGTTCCAGAAGTGTTTCAGAAGTATCTCATAATCTAAACACTTCCCCCTCTATACCCTTAGAGCCCCAAAGTACCATTCTCATCTCATTATATCAAAGGTACATACTATCAACATGACTCATCACCGATGACATTAAACTGGATCAACCTGAGGTAGTGTTTGCCAAGTTAACTCCATCGTTGAGTGACTCGTTTCCCCCTTTCCATACTCTACTCTTTGGAAGCAATTCATTAAGCACAGCACACACTGAAGGAGTTAAGCATCACTTTGCTAAGAGAGAGTATCTACGTAATTTTTTTCTAGTTCTTCCATATGACAGCTTTGTCTTTATTACCCACTTATTTATTCAACCACCATATAAATTCATGGGTATCTATTCTATACTTTAGGTTATAATCCAATACTACGTTTTCTACTTTTTTGTTCCAACTATTCCATTTTTGGGCACTGAGAGCTTTCATGTTGACTCCTATGTCCCTTTGTCCCCTTCACTGTTTTTTTATTTTTTTAAAGCACTTCCTTACTTTCTGTCACTATAAGATGTTTCAGGCTCATCTTGTATATTCCCTGCCTCAGCTTCAGAATCAGTCATTTCTTCAAGGGCATCTGGTTCCTTTAACTGGAGAATGGTATTGGAAACATGATCTGGGTGTTGGAAACATGATCCTTGCTACTGGGATGTCATTACTTCTAGGCCTGCTCAGCAGACAGAGCTAGAAAATATATCTATGTATGCTAATCCATACACATGTATATTTAGTTTTGTATCTATCCATTTCTATCTAAACACGAGTTCTCACTAATGTCTCCAATTGTAATCCAGTACCACAGGGTTCACTCAAGCCTTCCCTCATACTTACCTGTAACCTCCCACTCCAGCAGTAAACCTGGTTCCCACCATCTGTCATCCATTTAATTATTTTTTCAACGCCAGTACGCATGCAAAGCAGTTGCAGCATTATTAACCATTATTAACCCTCGTGAGATATGAGCGCACTGACTTTTATTTCAGAGCTACCCTCACCTTCTGAATTTCAAGTTAGCATCCTGACGTAGCCATTCATCATTTCATATGTACACTGAAAAATTTTTAGCTTATTTTCATGCCCTCAATTAAACTGTGCTGTAATTTTTAAAACCAAGCTACTAGATGACTATTCTAGAAAATGGTAATGACAAAATCTTCTAAATAAACTCTTAACAATCAGAAATATTTGACCTTGAAACTCTCATCTTAATCTCACTTCAAAATCTGCCTGCTCTGGCTCTAGGAAAGATTGATTCTCTAGTTAATTTGACCCTGGCTGCTTAAACTTTTAACAGTTATTTCCCATGAACATCTATAGACATATTAATTTACACTCGACTATAAAATCTTACAAGTTAACTTTAGCTGTAAGGACAGGAAATTCACTGGATATGCAAACTCCTCAAGTTGTAAACGAAACTCACTACTCCTTGACTAAAACCCCAAGAACGCTATGATGCATTTGATACCCTGATTTGGATTTTATTTTAAATATCCTTTAAACTATTACTCCAATCTCTAGGATTAAGAAAATCCACACTACAAAAAATATTCACCCTCCCATCCCACCCCCACGATATTTACCTTGAACTGGGTAAGTCCTCCCATAAACTTCAATGATCGGGCAACTGAAGAAATATTCACAGAACATGCTCGTATCAATAGTAGCAGACATGAGAACAATGCGAACTTCAGGATATGCCTGAACGACATCACGCAACACTACCAAAAGGAAGTCAGTCTATTAAAACACAAACACAAATGGAAAAATAAATGCATTGAAAAGTCCTTGCTCACAAGGTACAGCTAAAAGATTTCTTGTGTTAATAAGCCACAAGATATCAGTGAAATTCAGTTTCTTGGGTGGCTTGTAGAAGTAAGATGAAGGATTACAGTGGGATACGGTAACAGTATTTTTAAGAACAGTTGTAGCCTACTCGTGGGAATTAGAAATGAGCGCTACTAGGGTAGGGGAAGGGAAGGGAAGAGAAAAAAAAAAACATTAACGAGAGGAAATTTTCAGTGAAATTTATATTTTCAGTTGCACAAACTACTAGAGAAAAGGGGAAAGCCATGATGTGCCAAAAATCAGTTTTCCAATCACCTGTAAAGTGAATCTTACAAATGCTGAAAAGGCTATATTTAGTCCATTCAAACAAAATGGTCGAGACATTTATTATTTAATAATGTAAAGTTTCCATCAACCCACCAAACAACAACATGAAAGCTAGAACTCTAATAAAACCTTTCTCTAGCTATGGGGTCTTCAAGTCCATCACTCTGTCTCCCCAAATAGAGAAATCCACCATCCTGAATCTTTTTAGTCCTTTTCATATACCTTTCCTCTGATCTATATGCATATCTAACTAGACATACATACATATATATGCATCCATACATATATTTTAAGATTTACCTATTCTATTCTTTTTTTTTTTTTTGCGGTATGCGGGCCTCTCACTGTTGTGGCCTCTCCCGTTGCGGAGCACAGGCTCCGGATGCGCAGGCTGCGTGGCATGTGGGATCTTCCCGGACCGGGGCACAAACCCACATCCCCTGCATTGGCAGGCAGACCCCCAACCACTGCGCCACCAGGGAAGCCCTGATTTACCTATTCTTAACTTTATGAGAAGGTATGATATTTTATGTAATCTTTAGGGATTTCCTTTTTCACATCCTATAGCGATGCTAAGACTCACCCACGTGTGAATCACCAGAGTTATTCTTTCTGATGACTATTTAAATATCCCACTGTGTGTATGTACCCATTAATTCACCAGTAGATTTCTGGTGGTAACTGCTGCAAGTATGTGGGTTGTTTCCGGGATTTTACTCTTACAAACATTTGCTACTCTGAACATCCTAGTTCATGTCTCCTACAGTACATTCGCCAAGTTTCTGTGGGTAAGTGTAGGTATGGAACTGCACTCATAGGATGTGTAAATGTTGAACTTTTGCAGATAATGCTCAACTGTTTTCCTAAGGCATTCCACCAGTTCATCAACCACTATGAGCAATGGATAAGAGATCCTGCTGATATTTATATTCTCCAATACTTGGCATCATCACTTAAAATTTTATTAACCAAATGGATATAAAGTAGATGTACCTTATTATGGTCTTGGTGTGCACTTTCCTATTCGCCAATGAGACTGAACACCCCATCATATGTACTAGCCAAATATCATTCCTCTTTGTAAAATGCCTATTTCCTTGTTTTTCTACTGAGTCATCTGTACTTTGCTTACTGATTTGTAGGAGGTGTTTATATTTTCTATACTAATCCTTTGTTGGCTATATTGGAATCTTCTAGCTTGTGGTTTTCCTTAAAGTATCCTTCGAATGAATACACGATCTTAATCTTAATATAGATGAATACCTCAGTCTTTTGTTTCATGGTTAATGCATTTCATGTTCTAAGAAATTCTTCCAGAAAGTATAGAACTATGTTGCCCAATATAGTTGTGGCTACTGAGCACATAAAATGTGCCTGGTCTAAACTGAGATGTGTTCTAAGTGTAAAATACACAGACAGATTTTGAAGACTTAATATGAAAAAAACCCGCAAAAAAAAGTCAATATATTTTTTATATTGACTACATGATGAAAATATACTGAGTTAATTTTACCTGTTTTTTTCACCTTTTAAAATATGATGCTAGAAAATTAAAAACTGCATGTGTAGGCCACATTATATTTCTACTGGACAGTGCTGTCTAGATGTCTACTTATATATTCTACTCAAGAGTTTTAAAACTGCTTTGGCATTTAAGTCCTTATCTGGAGCTGATTTCTGTATCTGGTTATAAGGTAAGGATCCAAGTTCAAGTATTTGCTTATGGATGACCAACTGTTTCAGCTCCATTTACTGAACAGTCCATTCCCTTTCCACTGATCTGACATGCCATCTGTCACTCACTCTATTATACCGAAGCTGCATGCAACACACAATCTGTTTCTACACTCTGTATTGTTGTTGGTCAAACTGTCATCTCATCTACTATACTGATTATTATAGGTTCAAATTAAGTCCTGAGATCTGTAAAGCAAGACCCTTCATTCTGCTCTTCTACAGGAGTCCTTGTTATTTTTGGCCATAAATCTTCCCTATAGGTATTTATAATCAGCCTATTAACAAAACCTACTGGGAATGGATTAGAATTGCATTCAGATGTGGATCAACTTCAGGCAAACTGACATCTATATTATATTGGCCATGAACACAATCTGGTCTTTTCTAATGTCTTGTAATGAAGTTTTATTTTTCCTGTATAGGTTCTGCATATCTTTTTGTTGGACTTAGTCTTAGGTGTTTGACATTCTGACTAGCGCAGTGGTATCTTTAGTTGTTTTCTAGCTGTTTGTAATGTACACAATGCAACAGACTTTTGTATATTAACTTTTTCTCCCAGCCATATTGCTAAGTGTTTCTCTTTTTTTCGGCCGTGCGGCATGTGGGATCCTTATTCCCCGACCAGGGATTGAACCCGTGCCCCCTGCAGTGGAAGTGCAGAGTCCCAACCACTGGACCGCCAGGGAAGTCCCCTATTATTTCTAATAATTGGTCTTTTAAGTTCTCTTGGGTTTTCCCCGTAAAGTGACGTTTAGATAAGGTTCATCTGAAAAAGAACATATGTTTCTGCAAAGGTGTTTTTCCATTTTTACTGTGAATAATACATTAATATAGACAATCTTTCAAGAAAAGTTGACCAAAGCCACTTATTTTGGGGGAAACTAGTAATGATGATCCATGATGTTTCTAGTGTGACCTGGAATAATTTAAACTCTAAGAACATTGGTATGTTACCATGCTAGTAAAGAAAATACTGAAACATTTATTATGATTAAGTTAATTGGGGGGGAAAACATTAGTTTTCAAAAGATTCTGAATGACAAAAGCAGCAAAAATTTTATCCTACGGAACAGATTTGATTTAAAAAGGTCATCTGAAAGACCATGCAAACTTTCTTACTTGCTTTAGCTCAACCATAAAGATCAAAATTTTGCTAAAACCAAGTATGATGAACAACAACGGCTATGGAATTATTTTCTAAAGAGGATGAGCTCCAATGAATGTTTTAAGTAACAGTAGCTTGGAAACAGTCTGAATGACATACTGTCCACCCACTAATACCTTCGTGTGGATATGTAAAACAGTGCCATAAAAACAAGTCACTGATTTATGGTATCAATCTCTGAATTATACAATTGTATAATAAGTTAATTCTATACAAGTTTTGCCAAGGACCAAAAGAGGATAGGGTGAAAAAAAAAAAGAGGATAGGGTGTGAAAAAAATTCTAGTTTTTTCTTATTTCTGGCATGATTATCATTAATGTTGGAAAAGACTAAAGCTGCAAACATCCGAAAACACACCATTAACTATATTAAATTTAAAACTGTGGAAATTCCCTGGCTGTACAGTGGTTTGGACTCGGCGCTTTCACTGCCATGGGCCCGGGTTTGATCCCTGGTCAGGGAACTAAGATCCCACAAGCCAGGCGGCAGGGGGAAAACAATGTGAAGTTTATCACAGATAAATTTTCAATTCAAAGAAAAACTGGTTATTAAAATTCCATCAGCTATTCAGTGATAAATCATTAGTTCAGTTGCTGAATTATGCTAACTTAATGATCACTGCAATAATACTTACTTTACAATAAGAAGAGGTCTTTACTTTTAGAACTCTGTGCTTTAACAAAGGGAAAAAAAGGGTTTAATGGCTTTGCTAAAAAAGGTGTCCAATATCTTAGTGACTGAAGTTCATAATTTTGATAGAAGTTGTAAGCTATGGGAAAATGGAAATAAAATAAAGACATTCTACTTCATTTCTCTTTATTCAGAATTTTAGCGCTGGTACCTTACCATCACTCTCAAGTTACTTACATTTATGTCTCTTTCATGTATTTCATCTACAATTACATGACTGATTCCTCGAATGCCTGCTTCTAATTTTCTTAGGAGTACACCTTGAAAAGAAAATCAAAGTAAACACTGGAGATGAGTTTCTATGTTTAAAGTAGGGAGGTAAGGAAAAGTGCAAAGAAACCGATTTCTAGACCATCAACTATGCTTCAACTACTATAACCCCAGCGTTTTAGGAAATAAATAATCATTGGTATATTTAAATTATTAAAGAAGTGATCATGTAGTCTGTAACACATTTGTCTAATGAAAACATATTTAACAGTTCCAGCAACCTAAGCTGATTTCATTTGCTCTGCACTACAACAGCCAGCAGGTACATAACACCCTCCATGAAGAAAAAAATTGCCAAAAGTTCTATTTAAACAAGAATTCTGAAACTGGGTTCTTGATTTATTATTTCCAGTCATTCTGTGCTATTATCAAGTTTTCTTCACAAACACAATGTAAACCCCAAGTGAAAAGCCAAAATAAAACAGATTACTGACCCACAGTACAAAACATTATACTGGCATGAGGGCGGGGAAGTATAGACTCAAATCGAACACTATAGCCACAACTTTTTCCAGGCTCTTCTCCTCTCTCATATGCAACTCGCTCTGCCACGGAAACTGCACTGATTCTCCTGGGCTGAGACAAGACAAAAAAAAAAGTGATTTAAAAGATACAAAATTAGTTACACTTGTTTACTAGGGTTATTAAATCACTGTCGTAAATCTGACCCACTGCCAGCTCAGTAATCAACAGAAACAATAATAGTAGTGATAACATTTAGGAAGCTCCAAAGTTTATTAAAGAAACAAAAAAAATACCACTTAATTCTATTGTAGACAGTTAAAAATGCTGTTTTTCATTTTGTATATAAAGTGATTCCAAGGTTTTATAGAAAATAAAATTTCTTCACCATTGGCCCTAACTCTTAAATGGTATCAAGTGATTTTCCAGTAGGGAAGCAAACAGATCACACGTGGAGAGCTTGTTCTTATAACTTCCTACCACAGTGCAGGCACACTGCACTGTGTTTAAAGAACTATTCAACTGAGATGTACGGGTTATTAGGAAGGTGAACAACCTCCTTTGCCATATCTACGATTCATTCACTTATTAACTCATAAAGCAGTCATAGCTTATCTGTATTGATATCACGTGCCACAAAAGGTGCTAGAGATAAAAAAAACACCTCAATGAAATCACTCCTCGTTTTGATGAGCTTATGTAGCTGGGAAAACTGAGTGTATATTACCTTTTCCAGCAATATACATGCTGTTAGCAATAAATATGCTGAACCCTAAGGACAATTATGGGTTAAAATTTTAAGTGTTGGACCTTAACTTTTATGAAAACTTCCAAAGTGTCCCCTGTCTTCTAAGTACACAAAACAGCATTTACTTGGTGGATACCATGGCTATTATGATATCCTGAATGTATAGCTATGGAGGTACATGCAGATTTAGACTAAATGCTTCCAGGTTGCCTTGTATTTGACTTTGTCAAAAAGTTCCTGATGATAGACTGTATTTTAGTTCCTAGACTGAGAAAGTTTTTTCCGAGTTCCATATTTAGTTAAGTACCTATGTGATTATACCCCAGGTTATATGACATGACCATTTAGGAAATCAGAGGCTAATACAATCTTAAAAAACAAAAACCAACCAAACCAAAAAAACCCCCAAACCAAAAAACCAGTAGCTTCACTAGAGCTATCAACATCCTTTTTTTTTTTTTTTGCAGTACGCGGGCGTCTCACTGTTGTGGCCTCTCCCGCTGTGGAACACAGGCTCCGGACGCGCAGGCTCAGCGGCCATGGCTCGCGGGCCCAGCCGCTCCGTGGCATGTGGGATCTTCCCGGACCGGGGCACGAACCCGTGTCCCCTGCATCAGCAGGTGGACTCTCAACCACTGCGCCACCAGGGAAGCCCTCAACATCCTTTGAATTAATATAAAACACGATATATTAATTTCTATATCCCCTAACACAAGAGTCTCTTATGGTATGTGGCTAGTAACACATACAGGTGAAGTGTACAATCACCTAGTTCATATTTACCCTGTCCAGCAAGGTAAGGGATTAGAAGATGCCATCTCGAACATACTGTACATTTTCCTGAGCTTATATTCTTTCTGGTTTATGTGCCTTGTTTCGCTGAACAATGCTAGCTTTTAATGACCATTGCCAACCAGTTCTCTGCACCTCACTAACTCTGAATAAAAGTGTTACATGAAGGACTGAGTTATGCATTTGTCCATAAAGAGAAGCATTCTGCTATATACTTATGTCAGGGAATGTGAAGATGATATTCCACTGAAGGTATAAAATACAAAGTTTTTGGGCATTTTCAAGAAGTTCTTTGCATTCTACAAAGAATAGGTAAATGCTCAACACTATTATCGCTTTTCTCTCCTTTTGTCTTTCCTATAGTTTTCAACATTTCTACTAAATAGCTGGCTTCTGGAAAAACTTCAACTCAGTTAGGATATTGGACTCTTCTGAGGTGTATTTCTATGCTACTGGATACTCAAGGATTGCTTTTACCAGCTTGAGGCTACTTTCAGGTCAATCACCCTTGTAGTTTCCAGCCTTTTAAAGTGAATATGGGTACAGTCCTCACCTCCCAAGACATCCACGACAGAGGCTGTTACAAATTAACATAAGAAGTGCTAAAACAACCATCTTCAGAAGCCCTACTGGCCAAATTTCCTTGAGTAAAAGTAGAAAACATCAATATCAAGATGACTATTCAAACAGCAAAGAAACAAATGACCCTACAATCTCCTTTCCATGTTTTGTATGCTTCTCTAACTTACCACCTTCCAATTTCAACAGCCCTAACTTCAAAATAAACATTTAAAATACATATTAAAAAGAGAAGTGCTTCTTTTATTCATAACTGATCCAACTGGAAATCAGTATGATTCTTCCTGAGGGGAGTATGGCAAAATGCATAAAACTTAAATATGCATACCCTTTGACCCAACAATTCCAGGTCTAGGAATTTATTCCAATGAAATAATCCAATGAGAATATAAAATGTATGTACAAGTATATTCATCCCAGCATACATAAATATCAAAATATTAGAAACAATCTTAAAGTATCTCCATCATTTAAGAATAAAATAAACGTATATGCATAAAATGGAAAATTATGAAGTCATTAGAAAATTATTCTGTTGCTTTAATAGCAGGTGTGCTGTTACATAAAGGGGACAAGTTAGGATGGTATACATACAGTATATGTACATGAAGTCTGAAAGCATAAAGGCCAAAAGTAAAAATGATTACTTCTGGATGGTGGGATTCTGCATGGGCTTTGGTTTCTTTTAAAATTTACTTTATTTTCTAATTTTTTCCCCAATGGGTATATAATACTTTTAGAGTCAGAAAAAAGAAACTAAAAATAAAATCTTATTCTCAGTATAATTCTTAGCTCATTATAAATATCCACAGGATACGCATTTTGTGTGGGAGAACAATGCTTAATGTAAAAGACTATTAATGTTTAAACACTTCTCAGACTGCGTGCTACCTGATAACCTATAAATAGGTTGCTCTATTTATCCCCTGAATATTTTCTCTCTTTTCCCTTGGATATTCAGTAACTGTTTTACATACTGTCCTACAATGAATAAATACAAAGCAAGGTTCACCTTCTTTCTACACCCGCAGAACTACCTTTCCACATATGGTTTAACTTATCCTCTCTTAAATATTCTATAGTATATAGAAATATTCTATATTCTATAAATAAATATAAAGATTCAAGACTACAGAGACCCCCCAGAACAATCATAATTAACATCTGTGTAACAACAGTAAAAACCATGACTGCATGTACTATTTTATTTGTGCTTCAGAATAACAATGAGATTTTTTTCCCGTTCTAATAGATAAAAACACAAGTTCACAGGTAAAGGTATTTTGCCTAAATTCATATACATGACTTCAGATGTAATACAAATTTTCTTTACTTCCAACTAAGCCTTTTCCCAATTATTCTGCCTCTTGTTATAATTTTATGTTGTATTTGGATTAAGTAACAGAATAACCCATTTAAGTGAGACTAGTAAAAAGTAGTGGTGATGAAAGCAAGGGATAATGTTAAGTCATTCCAACAGAATACTTCAAATTATCCTCCAGCAGATGAGCTTTTCTTTACATTTTCACTGCGTATTTATCTGCTCTCATTTGCTCTGTACAATCTTATTACTCTTGCCTGGAGACCAGCCATAGCAGTAGTTAGTTCTAAGTGATTACCTCTTCTTCACAATTCTATGTTCACTTTAATTAATTAAAACAGCTAATATTACCGGTAAAACTTTCCATACCACAAGCAGCTAAAGGCCTGTCTCAAAGTGTTCTTTTGCAGTATTCAAAATCTGCATCCTTTATACCCCTCTTGACATTTATCCAGAACTGTAATTTCTCTTCTTAGCAATCTGTAACTGAAAGAGTACTGCTTTCAGAACTTTGCACCCCTATTTCTCATCTGGGTATTTAAATACATGGTAATAAAACTAGGCTGCAATAAAATACAAGATTTCTAAGGCATCAGATATCACAAAATATACCAGACTCCACTTTCTCTATTTTCTAAGTTCTGAGTTTATTTTACATGACAGACAGCTGTATCCTGAAATGATGGTACCTTGGGGTACGTGCAGGACTGCCAAAATATTCACAGATGTTAATTTAACATACTTGATTTGCATCCTAGCAATTTTTTTTTTTCTTTTGCGGTGCGCGGGCCTCTCACTGTTATAGCCTCTCCCGTTGCGGAGCACAGGCTCCGGACGCGCAGGCTCAGCGGACATGGCTCACGGGCCCAGCCACTCCACGGCATGTGGGATTCTCCCAGACCGGGGCACGAACCCATGTCCCCTGCATCGGCAGGCGGACTCTCAACCACTGCGCCACCAGGGAAGCCCAACATCCTAGCGATTTTAATTCACCTCTCTCAACATCTTTAAGGTCAGAAAATAACTATTTCCTATTTTCAATTGTTGCACACTCACACCCTAAGTTTTAAGTGGCTTGAGTATGAATAGCCTGAAGGCACAAAAAGGATACAGTGAGTTTGGTATAGAATTTACACTAAAGCTGGTGGTAAGGTTATGAGTTAAGGTTTGAGCTACTCATTCTATTTTATTCTAGTTCATAATATCTCTCAACTTGTGCTCTATGACTTGAAATAATACATTTAACCAAGCACATAAAAAACTTAGGTAATGACTTCATGTGGTTTCCTATATATGACTGCAAGTGGAGGAAAAAGGAAAAATGAGGGCTTCCCTGGTGGTGCAGTGGTTAAGAATCTGCCTGCCAATGCAGGGGACACGGGTTCGAGCTCTGGTCCAGGAAGATCCCACATGCTGTGGAGCAACTAAGCCTGCGTGCCACAACTACCGAGCCTGTACTCTAGAGCCCGCAAGCCACAACGACTGACTCCGTTTGCCGCAACTTCTGAAGCCCGCGCACCTAGAGCCCACGCTTCGCAACAAGAAAAGACACCACAATAAGAAGCCCGCACACTGCAATGAAGAGTAGCCCCCGCTCGCCGCAACTAGAGAAAACCCACACAGGCAGCAACGAAGACCCAACGCAGCCATAAATGAATGAATGAATGAATAAATCAAAAGATGATACAACAGTGATATTACTACAAAAATTATTAATGCTGTCTCAGACTGCCTTAACGGAAGTACTATATAATACCACAATTATTAAGAACTGTATTCTACAATGACCAATCAGTATGTTCAGGCCTACCTTCTCAGGTAGGATGCTGATGCTTCGAATGTGCTTAACAACCTTAGACTCTATCTTCATGGCTAAACTACAGTTGTTTATAAAACAAAGGAGATATACTAGGACACTATACAAACTTTTGAAGACTTACTATAGGTATGAGAAATCAGAGACTGATTTGGGGACAAGCACTAGGACAAAAAGATGGAAGCCACAGAATGTCGATTTCATGTGACAGGTCAGTCATTTGTCCAAAATCAGAAGACACAGGCTACATCTCCACACAACTGGAAATTTTCAAGCAGAAGTAAGGTGACCATCTATTATAAACATTCCACCCTGAGTAGAAAGATGGAATAATTCTGTGAAGTATCTTTCAATTTCATAAATCTATCACTTTATGAAGCAATATAAATAAAGAACTAGTGGATAATGAAAGTTGTTTTATATGCAAAAGAAGTACGTTTGTTACAGCCTACGTATAGAAATCTGTTCATTTTACAGATGAAACCACCAGAAATGTCCAAATTATTTGGGAAGGGACACAAGTTAGTAAGCAAATTATACAAAGTTGAAGACCACAGTACAAAAATTATTTTTGTCTGGAACAAACAGAAGCCATTTTTGTCTGGAACCATTTGGATTTGATGTCAGACAGCAGGCGAAAAAAAATCACTTCTCACTTGGGCGGGAGTTAGTTTTTTTCATACTCATGACATGCAAACAACTTCTGAGTGAGACCATAGGTGTTCAGCTCATTTGGTGAATTCAGCATTTCTGTGTATATGGCTGAATTGTTTTGAATTTAAAAATGGAGAGTGGTAGTAAGGAAGGAGGGCAGAGCAGAGCTCAAAGTTCTTCTGTAAAATGGCGCCCTCCTGAACAATACACCTCCTGAAAAATCAGATAAGCATTAAGAGCAAGTATATTATATTGATGTACTTGAGGTTGGAACTTCTGCTGTGAGGCAAAGAAATCATAACCAGTTTTGGGAGTGAGAAGGGCAATCAAAGAACATTTTGAGAAGAAGAAAGCTAAGGGTCCTATCCCAGAAAAATGGAGACCTATCATATTTTTTTCAAGCTTATAATATCATCCATTTTAAATGCATTCCTTCAGTCATCTTTTAAAGGCCCCGCCAAACCCAACTCTCCTATAAAATACAGAGGCCAATTTTAAGATATACTTCATTTCAGACATGTTAAAAAAATATGGTTTATACATGTCCACATAAATGCATGTGTACAAACATCTTTTGCTATTTCAAGATTCATGACTCTACCCTGAGTATCAATTAAGCTTCCCAGGTTAAGAATCCCTAAGTCAAGGTCTGAGCCAGCCTGAGAGGTAGTATCTGGCTACCTGCAATGCTCTCCTTTCAAGTGCCAGAAGTACAGGGTTAGAGCTGACAGGAACCGCTTTAACCTAAGAAGACTGCTCTTGCCTAAGCACTGCAACAAACTTGCAGGCACTGCTTACTGCTAGCAAGGTAACAACAGGATGTAGCAGTCAAAAGGGGGAATACTGAAGGCCAACTGTTTGGTTATGAATCCTAGTTTCAACAACTTCCTGTGTTAACCTTGGACAATTTTAAATCTCTTTGTGCCTTAAGTTACTAAAAGAGAAATATTAAATAATATAGTACTTACATCTTAGCGTCATAAACTTTAAATGAGTTAAAGAAAAATATCAACTGTTTAAAACAGAAGCTGGATAGAACTACCATACGACCCAGCAATCCCACTACTGGGCATATACCCTGAGAAAACCATAATTCAAAAAGAGTCACGTACCACAATGTTCACTGCAGCTCTATTTACAATAGCCAGAACATGGAAGCAACCTAAGTGTCCATCAACAGATCAACGGATAAAGAAGATGTGGCACATATATACAATGGAATATTACTCAGCCATAAAAAGACACGAAATTGTTATTTGTAGTGAGGTGGATGGACCTAGAGTCTGTCATACAGACTGAAATAAGTCAGAAAGAGAAAAACAAATACCGTATGCTAACACATATATATGGAATCTAAGGAAAAAAAAAAGGTCATGAAGATCCTAGGGGTAAGACGGGAATAAAGACACAGACCTACTAGAGCATGGACTTGAGGATGTGGGCAGGGGAAGGGTAAGCTGGGACAAAGTGAGAGAGTGGCATGGACATATATACACTACCAAACGTGAAATAGATAGCTAGTGGGAAGTAGCCGTATAGCACAGGGAGAGCAGCTCAGTGGTTTGTGACCGCCTGGAGGGGTGGGTTAGGGAGGGTGGAAGGAAGGGAGACGCAAGAGGGAAGAGATATGAGAACATATGTATATGTATAACTGATTCATTTTGTTATAAAGCAGAAACTAACACACCATTGTAAAGCAATTATACTCCAATAAAGATGTTAAAACAAACAAACAAACAAACAAAACAGAAGCTGGTGTATAGTAAGCATTCAGCTAAAGCCAACCATTTATCTGTTTTTCTATCTTTTTCTATCTTGTCTACTCTTGCTCTGACTGGTTTTTATTGAACATTAAGGTGATAAGATAAAGAGAACCAAGGTTTGGATGTAAACTTAAGGAGAAAGTACTCTGTTTTGTTCAATTCTAGGCCCAAAGACTCCCTGTAGCCCAGACAAAAAGAATCCTTCACATGGTTCAGTTTAGCTTATCCGTGAGTTATACTGGAGATTAACACAGACTTAAATTCCTTTCACGCCTTTTTCTTTTTTTAATTTAAAAGGGCCTAACACTCTACCACTTTCAGAATTTGTCACTACAAAGGGGAGTTGATCAAAGAATTAGGAATGGTCAGGCTCCTAGGTGTTTCCACCTCTCAAACCCTATCCACACCAGGCACACACCTCGTAAGCTGGCTTGCTACTTACCTGAGTTACTACAATATTACACTCTGCTGCTCGGTCATTCTGGATAAAGTCATCTAGAATAAACTGGGGAACTTGTGTGGTTTTACCACATCCAGTAGCGCCTCGGATAATAACAACTGGATTTTGACTAATTTCTTCCAGGATTTCACTTTCAAATTTCTTCACAGGCAGTAACTCTCTCTCCTGTAAGATCTGTATTAGAAAAGTTACACCTTAAATTTCTACCAATATACATATTAGAAACAACTATCTTAATTCTAAAAAAATCTGCCATCTCTATAAAAAGTTATTCCTTTCCACTGGCTGCATATTCAAAATATACTTTTTCATAAAAGAATGTATATATTTATACCTCTAGTTGAACGGTCTCTTTCCATTAAATTTCTGAAGAATCTATCTTTTGGCCTTATCCACACCCTTATTTTCCTCCTTTTCTCCCTAGATATTACATATACATTCCCTTTCTTCTAACATTTTAAGTTGTTTCATTCAGAAAACACCAAAAAACTACCAAAAAAAAAGTTATTATCCCACATCTTCCACTTTAAGAATCACAGGCCCTTAACTCACAACTACCCTCAGAGGTAACTAGGATGAGCAGTTAGGTTAGTATCTTTGATCTACCTTACTAGAAAGGGCAAAAACATATTATTCGCTGTCCTTCTGCCCATACCTAGAAAGTTCTGAGACTGCGAGCACCTTATGTCTAAATACTTCACAGACTTACTGCTTGCAAATCATGATCCTGTTCCAGCTGATACATTAATTCACTCTTGAGGTCCATGCTTATTTGTTCTGGAGTAGCCTGTAAAATGAGAAGGCAACAATCACACAAAAGCGTAATTCAGCTTCAAAATGAATCATTTTTTATCTAGATATCCTAATGAAATATATTCAAAAGTAAAACACGAGAGTCTGATCTCAAAAATAATGTTGCACTCACGTAAGCCAGGGGCCCCTCATCAATGTTGCTACTAGTCCAAGGATTCCAGTTGGATTGTGGAGGTGACCAAGGAACCACGCCCACTTGGTTCTGCCGCTGAGATGGCTCAAAATGAGCCAATTTGCCAAGGTTGAGTACAACAGGCACAGAAGGATCATCAGGCTATTAAAAATAACAGAAAACAAAACAAAACCAAAAAACAATACTAGTTGTTTGTCTGACTAGAGAAGTACAATACAAAGGTAAACTAAATAGCTGTATGCTTACTAGGGGCACGATCTCAAGATTTAGCTCTTGAATGATGTTCTGCAGCTGATGCTCCAAATCTTGAGAAAGGTTAACTTTGTAAGGCTCCACCTGCAGAAGAGGGATGGCCATGAAAATCATGTAACATACACACAAACACTACTCAAATCTACTACAGTAGGGTTAAGAGT
This sequence comes from Leucopleurus acutus, assembly GCF_964270905.1. Classification (NCBI taxonomy): domain Eukaryota; kingdom Metazoa; phylum Chordata; class Mammalia; order Artiodactyla; family Delphinidae; genus Leucopleurus; species Leucopleurus acutus. The sequence goes on from NC_139143.1 coordinate 55,374,407, forward strand.
ATGCAGTCAACATTAGGTCTACAATAGTCCTAAAGCCAACAAGTCAGTTCCCTCGTGAACGAATTACTTAATGATGATTAGTAGGGCCATTTCCATTTCTTGAGGCGAGAGTCCCAGAACTATCAAACTTCTTTAGCCAAATATTAAACAGAAGCTAAATTGAATCTTACAATATCTCTTTGGGCTACTAAGTCTAAAGACTCACTGTCTCTCCTTCTTTCTTCTTTGTAAGTCCAGAGTAAGCTTCAATCACTCCAAGGTGGTAGAGTTGTCTGACAAGTGACAGCGCACAGGACTGTGCTGCCAATTTTTTATTTGATCCATGTTCGCGTGCAAAAATCCCTATAATTTAAGGTCAGGATTATCAACGACAGAAGGATAAATCGTCTAAGTAAAGAAAACATCTCAACATAAACAACTAAGAGGTAAGGTACAAAAGCTGCCCTAAAATACAGAGTACGTTATGAGTTCTAAGTTCCTTTTCATTCTAACTGTTAACCAAAAGCCATACTTTAACAGCTTATCAACTAAGTAGCCAACCATCTTGATTACAGGCACACACTAAGACACATACAAATCATTATCAAAGCAAATAACCTATTTCAACAAAGTTGTTATTATTAACATCATTTGGCATTAAAACAGGGGAAGAAAAGAGAGTTTAACTTCTGAAAAGTAAAGGATCAAAAAGCAAATCAAAGGAAAGAAAATGGGCCCAAAGTGCCTAGACCAGGAGACACCAATCTTCTTCTATAAAGGGTCAGAAAATAAATATTTTAGGCTTTGCAGGCCACATCGTCTGTCACAATTACTCAGCTCTGTCTCTCAAGTGTGAAAGCATTCACTGACAATACTTAAACCAGGGTTTGACGAACCTATGGGCCCAGGAACTAAAAACGTTGTAAAAATTTTAAAGAGTCATAAATATAAGACAGAAATAATGTGTGATATATGTGACCCACTAAGCTTAAAATATTTATCTGGACTTTTACAGAAGTTTGCTCTTCCCTGACATAAACAAATGACTATAGCTGTGTTCCAATAAGTTTAAAATAAACTCCCATTCACACAGAGTAATTTATCTTTAAGGTCTAGGATAAAAAAATTCAACATCATCTCCTCGTGATTCATTCAAAGGCTTGATTCTATTAGAAGTCTTTGATATACTAAATTTAAGTCATCAGAGTTAGTTGCAGAATTCTCAAGCTGGAAAGAATCTTCAGCCATTTCTCCTAATTTTTAGTGAAGTAAATTGAGTCCCAGCAATGTAGGTGTGATTTATTCAAAGTCACAATACTCGCTAGTAACAAAACCAGGTACACAGGGCTATTCCGTACTTTCAAGCATGACACACTGCTTGCTTTAAACTTACTAAGAATAAAGGCAATATAGCTTTGCCTTTCTACTTCCTTTATGAATAACCCCAACCTATTCCTTAAGTGCTTCCTCAGGGTAAACTTCTCACCTTTTCTTCTTGACTCCGTGACTCTTATAAATGCTCACATTCACTTTTAGGCCTCCAATCCTGTCATCTGATTAACTCCTTTCTAAATGTCACCTAGCTAGCCTTACCCAAAGGAATTATATCTTTTATGTAGAAAGATAAAAAAACATTTTAAAATTCTTTGACAGTGGCAGATTCTTCAGTAGCCTACCACCTCTTACCCTTTAAAATGCAAACTAACACAATCTTTCTTTTCACATGCAAAAATGGGAAAGTGGGCCTTCTAATATTCTAAAATACCCTAAATGCTACCTTATATCATGGACTCCATCAAATTAATAAAGCTTACATATATGTGGCTCAAGACTTTAAAGCGAATACTACTCCACTATACAAGGCTCAGAGTATCAGGGAAGCACTTACTTCTGCCCAGCTGCTTGATATAAATGGTCATTTCTGCAATAAAGCTCCTGTAAGAATATATATAAACAAGGTTAGAAATTTCACTCTTAGAAATTATTAAATCCAGGACTCCCCAATCAGGCAGGCTTTCCAACTGCTTAGGCAAATCAAAGCAAAAAACCACTGTAAACACTTATATCTGTTCAATCCTAGAACAAATGAAGTACATAAACTTTAAATAATGCACAACATGGCACGAGACAGCTGTAATCAAAGTTGATGAACCAACTGTTCACGAAAAGAAAATGTTAGGGTTTTTGGTTCTATATTTACTTACTTTTAACTCTTATTTCACAGGTTGCAGTCTGAATAGCTAGAATACATTCAGTGAAAAGGAATTTTCCACTCAGCTTGAGGCCGAGAAATAAAATAGGCCTAAAACCCCTTAAATTATAGTTGTGATTGTTTTAAGATTCCTTTGCATGGGCCACCCACTAATGATTTCAATCTGCTAAGATAAGCTAAATATATGCAGGTATGCACACATACACATGGGTGTACAACCACTGTGCACATGTCAGTGGTTCCTGAGGCGGGGGGTCTGATATCTGCCTGCAGTTGGAAGCAGCCCTTGATAACAAAAAATTTAGCTTACTTACATCACACTTTATTTAAATCAGGTCCTGGAGAACAAAATATTTTTGAAAATTATAGCTAAAATTGCTAGCAGATTCTAGGGAATAAATTTAGGTTTTAACAAGGGCAAAAATGCCCTTTGAAATCTATGCTTTCTGATCCCTTCCACTACTCATGTACATTCTAACCTTGAGTTTGTGCTGTGAATAAAAGGTTAGGTGAGACTTTAGAAAAAAATAAATGTTAGATTCCTTCCTATACCTCATGTGAACTGACCTTCAGGCACAGCGGCTTCAGGGGTCAAAGGCCACTGGCTTTCAAGGGAACAACATCCACCCTTTCATTAATGACACCGATGCCAGTATGTTTCTCAGCCAGGCTTAAAGTCAGCACTCAATCTCATTCTCCTCCACCTAGGGGGAACAGCAACACCAGAAATCAGTTTACAATAGTTTCCCATGTGATTGCTTAGTTCAGCCTAAGCAGCAGCACATGTGTGTATGAACACAGACCTCTGGTGTTGCTGTCTGTTATGCCTTTAAATAAAGGACATATAAAGAGCAATGCTGTCCTAGCTCCCCCAACTTCTCTGCCTTCCTCATCATAGCCTGAATTCTTCAACTTTGTATCAGAAGCCAATAAGACACTTAAAAAAAAAAGTTTATAATAAGCTTGAGGCATACTTAAATTATCTAACTGTTCTTAAAGTCACCAATTGCTACTAAGCCCAATCAGTGCAGAAAAACAAAATATTTTTTTGAAAAATCATCAACAAATGAATCTTTCCTTTATGATCTTTGAGGGTTTAAAAAAGTCTGACGTTAAATTTAAGTATTTGAGAATTCAGGATTGAACAAAACAGTGCGAAGCAGGGGGAACCATGCTCTGAACATCATTTTGACCAGTGTCAAAGTTTTTTGTTAGTTATAATTATTTTAGGGCTGCTAGATGCAACCAAAGAACCCTTTGATTTTCAAGGGAAAAACTTTTGATGTATTTTGAATAATTTATTTCATATAAGGACAGCAAATTAAATCATCCAGATTTCCATTGTAACATTCCCTCCCTTCCAATAAAATATAGTGCCCCCAGAAGAGTCTAATCCATATGAGCCTTCCTGGGAGTAATAATTACTACACCCTGGAATGCTCTCAGGAAGAACAGCAAGCAGGCTGAGAAACATACTGTCACTGTTAGAACAACCTCCTCCCTTTATGTTCAGTTTTATAAATTTAACAGAATAAAAGTGTGCTAATTTAACTCACATACAAAGATTGAGGCTCTCCTTCAGCTTTACAATAAGCCCTTAAAACTTCAATAATAGGACTGAAGAGCTGGCAACTTTCCAAGCTGATGGGAACTTTGGATCTAGATGCAATGCCATCTACCTCTGAACACTCTAAACTTAAGTGTCTAACTTGATGCGTTGAAGAAATAAACATTATAACTGCCTCTAATACCACAGTGAACAATAAACTCACTACCTCTGGCTGATTTTTAAGTCAATTATGGACAAACCACTACTTGTGGCTACGAGTTTTGCCTCTCAGATTCATACGAGAACCTCAAAGTCTAGCAAAACAAAAAGCAGATTTTTGCATAACTTCTTACACAGCTAAAATCACACTCCTAAGTGAAAACCATGGTAAACTGCACATTACAAATCAATAACAATTTTTCTTGGGCAAAATAACATATCTTTTCTCAATTTGCTGCTAATCCACAAACTGAACCAGATAGCATGTACAAAAATAGAATGACTATACAAAACCCTAACTTACTACAGAAGGCAAAGAGTGAAACAAGCAAACCTGTTGTGATCAGGACCCACTTGGGTGTACTTATATTCTCCTTGGATCTTTTCTTTTTGGAAATATTGGTTCAGACGAGCCTTAGCATTTTCCAAGGTCCAGTTTCCATGTAGCCCAGCATTTAAATCCACTTCTTCGGATTCAAGGGTCTGTTGAATCAATGATAATTAAATTTGGCTCCACTAAGTTTAGTTTAGTTATGTACACTTAACGCACAAAAATAACTTTTTTGTACCATGCTTTATAATGCAAAAGTTGTTTAATAGTTTCTAATCCTAGTCAAAATTGAGCCAGAATTTAGTTTTTACTCCATGTGATGGCCCTATTGTATAAACAAGCTATTAGTTAATGTACTGTATTTAAACTGTTCCAAAGAAACCTTTGACAAAATTTTTTACGCTGGTTTTAACACTTTACATATATCAAGTGGAAAAGTAAGTGTTCTGTCTTATGAAAACGCCTTTACCATGAGTGCTCATGAAAGGACGTTTACTGAGGCACCTACATTTCCTACAAAGCAGATGAAGAGATCTTTTATTAACACCATGAAAAATTGTTTTATTTCACAGGCAATTCTAATGACCAGATTTAACAGGCAGCTTAGGTTTATGGTGTTTTGGGTGAACAATCAGTCTCAAATAACTACTTAAAACAATCACCAACTTATTAAGTTGCAAATATCTTAAACCTTGCCATGAACCAAGTCCTAAATCACATTCCAGGAGGTGTAACACAGGGTTACAGCCTTACCGCTTGTACTTCTTGTTCTTCTTTTCTTGAGTAATAATCCTTCAAATTGGCTCCTCGATCCCAGGTGGGCCCAGGAGCACCATAGCCAGAGGCCCCAATTCCAGAATTATTTTCTATTACGGGAAGAAAATGATTGTTCCCTTGATAAATCAAACTGTATGAAGATCCTAAATATTTTTTAAAAATACTCCTAATTTAGATTTTAGCACTCCATTATTAGAAATCCAACGTTTCAGTTATTTGGAAATGGGCCTGAAACCTCTATGACTTACCTGAAAAGTGTTACATGACTGAATACAGGTCTAAATTGCTAATTCCAAAGATGGTATACAGGGGGGGTGCTACAAGTAATGATCATAAGTGACTGATAACCCAGCATACGTTATCAATGTAGCTTTAAGTTGTTGCATATGTATTAGGTTGGCCAAAAGGTTCATTCAGATTTTTCCTGTAAGATGGCTCTAGGAGCACTTAAAGTTGTCTTTAACTTCATTTAAAACAATTTTGTTAGATTGTATGTGACAGCTGTCATATCAGCGAGCATTTAATAAAAGACTTATCAAAATTGGTGAATTTTTGTGTAGCCTTTTTTTTTTTTTTTTTTTTTGCGATACGCGGGCCTCTCACTGCTGTGGCCTCTCCCGTTGCGGAGCGCAGGCTCAGTGGCCATGGCTCACAGGCCCAGCCGCTCCGCAGCATGTGGGATCCTCCTGGACCGGGGCACGAACCCATGTCCCCTGCATCGGTAGGCGGACTCTCAACCACTGCGCCACCAGGGAAGCCCTATGTAGCCATTTTAATACTGAAGATGGAAGGAAAAAAAGCAACATTTTCGGCATATTATGCTTTATTATTTCAAGAAAGGTGAAAACGCTACTGAAATGCAAAAGAAGATTTGTGCAGTGTATGGAAAAGGTGCGGTGACTGATCGAACGTGTCAGAAGCGGTTTGTGAAATTTCGTGCTGGAGATTTCTCCACGGTCAGGTAGACCAGTTGAAGTTGACAGAGATCAAATCGAGACATTAATTGAGAACATTCAATGTTATACCACATGGGAAATAGCTGACATGCTCAAAATATCCAAATCAACTGCTGAAAATCATTTGCACCAGCTTGGTTATGTTAATCACTTTGATGTTTGGGTTCCACGTAAATTAAGCAGAAAAAGCTTCTTGACCGTACTTCCTGCGTGTGATTCTCTACTTAAACATAATGAAAATGCTCCATTTTTATTTATTTTTTAATTATTACTTTAAAATTTATTTTATTTATTTATTTTTGGCTGCACTGGGTCTTCGTTGCTGCTTTCTGTAGTTGTGGTGAGCGGGGGCTACTCTTAGTTGCACTGTGTGGGCTCTAGGTGCACGGGCTTCAGTAGTTGTGGCTCGCGGGCTCTAGAGTGCAGGCTCAGTAGTGGCGCATGGGCTTAGTTGCTCCATGGCATGTTGGATCTTCCTGGACCAGGGCTCAAACCCATGTCCCCGGCACTGGCAGGCGGGTTCTTAACCACTGTACCACCAGGGAAGTCCCAAACATTGTTTTTTTTTTTGCGGCACACGGGCCTCTCTCACTGTGTGGCCTCTCCCGTTATGGATCGCTGGCTCAGCAGCCATGGCTCACGAGCCCAGCCGCTCCGCGGCATGTGGGATCTTCCCGGACCGGGGCATGAACCCGCGTCCCCTGCATCGGCAGGCGGACTCCCAACCACTGCGCCACCAGGGAAGCCCCCAAATGTTCCGTTTTTAAAACAAATTGTGACAGGTGATGAGAAGTGGGTACTGTACAATAATGTGGAACAGAAGAGATCATGGGGCAAGCGAAATGAACCACTACCAACCACAACAAAGGCCTGTCTTCATCCAAAGAAGGTGATGTTGTGTATATGGTGGGACTGGAAGGAAGTCCTCTATTATGAGCTCCTTCCAGAAAACCAAACCATTAATTGCAACAAGTATTGCTCCCAATTAGACCAACTGAAAGCAGCACTCGACGAAAAGCGTCTGGAATTAGTCAACAGAAAACGCATAACCTTCCACCAGGATAATGCAAGACCACATGTTTCGTTGATGACCAGGCAAAAACTGCTACAGCTTGGCTGGGAAGTTCCGATTCATCCACCGTATTCACCAGACATTGCACCTTCAGATTTCCATTTATTTAGCTCTTTATAAAATTCTCTTAATGGAAAAAATTTCAATTCCCTGGAAGACTGTAAAAGGCACCTAGAACAGTTTTTTGCTCAAAAAGCTAAAAAGTTTTGGGAAGATGGAATTATGAAGTTGCCTAAAAAATGGTAGAAGGTAGTGGAACAAAAGGGTGGATACGTTCGTTGTTCAATAAAGTTCTTGGTGAAAATGAAAAATGTGCCTTTTATTTTTACTTAAAAACCAAAGGCACTTTTTTGGCCAACCCAATAATAGCTGATTAAATGATAAAATGGTTTCTTTGCTAAGTATGATCCTGAAAGAAAGCTAACTACCAGTGCTAGAGACGGAAATAAGGAGAAGCCTAAAAGGTGTTCAAAAGTGATGAATCTTGACGAGAAAGCAGAATAACTAAAAATAGCAGTTAATATTGACTGAAACTCTATCAAGTTTATTATATGCTTTTTAAAAGTTTACTCTTCATAATAATCTTATAAGTAAGTACTACTGCTATTCTTGTTTCATAAACACTGGATCTGAGACTTAGGCAATTTGACAAATATTCCACTTAATCTACCTTACAGCGGACACACTAATAAAGTTTTGGTATATATAGAATTCAGCAATGACTGGGATCCATAAGGCAAACAAACAAGCCTACAATATATTTGGTAGAAATAAGTTAGAAACAAGAAAGGGCAGTAAATAAGACCCCTTTAACCAAATGTTCTAGCCTGTGCAAAATCTATCCAGGGATCAAAAACTAGTAAAAGCTAAAGACAGCAAGGAATTGAGCTGTACCAATTTATAAAAGAGATTAAATAATCTGGTGGTATTATATAGTTCTTAGGTTCTCTGAAAATTATGAGTTTACTATAGTTATTTCTATCTATCCAAGTGAGAAAGAGAGATGATGACCATGCAAGATCATGTATCTTACTCTCAGTCATGTGCACACATTCAAGTCCCTTACCTGTCTTGAGAGCCAGATGTGGAGGAAGAGGTCCTCCCATGGTTGTTGGTAAACCTCCACCAGTATCTGCTGTGCTGTCAGGTACATCAGTAATTGGGGGCGGAGGGGGTGCTACCTGCAAGAGTTTGAAAAGTCAAGGCAGTGTCAGTAATTTCGCCTCCAGAGACTATTAAATTCTTTTATTCTTAGAGGAGGTCCACGTGTCACCCCTCCTTTCCTCATAATATTAACATCTTTGTTTTTCAGTATTATAAAACTGTTATGCTCTCATTTCAGGCAGTAAAAATATTCATAATTTTCCATCTGGAGATTACATAATTATGTAGATGAATACAGTTTTTCCACAAAAAGTGGGATCTTTTTTCCACAAAAAGTTTATGCTGTATCGTTAATTTACCTTTTCCACTTAATATCTTTTTTTTAATAAAATATCTATTTATTTATTTATTTGGCTGTGTCAGGTCTCAGTTGCGGCACATGGGCTTCTCTCTAGTTGTGGTGCTCGGGCTCTAGAGCACGCATGCTCAGTAGTTGTGGAATGCATGGGCTTAGCTGCCCCGCAGCACGGGGGATCTTAGTTCCCCCCGACCAGGGATCGAACTCGCATCCCCTGCATTGGAAGGCAGATTCTGAACAACTGGACCACCAGGGAAGTCCCTCCACTTAATACCTTTATAAATATGTTCAACTTCCAAGAAGCATCTGTTAAGAGACGTCTACGTGGTAGACATTATTATGGGTACTGAGGATAAAATAATGAACCAACCAGATGTTCTGTAGTTACAGAGCTATATTCAAACAGCTACATTCTAATTCTGTATTCTTACAGAGCTAAATAAACAACAAATAAATACACAGTATGTCAAGTATAATACAATACTACCAGAAAAGAAAAATAGGAACTGTTAAGACATCACAGTCTCCATGTTAGCAGACATTCAGATTGTAGCCAATCTTAAATCATAAAACAGCATTGCCATAAACTCTTTGTACTTTGGCTTATTTCTTTTGAGAAAAATTCACGAAAGGGAACTTCCTGGGTTAAAAGGCATCAAGATTTAAAAAAGCACCATAGCGCTCTACAGAAAGGCTGACTTCCAAGCTTGCACTCTATATGAGAACCTACTTCCCCACAGCCTCACCAATCCTCGGAATTACAGCATACGTCTTACATCTTCACCAGTATTAGTTTTGTTTTGTTGTTATGGTGACCGGTTATTTTCATTTACATTTTATTTGCCCATTACTCTATCTGGATAATTCATCATTCCCACTAATTTCTAAGAATTTAATATTTCAGTGCTATTTCACTGTGTCATACACGTTGCAAAATAATTTGTCCTTTTCCTTTTATCTTTGTTAAACGCTGCTTAACGTTATTTTGTTTTTGTTTCCGCAGTCAAATCTAGTTTCTGCTGTGACACCTCAGTAAAATGGCCTTTCCTATCCTGAGACCTGTTCTACGTTATTTGCATACACACATAGGCACATGTATGCATATACCATCCCTCCCCATCTTGAAACTAGTATCGTGCAAATTTAGTTACTGCAAACTAAAAATAATTAAAAATCTTTATTAATATATAGTAGGAATGGCTAATACTTTTAACTTCTTCAAATTCTTCAGCAATAATTTTTCCTAATTACCCTTTTCATCTATTTTACCAAATATTATGTTAAATTTATAGAACTTACTCAGGGAGAACGGACTTCCTGACAATGAGCTGGCTGCTGTCTTACAATAACACTCCCACCGGCTGACATCTTCCAGTAACACGCGCGCCCAAATATGTGGCTCTACATTTCATCACTTTTCTATCTGCTGAGACAATTCCCCACAGATATCTCAAGCTTTTTCAAGTTTTATTTAAACATTTTTTCAAGGATGCTTGGAGAGCAAATAAACTTGCAAGATGAAGACAATATCTTCCTCCAGGGTAGGAGGCAGGTTTGTTTCCTAACAAGTATGATGAAGATAGCCGGCAGGTTTGCCAGCAGCCCCCCAACACTGGGGGCTTTCCTTAAGCTCAGGTGCCTCAGCTGTGATACAGACCCACTGTGTCCTCAGCATCCACCTGGACCTACTCCACACCGTCCCCCAAGGGGTTCAGGGACAAGGGGGAACTGAGGCAAACATGAAGAGTATGGTGCCTACTATCCCATGAGTAACATCCTTTGTCTCTGACTCAGAAGTCTTGTGTCTTCTGTCAGTATCTATGAAACTGTGGCAGTCTGAACTGTTAGCTTGCAAGTATGGTAAAATCTCAGACTCTTACGAGTTCTTGATGCTATCCTTCAGTGAAAGTCCATTGCACTGTTCTTACAGGTCCTACAAACTACATATGCACAAGTTCTTTATAATTTTTACTATTATAGTAAGATATGTGTCCAATTAGATTCTTTATAATATTTACACCTCATTTCTTTCTACATATTCCTTTTTATTTACTGCATTACACTGAGTAATGGTGGTGACAGTGGACACCTTGGTCTTGTTTTAACTTTACAGAAGTTCCCCTAGAGCAGGGCATCTCCAACTATCCGCAATGAAGAACTGGCTTTGAGTTTTTTCCCCTAATCCACTGGGAACAATATTTTTGTAAAATATACCAAAAATAAATTCCTAGAAATATGAAATAGAAAAACATAAAATACAAGCCCAAGTTTTCTAATTATTAGATTCAACAAACACAAGTTTACTGTCAAAATATCATTAAGTATTTCTAAATTCTTACTCATTTCTGTATTTACCTCCTCACAAACTGTAACAAACACTTTGAGCAGCACTTTTTTAATACAGTGTTCACTATTATTTTTAGATGATACCTCTTAGCATGTCTAGGAAGTATTTCTCTACTCCATTTCCTAAGTACCTTATTGGTAATAAGCACTTAATCCCATCACATATGTTTTTTAAAACCTCTATTAAGTTGATCACTGAGTAGATATTTCTTCTAGACTCATCAATGTGATATAGTAAAAAAGTCGGATTACAGAGTTCTGACTCAGAGCTGCTAGAGGTGTCATAAAATATGGTATGTGCAACAAATTACTTTTCTCAAATACGAAACATGCTGCATTCTCAAACCCATCTAACCACGTGAGTTTTTGATAAAGGACTGTGAATCTAGTTACTTTTTTCTTAATTAGACTTGGGATGGACTATTTATCTTTTACAAAGAACATCAAAAATTTTTATCACTTTTATTGATACTTTTTTCCTTTCTAATCCAGCAATTTCTGATTTTGCCTTTATTAATTTCTTCCTGTTTTATCTGGTGTATCTTCCTGAATTGAAACTTATTAGCCCATTCATTTAAAAAACTATTCCTTGTACAAAAATAAAAGCATTCGATGATGTTCCTTTGAATAGAATATTCCTCTGGCACTCCAGAGTTTTGATAGAAAATGTTATCTAAACAGTCTGTAATTGTAATTTTAAATTTTCACTTAGAACTAAGAATTCAAATTTCCAAGTGTTTGGAATTTTTTGGTCCCTTTGCCACTGTCTCCCATTACCATCTTGGTTTTGCCAATACAAACATTAGTATTTCTAATGCTAGACCGACTGATACACTGTGAATTGATGTTTCTTTGTCTTTGTTGTCTTTGCTGCTTCCTTCCTTAAAGTTTGCTCTGATATTAATATTGCTACTCCTACTTTATTTTGTACTTCATCTGCCTGGTACAGCTTTATTTATGTCTTTATTTTCAATCTTGTTGACTGAAAGATTTCTTTACACAGATAGCACAGGGCTTGAGGCAAAGTACAGCCTACTCCTGGGACACCATTAATAGCCAGGTCCCAGCAAAAAACCAGTGAGCAGCACTGGTGCCACAATGTTTACTTGCCTTTCCTCTTTCCACCACCTTGCCACTCCAGGGCCACAATTCCATTCTACCTCACTCTCTATCTACATCAACTTAAGAAAAAATTTCTTCAAGATTGAGGTTTTGTTAGTGGGACAACCTCCTACTTTCCAGTGATGGGGAGTATTATGGATTAAATGCCTGTGTCTCCCCAAAATTCATATATTGAAATCCTAAGATCCAATGTGATAGTACCAGAAGTCAGGGTCTATGGGAGGTGATAAGGCCATGAGAGTGGAGCCCACCTGAAAGGGTACAGTGCCCTTACTAAAAAAAAAATAAAAAAAGCAAAGCAGAGAGCTCTTTCACCAGACACTGAATCAGACAGAACCTTTATAAGCCACTCAGTCTATGGTACTTTGTTATAGCAGCACTAAGACAGGAAGGATTTTTTTTTACATTTACTGATCTATTAAGATTAAGATGCAGAAAGGGGTATTAAAAGGCGTATCATCATGCACAAACTTGGCTCTGCCCTAAGGAAGGTTTAATGACATGAGAAAATGTTTATTATATTAAGATAAGCGAAAAAACAAGGTTATAAAATAGTATACGCAATTTGTATCCTATCATGTTAAAATACACATTTAAATATCTAAATAAAAATAAAGATTTTAGCGACACTGGCAATACTATGGTTTATTTATGTTGTCTTTTTAATAATCTTTATGTTTTCTAAAATTTCTGCAATGAACATGTATTAAACACTGTAAAAAAATGTTATTTTTTTAAATCGAGAACTAATAGTAAAACATGAACTACCAATAGATAAGCAAATAGACAATTCAAAGAAGGAAGTTAGAAATAATTAACATTTAGAACAAATGGTCTACTTATTAATAACGAAAGAAACACAAATTAGAACACTATCACTTTTTATCTCTTAAATTAAATAATTTTTTAAAAGACTACCAAAACTACTAAATCTGTTGATATAGGTGATACAGTGAAATGTACAATGGTTCAAGCATTCTGATAATCTTGCAATATTACATTAAGAATTCAACACAGTATTCGACGTAGACTCACCTACAGACTGATGTGACCAACCCCCCGCCCAACACAGGTGACAAAATAGGTTCATTTTTTCAGAGGGCATACTGTTCCTATGAATAAATCAAACAAAATCCCCATCAAAAACCAAAAAGATTTTCATCTAATAGAAGGAAGCAAGGCCAGAAAAACTGTTCACTGTACATAATTCAAAAATTCAAGTTTAGGAAAAGAGACAAGTTGTACAGGGAAGTTTCATAAATTCTCACTGTGGTCACTTTTTTGGGGAATGCCTGTTTGTTTAAAGTTGATCTATTGAGGTGAACGGTTTTGTTCAAGATGAAGAAATATAAGCTCCATGTCAAATGATATCAAAAGATTAATTATGGTTTAGTCTAAGTAAAAGTTAAGGATTGATGCATTCATTACAAAAAAGATTCAAGTACCAATACCTGATAGAATGCAAAGCTTACAGAGTACTATGAACAAAGGATGGGATAACTATGGTATGGAATACTTAAGGGTATAGGACCATACCCTACTAAGTGAGGGAGTGATAGAACACAAAATTAAGGAGCAGTCAGAGAGACAGGAAGAAAATCACGAAGACGGGGTAATAGAGAAGGCAAAGGAAGAGTGTGTTGAGATGGAGGATGTGAAAAACAAAGCTGAACACCGATTAGGTAAAAAAAAAGGGAGGGGTGGGGGAGTATTCAGTTTACATTAAGAACATCTTTTTTTGGTATGGCAGAAAATACCACACGCAAAAACAAAGATATAAAGGACAAACTGGAAAAAAAAATATTTGTAACATATCACAGATAAAGGATTACTATTGCTAATATGCAAATAACTTAAAAAATTACAGAAAAATGAGTAAAATATATGAACAAGTTCATTGAAAAAGAAATGCAAATGGCCCTTAAATGCCAAAAGATCTTCAACTTCGCTCAAAATAAAAGGAAGGCAAATTAAAGGTATACTGAGATATCTACCACAGACTGACAAAAATAGAGCAGCGGTGAGGTAGTAGACTGAGGTTTCTCTACCCTGACACTACTGACATTTTGGACAGTTAATTCTTTGTTGTGGTGGACTGTCCCTGGCCTCTACCCACTAGATGCCAGTAGCAGCCCACCCCTGCCCCCTTGGTCAAAAATGTTACCTATATATTGCCACTGACACCCCACCCCGGTGGGGGGCAGCTGCCCCTATTGAGAACCACTGGAAATGACTGAAATGGTGAAAATTGCAAAATACAATTCCTATCCTATGGAGAGAGAAAACTGTAATAGTTTGCAAAATCACATGGGCATATATCTTTTGACCCAGCAATCCCATTTCAAGGAATCTGTCCCACAGACAGATTAGCAAAAATACAAAAATTCATATGCATACATGCACATAATCTATAGGCTATTCATGTCAGCATTGTAAGTAACAGTAAAAAGATAGTACAAAACTCTATCAATAGAGGCTAGTTGAATAACTATGGTACTATGGAAGTGAAAAACACGTAGGTAAAGAAAAAGAAAAGTGTACACAATAAGATAGTGTTAATTTAAGAAAGAGTTGGGATAAGGGATAGTAATACATATACATTTTTTTCTTTTTTTTGTTTATAATTAGAAAAAGGTCGACCCAAAACTATATATCAAAAACAAAAAACTGGAAGACAGGAAAAAGGATGGAGGAGGCAGGAACAGAAGCCAGACTTTTCTAAATATACTTCTTTTGTTAATTTAACATCAAAACTATGTAACTATTTAATTCAGTTCTCCAATTTTAAAAAGGTGATCCCTAAAAATCAAAAGCAAAATGAAACAGATGAACCTGAGTATAGAGCTGAGAGTATGATCACGAACAGGAATTATTTCAAACTTTAAAGTGCAGTAATTTGTATGTCTATAGTAAGATACACCCTAAATATGAAAAAAATTGCAAAAAATGTTAAACTTTTCAGTAATCATATTATTGGTGGTAGCAGTGGAATTTACAGTGGAGACTGTTGTACATGTATATTGAATAAAGCAACAGAGTAATTATGTTGGGGCACTGCAAGGAACCATGGTTTTTGGATTGGGGGAAAATGGACATACAGATCTACACTGAAGTTAAGCAAAAGCCCTGCAATTCTGAATTTAAACTGGAAGCATCAGGTTGAACTCAAAATATATCTTGTCTTGGAAAAATTTTTCCCAAGCTGTGTACACTGAAAAAGCTAAAACAATGACCAATTTAGTAGTAACTTCTTGGCACTCAGTTTGTGGCCTCTAAAAATCAACCCCCAGTGAAAAGAACCAGGGATCTTAAGAAATGGCTGATTCCAGATCTGAGATAGGAAAATTCAAGTTGAGCCAAACATATGGTATGCCACAAAGCATGAAAGTGATCAAAGACTAAGGTTAAATGAACTTAGAAATCAATGTGAAGAGGGTCCTACTGGTCCAAAATGGGACAACTTAAAATAAACATCAACAATAAAAATAATGGATTAAAATGTTATATATTTGAATCAATGAGTTCATAATAATTGTGGGAAAAAACCTAGCTGGTAACCTTTGGAAGACGCTAGGGACAAACTTATTTCTTTTAATTGCTTTTTTTTTTTTTTTTTTTTGGCGGTACGCCGGCCTCTCACTGTTGTGGCCTCTCCCGTTGCGGAGCACAGGCTCCGGATGCGCAGGCCCAGCCGCTCCGCGGCATGTGGGATCTTCCTGGACTGGGGCACGAACCTGTGTCCCCTGCATTGGCAGGCAGACTCTAAACCACTGCGCCACCAGGGAAGCCCTCTTTTAATTGTTAAAGGGAAAGAATCAAAACATTTATCTTGCTTTTTCTGTATAAATTATATCTCAGAGTGACTAAATTATTGATAAGGAGAGGTTCTGTTTTTGCTTTTTAAGGCGGTTTCTTGTTATAAAAGTATTCCAGCCAGAAATCAAAGGAATGTGCTAATGAAATAAATCTACACGGTGATATCAATGGCTGCTAGCGTCACATCATGCACCTCCTCCTGATGAAGTACAGACCATCACCTTTGGAAATTTCTTGCTCCTGCCCCTCTACCCCAAACAAATCTGAATCTGATCAAGTCTCTAATCTAACCACTAAATATGGGAAATAGAGGAACAGAGAAACATGTTTTATGATACCAGAGGGATATAGCTGCAAAATCTGAACTGTGGGAAACTAAAGAATAAATAACATGCTTTCTTCAACAACAAATTCCAAAGAAAAATTAGAGACAAAGGAAGAAGGAGAGAGAATCTAATGATTAAAAGACTAGATATCAATCAATTGTAGTATATGGACATCGTTTGGAGCATGATTTAAATAACCTATTAAAAATGGATTAAAATGGATTTATGAAACAAGGAAAATCTGAATACTGAGGGTATTTGGGAATATTAAGAAACTATTCAATTTTTTTTTTTTTTAGGTTTGATAATGGAATTGCTATGTTTTTTAAAGGATTATCTTTTAGGGATACAAACTGAAACAGTAACAGATGAATCACAGGATGTTTGGGATTTGCTACAAAATAATCCAGAAGGAAAAATATAGATAGAAATTATAGAGATGAATCATGATTGGCCATGCTGAAAAAAGCTGCAACTGGATTATGGGAACATAGGGGTTCATATCATTCCTATACTTGCTTTGATACACATTTGACACTTTCCACAATAAAAAATTTAAGTAGGGCTTCCCTGGTGGTGCAGTGGTTGAGAGCCTGCCTCACGATGCAGGGGACACGGGTTCTTGCCCCGGTCCAGGAAGATCCCACATGCCGCGGAGTGGCTAGGCCCGTGAGCCATGGCCGCTGAGCCTGCGCGTCCGGAGCCTGTGCTCCGCAACAGGAGAGGCCACAACAGTGAGAGGCCCGCATACCGCAAAAAATAAAAAAAATTTAAGTATCCTTTGCATTTAGAAACAGGTCATTTTTGGCAAGTGCATTCTGTTGAGTGAAAACGCAAGTGAAGTGACACAAACAGGGTTTGGCAGGGATGGGGAGGTGAAATAAAGATGGTATCTAAAAGTAAAGACTGGCTTGTGATATAATATTTTTCCAAATTCATCCATTCACCATTCATTCATTCATCTAACCAAAAAATATTAAATGCCTGCTATATGGGCCAGGAACTATTCTAGATGCTAGAGACACAGCAATGAACTAAAAACAGACAAAAAAATCCTCTGCTCTCATGAATTTAATTCTAATATGACGATCTAGGGGGAAAAACTAGGTTAGAAGCGGGTTTTTCAATCTTAGTATAACTGACATTTTGGGCTGGATAATTCTTTGTTGTAGGATGCTGTCCTGTGCATTGTAGGATATTTGGCAGCACCCCTGGCCTCCACCTACTAGATGTCAGTGTCACCACCACTCCCTTCCAGTTGTAACAACAAAAATGTCTCCACAAATTGCCAAACATCCCTGTGGGACAAGATGACTTCCAGTTGAGAAGCAGCAGGCTATAAGTTAGTAAGTGCTATGAAGAAAAATGTAACAGTGAAAGGAAATAAGAAGTACCAGTGTAACAGCAGATTTGCAATTTTAAACAGGATGGCTGAGGAAGAGCACTACAGGCAGAAGGAATAGTTAAGTACGAAAGTCTTGAGGTGGAAAAGATGCCAGCATATTTGAGGAACTGCAAGAAGGCCAGTGTAGCTGGAAGAGGTGAGGGAGAAAGCAGAAAATGCATATTCAGAGCATTTAATGGGAAAAATCTGAATGTGCTAAAATGCTAACAAGAAAAAACTGAAAGTAGGATATTGTTTATGGTATGCCCAAGTAAGCTTCTACTAGACTGACTCCTGCAGATAACATGAGCTCTAGGAAAATAAAAACAAGAACTAAAACACCCCTAAAACCCCCTCAACTATACACAGGCACTAAAAAATAAACAAAAGCTGGCAGATTCTGGAAGGAACTTGAAATGAGAAAGCAAGAAATAGCAAGGGTATAATTCCTGTTTATTATGCCTTTTAGCTCTAGGGAAGACCATGTGAGGCAGCTAAAACTCAACAGAAAACCCAGTCTTCCTGGCCTGACATATCAGAGGGTAAGAATTTGGGGAAACCAAAGCTGCTAAAAAGTGTGAAAGGAATCTTGGAAAGGAAAGGAGCAATCTCAAATTTTGTGTATAAACTCTCCCCAAATCTCTGGCTAACCCCTGAACTACATATATACAGGAAAGACTCCAAGCCTCCTAGCATAGGATCAGAAAACTGAAGTGAGATTTGAGCTATCACTCAAAAGATAGTGTTTGCAGTTTGGGTCCAACTAAATTAATTGCTTAACAACACAATAACAAAATAAATACTCTTTGGAGGAATAACATTATTTAGAGTCTCCACAGCATAGTATTCACAATGCCCAGGATATAATCCAAAATTACTTGACATACAAAGAGGAGAAATCTCAAGAGAAAGCACAATCAACAGAGCCCAAGCTGAGATGGCCTGATGTTAGAATTAGCAGTCAAGGATTTTAAAGCAGCTATTATAACTATGGTCAGTGACATAAAGGAAATTCACAGTCATATTATGAACATATGCTTATAATAAATGAAAAGGTAAGAAATGCTATCAGAAAAATGAAGTCTGTTAAAAAAAGTGATAATTCTACAAATGAAAAAAACATCTGAAAAAAAAATCACTGATGGACTTAACAGCAAAATGGAACTGAGAAAGCAATCAGTGAACCTGAATACACTGATTATATTCAACATATACTGAACATACATATATATATGAAATCATCTAATCTGAAGAGTAGAGAGGGGAGAAAAAGAAGAGAGCCTCCAGGACCTTTGGGATAATATCGGCAAGTTTAACATACACGTAACATAAGCGTCCCAGAAAAAGAAGACCAAAAAATGAGGCAGAAAAAAAATTTTTTTTAATAATAGCCCAAAGCTTCCCAAATTGGGTGAAAGACATAAATTTACATATTCAAGAATTTCAGCAAACCCCAAGCAGGATAAGTACAAATAAAACCATGCATAGTTATATCACAGTGAAACTGCTAGAAACCAAAGATAAAAAAAATGAAAGCAACCAAAGAAAACATTACATATAGAGGGAAATGATTTGATTACTGCTGACTTCGCATCAGACAACAGAACGTTATCTTTAAAGTGCTGAAAGAAAAGAGAACTGGCACCTCAGAATTGTATATCCAGTGAAAATATTCAAGAAAGAAGATAAAATAAAAATAGTTTTCCATAAAAGAATTAAAGAGAATTTGCCACAGGCAGACCTACACTACAAGAGGGAGGAAGAGGCTAAAAGAAACAGAATAGGTCATAACAGATGGAGCAAAGGCCAATAGCTTCAAACATTTGAAAGATATTTGCAACATTCTTTTCATAGCCAGAAAGAGTCTTCAAGGTCATCTTGTCCAACCCCTTCATTTTATAGACGGCTCAACCAATCTAATTAAAAATCCTGTAATTATCTAGTGGTACAGGAGACTAGAAAGTAAGACTCAATTTTTGGGTAAAAGCAATGGAAGGAAAAAAACCATGTATTTTTACCTTTATAAGCAAGTCAGAATACAAAAACTCAGTGAAAAGTGTTAAAATTGATAGATTATTCCTAAAGGTTTTATAAAAACTGGGTACTACCTAAGGCATCTACTTAAATCGTAATGTGAATCTTTTTATAATATCAACACCACCTGAATTTTTGTGAAAATGCAAGTTTTCATTTTTTAATTAAATGACAAACTTTATTTCTTAAAAACTGTACTGGAAAGGGGTTTTTGCTGCATACTCCCAAAATAATTAAAATGATCATGGTATCAAAAACACAAGAATGATATTCCATTGCACCAAATACTATTTTGTCTCTACTATCTAAGGGAATGTCAATGGGAGGAAATGTATCTTAAAATGTTATTGACTTTGGGACTTCCCTGGTGGTCCAGTGGTTAAGACTCCAAGATCCCAATGCAGGGGGCCTGGGTTCGATCCCTGGTCAGGGAACTAGATCCCGCATGCCCAACTAAGGATCCTGCATGTTGCAACTAAAGATCCCATGTGCTGCAACTAAGACCCGCACAGCCAATTAATAAATATTTTTAAAAAGTTACTGATTTTTATATTCTGTTTAAAATGTTATCTTTGTAAGTACACAGAATACAACAGGCTCTGAAAAATCAGTTTTGAATGAATGAAATATATAAAACCATAAGACATACAGATTAAAGGGATCTCCCAAGCCCACAAGTCAGGTACATAATGAGAATAAAATCCAAATCTTCAGGAAATCATCCTAGTTCTCTGAGAAAACAAAATGCCAAGGTTCACTCTGGAACACATTAAAATACTATTTGAAAACAACATTGAAAAATTATCACCCTGGGCCTCCATACATACTGGATTAGCATAACCTTATAACATATGTCTGAGTGCTTGGCCATACTTACCCCAATAGCTGGGACTTCTTCACTCTTTACTTCATTTATTCGAACCAAATAGTTAACAAAGTCTCTGGCAGCATTGCTCTGTGCATCCTTTTTATTGGTGGAATTACCCATGCCAGTGTAATTATATCCTTCCACTCGAACCTTTAACAGTCAAGAAAAAAATACCTTGAGAGACTGACCTGTGTAATTCTGGTATTTAAAAAATTCATAATTCACTAGTCCATTAAGAGACTACAGTTAACTATTGGAAATATACTCTATAAACACACTGAGAATAACACACAAGAGAATTCACCAGTTGTCTTATTTAAAAAAGCTTAATTCGTGTTGTCTAGTAATAAACTAATCCAAAAACAAGAATGTTAACTTATGTGGCTCAGATATTCTCTTCTCACGTAACAGAATGTTCCAGTCTATGGCCATTACCACCCTGAATGCGCCCAATCTCGTCTCATGTAACAGAATGTTCCACATTAAAATCTGACTTTATAAGACCCAAGAACAAGCTCTCTACTTGTATTTATTTTAAAGTACTCTGACTTGAAGCAATCAAGAATTGATCTACTTTCCATGGAAGCAACCTAAATGCCCACTGACAGACGAATGGATAAAGAAGATGTGGTACATATATACAATGGAATATTACTCAGCTATAAAAAGGAATGAAATTGGGTCATGTGTAGAGACGTGGATGGATCTAGAGACTGTGATACAGAGTGAAGTCAGAAAGAGAAAGACAAATATCGCATATTAACACATATATGCAGAACCTAGAAAAATGGTACAGATGAACTGGTTTGCCAGGCAGAAACAGAGACACAGATGTAGAGAACAAACGTATGGACACCAAGGGGGGAAAGTGGGGAGGGGCGTGGTGGCGGTGGGATGAATTGGGAGATTGGGATTGACGTGTATACACTGATGTGTATAAAATGGATAACTAATAAGAACCTGCTGTATAAAAAAATAAAATAAATTTTTTTAAAAAAGAATTGATATACTTTCTACTGGAACTAGTAAAACTACAAACCGTTGGTCCAACTTTTCTAATCTGCACTACTGGTACTGTGGAAGCTGCGGAAGCTTCACGTTCTAATTAGAATAATTTACCTATCAGATTGTTTTAAAAGTAATGCTCAGGGAATTCTCTGGAGGTCCAGTGGTTAGGACTCTGCACTATCACTGCCAGGGGGCCCAGGTTTAATCCCTGCTCGGGGAACTAAGATCCCACAAACTGCGTGGTGCAGCCACAAAAAACCCAAAAAAGTTATGCTCACTTGAAAATGATTCATAATGAAGTAGACATAACAAGCAAGTCACAGTAAAGAAGATTCCCCAACGTACAACACATTAACATTTTCAAACAGAAAACATGGTTCTTTTAATAATAAAATAAACCTCAAAAGTCACATAAATGTAAACTATTTTTTTAGTACCTCACACATGAATTTCTGCCTGTTTTTGTTCCCCACTGCTCTAATTTCATAGGTTGGGGTCATCTTCCTTTTGCCACACCAGGCATACAGAAAATTTTTAACATCACCCATGATTCAAGTGTCTTCTTCAGACCTAAGAAACAAGTTAGTTAAAAACAGCATTATTTATAAGAACAAACACTGGAAATTACCAACCTGGAATTTACTGAAAATCTAGGTTAAGTACAGGATATTCTATCATGCTGCTATTAACACTGCCTACGAAGAAATTTTAATGACATAACTGGAAAGTCTACGACATGTTATAAGAAAAAGCAGGATGCTAAAGTATGATCTGAACTACACAAAAAGTATGCATAAGTAAATCAAGACTGGAAAAGACATATCCCCCCAAGCGTTATCTTCAGGTAACTACAAGTGGTTTTTATCTTTTCTTGAAAGACATTTTATGGAACGTCCTACTTTTTACAAAAGGCACTTTATGTGTTTTAACTAATTTAATCCTTACAACAATGGTAGATAACATTATACACAGTAGATCCTACTATATCATCTTTTTACAGAGAAAGAAACTAGGGCATAGAAAGTTTTAGTAACTTTTCTAAGTTATCCACTGTGGAGGTCTAAATTCAAACCCAAACTACTATATTAAGAAATGGTCATCAATCATTTTATATATAAATCCAATAGTTTATCATCATTTGGATTATGTCTCGTAACATACTGCCCTCAAAGTTGTAGGCAATATGTTAGTAAGTCCAAATACAGCACTTAAACTGGAAACAGTAATCAATGAACTTAAATATCCTGTGCCAAATCTCTCCTTTAGGCCTTGTTATTCATTAAAATTTGAGAATATTATGTCTTTTTGAAGTGCAACATACCATACTTGTTGGCATTCTCCCTCTACTCCAGGTTATAAGATAGCAAAAGATATGGAGCCTGAGTCTGAGTTACAAGCAAGGTATCTGAGAGTAAATTAAGAACCAGAGAAAATATGCTACGAATTTAGTTTGCTGTGATGTGAGAAGAAACCCCACTGCTAGAGCATTGTCTCTGTCTTCTGTTAATGTGTAGTGCATTTTGTTAGCACCTAAGCCTTGTGTCATCCAACCTCACCCTAGTATAAAAAATTTATTCTGTAGTCATAGGTTAACCCTGGGGACATTCTATTAATGAAAAGCTGTGGAACGCTGATGATGTCTATCTACAAATTCCAACCATGAATAATTAAAAAACAAGCCCTCAGCGTGAATGAGTAGCATGAAATATGAAGGACTACACTACCAAATTCCTTCCTCCCTCGGTAGTCTCTTCTAACTCCATAATATTAAATATCAACTATATGCTAATGATGCCCAAATATATATTGAAAGTTCAGTCTTTTCTCTTTAAGCTCCAAAATGAAGCTCATCCAACTGCAGCACTAACGGACCCATCTGAATGCTAACTTCGGATCTCAAACAGAATTTTAAATTTCCTCCCAAACCTGTTCCTCTTCCCGCCAATCCCAGTGTTCCCATCTCCCTAAATGGCACCTCCATCCACCAAGTTACTCACGTCACCATGTGGGAATTTCCCAGTCCCTCAAGATCCTCCATAGCTATCCCTTGTAGAGCCCTTATTATGTGCCAGTCGGTATCCTTAAAGGAGCATCTATGTGAACTTTTTTACTTAACCCTTACAACACTGTATAGATAAACATCACTATTATTCCCTTTTTACAGGTGAGTAAACTGAGCCAAAGAATAACCTGCCCCGGGAGACAGAGCTCCTAACTGGGGGACCCAGAATTCCAAGCCAGGTAGTCCTGATCTACTACTGATTTACTGCGCACTTCTGCCTCCAAAACATGTCTCCAATCCATTCGCTTCTCTCCCTTCTCCCTGCTACCACTACTGCCCACCTGGAGTACGGCAAGAACGTCCTAAATAATTCCCATTTCCACTCTGGCTACCCCTAAATCCATTCTTCTCTTAAATTCTCACCACACCCCAATCACATGGCCTTCTTTCAGTTTCTTTCCAATCCCTGCCAGTAAACACTAACTAATCCCTTCTGCCTCTGCAGTTCTGCTTTTCCTCCGCGTCTTCATAGCTGACGCATTCTCCGTCCGATGGCCGAGATAACGGCTCAGAGGTCTACCTCTTCCGAAAAGCCTGCCCTTGCCACCCTATCTAAAGTAGCTCCCTCCCTTTACACTAATTCCTCATGATCTTTTTACCGAAACCTGCAGACATTTGTTTCCCTACTGCCACCCCCGCGCCACGACCGCAACCTCTGGGAGGGAAGGGCAAGGACTGTGCCTAACCTGTTTACTCTGTCCACAGCACCCGCAGGACAGCACCCAGTATTTGTGGCATGGGCCCTAGGCGTGGGTGGCGCCTCGACGGGCTCACCCTCAGACGATTCACCCCCTTTCACTCTGTGGCGACAGCGCCACCGCCGCGAGCAACGCGGAGGAGGAAATGGGGTCTGATTGCTCCGGAGCCGGGACCGTGACCAGCTGCGCGGAGAACCGGGGGCCACCTCGCGGCCCCGAACAGCGCAAGCGCGGCGCGGCCAGCAGCACGCAACGCGCAATCCGGGAACCCGGCGGGGCGGCTCCCCTCCCCCTCCCCGCCCCCGCCGCCCGCGCCTGGCAACAAAGCCAGGCGGCACAGCCGCGGGGCCCAACGAGTGACAAGGACGTCTTTCCCTTACCGGCGTCCGCTTCCTGGTACCCGAGAGCACAGGCCTCTTAGGACCGTCCGTGGCTTCGGCCTTAGCAACGGACACACAGCGAACGCAAACCCACACGCACGGAATCAGAGGCAGCAGCGGCGGCGGCGAAATGGCTCCGGTCGCGGCGCCAAGGAGGGCGGGGTCAGTGCGCTAAGCATGCGCAGAAAGCGAGCCTGGGACAAAGGGCGCCTAGAGGGAGGGGCGGGGCTGCCGCTACCAAGCTGCTGGTAGAGTCTCGTCGGCTGGGAGATCCGCTGCGCCTGGCCCCGGGCGCCCCAGCCCTGCTTCTTCCTGTAGTGCAATACCTACTTTTGAAAGTTTTTTGCGAGTTGGGGACCTGTAGCATTTTAATGCAGCAAAATGTTTTGCAGCTTCTGTCATAGGGACCTGTGATAGATGAGGTGCCCTTCGAAGACAGAACTGGAAATCTCAGGTGCTAACTTTATAGGGTTGTTGAGGCAATTGAACAGGATGGCATGTGAAGGGAGCTTATCATGTGTATGTGGCACACAATAGGTGTTCAGTAGGTGGTGGTGGAGTAAGTCAGATACTCTAACGTGAACGTCTCCTGAAAGACATAAGCTCAGTGAAGGCAGGAACCCTGCCTGGCTAGCTCGCTGCAGTGCTTGGTACATCCAGTGCTCAGTAAAAACTAGTTTAATGAATAGACAAAAACTGCAAGGTTGTTTTTGCTCACATTGGATAGCCTCTTGTCTTCAGAGTCTTTGGAATAAACTGGATTCTTAACGATTGTAGTAGTCACTTAAGTTTTTGAACTCTAGTGCTTCCCACGGAGGCAACAATACAAAATATTTCACCTGGGGTTGTTCCACAGAATCCAGGCTAATCAATTATCAGGCCCCATCACACCTATCATCTTCATATTTCACCTCTTTCACTACGTTTTTTCCCCACTCTTCTAGCTTACTGTGATTAATCCCTTTAAAACTCTGTTGCTCCCATGATCAGAATAACACAGCATTCTCGAGCATTACTCATTCTTTTATTTTCTCCATGTGTTTGCTCTCTTCAAATAGGAACAAAATCATTCGGGGAAACACGTTAATCTTTTGTTTCTTTGTCCCCTTCCAGGGTGCTTAAAGCAGCAGGTTTTTTTTTTTTATGATAAGTGAAACCCAACTAGCATAAGTGAATTGCAAGTGTTTTGTAGCAGATAATGAACACAGCATTTTTATTACCAACTTTTTGAATTCATTGTCTGGTAGACTGATTATATGTTTCATTATTTTTTCTGGGGTTTTCTGTTGCTCTTTCAATTGAGAGTGTAAGGTCGGATCTTAACAAACGGCACCGCGAAACGGAGGAAAGCTTCAAGTGAGCTTTATTAGGGAGCGCTCCAGGGCGAGGTTCACTGGTCCGAGAGAAAGGGGCCAGAGAAGTCGCACCCGGGAGAGGGTTGGGCAAGATTTTATAGGGGAAGAAGGGAAAGAGCTGTGGTGAATCTGGGAAGGCGCAGGGTATTCCTTATTTGGTGGTCTTTTCGGGTATCCTGGGGGACCGTTGGTCCCGCCCCTCGAAAGGCGGGAAGGCTGGGCCGGGTTCAAAGTCCCCAGGTCAGTTTCTGGAACTGGGTGGTCCGGAATGTCTCCAGGGCAGTTTCTGGAACTGGGTGGTCCGGAGAATTCGGTCTGATGCAACCTGTGAATCTGATAGTGTTCCCCTGCCTCGGGCCAGTTGGCCTTACGGAGAGTAGTTCCTCCGTCTTTTCATTTTACTTAACTTTCTCTGTCTTTATGAATTTAGGTGAAAACAGTTAACTGTTGTAGTCTTGAATAGGTGTTTTTATGTGGGAGCATCCCTATGTAGGCTGTTTGCCCAGTGTCTCTGGTGTGCGGACTGGATTTCATGCGGACACCAGCCACATCTTTTCTCAGGGTGTGCTGGCCACTATCACCTTGATAGGGGGTGTGACTGGTGCTGGAGGAGCTAGAGCCTGTGCACGGTGTGAGGTGGGACTTCCTCTCCGTTCAGTGGCTGTCACCACACTGTCAGGGGCGGGCTCTGCTCCCAGTTGCTGGAGCGAGAGCCCTGAGGGTCGGATTCAGGCTGGCTTTGTTCTCTTTAAGTGTATGTTTTTACTCCTCCCAGCACTGAAGCCTTTGCCTCAAAGGAGGGGAGTGGTGAAGTAAATGGGGCTCGTGTGCTTACAGATGTTCAATGTGCTGCCTTTGTAGGCATCTACAGCTCTGCTCAGAAGCAGCCCAAAGTCATGTCTTTTCCCCAGTTGTGGCCACCCCACATCTAATGCAAAGTTACGGTATGGAGTGGTTGGGGCCAGCGCATTCACCAGGCTGGGACTGAGGGTCATAGTGGTTTAAGTGGCTGGGCTGCCATGAGAAGTCTGGACTGCTTCTGTGGTGCTGTTTGAGTGAGTGCCAACAATGGCCACTGCTGCCCCTCCTGGACCACACCCCAGGCCCCTGGGTTACCTAGGCATCCCTAGATCAAGTCTTTTCCCAGGTCCTGGCTGCCCTAGGTCCATTGCCAAGCTGTGGTGTGGAATAAGTGGGGCCAGGGTGTTCTCTTAGCTCAGACTGGGAGCATAGCAAGGAGGCAGCCGCTAGGGCAGACCTCTCTCCACCGTGTCTGATGGCAAACCAGCACCTGCGCACTCCTCACAAGTGGAGTCTAGGCTCCTCCAGCCTTTTTAATCTGTCCCAGTGGTCCTCCAAGCAGCCGAAGGGGCTTATCCTTCTGCGTAGGACCCCAGGACTCGAATGCCCAGTGTGTGGCTCAACCTGATCACTCCTCAGGGCTAGTGTCCACCTGTGCGATATCCCTTTTCCTTAGTCCCCTCCCAAAGTCACAGGTCTCCACCCGATGCCTTTCTTCCCATCCTACTGTAACAGGGAAGAGCCAACCCTGACTCCATGTTGGATCTGCTTCTTTACTTTATTTATTCTTATTATTATTTTATTTTTTGCAGTACGCGGGCCTCTCACTGTTGTGGCCTCTCCCGTTGCGGAGCACAGGCTCCGGACGCGCAGGCTCAGCGGCCATGGCTCACGGGCCTAGCCACTCCGCGGCATGTGGGATCCTCCCAGACTGGGCACGAACCCGCGTCCCCTGCATCAGCAGGCTGAGCCACCTGAGAAGCCCTGCTTCTTTACTTTAACGTTTGCTTTTTGTTGCTAATTGTTCACTAAAAGGATACTGTCTATACAATGGCCTGCCTCAGGGAACCCTGCCCCTCTGCCTGAATGTTAAAACAAAGTGCTTTTGTTCAGGGAAACATCCCGACCCTGTCCACCTGTGAATGGCTGCGAGAAAGAAGAAATTAACACATCCCCTCCCCGAGGCTGGCCATTCCAGGGGATATTTGCAAAACTTGTGGCCTTTTTACTTTACTTCCTCACCTCCTCCCCCTCTCTGTTCTATAAAAGAAACTGGCATCCGGACCCCGATAAGATGGTTTTTTGAGACACTAGTCGGCCATCTTCTTGGTCTGCCGACTTTATGTATTCCTTGCCTCAGCACCGAGCTTGGACTCGGTAACACTACCTCATTACATGGGAATCTTTCTTGCAGCCTGCACAGGAGTTCTTCTGCCAGTTTCCGGTTAGTTTTCTGTGAGACTTTTTCCACACATAGATGTGTTTTTGATGTATTTATAGGGGGAGGTAAGCTCCATATCCTCTTACTCTGCCATCTTGATCCTCATCCCATGGTGGGAGTATCTAACCATAGAAATAGGCAAATGCTACAAGTCTGGGCCCTTTCCCCCGCATCCTCTGCCAGAGCCAGTTGTTAACCATTTACCAGCTCACCACTGGCCTTGGTCTGGGCAGGTCCTTCAGCTGCCCTGGGTTTAGTCTTCCCTTCCCTTGAGCCAGGGGTGGGGTGGATGCTGGTCTTCCAGCTCCAGCCTCCTGCCCTGCAGCTTGGGAAGTCGATGGTGAGTTGTGCTGCTTCTAAGCTGCCCTAGAGTCTGTGTCCCGAGCAACAAGGTGGTTAGGAATGGAACCTAAATAGTACCCAACTGCTGAGGTTCCAGGGCTTTCCACGCTTCAAAGAGGACTTCAGCGGTGGCTGGGAGACCCTGGTCCTTTGGGACTGGTGACATTTGCCAGCTGCCCATTTTCCTCTGAGCTTTGCATTCTCCTCTAAGGATAAGACTCCTGAAGCAAATCTTCTCTGAGCATCACCACCCCTCACATTTGAGGACTTTGGAGTTCCTCCGAGCACAGCTCTGCTCTCTTGTCTCCGATCAGTCCATCTCAGATTCCTATGCAACTTCCTCTGTAAGCACACCAAATGCCAATCATGCCCAGTTTCTGTTCTTAGCACTCTATATATGCTCTGCCTGGACAATCTTATTCTTCCCATGGTTTCAACTACTATCTATGTGTTGATACCCTCTAAACCTCTATCTCCTATCCAAACCTTTTGAACTCCAGATCAATATACATAAACACTTGGTGGGCCTCTCTACATGATGTCCCACAGGCTTTGATTCCTGGGTGTCAATTCTGTTTCTTTTATTATTGTGGTAGGCAACCTTCAACATGGCCAACAATGATCCTCTCCTCCTGGAATTCATTCCCTGTGTAGTCCCATCCTACATTGTCCTAGGGTTGTCCTTTTTGACTAATAGCATACAGAAGGGGATGGTAGGCTACTTCTGAGATTGCTTTAAAAGACTGTGGCTTCTATTTTGAGCTCTGGCTCACTTGTGTGCCATCTCTCTCTCTCTCGTGGATCTCTCTCTCAGATCTCCCTTTCTGGGCGAAGAAAGCTGCCATAATGTTGTGAGAAACTGAAGCCTCTGGCCAAGAGCCAGCAAGGAACAGAGGCCTGCCCACAACTACAGGTAAGTGAATCTAGAAGCAGGTTCTCCAGCTCCAATTGAACCTTGAGATGAGTAAAGCTCTAGCCGATAGCTTGACTGCAACCTTCTGACAAACTCTGTGCCACAACCACCCAGTTAAGCTGCTCCTCGTTCCCAACCCTCAGAAGTTGTGTGAATTCATAAATGTTTCCAGGTTTAAGCTGCTAAGTTTAGGGGTGATTTGTTACATGAAATAAAGAACAAATGCAAGCACAATCGTCCCTCAGTATCCACAGGGGATTGGTCCCAGGACCCTTGCAGATACCAAAATACACAGATGCTCAAGTTCCTTAAATAAAATGGCATAGTGTTTGCATATAACCTATAGGATATCCTCCTGTATACTTTAAATCATCTCTAGATTTCTTATAGTACCTACAATATAAATGTTACGTAAATAGTTCCCAGTATGAGGCATATTCAAGTTTTGCTTTTTGGAACCTTTTGGAATTTTTTTTTTTTTTTAAATATTTCCCTTCTGTAGTTGGTTGAATCCTTGGATGTGGAACCCGCGCATACAGAGGGCCAACTGTATCTTCCATATCTAGGTTCTGTTGATTCTTTCTAAATATTTTTCGTTCCATTCCCTCCCCTCCATCCCTGCTGCCACTTCCTTAGTGGCTCCACCATTGGTTACCTATCACAATAGGCCACCTGACGGTTTACCTGTTCCCAGTCTGTCTTCCAATCTACTCATCACACTGCTTCAAGAGTGTCATTTTTAAAACAAAAAGTCATGTCACATACCTTCCTATCCCATACACACATAAATACTTCAAATCTTGCAATGATGATGACTTTTTTCATCTATGCCTCTTTGACCTGCTTGTTCCTCTGAAATCACTTAGCAAAAGTCATTCTCTCATTTTGTTTGTTCCAAATAGTGACACATGGATCATTCAAGAACCCACAGATATTTTCCGTTCCCCATCCTCTGCTGTTAGAAGCACAGTCAGAAATTCCCAACCTATGAAAAAATCTGAGGGTGGCACTATGATCTGGACTCCAGTAATAATAAATGCAAATTTCAATTCTCGGGTTTCATATCATTTTCGACTTTATTTTGGCACCTATTGAGTTAAAAGGTTTAGCAGCAATGTAATGCTTCTCTCTGTTGTATAAAGAACATACACTGAATGCCTTGGATAGCTATAAAAACTAACAATAACTAACACTTCACTGTGCCTAAGATGTGCCAGACACTATTCTGAGACCTTCTTCATATGTGTAATCCTCATAATAACCCCAGAAGATAGATATTATAATTCTCATGCTATCAATGAGATAAATGAACGGCTGAGAAGTTAAATAACATGTTGTAGGGACTTCCCTGGTGGCGCAGTGGTTAAGAATCCACCTGCCAATGCAGGGAACACGGGTTCGTGCCCTGGTCCCGGAAGATCCCACAGGCTGTGGAGCAACTAAGCCTGTGAGCCACGACTACTGAGCCCGTGTGCCACAACTACTGAGCCTGCGTGCCTAGAGCCCGTGCTCCACAACAAGAGAAGCCAAGGCAATGAGAAGCCCGTGCACCGCAATGAAGAGTAGCCCCCACTCGACACAACTAGAGAAAGCTCCCGAGCAGCAACAAAGACCCAACTCAGCCCAAAGTAAATGAAATAAAATAAATAAATTTATATTTAAAAACATAACGCTGTAGTCACACAGATAGTAAGTGGTGGAGCTGGGACTTGAACCCACACAGCCTGAGGTCAGACATAGAAGCATAAGGCCAACCCTGCCTCCCACAAAACCATGTTATACTGTTTTCCATTTCATACTATATTGAACCCAACTCTCTACTACTCCTTGGACTGAAATCTTATGGATAACACTGGCTAAGAGGTGCTGTTGGACTCAATAACAAAACCAGTCCCTGAAATCACTTTGACCTTCCAACCATCTCCAATGAACTAATCTCAGATTTCCACTTTGGAAAAGGTGTTAAAAATCAGCTTTTAGTACTGTGATAAATAAGGTATTTCACATCATTACTGTAGTTTTGACATTAAATGCTAAATTCAAAGATAACAATAAATTCATAATATTCCAAAATTTTACTTTTGTTTAAAGGCATTATTAGCAACCCACTGCTGTATAACATTCATTTGTTTCTTTCTTTTTTAAAAAAAAAAAAAAACCTGAAAGTTTTCTAATGGTTTTCCTTCCTCTCGAAGGCCAACACAAACAAATTAGTGTGATGTGACTTGCATTTAGGTGCACTCTGCACAGGCTTCCCAGTGACGTTGCTAAACACTGTTCCCTATTTTCCATTTATACCTTCTTCAAGATGTGTTAAAGTGTTGTTTACTAAGGGACCCTAAACAGAGGGTATCCACTCCTGAGCTTCTGGCACATCCATATGTTCAAACTCATCCAGGTAACCAGATGGCTAAGGGAACCACTAAAGAAATGAAATACGTTCTGGGCCAACTTGTTGGCCTGAATTCTCCTAACTCCATTTTGAAAGCTGCTAAAACTTTATATGAGCACTATAGTGGTGGTGAAAGTCATGATTCCTGTTCATCATCCAAGACTTTGGGGAAAAAATGGAGAAAAAAGTGATCTGCAGCTACTCATAAACTGTCAGGTATCACCTGTAAAATATATTGGACTGTTATACTCTTGATTCTCTGTGGAAGTCTACTCCTGAAGACAACTTCACTCTGAAATGTCACTGGCAGAAAAATTCAGTAGATTATCCTCAAAAGCAAACTGTAAAAAAACACTAATGACACTGTATGTATTAAATTGTAGAATGGTTTTCTCTTTTGTGCTTCCCTGATTGGTTGCACTGGGTCTTAGTTGCAGCAGGCCAGCTCCTTATTTGCGGCTCACGGGCTCCTTAGTTGCGGCATGCATGTGGGATCCAGTTCCCAGACCAGGGATTGAACCCAGGCCCCCCGCACTGGGAGCATGGAGTCCCAAACGCTGCGTCACCAGAGAAGTCCCTTGTTTCTACGGAGTTGGATGTTAAAATACATAGAGCTAAACTCAGCCCTTGGTCATTTTGTTTAACTTTGTGTTCACAAGATCTCATTAATCATGTTAAAAGCCCTCCAAGCCCTAATTTCAGAAGAGCAAAAAAAGAAAAACAGAGTTCATTGCTTAGTGGATATCCAATATTTAACTTCACTGAAAAATTAATTTGGCTTTAGTATCATTAAGTAGGGATATGACATCCTCAGAACCAAAGACTAACAAAAACCTCACTGTTCTTCTTTCAGGAAATTAACGGCTATAGAGAAAAGTTTCAGTGAGGTAGAATATAAGCTCACATAAGCCACCGTGGTTCAATTTCTAATTCAGATACCTTACTCCTAAAGGTGAGAGAAATATGAGAAAACAGTGTGTTTTATTCCTGGGCAAAAAAGGAGTGAGGAGATATAAAGAGAAGGGTAGCAAAGATAATTAAATCCACTGATCATTTCAAATTCTCATTTTGCAAACATTTTCTTTTTAATCTTTAAAAATTAAAAAATAGAGTAAACTGATATGAATTTCAAATACTTTTCCTCTGCCAATGAGCAGACTAATTAGATAAGAAACAAAATAAAATCTTAGGTAGTTATTAGACTGGGTAGTCCAGTTTAAAATCACTAAGGATTGACCATCAGTACACTTTGTTACTGGAAGGCATGTACCAGGGTTTGTTAGAGAGGAGACTGAGCAGCCAGTTATATAGTCCAGAAAAAGAAAAAAGTAAAGAAGGTGTGTAGAGAAAGTTAAAGTTCAATCTTTAGGTCCTCCCTAAATCTCTTATCACTGAAAAGTGACTGTGTGAAAATGTGACTGGGAAATAACAATAAGTAGCCCCTGGGCTCACGGCAGAAGGGATGCTGGCTTTCATTTCCAATAATTCAGGGCACTGTTGAGGGACACTTTCTTCTCAGTGAGGAAAGGGGAAGTTTGTGGTGCCCAGAGCAGAGAGCTCTTTGGTTCTTCGAAACTTTGAGAAGTTCTCTATAGCAACAATTAGAGACTTGAATTCATCTTTGGGGAAGGCCTTTCCTTTGTTATGTGAAAACCACCCTAATGGCCCTTTAGTTATAGTAACTGAAGCAAGTCTTCACCTAACCCAATGTTTTTGGGGAAAACTGCGACATCGCAATTAATCCGAAAGCAGATATTCTAGGGTTAGACTGAGCAGCCAAGTGAACTGGTTTGTTAACAGTTGTGCATAGTTGAGTCTTACTGTAATCTGGCATTAAAGTTAGCATGACTGCCTAAATGCAATAGCTCAGAGTTGTCCTAGATTCCAAATGAATATTTATTAAAATGAAAGTACATTATGGTGGTTTAAAATTAGAAAACTTTAAAATAGGATTAACAACCAGAAATCAAGATAATGGGAGCTCCCAAAGGCAGATGGAATTAATCAATTACAATTTTCCTCTTGATTCCATATTATCCATTTATGCAAAAACTTCTCCACCAAAATTCTGTGACATATTGAATGACAGGGCTCATAACTCCTTTTAGAGTTTTTGCCCCTTCATAAATTAAAACTTTTAAAAGATCATAGTAGGTTATTTAAATACTTGTTGATTGATGCAAGATTTCATTTTCTAGGAAAGTTTAGTTCAAACTCATCTAAAAAGTTTTTGAGCAATGAATGCAGTATTCAAAGTGGATTATATCTCAATGTACACACCCTGATTTGATAGAGAGGCACTAGCTACAAGCTTCCAAGTTTCCATCCTTTAAATCAGTGAAAGAAAGGAAATCTAGGCTTTTCAGTTTAGCTTCTGCATTATCAGTAAACTCCCTAGAGGCTTTCTGTAGTGGAAGCCGGGGTGGGCCCATTGGAATCCCAGAGACAAGAGTCATGATGGCTTTGGTCTGCGACACTCCAAAACCTAGACAGGAAAATATAAATGAGGAAACATGGCTGGCACTGTCCACTTTGCCACAAACACTCGAAAGAAGAGATCATATTCTTACAGTGATTACTATAACAGGATAAAGTGGAACTAAAAGATGGGAACATTTCTTGTCAATATGGCAGACTGAGCAGATGTAGGAAATCCCTATTCCTGCTTTAAACATATAGAAATGCTGGAAACTTTTTAACAAATTGACAAACTGTAAAACAAAACAAAGTGAGACTCAAAGTCAACCTCAGAAGCAAGAAGGAGGAACGAGAAGTATCAGGAATAAAGAGGTCAGAGTAGTAAGGAGTTGCTGAAGCCAGTGGTCCATGAGGATAATCTGATTCAGGGATACACTGTTGTGGATTGAATGATGTAGGACTTGGTCACTAGGTCACAATTTAGTTCAAACAAATCTAAGAAGTACCTGAGAAATGCACTATTTAAGGTAGTTTATGACTCAATGCTGCTGTTTTAGACTAGGGCAGGAATGCAAGATGAAGCCTTGAGTCTGTACACAGCAAAGAGCTGGAATTAAACTCCCCATATAAAACTGGTAGCCAGCCTTCTATGAAAAGAAATAGAAAAAAAAACTGGCCCACTGGTCTGAGAGGCAAGGAAGCATGACTTCTGCCAGGGTGTGGAAGGAAAAAAATCATATAAATGAAATCCCAAGCCTGTGCCATATATGAATGCTGGATCCGTATTTGCATTCTGTGCTTGGTACAGGAACCATACTAAGAAATATACCTAAAGACTGGTTAGAAATGATGAAACTATAGTGTCCTAGCAGAGGCAAATGTAAAATCATTTGATGGGACAACTCACAACCTAGAGTACAATGGATTCTCCAGAAAACAGCTGTCTCTGAAGATGAAATCAGAGTTAAAAATTACAAAGCACACAAGGAAAAAGAAGCTGCATGAGAGACAGCAAATGCACAACTGACAAATTTTACATCCTGAGAAAAGATGATACAAAATTCTGAAAGAGGCTTCACAGAGATAAACGTAAGAATAGAAGCCATAGGCTAAGAGAAGGGCATATAAATAAAGAACAGGAAGATCTGGAAGAAAAAGCCAAAAAGAAATGCTGGAAATTAAAAATATATAATCAGTAAAACTAAACAGTAGAAAACATAGCTAAAGATAGAATTAGTGATTTTGAAGGTAGATCTAAGGAAGTAATCCAGAATATAGCACAGGAAGATATTTGTTTTCTTAACTGGCTATTGCTCTTGGATCAAAGGTATGAGAAGTAACTTTCTTTTACTAAGGTAATTTGGTTACAGTAACCATTGAGCATTGGGAAGAAAAATACTAGCTTGGCTAAATATATAGAATATACTTTGCTAAATGCAAAATGGCCCTCCTAGGCTTATTATGAATGGTGCAAGACTGAGAGCTACCTTCATGATAAGGCTTTATCATGTTTATTAAGATTAAGTCTCTCTTATATACAATGGAATATTACTCAGCCATAAAAAAATGAAATCTTGCTGTTTGTGACAACACAGATGGACCTAGAGGGTATTATGCTAAGTGAAATAAGTCAGACAGAAAAAGACAAATACTGTATGATTTCACTTATATGTGGAACCTAAAAAACAAAAAATGAACAAACATAATAAAACAGAAACAGGGTTATACAGTGCTGCATGTCAGTTTTACCTCAAAAAACCTGAAAGAAAAAAAAAAAGTCTTTCTTTGACTAAACCATGAAAATTCCAACCCCCAAGGAAGTCTGAAACGAGCTCTTTAAAGATATGTTCTTTTAGATCATAAAAAACTGTCTTCAAAAGGCCTCTTTTAAAATGCCAAAAATCTGGCAAAAGAGTAAATCCTTTCAGCTAATACCTTACAGCTATACTTTACAAAACTACTGCAGAATCACTGCTAGTATGCAAAGTGATCTTACATGTACAGGTAAACTTTTAGTTCTTTAAAAAACTATAGAACTAGTAGTAGTTCAAAATCTACTTTAATGCATTTTAGGAACATATGCTAAACCCACGATTTTGTGAGAAGTATTGCTTAGGACAAGGGAATGATATTAGGTAATAATAGTACTGGTGGTACACAAATAGGACAAAAATCATCAAAGTGGAAAAGCAAATGGGAAGCATTGTCTTTGAAGGATAAAGAGTTGGCTGAAAACCCTGTGAGAATGAGGGGCACAGTACATAATAGGTGCTTAGGGCTTGGGAGGGGTTGCCAGGAAGAGGCAGAAAGGCTCTGAAAGGAAGGTAGGAGGTCTGCCAAGAATAAACCTAAAACTTTTCCTGGACTTGACCCAGGTCCTCAGGAAGGGCCAGTCTCTTGCGGAAGTGAAGTGAATAGTGGCATTTATCATTTGTTATGGGATAAGACTTAGGAGACTGTGGAGAGGTTTGTCTACTCAAATTCACTGTATTTCCCTCAAACTTTACATTGTCATATTATTCAAACCTCCATCCATTTAAGCTTACTTGTGTTAATAAACTCTTTTAAAATTGCAGATACTCTTGGGAGAGCTGTCAGTCATTCACAGTTTAGTAAGATCTGTATTCAAACTGCCTTCCTCTAAACACTTAGGCTTACATCAGTTATAGTGTGGTAGAATTTTAATGAGCAGAGGCAAGTAAAGGGAGGGAGTGTTGATGGTGTAGGAGAGAAGGGGTTAAAAAAATGGTGTGTGAGCAGAGTGGGGAGGTGAACAAAGTGCTAAGATGGAGGAGAGAGATTTGTAGAAGGTTGCCAAGACCTTCCAACTAGGTTTACTTCACCATTTTATAGGATTGGCCCTGAAAGTTAGTATTAGGAATAAGACTTTGCTTGTAGCTGATTAAAAGGTGTTCTTGTTGAACCCTCAGAGAAAGTGATGAAAGTCCCTCATCACCTTCTCTGAAACGCTCAGAGAAAGTCTATTTCCTTTACACTCTCCAGTAGGAGACAAAGCGGGAAACTTACCTAGTTTGACCACAAAGTTGATAAATCTCTGAATACAAAACTGGAAAGGAACAAACAAATCTATAGTCAGTAATTACTAAACTGTGATAATTTAAAGAATTTAGAGGTCAAATTGCAGAAACCCCAAACTAAAAAGTCCACACACCTTAGTCTTCTGAGGGTCTGTTGGAGTGGAGAAGAACAGCCAAGTGAGGATGACTGAGATCTACCCAGGATAAGGTAGGATCTTTTCATATATATAAGCTTTTATGAAATGAGCCCATGAAGAAAAGAAGCTCCAATGAAGGAACTGTACAATAGAGAGTTAGGATGGGGAAGGCAACCTTTACCCACCTAGGTTACAGAGGTAAACTTATCAGCTAGTGCAGTTTCCAAACTGGGGTACTCTAACCTCTAGGGTACTTTCCAAGATACCTCAGGGGCACTTGGTCAAGGCTAAGATTTATGGCAATTTCTAGACCCTCAACTTCCGTAAGTGCTATTTCTAAAATTGATCAGAATAAGAAGTTGCACATAATGGAGGTGTAGCTTGTCCTTTTATATTTCCCTTTTCACAGTCCTTCTCCTACATTTGAAAAAATAAAGACATACCTCTTATATCACTGCCTTGGGACACCTCCGGGAACCAAATAAAGGAGCAAATCAAAATGTTGGCATTGGCATCCACAAAGAGAGCTGACAGAGTGA
Organism: Leucopleurus acutus; assembly: GCF_964270905.1. Classification (NCBI taxonomy): domain Eukaryota; kingdom Metazoa; phylum Chordata; class Mammalia; order Artiodactyla; family Delphinidae; genus Leucopleurus; species Leucopleurus acutus. The sequence goes on from NC_139143.1 coordinate 55,412,384, forward strand.
GTCCTTTAATTAATGGATAACAAGTCCTCTAAAGAATCATAGGGTTTTCAACTTTTTCCTTTCAACTTTGCTTTTAATGTTGTGATTCAGGTTGTCAGTTGAAAATCATTAAATGATCAAGCATATGACTCAAAAACTGCTCGAAGAACTGAGTGACATTGCTATACCAAAGTTTCTTCCATTCTTATCTACTAATGTATATAAACAGGGTATCACAGCACTTATTTCTATAAAAGCAAAAAACAGAAATAGTATTGATGCTGAACTTTAATTCATCCTAGCATTAAAGGATGTTCATCCACAAATTCATGAAGCAATTCTTAAAAAAAAAGATTCCCATTCATCTCATCAAGAGATGCATTTTCAATAACATTTTACTTTTATGCTGTTTTAATCAATCGTATACTAGTAATAAAAAAGTCAATGCAGAATAAAATTTTGGTATCAAGCCTTACAAACATAAATGCACATGTTCTTTTCTTCCCTAACACACAAAGTATGGCACATTACATTCAGAAGTCTCTACTTTGTTGCTTTTTTTACACTTAATGTATCATGGAGATCTCTCCAGATACGTGCATATAAAAGTATCTCATTCTTCTGAAGGGCTGTATATAATTCCATTAAATAACTCAAACATAATGTATTTAACCATTTCCTTATGGATGGATATTTGGGCTGTTTCTATCTTTTGCTAGTATAAACAATGCTATAAGGAATATCTCTGTACATGTGTCATTTCACTTTGTAAATACAACAGATGGCATTTAAGTCCATGAGAATGATGAACTTCCCTGGTGGCACAGTGGTTAAGAATCTGCCTGTCACTGAAGGGGACACAGGTTCGAGCCCTGGTCCGGGAAGATCCCACATGCCGCGGAGCAACTAAGCCCGTGCACCACAACTACTGAGCCCGTGCGCCACAACTACTGAAGCCCACGCGCCTAGAGCCCGTGCTCTGCAACAAGACAAGCCGCTGCAGTGAGAAGCCCGCGCACTACAATGAAGAGTAGCTCCCGCTCGCCACCACAACGAAGACCAACACAGCCAAAAATAAAGTCCATGAGAATGAGTAAGTTTAGCCCTAACTTTTTATTTATCTGTTTCTTCACTTGACTGCAAACTCCTTTAGGGCAGAGACCAGTTTTATTGAAATTATATATTCAGTTCAGCCCATGGTATATTAATAAGTGAGTAAATGAGACCTGCTCACACTTGCTTTCTGTAAGAAAAAACAGAATGTGGTAAACTAAACTGCTTAGCAATACTGTTTTGGGTGAGATGATTTATTTGAGTAGGACTAAAAGAAAAAAAAGAAAAAGAGATGGAAATTGAATCAGCCAATAAAAGAAACCACTAAGTGGAAAGGTTCCGTATCAGAGCTGTTTCACAGTTTACTCCATCCTACGATTTTCACATCATTCAGCTCAGAACAGGTTGAAATTTTCAGAAATAATTTTTTCTGGGAAACTTAGGAAAAAGAAAATCGTATATGAAAAGAGATGGCAGGGACTTCCCTGGTGGCGCAGTGGTTAATAATCCACCTGCCAATGCAGGGGACACGGACTCAAGCCCTGGTCCGGGAAGATCCCACGTGCCACAGAGCAACGAAGTCCGTGCTCCACAACTACCGAGCCTGCGCTCTAGAGCCCGTGAGCCACAACTACTGAACCCGTATGGCACAGCTACTGAAGCCCGCGTGCCTAGAGCCCGTGCTCCGCAACAAGAGAAGCCACCGCGATGAGAAGCCCGCGCACCGCAACAAAGAGTAGCCCCCGCTTGTCACAACTAGAGAAAGCCCGCGCACAGCAACGAAAACCCAAGGCAGCCGAAGATAAATAAATAAATAAACTAATTAAGAAAAAAGAAAAGAGATGGCAGAGTCCACACAATTCAGACTTCATATCTTAATTTAAACCAAAGTCTTGCCAATGTTTAATCTAGTTGACATAGCTTCCTAAGTCCTTACGCTGTTCCTGCTTTCAGCTTCACCTGGTCTGGGGCTGAATAAAGGTGAATATTAAATAAGCTATTTAAACTTTAAGTTAAGTAGGAAGTAGATTTAGGCTTGCTCAGTGTTCAGGGTTAAAGGGTAGGGATGTATTTAATCACTGCTGGCAACTGCTTCCTCCTGTTCTCTTCTTGGTTGGAGCTCAGGTCACTCCCTCAAACCTCCAGGATGCTTTGCGACTTCTGCTCTGTAATTTCTGATTGCCCTGATGGTGGCCTGTCCTGTTCAAAAGATCCCTTATCTAAACTTACTGGGACTGACCACCTGCTCTGATCTTGCTTATGCCTTTCATTCTCACTCATTTTCTTGGGACACTCCTCTCAGTCACTTTTATGATCCTGAAAGTTCCTGGGCCTCTCGGCCTCCAGAAGTTTCTCTGTAGTGCCTACCCTATTTCTTTCCACCTTATTCTGTTTACCTAACGTATACACACTACCAGCTGTGGGGCTGGTTCTACCCTTCGGTGAGGCTCTTCCTTCTCTGGACAGCTAGGCTGTCCTCCCTGTAACATTAACAGCAGCCACCATTTCCCCCAGGGGTCTTCCCTGGAACACTTCAGATCCTGCTGCTTTTTTCTTCCTGTTTCAAAGCCAGTGTCTCCTTTTGGATCACCTATCCAGCTCTTGTTTCCTGCCTGGTGAATGTTTTCAGTTCTCAGCACATTTCCAGGGCAAAGAGGACTGACCTGCTCTGACTTTGGATTAAGTCTCCCCTTTGTAGATCACCAGCCTCATAGCTTCCTTATATACTCTGGTGACTCAAGTGTGAAGTTCTCAAGGGGATGGCATGTGGTCATTTCCCCAAAAATCTATCACCATTATTTCACAGTCATAAAAATACTTTGAATGTAGACTAAAAATGAGATCATTTCTAGGAGGAACAGAAAGGAGTCATTCCTGTGTGGGGCCTGTCCTGATGAGACATGCAGGAAACATGGATAATGGGCACAGGTTTGGTTTTAAACAAGAAAAAGTAAGAAAAAGAAGGAAAATACAGAAAGAAGCAGCTAGGCAATCTTAAGGAGGGCAGGTGTGGTAGGAATGCTGATGAGAGAAAATAAGAATTCTCAAGTGGGAAAGAAAAAAGGCTATGATTTATATGAAGGGAAAAGAAAGCTTACCTGATGGTTCAGGGCCGAGGAGAAGTCCTTCCGTTCAAAAGCCTCCAACATCTGGTTTGTCTTTTTTCCCAGGTAGTTATAGGTGCTGGAAAGAAAACAGCACATCTTCAGGATCAATAACTTAGCGAGAAGGTCCAGGTCCTCAAACCCCTCTAATGCTCAAAAGGGAAAAATCTACCCAGCCTTCCAGAAGTCTATTTTTAGGCTCTAATCTATTAAAGGATCAGGTGTCTTCAGTTCTGAGTTTTCCAGCAACACTGAGCAGTGCAGAGGACGCAGAGAACACCAAAAGGAATAAAGAAAAGGGAGAAAAATAGGAAAAGGGTAAAGTTAGAAAAAAGAAAAAAAGTGAAAGACAGAGGTGTATTTGGCAAGGAGTGATTGAGGGCAACACCTGGCCCAGGGCGCACACGGAGGTGCAATGCTAGGTAAGAACTGTGGATAAAATGTAGTATCTGAGGGCTTCCCTGGTGGCGCAGTGGCTGAGAGTCTGCCTGCCAATGCAGGGGACACGGGTTTGAGCCCTGGTCTGGGAAGATCCCACATGCCGCGGAGCAGCTAGACCCGTGAGCCACAACTGCTGAGCGTGCGCGTCTGGAGCGTGTGCTCTGCGACAAGAGAGGCCGCGATGGTGAGAGGCCCGCGCACCGCGATGAAGAGTGGCTCCCGCTCGCCGCAACTAGAGAAAGCCCTCGCACAGGAACGAGGACCCAACACAGCCAAAAATAAATAAATAAATAAATAAAGATAAAAATAAAAAAATGTAGTATCTGAGGTGGGTCCCAAAAACCCTATGCTGAGGAACTGGGTGAATGTAGCACCACAGTAAAAGGGGCAAATACTGGCAGATTACCTAAATTCTTTGCCAAGTTACCCAGAGACTAGTTTCTAGTAATAATATTAATACGGATAATAATAATACAAGGACCATTTATTGACTGTTGTATTCCGGGTGCCTGACATAAACCATGTCTAATCCTCTCAGAGCCCTGTGAGGTAGGTGTGGTTTCCATTTTGCTGTGAAGAAACTATGTCTCAAAGAAGGGCAACAGAGTTGTCGAGAAGCTTACCATCCCTTCATACTGCTTATTCTATTACATTTCAGAAAAAGTGGAGATGAGAATGTTATTTGATATCATAAAATGTTCTTGCTGACTTAAAAAAGAATCTCTAACTCTACCAATAAAGACAAATATCTTAGACTAATCACTGAGTTCTTAGAGAAACCAGCAAGGCAGAAGGTTCTAGAAATTCAGAACAAAGATGTTTCCCCAGTTTCTAATGAGTTCTCCTACAGTAACTCAGGATCAGAAAAGAGTTTCATCTTGGTGTACCAGGAACAGAATATTGTTGGTACTTCAAAGACTACTACTATTGTTGGTAGTCCCTGGAGTCAATACAAGGCATTCTGAGAACGTGAAGTTCACATTATCTTCTTGTAAAAAAGTAGGGAAGAATAAAATATAATCATTGAGATAAGTTACCTGCAGATGTGAAACACCCAAAGTCGCGATATGTGCATGAATGTCTAAGGGGTTTCAGAATACTCTAATTTGAATCCCAGGGGTCTCAGATGTATCCTCATTTAGAGAGGAATGTGATCATAATTAAGGAGAAGTGAAGTGTAATCAAATGTACTTTGCTTTCAGATTCTGTTGACAGAATAAAAATGCCTAGTATGGGGGCCAGAAAAAAAAAAAAAAAAAAAAGAATTTCCAAGGTCAGCAGATCCAGGCATTCAGGTTTCCTTGGAGGAAATGGCCTGTAGTGATGATGGATGTTGCAGGCATCCTGGCTCAGTGAACAAACCATTACTTACCATTACCTCCAACCCAACTACTCTTCATCACAGCCATGCTCACGGAGATATGCTATGAGTATTACTTTGCTTCCCCTGTACTTTTCCCACAGGGAGGAAATACACTTTCAGTTAATGTAAATAGTTCAGTTAATCTGCTTGCAGGCACACTGCTACTGAACTAGGTTAACATGTGCAGTGGACATGCCAAATCGAACGTCCCTAGGCCTTCTGCTGAGTAGACATCAGGCCACTGATTCTACCTTCCTAGCTGCAGCTGACTGGACCTTACATGGACACCTGACTTGGCAGTGCTATCCAGTGATATCCTGAGATGCCCCATTTGGGCCCCATGACTGGCCACATGCATGCTGAAGCAGAGAAAGCCCATCTGGAGAGAAAGGCAAATAAAGGGATGTCCAAAGGACCACAGGGGGAGAACGGTCTGCCTTGGCTGTTGAGAGCTTTGCAGTTTTAGGTTCTCATCTTCTCTGAGACCTCACTGCACTTCCTCCCCTTGGGTTTTATGAAATTTCCCAGTATTTTATAATAACTTACCTTCTTTCACATAAGCTAGTTTGAATGGCCTTCTGTTATTTGTAACCAAATAATTTCTGATAAAGAAGTTCTGTGCATGCTCTCAGCTTCTGTGCCTCACCTTTATCTGCAACAGATGCTTCTTATAAGAGTGACTGAGTCGCTAACAAAGTGCTAAGCCCTAGTTCATTCCTTTTCACTAAGAGAATGTGGCAAAGAAAGGCAATTTCTATTAGAAAAGGTGTACTTGCAAGAAATACAGCTGCGCAGGTGATGACTGCCTCTGTGGAGGATTTTACACTAATAAGCATTGGGAAAAATGAGTCCTGCTTACCTGCCCACTGCTCCAGTTGCTCCCATCACCAGAGCACTCAACAGTTGCTGATCAGAAACAGACAAAGAGTATTAACTTTGATGAAAAAGAGAAAAGAAAAGATGCTACTATATAAGCGGCTACATCAAGTGTTGCAGAGGGAAACTAACCTGCTGGGATATGCCAGGGGGAAACTTACCTCATCCACCCCAAAAAGGAAAGCAAACTGTTGCTGGCGATTCTGATCAACACATTGCCCGAAGTCTAAGAGATCTGTGTCACTGAATTTCAGCCCTTGGAAGGTGGGGATCTTATCCTGAATTCCATCCAACAACTCCTCAGCACGAACTGTTCAAAACAATAAATGTCTCATTCACCGGTACACCCCCAGAAAATAACAGAGAACATCTCATCTAGCGCCACACATCTGCACTGAGCTGCCAGGGGCTGCTCTCAGCTGCAACTGGCTGCAGATTGAACACATTGAACATAATCACTTGCCCTTGCCTCCTAGTTCCTCTGTACTTATCAAATTGTAACCCTAAATCTTCTGTTCCTTGAAGACAATAGATGGATATTTATAAAGCACAACTTCTATTTTTTCTTCTAAGGAAGTTAGAAAGGAATGGCATTTTAAAAACAACCTAATAAATTTCATCTAACTGTAACAATCTTCTTGCTGGAGAAGTATGATAATGATAAAAGAAAACCTAAAAGAAAAGTGAGAAGAGATCGGAGTACCTTCCTGTGTGCCAGGTGCTGAGAACACAGTAGGGTACAAAGTAGACCTAATCCCTGTCTTAGTGGGGCTTACAGGCTATGTCTTCCCACATAAGACGGAGAGGTGTGTGTGACAGACACAAGTTGTCTGCTACGAGTACATAGGGGTCAATTCGTCTTTCATACTTAAAAATCTTCCATTATAAGGTGGTGTCAATGACTGATAAGGGCTGACTTATTTTTGATAAGAGTGACTTATTTTGGAGCTGTTGGAACCATCTAGTCAACAGTCTTATGCTTTCGTGATACAGGGTGAGGTGGGGTGGAGTCGGGGTTTCTTAGTGAAATAGGGTACGATGTGAGAGGTGAAGGTGAAGAAACATGAAAAGAAGCAGTACTTACTCTTTACCCCTGTCAAGGCAGGAATGTGATAGTAGTAAAACGGCAGTGCAGGGGCAGCAGCGGCCACCTCCTTTAGGAAATTAATCAGGACATCTGAAAAACAGCAGGAAAAGTCATGGTGTGAACAAGTGTAAAACACTGGCTTTCCCCAGTAAAAACTGAACCTTGGGACTTCCCTGTCGGTCCAGTGGTTAAGACTCCACGCTTCCAACGTAGGGGGCATGGGTTTGATCCCTGGTCGGGGAACTAAGATCCCACAGGCCACGCAGCCAAAAAAAAAAAAAAAAAAACCAAAGAACCGTCTAATGAAATGCAACCATCCTTTTTGGAAGCCAAAAATTCTTGACCACTCTTACCATCTCTGAGACTGCTACTGCAATGTCTTTGCAATTCACTTTATTCAAAGTTTTATTTTCTTCTCTGTAGAAAGGCCAAAATAAGAGGATCAGTTTCCTACCATACTAAAGAGCTATTAAAAAACTGGTGCAAATCTTCCCACGTATTAAGAGAAGCTCATGAAATACTCTTACAAAAATCAGAAGCCCATCAGGCAGGAACCTTTTCCTCTTACCCAGAAGGGTAAGTGTGGTCAGTGAACAGCAAAGACTTTGCATTAAGATCAGAATAAAGTTGTAACAGTAAATTCTACAACAAAAAGATAAACAACATCTGCTCAAAATGGGAAGTCATAAAAGTAGTGGCACATCTCAACCAGAGTTTGGTACCTTTCCCTTTTGGAGAGAAATTCACATATATCAGAAGACAGTTCACTCTGGTTTACTGAGGAATTGGGATTTTCTACATCATCCAATTTGAGCTTCAGCAGCAACATTACTACAGATGATAAATAAATCCAGCAGAATTGCTTACATCTGGATGCCACTGAATAGTGGGAGAGAAGCTTATGAACACATTTGAATACTGTGATAATAAATATTTTGACAAAATTATTGTGTATTATTTGTTATTTTTCATTTGTCTTATGCAAAACGTATTTATGCAAAATTTTTTAAAACCATCTGATAAAAACTTTAAAAATGTTCATTCTAAATTTCCCAAATAGCAGTATTTAAATTACTTACCAATATTAACGACTATTTTACTGATAACAGGTAATATTTCATGATAATTTTGACCTGTTATACATTTAGCTATGGATTTATTTAATCATGCATGCGAATAACATTTTGTCTGTTTTTAATCCTTTTAAAATTTGTCCTGCATTTTTGCTAATCAAAAGGATTAAAAAGACTCAGTATACCTGGAAACCACAAATAGTTTCCATAGAGAAAACAATAATTTGATATTTTGGAAGACAATGGATATTTCTGTGAAACCTCTTTTCAAATTCATCACTTACTCAAATTTGAATAGTACATGTAGTCTCAAAATGCCCATTACTTATATTCCTCTTTTGTTGAGAAAAATGGTCTCATGCTTTGCCATGTGACTCTGACACTCTATGCAACTGATTGGCCAAAAGTGGACACCTGACCCAAACACAGGCACCTGTAGGTTGACCCAGGGCTTGGTGGATGACCTACTCAGATTACTTGACAAAAGAGCTGAAGTCCTTTAATGGAGTCTTTTCTTCTCTTTTATGGGTCCAGGGAGGCTGAATATTCCAGAGAACTACTGTACCATTGCAACTTCATGCCTCTAGTCCATAAGACTTTACTTTCATGAGTTAAATACAACCATTTGGAATGAAGGCATAAAGAAGCGGACCATGTACAGCACTGTGCGTTTTGACCTATCTACCTACCTTTGTTCCATGGCTTGAGAAAGAAAGGTGCAATGACAGCGATGCCATCGGCTCCTATTTTTGCTGCATGTTGGGCCTTTAAAAGAAGAAAGAAGACCATTGGTCACAATTCTGATGTGTGTGAATGTGGGGTTTTCTCCACCTCAAAAGGCAATTCTCAAACACCAGCTGGGTTTCTTACAATTCAACTCAACTCTGACACTATCTATCTGGAGATACAGGTCAAGGGCTCAGTCCTACAAGACTAGCTCCCTACCCCCATTTCAAATGCCAGGTTATCACCTGTGCTCCTGATCTATGGGCTATAAATTAGAGGTTCCAACAACCCCCTCCTTCGGTCAATTAATTTGTTGGGGAGGCTCACAGAACTCAGGGAAACATTTTACTTACGAGATTACTTACTGGCTTTTTATAAAAGGATATGACTCAGGAACAGCCAGATAGAAGAGATGCATAGGGCAAGGCATGGGGAAAGGGCACAACACTTCCATGTCTTCTCTCAGTGCGAGTGCACCACCCTCCCCAAATCTCCACAAGTTCACAAAACTGGAAGCTCTTTGAAATCTGTCCTTTGGCGTTTTCATGGAGGCTTTACTACCTAGGCATGATTGATTATATCATTGGCCATTGCGGATTGGTTCAAATAGGGTTGATCACATCAACTCTAACTGAAAGTTCCAACCCCTAATTTTCATGCCTGGTACTCTTGGCAACCAGCCCCCATCCTTAGGTACTTTCTAAAAGTCACCTCATTAACATAACAAGAGACACCTTTATTGTTCTTATCTCCAGGAATTCGAGGGTTTTGGAGCTCTGTGCCAGAAATGGGACAAAGACCAAATATCTATTTCTTGTTATAGATCACAATTTCACAACCATCCTGGAGTAAACGATTTGTTATATTCACCTACAGCTTAGATACTAGAGGTTAACAACAAACTCTTCAAATTTGCCAACCGATGTACCCCTAGAGAGTGGAAAATTACCACATTTAATGATAAATGTCATTACCAGGAAAATCCCAGGTGTTGCAAAGTAGAGACCCCTGGTGGAGGTGAGCTGTGTATTTAATCTTATTCTTCTGCAGACTTTGTCAGTACAAAAAAAACTTGCTAAGGAGACATGAGCAGTTCATTTTTTTTTTTTTTTTTTGCGGTACGCGGGCCTCTCACTGTTGTGGCCTCTCCCGTTGCGGAGCACAGGCTCTGGACGTGCAGGCTCAGTGGCCATGGCTCACGGGCCCAGCCGCTCCGCGGCATGTGGGATCTTCCCGGACCGGGGCATGAACCTGCGTCCCCTGCATCGGCAGGCGGACTCTCAACCACTGCGCCACCAGGGAAGCCCGAGCAGTTCATTTTGATAAACTATAACTGTTAATTATAGAGAAACTTGCAGATGTCATTTCTCTTCTAGTGTTCAGCCCACTGGATGATACTGTCTTTCCTCTCCAAAGCTATTAGTCATATTTTAAAATTTATATTACAGATTGGAAATGCAGTTGAGAAAGGCTGAGAAGAAAAAGATTATACATATCACAGAAGATACATTGCACTACTCTTCTGATATTTACTCACATTCCTTCAGAAAAAAATGAACATTTCCTCCCACTGGGCCCTCATAATATTTTTTATCTATTTCAAGTAGAGTACTTAAACCTAACACATTGTGAGGTAGTTGTGTATCTTACTGGTCTCCAACTAGAGTGAATTCCCTGAGGGCAGAGGGCAGATCTTATTGACTCGTGTGTTCAGGTCAGTCATGGTGCTGAGCACATAGCAGGACTCAGTAGATGTTGTTGATTGCTTTGAAACATGCCCCACTACCTAAAAGGGAAAAACGGCTTTCCTCTGAGACTTAAGCTAGTGATATCTATATCTAATAGATGTGATTAACTTTCTGCAGAAGTAAAGCAGGAGAGTCAAAAAGAGATTGGGATATAGTCCAAAGAACAATCAAGACACTGGATAGGATTTTATTGACACAGGATTGGAATTGATATATTTGAATCATTTATTTAGCACCTTGTTTAGGACAAGAGCAGTAGGGTAACCTTAGCTGAAAGGAAGGAAAAGAAACCACTTCAGAGACAGTCGATGGCAGTGCCCATTCAAGCATCATCCAATGGATTGTTATGTCTAAGCAGATGCCAATATTACTGTCTCCTTGGCAAGATTATCCCACAGCAGGGGATTATCCCTATAGCAGGGGATTATCTCTATACTAAGATTATCTTTATACTATTCTAGTGTTGAACCCCATGGTTGACACTGTCTGTCATGTCATACATGACAATATTTTAAAACTCACATGACGCATAGAAGAAAGCAATTGAAAAGAGAAGGGAAAAAAAAAATTTCCTCCTTTACACTACCATAGTTGAAAGATCTACTGTTAAGAAGAACAAATCAAGTGTAAAAAGGATAAATCAAGTTTCCAAGTTCTGATTCTAGGCTTACTAAGCAATCACCTAGTAACGTCTTCCCTAGTGGCTTGCCTAAGAGTGTTGAATTGCGGTTTTGCAAGTATACAGTATACATTCCATTTCTAAATTCAATTAATAGGAAACAGAATCAAACAAAACCCACAAGCAGATGTTGGGGTTAGATCAAGTCATTGCGCTCTTTGGAATTAGAATATCTAAATTCTGAGGACATGGTTATGTGGACAAAGAATGTCCCTGCCATTTCAGTAAACAGAGGATGCTTCGGCCAAACAGCCATCAGCCACTGCAGGCACCAGGTCGGTGCAACCTAAGGGGAACTCAGGATGGAGAAAAACATGCATATCAAAGGAATGGTTTCAATAAGCCCAATCTCTTGCACCTTACCATACAAGAAAACACTAAAATCATTAACTTGAGATGCGTGTTTTTATGATTAGCAATAATCTTTTGATGTTCAACTATATATATATTTTTTTTTTCCAGCCAAAAACTCTTATACATCCAGGCTCCTCCCTTACCTCTTTGGAACAGTCCCTCAGAGCTTGCTGAGTGGCTGTATCCCAGGCTTAAGTCCTCAGTAAGTCTGCTGAATAAAACATAATTCTCAACTTCTAGGTTGTACATTTTTTTTCAGTCGACAGTCCAAGCTACAACATCTTTGTGCTTTCTTTTCTTACTAGATTCACAAAGACCTCAAAACTACCACATGGTTTACTTTTCTGCTAGCAACTTTAACTCCTTCCTCCCTCTCCACAATATTACTCCACCTAACCTGCTCATCTCTAAACCCAGAGCAATCCAGTCTTTGTGTTCTTGTTCCTATGTTCTGGTTGAAAAGTGTACCTAGAAGAAAATCTCCACACCTGTGTGGAGTGGGTATGACAAATTTATGACTTACAACTTTGGTTGGTTTTTAGCACCACTGGGGTGATCCTTTTAAAAAAATTAATGACTTTTAAATTTATTTTTCAAAATTGTGACCAAGAAAAACACAACACTGGGAGTTCCCTGGTGGCCTAGTGGTTAGGATTCCGGGTTTTCACTGCCGTGGCCTGGGTTCAGTCCCTGGTCGGGGAACTGAGATCCCGCAAGCCACGCAGTGCGGCCAAAAAATAAAAATTAAAAAAAATTCACCATCTTAGCCATTTTTAAGTGTACAGTTCACTGCTGTTAAGCATATTCACATTGTTGTGAAACAGAACTCTAGAACTTTTTCATCTTGCAGATCTGAAAGTTTTGGAAGGAGCTGTCGGCAGGAACTCCATTTTATACTTTAAGGGCTCCATCCTGTTAAACTGTGACTGTGCTGACCCTGCTGACTTAAAAAAAAAAAAAAGAAGAAGCTCTCTGTTTAGAAAGGCATCCGGTGGAACTGTGCAGAAGTGTGCCTTTACTGATAACAAGTGAAACACACTTGATGAGTCAATAAATTGTAACAGGAAAAAAAAAAAAGAATACATACCTTCCAGTCACAACTCTTCACAAAAAACTTTTGGAAACTAAGTGTGCTTCTCCGTTTTCCTTTAAAAACTCCTGCTTTTTGTTTCCCAGAGGGGACACTGTTCTGTGGTTGCTGGAATCTGTGCTCCCTGAATTGTAATTCTAAGACTCCAAATAACCATAAATGTGTTTTCTATGTCTGTGAGTCTGTTTCTGCTTTGTAAATAAGTTCATTGGTATCATTTTTTTAGATTCCACATATAAGTGATGTCATATGGTATTTGTCTTTCTCTGCCTGACTTCACTTAGTATGATATTCTCTAGGCCCATCCATGCTGAATTAACAGATTCACACTACTTTATATAAAATGAACAACAAAGACTTACTATATAGCACAGAGAACTATATTCAATATCTTGTAATAACCTATAATGGAAAAGAATCTGAAAACGAATATATATATATATATATATATATATATATATATCTCTATCTGATCCTGCAAAAGAGAAAACACTGTTGCATCATTTGAAGTTTATAGTAACACGAAGGGCTGCACTATTGTGGTTTATGCTGGTTTTAATAGCTAGCTAATACCTAATCTCAATCTCGGTGACTTCCCTGGCGGTGCGGTGGTTAAGAATCCGCCTGCCAATGCAGGGGACACGGGTTTGATCCGTTGTCTGGGAAGATCCCACACACCGTGGAGCAGCTAAGCCCATGTGCCACAACTCCTGAGCCTGCGCTCTAGAGTCCACAAGCACAACTACTTAAGCCTGCGTGCCTAGAGCCCGTGCTCCGCAACAAGAGAAGCCACTGCAATAAGAAGCCCGCACACCGCAACGAAGAGTAGCCCCCGCTTGCCACAACTAGAGAAAAGCCCACGAAGCAACGAAGTCCCAACGCAGCCAAAAAAAAAAAATCTCAATCTCAAGACTACTAAATTCTACAGTGGTCTACTAAAAGTTAATCTAATCAGGGATTTTAAAAAATGTCCAGGGGACTTCCCTGGTGGCGCAGTGGTTGAGAGTCCGCCTGCCAATGCAGGGGACGCGGGTTCGTGCCCCGGTCCGGGAGGATCCCACGTGCCGTGGAGTGGCTGGGCCCATGAGCCATGGCAGCTGAGCCTGCGCGTCCGGAGCCTGTGCTCCGCAGCGGGAGAGGCCACAACAGTGAGAGGCCCGCGTACCGAAAAAAAAAAAAAAATGTCCAGGGAATAAAATTTAAGGTTCAACCAAGCAACAGAATTTTGAAGGCAATAACTGCTTAATCTATATATCTATATATCTGTATCTATATATATATAAATATAAAACTGAATCACTGCTGTACACCAGAAACTAACACATCAACTATACGTCAACTTTTAAAAAAGGACCCCTAATAAATGCATTTCTTTGTTTTACAGCCTGCTTCTTTTTCGCAGACGACAAACTCTATACCCCTTAAACAACTCTTCTTTCCCCCTCCCCCTAGTCCCTAGCGGGACTCACTCTAATTCTGTTTTTATGAATTTGACTACTTTAGATACCTCATAGTATAAGAAGAATAATATAGTATTTGTCTTTTAGTGGCTGGCTTACTTCACTTAACATAATGTTTTCAAGGAGGTTCAGCCCTATTGTAGCATGTGACAAGACGGATTTGCTTCCTTTTTAAGGCTGAATAACATTCCATTGTATGTATATACCACCTTTTCTTTATCCATTCATCTGTCCATGGGCATTTGGGTTGCTTCGACCTCATGAACAGTGCTGCTATAAACATGGGTGGGGACAGTCTTTTTCTGTTTAAATTTTCTCTTCCATTCTCCAGGCAGCAATTCTCAGTTTTTACCACTTCTCATTTCTGAACCCCATTTCCATCTCCTTTATGCCCAGCAGATGGCCTTGCCTTTTACTTCCTAGAGAAAACTTAGGTTGGCTCAAGTTCTGTTCCTTACCTGCAAACTAGGTAGCTCCACAGCCATCCTTACTTTGCCCAAAAGAAGAGGTGCCTCTGTCTCCTATTAAACGCTCTGTTACAGCAGTTATCACCTTGGGCTACTCTCTTTGTGGCTCTGTGTTGGCTTCCCTGCAGTCCTACACCTTATACTCTCCAGCATCCAATATTTAGCAAAAATGATATTGATTTTAACTCAAGCATAAAGATGGAGGCCCCTCAAGTGGTCTCTCCCAGATGGACCCACATACATACCAGTTCTTGTGACTCCTTCAAGCTCAGTGCTCCCACGTGAATTACTATCTGATCCAACCTGCAAAAGAGAAAACACTGTTGCATCACTTGAAGTTTATAGTAACACGGAAGAGCTGTGCTACCTTGGTTTGTGCTGGTTTTAGCAATGAGCTAATATCTGACTAATTTCAATCTCAAGACTACTGAATTCTACAGTGGTATACTTAAAATTAATCTAACCAGGGATTTTTAAAAAAATGTCCAGGGAATAAAATTTAAGGTTCAACTAAGCAATAAGATTTTTTTTTTAACATCTTTATTGGAGTATAATTGCTTTACAATGTTGTGTTAGTTTCTGCTGTATATAAGCAACAGGATTTTGAAAGCAATAACTGATTAATCAATCAATAGTCAAGTACCTTATTTTGACTATGCATTGTTAGAGATGCTGCATTTGACGGTGACAATGTGCATGAAAATAGGTGTAAAGCTGAGATATTTTTGGTTGGAGATAAAAACAAAGAGGTTCTTCAAAGAGTACAACCAGGAACCAGCCATACGAGAAAGGAATTCCCTGTGAAAAGTTTTTTCCTATCTGGTGTGTCCTCAGAATTTGGCCACGAGTGAGGTTTTCTCTGAGACCTCAGTGTTCATCTTCGGAGGTGCTCCACGGGGCCCCGTGGGAAGAGGCCACACTTAGACTGGTCTTCTGAGGGTAGGATCAATAAAACTCAGCTGTGAATGCAGTCATGCTGGCGAGTCTTCCAGGGACTCAGAGTGACACACATGCTGCCCTCATGGGATGGAGACACCACATCCCCGTTAAGGCCCAAGCATTGAGTCCTCCTGTGATTCTTGACTTCTTCTGTCTTCGGTAAAATGGGACCTAGCTGGGAAGTGCTGTGATCAGGTCTGCATTTGTTAAGGATAACAGAAGACTTCTGAGAGGAGAAAAGGTGGCTGGCTGGTCTGCTTTCCCCTCACCAGCAGCTTTATTGCATGACCTCCTTAAACCTTTCACTACCCCTGTCTCCTGGCTTAGGTTAAAACAGTCATGCATTCCCTCCCCCGCTCCACCCAGCTGCTGGGTCTGTGGCTTTAGCACAAATTTGTGATTTCCCAATTCAGGAGGACGAGGGTCCCGACAGCCTCTGGTCCCCATGACTTACTTCCCTTTCCTAGTCACTGCAGCGGCTGCTCCAAATCTTGACCTTTCTCCTCAAGCTCTAAGTTCCACCCAAACCCTTGTTCTTGGCAGATGTCCTCGCTTCCAAGACACCAAAGATAAAGATCCTTCCACACACAGACTCCCTCCCTTCTCCTCCTCACCTCTGCGCTTAGCTGTGTTACCTTCTATGCGTTCCTCCCAGCTTCTTAGCTGTCTCCCAAAGCTACTCTGCTTACATTTGGGTTTATTTCAAGCCCCCGTGGAGACCTGCCATCAAAGGCATCAGTTCTCCACTCTCTTTAATCTCTTCTCCAATGGCACTGTCCTTTCAGCGCGGAAACGTGCTCATTACTTCCCTGCTTTAAGAGAAAAAAAACTACCCTTCTTTTAATCTTGCTTCCTCTGCTCTAATCCATGATTCCTTCTCTCCTTCTCCTCAGCAGCAAATTTTTGGGGGTGAGGATAAGCTACCCTCACTGGTTCCCCTGCCATGTGTCTGCGGCATTCTAACCTCAGGGCAGCTGCTTCTGTGACAATGACCCAACTGGCTCTGCTCTCTCTGAGGTTAGCTGGTCATTTCCTACTTTCTCAATCCTACTGACTCTCACAGCATCTAATAATGATTATAACAAATGTTATAATGAACACAGCACCCACTGCAAATAGTTACAGTGAATTCTTACATAATACTTAGTACTATATGTGTGGCACTGCCTGAATCCTCACCAGTGCCTCATAGGATAGGTACTATTAGTATTCCTGTTTCACAGACAAAGCACAGGGCATTTAAGAGCTGCCTGAGTTCACAGAGCTACTAAGAGGCAGACTCAGGACCCAACTCAGGCAGTCCGGCTCTGCAGGCCCTGCTCTTAATCTCCACGCTCCCCCGACGCTCTCTGAAGCACCCTTCCTTCCTTCCAGCAGACAGGATCTGCTCTTCACCTCCCTCTGACCCTTCTGAGGGTCTTCTGTCTGCGCCCACTTCCCTATCCCTCCCGGTTCTGGTGCTTTTCTTGATGTTTACCCTTAGCCTTCTTCTTTCCTCACTCTGCCTGTGGTCTTTAAACGTCTGAAGCCCAGGATCTGACTGAAAATTAGCTGAAAACTGAAGATCACTAGAAAGTGCCTATGTGGACACGCAGTCACATTTGGCGTATAATTTCAGAGTATCCAACTTGCTCTAAAGCCATTTAAGGGTCCCCAAAGTGTGCAGCGGCTTTGCACTGACAACCTCTGCTCCAGGCTCACTTGAGACTTACCTCCAATCTTTGCCTCCACCTAAGACACCGTCAATCACCCTTCTCTGATCCCTGTTTACACTATTTATCGGAAGGATCAGTGTTAGTTTTCATGGTCTGACATCTCCACTGGATGGTAAGCAACCTGAGGGCAGAGATCCCGTTTTATATCTCCAGCGCCAGCACAGTGCATAACACACGATGCATAACAGTGCAGAAGAGACCACAAATCAAGCTTGGTTAATTGCCGTGCTTACTGAATTGATGCTGTCCTATTTGTTTCACCGTGGCACAGACTGAGTGTTATAACCAAATACATTAACTCGCTGAAGTTTAGAGGATGCAGAAAGCTCCCTAAGACTACAAGAGGAAGCACCACAAAAAGCATGCTGAGTCACATGCAGAGAGAACTGTAAGGAAGCAACAGGCTGATAGAACGCCAGGGCCCTGCTCCACACCCCTTCAGGCCAAGGACAGGGAACCGGAGGGACTGGCCTGGTAGCTAAAACAAGAGGCAGTTCCCAGTTTCCCGATGGGATCTCTGAGAGCCGGGTGTGTCTGGCTGCCCTTCCACACGGAAGGGAAAGGCCCTCCTCTGCCTCAGCTCCTCTTTCCACAAGCTGACCTCAGGCCTGATTTGTGGTCGGAGAGCAGGGAGGCTGTGTCACCTGGGGTATAGCTGTGTCTACGCAGCTCTCGCAGATGCATGTGTTTATCATGATGGAGCCACTCACTTGTTCCTCCCTTCTGTCACCCACTCCTCCGCGACCCGGCAGCGCTCTGAGATGCTCAGGGACAGGCCTTCTCCTGTCGTGCCATTCACTGTTCCAAACAGAGAGTCAGTCAGCGGGACCAACCGATACCTTTCGTGCTTCCAGCACCAACGCTGGCAGTGCAGGGGCAGAAATCCCTGCTCGAGAGGAAGGGACATGGAGAAACACCAGAGGACAGAATCTGGGTGGGTGGGGTGATGCCATGTTTCCATTTCCACCTCAGACTCAGCCTTTTTTTCCACCCTCACCTTGTCAAAAGAAGTGGGAAGGTTAAGTATGACTTGTAATTTACAAATCTCATTGTTTTCAGGGACAGAGAGTATTTTAAATGGAGACAGAGGTAACTGCCCATGTTTCAGGCAAATCTCCGAGCACGCCAGGCAGTTCTATATTTGGGCTTGAATGGCAGGAAAACCAATACCATTCAGTACTGGGATGTCAAGGTGGTCATAGGTGGCAGTTACTTATGAAGACAATGGTGTGTACTACAGATCTAAAACGACCTCTGTCTATAGACCTGGGTCCCTGGACTCTTTAATCAATAGAAATTGATAAGAGGCCAGATGAGAATTCAGGCAAGACTTTACTGAGGTTCCTGCTGCAGCATGAGGGAGGGAGAACAAGAAAGAGGTGTCCTTGCTCGCTCCCCAAGGTGGCGACCTGGTTCCTTAAAAGGGGTAACAACAGGGGCGGGCCTGTGGGTTGGGCAGGAGGCGTAGCTTAGGTGTTCTACCCACCCCCTCGGTGCTGCTGGGTGCAGGGATCACGCACGGTACCCGGCATGCTCCCGGTACCTTAGAAGTGGCAGCTGGCTTGCGGCCTTTTTGAATCTTATTGTTCATAACTGCCCCCACTGCTCATGTGTGTAGTGATTTTTACTCCCTAATAGTTTCTTTGTAGTCTGTTGCTCGCAGAGACGTTTGTCCCGGTGTAAGCACTCCAGTAAAGGGTCCCAGGTCCCAGCCTATCTCAGGTGCACTACCAAATTGTATAATCTCTTGATCATCTTTTAGGTCTAAAATTGATGAGACTAAAAGTCCACAAATGTTACATGGCTTAGCCAGGCTCAACCGTAACCTGTGACACAATAACACTGTGACCTCCTAGCTAGTAATCTGGTGACAGCTACTTTCTAAGGACTGAGCTATAGATATGTAGAGATATGTATCTCTCTAAAGATGACTTACCAAAGATATTCTTCACTCCCTGTTCTTCTACAAGATAATCCACATACCGACCAATGACGGAGAAGTTGATTTCTCTGAAAGACACAAAGAAAAAAAATTAGAAAAAAAATGTGTATTTATTCTTTTCTAGATTATTCAATTCATCCCCACAATTATAAACTGCTCTCTCGTGTTAATCGTTATTCAAATCCACCTAACCAGTCTGAAATTATTAGCCTGCTCTGAATAATGCTTGGGTTTTTTTTCTTCCCTTGAGTCTGGTGGTTTCTCTACTCAGCCCTATGTGCCTCACTTATGTGAGAAAAGCACTATTAGTTATCCACAAAGGTTTTATGTTTAAACTTCATCACAAGTAATACTTAAAAAGTAATTATCTTTTGCCCTTTGGGGGCAGAGTGATGGTTGAGGGCATGGTTAAACAAGAACTTAACATTTTCCATGTGGCGAGAAGCAATCATTTCTTAGGCTTACAAAATAAGAAAATTCAAACTTAGTAATTTAAGAATTTTAGCACTTAATATTTGTCACAATAAATGAAGGCTTAAAGCCATTTATATGTGTTAGTGTTAAACTGAAGGGGGATAATAGTTGAAAAGGAACTTTGTCATCACTTTGCCTTTCAAAGTGTTATCTGCGGAACAGCAGTATCAGCAACTGGGGGAATTTGTTGGAAATGAAGAGTCCCAGGCCGCACACAGTTCTCCTGGTCAGAATCTGCACTGTAACAAGATATCCACGTGATCTGCATGCACTGTGCCGTTTGAAGAGTACTGACCTTGCAAAGATCTGATGCTTAAAATCATATTGAGTTTAAAAATCTAGAAACTGACTCACAGATCAGATAAAGTGACCTGTTCTCAATCAAAATACAGGTGGGGGGACTTCCCTGGTGGCGCTGTGGTTAAGAATCCGCCTGCCAATGCAGGGGACACAGGTTCGATCCCTGGTCCAGGAAGATCCCACATGCCGCGAAGCCACTAAGTCCGTGTGCCACAACTACTGAGCCTGCGCTCTAGAGCCCGCGAACCACAACTACTGAAGCCCGCGTGCCTACAGCCCGTGCTCTACAAAAAGAGAAGCCACTGCAATGAGAAGCCCGTGCACCGCAACGAAGAGCAGCCCCCACTCACCGCACCTAGAGAAAGCCTGCACGCAGCAACAAAGGCTCAATGTAGCCAAAAATAAATAAATTTTTAAAAAAATTTATTAAAAAAAAATACAGGTGGGGAGGATGAGAAGGAAAATACAAAGGAAAATGGCGGGGCAAGTGTGTTAAATGTTGCAGAATGCGTGGTTGCCAAGAACACTCAGTACTAGTTGGCTAGTACTTTTGCATTTTAGTCAGCGGGGCCAGAGAATCCTAATGTAATTTTAACCTTATTAACATTCTTTTCATCTCTACTTACTGTATTCCTTAAAAAACAAAATGGAACCAAAATAGCTGATGCATATAGAAAACAAAGACATCAAACTGTATATGTCAAAGGGAATAGGAACAATAGAGATAAAAGCAAAGAATGGATAGGCAACCACTGCCCACAACACTCAAAAGACAACTAGTCCAAGCTGCCACTTGGGAAAAAGTAGGTTTTAATGTAGTTAAAAGGCCTGCAAGGGGAGCAAACTCTCTCCATAATGGCTCATGCCTGAAATATCATAACACTGCCCCTCCCTGTCCCACTTGCTCAAATGCCAAATCTTCGCTTATCAGTCTCACTGAGTAAGACTCCAAGATGGGGGAGTTAGCTGCCTAGACAATCCACCTCAGGACCTTCATTTAGGTCAGCTTGAGCCGCTCAACTTCTTGAAATCTCTCTGCCTCAGATATTTCTGACCACTTGGAACCACACCTTTACACCACACTAGCCCCTCGCTGCTTCCATCAGCTCTTCCCCGCTTGGAACAAGCCCTGAGATGCAGGAACGATTCGCTGGGGCTTTGTTTGTGTGACACTAACTTTGGTTTTGACCAATGATGTCCATCTACTCATGCAAGGAACTTCCCAATCGCAGATTGGAAACTGGAAATAAAGCCTCTGGGCAATAGCTTGTGTTGGAGTCACAGATTCAAACGCAGTGGCTCCTGCACACTTTCACTGAAGTCTTGACACCTCCCCAGTCCCACCCTGGCCACATACTGAGACACTGAGAGCAGGCCTGGCCTCTTCAGCAAGGAGGAGCCTGCAGAGCTCCAGATGATTGAGGCCTGGTAGGCACCGTACTCACTCTGATGTGCTTTCTTTTGGTTTAATCTAATGTTTTCTTATTTGGAAAGGGAAGCTAGAGAGCTTGTTTCCATTTAAAGAAGTCCTTAAGGAAGACATTTAGTCTTTTGGGGTGCATGTGTATATCCCCAAAGTGGACTCTAAACTCAGCAAGGACTACCAAGTGGCGCTCTATCGGCCAGTCCAGCACAAGTGCTCAGCACTGCACCTGGCTTCAGTTAAAGGCTCAATCATTATTGCTGTTATTATTCCTCAGTGACAAATTCCTCACACCCTCAGCAAAGTGCATATCTCTATTATCATGAACATCATTTTGTAAACTGTTTATGCCCACCCTCCAGTCTGGAGCAAGAACTTCCTGAAGGTAAGAACTGTGCCTTTTATACCTTACAATCTCTCATCTGCACCTGGCACAGCACAAACACTCAACAAAGGCTAGTGAAGGAGCCGTGATGCAGGAATTTACAATGATGATGAAACACCCATAATCTCTGCTTTAAAAGCAGATTATCTCCACACTTGCAGGTTGTGTTTACATTTCACTACCATATTAACTGAGCAAAGAAAATAGCATATATAAATAACTAAAATATTGAGAAAAATACAACAAAGGCTGTGACTGGTTAGAAAGTATAGAGGTTCAGCAGGGGACTGATAATTCCACTTAGGGAGGCTGGGAAGGAGACTTCAAGGACAAGGTGGATCGGGAATAAATAGGGTGAAATCCTATGATCCTCTTTCCCTCTGACTGTATTGAGAGCGGCTATTTGTCTGGCCCTACTCTGGTGTCCTCCTTCTAGAGAGCTGGCCACACCCTCAGGCAGATCTAGGCCAGCATGTGAACCCTCCAGCTCCTTCTCCTTCCTCAGAGAACTCCACGCTATTTTATGGCGTCAGTGTAGCAGTGCTTTTGTCTACACTCACCCCCTCTCCCCCACTCCTTTAGGCCTTGCTGGATGACAGCTATGATAATTCCACTCAGGTTAGGGGTGCTAATGGTGATACATCATCTATTCCTTCAAGAAAGCAGTTTGCTTTTTCTTATAAAATGTCCCTAGCCTTTAGGAGTGGCACTAATGGCGGAATTCTGGGGCAGTGGCAGAGCCCCCCACAATGTCTTTGGACTTATGGTCTTTTGGAACTACCAAATCTCCTTACAGAGATCAGAGGTTGAAAAGGGATGGCTCCTAAATGTGTTTTGTTTGACTTTCACAACGTTAACATTTCTTTTCATGTTAAAAAAAAAACAAAACCTTTGTTTGAAAAGCCAGACAAGGGAAATGCAAATCAAAACCACAATGAGATATCACCTCACACCTGTCAGAATGGCTATCATCAATAAGAACATAAATGTTGGCAAGGACGTGGAGAAAAAGGAACCCTTGTACACTGTTGGTGGGAATGTAAATTCGTGCATCCACTATGGAAAACAGTATGGGGTTTCTCAAAAAAACTAAAAATAGAACTACCATATGACCTAGCAATTCCACTCCTGGGTATATACCTGAAAAAGACAAAAACACTAATTTGAAAAGATGCATGCACCCTAATGTTCACAGCAGCATTATTTACAATTGCCAAGATACGGAAGCAAGCTGTGTCCATTAACAGATGAATGGATAAAGAAGATGTGATATATATACAATGGAATACCACTCATCCATAAGAAAGAACGAAATGTTGCCATTTGCAGCCACACAGATGGACTTGGAGGGCATTACGCTAAGTGAAATAAGTCAGGCAGAGAAAGACAAATACTGTATGATAGCACTTACATGTGGAATCTAAAAAATATAACAAACTAGTGAATATAACCCAAAAAAAAGAATACTCGCAGATACAGAAAACAAACTAGTGGTTACCGGTTGGAAGAGGGAAGGGGAGAGGGGCAATTTAGGGTTAGGGGGTTAAGAGGTACAAACTATTAGGTATAAAATAAGCTATAAGGATACATTGTACAAGGGGAATATAGCCAATATTTTATAATAACTATAAATGGAGTGTAACCTTTAAAAACTGTGAATCACTATATTGTACACCTGTAACTTAGATAATAAAAAAAAGAAAACCCGATGATCTAACAAGGCCAGGCCCGCATTTCCATACAGTACCAACTGGCTGGGAAGACCAGTGGCTGTCTGCTTTGGAGGCACAGAAGCCCCCCGGGTCACCTCAGGGATTTCAGATACCTGCCTGACTGTAGGTGCGAGGTTTGCAGCCCTTGACAGAAGATGCTCAGGGCTCCAGTCACAAATGGGCCCAGGGAAATCACCCAGAGGTGTTACCATATTTGTCACAAAGGCACCCCAAACAGCAGGGCTAGGGTGGCAAGAGGATGCTAATTCTCTCTGGAGACTTTGCTCCCTTCCCTATTTTCCCACCCTACGCTACCTCCCTAGGGTGCCTGGGTTTATGTTCATTCTTGCAGGCACTGAACCAGTTATTGGGCAGTCACCACAGAGAGTGGAAAGAATGAGATTGGGTAATTATTCTCCCCACTGGCTGGCCGTTTGGGGCTTGTTGCTCCTGGAAGGTGAGAGATGGCATAGGCCAGTTCACTTGGAAAGGCTCCACTGGCTTTCCACTGCCTCATCTCTTCCTTCGTGAGTGCTACAAACACCTCTTAGCACCTGTGGGGAGAGTGGCCCAGAACCAAACTCCATGCTTGCTGTAGACATTCTCATACTTTTTGTTTTGCAAACGTGAACAGATTTTTAACGCTTTAGTTTTGTTTTTTGTTGTTGTTCTTCTTCTTTGGCCATGCCGCATGGCATATGGGATCTTAGTTCCTCCACCAGGGATTGAACCTGCGCCCCCTGCCTTGGAAGCGCAAAGTCTTAACTACGGGCCCATCAGGGAAGTCTTAACTACGGGACCATCATACTTAACTCCAATGTAATGTCTTAATTTCAGTTTTCATTGGTTCAGATTCTTTGTCTTAGTACCACGATTTTTTAAAAATAAAAGTACTTATCTTTTTTCATATTACAGAAGCTATATATTTCAGAAAGTACACACAATAAAAGAGAAAAAAAAAAACACTCAGGATCTCCCTAGAGATTATTACTCTCATTAGTTTGATATTTTTCTATTCACAAATACACAATATAGTATTTTCTTAAATAAATGTAGTCATATTGTACATAGTACTGTAATATTTTTTTCACTTAGCATTCCAAATTGGATATTTTCCCACATTCTCAGATATTGTTACTTTACTGGCTGCACAGCATTTCATTGTATGGAAGAACATAATTAATTTAGCTAAGCCTCTATTCTTGGAAATTTAGTTTACTTCCAAACTATGTAAGGGGGGGGACGTTTATCAAATGATCTTTGCCACAAATTGAGGCCTAGAGCAGGTGAATGGTGAAACTACATGTAGATTATATCTCTTCTCTTAGCGTATATGGATAATAGAATTTTTCTGAAGCAGCTTTTCAGAGAAAAATCCCTACTGCTGTACATTTCTTCTCCTGGTGCATCACACACGGTGAAAGACTTTCACTTTATTTGAGAACACGAGTCAACAGGACAGGTTCTTTCATAACTGGCATGAGCTGGCATGCATATCAGAAAATCTGATGTTCTATCTCTTTGGCTATTATATGTATAGTTCACCATTCAAAATCAGATGCAAGTTATGTGCCCTTTCTGGCAAAATAACTACTTGGTTACTTCAAAATTCCTTTGGCAGAGAAGCATGCAGGGACAATACCTACCCCACCTTGCCAGAGGTAGAAAACATCCTGTTCTGGAAATCTGGGTCATTTAGTCTCCCAGAATAGTGACAAAGACAATAATCTATACAACTCCGCATCCAGCAGGCCAGGCCCTTTCTGACTGGTTGGGTAACAGGTTTGTTGTTACTAGAGGGTGTTGTGAAGATTCCCATGGTGAAGTCAAGGGCATTTGAGGGAGAAAACACAACTTTTTTCTAGACGTTTTGGCCAATCTGAAATGGACTTTCTGTTCTAACGACTGTGAATGTACCCAAAGGAAAGTGATTTTTTGAAACAACTAAGGAAAGCAAAAGTTTTTCACTCTAGTGTAGAAAAAGATGTGAGTTGGGATGGGTAGAGATAGACCTTCCTTTCCAGCTATGTGTTAATCTTTAGGATCTTGGTTTCATCAACTGCAAAAATAGAGATAACAGCTCTCTCTCACTGAGTTGCTGTCAAGATTTAAGTGGAATATGTCCATTAAAATGCCCAGCATGAAGACTGACACATAATCTTTAGCCAATCAGTATTAGCTTCCTTTCCCCATGAAATAACAAAATTATTCACTCATGAAATAACCAAATTTACCACACACTGTGTTAGATGCTGAAGATACAAAGATAAATAAGATACGTGCTCAGTCCCTGTGTATGGTCTGGTACCCAATAAATATCTGCATAAGGTTAAGCAGCTCATAGCCTGTTGGGAGAGACAGGCATGTAACAAACAGTTATTGTAATAACTCTCATAAATAATTGTGATGTAATGTGAAAAGGTAGGCACAGGATACTGTGGGACCACAGAGGAAGGACTCTATAATGCTTTCTATGGAAAATGGGGAAGAATCACCAGAGGATGGTTTTGACGGATGAATAGATGTATTCAATTGGAGCAGAGAATGGAGAGGGTGACGTAGAAAAAGGCAGAGGAAACAATGTGTAAAGGCACAGAGGGAAGAAAGGGGATGAGGTGTTTGGGGAAATCAAAACGTGGCAGGAAATGTAGACTGTAAAGGACTTCCTATGTCAGCCCAGGCTCCTGGGCTTTAACCTTCAGACCAGTTCATCCCAGACTTTTATGTGCTAAAGAATCATCCAGGGACACCGTTAAAATGCAGGTTCTGGTTCAGTGGTATGTAGCAGTGCCTGAGTTTCTGCATTTCTAGCAAGTTCCTACGTGATGCTGGAGCTAATGGTCCATGGTCTGTACGAGTAGCAAAGCTTAGACAAAAGGGAATTCAGACTCTTAAAGAGTAAATCTAACAAATGATTAGATTTATTTATGAGGACTGGACTACAGTGTGGAGGACAGATTGGAGTTGCAGGTACTCAGGCATTCTTACTTAATGGAGGTCACCACAATATCCCTAATAATATTTAACATCAGAGGACTTCAGACTCTTAGCATTTGAATGGGCCTTAGAGATAATGTGGTTGAACTCTGTCTCTTCATAAAAAATGAGAGAAATTTACAAGTTGACAAGAGCTCCCCAGGGTCAGACAGCTAGTAGTATCAAAGCTGGGGGTCAAGAACCCAGACACTCTAACTAAAATCTTTTTAACCATGTTTTTGCTGACAACTTTCCCACTCTAGGACATCAACTTATATTCAGAGTTGAATCATTAGAATTATGAAGAAAAAATGTTCAGCCATTCTGAATTACGGAGGTCATGGTTTACTCTAAGAGCCAGGTTAGGAAAACTCCTATGATGGCTGGTCCCCAGGCAGAATTTCCAGGTGTTAGATTCCATGTGGCTCTTCTTTCTGTCCTGTCTCTTAGAAACATGTCAGAAATGCAGATTCCCTTGTGGGCAAGTGGGTTAATGGCTACCTGCTATTGGTGGGTGCTGCAAACCTGCTTCATACCTATAGGAATGTTTGGATGGAGCAGAAAGATGGAGAGAAAAGGGAACTAACAAAACTTACATGTCTACTATGTGCCATGTACTGACACACATTTTGATTTAATTTAAATTCGTACAAGGCCCTTAATAAAAAATATGCATTTTTATTTTTATTTCACACCTTAGGAAAGTGAGGGTCCTAGAAGAGAAGAGAATTCATGAAGAAAGAGGAAATTGTGTAATGGAGGCAACAGGGCCAGAGGTATTTGGCAAACAGAGAAGGATCCGGTAAAGCAGAGTCGTTTTAGTTATATCTAATATGCGTGGGTCCTGGTGTCCCAGAAAAATGGCAGGATAGAGAAAGCACAGTGACACTCCGCAGGTCCCAGATGAACAAACAAGACTTAGAAGAAGCCACTTCTAGGCTAAGAGGGGTCTGATTAAAACGGTTAAAGTAGCATCAACCAGATGTAGTGTTTTGAGCTTGCAAACAGGATCTTACTCCATAACAGGAAGTAAATCCTGTCTGCTCATACAATCACATGCCTTCTGTTTTATCTGCCCAACAGGTGGCTGACACATTGAGGAGGAGCTGACTTTAGTCTTTCTTAGGGCTTGTGGAAATGGAGAAGCAACAGAAAAAAAAAAATTGCTATTAACCATTGAATGATTTACATGCCATCTCAGCAAGAATTTTATTTAGACCGAGTAAAGATGTGATTTTTCAAGAATCTTAGAAGCCAGAAGTCTTGAACTCCAATGATCTCAAGGAAAACTGTGATACGGTCAACTTTGAATGAGAATGGTAAAAGTCATAAGAAATTTCATCTACTTTAAAGGGGTAGGGTTAAGGTTCACAAAATTCAGTAACAGAAGACCAAAAATGTAAAAGCCTTATTAAAGATACCTTAAATACCTCATCTTCTGTTTACTTCTTATGCCACAATAGCAATTCAAACTTATTGACCTAAGCACATACTGCCCCCGTGCTAAACACTATTATATGGACCATCCCATTTTAATACTCACAACTCCATGACGTAGGTATGACTACATTTAAGTTTTATAGAGGAAGAAAGGAGAAGCTTGAAGAAGCCAGAATTCTGACTGTTTTGGCAAACTGACTCCTCTAACAGGTTAAAACACTTAGATCCAGATGCTGGATGAATCCCCAACTTATCAATGGCAATGTCCAGGGGGTAGTTATATGTTGCTCATGGACGCCCGGGGCACATGACCACTAACTGCTAGTGCCAGCAAAGGGACCGCCATAATATTCACTGGAAAATGCTTGTTTGGGTAACAATTTCTCAGCAATCATCTGCTGTTACCGCCCTCTTGCAAGCTCCCAAACATTTAACCAATGTTGAAATGTGGCTGTAAGACATGCCTAGGGGGCCGTCTGGCAGCTACCTTCCCCACTTTCCTCACGGTAGGACAATTTCATCACGTCCACGGACAGTCTAGAGACAGGATCTAGAGGCCAGAACTTGATATCAAATCCTGCTAAAATGAGATTCTCCTCACCCAACTCCACTGGCCTTATTTGGGAAGGCCAGGGCTCTGCTGAAATGCAAGATTTTGCTTTGTGGGGCTACAGACACTGGGAGGAAGGCAAGCTGCCGTATCTTACCTCGTCTCCTTCTGCACTGTTTGTGATATAGAGACCTCTTGTCTGACTTGGGGTCAGAGACAGTGCAGGGGCAGAAGCTGCAGAGTCTAATCGACCGCTGCTATAGAGACCTTCTGACCATTGGGGTGGAGGGAGATCCCTTTAGTCCCAAACCATAGTTACCCATGCTCAGTCATTGGCGTGATGGTCGCAGCAACAAGACCTTGAAGTTTCTTCTTCGGGGAGGCCATTGAGCTGCTGAAAAAGTCTGGAAAACATACAGCGTAATTCCTCTCCTTCTTCTAGGAATGTCAATTAATGATAAAACTCCGGGGCAAAGTCTGTTCCCACAAAGTTTCGAACTGTGAAAAATGCTTACAAGTATACAAACACACAGAGCAAATGAGAAGAATGTAAAATGTGACAGCTTCATTTTATAGAGAAGGAAACTATATTTTAAAGACAGGAGATTTGGAGACAAGAAGAGAGCAATGTTCTGGGAAAATACCATTGGAAAGGCCTCCTGTTTTATCTACATGGATGACTGAGGCAATCTGAAACCTCAGAGAGCAGGGGCGAATAACAGCAGAAGCAAGAATATGAACTAACTCAGCGAGGTTGAATATATAAAAAATTACTTATTGCTCAAGTTGAAATATGGTCAGGAGAAAAGAGACATTCTTATCTCTTTCCATACCTTCATACTGTTAAGCAAGAATCTCCCCTAAAATCAGTACTTAAGGCTTCAGTGTGATCTACAAGACTATCTTCAGATTTACCTAACTATCCTTTCATATGCTGGTTTTGACCAGTTTTCCCCTGTTTTTTCCTAGCTCTAGTAAATCGCATCACAAACATTTATTCACCTCTCCCCCACTAGACCAAGCTCCCCCAGGACAGGAAACAGATTTCATTTGCCTTTGTTTTCTCTGCACTGAGTGGTTTGCTGGAAATCTCGTGTTCAATTAAAAAGTGATGAATATATGGGTGATTGAATGAGGTGTTCAGATTGTAGCTTGATGACGACTTCCACAGATGGGGAGATCGCTTCTGAGACAGTGAACCTGGCAACACTCATTTGAGGCAAAAGCATCCCTCACCACCTGGCAGAGAGTGTACCTGTCCACAACCAGCGTAAAAAAAGCCAAGAAGCTGCCCACAACGGGCAATGAGAGGCAACAGAGCATCCTGGTTAATAGCCTGCATTCCATAGGCAGACTGCCTGGTTCAACCCACAGCTCTGCCACTTAACTAGTTATAGAAGAATTGTTGTTTTTTGAGCTGTAGGACATGAAAATTCGAAGCCACAAATGCAAAGTCTAACAATTGAAGAAGAAAATAAAATATAATCAGACAGTATTTGGTGACAATTGTACAAAAGATGTTTGGCTTAGAGAAAATACAAGAGAGGGTATATTATAGTTCTGAGGTCCCTGGCACATTTAAAAACACAAATGCCCACTAGCAACTTACATCTTACCCACATAATGTAATAATTATGAACTATCTCATTTTGTTTGTTCTTTATAACTGTTAATCTCATCTCCCCAAATAGGAGTATAAACTTCCAGAGTAGAGATCATTCCTTCTACTTTTTCTGTATCTCCCAAGAGTCCTGGCTCAGGTGAGCCCTTGAAGCTAGAAACAGGGCAGAACAAGGACAAAAACATGAAAGGGTACAGTGTGGCAAAACTTATTGCTTTTGTGAAAGGCCAACGATGATACCTCCCCTTATAAACAGATACATCCCTGGTGAGGCTTGCTCCTGAAATTAAGCCCAAATCCTTCAAGTAGCTTTGCTCTGTACTGAAGGGCAATAAAGGGGAACCTTAACAGATATATAGGATACTAGGGTTTCTCTGACTTTTCCTAGTTTGAAGATGAGACTAACTCCTGTTGGAAGTTTTGGAAGAGAAATGTAATCACCTGGCCCATGGGGAAAATGCAAGGCCAATAACACAGGCCCAGTCTACCCCAGAGGAAGGTCTGAGCATCAAATGAGGTTGATGTTGTGCCCGCTGCGCATCTTCCCTTGGCCTTCCTGCATGCACCTCAACTCGAGAGCCCAAAGCGAACCTGCCACCTGGTCTTCTAAACAATTTCTTCCTTTGCTCCTTACAGTAGAGGGGTTAGAGCACCAGCTCTGGAGACAGACTTCCTGGGCCTATATCTTGGCTCCATCACTTACCAGCTGGGTGACTTTGGGACTGTTATTTAACCTCTCTGTGCTTCAGTTTCCCCTTCTGTAAATGGGGATAACAAGCATCATATTTCACAGGGTTGCTGAGAGAATTAAAGTACTTAATTCTTGTAGAATGATTAATAGCAGTGCCAGGCACATAGTAAGTACAGGTTCAGTCCCCTCCATGAAGTCTTGTCTGCTGACCACAGGACATTAGAAGTAGCATTCCTTTATCAGCACACTCTTTCCTGTCATCTCAGCTCCACTGGTACCCCCCTCCCCAACCCTGGCTACTCTTTTCTATTCAGAGTCTAAGTCATTTCAGTTCCAACTGTTATCTTCTTTCCCTGCAATCCTTCTCTCCCGCCTTACTGCCCCTCTCCTAACTCACCCTTTGTTACCTCTTATCTAGACCATTGGGCACAACTCCATGTCCAAGGGGCCCGTAGGGACTCAAGAAAGTTCAAGTGATAAGAGTCCAGAGAGCTAGGTTCCACATTAAAAGTCTCCTAAATTGAAAAGTACTAGGCTGTACACCCTAGATTTCCATATTCTTGTGCTTTTGGCTGCATTTCTTTCATATTTAGAGCAGTTACAAGGATATTCTTAGGATGGTCAAAAGCTTGGACTGGCAGATAGATAGATAGATATAGATATCCATATATCTCAAATTAAGTGCACTTAAATACAGCTTGATTGGTTAAAGATATGGGGCCTGGGAGTCACTGTCCTAATCTCAACTCTCTTCTTCAAAATAGTCAGGATGCCAGAGTAACCGCCCAGTAGCTCAGACATTTCTGATCTTGCTTTTGCCCTGCCGGAAAAAGGCCAGTTAACTTCTTCCTGGCTTCCACAGGACAAATACCAAATTCCATGGTCTGGGTCTCCATACAGATGTCTTCACACCTGAAGTGCACTAGCCCAGTTGGTCCCCACTGCTACCTACCTTGTGCTGGCTTGTCCGGCTCTCCCACCCGGAATGGCAACATCTCCCACTTCAGCTCCTTCAGTATAACCAACTTTCAGAACTCACCTTAAAAACTAGAGAACATTCTCTGATGCCCTAAATGAAACTAACTTCTTACTCTTCAGAATTCCCTCAAACATTTGCTTTTCATTAAAAACTTTACATAAGAGATATCAGCAAGGTAGTTTTGGCTCGTCCGTCTAGAGTGTAAGCCATCAGGGGGCAAGAACAGCTTCAAAAATCTGTCTTTGCACAGAGCAACACACCAAGTAAACGAGCAAAGACTGCTGGCTTTGTAAACTGTGAAACTGCTACAGGAAGAGATGGGGTAAAAAATCACAACCACCGTAACTGAGAATGGTCCAGATTTTGTAAATTCGAGTTTTAAATAAAAACTGGGTAATGTTATGCTTTCAAATTCGTCATAGTTTATATCAAAAACAAATAGAGGGCTTCCCTGGTGGCGCAGTGGTTGAGAGTCCGCCTGCCGATGCCGGGGACACGGGTTCTTGCCCAGGTCCGGGAAGATCCCACGTGCCCCGTAGCGGCTGGGCCCGTGAGCCATGGCCGCTGGGCCTGCGCGTCCGGAGCCTGTGCTCCGCAACGGAAGAGGCCGCAACAGTGAGAGGCCCGCGTACCGCAAAAAACAAAAACAACAACAAAAAAACCCACAAATAGAATGTTCTCCAGCCTAAGGCTTAATGTGAATTTAGAATGTTACTACTGAAACACTTGGGCAGGGCCTATTACTCTCGAAATCTTACACCTTTATCCACAGACAAGAACCCTTAGTGCAAAGAATTCAGGTTGCCTAAGTCAAATTCTCTTAAAAGGGAAAAGTTAAAAAAAAAAAATCTCTGGGGAAGGTGGAGGAGGAGGATGCAGCTCTGGGCATGAGGAATCACTCGAGAGAGAAATATTAATACTTGGAAAGGAAGAAACAAATAGAGAACCTAAACAAACAAACAAAAATGCAGAAATACAATTTCCCATCAAATGAAGGGATTGTATCACACTTAATCACTAAACTCTCTTCCCCCCAGCGGCTGCCTCTGATCATTTGGAAAGAAGGATCCTTAGGGCCCGGCTCTGTGGTCTGGACAGAATCCAGGGGAGTGGGTCCCTCCACCCCGCCTGTACAGACACTCGCCCGGGCCGGGAAGGTGTCGCGTTCACACTTCCTCAGGCTCCATTTCCCAGCTCCCCTGTCTTGCCCGTTGCGTCCGGCCGTCAGCGCCTCGCCCACCGCCGAGTCCAGTGCCCCGGCCCTCTACCCTCGTTCCCTGGCTGTCGGTCAGTCTCCAACCGTCCGTCAGTCCACGCCTGCGTTGCCACGCTCACCCAGACGCCGCTGGTCCACCTCCGCCGCTCCGCGCCGCGCTCCCAACCGCGCTCTTTATCGCCGGGGCCGCGCACCACGTGCCCGCCCCGCCCCGGGGCCTTGGGGCTGTAGCGTCGCCCCGCGCCGCCCCGCGCTCCCAAAGCGTTAGGCAAAGGTGGAGCTCCCTCTTTTTGAGGGGGCCCCCCGAACGCCGGGGCCTGAATGAACATGGGCGCGCAGTCGCAGCTTCCTGATAGTTGCGAGCATCTGAACTTGCACTTGGGTGCCCGCAGCGCGTGCTCACCCGCGGCTCGGCTCAGCTGCAGCCCCCCTTCTTCTGCTAGGCCTTTCCTAGCACTTCCGCGTCCTGGGCTCCTTTCCGTCTTAACTTTTCTTCTTTCCAGGGCCCTGCAACAACAGGTATTTTGCGGTCCACTTGCAGGAACGTCAAGAGTTTATCTTCTAATATCAAGTGCTGTGTTAATCAGAAACACAGCCATAAACAAGTCCTCAGCTTTCTCTTGCTGATGTGAATTAACCTCAATTTTCCATAAACGGCAATGGCTGATGCTTGTTTCATTTAGAAAAAAATGAATTTCTCAAAGTGCTTTCTGGTTTGCAAAGTGCTTTTATATCCATTAGGATAATTCTTTCAGTGCACACAGCACCAGAAATTAATTCATTAATGAATTCATAAAACAGTTCTGGGTGGTGGGTACTATTTTTTTAATTCATATTTTACAGATGAGGAAGCATTCTCCCATTTTATAGATCAGAAACCGATATAGACAGTTAAGTGATTTGCCAAAGGCCATAGACCCAGTGAGTGGTTGAGCCGTAGTTTGATTTCAAGTGGTCTGGGAGCTGTTACTATTAACTGCTATTCTGTTATCCTGTAAAAAAGGAAGGAAGGAAGAAGGAGTCCTAGTGACGCCTATTTGTTTTGTAGTGTTAAAAAGAATATTATATTTCAAGGGGACAATGTTAGTATTTTTTTAGTCACATTTTAATATATGCAAAATTAAGTATTTCAACACCCAAAAGATATAAGCCATTAGGGTTAATATTGTCAGCCATAAGCCAGTATTCTGAATATATTTTATATAATATTTTATAAATAAATACATGTTTATATAAATATATAAATGTTTATATATATTTGGTAATACACAGCAGTTCCTTATTATAATGTGTTAGGATTTGCTAAGAAGCAGATGCTAAAATGGGAGTTGCTGTGCAGGAGATTTTTGGGGAGAGGGAGCAGGAAAAGGCGGGGAGAGCCTTTAGGTTGTCATAGAGGGCTGACACCCTTGGAAGGAGAGATGGAAAGAAAGAGGGGAGGGTAGAAAGAGTCTCATTAGAATGGGGGGCGGTGCACATCCCAGTATCCACTATCTGCCCTGCAGAAACTCACAGCCTCTACTGTGAGTTGTGGGAAAGGCATTTATTTAAAAAAAAAAAATACAGACCTGTGCAAAGATTCTAAGAAACCCTGAGGGGAGACTCTCAGTGGGCTAGTTGAGTGGGTGTGTGTTTATGTGTAAGTGTGTGCATGATGAGGCAAGAGAGTGTTTCAGGAACGTCTTCCTGCGGGGGAGGTGACACCTGTCTTAGACAATTGAGTAGGCCTTAGAAGGGAGAGACAGTAAAATCTCACTGCTGGCCTAAAGTCCTCTGACACTTTTCTGATGAGTGGCAAGGGCTCTGTGACATTTCATCTCCTGTTATCCAGTATTATTTAATCACCTTTATTAACTTTTCGTGCTTTTGTTTCCTGCCCCCTAACACCACTGTGATGGTGCTCCAAGCAGGCACCGGGTCCTATTTCTTTGTTTTTCCCACAGTTCAGAGAGCACAGTGTCTGTCCACCTGCAGGCCAGGAGTGGGGTTTGGAGGCATTGACTCCCTTCAACTCTCCTTTGTTTTTTTAAAAATATTGGGGTTCCACATCATATTTCGTTCACTATAACTCAGGTTTGAAACTCGGTGATGTAGAGGAAAGAGCTTGGGGGATACAGAGCCCTGTAATTGATCAGATTGGCCACATGTTCCATCCTTGGAGCAGGATGCGGGGCCAGGCTCCTGGACTGAGGTAAAGGGTGGTTTCCCAGAAAGGTTGCCCTCACCTTCTTGGTAGGTTGCTGAAAGGTTCTAGAACCAATTTGAATGTATGTGTGTCAGGGAGGGGATTTTCCCACACTGACAAGGAGCAGTTCCCTGACACCAGCTGGGTATCCTGTAATTTAACTCAGTTCTTACACTGTTAACCCAGAGCATCAGATTCCACAAGGGTTCAGTCCTGCCCTCCACTTCAGCTGCCACTTTAGAGCCGGGTTGATACCTGTGCTTCTCACCAACTGGCTGTAAATCAGAGGTTCCCGTGACCCCCTCCTTGGGTTGGATTAATTTGCTAGAGGGGCTCATAGAACTCAGAGAAACATTTTCCTTACTAAATCACCGCTTTATTATAAAAGCATACGACTCAGGCACAGCCAGATGGAAGAGATGCATAGGGCAAGGCATGGGAAAGGTTGACGAGCTTCCATGCCTCCCCAGCTGACCACTCGCTGAGTGAAACCGAGCAGGGCCCTGTGGGCCTCCAGGGCACGGAGGCCTCTTTTTGTCCCCCATTTCTTTTTTTATTTTTATTTATTTATTTATTTTTTTGCGGTACGTGGGCCTCTCACTGTTGTGGCCTCTCCTGTTGTGGAGCACAGGCTCCGGACACGCAGGCTCAGCGGCCATGGCTCACGGGCCCAGCCGCTCCGCGGCATGTGGGATCTTCCTGGACCGGCGCACGAACGCGTGTCCCCTGAATCGGCAGGCGGACTCTCAACCACTGCGCCACCAGGGAAGCCCTTGGCCGGGCTTCTTCGACAATATTCAAATAATTACAGAGGCAAGACTTCCTTTTGAAGGATGTTCAGCCTGCATTAGCTGTTCCCCACATGAACCTTAGGCCTTTGGGAAACACACAAGTGAGTCTATTCTACTTGTGACAATAGTCTGTAAGGTTCCCCAGAGATCTCAAAGAGAAATAAGCATGTCTTCCAAAGCATCCCGAAGCCCAGTAGCAGCTTATATTATGCGTAAGGTAAAAACTCACCACTAGATGGCAGTCTATCAGCAGAAATTGCTTTCTCTTTTAATGAATACTTTCTGGACTGAAAGTTTCTGGGAATATCAGTAAACAATAAAAATATTAGCTAATCTTTTCTTTCTCCCATTTCCCCATCCTCCTTTCCCCCAAATCTATGCAGATTACATCTTTAATTTTAAATGTTTTTAATCCTTGTTTCTCTCATTAATATAAAAAATAATGAGAAAAAAAAAGATGTATAGAGACACAGAAACTAGACGTGGAAAATTCTGTTTCCCCACCTCACATACTAGCCCTTTGGGTTTTGATGATGAAGATGACTATAAGAAGAGGTATATTCAGTGGTCTTGACCTTTTGATATGTAGAGGATACTTAAAAATCTGGTTCAAGTCTATAAGTATTTTCTCTCTCAGGGGAAAAAAAAATTCTATGCTTCCTTTCAGCATTTGAGGTGAAGATGGAGCAATTAGGAGAAATACATTTCGGCTGTTTTATGAAGATTTATTATATGTACCTTTTGAATGAAAGGAAACTCCCTGGAAGGAATTCATTGAGGTAAGTGCAGTTCAAAATTTTTTACCCAAGGCTGGTTTGATTCTGGATAATATCTGAATTTAGGTGCTAATAGTTCAGGTTCAGGAAGGCTTAGTCCCCCTCTGTCAGCTGGTAGCAGGGACAGGAGCCCAGATGGCCTCTGGAGGGGGGACTTGGGGAGGTTTTGCTGGTCCTGTCCCTCCTTATTCTTTCTATCCAAGCCGTCAGGGCATCATTATCCTGGTCCAGCACTCTCAGATTCCAGCTTTCAGTGGTATTTCCACTGTCCTCATTGGTCAAGTTCTTCTGGGTCTACTGGAAAGCTCCCATAAGTTATTCCAAAGTGTTACTCTTTATTCCTGTGCCCCATTTCTCAGGTTAGGTACCTTAGTTATAGCTAAATTATGTTAGCTCTGAAAGTAATACATACAGTCTATATTTGGTCATGCATGTAAAGGTGACCAAAGTAGGTAAAAAAAGCAAAACACAGAACCGTATTCAATTCTTCCATCTGTATTAAAAGAAGTAAAGGTGTTTGTAGGGATATACCTGTATATGCAAATAAGTTATCTAGAAGGATAACAGTGATATTCAGAATACTTAACAACTGGTTCAGCACTGGCAGACAGGGATGGCTGCTGGCCTTCGAGCTGGAGGGATGCTGGAGATGCCCTAGTATCTAAGCTTTAACTCTTTAATGATTGATTGAAATTCTGGGCGGCCAGCACTCCACGGGCTCAAAACAGTGGCTATTTACCAACCTGAAGGGAAATATTTAAATATTTTAACCACCTGTGGATTATACTAGTGTATGCCAGCAGCTATCAACTGTTTCTCCTAGGAAAGGGGATTGAGGGAGGGAGGGACTTAATTTTCAACATGCCTTTTAGTACTGTTTGGAATTTTTGTTTGTTTCTTCTTTCAATTGAACCATGTACTTGTGGATAGAAATTCATTTTGTTCAGCTCAGAAGGTAAGTCTTTTCTTAGAATTTGGTTCTGGACACTTCTGTCTAGTCATCTGACTCCAGTCTGTCTACAGCCTCGGGACCATCTTCATTAGTTCCATCTTGCGGGGAAACTCCTCCACCCAGAGCTTTGCATAAGCCCCTCTGCTTGCCTGGCGGAACTCCCACCCCCATCCCCAAAGCTGGTGTCTGAATCTCCTTTTGTTACTTTTCTTGGACCTGCTATCTCTCCACCTACCAGACCTCAGTCCCATTACTAACTAGTGTAGGTATCACTCTGCTTAATCTTGTGACCAGGAGATAAGCCCTTTTTTGTGTTCATCCAACTTGTGTGTGTGTAGAGCCTGTGTTTAATGAAGTTTTACCTATGCATCAGCACTGCTGGTAATGATTATTATCTTAGTGGTGATAACTCGCATTGCATTGGCTGTGCCTCCACCTGCCTGTGGAGTGGACACCCCTCCCTCCAGGTCTCCCCCAGTGTTCCTGGGAGGCATGTGGTACCTCTGTTGTGCTCCCTCCCATCGTTCCCTGGGAGACTTGCAGCTCCTTGTTGGTGTCCCCTGCCATGAAGCCACTGGGGGGCAGTGTCTCATCTCAGCCACTGTCACAGCCACTGTCAGCCAAAGTTGCTCTCTCCTGGGGCCTAAAGACATGGAGAGAAGCCCCTCCTCTTCCATTTTACCACCGTTTTTCACCCAGGTCCCAAAGCGGCATGACTTGTACCCAGTGTCTCACTGAGCCCCTTCCCTCTCTGCCTGCAGGGTCTCCATCCACAGGCTCAGACATGAGTCTACGGAGCTTAGGCAGGGAACCAAAGTTGGAGAGAAGATTTTTTTTCTTTCCCATGCCCCTTTCCGCACCCCAGGACTATTCCTTCTCTCTATCCTTTCTTCACCCCCAAGGTGTCATAAAAGCATCTTCAAGCCAACCCTTCCCTTCAGTCTAATCAGCTCCTAACCAGGTCCACTGCTCCCCTAGATTTATCAGACAGAGTTGACTCTTAGTGGTGGGCACCACTGGGCTCAAGCTGACAGCCTGACCACACACATTCTATTCACACTTATCTCCCTGCGTGGTAGTTAACGGTTGGCCCCGTCAGACTGTGGGTTCCTCAAGTATGAGTTTCTAACTGTGTGGTAGTCACCTTTGTCTCCCCGGCACCCAGGCCCTGCCTGTTTACACGGCAGACCTCGAAAAATACTTTTGAAAGAAAAATTGAACACAGTCATTTAGCACAGATACCCAAAAGAAAACACCTCATCTTTACCAAAGGGAGACTCAGGCAACCCACCCAAACGGAGGAAAGCTATTCTTAAAGGGTGTCCTCTATCCTACAAAAGTAGCCCTTCAAAGCTCTTTAGGCTCCTTGCGTTCTCAGGTGGAGAAGATCCAGGGTTAGAGCAGCACTTTCAGAGAGGCTTAAACTGAACTTTTTTTTCCGTTTTATTTTTTGGCTGCGCCCCGCAGCATGTGGGCTCTTAATTCCTCTACTGGACCGCTAGGGAAGTCCTAAACTGATCTTGTTTTAAGAGAATAACATGTTGAACAACTATTTGACTAGTTACATTTTATTGTGTACTTGCCAATCGAAAAAACAAAGACAAAAACAGGAAAGGGCACAGTATGGCAAAACATACTGATCAGAAGGGGAAAAGCAGATGATACACAGGGACAGAACATTTTATTTGTATCATTCCTAGTTCAGAGAAATAAGGTTAACTCAATGCTCCTTCCCCTACACGTTTATAGCGGGAGGTGAAAGTGACAGACTGAGGCATGGATTTGTTAATGCTGGGTATCAGGTGTTTCTTCGCTTATTATTTAGTTGAATAAGTCTGATGTCATGTGATAGACCACTAAGCATAAGCGATTCTTCAACCAAGAAAGAGAAAGAAATTGTATAACTATGTGATTTGTTCTCTGAGAAGCAAAACCATGATTCACGGCAAAGGCAGACACTCTTCAACTGGTGTGTGAGACAAACAGAGGTATTCATTATGTTTATTATGATAATAATCATTCTTAACACTTCCTTCAAGGTGTAGCATTTGCAGAAATTGGAAAAAATAAGAATATTCCAGCAGGCTTACTGACACTCAGTGGTAATATCACAAATAATTACAGTCATTGAAATAATTTCAGAGATGAGAATGAGAGTTTAGTTTGAGAGAGAGAAAAAGAGAGAGAGAGAGAGAGAGATTTATTTAACAATCTGTTAATGATCCCGCAGCTCGTAAGAAGTCTCTCTAATTCCAAAGCATGACCTCTTTCCTCTACACGGCAATGCCTGCCCAATGGGAGAATGCTATCATGTAAAATCTTCAGATGAAAACCATCACGTGATCTTAAAAATGGTATTGTTTGGTGACATGTTTTGGTTTCCCTGTTCTATATACATAGAAAAACTTAGGTAGAGAGAAACGAAATGACTTGCTAGGTGATGAGGCAGGTTGGACTGAAGGATAGTGGCTGGAATGACCACGGTGCCAAGTGTTCTGTTCTCCAGCACCTTCTCTGTTTTCTACTCCACGTTCTAGATAACTCAGATGCTGGCTTAAAGCCCATTAGAAGATCAACCAGTCTCCCAACCCACCCACCAACCAGTAAACCAGCCAGCATCTGTCAAAGGCTCACTTTGTTGTTCTTGGAACAGTGTTTGTTTGGTGCTGTGGGAAATGCTGAAGCAAGACCAGACAGGGTCCCTGCCACCCTGGTGCTTGTAATCTACATGGAGAGACAAGACAAAGCTACATGACACAATTACAGAATCTGACAGAATATAATAAAGTGCTAAATTGTGTGGTGTAGGCAATTAGAGAACAAGACAGTATATAATAAAGTGCTAATTGTGTGGTACAGACAATAAGTATAATAGGAGTTCAGTGAAGGGATGGATGAGTGTGGGCTGTAGTCTTCAGGAAAGGCTTCTCATCATGTCAGGCTGCTGTGTTTATCCAGTGCATGATGGGAAACTGAATATGAAATAGAAGACGGATTAAGAGCAGAATAACTGTGCTGTACCAGGCATCTCCTCTCAGTCTGGGCGAGGACAGAAAGAGAAGGAGTTCTTTGACAGGTGGCATTCTCCATTAAAAAAAAAAATCAAATTGAGAAAGGCCTTATTTTCTTTATTAATTGTGTTACAGAAAATTTCCTGTGAAACTTATTTTAAATGGAATAATGTGTTACATACACTAGGAGAGTTCAGTGTTTAAAGAAACTATGTTGTAAGTCCTTTTCATTAATGAAGAATACTTTTGCATAATAGATAATCACTTCCTAGTTTACACAGATTCCTTAAAGCAAGTAAATAGATACTCTTGAATACTACTGGTGGGACTGACAAACCTATTACAAGGTAATTTGGCAATGTGTACCTCAAATCTTGAAAATGTGCATATGCTTCAGCTTGTCAATTTCACCTCTGGGAATTTATCCTAAGGAAGTAATCACAACCGACTGCAAGAATAACTTTTCTGCAAGGATAATTATCACAAAGTTGAGAGAAGCTGGGGATAACCTGAACGCCCTCAAATAAAGGACTGGTGAAATAAATTAACACACATTTAGAAAATGGCATGTGTAATTACTAAAATACTGTAGAAAAATATTTAATATAGTGGAAAATATTTACAAAATGTGGGTAAGTGAAAAAAGCAAATTCTAAAACTTGTAGAATATGATTTCTTTCTTTTTTTTTTTTTTTTCTTTATGCGGACCTCTCACTGTTGTGGCCTCTCCCGATGCGGAGCACAGGCTCCGGACGCGCAGGCTCAGCGGCCATGGCTCACGGGCCCAGCCACTCCGCGGCATGTGGGATCTTCCCGGACCGGGGCACGAAGCCATGTCCCCTGCATCGGCAGGCGGACTCAACCACTGTGCCACCGGGGAAACCCTGATTTCATTTTTGATAAAAATATGTTTTATGCAGAAAAACTTACCTGAGTGGTGAAGATATATGGAATTTCCACTTATTTATGCTTTTGTGTAATTTCCAAATGTTTCCCAAGCTACACGGTTTGCTCTGTAGTAAGACATGTATTAAAATCCCATGGTCCTCTGATTTGGTTTGTTTGGAGAGTTTGAGTAGTCATACTCTGGACTGTCATCCGGTGAGTTTTCTTAGAGTGGGGCAGGCCTATCCTATAGGGATTCCTACAGACCTAGCAGCTGGAAGTGGAAGTGGAGGTGGTTGGAACTGAAGAACTCATGCAACAGAGGAGTTCCGGGCTAAGAGACAAGCATCAGAAGCACTGTTCCATTCTCCTTTGAATTAGAAACAATTCCTATTTAGCAGAATATACACCTTATTTCTTGAACTCACATCAGGTAGGAGATGTTTTAGAGGTACGCACATTTTTTAAGGCTCACACAACATGAGGTTTTAATAGCAAAGCCTTTCAGAGGGGGGGCAGAAAGCCCAGGACATGAATCAATTTTTAAGACGTCAGGAATACTAAAAAAAAAAAAAAGCACCGAAACAGAGTTTGAGAAGTTGTATTTTAAATGTTTATCTTGAACACAAGAACAGAAAGTAAAACTTCATTTGGAGATTAGGTCAGAAGCCTAAACTTGAGATCTTTGGTGAATGTGGGCTCAAAGACAAATCAGGCACTGCCTTGAAACCCACATGAGGATGTGGAATCACTGAACAAAAACAACCAACGTCTGGAAAGGATTTTGGAATTTTTGGTCCACGGGATTTTCCATGTCTAAAGTGAAAACAAAATACTCTTTTTCTGTTCTAAGGACTTGATTTGGAACTGTTTTGAAAGGGGCCTTTCTCTGAAACATTTCAATACAAAAGTTCTTTATTTTATCATCCTATGACTCAGTGTCTTACATTTTTTTAGGTTTTGACTAAGGTCTTCAAATATATTTGTTTGAACCCCTTTTCATTAGTAATTTTCTATTTTTACCTCACCATCTAGCTTCTCATCTTCAGTTGGCCCAGTGAAAATAAAACACAGCAAAGTCAGAATTTTACTTCCTTTTTTATGCTTCCCAAATATAGAGGAAATCCTTGGATACCCAGGTTTGGGGGAAGTCAAATCTTAGCTAAAACTGGGGCATGTCTGCCTCCCTTTTGAAGAATCCATCCTATAGGAAAAATTCTGTGGGCAGCATCCCTGGAGTACAGGTGAGGACTTGTCCCTGCACACGCCCTTGTCTTCCCATTACTTGGGGTTAATTAACCCTCTGTGCTCCAGGCTTTCCATTGGGTGGCATTACACAGTGCTCAGCTGGAGGATGAGTGGCATATAGCAAGTAATTAAAGCATTTCTGACAAATGGCAGACAGCTGACATGGACAAGCCTTCTCTCCCACTACCTGTATGTAGAAGGCTGGATAAAACATGGCAGCAATTGAAAAGATATACAAGCAGTATTCAAAAAGTAAGGGAAATAGTCTAGTTCTCAGTATGAAAAAGGAACTCAGAACCCGTGTGATAACTCTAGCTAAATGTTGCTGGACCTGAATGTGGGTCCGAGAATCTGGGGGCTGGGGTGTTGAGGCCCATGCAGAGACAGGATATGTGGCCTCAGGCCAGGTTTAGGCAGGGCACTGTGACTAAGCTTGTCAGATTTAGCAAATGAAAATACAGAATGCCAGTTACAGTTGAGTTACACGTAAAAAAATGAATATTTTTTTTTAGCATAAGTATGTCCCAAAAGTTGAATGGTGCATACGTAAAATAAAAGATATTTACCTGAAATTCAAATTTAACTGAGTATCCTGCCTAGAAATTGTCATACTGAGTGAAGTAAGTCAGACAGAGAAAGTCAAATATCGTATGAGATCGCTAATATGCAGAATCTAAAAAAAAATGGTACAAATGAACTTATTTACAAAACAGACTCACAGACTTAGAGAAAGAACTTACCGGTTACCAGAGGGGAAGAGTGTGGGGGAGGGATAGTTAGGGAGTTTGGGATTGACAGGTACACACTGCTATATTTAAAATGGATAACCAACAAGGACCTAATCTATAGCACGGGGAACTCTGCTCAATATTATGCAACAACCTAAATGGGAAAAGAATTTGAAAAAGAGCAGACACATGTATATGTATAACTGAATCACTCTACTGTACACCTGAAACTAACACAACATTGTTAATCAACTATACTCCAATATAAAATAAAAAGTGAAAAAAAAATAACTGTATTTTGTCTGACAACCCTGTGACAGAGTTCTGTCAATAAATCCTGGAGTCTACGCAAGGTGCCTCATCCGTGAGGGAGGGACTAGAGAAAACATTGACCACTGTTGTGAAGAAGCAGGAAGCTTGTAGTTACTCTCGTGGGTGGGGCCATGGGTGGGAAAATGTAAATGCCTCCCAGGCCTTACAATGAATAAACATAGAATTTAAATTTATACAACCTAAGGGATGTAGAAATGTCAACCTGAGAAATTACCATAAAAACTGGTCCAGAACCTTTGAACCCTCAGAATTTCACCAGAAACAAACTAATGTGTTGGGGGTATTTCTTCAACTTAAACACACAGGGATCCATTAGGATAAACAGCCCTGCTGAAGGTGAAGTCTTAATAAAAAATGACATACCAAATGAAATGAATCACCCTGAAGGGCACCCCGAAGATAAACAGGAAAATTAGCAACTTAAGAATTGAGCTAACTTTGAAAAATTGTGAAATAGGTTTCTTTTAAATGCCAGAGACATAAAGGAAAGAACAGAATGAAAGAATAGTTTATTATGAAGAAAAGAATAGGTTTGTTTGAAAAAGAACCAAATGGAAAGTACAGAAATTAAAAATGTACTTGTTGACATTAGAAACTCAAAGGGACATGTTACATAGCACATTAGACACCTGAAGAGAACAAGTGAACTGGAAGAAAGAACTAAGGCAGTCACCCTGACTGAAGCACAGAGAAATAATGAGGCAGAAAAATACAAACGTGAACAGCAGGATTGGAGGTTAGAATGAGAAGGTGATGCATCACAACATTGTAAATCAACTACACTTCAATAAAATTTTAAAAAGGAAGGTGATGCATGCATGGACACACACGCACACACACACGC
This sequence comes from Leucopleurus acutus, assembly GCF_964270905.1. NCBI lineage: Eukaryota > Metazoa > Chordata > Mammalia > Artiodactyla > Delphinidae > Leucopleurus > Leucopleurus acutus. Next base: position 55,457,001 of record NC_139143.1, read on the forward strand.
GGAAGACATAAGGAAAGGGGAGGGTGGAGAGAACACAGGTACAATTGTTAAGACATAATAGAAGTTGCTTTCAGAAAAGACATCCTAAAACACAGATAGAAACTTATTTCTCTCCCATAAAAGATGTCAAGGACTGGTAAAGTGGCTCTGCTATTTTCAATCTGTGGCTTCTATTTCAGGATCCCACATGGCTTCTTTAGCCTTGGCCCTCAGGTCTGTATCCTAGGCAGGGGTCGTGGTGGTGGGTGAGTTTGCCGGGGAGGGAGAAGGGGCATGCATGCCCATTTCCTTAAAGGCACTGTCCAGAAAATACACACATCACTTATATCAGAAAGCCATTAGGGAGGCAGGGAGAGGTTCTATCCATATCCACCCTTTTTTTTGATGAAAAATAATGTTCAACCTAGAAATCTATATCCAACTGAATTATCATTCAAGAATGAGGGAAAATATTGGCATTTAATGATAAATAATTTTAAAACTAGACTCTTGCTAAAGAACTACCAAAACATATACTTTGGTAAGATGGGCATTGGATATAGAAGGAAGGTGTGGGATACAAGAAACAATAATAGCTTCCCTGTATGCCTTGAACTCAACTGCACTTAAAAATTCATCTTGAAATGTATAAAGCAAAAATATGACGGAATTATGAAGATGGGAGGTACCTTGTAAAACACATCAGATCAGAAGATTTGGGTTGTGACCTCTGCTTTTACACTTTATTTTTCAGAACTTCAGGTTAGAACTAGGTATTTCTATAATTTATTCTAACTTTAAGAAACAACAGTAACTCTGGTTCATCAGTTTTACGTCCTTATGCTGTAACTTTTCTGGTTTACAATGTGGGTTTTGGATTATGACAATCCTGGTTCAAATCTTTGCTCTGTCGCTGATTAACTTTGTGATCTTGAGCAGTTTAACCTCTTAAAGCCTCAGTTTCCACATCTGAGAAATAGAAAAATAATTGTTCTTGTGTTAGAGTTCTCTAAGCAGTAGAAGCTGACTCTTGCTGAATAAGTGGAAAAGCATTTTATTTAAAAAATATTGGATGAATAATAGAAGAGTTGAGTGGACTGTAAAATTGGCTTGAAGATAAGCCTGGTGGAACAATGCCACAAACCAAGCCACAGATCTAATGGAAAATTGCTGCTGCTCCACAGCTGCTACTTCTGCATCAGAAAATCACCATCGCAATCCCTGGGAAATAGCCACCACTGCTGCTGCCACCATGAAAAACCAGACAGCTCTGCCTCGCCCTCACCAGCGAAGATGCAAAGATGGAATGTCCATGCAGAACTTCTTTCCTTGTTGCTTACTTCTGAATCAAAATCTTATGATGGCATCCCCGATTGGCAGTAACTAAAGCATGTGCCTGAATCATAGCTGCAAGGGAGGCAGGAAATTTGCATTCTGACTTCTTTTTTTAAAATTTTTAAAATTTATTTGACTGCACCAGGTCTTAGTTGTGGCATGTGGGATCCTTGTTGTGGCATGTGGTATCTTTAGTTGTGGCATGCGAACTCTTAGTTGTGGCATGTGAGATCTAGTTCCCTGACCAGGGATCGAACCCAGGCACCCTGCATTGGGAGCGGGGAGTCTTAGCCGCTGGACCACTAGGGAAGTCCCGCATTCTGTTGGAGTGATGATGACTCAGAATTTGGATATTTCCCCAAATATAGGAAGGAGACTCAAAAGATGATAGGCTGTCGTGAATAGGATAGATGCCCACGATCATCATCATATTTACTGTCCTGAATTTGAACTCCCTCATATGTTTGGGGAATTTACCTTTTTGTAAGTCTTGCTAGGTGGAAGATCTTCACCTACAGCAGAAGCCAAAAAAAGACCAGATACTGGTTTGCTTGAAATTTTGACATGAGACTTAAGCTCTTGTCCTATGCTTTGTGACTGTAAGAGTGACGCAGAGAAGCAGGGGCAGTTTGGTAGTGTCAGGGAGAAAGAAATTTTCCTCTACCCTTCTAGGTTCTTCTGGCTGGTCTAAAAAATCAAATTGACAGGAGATTAACAGGAGACAATCAAACAAAAGTTTAATAACATGTATACATGGAAGAGACCCAGGAAAACTCAATAACTCGCCAAAATGGCCAAAGCCCTCATCTTAAATACCATCTTTAGCTAAAGACAAAAGAGGATGTTGGGGGTAGTGGTTTGGACCTACAAAGGGGAGGAAGGCAATATACATGGAGATGGAAAAGCAAATGTTTGGGACTTGCCTGGTGGCACAGTGGTTAAAACTCCATGCTCCCAATGCAGGGGGCCTGTGTTCAAGCCCTGGTCAGGGAACTAGATCCCACATGCATGCGGCAACTAAGAGTTCGCATGCCACAACCAAGGAGCTGGTGAGCTGCAGCTAAGGAGCCCGCGTGCTGCAACTAAGACCCAGTGTGACCAAATAAATAAATAAATAAATAAAAATATGTAAAAAAAAAAAAAGAAAAGCAAATGTTTGATAAATAAATGTTTGCTTGGCCATGCAGAGACAATGGGATAAAGAGAGGAATTTGTATGAACAGAATTTCCCAGGTTCCTCCCTAGTTCATACTATAGGTGTCTATGGTGATAACTCCTTACTGGAACAGGTCCTCTGTCTACTTCCCTTTAGGCAGTTAGGGGGAAGGTCAGTCGTTCTTCCTGAGTCTTTTGGTCTTCAAAAATAATCAGCCTAAATTAATCTTCATGCCAAAGAGACACAATTTGGGGTGGCAAATTTTGCTCCCCTACAGTAGTCATTCTAGTGGCAGAGTGTTGATGGCTATGACAGTGAGTGTCCAATAGCCAGTGGCAGTAATGACAATAGAGTACAGAGTCCACAGCTCTTATGATCATGAAGAACATCTTTTTCCTCATCTGAAAATGGGTACACCTTACTTTAGAGGGTGCATGTAAGAATTCATTGAAAAAATTGCATGTGAGAAAGGCCTCTAAAACATCAAGGGCCTTCCTTATACATGCAAGGCATTATTCTCTTCCCCTGTCACAGCCTTGGGAACATAGCATAAAGTTTGGAGTTGTAGCAGAAAAGGAACAATCTATTTAAACTTTAAGAGAACAGATAAAACATGTAAGAGAAAACAAGGACTATTCATTTATTTGACCGTTTTGTTTTGAAAGGTTATAAATGCAACACTACATAATTTGTTAACTGGAATAAATAACAGATCACCTATTTTGAAAAGCTGGCTACTCCATCATTATATTATACTCAATGTGCAATTGAGGTGTTTGAATTCCAGCTGTAGTATGTCTTTTGAGTATATTCATTTGAAACTCCAGATAAGGCTGATTCAAAATTCTCTGGCATATTACAGTTACCTCTCAGTTAAAAAAAACTCAAGACATCTCATTGTCAGAATCTCATGTGATAAGAATGTACAGTTGATATAGCAGGGGTTTTCATTTTGTTTTTTTTTTTAGTCCTCATTGTGTGGTGTCCCTGTCTAATATTTTTGTGTGTGGTTGCAGTTTTCTTTTCGTAGCATTTGGAGTGGAGAGTGATAGCTGGGGGAATCTTGAGTCCTCCAGTCAGTGGTGTGCTGATCAGCCAACTTTTGGAGAGAAAAAAAGCCCAACAACTAATTTATAGCATTTGTCAACTGCCAGGGTTAAATACATCCACCATGGCTAATTTCAGGTTACCCACGTGGTGTCACAAAACACGAATTTGGGAAGAGATGTGCAAGATAAGTTCTTGTTAACAAGAGGCAGACAGCTCCCAATGCACTCTCCTGGCAGTTAGCATCTTAAATGTTTGCTCTTAAGGTAAAAAAACTTCATAGGCCATAAATCATACCATATAGTTTCATATATTTCAAAGCTATACTAGCCAAAAAAGGGGATTCCTAATAAAAAGTTTTATCCCAAGATAAACCCTTTAAAAGCTTTAAGCCTCTTGTCCCTCTAAACTTTTTAAAAAGTTGCTAATTTAAGTAAAACGGAGGCAAAGACATCTCTTTGGACCCTAGAGTGGTGAAGGGGTTTCTGTTCAGGGTGGGAGCCCTTCCCATGAGTTTCTGTGTGAAGGGGCCTTTTCCAACGATATTGAATCATTTCTTACGTTTATCCAGCACTTTGCAGTTTTCTTCATTTGATTCTCCATTTTGAAGAGGAGAAAGTTTGCTCACGCAATGGAAGAATGGAGATTTGATTCTTTTCAAATCTGGTGCTTTCCCAGCTGCTCCGCACGGCCATCCCAAGATGGCCAGAAACTTCCCCGGTTGCTCTCTTGACATCCAACTCAGACAGGATGTTTTCTGTTCAACTGCCCGGAAACGTATTTCCTCACCCCCTTCTCACTTTCATGGGAGGAAATTCCCTTGGCCTTCGATGGGCTTGCTATTTTCTGTGTCTCCTTGGATCACATTCCTGCCAAGGTCCTGGCCACTTGCAGATTGTCTGTGACTAGCCACTCCCACATCTCCACTCGGGACTGCGACTGGTCCCATGTCCCAGCAACGCCGTAGGGATGCAGTGCTTGAGAGCTTCCCGAGGAAACTTTAAGCCTCATCTCTAGAGAGAGCGTGCTAGGCTGAGTCATTCTGCTGTCTCAGTAATAACATTAATCCACCATTATTAATGGTGCTGAGAATGAATTTTTATGATACCAGTGATTATCATACAAACTCAAAACCGTACCTCATTTGACTTTCCAAGCACCCCGAGAAACAGCAGTCCTTCAACAGTTTCATGCAAGGAGGGGAAAATAATGACTGCATAGGAAGCCTGAAAAGCTTAAATAGCATTTAACTAATGCATTCATATGTTAACCAGATATTTATTGTACATCTCTCACGTTCATGGCTCTGTTGAAAGTCCTGAAGACTTTCAGGGTCAAATGATGGCGTTTGTATTCCTCACGTTTTTGCAGAGTGGCAAGGCAGACATATGCATTGGCAGTTGTAATTGAAGGTGATAGATACTACGGTAGAGAAAAGTGCAAGCATGGAGGAGGAGGTGTGTTACTTTGCCCAGGGGAATGAAAGAACCTTCACAAGAGTTCCAAGCTGGAGCTAGGATTTGAAGAACAAGAATGACACCAATTATGTAGTGCTTACTATTTTCCATGAACTGTCCTGTTCTAAGCATTTGCCATATATTAACCTATTTAATTTTCCAAAAGCCCTTACAAGGTTGGTATGATTATCATCCCCATAGGAACCCGAGAAATAGAGAAGTTAAATAACATGTTCAGTGTCACCTACCTAGGGAGCTGTGGAGCTGGGATTTGTAAATTTATTTATTTAGTTTATTTATTTTTGGCGGTGTTGGGTCTTCGTTGCTGCACGTGGGCTTTCTCTAGTTGTGGCGAGTGGGGGCTACTCTTTGTTGCGGTGCCCAGGCTTCTCCTTGCGGTGGCTTTTCTTGTTGCGGAGCATGGGTTCTAGGAGCATAGGCTTCAGTAGTTGTGGCTCGCGGGCTACAGAGCACAGGCTCTGTAGTTGTGGCGCACGGGCTTAGTTGCTCCGTGGCATGTGGGATCTTCCTGGATCAGGGCTTGAACCCATGTCCCCTGCATTGGCAGGCAGATTCCTAAGCACTGCGCCACCAGGGAAGCCCTGGAGCTGGAATCTGAACTCATGCTGTTAACCCCTGATTTGCTGGGATTATGGGGGTGAGTGGGGAAGGAGGGTGTGTGGAGGACATTCCAGGCTGAGGGAACAGCATGGGCAATGAATGGCCCAGACACGTGAGAGAACATCCCATGATTTTGTTTTGGGTTTCGGTGGGAAAGCAACACAGAGCCATTGATCATACATGCATCATTTTTCGTTCATCACAGAGGTTTTTCCAGAGGATATCAGGAAAGGAATTTGTCAACACCATTTCTCAAAATCCGAATGCTTTTAAATGGCTGCTGCCCAGCTGTTCACCCTGCTGAGTTGTTGGCTGAGGGTTCTAAATACATCCCCAGGAGAAAGATACAAATGTCTTGATTTCCCATTATTCTTGAAATTGATTTATTCTAATGCTACTTGAGGCTAAAATTGCAAGCTTTATTCCCACAGAAGATAGCATTTCTGGGAGAAAATTATTGGGGACAACCAGGAAGTATATTCCTGCTCATGGCTGAAGTTCTTGCCAGGGTCGGCTGTCGGTCACCAGTGACACTGTGTGTCCCACGCAGTATCTCACCGTCACCTCAGGATAGATGACAAGCACCGCATGTGCGTGCCTTAGCAGCAACACTAAACGTAGCAGTATTTGGCCTAGAACAGCCCTGAATGGAGGATAATCTGGCCAATTCCATACTTCTTGGGTAAATTTCTGTTCTTAATACACTGGAGGGTAGGTCATTCATTCATTCATTCATTCACTCAGCCTTTTCCAAGTGCCTACTATAGTACAAGCTAGTAGGAACGGTTATCATTGACTAGAACTGACCATGCGACAGGCACTGTGCTAAGCACCTTAACCCTGTTATCACATTTAATCCTCACAGTAATCCCACGAAGTAAGAACATTATTATCCCCCCATGAGGAAACAGAGGGATTAGGAAACCCGCTCCACGTCACATACTGTGTTGGCAGAGCTTGATTTCCATCCCAGACAGTCTTAGTCGAAAACCTGCCGTGCCGTGTCATCTCCTTCTGTCCGAGGTTACGTAGTAAGCCTGGTTAGGGATGCAAACAACAAACTGTAATCAAGTCGGAGTGAGACCGGTATAGAGCACCGGCTCTCAGCCTTTTGCCCACTGAAACATATGCCAGCTAATGTGCACGCATGAGATGCATTCTCTGGGACAGCACCAGCATTCTGCATCATCTCCCCCCCACCACCCCAGAACCCTTTTACTCCACCTTCTTGCTCCAGGAAAGCATATTAGAATGCACATAAGTAAGAGTGGCATTATTATAGAAATGACATTGAATCGGAGCTAATTACAAAGGTGATAAATCCTTTGCATTTTTTCGTGTAAGAAGATAGTGGGTATAAATCTCTGGACACAAATAAAGCTATTCAAGAAATACGACATTTCTTTTGTTTCCATAAATCAACTTAATTTTGACTCTGGACACCCAACCTCTTGGACTGACAGAAAATTTCATTCTGGGCTAACCTCTCTCACTTCCCATGAGTGTGTCAAGGTTCTGAGGTCTTATGCAGGGCCAACAGATTGCGTTGTACGGTTCTCTATACTGGTTCCATTGAGACTACTGCTGTCTTGAACCCACAGGACCCCTTTGGCTCTTGGGACCCTGAAACCCATGAGGCATCTGGGAGGCTTGTGTGAGAACACGGCCTCCCAGCTTCCCCAAGGCGTCACATGGCTTTTTTTCCCAAGGTCCTTAGATCTGTCTCTCTTCCCCCTAACCCAGGGCTATTTCTTTTTTCTTTTTCTTGATTTAGGCCGTGCCGTGAGGCATGTGGGATCTTAGTTCCCTGACCAGGGATCAAACCTATGCCCCCTGCATTGGACGTGCAGAGTCTTAACCACTGGACCACCAGGGAAGCCCCTGTTTCTTTTTCTTGGAGGGAAATCCCCTCCCCAGTTTCCCTCTGAGACTTTTATTCTTTCATCAAACTCTATTCTCCTCAATGGGTTTTGCTATTTGGGAGGAAAGGAAAGCTGGGAAGTTAAATATCTTTTCTGTTTTCTATTTTGCTGCTAACCTCTTGTAAGGCAAGTAAGCTAGAATCTGCTTGAATTAGAGGGGGAAAATAGTAATTCCAAGAATAATGGAATTATTGGTCAGTAGAAGTAGAGTGGAATTTACCACTCCAATGGTAAATTTACCATTCTAAGATTACTGGAAAAAGTTCTCTTTCACTTCTTTTTCTCCTTCTCCTCCTCTCCTTTTTCTTCTTTACAAAATGTAAATAAGTTTATTTTCAATTATGAAGGATGCCATTGAGCAAATTAAGAGTAAAGATTACTACAGTTTGGCATGTGTTTTTCAGACCTTTTTAAAAAAGAATTAATTAATTAATTAATTGGCTGCATTGGGTCTTCGTTGCTGCGCGGGCTTTCTCTAGTTGCGGTGAGCGGGGGCTACTCTTTGTTGTGGTGCATGGGCTTCTCATTGTCGTGGCTTCTCTTGTTGCGGAGCACGGGCTCTAGGCACGCAGGCTTCAGTAGTTGTGGCACGTGTGCTCAATAGTTGTGGCACGTGGGCTCTAGAGCGCAGGCTCAGTAGTTGTGGTGTACGGGCTTAGTTGCTCCGTGGCATGTGGGATCTTCTCGGACCAGGGCTCGAACCCGTGTCTCCTGCATTGGCAGGCGGATTCTTAACCACTGCGCCACCAGGGAAGCCCAGCATTTTTTTTTTTTTTACTATGCGTACATTCAACAATAGTTAAGAGATATTTATTGAGTTCTTACTATGCCTTGTAAGCTTGGATATGGAGGCTGGATTTTATATGAAGTATCAACCCATTGGAGAGTTTGAAGGGCAGTCACCTAGTCTATAAAAGTTTTAAAGATCACACTGGCTGTCCCATGAAGGGTGGATTTTGAGGACAAGAGACTGTCATAGAGTCCAGATAAGAGATGATAGTGCCTGGGGTAGGGTTGGAGTCATGGAGGTGGAGAAGTGAGTGGGGATTCTGGATCTGGTTGGGAGGGTGAGTGAGCAGGACCAGCTGGGGACTGGATATGGAGGGAAAGGGCAGTGAAGAATTGAAGATGATATCTAGGTTTGGAGCTTGAGCAGCTGTGTGAGTGGTGCTATCTGCAAAGATGGGAAAGACTAGGGGAGGGCGATGTCTTTCATTTCCTACAGCTCTCCTCTAGAAGAGAGCTCCCTGACTTCCAGGACTGCCTAGAGTCTTGAGCAATAAACCTAGGGGGTGAATCCTGACCAGGGGAGACATAGAATAACCCAATGGGCTGCAGGAGGAACATTCAAAATTTCTATTTAAACTTTTCTTCTCATCCTTTTTAATGTACATTTCTGTGTATGCTTTACAGTATACATATTAGTACAGTGCTTTATACATATATACACATATGTATACCATTTATAAATAAATAAGAGTGACTGAATAAAGGAAAGAATAAACAGAGTTATGGCAGACAGCTAGCTGTTCACCAAAATCTGTCCTTCCTTCCAGAATACATAGAAGCTGGGAAGCTGCTGCCCAGTCAGAGGCCACTTGCCCAAACCCCTTGTAAGTAGCTGTTCCCAGTTCTCCCCAACGGGAGGTAAATTGAAGGGCTATATATCAGTTATGGACCAAGGATTTTGAGAAGCAGGCATGCCTCCTTTGCACTGTTTCCCCTTCTGCTGGCTTAGATGCAGAAAATGGCCAGGTGCTGGGTGTTGGAAGACAAGATGGAAGGAACCTGCATCCCGGAAACGTTGCTGGGAGGGTAGCCACTCACTCACAAGGAACGTCCACCTCAGGCTATTATCAAACGAAGAAAGAAACTTTTGTGTGTTTGAGCCAGTGTACATATTTGGGTCTCTTTGTTATTACAGCCTAGCATACAGGGAGCATGCTTAACATTTGCGGGGGGGTGCCTGTGAAAAATATTTGGAGGCCACTAGTTTAAGGACTTGCTAAATGCAAATGAAATAGGCTTGTTCTGTCCTGTCAGACGCAGGGTACAGCAGCTCGCCATTTCTAAGCCATCCCCTCGCATAATCAAAAGCTGTAATTATCACAGAATGATGGTTAAGTCAGCTGAGTTTTATTTTTGAAGAACTGAAAGTAGTTTTTGAAGAACTGAAAGTTTTGGGAAGACTCACAAACTCAGATTGCCATTAATGATAAAAAGCGACTAGCCTTATTGGTAATCCAAGGGTCATGTTAGAAAATGTGGAAATACTCAGTGAACATTAGAAGAAATTCAGAAATTATTAGTGAAATTCAGCAAGATAGAACATTTGTTTGGCACAGATTTTGCTAACATTTGCAAATACTTTCATGGCCTCAGATTTTAGCTTAAATTGTCTTCTTTCAAGGTCCATGGACTTTTAAGACCCAAGTGTTTTCCACTTACCTTAGCAAATGAAATAAGAGTTCTCTGCATTCCTTCCAGAATCTACAGTTGTCAGTGGGATTTAGCCATAGCTTTCCCCTTTCCTGGGGTTTAGATGGTGAGACTCAGAATGCCTTCCTTAGAGCATTTGGCATAGAGGAGGAAAGAAGGTGACATCCAGACCATATTCCTGAAAGCTGAGATCCACAGATAGTGGTTAAGGTCAGCGTGCAGTTGTATTGGCTGAGAACGCTGCTTCTAAATCTCACGAGATGATGGATGTCTTACTGCTATCCCTACTGCTCTCCAGAATTTATCAGCACAAAAGAAAAATGGGGAAACGTTAGAACTCCCAGAGAGAATTCCGAAATTCTTTTTCCGGCAGTGAGCAATGAAGGCTTGGGTGTCAGTTCTGAATGAATCACCGGGCATTTGTGTGGCGGCAGGAAGGAGTATCGAGACCTTAGTATTGTAATCAAAAGCAGCAGGAACACCTGGACAAGTGAGGGGCCAGTGAGGTGGTCAGAGGGCTTGCATGGCCGAGCACTGTCATCGTCACCTGTGAATTTTAGCCAGTTGCCATCGAGGGAAAATGCATTGTTAATATTAGGGACACAACATCCTACGGCCCTCTCACTGTGGAGGAATAAATGGTTCTAGGGCATGGAAATCCTGCACGGATTCAGGAGTGAGTTGCTGAAGTTCTGGTGCCATGGAACTGGTCAAGGGCTGTGTGGGTGGGAATCCAGGGGCAGCTAAAGATGGGTTTGAATCAGTCATCTTGGGTTTGGACGCTAGTTTCCTTCCTTTCCCCTTCCTTCTCCTTTCTCCTAGTAAGGGAGCTAAGAATAAAAATGCTGGAACCTGCTGTTTTATTTTTCACTCAAGAAACTGATTAATGAGGGCTGCTGGATTTAATCAATGGTTGTCTATTTCAGCTTAGAAAACACTATTTTGGGGAGTGGAAAAAATATTGGCAATCATTCACCTTACCGAAGAGCTGCATTATGTGGCAAAGGGTGAAAGAAATAGACCTTGGAGAAGCCTGGGCTGAGATACTCGTTCCTCCAGCTGGTTAAGATATTCAGTAGCTGTGTGACCTTGAGTGGTTCCTTCACTTCACCTGAGCCTGAGTCTCCTCACCCAGGAAATGGTGTTAATAATATTACTCGCCTCTTAAATTTGTTCTGAAAATTGAGTAAGAGCCTGATATGTTGGATAAGTGTTAACTCCCTTCATTATCTACCTATCCTCCTTTCATCTTTTCAGAAATAAGATAGAGGCTGCATTTGTTTATGGGTACTTGGGTTTTGAGCCCCTGCTCCTGGTTAAATTTCCTGCTGAGTGTTTTCTGAATCCCTGCTCATCACGATGGAATCTGGAGAGTTAACATCACCCCTACTCATTTCTGTCTGGAGCCCTCCCCTCTCTTTCTTGCCTTAGGAAGTGAAAAATGAACAGATAACGAAGGAAAGCTTGCTTTAATTTCGTGAAGAAAAGCTGTAGAATAATAATTTGAGTACTTACTATTTGTTGAGCCCGGTCAACGTTGGGCACCCTCGCATAGTTTGTGCAGACGTGGTTTCATCGTACTTCACTGGTAATTCAGTGAGAATCCAATCAAATGGGAAGTCATGTGAAAGTATGCTGTAAACTGTAAAGTCCTGTATGATATCAGGTGTTATTGTTCTACATAGTGACTTACATGTAATAGACACTTTTAATATTTTGCCAAATTTGTTTGTATCATTGTCTCTCTCTCTCTATATATATATACCTTTCTCTTTCTCTCTCTGTATATATATTTCATATATATATTATTTATATAGCATATCTTCTTATATTTATGTATTACATTTTTTCTAAACCTCTTGGCAACTTTCAGAAACCATGCCCCTTTGTCCCTAAATACTTCGGCATATATTTTCTAAGAAGAATATTCACTCAGGATAGTTAACAATGAATACTATTATCTAATTACGGGTCTCACATTTTGCAAGTTGTTTCCATAATTTTTTATACAATTCTTTTCACAGTGATGCTTTTTTATGTGGTCCAGAATCTAATACAAAATCGTACATCTGGAATGGTGTTCTGGCCTTTTTTTGATTTTCACGGCATTGACATTTTTGAAGAATTTAGGCCAGTTATTTTTTAGAGGTCTTTCAAACTGGGTTTTGTCTGATGCTCCCTCATGGCTAGAGTCAGATTACGCAGTTTTGGCAGGAATATTAAATAAGTGGTTAATGTTTCTTGAGCTAAATAGAAGACACGATCTGACATAGATTCTCTAAGTGTGAATTGTCAATCACTGGATGGTTTGAAGATTACTGGACAGGGAGTCAGCCCAGTGTGGAATCCAAAACCCAGTGTGGAAGACAAGTTCTGCTATTAACCAGGTGATACTCAGTTATAATAATAAAAATGGTGATGGTGGTAACAGTCATAATAACAACTTTACTTAGCAATATACAAAGTGATGTATATTAACTTATGGATGAGGAAACTGAGGCTTGGGAAGATTAAGTTCCTTGCCCAAGGTCACACAAGTAGAGAAGGGCGGAGGCAGGGGTCAAACCCAAGTCTCAAAACTAGGCTGTAAATCGTATGCTTCTAAACCCACGTGCTGGCACAGAAGTCCCATTGCTTGTTGGGAACTCATCTCTAAAAGGAGAAGAGTGAATTAAACAAACAGAATGCATAAGATAGTGCTTTCCAGCCTTGTGGATTTCAAGAATGATAACAATAGTTTTAAAAATTGGGGAACAGACACAGGACTTTACAATACTTTATTCTACCAAATAAGAATATTAAAATATAAAACAAAGTGTTATCTAATATCAGTACTGATTGATCAAAAGGACATTTTAATATAAAAATATAGAAAAGCCATAATTTCAGAACAAAGAACATTCTTTGAAATTGGATATGTTAGTTTTGTAACATACTCAGTACCTTGTCGTTAATTTTCCCAGTTCACTGGGACCTTGTGAAAGCTCTGCCCAGAAGAGCCTCATCTGTGGCTGGAATTTGGGGAGTGCTGTATGATGCTGTCTTCTTGCTCTTTCTTCCAGTGGCCTTTTTCTATTTGGGCAGGGAAGTGAACAGTGCACAGTGAGATGGAGCAGGGCTGGAGTAGGGCAGGGAGATACAGCATTCGGGAGTGTGGATGTTGTCAGCCCCTGGGATTTATGGGTTGCCTTTGATTCTCCTTCCTCCTTCCTCCAGAGTTCCTTGTTCACTACTCCCTGCCCTTAGCCCTCACTTTCAAGAAATAAGAAAGAGTTGGCAGGAGACCAAATATAACGTTACCATTTGGGTAGCGTAGGAACAGAATATCCCCTGTCTCATGTCTGAGGGCTCAGGACGGAAGGTCTAGAAGGAAACTTCTGTCAGTTAAGTTAGACACTTATCCTGGCACAGAGTGTATTTATTTTATATTTTATTTTTTCATTCTATTATATGTTTTCTATTAATATATTAAATAACCAAAGCTTGAAGTGGGTCTAATGACTCCTGTAATGTCAAAGTAGTAGTGATGATTGTAAACAACGTTTTGCAGCATTATATCAACTGTAATGTGGTATTAAAATAGCTTTGTCATAGGTGACAAAGTAATAGGCGCTGCTGTGACTACCATCTAAGTATGACACCTACAATCATAATCTAAGGAAAGGCTAAATTTCAGTTAAAGGTGAGTGAAAATCAAGATGCAATTTTTTTTCCATTTCAAGTTCATGGATTCCCTGAATTCTATCCATGGATCCCTTGGTGGGAAGCATCTGTGGACCCCAGATTAAAACCCCTGGTTTAAAGTCTATACTCCATGCCCACTTCCTCATCTTCCATTCATCTGTCAAGTTTATGATTCCTCAGATATCTGTTGAGTGCCGACTGTGTATAGGGTAAGCAATGTTTTATAATCTGGCTTTTACTCCCATGGCCCACGATCCCTCTTCTCACCAAAGTCACAAATGTCCCCTCCAATTCAAAGGATGTTTTTCCATCTTCATTATTACTGCATCTCTGTGCAGCCTCAGAAGCCAAACCATTCCCTCCTTGGAACTTTCTCCTTCCGGGGCTTCTGCAGTGTTCCTCATGTCTGTGACACAGTGGTTTTAAACCCTCATAATGGCAGAACTCACACAGGGAGCCTTTTCAAAATGTGGGTCTGGGGCTCTGTTCTCTACATATTCTGAGAATGTTTGCAGGAGGATCCAGGCTACACAAATAATTCCATTTTGTATCAATGGTTGAGAATCACTTCCTAAGTGACTGATGAGTGCTTAATCTATGTTTTACACCCACAGCTTTAAAAATAATCATCATAAACATAGCTATCATCTTAGACACATATTTTCTATCTCCCACTGAGTTTCAAAGCACAGGTCTCAATCTTTTCTTGGCTTCGTTTCCCTCTTTAAAAGTGAAAACAAAGCAAAACTCCACCTCCTTCAACAAAGTGATTTATGTATAAATGAGGAAATATCTGCAAAATGCTTCTGGAATCAAATGCATTTTGTAAAAATAAAAATCATACTTTATTTTGGAAGCAAACTGGGAGAAGGTAGAGATAGATGATAAATTCCAGGGGTGGCTTGTAAAATGCTAATTCATTGACAATGGTAAGTAAGCAATGTTAGTCTCTATGTGAGAATGTGGGACAGGCAGGAAGTGAACTTTTGCTGGTGTGAGGTTTGTGACTAGCAGACCTAGTACAAGGTCATAGAATTTTAAAGAAATATTGACTCTTAAAGTTGGAAGGAACCTTATGGTTCCATTCTTTATCTCATGCTTAAATCCTTGTGAAAACATCCAGTCAGGGCCACATTATCACTTTCATGAGCCCCAGGCATATTTGCTTTGCAGTCCTTCTGCTTCATAAAAAATATTTAAAATTATATTTTATGATTCCACTGGAATAAAACCGACTATAATCCAGGCTGGATTCATTATTTTATATTTATTATTATCACACACATTTTTCTTATGATTTTAAAAGAAATCAAAATTAAAACATTTTTGGGGGCCCCTAAAGGAATCACGGGCCTTTGGCGCTTGCCTTCTGTACTTTGGAGAAGTCCGCCCTGCTTCCAGAGAGGGGACTCATTCTTGCAAAGCAGCCTATATATTCCGTTTAAGGATGATTTTATTTGATAGAAAGTTCTTTTTTATTTTGAGCTGAAGTTTGCTAGAATTTTATTCTAGTTCTTTTCCCTAGAAATTGTCTCTTCCTTCTTCCTCGTGTCCTGGGTACAAGAGCTTGGCTATTTGAAGTGTGAGCCATAGACCAGGAGAATTGACATCGCCTGATTAGAGGCTGATTAGACATGCAGAATCTCAGATCTCACCCTGTATCTACTGCATCAGAATCTGCATTTTAAAAGCTCTTCGGGTATTCACATTATGGAGAAGCACTATACTGGCAAGAAAAACAGTAGCAAATATTTATTGAGTGCTACTCTATGCTGGACACTATTTTAAGTGCTTCATGTGGATTGCCTAATTAATACTTTCAATAACCTTATTTATTTTTCCATTTTACAGATGGGCAAATTGAGGCACAGAGATGAGTGACTTGCTCAAGGTTTATCCAGTAAGGAAGTGATGTGCAGGAATTCAAACCAAGCAGTATGACTCCAGGACCTATTATGCTCGTTTTTTTCTCAAATTGAAGTACAGTAATATTATATAAGTTACAGGTATACAATATAGTGATTCACAATTTTTAAAGGTTATACTTAATTTATAGTTCTTATAAAATATTGACTATATTCTCCAAGCTGTACAATATATCCTTGTAGCTTATTTTATACCTAATAGTTTGTACCTCTTATATGCTCATTACCTCCGTGCTAGTTTGCCCATCCTTCTGTGCTTCTTTCGAGAAAAACTTGTTGCTGCCTTGCTCATAGCCCAGATTGCCAGGGCAGGGCAATTTTTTTTAATACCACTTAACCCCACCCTCTTGCTATAGCTGATTGGATGAGAGATGAATCCCTGATTCATAGCCAGGCAATCTATAACTAGACTATAACTTACCACTTGGGTGGTCTGCTAAAAACCAGTAATTGATAAGCTGGGCTTTGTTAGAATTAAAAACTTCTGCTCTGTGAAGACAATGTCACAAGAATGAGTGGACAAGCCACAGACTGGGAGAAAATATTTGCAAAAGACACATCTGGTAAAGAATTGTTTTCCAAAATATACAAAGAACTCTAAAACTCAAGGATAAGAAAACAAACAATTTAATTAAAAAATGGGGGCTTCCCTGGTGGTGCAGTGGTTAAGAATCCGCCTGACAGTGCAGGGGATATGGGTTCAAGCCCTGGTCCGGGAAGATCCCATGTGCCGCCGGGCAACTAAGTCCGTGCGCCACAACTACTGAGCCTGCCCTCTAGAGCCCGTGAGCCACAACTACTGAGCCCATGTGCCATAACTACTGAAGCCCACGAGCCTAGAGCCTGTACTCCACAAAAAGATGCTTACATCATATATCATCAGAGAAATGTAAATTAAATACATCTATTAGAATCACCAAAATCTGGAACACTGAGAACACAAAATGCTGGCGGGGATGTGGAGCAACAAGAACTCTAATTCACTGCTGGTGGAAATGCCAAATGGTATAGTCGCTTTGGGAAACAGTCCATGGTTTCTTACAAAATTAAATGTACTCTTACCATATGATTCAGAAATCTTGCTCCTTGGTGTTTATCCAAAGGAGTCGAAAACTTATGTCCACCCAAAAATATGCACATGGATGTTTATAGCAGCTTTATTCATAATTGCCAAAACTTGCAACCAAGGTGTCCTTTGGTAGATGAGTGGATAAATTAACCGCGGTACTTCCGGACAATGGAATATTACTCAGCGCTAAAAAGAAGTGAGTTACCAGGCTGTGAAGACATGGAGGAAGCTTAAAATCGCATTATTTAGTAAAAGAAGCCAACTGAAAAAGCTACACACTTGGAATTATATAGTATGACTCCAACTATATGACATTCTGGAAAAGGCAAAACTATGAAAGCAATAAAAAGATCAGTGGTTGCCAGGGGTTGGAGGTGGGAGAGGAGAAATGAATAGGCAGAACGCAGAGGATTTTTAAGGCAGAGAAAATACTTTGTACGATACAGTAATGACGGATCCGTGTCATTATACATTTGTCCAAACCTATAGAATGCGCAAAACCAAGAGTGAACTCTAATGTAAACTATGGACTTAGGGTGATTATGATGTGTCAATGTAGGTTCATCAGTTGTAACAAACGTACTGCTCTGGTGAGTGATGTTGATGATGGGGGAGGCTATGCATGGGTGGGGACAGGGGGTGTATGGGGAATATCTGTATTTTCCTCTCAATTTTGCTGTGAACCTAAAACTGCTCTAGAAAAAGAAAGTCTTTTTAAAAAAGTAAGTCAAGCCACTGTGATTCTCACTCAATGGTATTTAAATGCAGCCACTTGGAAAGCATTTGTTAGCTATTAGAGGAAGAAGCAGATGGGGCCAGATGAGTCATGTGAAAGGTGACTTTTCTATAAGAAGGCACTTGAGCTTCTGCTCCTATAGTGTCTAGACCACCTTAAGTTCAAACCCACTCTCTCACCATTTTTCTAGGAGGCCCAAGCCTATTATGGTTCCATCTCTTGGATATCCCTAGGAGTCTCCTTAGAAGCTCTGTACTAATCCTGTTTTACCTGAGCTAGCTTGAATGAGTTTCTGTTGTTTATTATCATAAAAACCAAACTGCAATGACATGCATTCACATACTTGAAAACACCCATGCAGCTCCTTGAGAGATCCCTCTTAAGCAAAACACCCCCAATTCAATCAGTTAATCTTCATCCCTTGTGTCCACTCCCTCTCTTGGTCCTTCCTCTCTGGACCATACAGTTGTAGCCTTTAAAAATGGACTATCACGAAGGCTGGAACTGGCAGCTACTTTTATGGAGCAATTCGAAGGGGAAAAGTAGGTCCGCTTGCCTCCAAAGTTCTTCTTTAGCCCCTAGCAAGACTCTTCCCCAGAGCCTTAAAATTGGTTCTGTTTACAAGAGGGTCTTTAAAGGGGCTACAGTATAACTTGCCGAGAGTGAAGCCCTGTGCCAATGAGTAGGAGTAAGTCCTTTGAAGAAAAGCAGTGAAAATCAAGGGTGGGGAGAAGGGCCAGAGAGCAGTTTTTCCTAAGCCTGCTTTGGCTTGAAGGTATTTCAAAGGAGAAATCCTGGTGGAAGACTGTGTCCCCCAAACTCTGGGGAAGGAACAAGTGTGCAAACTGGCAGGTGACCGGTTTGCAGCAGTAGAGAGAAACTGTGGTCTCTTCCCCCTTGTGGTTGTTATGTTCAGGTCAGTACTAACTTTAGCCCTGCAGTCCTCAAATGGGGACAGTCCACTAGTGGATTAAATCCTCCTTAAATGACTGAGAAGCTTTCAGCCAGAGATCAGAAGTAAGAAAAGGAAATTATTTCATCTATTCTCTGCCTGGTGTGTGATGATTTCTGGGGAAGCCGGTTCTCCAGTGTTTTGCATAATAATAAAACTTTCTATTCATGTAGCATTGATCTACCAGGAGCTTGAAGTCCTCCATAAGCATTTTATCAGCTACTCTCACAGGGGTACCTGGGAAGGGGGAGGAAGCAGGACCTTGGAAGGAGAGGGTGGGGGGGAAGCAAACCCAAGGACTTTTTCATTGTATAAATGGGCTCACAGTATTGCCCCTCTACTGGCTTCATGCTGGCTGGGTGTCCAGCCCACTTAATAATTATGCACTACTGTGTAATTATCCTCATTCCATCATTTATTTGCCTCATTTCAACGTGGGGTAAATATCCTCATTCTTGATTGGGGAAACCGACGCACAGAGAAGCCGTGCAGGATGATTGAGTTCTCATGCCAGGCCATTGACAATTCTGGAGCAAATGTTATCAGATGTTCAGGTACTGACCTGTCTCTCCACCTTCTTCCTGTCTGTAGTGAGCAGGGGACGGTTCCAGAGCTGAGGTGAGCTGGTTTGTCCTGAAACAAGTCTGAGGAGAAAAGGCAAGTATCACTCGAGCTGGGAAGGCATGACCCCAAGGTGGTTGGCTCACCTTCAGACATGTGGTCCTTAGACTCACATCCAACACTGTTCTCATCAGATCAGGCTGCCTCTGTGGGGCTCGAACGTTTCAAAAAAGATCTGAAGGGTGTTTCAAATGGTGCTGGGACATAAATAGCTATTGCAGAAGAATGTTGCCTCAGTGATATGATGACTGAATCAGCACCACGTTGAATTAGCAGCAATCTGGTTTTCAGGGTAATAGAGTGATGGTAAATGAACATTATTACATTTTTTACCCTGTGAATGAGTCCTTAGGAAAAAGATAAATAGCTTCCAGGTGTCTTGCCACAAGATTAAAACAACCGAGTCACTCGAACTTGACGGGGGAACAAGTGGCAGCATAGAATCTCCTCATGATTCAGCGGCTGCCAACTTGGACTGTCCCCAGTTCCAACTTTAGCATCTTTCTTTAGTCACTCTGCCATATAGTCAGTTCCCTTCTGTAGATGCACAATAGGAGGAAATTCTAATGAAGGAGACGAGACAAAGCTGACATTGTCCCGTCTGACCAAACATCCCCCGAGACAACAGGCCACCCATGCCAGGAAAGGCAGTTCCTGAGAGGAGCCACCTGGGGATATTCTGTGTCAGGGCCTTGAATCATTGGCCATCCCTGAGCAGGCCTGATTGATGTGCCGCCTCCTCTGGTTGCCAAGGAAGCAAGGTAATCCCTCAAGAATGTCCAATCAGTGACTTCCCTGGCTGTCCAGTGATTAAGACTTTGCCTTCTAGTGCAGGGGGTGCAGGTTCAATCCCTGGTCAAGGAGCTAAGATCCCACATGCCTTGCGGCCATAAAAACCAAAAAACATAACACAGAAGCAATATTGTAACAAATTCAATAAAGACTTTAAAAAAATGGTCCACATCAAAAAAAAAAAAAACTTTGGAAAAAAAAAAGAAAACGTGGGCTCAGCCCAGACTGTGTTGTGAGGGCAAGAGGTGGGACAGAATGGAGGGAGTATTGTCCTGGAAGTCTTGTCTCTATGTTAGCTAGACTTTAGCCTAACAGATGACATTAGGTGGGTTGGAACTCTCTGGGTCTTAGTTTTCTCATCTGTGGGGTTAATGACCTAGAACGGCTGGGCAGGAATTAGAGGACAAACTCACTTAAAAGCATGGACTATATGGCCTATTTCATTAGCATAAAGACATCCAGAGTGCATTTGTGTTGACTGATAAAACTGAGAGTCTACGAACTTATGGTTACTGGGTGGGGAGGGACAGATTGGGAGTTTGGAATTGACATGTACACACTTCTGTGTTTAAAACAGATAACCAACAAGAACCTACTGTATACCACAGGGAACTCTGCTCAATATTCTGTAATAACCTAAATGGGAAAAGAATTTGAAAAAGAATAGATAACATGTATATGTATCTTTGCAGTACACCTGAAACTAACACAACGTTGGTAATCAACTATACTCCAATATAAAATAAAAATTAAAAAAAACTGAGAATCTACATTTATTTACTGATGGTGGATTTCCAGGGGGCCATCAGTCCACAGAGAAGTCCCCAAAGAGATGAGTTTGGTGAAAGAACAGGATACTCCCAGAAAAACATGTTACCTCTTGTGACTGAATTTTAAAAAATATACCTAGAAAACCTTTGGAAGCAATTAAGCCTAATATATAAAGAATGTTTTGCCAGTGGGCTTTGATTATAAAGAAAGAAAAATCCTCTGTAAAGTCAGTGGTCTGAAACTACTGTTGATGTCACGATGGTAGTGTTACCATGACAAGTGCCAGAGAAGGGTGTTGGTCTTCACAGAGCTTAAAAATAGAAAATTTGGTAAGTGTCACTATGTCTTCTTTGTTGTCCAGGAAAGAGGGCAGGCCATTCTAGCTGACTGGTCCCAGTTCTTTAGACAGAGTGGAAAGGGGACAATTCATTAAGCTCTTTCTTATAGCCCAAGAAAAAGAGCCATTAAACATATTCCACATCCTCTGTTGTAATTCTACTTTCAGCAAACAACTTTGTGATCTGTAATTTGTTTATTAATCACTCTTAATGAGCACCTACTATATGCCTGGCCCTGCTTACTACATACATTTCACGTGCATTCTCATACATGGCTCCTCACAGCAACCTTTTAAGGTAAGTATTGAGAACCCCATTTTTAGACAAAGAAGCAGACTAAGGGTGGTTAAGTCACTTCCTCAGAGTTACTCATCAGCAATGGTAGAGCTGTGATTTAATACTGCTTGGACTAACTTTCAATGCCTTCTTTCTTTTCTGCATGCTGCTGCCTATTGGAAGGAAGCTCCGTGATGCTTCTGGTTTTCTAATCTTGTACCAGAGTTGTCTCCCTGGCTGGAAATGAAGGAGTGGCCACAGTGGGTGAGACTCAAGCCTCCCAAACTGGTTATTTGTGGGTGAACTTGTTATTGTGTTTGAATGGATAGGATGGAACCAGATCAGACCTTGAACTGCGGTATTCTCATGAAGATAGTGTCTCTGTGGCCCTGACAAAAATAGGCTGTCAGTTCTTCCCCTTATATTTTGGCACTGATACCCTCTGGAAGGACTTGTGAAGACGCAAAGCATTCTCTGTGTGGCATCCTTAAATGGGAAGCATACCGAAATTTACTTTTTCTCCTCAGGAAAGCTCCAAATTAAATGGATACAAGTAGCTTGGTATTATTGCTTTTGTTTTCACAGCTGCTGAAATAGCTCTGGCTTTCCGGGTTTGATTCATGATAACTTTGGTTGAAATTACATGTGTCTAAAGATAGGACATTCAGGTCAGAGCTCCTGAATGGATATCGTCCTTTGTTTAAATGGGATCTGCTCATTTTAGCTCAAAGAAGTCCTTGACCCACAAATGAATATGAAAAGCCCATAGAAGTCCCTCAATATGGATAATTTTATCTGTATGGTCTCAGCAATTCATATATATGGTGTTTGCATTTAAGAGGGTATTTCAGCAATGAACATGAGGCATGTCTGACCCCCTTTTCATTGGGAAGGTTCATAGGTGCCTACATTGCATATTTGTACTGACACACAGCAATGAATTGCTTCAATGGTGGGTGATCAGAAAGGTGAGGGTGGTGGGAGGTGGCAGCAGACAGGGGTCTAAAAACCACTCTGTAAGATGGCCTGGGGGGTTTTAGCTCAGGGAAGAATTCTGAAGGAGGCAAGCTGTCTTCAGATACTCAGGCGACTCACTTCCCTGGGCAGAAAGAAGTAGGCTTCCCCTCTTTTACCTTAGGGAGCAGAACTTGGACTAAAAGAAGGTAGATGAAGGAAGACAGTCATGTGGGGAAAATCTTTAAATCAGGATGCATGGGGAGTTTACTATAAGGAACAATGCTTGGGCATTAAAGTTGTTTGGAATGATGGAGGGGGATACCTCCGTACCTAATGATGTGCTCCCTGTCACTGGGATGCATTCAAACCAGGGAAGCTATGGCTCGGATTCCAGCATTGGGTGAGAGGTTATACCCAATGACCTTAAGTTCCATTCCAATTCTAATTCACAGTTCGATCGAGACACTGATGTCAGTTACTCTTACGTGAATCAAATATGAGAAATCATTTAACAGTGTACGCTGGAGAAGAGTGTATTTATGCACTAAAACTTCACTATTTTAAAATAATTGAAGGGGAAAGGCAGTTTGGTTGGTGAAGTTGATTATGAAATGCTTGTAAATAATAAAAGGCTATTTTACGACTTTCAGGTCCATGGATGTGTGGAATTATGTCTACCGAAGTTGCCTGATAAAGGTCCTGCTTTAATGAATAGAGAATGATTTGTAATCAACGTATCGGGGCACGAGACTTGCTGGCCTCTTCTTAGATGAGAATCAAATCATTTGTAATTCAGAATGTTTGGAAACAGTTGGTCTCTTAAGTAAATAAAGAGGCCCCTCAGATTTTCATTTCAAGTATTTATTTGCTGTCAGCTTTGCCTTTTTTTCTGTTGATAGTGCAAAGGGAAGCTTATATCAAAAGTCACAATTAAAAAACAAACAAAAAGTGCACTATGAATAAATGAGGTTTTTTTGCTATATTTTTGCCAGACGAATTCTGTTTGTTAGGTTGGATAATAGATTGCTCAAAACTCATGGAAGGAAACTTTCTGAGGAGCTACTGATATCTAGAGGGTGTGGCAAAAATTGGATTTAACATTTTTTTAATTCACTCATCAAACTTTAATGTTCAAAAGATCACATATTATATGATTCTATTTACATGAAATGTCCAGAAATAGGCAAATACATAGAAACAGAAAGTAGATGAGTAGTGATTGGGGATGGAGTGTGGACTTTGAGGGGAGGAACAGAGTGACTTCTGATGGATATGGGGTTCCTTTCTGAGGGGATGAAAATGTTCTAAAATCTGTTGTGGTGATGGTCACACAACTCTGTGAATACCACTGAAAACCACTGAATTTTATACGTTACATAGGTGAATTGTATGGTATGTGAATTATATCTCAAAAATTATGGAGCTGTGATATGAGTCAGAAACTGCTCTGGGCACTAGAAATAGAATGTTAACAAGACTTCAGGAACTGCTCTGGGCACTAGAAATAGAATGTTAACAAGACTAAGTCCCTGCCCTCAGAGAGCTTACATTCCAATGGGAGAATCAGGTAATAAATGTGTGAGCAAACCTGTAAAAACATAACTTTAGGAAGAGATAGCATGCTGAAGAAAACTAAAGCAGGATAAGGAAATAGAGAGTGATATGTGTGCATGCATCTGTGTATATGTGTGTGTCTGAGTGTATATAGCTATAGCATACCTGTCTGTATGTGTGCATGTGTGTATGCATGTGTGTATGTGCACAGTGTGTATATGTGTGTGTCTGTGTGTGCACACATGTTCTCTATTTTAGATAGGGTGAATAGGGAGGACCTCTCTGGATCCTCCGAGAATGAGCCATCCAGGTGACTGGAGTAGGTACACCTCAGGCAGTGCACACCCTGAGGCAGGAATATTTTTGGCCTGTGCAGCCAAGAAGCGGAACAGGGCACTTGTGGGAAATAAAGTTGGAGAGGTTGGCAGGAGTCAGGTCATGCAGGGTAATAACCATGATGATAATATCTGTGAATTATTTTAAGAGCTCAGTCTTAGCATTGATAATCACTACTAACTTTGCAAGCCTTTTTTGTAGTCCATGAAGTCCTTCTCACAACCATTATCTTGTCTTATGCTCACAACAAAAGAAGTTGCAATTAGTCTTCTCAGTCTAGAGATAAGGAAAATGTGAGAAATTGTCCACAATGCTTCCTGCTCCATGAGACTGTGACCCCGCTTCAGAATATGACCCATGTCTGGGAATTCCTGTTTTCTCAGGCCCTACGTCAGCACTTGGTGCAAGACATAGGCCCAGTGAATGTTTATGGAATTGACTTCTCTGAGGTCACAAAGTGAGTGGACAACCAAGCCAAGACTGAAGTTCTGGTCATCTCATTCCACACCCTATTCTGTTTGCGCTGACTCATGCGGCCATGTTACTTTTCCCATCGAATCACAGAATGATGAGGATGACAGAGTCCTCAGGGGTTATCTTCCCCATAGGTTGATGTTTACGTGTTCTGAGGCCTGTGGGAGTTTACGCAGTAGTTTCACAGGACTCTGCTAAAAGGGGTTGATCAGCCTGTCTTATAATTACACAATCCCACTTTAACTGAGGAGAAAGTTTTGATCAGTATATTCTATTAGGTGAATTTAGCATAATTAATTTTTATCCCTGACTTTTACAGTTTAGTAATTTTCATCTCTGCCTTACCATCCAGCCAGGCGCCCTCTTAGCAAATCCTACAGTCTCTCACCTCTTAGCTACATAACAAGGTGATGAAGGACATGAGTTCAAACACTGAATCGAGTTCAAATCCTAGCCTTGCTCTTAATAGATGTATGACATTTGACAATTAGTCATTCTGAGCTCCAGTTTCTCCATCAGTAAAATGGAGATAATGATATTATTGATCTCATAGGACCGTTTTGAAAGTTAAAGGTGCTCAGATCAGCACCTAGAACAGAGTAAGCATTCAGTAAATGTTAGCTATTGTTAGCTAGTATGCTTATCCACTGGCACCTCCCCGCCCCGACCCAGTACCACTCACCGTAGAGTTGTGGCTAAGGAGGCAAGACATGAGATAATTGCTTGTCAGTGCTTCTCAGTACACAGAATTTAGGATGCTACCATGGAGGGACAATTAGGTGGTTCCAGTCCTTGGATTGGAACACAGCATGTGCACAGATGGAAACTAGGTTGATTAACTCCTGAGCATTCTACAGGGGGTTTAAGAGAGGGTGTGATTACTGAGTCTACCCAAGTACAATCTTCCATATGAACCTCTGCGGCTGTTATTAAACTCTCCAATTGGAGGCTATTTTTACCAGGTGATGATTGGGAGTTGGGGATTCAGGAGAACAGCATGGGCGGGGATAAAAAGCCATTGATAAAAAGAGCCATTTGCCTCCCTTCTCTTTTCCTCTTTTAGATTCTGGAAGGAACTGCTCTTTCTGGTGTCCGCTGCTGTTTTGTCTCCTGTTCGAAGACTGTCGCTGTTGCCAGGTAACTGCTGGCTCCTGCAAAGGCTTCTGGGGGAGCGGCCAGCGCTTGGCTGCCCGATGGCTGGGTGACTGAGAGGGAGCTGTCAAGGCTGACAGGAAAGGAAAACCAGGGCTGCTGAGACGGTCTCTAGGCTTACGGAAGAAGGGGAGGCCTGAAAAACACGGACATAACAAGGAAATCCTCAGCACCTCCTTTTCGCATGCATATTCATCTCTGGCACAAATAAAAAGCTAGTAAATATAAAATACTTTGGAAAAGGAATAAACAATTTGACTTATTCTTTCCTTTCTCCTTTAAAAATAAGTCCCCCCAAATTCCAGAAAACATGTGTGTATGGATGTGACTGTTGGTGCTATCATACCTCCCGTCCAAAGCACATCAGTCCTCCATCTCAGTACTCAGGTCCGCTGTCCCAGTGACTCTTACCGTCAGCGTTAGGGGGAAGATAAATTGTCGTCCCAGACTCTGCAGAGCTCCTTGGAAAGCCATGTCTCAGAGTCTTTTTCTCTCACATATTAAGCACTGATTCTCTTCCTAAATGAGTAATAACTTACACCAGAAAAAGAGCAGAAAGTGAAGCAGAATAGCAGCTGACTGTCCCCAGCGTACTTCACTGTTCATCGGTAAGCCGAGCACATGTGTGAGGGAATAATCCATTTTCACATGGGCAGTGACCATGAATGTCAGCTAGAAGGGACCTGGGAGATGATCCAGATGATTCCTTATTTCAGGGATGAGGAGAGAGCAGAGGTTAGG
The DNA here is from genome assembly GCF_964270905.1 of Leucopleurus acutus. Classification (NCBI taxonomy): domain Eukaryota; kingdom Metazoa; phylum Chordata; class Mammalia; order Artiodactyla; family Delphinidae; genus Leucopleurus; species Leucopleurus acutus. The sequence goes on from NC_139143.1 coordinate 55,483,335, forward strand.
TGCTTATCAAGTCCAGGGATGAGACTCCAGATTAAACCTTCCATGAAAGAGAGAGGATGTCCATTTAACTCTCTATCTTCCACATTTTTCAATGTCCCTTATCATTAACCTTCAGCCTCTTTCCCCACAGACTGCTTCTGAGACTATCTTCCTGGCCCTCCAAGGCATGTTACAGCCTCTTCGTTCTGACCCTGCCACCTAAATGGACCTGCCATCCATCTCTGAACAGTTTCCCAGACTTATGCTTGGTTTCAAGGTCCTTTATTAGTTTTCTCTTGGTGAGTGATTGCACTATCTCTCTCTGTCAAGAAATGTTTCACTGACTCCAGCTAAAACAATTTGGTCTTGATTTCTTTCTCTCTTCTATTTCCTGATTCCATATTTTATATTAATTATTTTTAATGTTTCAAACAGGATCAACCATAAAAAGGGTGCTCAGAGTGCCCCCGGCATGGCCTATGGAGATGAGAGAACACATCGTAGGAGATGTTAGATTTTATTTTTAAGTATCACCAAATAATTGGCCTTGGAGAAACGATTATTTCATTTAAAAAATTTGAGCTGATAAGTCTAAAATATATTTAATTCTATTTCGTTTTAATATATATATTTTCTTTTTTAAAAAAATTAATTAATTAATTTTTGGCTGCACTGGGTCTCCGTTGCTGCACGCGGGCTTTCTCCAGTTGCAGCGAGTGGGGGCTACTTTTCGTTGCAGTGCGCAGGCTTCTTATTGCGGTGGCTTCGCTTGTTGCGGAGCACAGGCTCTAGGCGCGTGGGCTTCGGTAGTTGTGGCACGTGGGCTCTAGAGCGCAGGCTCAGTAGTTGTGGCGCATGGGCTTAGGTGCTCTGCGGCATGTGGGATCCTCCCAGACCAGGAATCGAACCCACGTCCCCCGCACCGGCAGGCGGATTCTTAACCACTGTGCCACCAGGGTAGTCCCAATATATATTTTTTCTTAAGGCATATAAAAATAGCATAGGCTGCTATTTATTGAGCACTTACTATATGTCAAAGTGTGATCCTAAAGTAGATGCTTTACGTATGTCATGAAATTATCAACAACACAATGAGGAAAGTATCATTAACTCCATCTAACACAAGTGGAAACAAAGTCTCAGAGACCTCGCTTAAGGTCATGCAGAAGGTGGGCTTTTTCCAACTCTATAGCTTGTGGTCTTAAGTTGCCTCCATTAATAAGATAGTTTTGGCTTGATTGTCATCTTAGATAGATGTGAATGCAGTGTAATGAATTGGCATTTTACAAGCCATGAGCAAAGCAACTGTTAGTTATCTGTTGCTGTATAACAATACCTGCAAACGTAGTTGGTTACAAAAGCCTTTATTATCTCACAATTTCTGTGAGTCAGGACTCTGGGCACAGCTTAGCTGGGTTCTCTGGCTCAGGGTCTCCACAAGCTGCATTCAGGGCTTCATCTGGGCTGCAGTCATCTCTAGGCTCGACTAGGGAAGAATCTGCTTCTGAGCTCACTCATGTGGTCGTTGGCAGGACTGAGTTCTTCACTGGCTGTTGAACTGGCCTCTGTAGTGGGTGGAATGGTGGCCGCCAAAGATATCAGGTCTTAATCTCTGGAATATGTGTATGTTACCTTAAAATTAAAAAAAAATTAATTGTGGTAAAATACATGACATAAAATTTACCATATGGTAAAGTTTTTAATGAATGAGATTAAGACTTCTGAGATGAGGAAATTTTCCTGGACTATCTGGGTGGGCCCTAAATGCCATCAGAAGTATCATTATAAGAGAGACGCAGAGGGATATTAGACACAGGAAAGGAGGGGGCAATGTGACCACGGAGACAGGAGTGATGCAGCCACAAGTCAAGGGATGCTGGCAGCCACCAGAAGCTGGAAGAACTAAGGGACAGATTCTCCCCTAGAGCCTGCAGAGGAAGTACAGCTATGCCGACCCCTTGATTACAGCCCAGTGAAACTGATTTCAGGCTTCTGGCCTCCAGAATGGAGTGAATACATTTCTGTCGTATTTAGCCACCAAGTTTGTGGTCATTTGTTACAGCAGCCATAGGAACTGATACAAGCCCCTCAGTCTCTTGCCACATGGACCTCTCTGTAGGGCATCTCACAAAATGGTAGTTTGTTTCATCAGACTGAGCAAGCAGGAAGAACCAGAGAGAGCGCATTAGCAAGATGAAAGTCACAGTTGTAGAACCTAATCTCAGCTCTACCTCCCATTACATTTTTTTTTTTCTCCTCCCATTACTTTTGCTCTATTCTATAAATTAGAAGCAAGTCGCTAGGTTCAGACCACACTGCAGGGGAGGGGATTACACAAGGGCATGAATACCAGGAGGCAGGCATTACTGGGCACCATCTTAGAAGCTTCCTACACAACAACCTACAATATTTGGTGTGAGATAAGGGGAAACCAGAAAGTATCTCAAATTGCAGATGGGTCCCTGTTGAGGTTTTTCTGTCTCTGGTTTCCTTCATTTGCCAAAGCAGCATTTACCTGGAGGGCTTTTGTTGGGAATGACTTTATTTCCTATAGGATCCATTCTGATTCATTACAGTTTGCGGGAAAAGTCCAAGCATATAATCTCTACCCCTCCTTTTTACACCGACCTTACATCTCACATCTTTCACGTAAACGATCATGATCAAGTGGAAGTTTTATATAGATTCCCAATACCCTAAACATAATAAACACATGACCTTTATCTTTTCTGAAAGAGGGAAAATCCAAGACACCCACAGAGAGGTTCCATCTGGGGCTGATATATATGATTTATTTATAACTATTGAAGTGCTTTTGTTGCTGGGTTTATACTGAAGGGAATAGATTTGTTGCGTTAAGCTCTGGTCATATTGAAAGGGACCTTCCACAAAATAGGGAGTTGATGGAGCTGCTCTTCAGATCCCTCCCCTCTCCTCGTGCATCTGTTCTGTATCAGTGTCCTGCTGGTTCCCCAGGGTACTGTTGTCCATGACATAGCTTCACGTCTCTTACTGACTTGTAGTGCTGTGTCCCAGGATTTTTTGGGTGCTTTGCAGACCAACTAAATCCTAACCACCTGAAGAGTTTGATAAAAATGCCTATATCTACACCCAACCCAGTTCTGCTAAATCTACAAAATCTGATGTGGGACCCAGAAACCTATATTTTAAATAAGCTTCCCAGGTGATTCTTAGGCACAATAAAGATGAGAATGCTAACATAAACAAAATTCCTTGCTCAAGCAGTTTTCCTAACTATTTATGAATGCTACATCTGCTGTATGATATTCATGTTTTTGCAGTCACCTTTTAAAGTATTTGGAAATACTTAACCCAGTATTTCCTAATAAGTGGTAATTTTACCACTGGTGGTAGGCATGATGATTTGGGGGTGTTACATATGTGACCATTTAAAGTGTAACAGTGGTATTTGTTATCTTTAGAGTATTTATGGCCAATTTTATAGGTTTTACTTCTTGGTAGTGATATAGAGTTTCTTTCCTTCATAAGATTATTTCTGTGAGAAAAAAAAGGAGTTGGTTTAAAAAAACCATGTTAAATAAATAATAGAACAGGTGGTATCCAGACCTGGCAAAAAACAATGACCAATATAATCAAATGGTTGAAGTTTGGGAAACCCTCTCCTTACCCAAAGGAAGGCTCTCTGTGGATTTCAGGCATCACAGTGGGAAGTGGAAGAGGCATTTGGGGTCAGAAAGGGCCTTTGTAGGTCACTGCCCATACTTTTGTGTGGGGTGGGCCGTGGTGATCTGCATCAGTCATGAAGCGAATCGGAATGAGTAGATGAGCCTCGCTTTCAGATGTGTCTCTTGTGAATAAAGAGAGCCAGAGCAATAAATAATTGCAAACTGGTGCAATAAAGCTGTGTAGAGCCATAAACTTCTTCAACATCAAAACTGGTTCCTGGCAAAATGCAGCAGAGATGAAGCCCCTCCCATGCCCCCCCTCCCGCCAGGTCCTTTCTTTGTCATTGTCAAAGCACCCACTGCTCCCTCCTTCCTTCTCTCCCACCCGGCCCCATCCATTTTGGCTCTCAAGGGTTTTCAGAGTTGTGTATGACCCACAATATTCCAAACCATTGGTCTTCAAATTCTGTTGGATTGACACATTCTACCACAAAAATTAACTAATTAAAAATTAACTAATATTTTCTTAATTTGGAAACAAAAAACCCTTTCTCTTTTTTTTTAACAATAAAGCAGCGACTTTACTTACAGATAATTACAATACTCTCTAAACAACGTAATACAATATATGTTAAAACAATTTGATGTTTTTGAAAATTTGATTTGTCATATACATTCAATAAGTGTTTTTTTTCTTTTTGAATTTCACTACCCATTTGAGGTCTTAGGGCTCTGTTGCCCTTATGGTAGCCACTAGCCACATGGAGCTGTTGAACACTTGACTTGGGGCTACTCTGAACTGAGATGTGTTGTCAGCGCAAAATATACACTGAATTTCAACAACTTGGTGTAACAAAAGAGAATGTAAAATATACTATTAATAATTTTAAAATATTGAGTATATGTTGAAATGATAATATTTTGGCTATATTTTGTTAAAATATACCATACAAATTAATCTCACTTCTTTTTTTTTAACCTGTTTTAATGTGGCTGCTAGAAAATTTGAAATTACATATGTGGCTCATATTAGCATATTAGTGGTTCACATATTTCTATAGACAGCATTGCCTTAGAAAATACCAAGTTCAACTTGCAATAAATCCTGACCTTTTATGGACTTGACACTAAGTAATCATAGACTCTGAACCTCCTAACATCCTCTGAGTGCTGACAATACAAAATAAGCCTTTGTTTCCTAACTTGGATATTTAGGTCTATTCCCTTACCTCCTTAGTTAATATTAGTAGATTCTATTACAGAGAGATCATCTTGGTCAAGCCTAATTTTTACAAAACCATACCTTGTAATGAGACAATATTAAAATGCATGAAAAATTATTTGAATCAACCACAAAGTCAAAGAAGGATGTAGGAGTATCACATTATTGAAAATATATTTGTAACAAGCCCAAGATTCCTTCAGTTATTTTTCCTGTGGCTTATTGATGAGAATCTTCCAATCTTTTTAACTGGCAATATCACCTCTTCTCAGGTGGGATGTTTGGACCTCATAAAGCTCTTTCTCCTGCAGGTATCATAAATCAGGCATTAAAAATTATAACAATCATCATTATGATTGAATAGCTTCCAGTCAAATCAATACCTATCTATGAATGTAGAGAATCAGATTATATTGTGACTGACCTGTTTTTTGTTTACCTAAGTCTGAAGCCAAAATAAATAATTTGGTATTCAGGCTGTGTCTTTTGTTCTAGCCATGCCATTAAACAGAATACTATTGGCTTTATGCATCTCTGTTAGTCTGTTGATGCTGTGACTGTATATACTCCTAACTTTATTGGACAGTGTAGATGAACACCTGGTACTGGAGGTAGATCTGACTTCATTACTCTCCTCCTTACCTTGAACCCTGGCTGACCCTTGACATCATCCTTAGCAATATCTGCTTTGCTTCCTTAATCTTCAAGCTGTCTCCAGCCTCCTGGTGCTGCATTGTGGCCTCAGCTTAGAGAAATGCGGAAGACTCACTCCAATGCATTGTCCCAGTCCTGTCCTGGCCCAAGCTTGCACCTGGGCCCAAATCCCAGTCCTAGCTTAGCTCCTATCTGCTGGCTATATTTGTCCTATCCTGCCAATATCCTTTACGCATTTGATACCTGAGGTCCTGTGTCAGCTAACAAGTTTAGGTAGTCAACAAAACCAATGAAAAAATAGCAAATGGATATTAAAATTCAGCATCATAACTCTACAGCCTTTAATGAATTCCCCCAGGTAATAAATTTCCTAGAATATTGAGCATGGCATATCATTTCTTACCCAACACATTTGGGACTCTCTGAAACACAAGACAAATAATCTCGCCACAAATTTGTATTGAGATTTAATTAACAGAAAGCACTCTACAGCACATGGATCAGACACTATGAGGAGTCACTGCTTATAACCACAGCATTTGGATACTGAGCATCCTCTGTTGTTAAATCCTTTTATAGAGCAGACTATTGGAACCATGAGATGTACTTGCTTCGGAGTTCAGCTTTCCTATAAGTCCCATATATTGGGTATTTTAAATTCCCAGAGTGACCTTTCAACTCGGTTAGATTAAGCTGTTGATGGCTTCACTTTGTGATTTCTGGGAAGCCACAGTAACACTTGGCTGTCTAGCCAGGACTCTACCTGAGGCATGCAGCACAGGAAGTCATCTTTGGAGTTGCCAGGGTGAGGAAACCTTGATTCTTTTTGCTATGGCTGCCATCTTGCTTTTGTCGTCAAAGGCTTTGGTCCAAGGATGTCTACTCAAGCAGCCTTTCTTTTTTTCTCTTATAGCACATCCCTATTTGTCAATCTAACCAACATATAACATTGTTTCTAATAATAACATTATTTCTAGCCCAGGTGCTTCACAATGAACATCATCACTTGCATGTTCTCTGCCATCTTGGTAAGTCTGAGAATACTTTTGCTGAAGCCATATCTTCTCCTGAGAGATTTTGGCCAAAGTATTTAAATTCCATTGTTGACATTTTAACATTAGCCATCAGAAGAAAGAATTTGGAATGAGTGGTATGAGTCCTTCCTAGACTCTTAAAATTCCACCACCTAGTTGTTGCCTTATTGTTTATTAATTCAAAAAATAGTTATTTAGTGCCTGCCACTGGACAGGTTCTGACTGAGGCATGGGGAGTGTAGCATCCTACAAGAAAACTCAGAGCACTAGGACAGCCTAAGTACTGCTATAGGATTGAGTGTGTTTATGTGTGTGTGTGTGTGTGTGTGTGTAAGAGAGAAGAGAGAGAGCGTGAACTGCAACAGACTTTTACTTCTAATTTCATAGGGGTTAGGAGTTGTAGAGCCAGCAAATATTACTCTGGAATAAGATTTATCAGGATTTCTTTGCTTACCTTACAGCAAAATTTCCCAAATGTCTTCAAAGATGGAATCATATTTTTAGCATTTGATGAAGTAATTTAACTGATTTGTTGTTTGGCTAGTTTCATGTGTAATTAGTGCTTTCATGGAATAAAAAATTCCACCAATTAAAAAAAAAAAAGATGGAATCATAGTTTTCACAAAACACCAGTTAACATCCTGGGAGTATAGTTGGGGAAAACATCCACGTCAGTCACAAATGTCGATTCTTCCTAAATTAGTCTTCTGGAGCTAGCCCTTTTCATTCCACTGCTGGTAATCTAGTCCCATCCCTTATCTGCTCACAACGAGGCCATTGCAATAATTTTCCAACTCATCTTCCAGACTTCAGTGTCTCCCAATGCAGTACATCCTCTGTACTGTACTAATACTGGCAGCCTTTTATTGAGCAATCTACTTTAGTTGGAAGCGAGGCTCAGAGAGATTAGGTACCACAAACAAGGTCACATAGGCAACAAGTGGCAGAGATAAGAATTCTTTCTCTTATACTGGTGTTTTCAAACTGTGATCTGTAGAACCCTAAAGTCTAGAGTCTAAAGACATTCTCAAGTAACTTTCAGAGGATTTATAAATTATATGTTTTCCTTTAAATGGCAATCTGTTAATCATGAGAATATGCTAGACCACCCGAGTGACTGTCTCATAACTGAGGACTGGGACACGGTTTCAGTATGCCTGTGTTTGTGCTCATTGTAATGCTGAGAACAAGGAGTGCTACTTTAACTGGGATGGATTTGGGGGAAAAAAGCAGATTGAGGGGTATTTTTTCAGCAGTAATTTCAAGAGTCTCCATCTAGAAGAAAACGTTTCCATCTTTTCTAGTTCTAAGGTAATGGTTTAACTATAGTTGGTGGTTTACCCTCTTTCTTTGAGGTAGTTGGGCACAGATGGGTGACACAAGGCTTGGGGAATAAGCAAAAGGGAATGATTTTTTTTTTTTTTTTTTTTTTTTTTTTGCGGTACGCGGGCCTCTCACTGCTGTGGCCTCTCCCGTTGCGGAGCACAGGCTCCGGACGCGCAGGCCCAGCGGCCATGGCTCACGGGCCCAGTCGCTCCGCGGCATGTGCGATCCTCCCGGACCGGGGCACGAAGCCGTGTCCCCTGCATCGGCAGGCGGACTCTCAACCACTGTGCCACCAGGGAAGCCCGGGAATGATTTTATAGTATCTGGTAAACAAGAAATAGAATGGAACCCAACTACCAATCAGTCAACCAAGAAAAAACAAATTGGAGAAATTAAAAATACTAGTGTGGCGCTACGTCTCTTAGATGAAGGATTATTGGGTTAGCTCCTATCTAGATCTCCAGAGGCTACAGGTGTCTCTGAGTGTGTGGGAAGGAGCTGCCAGTTTGCAAGAGGATTCGTGCCTGTGATGGGGAATAAAAGGACAATTAAGGATCCTTGAGAATTTTTCAAAACAAGTCATGGGTGATGATGGGAAGATAGAATGCAGGACAGAGAAATTCTTCAGAAAACCTGCCCTGGTGGATTTTCCTGCAGCAGAGAGAAATGAAGGTTTCTCTAACCCCTTTGTCTTTTAGTGCAATGCAGTGATTTTCTTTCTTTCTTTTTTTAAAAAACATCTTTATTGTATTATAATTGCTTTACAATGGTGTGCTAGTTTCTGCTTTATAACAAAGTGAATCAGTTATACATATACATATGTTCCCATATCTCTTCCCTCTTGTGTCTCCCTCCCTCCCGCCCTCCCTATTCCACCCCTCTAGGTGGTCACAAAGCACCGAGCTGATCTCTCTATGCTATGTGGCTGCTCCCCACTAGCTATCTATTTTACATTTGGTAGTGTATATATGTCCATGCCACTCTCTCACTTCGTCCCAGCTTCCCCTTCCCCTTCCCCGTGTCCTCAAGTCCATTCTCTACGTCTGCATCTTTATTCCTGTCCTGCCTCTAGGTTCTTTAGAACAATTTTTTTTTTTTAAGATTCCATATATATGTGTTAGCATACGGTATTTGTTTTTCTCTTTCTGCTTACTTCACTCTGTATGACAGACTCTAGGTCCATCCACGTCACTACAAATAACTCAATTTCGTTTCTTTTTATGGCCGAGTAATAGTCCATTGTATATATGTGCCACATCTTCTTTATCCATTCATCTGTCGATGGACACTTAGGTTGCTTCCATGTCCTGACTATTGTAAATAGAGCAATGCAGTGATTTTCAAATGTGGGTCAGGGGATGGGTTATGTCAGACTTGCTTATAGTGCTGGGTAAACATGCAGCTTTCTGGGGCTGAATCAGAATTTCAGAATCTCAGGGAATGGGGCTGGTCAGTTGTAGCATTCCAGAAAGTTTTAAAGCATGTGAAAAATTTAAGATCTTCTGGCCTATGGACTTCCTTTGCAAGGTAGGGAGCAAGTTGCTGGAAGGACTCTAAAGTTTTCTTTTTTAAACCTGACCATACTCTTTGCAAGAAAAGGTGACTACTGATGGGGATGATAGGGTATACGTGTTTTCAACTTTACTACTGCATTGTTTAGGCTTTTTAAAAATGTAAAGCCCACCTAAGAGGCGTAACCCATTTACTCCCTACACATTAGAGTGAATGAGTTTCTTATGGACAGCAAGAGGGACCTGGGTTCCATCATGAGTCAGGGTTGAAGATATTGGAGGACAGCTCATGTTAAGAAAAAGATATTAAAAGAAAGGGTGGGGAAATAATATTTCAATTTCTTGGGCTTGCCCATATTGTCCTACTTCTGAGGCCTTTGCGTATTGTCCTCACCATCTTTTCCAAACCTGACCCTTATATGCTGTTGCCTTTGCTTTCAAGATAGGGAAACTTTTTTTTTCTTCATCAGCTCTTTTTGGATGTGTTTGGAATTTTGCCTAAGCAAGGTCTGCCAAACCTGCTCCTATGTTATTTTTAGTATCTCCTTTGCAGACATGCCCTAAGGAAGTGAGATCCTCTGTGCATTCTTTCTCCTGATGAATATTTGATTGGCAACCTTAAAATTTTTCTTTGTGTTTAAATTATAAACTCACTGCAAGCACAAGGCACCTTTCATAGTCTTTTAAACTACATGTCAATATGTGTTCTTGTAGAGCTATAATTACCTATTATTTCATAGCTTTCCAAATTAAATATTCATTAAACAAAAGCTGAAAATTGTGTTAAATCTATATAAAAATTTTGATGTGCAAAATTCACTGATCAGTATGTTAATGTAGCTTTATCAGGGTTTGACTTATGTGGCAAGGAAGGACATTATATTTTTTAAGAATGCTTTGTTTTTGAAGCCATTCACGTTTACAGACTACCGCACATTTTCATAGAATAATGAATTATTATGTGACTGAGGGAGTTACGAAATGTAAATGAGAAACAATTTCGCTGTACTGTCTTTGGAGACAGGATGTGATTTTTAAATATAAATGGAAGTTTCCCACTTTTGCCCATAATCAGAATTAACATAGCTAGTGAAAGGGAGCAGACTGGACGGTTGTGGCAAAAGAGCTGCTTTCTGATGTGGAAGAAATCTCTGTCAGGACCTCACCCGCCCAGACCACTTTTGTTCATCTCAAGGTATTCTGGGGTGAAGAGAGATGAAATTACAACAAGCCAACATCTTTATCATCTGTGCAGACATAAATGTCCCAGGGGAAGAAAATCTCTAGTACAATTAGCCATTTCATGTAAAATTTTTTATCCTGGTAATACGTGAACTTTGAGTTTCAAAGGATCGTGCAGAAAGCCTTATAAAAGAGGCCACGGTGTCTTGCCTCATCCCATTCCCACCTCCCAGAGGCAACCATCTTTAAGTGACTCTGTTTTTAGTGTTTTTGATAGTTATCTTTCTATTTCTAAATAATACATTTGCATGCTAATTTTTGATTGGTTATTTTAGGATCTATCTATTGAGTACCCTCTATTAAAAGGAATATTATACCGTTCTCTTTTTATTCTAATTTTAATGCAATTATTGTTAGTTCTTCTGTTGGTTTCCTTTGTTGAATCTTTATAAAGATTATCCTTACATCTCTTCTGGTTCGGTCAACTTTAGACACTACCTCTTGATACCCTGCCATGTTAGATGAAGATTTTAGCACACTTACCCTTCTGCTTTTTCTTCCTCTTTTTTAGCTCCATTAAGTTTCAGCTCTTGGATTTCACTGGTACTCTTTGTATTGCCCAGTGTTTACCCTTATGCCAAATATCCTTTACTTGTGGCCACTAGGGTGCGTATTCTTCAGGATCTAAAGAGAGTTCAAATGGAAATAATCTGGATCCGATTAGTTATTTAATTAAATATCCTTTTTTCTTATGTACTCTGATGCTATCGTGAGCATTTTCCCATATCTTTAAGTTTTAAACTATCATCCTTCATGACTGAAGACTATTCTAATATATTAGAGACACACTGAAGCCTTGGCTTTAGTATTTAGCTAAACACGCTATTCACCTTTGGTTCAGGTTTAGTCTCTGAAGCTCTGATAGATGAATGTCGACTTCAATATCATTTGTGATGTCCCTGAGCTTGTGTGTGAGCAGTGGTTGTGTAATCACTTATTTACCATCATAAAATGTCAGCATACCAATATCTGTAAAAGGAACACGTCAAATTTTTTGGATTTGTTGTTAATGTTGGAATATCAAGATATTGGAACATTCAAATAAAGGTAAGTTTCATTCCAGATGTGACTTGGAGTAGAAAATCTCTTTATGTGCTTTATTCAGTTAAATCTCTCAGTCAAATGAAGTATAAACATATATTTATTTCTGCAAGAGTAAAATTCTGAAAAAACTAACATGACTGTGAGAACTATAATTTTATACATAAAAACAGCTACTGAGAAATTTTATACATAAAAACAGCTACTAAAATTGAAAGAATGCCAATATGTATAATAATGGGACATATTAGCTAAATTACTTTAGAGAAAACCATGTGCTTTCAGAACCTACAAATATTTATAACATCAAATAAATTATAATACAAGGTAGAGAAATATAGAATAGATGATATCAGAATTCCAATTTTTTTTTTTTTTTCCGGTACGTGGGCCTCTCACTGTTGTGGCCTCTCCCGTTGCGGAGCACAGGCTCCCGACGCGCAGGCTCAGCGGCCATGGCTCACGGGCCCAGCTGCTCCACGGCATGTGGGATCTTCCCGGATCGGGGTACGAACCTGTGTCCCCTGCATCGGCAGGCGGACTCTCAACCACTGCGCCACCAGGGAAGCCCCCAGAATTCCAATTTTTATAGAATTATTTGGTGTTCTAAAATTTGTAACATTAAACAAAATAGCCTGTAAGAACTGTATTTATTATTTTTTAGTTGTTTAATTCCATTTAGGTCATGAGTCTCTCAAGTAAAGGTTGGAAATTGTTCACATTTTATGAGAATGAATAAAAAGCAGAATGTCGATTTTACTGCCTTGAAATGTCATGAAGAGAAAAACTCCAAATCATAAAAAACAAAATTCATCATAAACCATCTTCAGTCCAGAAATATTAATCCAATACTTAAATTGCACTGCTCTAATACTTCCTCTATATTAACTCACTTAATTCTCTCAATGGTCCTACGAAGTATGGGTATGATTAGCCTATTCTACAGATGAAGATGCTAAGGCTGCAAGGGAATACGTCATTTATCTAAGGTGACACAGCTAGGAGGCAGCACAGCAGGACTTGAACTCAGACAATTTGACTTGAATGCATGCTTTTAGCTAAGATGTCATTTCTTAAATGAGATACATCTGAAAATTACTTAGATGGGGTTCCTGGCACACGGAAGGCATCCAGTAACAGTTAGCTCTTATCTTCGGTTGCTGGGGTGGGGTGGGGGATGCTGGAATGAGAGAGAGGGAGGAACCGATGGGAGATTCACCTTTTACCGTTCCAACTTCTAAAGGAAGGTACATGGTCTCAGGTAGCCAAGAAGCCAGCTTCAGCCAGGAGTGTCCAAGATAACAAATGCCCCTATTAAAAGCCTCATGCTTGGCTGTAGGGGCTCCTGGAGGTCAAGGACCTGCTGCAATGCACAGGCTGCTATAGCTGGGTTCCTTCACCAGGTTCCTTCTCACTTTGGAAGAGTGACCAAGAAAATGGCTGCAACATTAGAGTTTCTTTAACATTGAGTGCATTACTTTCTGGCTTTGTTGGGGAGGATTGTGATGGAATGGAAATTTCAGTGGAGTGACACGTTAGCATTGGCCTTGGGGCGCTTCATAGACTTAGCTCTACCCTTAGATGAAAAGAGGGTTACTTAGGGTGGATACTTGTAAGCATTCTGCCGAGAAAGCTTAGTAAAACCCAAAGCCATTTTCTTTAAAACAAAGGTTTAGAAACCTGAAGGTTTTTCTGGGATTGGCATTGCATAGGCATAAATGAAATTCTTTCCTAAGGGCAGTCACTGCCAGCTTACTGCAGTTAACAAAGAACTGCAAACTGCAAGCTACTGAGAAACCACTGAGTAGGAGTCTCGGGCCCAGATGTGAAAGATCCCGAGGAAATTCAAGCAGTGCTAATAGCAGTTGTGGAAGCTGAGACAGCTGTTTAACTTGTACCTAAGTGTTCATAATTTATTAACTACCTTCTCTGTAGTGCAGCCTTTAAAACGTGTGCAAATGTTAGTTACTCATGAATTGTTAACATTAATGTTCTGTTACTTTAATGGGGTTATATGTTATTTATTTTTAAAGCTCAATTAATGTGTCTTTCTTTTGCCTGGGACTGGGGAAAGCCTGGCTGATTAAGGCACACGACCTTAACTTCGGGCATCGCTGTGTAGCTGAGCCCACCAGAGTTCTAGATGTAGAATCTAGTTGAAAACACACTACTTCTAGGATACCAGCCATACAGACTCCACCCAGCAACATGGTGCCATATATCAGCAAGTTCCTTTTTTATGTCCTTCTCCCCACTGCTAGGGTTCAGGGGGTCCCATAGCCACTCTAGCACCTCTTACTGCTCCCCCTTATATGAGGGGCTATTGGATCCCAGACCTATCACTCACCTGAATTCCTATCAGCATGTCCCTTCTTATGTGTTCTTTCTCAGGGCTCTGCTGGGTGACTAGCTGGTTTTCCTAGTTTTTTTTTTTTGCTGTACGCGGGCCTCTCACTGCTGTGGCCTCTTCCGTTGCGGAGCACAAGCTCCGGATGCGCAGGCTCAGCGGCCATGGCTCACGGGCCCAGCCGCTCCACTGCATGTGGGATCTTCCCGGACCGGGGCACGCCCCCTGCATCGGCAGGCAGACCCTCAACCACTGCGCCACCAGGGAAGCCCCTGGTTTTCCTAGCTTTTAAGCTGTGGAAAAATTCAGATATTCTTCTTGGCCTAAGAAGTGTGCAAAGAAGTGTTAAGACACATCCAGTCTGGGTCTACAGAAGTTAGCAACAGCCCTGCAGGGAAGTATAGTGCACATCTGGTATATTTTGGGGTCTGTATTTGTAATTAACTTCATGACACACCTCCATAATATTTTAAAATTTAGAGTCGTCAATAATTCCAAATAGAATGCAAAATTAATCTGAAATTAAGGCACCCAAAGGAGTAATTTACATACATTTAAAAATCGTTTCATGATATATTGGGTTGCATTACTATTATGGCTGGCAGCCTCCAACATGGCCCCCAAGGATCCCAGCCTCCTGGTTTTCACACCCTCATGTAGTCTCCTCCCACATTGGGTCAGAGGTGGTCTGTGGGACCAGTAGCATCCAGCACAAGTCGTGGGGTGTCACTTTTGACATTAGGTTATAAAAGATTGCAGCTTCTGCCTTGGGCAGTCTCTTACTCCTTTGCTCATATTCTCCCTGTCTTTCTGTCTCTGTCTGTCTCTCAATCTCTCTCGGATCACTACTTTGCGGGAAGCCAGCTTCCTTGTCATGAAAACACTCAGGCAGCCTATGAAACCAAGCCCATGTGGTGAAAAACTGAGGCCTGAGGCCTGACAGCAGGACTGTAACTTTGTAAGACCTGAGTCAGAACCATCCAGATAAACCACTCCTGGATTCCTGATCATCATGAAACCAGGATGTGAAATCACACATATTGATCATTTTAAGATGCTAAGTGTTGGAGCACGTAATTGGTTGAATAGTGTTTCCCCCAAATCATGCCCACTCAGAACCGCAGATTGTGATCTTATTTGGAAATAGGCTCTTTGCCAATGCAATTAGTTAAGATGAGGTCATGCTAGGGTAGGATGAGTCCTTAATCTAGTGACTGGTGTCCTTATAAGTAGAGGAGAGGACACACAGAGACACAGGCAAGAAGGCCATATGACAATGGAGGCAGTGCAGCCATCCTGTTGGATATTGAGTTTCTGAGGGAGGGGGTGAGGATGGTGCTGAGAAGGCAGGGGGCAGGGCAAGCCCGTCTCTGAGAGCTTTGAACGACCAGCTGAGGAACTTGGAATTTATTTGGTAGCTCGTGAGGAATCAATGGATGATTTTTGAGCAGAGAAATGAAATATTATCCCTTCCACGGTTAGTTTCATTTTAAGAGAAAACCCAATGCTTAATAAGGGTATACTCTTACATAATAGGAATTTAAGGGCATAGAGCAGGTTAGTGAAGATATTTGTGAAAGAGCTTTCAACAGTCTCAGATTACACCATGTAGGCCCACTGCTGTCTTATGACTAGTCACTTTCCTGTGATAACCTGAGGTTAAATTCACTCATTTCTCAAAACCTATTCGCAACTTTTGGGACTCTGAAATAGAAATTATGAAGGCCTGAAGGGAGAAAAAGGAAAGAAAAACAAGAAAAGTGAAGAAAGGCTTTTTTCTCTTCAGGTCTCCTTTATCTTTTGGAAAAATGTTAAATGATGAATAAAATATTTAAGATAAGTTTTCAGCAATGATAAAACTATCAGATGATTTAAAAGAGAAACATCTGAAGAAGCAGAAATTGCGTGAATAGCACAGAAACTAAGACCAATTATGCCTACTCTGATTGGAGCCTGGAGTAAGTGAAATAAATTAGACGAGAAAAAATAAGGTGTGGTCAAATTAGACAGGGAGATTAGAGGGAAAAGCCAATTTTGTGAGCAATGCAATTAGAGTATGTAACATTTTATACCCTTCATTAACAACAGTGGCTATAAATTGTAGAAACATATCCTTTTAGTTTTGATTTCTCTGCAACATGTTTTTTCCTCTTTCCCCAATCTACATAAATGAAAAAAAGTTTTTTCCTTTGGATTTTGAAAATTTTCAGAAACTTTATATTTCTTGTCTCAAGGTATCCTGCTATTTCTCCTGCATCTATATCAATTTCCTTCTTCTTTTTGTGATATCGCTTGTAAAAATGCATTTCCTTTTAGTAAATGAATTATTAGAAAGAATCTAATTTTTTATTCTCTTCTCAGAGGAAATTGTTTTCTCTGGTTTTGATTTCTGTGGTAGAGGAAAAATGATCCTAAGTGTTAATACTCTTTTCCCAGGAGGAAGGCTGCTTGGTGCTGCTCAGCTCCTGGCCTTGATGGTGGCGAGCAGGAAAGGATGGAGACAGAGAGAACAGAGGGCTGGGTATAATAATGAGACACCTGGGCCAGATGGGAAATGAAGAGGAAATGTTGAGACCAGAGAGAACCTGGGTTGGTGGGACACATGGGAACATTTCAGTCACTGCCAGAGGAATCTGGAGTGGGGAAGAATGATTTTTCAAAAGCAATTTTAAGGAAGTTTTGATTTGGGATAAAAGGTGTCACACCTACCTCTGAATCCATTTACACTTTCCCATAAAAACATCTTATTTCCATCTGATGCTTTTGCAGTCAGATTTGTGAATGTGCACCTGTTTTTCTAATTTGTCAATATGTGGAGATTGGATTCAAGGTGAGAGGAGGGTCCCTTAAGATGGCCCAGTTTTATTTGGGTCACTTTATTTTTATAAGTACACCATACTATGGCGATTAAAACTATAGAAAGAAGACTTTCTGTAAAAGAGAGCCATGACAACCGCTATAGAACAGTGTTTTTTAAAAATTTTATTGAAGTATAGTTGATTTACAATGTTGTGTTAATTTCTTCTGTACAGTGAAGTGACTCAGTTAATACACACACATATATATATATTCTTTCCCATTATGGTTTGTCACAGGATATTGACTATAGTTCCCTGTGCTATACCATAAGACTTTGTTGCTTATACATCCTGTATGTAATAGTTTGCATCTGCTGATCTCAAACTCCCATTCCTTCCCTCCCCTCCCCCTCCTCCCCCTTGGCAACCACAAGTCTCTTCTCTATGTCTGTGAGTCTATTTCTGTTTTGTAGATATGTTCATTTGTGTCATACCTTAGATTCCACATATGAGTGATATCATATAAGGTTTGTCTTTTTCTGTCGGACTTACTTCACTTAGTATGATAATCTCTAGGTCCATCCATGTTGCTGCAAATGGCATTATTTCATTCTTTTTGATGGCTAAATAATATTCCATTACATATATATATCTCACATCCTGTTTATCCATTCATCTGTTGATGGACATTTAGGTTGTTTCCATGTTTCCTGGCTATTGTAAGTAGTGCTGCTGTGAACATAGGAGTGCATGTATCTTTTCGAATTATAGTTTTGTCTGGGTATATGCCCAGAAGTGGGACTGCTGGCTCATATGGCAACTCTATTTTTAGTTTTTAGAGGAACTTCCACACTGTTTTCCAATGTGACTGCACCAACTTACATTCCCACCAACAGTGTAAGAGGTAGAACAGTGTTTTTATTCTTTAGTCCCTCTCATATTGTTCTGGGGTTCCAGATTCTGTGTTGTTTACCATGCACTCACAAACTAGTCCTCTCAGCTGTCATGCAGGATCCACTGCTTTTCTCCTTTTTAGTAAGTTTAGGTGATGTCTCTGGCCACTGAGGTATCACGGCCGCCATCATGTCAAGGATGTCTACTCAAGGCTCCATTGCTGGTATCCCCCAAGGTGTGGCTGATTTGGAAAATGCTGCTAATGTCAAGTGAAGACTTTGCCCCATTACCTTATGAAGATGTCTCTAATATCTCTGAAGGGACCATGGTGCTGCCTGTATTTGATTATCTTATCTTTGGCATTTCCCATGACAGATGAAATTGCTCATTGTGCACTGCACCAACTGTTGAATCCATTCTGTTCCCCTTTGGTTTTTACCTTAGTCCACTCTCTCTAGGACTCAGATATGGGACTATGATTGTAGGACACCCTGGAAAGCAGAACCTGGTCAGCCTCAGAAATACTCCTTCAACACTGCTTTGTCCTGGGATCAACTCTGCCTTACCTTAAGACCTGTTCTGTCCCCAGAGGTGCTTTAGCCCCTCATGTGAGGCTTGTCACAGGCCTGGTCATGCTTAGACTTGTTCAAATCTCAATTTAGGCCCTCATCCCAGCTTCATGGATGACAATTTTCACAATCCTTTCATTTCTACTCTCTCCTTTGTTGAAATGTTAATGAGTATACCATTAGGATAATAGGTTTCTGTCTCACAGCTGATAGAATTTCCAGTTTTGAAAGAGAGATGAGCTTGTCTCTGTTATTTAAATACCCATTTATATTTAGTTATATGTTCATTCAACACATATTTATTTATTTATTTATTAAACATCTTTATTGGAGTATAATTGCTTTACAATGGTGTGTTAGTTTCTGCTTTATAACAAAGTGAATCAGTTATACATATACATATATCCCCATATGCCCTCCCTCTTTCGTCTCCCTCCCACCCTTCCTATCCCACCCCTCTAGGTGGTCACAAAGCACCGAGCTGATCTCTCTATGCTATGTGGCTGCTTCCCACTAGCTATCTATTTTACATTTGGTAGTGTATATATGTCCATGCCACTCTCTCACTTCGTCCCAGCTTAACCTTCCCCCTCCCCGTGTCCTCAAGTCCATTCTCTATATCTGCGTCTTTATTTCTGTCCTGCCCCTACATTCTTCAGAACTTTTTTTTTTAGATTCCATATATATGTGTTAGCATACGGTATTTTTTTTCTCTTTCTGACTTACTTCACTCTCTGTGACAGTCTCTAGATCCATCCACCTCACTACAAATAACTCAATTTCATTTCTTTTTATGGCTAAGTAATATTCCATTGTATATATGTGCCACATCTTCTTTATCCATTCATCTGTCGATGGACACTTAGGTTGCTTCCATGTCCTGGCTATTGTAAATAGAGCTGCAATGAACATTGGAGTGCATGTGTCTTTTTTTTTTTTTAACATCTTTACTGGAGTATAATTGCTTTACAATGGTGTGTTCATTTCTGCTTTATAACAAAGTGAATCAGTTATACATATACATATGTTCCCATATCTCTTCCCTCTTGTGTCTCCCTCCCTCCCACCCTCCCTATCCCACCCCTCTAGGTGGTCACAAACCACCTAGCTGATCTCCCTGTGCTATGTGGCTGCTTCCCACTAGCTATTTATTTTACGTTTGATAGTGTATATATGTCCATGCCACTCTCTCACTTTGTCACAGCTTACCCTTCCCCCTCCCCACATCCTCAAGTCCATGCTCTAGTAGGTCTGTGTCTTTATTCCCGTCTTACCCCTAGGTTCTTCATTACCTTTTTTTTTTTTCTTAGATTCCATATGTATGTGTTAGCATACGGTATTTGTTTTTCTCTTTCTGACTTACTTCACTCCGTATGACAGACTCTAGGTCCATCCACCTCACTACAAATAACTCAATTTCGTTTCTTTTTATGGCTGAGTAATATTCCGTTGTATATATGTTCCACATCTTCTTTATCCGTTCATCTGTTGATGGACACTTAGGCTGCTTCCATGTCCTGGCTATTGTAAATAGAGCTGCAGTGAACATTTTGGTACATGACTCTTTTTGAATTATGGTTTTCTCAGGGTATATGCCCAGTAGTGGGATTGCTGGGTCATATGGTAATTCTATTTTTAGTTTTTTAAGGAATCTCCATACTGTTCTCCATAGTGATTGTATCAATTTACATTCCCACCAACAGTGCAAGAGGGTTCCCTTTTCTCCACACCCTCTCCAGCATTTATTGTTTGTAGATTTTTTGATGCTGGCCATTCTGACTGGTACGAGGTGATACCTCATGGTAGTTTTGATTTGCATTTCTCTAATGATTAGTGATGTTGAGCATCCTTTCATGTGTTTGTTGGCAGTCTATATCTTCTTTGGAGAAATGTCTATTTAGGTCATCTGCCCATTTTTGGATTGGGTTGTTTGTTTTTTTGATATTGAGCTGCATGAGCTGCTTGTAATTTTGAAGATTAATCCTTTGTCAGTTGCTTCATTTGAATATTTTCTCCCATTCTTCGGGTTGTCTTTTGGTCTTGTTTATGGTTTCCTTTGCTGTGCAAAAGCTTTTAAGTTTCATTAGGTCCCATTTATTTGTTTTTGTTTTTATTTCCATTTCTCTAGGAGGTGGGTCAAAAAGGATTTGTTTGCTGTGATTTATGTCATAGAGTCAGCACATATTTAATTAGCAGTCACTCTACATCTAGGGATTGAGAACCTACCAGTGGTCAAGACACACAGAATTCCTCCCTTCTTGAAGCTTTCTGTCTCGTGGGGGAGGCAGACAATAAACAAGTCAACCAACATTGTAATTTCAGATAGTGGTAAGTTCTTGGAAGAAACTACAACAGGAAAGGGACTCAAGAGTAACAGTGGGTTGGGGGGGGCACTGGTTGAGATAGGGTGGTCAGTCCGGGCAGGTCTCTCTCTCAGAGTTGCTGAAATACCAGCCTTTTAGTGCTTTTAATGTCAGGAAACTCCCGTCTGGGGTGTTGTCAATGAAATGAGCTGGAGAGCTGACTCCATCTGTGTGCTGAGGTCAGAGGTATCATTTTAGTTCACCAATTTCAGTTCAGAGTCATTGACATGTAAAGGGAAGGAGACACTGTTGGTTTCAGGAAGGAAGATGGGCCTGACTCTTTTCCATAGGGAAGTTATTGATGTTTCCAGTAGCCTTTTCTGCACCCAACCATCCTCCCCCCAACCTCAGCCTCAGCTTTCTCCTTCGGTTGAGGGTGAATTTGAGCACGATTTTCACTTTCTTATACCAGTACATCATGTGGCCCTCATTTAACTATATACAACTATATATATTTAGTTATTCAAAGAAAAAAATGCACCAGGCCTTTTCTTAGCACTTATATAGTCTTCCTAATTCTGTACAGATGAGTGTCCTGGATCACAGAGCTAGTAATAGTAATGAGAGCTACTCAGACTGACTGCCTACTGTGTGCCAGGGGCAGAGAAAGTATTTTACCAAATATTCACTCCAGTTTTCCTGGGGGGCAAGCATTAGTGTGCTCATTATATATTGGAGGAAGTTGACTTCGGAGAGATAAAAAGACTTAGCCGAGTCACTCAAGTACTAAGCTTAATCTTCTGCCTGACCCCAAACCGCATTCATTTTCCATTAAATTATGATCATTTCTAAGGTGAAAGCAGATGGTGGCCTGGAACCTCTATTATCTGAGGAATGAAAGAGTAGCAGGGCCAGAATTCAAACTCAGGTCCCCAGGTTGCCTCGCATTTAAGTGCATTGGCCATGGGGGTCACACAGATTTGGGTTTAAACCCAGCCTGCAGAACTTTCTAGCAGTAGGACTATGGGCAATTTCTGCAGCCTTTCTGATTCTTGATTTTCTGGTCTATAAGTGGGCATGATAAATACCTACCTCGAAGGATTATTTGGGAGAGTTGTATAATGTATATTCCAGGTTTAGAGCAATTTTGGTGCATATGAATACATTCTAGCTGTTATTATTCTGTTTCACTATGGCAGACCCTAATATTGCCAGCATACAGCTACTCTCCTCTTCCTTGCAAAGAAAACCATGATTCCTGTATAGCTCTCAGACAACCAAGGTACCTGGTAGGCTTGTCCCCCTCACCATCCCCGGTAGGTAGTTCATAAGGTTCTCAGCCAGAGGTTTTCAGATGTGGTCCCAGGATGACCAGCATCAGCATCACCTGGGAACTCGTTATAAACACACAACTTCAGGCCCCACCCCAGATCTATTGAATCAAAAGCTCAGGGTAGAGCCCAGCAGTCTTTTTTTTTTTTTTTTTTTTTTGCGGTACGCAGGCCTCTCACTGTTGTGGCCTCTCCCGTTGTGGAGTACAGGCTCCGGACGCGCAGGCTCAGCGGCCATGTCTCACGGGCCCAGCTGCTCCGCGGCATGTGGGATCTTCCCGGACCGGGGCACGAACCCGTGTCCCCTGCATCGGCAGGCGGACTCTCAACCACTGTGCCACCAGGGACGCCCCAGCAGTCTGTTTTAACAAACCCTCTGGATGACTCCAATCTGGGCTAAAGCTTCAAAACCACTGATCTAAAACAATTGTGTTAATCTTATTCCCCTTTCCAATAATTTGAGTTAAGCATAGACATTTGACTCAGTCTTGATCTCTAGGGCTAGAGAAGTGACTTAGGGAGGGGAAGAGTGCTAAAGTTTTCTCTGCCAATTTAAAGAGGTGCATGGGAATAACTGCCTTCTTTGCAGGATGCTCTTTGTTGTGTCTGTGACACCTGGTCCTATTCCTGTTGCTTTGAAACTCTGGGAAGGTGTTTTCTAAGAAAGCCAGAGCAGAAAGGTAGAAAACACTGGGATCTTTGTTGATGCTGCCGAACTGCTGAATTCGCCAACCTCCAGACTTCCTCTTCTGTGCGGTACTGAAATTATTGTTATTTAAGTCATTTTCAGTTGGGTTTTCTCATTTGCAGCTGAAAGCAAACTCACTGATATTCCCACATAACAGTTGTCTCTTATGTAAACCAGTGCTCTTTGGAATGTAGAAAGATTATGGTGCACTGAAAATGTGGGCTTTAATCACGGAAATTATTTATTTTCATTTTCTCTAAAGCTATCTATATTTATTTAGTTTTACTGGTGGTGGTGGGGCAAAGCATCTGTTTCTTGTTTCCTTTAGACTCTGAATGAGCCAAGAAGATGCCAAACACCTGGATGAAAGGGCACTAAATTTCTCATATGTGTGCAATGATCTGGATGTCTGGCTTCTGAAAGTGAAACATCTGGAGCATGAAGCAGTGTTTTCACTTTTCAGCAATATTTTGGTATTACGTGGAAACCATTATTAAGCAAAACCAGGAGTAAAGAATTTACATGAGAAATAGGATCACCCAAGGACATCACTGGCAAGCTGTCCTGCCCATATAGCAATTCATTCATTCGTTTTTTTCATCATTCAAAAGAATTGAATATATGCCATGTTCAGGACATCGTGTGATAGGGATGTAATTATGATTTCCTAGGTAAAAATGAAGTCGTGGACTTAAAGACAGTCTTTGTCTTCCAGGAGCATACAGTTACATGGTGAGTAACTGGTATAATAAAATATGTAAGTTGACATGGTAGAGATTGGTAAGGTGTTAGCGTGGGTACGGAGAAGGGAGCTGCCATTCATTAGTTATTAAACACACATTCATTGTGTGTTTGATGACACTAGATGCTATTTCAGGTTTGGGGGGTACAGCTATGGTCCCTACTTTCATGGAGTTATCAATCTAATGGGAAAGACGTGGATGTAGAAACACACAAATAAATATACAATGATAAATTCAGGTACTGTGATGAAAGAAAAGGACTTTTCTGTGTTATCAGAGAGAGTAAGTGGGGTGATGAGTAAGTGGGGTGATGTAATTTATATACTTTGGGGGGGGTCTGGAAAGGACTGTCTGAGGTTATGACATTTAAACTGAGACCTGAAGGGTGAGTGGGAGAGAGCATGATTAAGTTTGGGAAGATGAGGGGGAGAAAAGGTTAGAAAAATCATCTTACAGGAAGTGACACTAGAGTTGAGTCTCAGAAGTCAAATTGGTGTGGTTGAAAATGTCTGTATTTGTGCATATAAAGACTATAAGGAATATACTGAAAATGCTAACAGGATGTTATCTGTGGGCAACGAGATTATATATACTTTTAGTTTTCTTGCTTTTTTCTTTACCATATTTTCTGTGTGCTTTTTTAAAAATAATAAAACATTACTTTAAAAAAGGAAGGAAGGAGGTTGTTTTCATAAATGGTTGTTTTCATACAGGCAATGCTGGGTTGAGACTGGGGTGTATGTCTGTGGCTGGGCAAGGTAGTATGGCCAGGCAACAGCCTGGAATATTTAAAGAATTGCTAGCCACCGATAGCTTCTTACAACCACAGCATGGCATTGGGGGTGGGTAGTGAGACATGGGACAGCAAAGTAGTCAGGAGGTCAGGCCAGGAAGGACATTGTGTCATCAGGAAGAGTTTCAAGTCCATCCAGCTATCACTGGGGAGTAACGTGATCAGATCTGTAGTTTAGAGACACCCGCCCTGGTGACAGTGTGGAGATATGTAGGACGCCTGCAGCCATCAAGGTAAGCAATATCCAGCGGGGCAGGGAAATGTTGTCTTTTTAAAGCAACACATTCAGTGAAGTGACCTGAGGTTTATTCTCAGCTATTCTCCGTGGCTTGCTGGTAAATCTGTCAGTTCTTGTCTATACAGACCAATACGGCTGAGTTGACTGATTAAAACATTAATTTCAAATGATTAATTTGACCAGTCTGATGCCAAATAACTGGGTGGCTGCAATTATTTCTTTCAGCTGTTTATTTCCCTGTAGCACAGACCCCGTCTCCCTTTATCACGGTCTTCGCCATGGTTCCCTTTTGGATCTTGAGAGGACGGGAGTACCTGTCCTTTTCCTACCTTAGTGAGAGATCAGAATGAGGTAACGTCTGTGGAATGATTGATTTCCTCAGACACAAAAACTGCCGAAATATAAACTGTCATTATTATTTGCTCTGATACCAACTTTTTGTGCAGGTTTTAATTTTGTCTGTTCATTTTAACCAAATTTGAAGTCTCCATGACTACAATAGAAGAACAGAAGGAAAAGAATGCTTCTCTGTTGGAACATCCTAAATGATATCATTTATTGTAAAATGTGGATATTTTAAAGGATGCCCACATTTTAGAAAGGTGTAAATGCTGTTCATATGGTGTTCCAAGCCAGGAACACTTTTATGTTCTAGCTGTGGGTGATACGTGAAAACCTTGAAAAGATATATCAATAAGGACTCTAGAAACAGACTAAAAAGATAGCAGGATTTCATGGTAGAATTCAGATGGAACAAGATATGTTTATTTATTTAGCTTCTAGGGCAGGGTCTGACTCTCTGAGACCTGAGTAATAAGGTCAAGTGTGGCCATGAATTGACATCCAAGTAGTTTATATTCTGAACACCTGAGTAGAACTTTTGGGGAAAACTGTCATGTTTTCTTCATGGATCCTTCATGGGTGTATGGTTAGTCTTTCCAGCATGATTAGGATATTATAATAAGTTAGCACCCTTTTTCAAGAGGCAATGAGTGTGTTTGAGGCTTTGCAGTTAGATTAGAGTTCCAGCTCTGCCACTGACTATCCGTGTGACCTTGGACAAGTCCCTTAACATTTCAGACTCACCTGTTTAGTGGGAGTAACAAAGCCCACCTTGCAGGGTAATTGTAGGGGAGTAAAGAAGATAATATTTATAAAGCGCCTGGTATTTGATAAGCTCTTTAATTGTTACCCTTACTGTTGTTATTATGTGCACTCTTAAATAGCAGAGAGCTATGCTTGCAGTTACTCAAGAATTTTGATTTCTAAACATAAAACAAATGAGAATCACTAGGGTGATGGGAAGCAAAGGAGGAAAATAGAGATTGGCATGGTGGAAAGCCTAAATTAGGATTTCTTGGCGCTCAGGGAGCTGAGATCCCAGGTCCTGTGCAGCATCTGGGAATTTGGGGAATTTAGCCAACATCTGGGGCCCGCATATCCCCGGCTGTTGATGCCAATGCCAGGTGCTTGGCACACAGAGATTAGGGTGAAGCTAGGCTGAGGCCTAATCACTTAGCTAGGTGGTCCCAGAGCTCAAGCCAATGCTGGCTGACCCTGGTCCACTGAGTCGCTGTCTTGATATTTGTCACTGGTGTGTGTCCCCAGCCACTGCTCAGTCCTCCTTTCCTCCCTCCTGGGTCTTGTCCTAGTCAGGTGTTCTGCTTCCAGTCAGGTACCCAGCCTGTGTCCTATTTTGGTTCTCAGCTTAAGGAGAGCAAAACTCCGCAAAGGTGAGGTATTTGCTAAAAAGGTGGGACCTGTGTTATTTTGCAAAAGACTCTCAGAAACTGAAAGGATGACATTTTAGTGGCAGAATGATAGGCAACAGGTTGATGTTTGGGGTCGGGGGCTCTGTCTGGCATTTGTGATTGGGATACGTCATCACGCACTGGCTACACATTCTGCTCAGAGGGCCAATCCTTGCCAAATGTAGTGTTTTTAATAGTGTTCCCCTTACTTGGAGGACATAAATAATCAGGGGAGTGGCTCAGTGCAGGGGCGGTATTGGTTCATCACCTGTTCCCTTGCCACCGGATGCAGTGACATTACTTGCAGAGCGAGGTGCTTGTATGATGCCCTACTGCCTTTTCCGTCGGCTCAATTCAGGAATCCCAAGCAAGGGGGTTTCTGCCAGTGTCTCTGCACTTCCTGCCTTGGGACCCACCCCTGTGGTTGCCTTAACGATGCCTTGGCTTTTTGGGTGCCTGGTGCTCTGTACTGCCATGAGGTGCTGGGAATACGTCTGGAGAGGGGGGCAAAGAGTACTCCATAAACGTGGAAAATGCTACACTAGGAGGTTTATTTTCAGAGACTGTCGATTTCCATGACAATGTGGAAATAATGTTACTACTGCCTACATTTTCAGGATCACTTTCTGGTTTTCAGGCCCTGTGTTAAGCACTCTTCATGATGTACTGGGCACCTGTTGTTTTTGTTGGACCTGCATTCCTCCTAGTCTCTGGTAACAGCACTTGACTTTGCTCTTGGGAACCACCCAGCCCCTAGAACATGTAATCTTAGGGGCCTGTTTTATTTGCCTCCCCTTTACTCCATTGGTGAAGGAGGGATTCTCTCCAAAGCGTTATGGGGGTGGATGGACACATGACGCCTGACACTGGACAGATGAGATTGACAGAACTTTGTGAGTCACATGCTCTCGCAGGCTGGGGGAGGAGGACAGCACAGGCCGCACAGGGTCACATGGGGGCTGCATGTGGGAAGAAAGGGAACAAGCAGAGGCTGTGGGAGGCAAACTTTGTAGTATCAAGGGTTTGGGGTGCCCCGTGGTTTCCACATGAGGATGTGATTGGGTTGTTTGAATAATTCCATGAGCTGGCAGGGAGCTGAAGCCAGCTACTCAGGGAGAGGCAGGACTTGCACTTGGTCTGTTTGATACGGAGGGTCCTTTGACTAGGGGGCCCTATTTGCAGGAGCAGAGAGGGAGGAGAATTTGTGGTTAGGTCATTCGAGACCCTCCCAGTTTTCCCCAGATATCAAGGCACACATGATATTGGGTCTGAATTTTAGGCTTTATACCACACCTGTAAATCCACATTCTGTGCCCTGCACTGGTAACGAGGATGGGTGTATGACCTGTGCTAGACCGATCAGGCTCTCTCTTGGAAATACAAAACTTGAGTTGAGTGAAACAAGGTGGGAACAATGAATGGAGCTGATGAATCCCAATAGGGCTGCCCTGAGGAAATTGTTCCTTTCTGTAACCTGGAATCGTGGTGTTTCACTGCCTTTTCTGGGACCTGACAATTCATTTTATTCTCTTGAGCCTAGGCACTATCTTGTTAGTTAACTTGTCCAGAGTTGGATTGTTGTAGATGTTTCCTATTGATTGGATACTATGACCCTAAGGGATACGTGATTTTTGGTATCCTTTTTTTTTTCCTCTTTTTTTTTTTGCGGTACGCAGGCCTGTCACTCTTGTGGCCTTTCCCGTTGCGGAGCACAGGCTCCGGACGCGCAGGCTCAGCGGCCATGGCTCACGGGCCCAGCCGCTCCGCGGCATGTGGGATCTTCCCGGACAGGGGCACGAACCCATGTCCCCTGCATCAGCAGGCGGACTCTCAACCACTGCGCCACCAGGGAAGCCCTGGTATCCTTTTTTAAAGATGAGGAAACTGAGGCAAAGGAATGTTAAGTTTCCCTGAGCTGGCAGAGCAAGTGAGATTTGAAAAAATAAGAATTAACTTGACAATAGTTTGCAACTCAGTATCTTTTTCTTTAAGACTGGGAATAGGTAGCTTGTCAGATTTTTAAATCCCAAGTAGGCAGGGGAGTGCCAGTGAGATACAGTGTTATCCAGTGCCAACACCTGGTCATCCCATGGTATGTCATCCAGTCTTTGGCCCTATGGAGTAACTTACAGTTCACCAAGAGCTAAGGAAATGCAGTCCCTGGATTCTAAAGGTGATTAGGTGTGGGGTGCCACATTGATGTGGAGATTGTAATTAGAGAGAGAAAGGTCATTGTCTTCTACTGGCTTGGGTGGGTTTGAGCCAAGCATGTATTCTGTCCCAAGTGGGAAGGGTGTGCACGTGTGTGTGCGTGTGCATGTGCACATGCATGTGTACATGCTTCATAGTTCAGATTCTTGAGTTGTTTTCCTCACTAAGCACTGAGGCCTGGCCTTTGGTGAGCAGAGAGAGCAGAGATGAGGAGAGCAAAATTGGTTAGAATGGAAATGATGAGAGCCTAGGGTTTCCCACTAAGATATAAGACCCATAAAATTAGGGAAGTGAGAGAAAACTGGACAATATCCTATAAAGGACAAAACCCCCTACACACACATAAAAGCACATCGGCAGAAGTAGGAGGAAAATCAGGAAAAAGAAGAGCCACTAAAACCAAAGAAAGAAAGGAGGAGAAGGAGCACGGTTAGGTCACTCCTTCTTTCTAGGTCAAAGGGTGCTGGCTGTCCCAGCGTTCCGCACAGGTGAGCCCTTCTTTCCCCTCTGCTCTGCCTGTGTAGAGCTGCTCAGGGGAGCTGTGTGTCAGCGAGCAGGTGCTGGGAGCAGCAGCGTCCCCTTGGATGTTCAGAGGCCGTCACTTCAGGACACACAGCTCCGGGACGTGGGGAGAGAACCGGTGGTAGCCCTGAGCCTTGCCCTCCACTGGGGCCCCAACTGACTCCCCAGAGTTTGCAGTCTGTGGTTCTTAACTGGGTCTGAGGGCCTTGGTGCAGAAGGACACAATGGGCCTCTGTCTGGAGCCAGTCGGGTGGCAGGAGAGATGGAACTGTGCTAAGGCACGTGGAGCTAAAATTATCCTGTCCGTATTTCTGCAGCTGAAAGACATACTGTGAAAGTCATGGGTATTATGCTGTCAATCCACAGATGGCTTCACACCCCTTGCCTGAGCCATGATTTCATCTCAGGGGTGGGGAAGCCCAGGAACGCCTCCTTGGAGATGGCTGCTCTTCAGTGCGGGGCTGACAGTGGCTGTGAGCCACGTCTGTCTCTCCTTCATGCATCTCCTTGAAGGATGCCTTGGGGCCCAGGCCAGGGTTTCCTTTCCAGTACCACCTGGGAGGTATATGGGCAGAAAGTCCTTTGTCAGGTCGCCTTGTGCAGGGAGGAGGCCAGAGTGGACGACACACAGAGTGCAAAGCTTTCGCAGTTGATCACGGCACTAACGAGTACTTCTTCCCAAGCGTTGCCGCTGCTGGAGTTAGACTGTCTTCGGTGAATCCCAGCTGCACTACTTACAAGCCCCGTGACATTGGCTTAACCTCTCAAGCCTTGCTTTTATCATTGGACAATGAGAAACTTACTTCATAGGTGGTTGTGATGATCGAAAGAAATAATCCACGTAAAAAGCTTAGCACGATGCTGACAGAGAGAAAGTGTCTAGTAATATACATGTTCCTTATTGAGGATGATGATGACCAGATAGTTGTCTTAGGTGCCTCAGCCCTTGGACTTTTCCTGGCCACAGCATGGAGATCATCTGATCCCAAGTTAGGGGGTTATTGGAATGATTATCCTGGTGGTGATGGGGGTGGGGGAGGGGGAAGACAGGAAAAGGAATAAGGATGGTTGACAAATATTAAAATCAAGTTGTTGATGCTTCTGGGCACACCCTATCCTGCTTTGTTCAAAGCCAATCTCAGATGGCCAATGTTCTTAGAAAGCTGGTTCAAACCACAGTGGCTGCAGTCTCTCAGTGGGCAGGAGGCCGTGTTCCTCAGCTGGACCAGCTCTGAGCACCGCGAAGTAGAAGGTTGTCTTTGTCTCTCCAGCCTCCTTCCTTGGGGCCCCTTTTTTACAACGGCAGTATCCTCCAAGCCACGTGGGGTTGTCCTGTTCTTTTCTTGTTCTTATCAATACCTGGTTTTAGAACAGGATCTGAAACGAATTCACACTGAGATGTAAATGATGGACAGTCTAAAGTGTTACCTCTTCAGGGGAATTTAGTTTTTGAAATAAAATATACTTAACTCCCACATTAATTTTAAGAGTGGGGAAGGCATTCTGGGGGTATCAGTTCTTCCTACTTAGGTGGTTAATTACGTGCTCAATCTCAGTGTTCAAATCTCTACCTGCTCAGTTTAGCAGGTGGCATGGTTAGCACCAGTTGTACAGGGGAGTCAGTCTTTACAAGATGTATATTTTTAAAATAAATTTATTTATTTAATTTATTTTTGTTTGCGTTGGGCCTTCGTTGCTGCGTGTGGGCTTTCTCTAGTTGCAGCGAGCGGGGGCTACTCTTCGTTGCGGTGCGCGGGCTTCTCATTGCAGTGGCTTCTCCTGTTGTGGAGCACAGCCTCTAGGCGCATAAGCTTCAGTAGTTGTGGCACGTGGGCTCAGTAGTTGTGACTCGCAGCTCTAGAGCGCAGGCTCAGTAGTTGTGGCGCATGGGCTTAGTTGCTCTGTGGCATGTGGGATCTTCCTGGACCAGGGCTCGAACCCGTGTCCCCAACGTTGGCAGGCAGATTCTTAACCACTGAGCCACCAGGGAAGCCCCTACAAGACGTATTTTTGAAAAGTTTCTCAGGGACACTGGAGCACTGAATCTCCTGCCCTCTCTCCCTCCCTTTCTCCCAAAACTCTTCAGTTATAGGAGAAACTATAAAGTAGGTGGCTGCTTTTCCCTTGCTGAGTGATGCTTTACAAGAGGCATTTCTGGGAACTTGAAACCCATGGCAAGAATTGGAAGGGTCCGTCAGCTCCCCTATACACAGCCTTGTCTTGAGAGGAACTTCAGGGACCTCCCTGGTGGTGCAGTGGTTAAGACTCTGAGATCCCAATGCAGGGGTCTGGGTTTGATCCCTGGTCAGGGAACTAGATCTCACATGCATGCGGCAACTAAGAGTTTGCACGCCGCAGCTAAGAATTTGCACGCCACAACTAAGGAGCCCACCTGCTGCAACTAAGGAGCCAGTGAGCTGCAATTAAGGGGCCCACCTGCCGCAACTCAGACCCAGCGCAACCAAATAAATAAATAAAATATTTTTTAAAAAAAGGAACTTACTCTCCCTTGTCCTTTATTTGTGTTGTCAACGCTTGTTCACGATGCAGATATTTACTCTTACCTTAGTACTGATTCTATGAGTATTAGGGGATCATTTCTAAGGCTTTGGCTTCATGCTCATCCACATCAATACTGAATGTCCTAGAGCAGTTTTTAAAAAATATTGTGATACAGAGTGAGAATATACCTAATGTGTGTGTCATCTCACATAACAATTCTTCCTTTTACTATGTGTAAAATATGTTGTTTGACCTCTGAAACCAGTTCATTGATTCCCTAGGTCACCTGCAGTGAGGAGGCACCTACCTTGCACACATACAAGCGAGCCGGTGTGCTGAGTGCCTCTGACCTTGGTGCTGATAATGACCACGTAAGCCTGGCTGGAGGTGCCTTCTGAGAATGCCTCTCTCATCGCTAACAGGAGGCCACCCTCTCTCCCACAACACACCAAGGACAGCTTGGGGCCCAGATGCTCTCCCAGCAGTGGGGGCAGTGAGGGTGTGTCTGGGATTCACACACTGCAAGTGACACACACATAATCCACCTTACCAATTCCTCTTGCCATCATGGAAATGGCAGCGAGGGAGTGGAAAGGAATCTGTTTTAGTAGGAGAATCTGGGTGAAGGATTAGTGTTACGGAGCCACACTCTTGTCCCACTTCACATGTGGGTCCATCATGGCTCTTGTCCTCTCTCCTGCTTTTCCCAAGTTGACACACTTGACTTCCATGGATGACTGAATTGGGGAAGGCTCCTGCCCTTTGAGGGGCAGTGTCACAGATTCCAGGCCTAGGGATGCAAACCAAAAGGAAGGCTGTGACGGGCTTGCCTGGAAGTGGCTGAACTGAGAGCATGTGACACACTGAGTGTTTGCTTCCTCAGTGGTTAATTTATCAGTACATTCAGAAATGCTGTCTCAAGGGGAAACCTCTCCAACCCATTATCGTGAATGCTCGTGTACCCTGGGAAGTGATTCCTCTGCTATTTTCTACAAGCCGAGAAACGTGCATTTTATGCAAGCAGAGAAACACAGAAAATTGCAGTATGGTTCTTGGAGAAATCCCTATTTATCTGAGCCTTGTTCGATCAAAAGCCACCTAGGTTCTGTTGATATTTGCGTTAAAAACTGTGCTATTTAGGCTCATATTTAAAGCTGTAGTGAAATTTCAATTGTATAAACACCAAGTGTGTGTGTACACTTCCTGAGAAGATGGCAAACCTTAAAGGCAGACACTGTATCTCATTCCTACTTTCTACCTCCTGCAAAACCAAGTGCCGTGCTGTACCATTTCTTGCCGTTCAATAAATATTTGTTAAATGAATGATGTAATTTGTGGCTTAACTCCTACAAATTTTAATCTCAAACCAGCTTTTCTCAACACTCAGCCCACTCCCTGCACCCCTCCCTGACTTCCCCATCAATGTGTGCTGAGGAAATGCAAACAAGACATAATTAGGAAGGTAAATGTACTTTGAAATGCACACATACAAACAAATGTAGGCCAAAGGCAAATTTAAATAGTTTTTCAGAATTGTCTGTGGTTATTATCCCTTACCCTCTGCTGGCCCAATTTTAACAGATAATCAGGTTAGAGCTGATATTGGTTCTGTATTTCCACTTTAGAACAGAGGGGAAAGGTAGGAGGATGCTGTGAGGATGGTTCAGGAGAAAATAAAGTTAGAAAAACCCCAGAGTTGTGTTGAGTCGAAGACTCAAAAACAAAAGGGATAGTATATTTATTTTATTTTATTTTTTTAATTAATTAATTTTTTTAACATCTTTATTAGAGTATAATTGCTTTACGATGGTGTGTTAGTTTCTGCTTTATAACAAAGTGAATCAGCTATACATATACATATATCCCCATATCTCTTCCCTCTTGTGTCTCCCTCCCTCCCACCCTCCCTAT
The DNA here is from genome assembly GCF_964270905.1 of Leucopleurus acutus. Lineage (NCBI taxonomy): Eukaryota > Metazoa > Chordata > Mammalia > Artiodactyla > Delphinidae > Leucopleurus > Leucopleurus acutus. Next base: position 55,516,592 of record NC_139143.1, read on the forward strand.
CCCACCCTTTTAGGTGGTCACAAAGCACCGAGCTGATCTAAAAGGGATAGTATTTTTCTTAGCTGAAGCCTATGTCAATTTATATTCAGGCTACCCCTCTGCAAGCTCTAATTCTATTTGTTCTCTCATCTATTGTTCGTCTCATCTCTCAGGGCTGAGGCTGGGAATGGGTGGCAAGTAGGGTTTGTGAGACCAGAGCAGTTTGTTACCCAGACTAGTGTCATCTCCTCTGGGGATGATAAAACTTTGCCAGCCGCCCCAGGGAGCAGTTCTGCTTTATGCTTTTGCTAGCACCCAAGCAACTCTCCCAGAAATTTGGGTTGCAGGCGAAAATGCTCCTTCCCCTTCAGAGGGCAATTTGTAGAGGCTGAAGCCTGGAGGGCCAGGGATTTTTGCAAAATTTAGGTCAGGGCTCTGGCTGGAAACTGTGTACTCAGTCTGGACCATTCGGAATCCCTCTATCTTGTCCAGCATTGCAGGGTGCACGGCACATAACAGATACTGAAAATGAATGAATGAATGGGTGAGTGCATGAATGAACTTGCTGAAAACAAAGTACTCCTGCCTTTTTGTCATTGGCCTACACATTCCAATGACCCAGTGTACTCCCATTTAGTAGAGGTGACTTGCCATGTACTTGCAGTTAGTGGACTGTGATATATGTTAGGTGGATACATATTTGGTGTAAATGAAGGGACAGAAGTTTTTAATCTCCTTCAAAATATTGGGTCATCTCCCAATGATCCATTCCTTTGACCTGGTCTGAAATTCCCATCATAATTATCACTTAGGGGTTAGATAACAAAGCTGAAGAATTGAATTTGTTTAGGAAGTCACTGGAAAAGTGTAACATTGATTTATTTAAGAAGTCACAGATAATATAAATACTTTACTTAGGATTGGACTTTTAACCCTCTCTCAGGTTAGCTGGCTGATCCCTTTGTTAACAAGTATATGAGAGGGACTTCCCTGGTGGTCCAGTGGTAAAGAATCCGCCTTCCAATGCAGGGGATGTAGGTTCGATCCCTGGTCAGGGAACTAAGATCCCACATGCTGCGGGGCAACTGAGCCTGCGCACCACAATTATTGAGCTCTCGCGCCTCAACAAGAGAGCCTGCGTGCTGCAAACTATGGAGCCCATGTGTCCCGGAGCCCACGCGCTACAACTAGAGAAGAGAAAACCCACATGCTGCAACTAGAGAGAAAACCCAAGTGCTGCAACAAAGAGACTGCGTGCTGTAATGAAAAGATCCTGCATGCCTCAACAAAGATCCCGTGTGCCAAAAAAATAAGGAAAATAAATAAATAAAATAAATAAATATTTAAAAAAACAAGTATATGAGTTATAAGGCAAGAGCTTTAAAAGCAGAGAATCCAGCAGTGATGAGGAAAGATCTAAGGGTGGACAACAGCTCAAGGTTTCAGCTCAAAGGTTGACTGGACTCCGACTCCGAAGGGGAGACCTTTGCCTCTGCCTCTTTAGATAGAGGATACTACTTTCCAATTTTATCCAGACCTTGCCCCATCCCCAGCTGGAAGTCAAGATCCTTTTTTTTTTTTGCGGTACGCGGGCCTCTCACTGCTGTGGCCTCTCCCTTTGCGGAGCACAGGCTCTGGACGCGCAGGCTCAGCGGCCATGGCTCACGGGCCCAGCCCCTCCGCGGCATGTGGGATCCTCCCGGACCGGGGCACGAACCCGTGTCCCCTGCATCGGCAGGCGGACTCTCAACCACTGCGTCACCAGGGAAGCCCTGCAGGAAACTTTTTTATGGTACACTTGGAGGGGCGAAAAGTTGCATTTGTCCCAAGGGAAGATTGGAATATGGCACGAGAGAAATGGTAACTCGCATCTGCTTTTTCTTCTGAGTCTGACACCTTGCTGCTGAATGAAATTTCCTAAAATGCAGCTGTTATGATGTCATAATTCTGCTCAAAGACATCCAGTGGTTGTTTTTTGTCCATCAACTCAAACTCCTACTATTCTACTCCATGACTCCAACTTCACTTTTTTGCCTTATTTGGGACAGAGCAACAGGTAGGGGAAGAAGAGGCCTAAACGTCATGTTGGACATACTTAACAGGGTTTCAAGAAAACATGACAGTATAACCGAATCACTTTGCTGTACACCTGAAAATAGCACAATGTTGTTAATCAACTGTGCTCCAATATAAAATTAAAAATTAAAAAAAAGAAAACATGACAACCACATTGAGTACATTTATATGACAAATTTCTTACAAGGATTCACAATACATGTAATTTATTTATTAGAATTGGGAAGCTTGGAAAGAATATTTGACTGGGATTGGGAAAACTTGAATATGAATCCCAGCTCTACTATATTACTCACAATAAATCCCTAAATAATTTAGTTTCCTTCTGGTGTCTCAGTTTCCTCAAAGATACTTAGTCCACTGGGTTGTTGTGGTGATCAGAGTAGATAGCTGCAAAAGAGTCCTTTCAAACGCTAAATTTTCAATTCAAAGTTCTTTCAAACACAAAATTTCATCAATTAACAAAAATTAGAGATTTCATTAATTTTTAAGTAAAGTGTTATTCAGGTTTTTTTTGTACTTAATAAAATGAGAAAGCTAGTAAAAAGAATTTGGTCTTCCTGAGACACCTCTGAATCCAGGAACTCTATATCATGGAGGCTATGGAAATTAGAGGGTGGAAGATGCATCCTGCATCATCTGCAGGCAGAGTCCACCTGAGGTGGTACCTGGGGTCTTGGCTAGAACACCACCCTGGACTGGCATCTCTTTCTCTCGAAAGGGAAGCCAAGAAGAATGATGCTCTTGGTTATATCTTAGGGCAGGAATGCTAAGGGGTCAGAGATTGGTGTGCTTATTAAAACACACGGCGACGTGGGCTTCCCTGGTGGCGCAGTGGTTGAGAGTCCGCCTGCCGATGCAGGGGACGCGGGTTCGTGCCCCGGTCCGGGGGGATCCCACATGCTGCGGAGCGTCTGGGCCCGTGAGCCATGGCCGCTGAGCCTGCGCGTCCGGAGCCTGTGCTCCGCAACGGGAGAGGCCACAGCAGTGAGAGGCCTGCGTACCATAAAAACAAACAAACATAAAACACACAGGGACAGAGTAACCCGATGATTTGTAGAGTGTATGTAGGGGCGCTGTTTGGGGGGTCAGGCTGGGGTGAGCGGTTACACCTGCTTCCTTCCATGTTCCAGGGCAAATGGCTTCAGCTGCTGCCCAGCAACAGCCAGCTCATCAAAGCCTTTGAGAACAGCTTTGAAAATGTGTTAGCCAATAGCCGGGCGGGACTGGCCTGGCAGCTGAGGGACCCCCTCGCTGGAGCAGAGACTTCCGAAGGAACAGATGGAGGCCTTTCTCCCCCTGGCTGGCTCTCAGGGCTTGTAGGCACGCAGGACTCAGACGCTCAGACCGAAGCAGCTTCTTACCACGTTTTCGCCCTTGGCCCACGGCTCCGGAAGGAGTCTTATACACCACTCTGCCGTTTTCCTTTGTGGGGTGTGAGGTGCCGGATCTTATCCAGGGCAGTCACCCTGCAAAGGTTTGCTCTCCCATTAAATTTGCCTTGAGTCTTCTCATGTGTCATTAATCAAGCAGCTGAACCGAGCGGGCACTGCTGGAGCACAACATTCATTATAGTCCCCAAGGGATTCCTTTGACTAGATTCCAGATCTTTTGGTTCTTGGAATAGAGATATCCATGCTGCCAGGAAGGCCCAAGCCTGCAGCACGTTGCAGGCCACTCCAGGGACTTTCCCTGTGTCCTTGTCGCAATCCCCAAGGTTCTGTGAATCCCCATGGATTCTCAAGGTCCCTGCAGCAAGCAAGCTGACTTTGGGAAGCAGCAGCCCAGGGAGAAGAGCCTCCAACAGGGCTCTACATGGGAGTTTCTGAGGACACAGCCATATGGCACGTATCTAGCCTGTTTTGTAAAATATTTTCCACTTTCCCTGTGGCAAGTGCTGGGGTGATTCTGCCCTTTTCTTCTTCAGGACTGGTGCAGTTTTGAACACTGGAAAAGGAGTTTGCTCAGTTAGCAAATTCACCCTCACCTAAGTAACATTGCTGATACTTTTTCATCTTCAAAAAGGAGAAATCTTGGGGAAAGGTAGTTGTGGCTTTAATCTTAGAGGGAAAATAATTATGCATCAGGGAAGTACTTAGGTTTCTCCTAGGACTTTATGGAAATGTTTTTTGGCTTTCCAGAGAGAAGAGATCATTTGTTCTTCAAGGAAATTTCAAGGAGATAATAATAATTAATAAATAACTTTATTGAGCATTTCTGTCTGGCAGGCATTACCGTAAGTATACTTAGTTATGATAACTTTTATGGGTATAAAAACTGAGGCACAGCAGGGTTAAGTCACCTGCCTAAAGTCACACAGCTTTTAAGTGGTAGAGCTGGGATTCAAACAAAAGCAGTCTGGCTCCAGAGTCTGCCCTGTAATGGACACAGTAAAACAAATAAACAAACAAAAACCAGACAAAGAAACCATGTACTGATTAGATGGTGCCAGCTCCTTATTCAAAGGTTATCCACTCATCTGTAGATTTTCATGGCTTTGGCTTCTTGGTTTTGTATTTTTCTCCATTCTGTTGTCCAGCAGCCCCTGTGCCAGAGGGAAGCAGGGGAAGGGAGAGACAGGGAACTCAAATCCGTCACTTTCAATCATCATGAGACATTCTAGTAAATGTCAAGCAGAAAACAATCGGTTAATTTGTGTCATCCTTTCCAGTAGTACCTCTAATTCCCTGAATTCGAGACGATGACACGTTGAAGTTTTTGGAAACCCTATCATTTCTGAGGCCTTACTTTTCCCTGACTTCATTTGTATCATTTTCATAAGCAATGAGGGGTGGTGACCCACAACAACGTTTTCTCAGTTGTAAGATTCCATCCCTCGATTGAAAGAGGAATTATGTTTTTAATATAGCTTTATTTTTTGAGGGGCATTGATGGGAGTGGCGGGGGGATTACCAGTCTTACCACATTATGTGTACCTGCTGATTGTAAGACAACTGAGCTACAGAAATGTTAAAATGTGAGAAAAAAATGTATTTTAGAATTGAGAAAATATATTCTATTCCTATCATTCAACAAGGAATAAGCCTTGTTAAGGTAGCATGTTGTACAGATTCTTCTTAAGTGATCTGCCCTCTCTGGGTATCAGAATTTTGATTACAGTTGTCAGCTGGAGTTCAGCCTTGTTCAGATATCTATTTTTAGCAATAGCTGAAGGTTTTTTTTTTCATGACAAGAGGAGGATTACTTAAGAATAAGAGAACTGACTCATGGAAGGGGTCTGAGTTTCTTTCTTGTTAGGAAGGGGCTGGCTTCAGGGGTTGCCCCCCTAATGGGATAGGAATTGAGTGGAGATTCTTATCTGAGGCAGAAGAGTTGGAAAAGTTGGAGAGGTGAGCCAGGTTTGAGATCAGGGAAAGCAGAGAGATTCAAACTCCAGAAATAAATTCAAGCACCAAGACTGCAGTAGATTTGTCATAAAAATGACCCCATTCTTCTCTCTTTCCCTATATTTGTGCCTCTATAATGTGACTTTGCAGCTCTTCTCATCAAGTGTGGCGTCTGTTTATCTCGCTCTTGAATCTCTGCTGGCCTGGTGACTTGGTTTGGCCAGTAAAGTACGGCAGAGTAAGGTTGTGGCAGTACCAAGCCTGGGCTTCAAGAGGTCTTTGCACTTCTGGTCTTTTTTGGGGGACCTTACCTCTGCCATAAAAAAGCTTGGCTAGCCAGATGGTTGCTAAGGGACATGTGCCCTGTCACCCTAGCCAACAGACATTCAAGTGCCAGGCATGCTGGTGAGACCATCCTAGACCAGGCAGGCCCTGCTGACCCACCAGTTGACTTGGGATTCATGAGCCAGCCTAGTGGAGATCAGCCCAGCCTGGCTCAAATCAGCAGAACCAGCCAGATGACTCAGAGATACATAATCAATAACAAATGGGGGTTATTTTAAGTCACTAAGATATTGAGTGGCTTGTTTCACAGCAATAAGTAACTGACATAAAGACCAAATACCAGATTGAAATTAGGGCACCAGACCTAAGGGTTTAGAATAAGACAGAGACTAGGTTTGGAGCAACAGCTGTTCAAAAACAAAAGATGGGCTTAGAGGATCATTGTTGGGAATGGCCTTGGGATGTCTGTGACTTACCTTCTTGAGTAGCTGGTCGATTCTTAAATTAGATTTTTTTTTAATTTATTGTATTTATTTTTATTTTTGGCTGCGCGCAGGCTTTCTCTAGTTGCGGCGAGCGGGGTCTACTTTTCGTTGCGGTGCATGGGCTTCTCGCTGCGGTAGCTTCTCTTGTTGCGGAGCATGGGTTCTAGGCGTGTGGGCTTCAGTAGTTGTGGCACGCAGGCTCAGTAGTTGTGGCTCGCGGGCTCTAGAACACAGGCTCAATAGCTGTGGTGCACGGGCTTAGTTGCTCTGCGGCATGTGGAATCTTCCCAGACCAGGGCTCGAACCCGTGTCGCCTGTGTTGGCAGGCGGATTCTTAACCACTGCACCACCAGGGAAACCCTAATTAGATGGGTTTTGACACAGGGCAGAGGCAGAGTAGGGAGAATGAAAACTAGACAATAAATCAAGATTGTTTTGTTTATAGAAGTATCCCAAGCATTGGTATCCTTAGCACAATGCCTGGCCCTAGGAGGTGATAAATAAATACAAGTTGATTAGATTAATAAGTAAATCTTCTCTGTCCTAGAAATGTCATTTGTTCATTCATTCATCCTTTCAACAGATTTTATACTGAGCACTATATATGGGTGTAGATGCTCATAAGTGGGCAGACATATGGGCATGATTCTGTACAGGTTTTGAAATTCCATATCTACCAGACACGGAGTGTATGTAAACAATGTACTAAACATTCATCTTAAGCATGTGCATATGTACATCAAACTGCAGTGTATTCTGCTATTTACCTCCGAATCTCTCATATCTAAGGACTGGGTGTGGACTAGGAAATGTCTCTCCTGTTCAGGCTAGAACTCTCTTATTCTTTCTTCGACTTCTGCAAAGTCTATTGACCACATCTGGGTCTCAGGACATTCATGTCAGATATTAGTCTGGGATGTAGGGAATGCTTTCTTAAATAGCTGTTTAAGAGTGATTGTAGGTAGTTCTGCAGTTGCACAAAATTCAAATAGGATTCCTGAGCTCCAAAAGCTGCACAGTTCTGAGTGTGCTGAAAGGTAGGAAAGTTTGTTTGCCTTCAAAGTGCTCCGTAAAATGTGAGTTGTAGCTAGTTATTGCACATCTATTTTTGTGGTGCTGCAAATGTGTCTCACTTGGATCTACTGCCAGTGATGGGAGGGGTCAGGACCTGCTCCAGGAAAGGTTTCCAGAGTCAATATGAAACAGGGCTAATCCCTTTAGCAGAAGTAATGAATGCTGAGATATCTCCTAGGTGTTCTTATCAAACACCTTCTCTGATCATGGTCTTTTATTATTCTACCGAGTATTTGTTTCATGTGTGCAGTGATGCAGGCCAGTGGTTCCCAAATCCAGTCCAACTATAGATCCCAGTCAAAGATAAAGTTATCTCTAACCACAAAAAATGAAAGAAAAAGCTAACATGATCCAGTGTGTATGTGTGCATGCGTACCTGTGCATATGCATGTGTATGTGTGTATATATTTCTTTATATCAATTTCTAAGTACCTAAATGTGGATGCAAAGTTTCCAACTGGGCTTGCATGGGAAGAATTATCCTTCATTCTTAGATTATGTCCTTCATACTCTTCTTGGCAATAAGATTATTTTATAAAATAATGGCAACAGTAGATAACCATTTTTAATGTTCTTATTTGAAAACATAAAGATTGATGATCCTGTGGTTTCTGCCTGGGAATTTTATAAATTTACCAGGGCCATGATTTACAGGTCTGGAAATCGCTGAAAGGCTGCACTAGGCACTGTGAAAGACAAAGAAGGATGACTTCTTGCTCTCCAAGAGTAAGCAATTCCTGTGGGACAATTAGACATTAGGACAAAACAGCTGGCAAAAATTATCTCACAAAGCTGTGTTCAATAAATGGACTGTGTCATGATAGGTGAGTAAATTAACATACCTATTATATTCAAGAGAAAAATTAACCAATCTGAGGCAAAGAAGGGTTGACGAAGGTTTCAGAAGAAACAAACACAAATCAGCTTTCTCATAAAGCCTGGATTTTATTAGTTGCCAATGTCAATTTTACTCATTAATATTAGAAATGAAGTTGGGGTGGTGGATACATTAAAAATGGCTAGTGTGCAAGGAAAGGAGCTGGAAGTACCCAGAGTGGGTTTGAAATCTGGGCTGTATGGGTTTGAAATCCAGGATGTATGAGTGAGCTTTTGCTGTGTAACAAAATATCCTAAAACCGAATGGCTTAAAACAACAACCATTTATTAGGTCATAATTATGTGAGTCAGTCGGGCAGTCCTTCTGATTTGTACTGGTTTAGCTAATCTTGTTTGGGCTTGCTCATGTGTCAGTAGACAGCTGGTGGGTTGGCTGGTGGCTGGATCATCCACTATGACCTCATTCACATGTCTGGCATTAACTGGCTATTGGCTGGTTGGCTGGTACAGTAGTAGTGACTGGGTCACATGTTGCTATTCATCCAGTAAGCTGGTTCAAGCTTCTTCACATGGAGAATGTAGGACTCCAAGAGCAACAAGATAGAACAAGCCCCAATTTACAAGTGCTTTCCAAGCCTCTACTTGCACCCTATTTATTTCTGTATCTCTACATTGTTTCATTCCTTAAGCCAAAGCTTCCCAACTTGTTTGCCTAGTGTATACCGCCATGTACTCAGATATTCCTTCCCTCAGCATTTGGGCAGAGTGGCAGAGCCATGGACCTCACTTACTCCAGTGCTCCATAAAAATTTTTATTATTTTTATTTATTTTATTTTATTTTATTTTATTTTTTGCAGTACACGGGCCTCTCACTCTTGTGGCCTCTCCCATTGCGGAGCACAGGCTCCGGACGCGCAGGCTCAGCAGCCATGGCTCACACGCCCAGCCGCTCCGCAGCATGTGGGATCTTCCCAGACCGGGGCACGAACTCATGTCCCCTGCATCGGCAGGCGGACTCCCAGCCACTGCGCCACCAGGGAAGCCCTATTTTTATTTTTTAAAACAAAAACAAATATATGATTTATTTCAAATAACCTAGAGAAATTTACCAGTGTAACATAATCAAACCAGAAATAATCGCTTGCAGATTGGAGATCGTATTGAAACTTTTCAGAAAGGAAATCCAAGAGAAAAGGGTTGTATTTTGAATGCAAATGTGATTCATTTTTCTCATAAATTGCTACTTAATCATGCAAAATCTGAGATTCAGAAGGAAAAAAGTCTTGGGAAGGTTACGAACTCTTTTAGTGATCTTTTTGTTAAATAGATCCATCTTTAAACATTTTTATTGCAGTATATCTGACATATAACATTAGTTTCAGGTGTACAAATAATGGTTCAACATTTGTATGTATTGTGAAGTGATCACAACAATAATAGTTTAAATCCATTACCACAAATAGTTACAGTTTTTTTTTCTTGTGAGGAGAGAACTTTTAAGACTTCCCCTCTTAGCAACTTTCAAATATACAATATAGTATCATTAACTATAGTCACCATGCTGTACATTACATCACGTGACTCATTTATTTTACAACTAGAAGTTTGTACATTTTGACCCCCTTCACCCATTTCACTCAACCCCTACCTCCCACCTCTGGTAGCCACCAATCTGTTCTCTGTATCTATGAGACTTTGTTTGTTTAGATTCCACATACAAGTAAGATCATATGGTATTTATCTTTCTCTGTCTGATTTATTTCACATAGCATAATGCCCTCAAGGTCCATCCATGTTGTTGCAAATGGCAAGGTTTCATTCTTTTTAATGGCTGAATAGTATTCCATTGTGTGTGTGTATACACATTTCCATTCTATTATGTGTATATATGTATATATATACCACATTTTCTTTGTCCATCATCCATTGATGAACATTTGTTTCCATACCTTGGCTACTGGTTTTTTTTTTAAGTTTTTATTTTTTTTAAATTTTATTGAAGTATAGTTGATTTACAGTGTTGTGTTAATTTCTGCTGTACAGCAAAGTGACTCAGTTATAGATATATATTCTTTTTAATATTCTTTCTATTATGGTTTACCACAGGATATTTAATATAATTCCCTGTGCTATACAGTAGGACCTTGTTGTTTATCCAACCTGTATATACTAGTTTGCATCTGCTCATCCCAAACTCCCAGTCCTTCCCTCCCCCATCCCCCATCCCCCTTGGCAACCACAAGTCTGTTCTCTATGTCTGTGCACATCTTAGCTATTATAAATAGTGCTGCAATGAACATGGAGGTTCAGATATCTTTTCAAGTTATTGTTTTATTTCTTTCAGATAAATATCCAGAAGTTGAATTGCTGGATCTCATGGTAGTTCTATTTTGAATTTTTTGACGAACCTCCATAAATGTTTCCCATAGCAGCTGCACCAATTTACATTCCTACCAACAATGCAAAGGTTCCCTTTTCTCCTCATCCTCACCAGCACTTGGTATTTCTTGTCTTTTTGATAATAGCCATTCTAACAAGCATGAGGTGATATCTCACTGTGGTTTTGATTTGCATTTCCCTGATGATTAGTGATGTTGAGCACTTTCATGTACCTGTTGGGCATCTGTACATCTTCTTTGGAAAAATGTCTATTCAGATCCTCTGCCCATTTTCAAATTGGACTGTTTGGTTTTCTGATACTGAGTTATATGGGTTCTTTGTATAGTTTGGATATTAACCCCTTATATGATTTGCAACTGTTTTCTTCCATTTGGTAGGTTGCCTTTTCACTCTGTTGGTTTCCTTTGCTGTCAAAAACTGTTTTCTGTGTTTGCCATGATGTGGAAATCTGGGCAGGAATACCCTAAGCCAGTAGTTGTCAGGTGTGGTCCTAGACATGCAACATCAGCATTGCTGGGAATTTGTTAGAAATGCAAATTCTCAGGACCCACCCTAGACCTACTGAATGGGAAAATCTGGGGGTGGAGCCCGTAGTTTATTTTTTCAAACCATTTTCTCAATGGTCACCAATTCAGCCTGAAATTCAAAGTCTGCCACCATCTTCATTTCAGTTATCACTCACGTTGACTTCCCCAAGGTATTTGACACCTGCTTCTCAAAAGCTCATCTTTCCTGTCTTCTATTACATTTCATTCCTCTGGTTTCCTTATCACTCACTCTGATAATATCTGATTGACTCCTCTTTCTCTCCTCCTCTTTTAAATATAGTCACTTCTCAAGGTTCTGCCCTCAGCCCCTCTCTTGAGTGATTTCATCTACTCCCATCTCTTATCTTCAAGGAGAGAGCTCCCAGCTTTCCACGCTTTTGCTAAGATCCAGCACTATATTTCCATCTCCTCTTCGTCTTCTTCCCTGGAATAGTAACAGGGCTCAAACAATCCCAAACCAAACACATTAGTTTTCCTGTTACCAGCCTACATCTGCTCTTTCTCTTGGGTCCCCTAGCTTTCAAAGCCTGTTTTCAAATGTAAGGTTGTAGATCCCATCTCCCTCCCATCCTTCCCCATTCTGAACTCTTCCATCCCTCATTTCAAATCAAGACCTGCTGATTCAGCCTTCACAGATCTCTGTACTTTGTTCATCCTCTCTCACCCAGAGATTTACAATAACTTTGATTGGCTTCATTTTCCTCCAATCTCTCTCTACTCAGTATCTCCTTAAAACTCAGATCTGGAGATTGGTTCAAGATGATGGAGTAGAAGGACGTGCACCCATCCCTCCTGCAACAGCACTGGAATCACAGCTAACTGCTGAACAATCGTTGACAGGAAGACACTGGAACTCACCAAAAAAGATACCCCATGTCCAAAGACAAAGCAGAAACCGCAATGAGACGGTAGGAGGGGTGCAATCACAATAAAATCAAATCCCATAGCCGCTGGGTGGGTAACTCACAAACTGCGGTAAACACTTATACCACAGAGGTCTGCCCACTGGAGTGAAGGTTCTGAGCCCCACATCAGGCTTCCCAACCTGGGAGTCCGGCAGCGGGAGGAGGAATTCCCAGAGAGTCAGACTTTGAAGCCTAGTGGGATTTGATTGCAGACCTTCGACAGGACTGGAGGAAACAGAGACTCCACTCTTGAAGGACACACACACGGTAGTGTGTGCATTGGGACCCAGGGGGAAGGAGCAGTGACCATATAGGAGAATAAGCCAGGCCTGCCTGCTGGTGTTGGAGGGTCTCCTGCAGAGGCGGGGGGGGGCAGCTGTGACTCACTGCGGGGACAAGGACACTGGCAGCAGAAGTTCTGGGAAGTACTCCTTGGTGTGAGCCCTGCTGGAGGCCACGATTACCCCCACCAAAGAGCCTGCAGGCTCCAGTGCTGGAACACCTCAGGCCAAACAACCAACAGGGAGGAAACTCAGCCCCACCCATCAGCAGACAAGTGGATTAAAGTTTTACTGAGCTCTGCCCACCAGAGCAACACCCACCTTTACCCACCACCAGTCCCTCCCATCAGGAAGCTTGCACAAGCCTCTTAGATAGCCTCATCCACCAGAAGGCAAACAGTAGAAGCAAGAAGAACTAAAGTCCTGCAGCCTGTGGAATGAAAACCACATTTCACAGATAGACAAAATGAAAAGGCAGAGGACTATGTACCGGATGAAGGAACAAGATAAAACCCCAGAAAAACAACTAAATGGAGTGGAGATAGGCAACCTTCCAAAAAAAGAATTCAGAATAATGATAGTGAAGATGATCCAGAACCTCAGAAAAATAGTAGAGACAAAGATTGAGAAGTTGCAAGAAATATTTAACAAAGACCTAGAAGAATTAAAGAACAAACACCTAGAAAAATTAAAGAACAAACAGAGGTGAACAATACAATAACTGAAATTAAAAATACACTAAAAGGAATCAATAGCAGAATAACTGTGGCAGAAGAATTGATAAGAGACCTGGAAGACAGAATGGTGGAATTCACTGCTGCAGAACAGAATAAAGAATAAAGAATGAAAAGAAATGAAGACAGCCTAAGAGACATCTGGGACAACATTAAACACACCAACATTTTCATTACAGGGATCCCAGAAGGAGAAGAGAAAAAGGACCTGAGAAAATATTTGAAGAGATTATAGTTGAAAACTTCCCTAACATGGGAAAGGAAATAGCCACCCAAGTCCAGGAAGCACAGAGAGTCCCAGGCAGGATAAACCCAAGGAGGAACACGCTGAGACATATAGTAATCAAATGGATAAAAATTAAAGACAAAGAAAACTTATTAAAAGCAACAAGGGAAAAATGACAAATAACATACAAGGGAACTCCCATAAAGTTAAAAGCTGATTTCTCAGCAGAAACTCTACAGGCCAGAAGGGAGTGGCACGGTATATTTAAAGTGATGAAAGGGAAGAACCTACAACCAAGATTACTCTACCTGGCAATGATCTCATTCAGATTTGACGGAGAAATCAAAAGTTTACAGACAAGCAAAACCTAAGAGAATTCAGCACCACAAAACCAGCTCTAAAACAAATGCTAAAGGAACTTCTCTAAGTGGGAAACACAAGAGAAGACAAAGACCTACAAAAACAAACCCAAGACAATTAAGAAAATGGTAATAGGAACATACATATCGATAATTACCTTAAGTGTGAATGGATTAAATGCTCCAACCAAAAGACACAGGCTTGCTGAATGGATACAAAAACAAGACCCATCTATATGCTGTCTACAAGAGACCCACTTCAGACCTACAGACTGAACATGAGGGGATGGAAAAAGATATTCCATGCAAATGGAAATCAAAAGAAAGCTGGAGTAGCAATACTCATATCAGATAAAATAGACTTTAAAATAAAGAATGTTACAAGAGACAAGGAAGGACACTACATAATGATCAAGAGATCAATCCAAGAAGAAGATATAACAATTATAAATATATATGCACACAACACAGGAACACCTCAATACATAAGGCAAATGCTAACAGTTATAAAAAAGGAAATCAAAAGTAACACAATAATAGTGGGGAACTTTAGTCAGACTCCCTGACTTCAGACTATACTACAAAGCTACAGTAATCAAGACAATATGGTACTGGCACAAAAACAGAAATATAGATCAATGGAACAGGATAGAAAGCCCAGAGATAAACCCATGCACCTATGGTCAACTAATTTATGACAAAGGAGGCAAGGATATACAATGGAGAAAAGACAGCCTCTTCAATAAGTGGTGCTGGGAAAACTGGACAGCTACATGTAAAAGAATGAAATTAGAACACTCCCTAACACCATACACAAAAATAAACTCAAAATGGATTAAAGACAAATGTAAGACCAGACGCTATAAAAATCTTAGAGGAAAACATAGGAAGAACACTTTTTGACATAAATCACAGCAAGATCTTTTTTGACCCACCTCCTAGAGAAATGGAAATAAAAACAAAAATAAACAAATGGGACCTAATGAAACTTAAAAGCTTTTTTTTGCACAGCAAAGGAAACTACAAACAAGACAAAAAGACAACCCTCAGAATGGGAGAAAATATTTGCAAACGAATCAACAGACAAAAGATTAATCTCCAAAATATATAAACAGCTCATGCAGCTCACTATTAAAAAAACAAACAACCCAATCCAAAAATGGGCAGAAGACCTAAATAGACATTTCTCTAAAGAAGACATACAGATGGCCAAGAGGAACATGAATAGCTGTTCAACATCACTAATTATTAGAGAAGTGAAAATCAAAACTACAATGAGGTATCACCTCACACCAGTTAGAATGGGCATCATCAGAAAATCTACAAACTACAGATGCTGGAGCAGGTGTGGAGAAAAGGGAACCCTCTTGCACTGTTGGTGGGAATGTAAATTGATAGAGCCACTGTGGAGAACAGTATAGAGGTTGCTTAAAAAACTAAAAATAAAATTACCATATGACCCAGCAATCCTACTGCTGGGCATATACCCATAGAAAACCACAATTCAAAAAGACACACGCACCCTAATGTTCATTGCAGCACTATTTACAATAGCCAGGTCATGGAAGCAACCTAAATGCCCATCGACAGACGAATGGATAAAGAAGATGTGGTACATATATACAATGGAATATTACTCAGCCATAAAAGGGAACGAAATTGGGTCATTTGTAGAGATGTGGATGGACCTAGATAGAGACTGTCATACAGAGTGACGTAAGTTAGAAAGAGAAAAACAAATATCGTATATTAACGCATATATGTGGACTCTAGAAAAATGGTACAGATGAACCCATTTGCAAGGCAGAAGTAGAGGCACAGATGCAGAGAACAAAAGTATGGACACCAAGGGGGGAAAGCGGGGTGGGGGGATGGGATGAACTGGGAGATTGGGATTGACATATATGTACTAATATGTATAAAATAGATAACTAATAAGAACCTGCTGTATAAAAGATAAATAAAATAAAATTCAAAAAACCCCCAAAACTCAGATCTGATAATGCAAATGATTTGACCAACACTCCTTTATTTAAATTTTTTTTTTTTTTTACCATCTGGTTGCAATGTACCCATTAATGTACATCCTCCACTGCGGCCTCCTATCACACTTTACTTTCTTCTCCAGCCTCCCTAGGAAGAGCACTCACTGTTCCCCAAACACCTGGGGCACCTCTAGACTCTGTGCCTTTGCCCAGGCTGTTCCTCAGCCTTGAATTCTCCTCTCACTAAACTCCGCTGGTCAAAATCCACAGGTAACCTTCACTGTGCGGGTCAGATGAGGCTTCCTGTGAGAGGACAGCTCTGCTTTCTCACGTGGACCTGGTCTCTCCTCCCCCCAGTGTTTCTGTGTCACTCTTTGTGTCCTTAGTTCACTTATCTACACACTAGCATCACTTATTTAAATCTCTCTCTCCTTGGATCACCCGAGCCATGACAAGGATGTCTCAGTCATCTTTGCAACCCCACAGCACACAGTAGGCTCCAACGATTGTTTGAATTGCCCTGATTTTGTTGAATTGGGGCAGTGTTTGATGCTGCAGTGAAATGGTGATCGTGACCCTTTTCAGAGGCACTGTCCTAACTGGAGCAACCATCCCCTGAGGGTCATCCGGGGCAGCACTCATCAGGGCATCTGAAGGCAGACCTAAAGGAAAAGAACTAGCTTGTAGTGGAGAGGACGATTCTCTGGAAGTCTGTCGCAGTTCTTGGCCCTTGTATCCCACCCCTCCCTCCGGAAAAGGCCCTCATTTGTGAGCTGTTTCCCTTCATTAGCTGTGCTTGTTGAGTCTCCGCAGCTGCACTTCCTTTGGTCTTCTCTGGCTTCACTGTTTGCTTGTTTCCCAGTCAGCCTCTTTCTCTGGCTGTGGTTGTAAATAGAGCCGATGACTCTATTCAGGGACCTGTGCGGTGAACCGGCCGCATGTGGGCGGCAGGTAGAGTAGGCTGGAGAATCCAATGCGAAGGGTTGTCCCTGACGCTCAGAAGCTGCTGGCCCGAGCTGCCCAAAAGGTTTCGCTCTTCACCATCCAAATGGAACTTTACAGACAGAAGCATCCCGTGACACGCTCTCTCCGTCCCCTCCTGGGCCTCCCTCTCGCTCCTTTGTTTTTGCTACCTCACACCCGTCACAGGTTGGGACATGGTAAGAGGGGACACTCAGGCTTGCCTGTGGCGTGGAGTGAAAAATAACACGAAACATTTCATGCATTGTACTCTTCTAGGCCTGATTTTTGTCTCCTCGTGGAGAAGTTTGGAATTGTGCTTGGTCTACGTTGCCCAGCCATTCTGAATTCCTAAGCCAGAGTGGCCTGGCTTGTGGGCTGTGGCAGGAGAGGGACCACCTTGAAGCCAGAGCAGGAACAGGGCCTTTGTCTCTCGTGTCCAACCTGGTCTGTTCTTGAGCCAAAGCAGGTTCTTCTCTCTCCCTGATGCCAGTTACCCTGCTTCACGCCCTTCCTCGGTGTGCGACCCAGGGGACCTCCTCCCTCCCCAACCTCCACCCTCAGACCCCTCTGGGCTCTGCCTCTCTCTGAATTCTGCAGAGTGTTGGCCCCTCGGAGGCAGCTGCCAGTGAACAAATTGTCAGCAGGAGAGCCACAGAGGCAGTGCCACCCTGTTCGAGTCTGCGGTCCTCCCCCGACTCTGCGTGGCAGTGCGCATCATCTGTCAGAGTGCCCCCTCCCCTCCCGCCTCTTCCCCACCCCCTTCCCCTGGCGCTAGCTGCATTCCGGTTCATGAGCTGCAAAGCCAGGCAGGAGAGGAGCTGAGCTAGTGGGAGCTGCGTGTTGCAGCCGCTCTGCTAGGGGCCGAGGTGAGGTGAGCTGCCCCTCGGCCACCCTCTCCCATGTACCAGGAGGTGGCCGACCCTGTCACCCAGGGCTTCACCGAGCCATGCCCAGCTGGGGCTCACGCCAGCCACACCTTCCCAGCTGCACTGCCCACCGCCAGACAGGTAAGAGAGAGCGGCTCTTCCAGCAGGGCCTGAGTGGGGCCCTGAACAGGTCGTCCTGAGCCACGAGTCTTGCTGGGAAGTGCAGAACAACCCAAGGCAGAAAAGGCGCTGCCCGCCAGTCATAATCCTCCTTCTTTCTCTAATAGAGCTCCTCAGAATGGGTTAAGTCAGTCACCCTTGCTAGGAACAAGGGTGCAGGAATATGCCCATTCTTCCCAGTTAGTGGGCGCTAAGCTGTAAATGTCCTTTTTTTCTTCTTCCTCCTCCTCGATCCCAACTCCCCAGGTCCCCTGAAACCTGCCTTCTGATCCAAAGGGATGCAGTATCTTCCCTCAGATCCCTTCGGGAACTCTGCGAATATGGTAGGTTGCTGTCTGGACCATGACGCTGTCTCTGTTAGTTTCATTCATGTTTTTTTCTGCTGTTGTTTTAAGCGGATCACCTGCACAGTAGTCTGGCTGCCCACAGGATCTCTTCTGTTTCCAGACAGCATGCAGGTCTCCCGTGTTGCTGGTGACTAACACGGGTGACACATTCCAACGCAGGAGGACTCACAATCACAATGAGTTTGAGGGAGATCAAAATACACTGGAGGTCACCAATTTCTTTTTTTTTCAGCTTTATTGAGATGTAATAACAAATAAAATTATAATAGGTTTAAAGTGCACAATGGGATGATTTGATGCATGTATACATGGTGAAAGAATTCCCACCGTCGAGTTAATTAACACATCCACTGGCAGGTCACCAATTTCTAGTTTAAAAATATTATTCCACCTTTTTATTATTATACATAATGCTGACATAACATCATAGTTAAAATTTTGTTCACATTCTGGATTGTTTTCTTAGACATATTCTTAGAATGAGACTTGCTTGGACGATGTTCTTTTAAAATTGATACAAGTGACATATAACATTATTTTGGTTTTCAAGTATACAACATAACGATTTGATATATGTATATATTGTGAAAAGATCACCACAATTAAGTCCAGTTAACATCCATCACCACACATAGCTGCAGTTTTTTTTTTTTTTTTTTTTTGGCAGGTCACCAATTTCTAAGCAGTGAGTCGAGGACACAGTTACCACCTACAGGAGGTGATGAATCTTTGGCATCAGCTAACTGGGTCCTTCTCAGAGCTGTCTAGGGGGGCCATGGAGGAGGAAGGTGGCTTTTCTCTGTGTTAGAGTCACTCGGTATCGGTCTATTGTTTCACTCCATACTCAAAACCTGCTTTTCAGGTCCTCATAGTCATTATCTTGGAAAGCATTCAATCTAATGAAATAGGAAGGAAAGCCTACCCCATCCTGCAACTTGGGTCATTTTTTTTTTTTTTTTTTTTTTGCGGTACGCGGGCCTCTCACTGCTGTGGCCTCTTCCGTTGCGGAGCACAGGCTCCGGACGCGCAGGCTCAGCGGCCATGGCTCACGGGCCCAGCAGCTCCGCGGCATGCGGGATCTTCCCAGACCGGGGCACGAACCCGTGTCCCCTGCATCGGCAGGCGGACTCTCAACCACTGCACCACCAGGGAAGCCCCACTTGGGTCATTTTTGAATTATTTGTTCCTACAGTTTTGGAAAACTCCAGGGTTGTCTTGGAAGATGCAAGAGGTGCTGGAATGTGGGGGAGTGAGGTAACTGTTATCATGAGCACATCTAAGTGCTTGGGGAAAGTTCAAAGCTCTAAACATGCAATGTGGTATTATGCTGATGACAGCTATTATTTTTAGTTTGGGCACAATAGCTCTATGAACTCTCAATCAATCTGGCAAACTACTTTTTATTAGCCATTTGCTCTCTGCTCAATCCTTAGAGGAGGTGTCCTAGAGGAAAGTTGATGGGAGTGGGGTGAGTGGGGATTGGAGTGTGTTGGGTGACTCCTAGCCCACCATGGCTGGGCAGAGGTAAGCTGCTCCTGGGGACCAGGTCCTTCTGGCATTTTTTTTTTTTTTTTTTTTTTTTTGCGGTACGCAGGTCTCTCACTGCCGTGGCCTCTCCCGCCGTGGAGCACAGGCTCCGGACGCGCAGGCTCAGCGGCCATGGCTCACGGGCCCAGCCGCTCCGCGGCATGTGGGATCCTCCCGGACCGGGGCACGAACCCGCGTCCCCTGCATCAGCAGGCGGACTCTCAACCACTGCGCCACCAAGGAAGCCCTGGCATTTAAAAAAAAATTTCACACAGTGCCTTACACACGAAGGAATCTGAAAACTTCCTCATA
The DNA here is from genome assembly GCF_964270905.1 of Leucopleurus acutus. NCBI lineage: Eukaryota > Metazoa > Chordata > Mammalia > Artiodactyla > Delphinidae > Leucopleurus > Leucopleurus acutus. The sequence continues at coordinate 55,536,309 of NC_139143.1, forward strand.
TTCTTTGTCCAGTTGAATTAGACCTGCTAACGAAGCCAAGGTGTTTCCCCTATGGGTCAGTGAGCTCTGGCCTGAAGAGCATGGTTCTTCAGCCACAAGAGCCATTTCACAAATGCCAGGGACTCCCGGGGGATTGAACAAGAGTGTGGATGGACGGCACAAATCCATCGTATTTCCATTTAGAAAACCGTCCAAATGTGGCTCTCAGGGAGAGGTCAGCAGCAGCAGCATTGAAAATGATGTGACGTTGTATAGAGTGGAAGAAGCCCTGGCTGTCCTGGGTTCGAGTCTCCCTAGGGTCATTAATTGAATTACCCTGTGCCCTTCACTCAGGGCTCCTGAATAGTTTTCGTTTTGTAATTTGTAAAATGGGCACAAAAACAAGTGCCCAACTTACCTCGAAAGGTTTTTGTGAGGATCAACTGAAAAAAATAATGATAGCTCCCAATTATCAAGATTGCCGGGAAACTTTGCTAGGTACTTTCCTTACGTGCTGCTGTTTAATCCTCCCGAATTCCCCAAACTGAGTCTCAAGGAGCTTAAGAAACCCGATCAGCTAAAGAAGTGAAAGCAGTCTGTAGGCTGCGACAGTGCCATACAAATGTAAGTTTTGTTGTGTATCATGATTTCATGGCTTAGAATACTGGTCCTGTTAATCCTATCCCAGGCTGTCTGTTTTGTGCTTTCTCATTTCCCCTTTGTCCAAATACCTACAGCTCCAGAGTCACTAGAAATGCTCCTTGTGTCTCCTCTGTGCCTAGAGGATTAGAATATTTTTTGCTGTCCAAGAAGCATCAGCATTCTCATCAGAACATTTATCAGTGTTCTCTGCATGGAATTTCCACAAAGCTTTTGAATCCTTCAATAAAAGGTCCTAGGAAGAAGAGGGTCTCAGAGAAGCTGCATGGCTTAAGGTAGATTCCCACCAGGGCCTTGTCTCTCAAGGAGAAGTGTCAGAATTTGCCCAGCATCTTTGTGCATCAGAACACACCCACACAACCCTGGTCCCTCCTCCCGCCCCCAGTGCAGGCATTAATGTGCACCCAGCACAGGCTCGAAAGCAAGGCATCTCATTTCCCAGAGAGCTCCGTGAAGGTAGTAGCAGATCCCAGCGGGAGAACTGTCCCCAGTCTCCACACCACTATTTCCTGCCGCTGTTGCGACCAGCCCCCGTCCCTAGGTCTGATGGCTTGTGGAGTTTCCTTTTTGCACTACTCTAGGTGGCTGGCTGGAATGTAGCTGGCAGGGAGGACATAAGAGCCATTGGCTGAAGTCATTAAAAATGGAGGATTAGAAAGAGCTTATTTTATATTCAGAGGAGGGGGAGAGTGCTGAAGCTGCTTTCTGTAGACCCTGATGGCAAATGGTAAAGCATTTGTTACTGCCTACGAAGGTGAAGAGATTGATAACCAGCACCCTGGCACTGCGCGAAAGGAGGAGAGCCACATTTCAGTTGTGGCAGTGCCTCGTGCGCTGACATCTCAGCCCCAGGGCTTTGAAAGCTAGGTCCTGTTGCCCTTTCCTCCGCAGCCTCCCCTCCACCCCTATTTGGTGCTGGGCCTCTATCTTCTATGACTCAGATGATCTCCATGTTTTCATAAGGCTGAAGAATTTACAATCCATGTTTGCTCATATATCTATTGAATTTTTGCAGTAACACAGGAAGTTGGTGTTGCCTTAGTATTCTGATTTCAGAGATGGGAAAGCAAGGTCTTAAGCCAAGATGACCCAGCCATGAAGGGGTGGAGTTGGAGTTTGAGCCCTTGTTACCAGACGCGGGAGCCCCTGCTGTTTCTGTGACTCCATGCTGCCTCTTCCAGCCAGCATCATGCTCCAAACATAGTTTCGCTCACCCACCTGACGGCTGGTTCAGTTATGTTCAACGAACATTTACTGAGCATCTTCTTGGTGCCAAGCTCTGGGCTAGGTGTTGGTGATGTAGAGATGAAAAAAACATTTTTTACCTGTGTAGTGTACATAGGTCATGTGATGGACCTATGCTGCCTGGTACATTGCGTGACCCACAGGAGATACCTAAATGTTAGTTGAATAAATGAATGGAAGAACGAATGAGAGGATATACTTTCCTATCCTTGGTGAACTTGAGAGAGTCTGGTTAGGAGAAGAGAGTTGCAGGCACTTAATCGTGCCAGGGGCTGAGGTTAGGGAAGTATGTCTGGGAGCACAGAGTAGGGCACTTGCGGAACCTGGCTGTACAGGGGAAGCTGCCTGGAGGAGGTGGTCCTGAAGTGCAGCTTGAAGGGTGAGTAGGCAGAGTGAATGGTAGAAACGAGGCCTAGAAACTTGGAGCCGTGGTGTGTGCTCAAGATTGTGAACAGCGTGGAGTCACTGGAGCATGAAGCAAAAGCCACGGCGGTGGGGGGTGACTCTCCAGGTAGGCAGGACCCAGCACTTGGGGAGTTTATGTGTCAGAATCTTTTTTTTTTTTCTTTTTTTTTGGCTGCGTTGGGTCTTCGTTGCTGCACGCAGCCTTTCTCTAGTTGCAGCGATTGGGGGCTACTCTTAGTGGCGGTGCACGGGCTTCTCCTTGCAGTAGCTTCTCTTGTTGTGGAGCACAGGCTCTAGGCACGCAGGCTTCAGTAGTTGTGGCTCGCAGGCTTCAGTAGTTGTGGCACGCGGGCTTAGTTGTTCCGCGGCATATGGGATCTTCCCGGACCAGGGCTCGAACCCGTGTTGCCTGCATTGGCAGGCAGATTCTTAACCACTGCGCCACCAGGGAAGTCTTATGTGTCAGAATCTTTATTCAAGCCCAAACTTTATCCTTAGGCTAGCGGGGCTTATAGGTTGTAAGGGGAAGGGAACATAATCACCTTTGTGATTTAAACAGGAGATTATGGCTGCAGAATGGAGTTGAATTTCAGGAGGAATCCTGGATCCCAGATCACGAGGACAAGAACTAGGGACCACGAGCCAGGACGTGAACCAGAGCAGTGGTAGTAAGGATGGAGTGGAGGCAGGTGTAAAAACTATGAAGGAGATTTAATCAGTATGATTTGGTAACTGGTTGACTATGAGAGATGACAGAAAAGGTGTCATCTCTAATTACTTCCCTATTTTTGGCTTGAGTTACTCAGTGGATGGTGGTGCCAGAAACTGAAACCAGGGCTTCCAGAGGAAGCCAAGATTTGTGTGTGTGGCAGGTAGGGTGGGGCATAAAATGGGTCAGGAAAAGAAAGGGATATGGTGTGCTCGATTTTTAGACACATTTGCATTTGTCGTACCTGGGGAATATCTGAGGGGTATGTTCAGCAACCCATGGGCTATAAGAATGTTTACACCTGGCAGGGGGCCCAGAATTAGAGGAAAGTATTTAGAGATGGTCAGTATAGCCGTGTAGTTAGGACTGTGGACAAGAATGAGATTGCTGAAGAAGCATTTAAGGAGAGAAGGGCAGGCAGCCAAGGTTAGAGGGCAGGAGAGTATCAACATTTATGGGGGAGGAGGAGGCAGCAAAGGAGACCAAGGGACAGGGCAGTTAGGAGAGTGTAAGTTCGGGGAGGTGAAGAGAGTAGAGATGCTAGAAGTGAATGGTCACCGTGGTGAATGCAGTGAAGAGGTCCTTAAGGACAAGGGTCATTTGACCTCACAAGATGGGAGTCGCTCTTTCAAGGGAGTGGTAGGGATGCATGCCAATTGTGAAGGATTGAGGACGGGATAGGAAGCAGGGAAATGGGAGATTCTCTCAGACAGCTTTGCTGGCAAAGAGAGGAATACCCAAGACAGAATGTTTTTTAAATGAAAGAGTATTTTTATTTGTAAGTATAATGGGAGAGAGAGAGAGAGAGAGAGAATAAAGATAGAGGAGAGAGTTGATAAAGCAAGGTAAGTGGGGAAGGAGGGGCTCGAAGCTAAGGAGGAAGAATTTGCCCTGAATAGACACATCTGAGAGGGGTGGATGTGTGTAAATGTGGACAGACTTGTAGGGGAGGAGATGGGGACAGAGCCTGAGGTATTTCGTTCCTGAGGCCTGGATTATCTTGATGAAACAGGAGATGAGGCTGTGGGCGTGTGAAGGATTGTGTTACATGAGCCCTCTCTGTACTGTGGCTTCCTGCCCTTCAGCTGCCTTTACAGAAGTCAGCTGGCCACTGGGAAGCTGATTTGTAAAAACTGAGTTCGCTGTTTAAGGCTGAGGTCATAATAAGAACAGAGAAGTGTTGGGGAGGTAAGCGAACAGATCATCCTTTGCATCCTCAGCTGAGATTGACTTACTGCCCTCCTGGATTCTGGGTGTGTAGGTGGGCAGGTCAGCAGCAGGAAGAAAGGAGGTAGCTGGATTCTGCCCCAGCAGCTCTGGGCTTGAGTCCTGGCTATGACTCTAAGAAACGTGACTTTGGGCAAAGTCTTTAAAGTTTAGTTTCTGTAGGTGATATCTAAGAGTTATACCCACTCTAACCTCTATGAATTTTGGCACCTACTTCCTAGGAGTCAAATAATAGTTTTTTTGGAAAACTGATTTATTTATGGGGAAGAAAATTTACAATGGAAAATATACAGGAAGTCAATTCCCATTTAAATTGCACTTTTCTTCCGTATTTTGATTTCCTTGCACTAATAGTTTACACATGGTATGCTCCTTTTACTACAGCACATATTGTTACTGGTTACACTACTTAAAACATTTTTTATGCATAATATCAAATATACACGAGTCAAGAAAATAGGACAATGATCCCCTCTGTACCTACCACTCAGCTTCGACCCCCTTGCAGTCCCCACCCTAGATGATTTTGAAGCAGTTCCCAGATAGCATATCATTTCAATGCTAAATATTTCCAAGTGTATTTCTAAAGAAGAAGGTTGCTTAAGGAAAAAAAGTCTCAATATCAGTATCACACTAATGACAATATCTAATCAGTGCTCACATTTCCATCCTTGTCTCATAATATTTTTATGGTTTTAATATGAATCAGGATGCAAATTAAATTCCATATACTACATTAGGTCGATGTGCTTCTTAAGATTTTTTTTTTTTTTTTACCACCAATGACCATTGTCTGAGAGATAGCCCTGTTATCCTACAACATCTCCTGATTTCATGTAATTTCCCCCAGTGCCGGTCTGCCATTTAATTTTAGATCCAAGGCACAATGGCAGTTTAGACACCAAAGCCTCCAAAGTTCCATTGTAAAGTTCCTCTAGACACACTTAGAAGGAGAAGTATAAAAATAATCAATAAAGAGAAGAGGCTAGAAAGAAGAAAAGGTGCAGGGAGCGGTAAGGAGACACATGAAGGCGCAAGAGGAACAAAAGAAAAGGAAAAAAGTACTAGAGACTTATGTAACCCACGATCCACCAAGGTTGAGAATCCTTACAGATGTGTTTCATACACTTTTTGCTGTCACCTAGATTAGCGGGTGGCAAACGTTAATCTTTAAATAATAACATCTATTTATTTGGTGTGTTTTCCCAAACAGCTTATCAAATAGCTGAGCAGGTATCGTCGAAGTAATCCTCTTTGTAAAGTAGGGAAGCAGTAGGAATTCTAATTCCCATTTTACAGATGATGAGACAGTTGATACGGCTAATAATAGTGGCTCACAGTCATTTGCCATTTGTCAAACATTGTGCTAAACTCGATGACATTATCTAATTTAATCCTTATAACAAGCCGATGACATTGGCATAAGGATCGTTACAATCCTTATAACAAGCCGATGACATGATGAAAATAACATTCAAGAGAGGGAGAGTAACTTGCCCACAGTTACAGATCTGAGTGGGGATGGAAACTCCGGGCTGTCAAACCCACTGTTCTTTCTTTCCAGGTCAGTCTACTAAGTCATCAATCTTGTTTTGCATACACTTGCTCACTGGCAAAATTCCATTTAAAGAGAAGCTCAGAACATCACTAAATATAATAACAGGGTACAGTGTGCTGGAATTTGCAGAGCATTTTCCTTCCCACAGACTGTCTCTTTTCTTTCTTTTAACCATCTTGAAAAATAGGGCAGGTGTGTTAATTTGTGTTTTACAGATGAGGAAATGGAAATAAATGCAAAGCTTTTGATTATGTTAGTAATCAGGCAGCTAGTAAGGGCAGTTAGCATCACGGAGCTAGTTAATGGCAGAGTTAGGACCAGAGGCCCTTTCTTCTGACTCCACATCCCGTGCTTCTCGGGTCCTCTTTGCAAATCTCATGGGCCCACACCTTTGGCTGCTACTTTTTTCCACGTCCCCTCTGCTGTTCCTTGTGCGAAGTCAGGCAGGCTTATTACAAATTAAATATCTGGATGCTTGAACTGATGAACAGGAAATGAGGCTGCTAATGCTCAGAGGAATGGAATCGAGATGCATTTTTTTAGCAGAATTTTGGGCCAAGTGGCCTCTTTCTGTCCTTCCTTTCCCTGTGTCCTTCCAGTCTCCATGGAAACCCCAAATCAATGTGGCATATGTTGATTCATGTTTCTACTGTTACTAGGAAGCTACAAACTGGAAATTGCTTTTAAAAGATTTGTGGAAAAGCTTTAGCATGCTCACCAGAATTCAAATCTAATATCAAAATGACTTTTTTAAAAAGCTTTTAATGTGGTCCTATCCTAGGTGGTATGTTGATTCAATAAGCACACAGGGGGCATTTGGCAATAAACCTCCTCTTCCACTGTCGTGGCTTTTAAAAATATTATACTGCAGTCTATAATTCCCTTTATCTTCAATGTAATTACATTTCTGTGGCCTGTGTGACAATGGCAGGTGTCCTTTTGCTCTTGATTAATTCCACTCTGCCCTGACCAGGCTGTTGGGAACAATAGTTTGCAGATGCTGTAGGTACCTGTGCTGCTGCCCCTGGGTGTCATTAGCATTAGACTGACTTCCGTCTTGACCTGGAGACTGCAGAAGTCTGGTGTGTTTCTGCCATAAGGAATCCTTGGTGATTTTCCACATTTTCTCATGCACTCAAAATCAAGTACAGCTGACATTTATTAAACACCTGCTCCATACAAGGCAATGAGAATTTATAGCAAGGGGAGTAAGTCAGAGAGTCTGTCTGTGCGGAGCACACAGTCATTTGGGAGCATCTGAAAACATAAATCACAAGGATAAACTACAGGCTGTGATGCAGGCTGTCAGAGAATCACACAGCACAGCGGTGGTGTTGGGATGGGGGGATTCCTCCTGATTGAGGAAGTTCTGGAAAAGCTTTGGAAAGGAGAAATTTTAGCTTGGAGGTATTGGGTTTTGAGAAGGAGCTAGGAGTTAAGAAGCAGACCCAGGGTGGGGACATTCGGGGCAGAGAGACCAGCAGAGGAATCAGGTGTGTGCTTGCGTGCATGCGTATGTCTCTGTGTGTGTGTGTGTGTGCACGCACACGCGCGTGTGTACGATGGGATATGAGACTGGATAGATAAATGGGACCAAATTATTGGACCGTCAGGCCGGACAGAGAGCTACAACGGAGCCCATCAAAGACTATTATACTGATGACCTGCTTTATGGTATCTATTCAGTGGGTAACTCTCATGGAAGTGGAGTGTACCAGGACGTTTGTGGGGAATGCGGGTGATGAAACGGGGGCAGGAAGATCAGTTAGTGAGGAGTGGGTGGAAGGGCATGCATTGTACTGGGTGCTGCTAACCTCTGACATGGCAGTGTCAACGGATGGGAGAGGATGAAACTGAGAAATATATCAGAAATACAATGACAAGGTTTAAAAACCAATTCAGGGCTTCCCTGGTGGCGCAGTGGTTGAGAGTCCGCCTGCCGATGCAGGGGACGCGGGTTCGTGCCCCAGTCTGGGAAGATCCCACATGCCGCGGAGTGGCTGGGTCCGTGAGCCATGGCCGCTGAGCCTGCGCGTCCAGAGCCTGTGCTCCACAGCGGGAGAGGGCACAACAGTGAGGGGCCCGTGTACCGCAAAAAAAAAAAAAAAAAAAATTCAGCAAGGGGAATGGAGGAAAAGAAACCCAAAATACCTGCACTTGTTACCCTGAGTGGCTAGAACAGAGTGACGTCATGAACACTTGGAGGGGAAGGTGGTTGTTTTGGGGGCAGTCGAGTCTGTGGGGTCTGAGAAGGGTGGGGCTGTCTAGAAGATCTCTGGAAAAGCAGCGTGCAGCTCAAGAGAGGCAGGACCAAAGCACTGATTCTGGAGAGAAGCCGTGGCCGGTGCCTGAGAGGACTGGGTGTCCCAGAGCAAAAGCAGAGGGGGATAAGCAACAAGGTACAGGGCAGCCCGTGATGCCAGAGCAGGGCTTATCATGACTGTTTTCCTGGGAAAAACCATGTGTCTCGAACAGCGGCAATGTTCTGCGCCCAGTCTTCAGCCAGCAACTCAGGAGCAGTAACCAGAGAAGGATCCAGAGCTCTGCATCCCTGGACCAGAGTCCAAATAGCGAGTGCCTTTCTCATTAGCCCTCCAACCTGCTTGCCTTTTCCTGTCTCTCTCCTTCAGGAAAGAAGACCATGCCAGGATGCTTACCCCTTTGGTCCGGCTTAATACCACGCCCCTCCCCGACCCCAGGTGTTCTTTATGTACCTGCCTCTATAGGAAGGAAGATTAAGTTAGAGTCCTCCCTTGAGAGGGGCCTGTACTAGGTCTGTGCTGCTCAAACTGGGTGCTGTGTGCTTACACCTTGGTGTTTAGGAGAGTTTGGGTAAAAAAAAAAAAAAGTTTGGAATGCTTTTAATTTTCTTTTTACTCATGCTAGAGGCATGTCCACACACACTCTCAACCCTCTGCTCTTTATATTCCTGTTCTTTCTTTTTTTTTTTTTTTTTTTTTTTTGCGGTACGCGGGCCTCTCACTGTTGTGGCCTCTCCCGTTGCGGAGCACAGGCTCCGGATGCGCAGGCTCAGCGGCCATGGCTCACGGGCCCAGCCGCTTCGTGGCATGTGGGATCTTCCCGGACCGGGGCACGAATCCAGGTCCCCTGCATTGGCAGGCAGACTCTCAACCACTGCGCCACCAGGGAAGCCCTGTTCTTTCTTTTAAAGCTTTATTCGTGATGATATCTTTCCTTAAACATTTGGGTTGGCTTATGGACTTCCTGGTTAATATTGAGCAGCTTCCGCTTGAGACTTGGGCCCATCTGCAGCCCTGCCCTGTCTCCTTGGTGCCTTTAAAATCCTGGATACAGGACTGGGCAGCTTAAGACTTGGAAGAGTCCCTCATCCTATCATTTCAGTGCCGGTAGAGGTCCCACGATGACGCTGCCTTTGTGTTAAGGCGAGAGGTGGAACAGAGGCTGGAGGTATGGAGTCTGGTATCGGACACCAGCTCTGCCACTTATAAACGACTTGTCTCTTTTCCCATCTGTAAAGTAGGGATGATAAAGATGCTGGCCTTGTAGGTTTGTTGTGCGAGTTAAATAAGATAATGAAGTGCGATGTTTAGCACAGTGTCTGGCACGTACTAAGTGCTCATTAAACATTGGCCCTGGGCAGGGAATCCAGGGGGGACCCACCTTATAATATAAGCTTATCTTGGATTAGCAAAGTGGTTACCAGGGGGCTTTTATTCTCCAGTTTATCTGTGTACCTCTTCCTTATGGTGCCGTACACCAGGAAAATGCCCAGAAGTGAAGGATTCTTTTTATGCTTTAATTCTAAACCCCAGCTAACCTCAGCATTCAAGACAGGAATTCTGAGGAATGGAAAACATTTCTTTCGCATCTCCTTTTATAACGCTAAGCTCCTTTTGCCTAACAGAGGGGCACCGTGGACATTTTCAGAGAGAGACAATGAGTGACTGTAGAGGCAGCATCAGAATTTTTATTTCATCCTGTCTTCAGGCAATGTGTGGTTGCAGCAGAATCAGTGCACTGTGAGAGTACAGGTCATGCACCAATAGGTCTGCCAGGAAAGACTGGGTCCAGGTGTGACATAGTAGAAAAAGCTCTGCTCTAAGAGTCATAAGAAAACAAATTCTGGTCCTTGAGCTGCCTCTGACGTGTTGTGTCACTTTGAAAAAGGCAGGTCACCTTTTCTACCCTCAGTTCTCTGATCTGTGACACAGGGATAATAATACTCTCTCTGACTATGGCATGGGGCTGTCCAGTGACAATGCTTTCTACATTGTAAAAGGTTCAACAAATGGAATCTAGTATCTTTATTAGAAAAGCATCACTTTCCATAGAGATGTCTGCTGCCTCTAGCAAATGCTGCCTTCTGGGTTTCAGAAATGATTTGCCGCAAAGTCTAGGTACCTTTGGAGCTAGGTCCTGGGCGGGAGCAAGAGGCTGTGTCTTAGAGACCTACAGCGGAATGGGGAGAAGGTAGGTAAGCTTTATCACAGGGCAGCGGTTTGTAAACTTTAGCAGGCATTGGGATCACCCGGAAGGCTGAACCCATCCCCAGAGTTTCCAATTCTGTAGGTCTGGGGGTGGGGCCTGAGACTTTACATTTCTAACACATTCCCGGGTGAGGCTGCCGCTGCCGGTCCAGGGACCACACTTGGAGAACCACTGTACTAGGGCAAGCAGGAAGAGAGAGTCCTCCTTCTGGAACTGAACCGGGCAGTGTGAAGATCCATGTGGGTAAGGTGATTTGGAAGAAAAAAATGCAGAAGACAGAAAAATAGAGATAACATGCAGATTGGGCAGAACAAAGGGAAAAGTCTCATTCCGTAACAAATGCAGGTAGGGGGAAGTTGCTAGGTGATGGATGAGGGAGAGAGGTGCATTTCCATTGTAGGGAAACCCAGGTGAGAGGCAGGAGCATCGATGTGGAAATACATGTGTCTGGGGAGGTGGAGATTTCTCATTAAGAAGTGAGGAGTGGTGTGGTGGGTGCTGGGGAGCGGGCCGGGCTGGGAGAGGAGTGCCACTGCAGAGTGAGAGGGACAGCTGAGATGTGGCAGAGCGGGGTAATTTCAGGGCTGTGTGGTCTGGCTCGGTAGCGCAGCACAATAGACATGGGGAGAAAGGGGGTGGAATCTGTATGTGTGACCTGCCCCGTGGCTTTCTTGCTGTCTGCATTTATCACATCACGTCACATCCAACAAGACAGCCCCCTCCTCCTGGTTCATTAGGAGATCTGATTCGGCTTGGCTTCTGCTGTCAGCAGCTGTCTGAGGCAAGATCTTTATCCTCCCTGCTCCCTGAGCAGCAGCCAGCCTTCAGCCGGCAGCAGAGCTTATGAGAAGAGGCCCCCTGGACCCTTGATGTTCAGCATACTGGTGGCGGGAAAGAGTTAATACCTCTGGCTTCTTTGCCCCCTGGGCAGCCTCTGGGTGCAGAGGAGGGCAGCTCTGGGCTGTGGGGACTTCCCCCTGAGCTGCTGAGCTACGGCCAGAGGAGCAGGGAAGCACTTAGTGAGGCTGAAGACGAAAGTGCGGGAGGAGTGCCAGGCGAGCTCTGCTCAGGGGCACCTCCTGTATCCTGCCAATGAGGATGGGCGTGCAGACTGTGCCTGGGAGCTGAGCCGCCGCCCGCTGGGTGTAGGCTGCTTCAGTATTTACCGAATGTGACAAGCAGAGAGAAGAGCTTTCGGTGGGGCCGCTTGCTGCCCGGCTCAAGTGGTGGGAGGTGTGCTGTGCACGTATGCAATGTGAATATGTGTGTTTGTGTGCGTGTGTGTGTGCGTGTGCAAGTGTGCCTCTGTGTTCATGCACACATGCCCTTCACCCGCCAAGGATTTGATTGCTAAGAGAAAGATCTACTCTTTCCCCAGAGCTCCTTACCCGCAACCTTTCTGACTATCCCGTTGGCAAAGACCCGCAGGCCATGAGGACTGGTCAAAGACGGTGAGTGTTGCTTTGGCTTCTCTCTTTCCTCTCCGGGTGCCCGTGTGGGCTGATTGCATTATCCATATTTAATTAACCTGTCTCTCCATGCATATTGATTGCTTTCTTCCCGCTGAGGCTCTTAGTTTCTCTTCCCCTCTTTATCAATCTTTGCTCTTTGCTTTTAACCATTTTTTTCCCTTGCGTATCCTCGCTTTCCAATATGTCCCATCCTGTCTGCCCCAGAGTCACCTGTAACTTGATGCCCACTTATTAGGGCACAGGTAGCATGGTGCCAGCATGCCCTCTGCCTTCCTGGGCTCTGAGTAACCCCAAACTCTGTCCCCTAGAAGTCGAGGGCCAAATGGGATAAGAGCCCCTAGGTGCTGGGATGAATGAGAAAGGTGGGGTCAGGGTATCCTGCAGATTCTTACTTAATCGACTCTAAGTTAATATAAGGGGTGGTGGAAGGGCTGAGGGGCATTGATGGCCAGTGCTGGGTTTGGAAGAGAGAGAGGCAGACATCTCAGCAGCTCTGGGAAGCCAGCGCGGACTAGCAGTGGGATGGGAAAAGCGACAAGGCAGTGACAGGAGACCAGGTGATAACTGCCCCAGGTGACCTTGCCTGCTGTGAATGTGGGTGGTAGCCCCTGGTTCTGCTGAGCCCCAAGGTAATAGAGGAGGCTTCCCCCTCCTCTGGGGCTATATCCCACAGGTCAGAGAAAACGAGGCTAAGGTACCCCAAACAATGATTTCTAGAGACCCTTACAGCTGTAAAGGGCTTTGATTTCCCGACTTCTGGGCAAGCAGGTGTATGCACGGTTAGGACGAAGATTGAGGAAATGTTCTCGCTGTCAGGGAACACGGCCCTGGCTCGGTCTCCCAGAGATGAGCCTTTACACGAAGTCTAACTAAATTTTTTCCCCAGTTTTAACAAAGCAGTCTTTTAATTTGATTGATTATAGTATTATTAGAGGAGGTTTTTTTCAAAAGTATTTGTGAAATGTTCTAGGTAATATCAAAATAATGTCACCTGCATAGATCATGTGGGAACCTGATCTATCTAAATTAAGTTTCTTTTAAAATAGATTCTATGTTTGGTGTCACGGTTCCCCAGGGGAACCCTTTATTGATGGGCTGCTCTCCTCATGTGTTTCTTTTTTTTTTTAACATCTTTATTGGGGTATAATTGCTTTACAATGGTGTGTTAGTTTCTGCTTTACCCTCATGTGTTTCTTCCTATCAGTTTCTTCCGTGGGAACAAAGGGTTTGATGCTCTGAGAATGGGACCCTCAGGAGAGACAGATTATTAGTCTATCAGGCCTCCACCTCAAGACCCCCTTTCCCCGATGCCCTTCCTGCTTCGGGTCGGGAACAGGCCAGTCTACAGAATGTGGAAGGTCAGGCAGCCTCCATATGGGCAGGAAAGAGTGACTTGCATATTCATTTCTTCAGCCTGTGCCTGTGATCCCCGCAAAGGAGCAAACCTGAGTGGTGACAGTGCGTGACAAGCCTCCCTTGGAGTTCTTCCAACCTTCCTCCCGCTCACGCCCTCCCCAGGCACCGGCACTCCCACCTCTGGGACACGCTCCCTTGGAGGGAGGTGAGAAGCAGCCAATCAAAGGATTCTGGAGCAAGTGCTGACCACTCCGCCCCCACCCAGGGCTGGCTGGTCACTTGGGTCCCACTCGAGTAAGACACAGGGAACTGTAATTTTTGGCTTGCCACGCCTGTGCTTTCCTCCCCGGGGGCTCGTGTCCCACTTTACGCTGATGGCCAGTGGCTGGGGAAGCAGGACCTCCTGACCAACAGGCAGCAATGTGAAGCCACCCAACAACTGGTCCTCGTTCACCCCCGGTTGGTCATCCTTGCTCAGGACCAGCAGACATTCGCGGGGAACGGGTGTGTGTGTGTGTGGGCGGGGGAGGTGTTCCGTTGGCAGAAAGTCACCTGCGAGGACTTGTAGTGCAGTCAGATAAGAGAGGGGGCCCACTCTTACAGCAGATTCTTTGATTTTAGGTGAGAGGACGTGAAAGGGTAAATCCCTGTGCCCCGCAGTCTTATCTCCCGCCCTGACGTCCCTGCACACCAGCCAGAGGGTTAACCGTAAGCGGGTGCCTGTATGGCCGCTTTACTGATGCCACGCAGGTAACTGATGCTAACCTCTCTTCTCGTCTCTGCCACTTTCCTCTTCCTTCGCCTTCTCACCTCCCCTGCTGTCTGAGCCTGCTCCAAGCCTCCTAATGCCGTGGGTGGGCCACTGGCGTCCGTCCCCCAGGCCTCCTGTGTGGACGGCGCTGTCCTTCCCCGGGTGCTCCTTGCAAAGTTGGGGCCTTGCAAGCAGCATCTGCAAGGCCCTCCCGTACTCTGCCGGGACTTATGGGGTGCGACTGTGCATGAGTGTGCATTGAGCCATTTAGGGGTCTCTGAGTTTCCGGGGTAGAGAAGAAAGATGAGGGCAAGTCTAGTCTTTTTCTTAAGTGACCTCAACCTTTGACTCTTGCTTCTGCTCCTATTATTTCAGGCCTATCTAAAAGGTTAAGTCTCAGACAAGATGGAAAATAGAACGATTTTGCCCCAAAGAATATTTTGTGGAAGATTTTTGCAAACTATTTGGGAGACTTACTGCTGTCTTGGTAACAAGTAGCACACTCTACCCGGATCCCTGCTAAACCTTGTTAAATGGCTTGCATGGATGTGCCGTGTTTTGAAATCCTCTTAATTGATCTTTAGGGGCATCGACCTGACTCTTCAATGATTGATGTTTCTGAGGCACCAAGGGATGAACCGACTCACTCTAAGTCGGTTCTGGCCTGTGGTGCAGCCTGGGCAGGACCTGCACTTTAATTCATGGAATGTGATGACTCAAGGGCCCTTAATCAGTTGCTCCAATAGCCTAGTGCTGGGGCCCCCCGTGATTTGTAACAGTGAGTGGACGTGAGATGCTCACTGTCGAGGAAGGGAGAATGGCTGTAGCCAATATTTTGAAATGCCAGGAAGTCGATGGCTTCACAAAGCACCTGGCTGAGATGAGCGGTAGGGGCACAGATTGTGCAGAAGAGGAGATAATTCTGAAAACTTGAATGTTCTGGCCTTAAAAGACTCCTCAGAGATGGACTGTGGAGTCCAAGTGTCGTCCATCCCCGCCAAATGTAATACCATCCCCGTAGACATTTGTTGGATAAGATTTCTGTGAACAATTCCCAGGGTCAGGGATGAAAACCCATTTGAAGTAAAAGAAAGAGCTTGAATTGGATCTAACATCTCTGCTCAGGTCCAGGATTTGAGAAAATGAGGAAGGGAAAGCCAGGCTGGAAGAACTTCCTTTCAACAAAGAGAATGACATCTTCTAGGATAATTTCCACGGCAAACTGTTACCAGTGTGCATGTGGCAGGCCCCTGTTATCAGTCACTCTTAAGTCCTGATCATCCCAGACCCCTCCCTCTTAGCTTTACCCTCCATCCGAGGAGTTGCCATGGTTAAAGGCCAGGGGTCAGTAAACTTATTCTGTCAAGAGCCAGGGAGTAAATATTTTTGACTTCATGGGCCGTACAGTGTGTGTTGCAACCACCCAACTCTGCCCTTGTGTTCAAAAACAGCTTTAGACAATATATAAACAAATGGGGTGTTGCATTCCAATAAAACTTTATTTACACAAACATGTATCTTGCTGGGCTGTAGTTTGCCAATCTCGGTGAAAGGTAAAAGTGGCCTAATATTGAGAGTCAGAAAGAGACATTAGCATACTTTCTCATTGGATCTGCCACAACAAATAACTACTAAGTGTCTGGTCCTTAGGAAAATAAAAAATATCAGAAATTTAAGCATGCATGTTACAATTTTAAATATGTTGATCGGGATCAACCAAAATATAAGTAGGTGTATGAGAGCTTAGTTAGGTGAAGGTGCTGACAAGGGGCACCCTGGTTCTTAATTGCTGATTGTACCCACAGCTTCTCCCCACCCGTAGGCATCAGTCCTCGCTGGTCTGTAGCCATTCCTGTATATCCTCAGGTTTGTGGGATCGGTGGGAAGGGCCTGAGGTAGAACTGACCTGCCCTGAAGCCCCATACTTTGTCTGTGCTCTGAGATTCTATGACATGCATCCCTGTATCATGCAGTCATCCCTCTGCTCTCCATATGGGTACCACTGGGGCTCTGTAATCAGGATTTACTGCTGCTGCTACTGCTACTTTGCCCTCCTAGTGGGAGAGCAAAATGTGGATTGTTATTATGTCATCACTGTATTTCCTTTCCCCACAGAGAATCCTAATTTAGAAATTCTTCCAAGCTAACGACCTTCATTGACTTACCATCAACTTGCATGTCAGCTTTAAAAAGCATTAAGCCTCCAGGGGTAGGGGACCTATTACTATTCCGGTAGTCAAGATGGGGAGTGAGTATTGCCCTTGATCCTCTAGGCGTTTCTCCTCTTGTTTATGAGATCTTCAGGGGCCACCTGGGGAAGGAGGGGAGGGGGCAGTGCTGGCTCCTGCCACAGCAACCCCAGGGGCGCTTTATGGGGCTGACAGTTATTATTATGACAGTTCCCCATCCTTCTGCCCCTGTGCTTGTTGCAGGAACAAAGGGATGAGGACTCGACTGGGATGCCTGTCTCACAAGTCCGACTCGTGTAGTGATTTCACAGCTATTCTTCCCGACAAACCTAACCGTGCTCTAAAGTGAGTAATACGGCCGCACATCATTCCCGGGGTGCCAACCATGGGATGCCCACTGTGGGACTATACAGCCTCGTCTTCTCTGGTAGATGGCTGAACAGATGAGCCGAGTGACAAGAAGTTCCTGCCTCCTGGCAGCTCCTTTTATATCTCTGAACATGAATGAAAAAATGTTATATTCCTTTTCGAAGTGTATGGCTTAACGATCTCAGAATAGGGACCCTCCTTTTTCTCCTAAGAAAACCATACCATGCAGCTCCCTTATAAAGCTGCAGTGTAGGATACTTCTTGGTTCTATTGAGTTGTCAATCTGAGTTTCTCAGTTTGGAAACAAATTACTCAAATCTACTCTAAAATTCTGCTTAGGTTCAGAGAATCTGGATTCAGTGCCTATACTGTGTTAAATGATGTCACAGATGGTACCTCATTTAACCCTCCCGGGGCTCTGTGATGGGTGCCGTTATTCCCATTACAGATGTGAGGAAACTAAGGTGACAGTAAGAGGTGGAGTCAGGAGCTCAGCCTAACTTTTTCTAAGTCCAGTTTCTTTCCATTGTTACTGTGACATGTTAATTAATTCATTAATTAACTAGAAGTATAGTTGGTTTACAGCGACATCTTTATTTTTATTTTTTTAGATTTTTTTATTTTTGGCTTGTGGGATCTTAGATCCCTGACCAGGAATTGAACCTGGGCCCTCAGCAGTGAAAGCGTAGATTGCCAGGGAATTCCCCATACAGTGACATCTTTAAATGATGCGCTTTCTTAGTTTTGCTTTTTAGACTGAAAGCCAACATATTAAACTTACAGAATTCCAATCCTGAGATTTTTCCATCAGCTCCTTAAGAACATATACATTTATAGCGACAGAATTGTAGGAATCCAGGTATGATCTTCATTTGCCCTCCATTGTTTTGATTTATTCTCCTGAGCAAATCTCAGTGGTGGCTGAAGGAGAGGAGGTCGTTCCAGAAATATTCAAGACAGACATTTCTTCTTTCCTAGGAGACTATCCACGGAAGAAGCTACGAGGTGGGCAGATTCCTTTGATGTGCTTCTCTCCCATAAGTGTAAGTAGAATTCAGGTTTCATCATGTCTCGGCAAATCATTCATTTTGTAAAAGAGGCACCAAACACCTGCCATGATCCAGGTACTGTGCCTGGCGTCCAAGATAGCTCCAGTCTCTGACCTCACAGAGCCTCCTGGCTAGAGGGCCCATAGACAAGAAAACATAATTTAAATGCAGTGGGAAGAGGGCCCTTATTTTGTTTTCTGAGCTGAAAGGATGGTCCCAAGGAGCCTTTACGTTCTCAGCAACTTTAACAAGAAAGAATCTGGCTTAGGGGGTTGCAGTGATGTGCTCGATGGGAATGACAGTCTAGATTCCATCCAAAGCTTGTTTTATAAACTGAGATGACCTCCCCCCAAGTCACTGGAGAGCCTCAGGTTACTCATCAGTCAAATGAATATTCTGTGCATTTTGTTATTGACTTGGGTTGGCAGAGTTTTGAGTTTTCTTGTCCCTCCTTATTTGGGGGCTTTACTACCCCAGCTGTACTATACCCCTCAACTTCCGACCGGGTACGAGTTTTATTGTACACACGTCTGCTATCCCTCCTCTTCCGTTTTCCCCTTTCCTCACCTTGTATGCCTTCTGTTTCCCACAAAGGCAAAAAGAGTTGTGCATTTTGCAGCGTGGGAAGGGCATTTTGATGGCGGCCAGACTCTTCAGCTCTTGCTTTTCTCTTATCATAAGCAAGTCCGAGTTCATTGGGCTTTACATCCTAGTGGCATGAAAAACATGGGAGTGGGAGAATAGGAGTAAGGAAGTGCGTTTTGAAGAGAAAAGAAGGTTTTACACAGACATTCAGTGTTCCCCATAAATTCGTCTTGCTAATATTAGAAGTCCTGATTGATCTGGGAGCAGAAGGGCTTCTTTTAGTTTAGAGCATTGTTTCCACTTACTTGGGGGACATCGTTTTGATAAAACAAAGTGAAGGGCATTGGCTGGTACTCACGCTTGTGTTCTCGATTTTGACCTAGCTCGGCTACCAGATAGTTGATGGCCTTGATGGGGTCCCTCAGTCTTCAGAAAATGTCTTCAGAAGTGATTTTGCTTTCATCTGGATGAGCAGTCCCCTCTTACTATGCCCCTCATCCTAGTACTAATTAACGAATGCTTTTGACTAGATTTTAAAATGAAGTGCAAAATTTAAGAATAAGCACATATTGTAGCAAGTGATTTTGTGAGACAAATAGTCATTTTCGTGTTCTATGGATTACACTTAGGAAAGAAAATAAAGCAGAAGAGATACAGCACATATGACATATGGCTATACCCCCAAACAGCAAACTTCTGTGGTGAATCTGCTGAGGTAATGGAATATGTACGATAGTACTTAGGATTTGATAGTTGTTTTTTATGGGGCCATTCTGACTTATTTTCTGGAATCACATTAGGCTAAATAGGTGTCACTATCAAGTTACACCTTCTTTTCTGGCTGGATTTGATTCAAGGTCATCTTGAAGTTTGATTTCTATTTCAGCCTCATGGTTGACTCAGTTTAAGTCACTGAGGCCGTTTCCTCATTCTTAAATGGGGATGGAAATACCTGTGTGCTACCTGTCACCTGGGTGTGAGAATCTTCATGAGAGGACAACTTTAGATGATTTTGGGTTCTCTATGCAAAGGTGTTTTGTAAGAATATGGTGGAATTTTTCAAAAATGTTGCTTGTATTTCTCAAATGAAAAATAACTGTGGCTTGAGAATAAAATTGCAAGTTTCGCTGCCAACGATTAACGTGAAGCCTCTATAGACAGAGTTTATGATGGTAAAATTAGTGGATGGAAGCTTACGGTATGTTTGGATTGCTGCAGTGGCAAGACCCGGTCATTTAGAGGTTTAACTGTATTTGTTTGACTCAATGACTTTTAGAGCTAAAGACACTTGGTTCTGCTTCTATCAGGGGTGCTTTGGGTTTCCAGGAATGCAATCACAATTTTCTGAGCTGGGGATTCCACTAAGGGGTGTTACAAGCCAACACCAGATTGCTTTGCTTCTTTGTAAAAAAAAAAAACAGTACAGAAATAAGCTTTTTGAACTTTGAAGTTCTGCGCTCCTTCTTGGAGTCTGATGTTCGTTTTTATTTCTGTTTAGTACGGAAATAAAAAGCCAACGGAGTGAATGTCTTTGAGAAGCAAGGGGCTTTTATTCAGGGGCCTCTGGCAGAATTGCAAGGTTCCCGAGAAGCTGTGGAGGGCCAGAGCCCAGCCTACCTCCAAGAGTATTGACAACTTTCTGCAAGTCTAATTAATTTGGGTTAGTACTGTGACTCAGTTGGGGCTGATTGAGCTTTTCCAAAGGGATTACACGTGTGCTGGTCTCTTACGAGGGACAGCAGTGTCAGAGGTGTGCAGGGCTTTCAATTAAAACAACAAAGTGTCCTAAAAGAAAGGAGAATGACTGAACGACTGGGCTATGGAAAAACGTGTTAGTCTAGAGCCCACTCGCTGGTAATTCTCCAGGCAGCTGTCCTCCCTGAGTTTTCTATTTTGGAAAATTCAGATAATTGTTCTTGTTCCCATTCTCAGTTTACAGAGCATCTCTGCCATCCTGCTCTGCCTGGATGTTTAGGGCACTTATTTACTCTAAAAAAGGTGTCCTGAGTCTTCATTACGGACAAAAATCTATGCTAAGCAGCTGATGGGAGAGGGGCCCCAAGATGAACCAGACAGTCCTTCCCTGGTGGAGAATGCAGGTTTCTGAGAAAACAGACATAGATACAGATACCACAAGAAATAAGGCCACGTGCTAAGACTAGGGGGCCTCAAGATTTCAAACAGAATCCTGACATTCAGTGTTCCTCTTAAATGCCACCTTGTCGACGTTAGAAGTCCTCACCGATCCTGAGCAGAAGGGCTGCTTTTGGTTTAGAGCATTGTTCCATTTAATCAGGGAGTGTACTTCTGCAGAACTAAGAATGCTGACGGGTAGTCAGACCTCTCGATTTTGACCCAGCTCTGCTGCTAAATAGCTGGGCAGCCCTGATGGAATCCTTCAGTGTCTTGGAAAATCTGTTTCCTCATCTCTACAGTGAAGGATCTGGATCCAGGGGGCTGGATTGAGTTCTGCCCTATTGTTCTAGGATGCTGTCTGTAGCAACCACCAGGATTGGCAGTCACTAGTCACCTACGGCAGGTGGTTTGAGTCCATGCTGCCTGCAGGGTTATGTAAAACTGCTTGAGAGCTGAAATGGCTTGAGCAACCAGATGAGAGGCGAAGGTACCTGTGTTATGAAGCTTTCTCCTCTCCTTGGCAGGATCCCACCGGGCAGGGATGCACCTCGCGGGGTCAAATCTCAGGAAAAAAAGAAAGCAACTTTTACTATTTTTTAGAATAAAAAAATCTGGAACGTAAATATTTGGGGAGGAATTTTATTTCCAGTTACACTTTTTTACAAGTGCAGCGCAGAGCTAAAGACGCCCCGTGGAGGTCTGGGAGATAACCACTTGCTAAGCGCTCTTCCTTTTTTTTTTTAACTAACAAATGAAATTGAAAGTGCTGATGGCTTCATTAGATAGGGAGGGATTTCTAATGTGTGTTAATTTGGCATCTTTCTCCTGTTCATCCAGTGACAATTATAGACTTGCTGTCTGTGTGTGTGTACCTAGTCTGTCCCCAAGGGCATGTGTGCGTGCGCCCACCTCTGCAGTTCATACTCGGGAGAATGAAGGCTCCCGGCTTGTGGGAAATCTTTTCTGACAGGTTGCTGGAGAGCACAAAATTTTGCGTCTTCTGCTTTTATTCCTCATGAGGTTCAGGCATGTGCTTGTTATTTGTCCAGCTTTTAGTAGGACATTCAGTCCTTAACTCTGAATCAATTCTCCCTCCTTCCCTCTGCCCCTCCCTCCTTTTTTTTTTTTTTTTTTGACATAAAAGTTGAAATTCATTCCAGTTTTCAGGTGAAGGTGTAGACAGGGTTTCTTCCCTCTTTCTTTCAGCCTGATCCCCCACCGGGATGACAGAGCCCTTCACCCTCGGCCTCCATGTGGTCCCTAGCTTTGTTTCATTGTTTGCAGCGCATGGAGGGTCCAGGCTGACCTGTCCCCGCCAGGCCAAGGGAAGGCTAGGTTCATGGAATCGTGTAATTGAAAGCTGTTTTACATTTGCAGAGTTAGTATTCATCTCTGAGCAAAAGAGAGCAGTAAAGAAGCTTTTAGTTTTAAAAAAATTAGCCCCTTTGGGAAAATGATTGAGCTATAGAAAAATAGAATGAAGTGACCTGGGCACATAGCAACCAAGCAGAAAACCCCACACAAGCCAACACTAAAATTATCAGCTCATGAAATTCCTCACTTGTTCACGCAAATGGTCTTTAGCTCTAGAATGTACCGTTTAATAAACAGATTTCCACCTGTCACACAGCTCTCCTCACATCCCTCTGCAAGCCGAAAGGTTCTAGAACAGTGTTACTCAAAGTGGGATCCAAGGAAGGCAGCACCAGGAGCTGAGGAGCCGATGGGAGCCTGTGAGAAATGGAAATTCTTGGGTCCCATCTCGTACCTACTGAATCAGAATCTCTGGGAGTGGGGACCAGCAGTCTGGTTTTGCTCAAGCCCCCCAGTAATGTTGACATGCACTGAAGCTTGAGAAACACTGCTCTAAAACACAAGTATGGGAAACTATGAACCTGGAGCCTCCTGGCGGGGCAGGTGGTCTGTGCTTTCGAAGAAACACACTCAAGACTGTGCTGCCATTCTCCAAAGGTCTCAGGCAACGCATCCCTTTAACGGGACATCGTCCATATATTGCAGAGTCCACACATGTAGCAGGCGTGGTGGAGAGTGTTCACAGTAATTAAACAAATATGGCAGGTGTGCTTTCTGGATAAAGTGAGGATAAAAGTTAGAAAGAGATACTCAAATTAGAGATGGATAGAAAAGAAACTTCTCCTCCTTGCCACCCTCTCTATATTGCTATAATTTTTATTTGCACCCAGGAACATGGATACATTTAGCCTTTATAGAAGGAGTGACAAGAATATGTAAGGCAGCTATTAAAAGCTTGTTGAAGGGCTTCCCTGGTGGCGCAGTGGTTGAGAGTCCGCTTGCCGATGCAGGGGACACGGGTTCGTGCCCCGGTCCGGGAAGATCCCACATGCCACAGAGTGGCTGGGCCCGTGAGCCATGGACGCTGAGCCTGCGCGTCCGGAGCCTGTGCTCCACAACGGGAGAGGCCACAACAGTGAGAGGCCCGTGTACCGCAAAAAAAAAAAAAAAAAAAAAGCTTGTTGAAGAAGGTTTGAATGAAAGCATTTGGACACGCATTCTCTTGCTTACCAGCTGTGACCTTTGGTAAATTATGTAAACTCTATAAACCTCACATTCCTCATCTGTAAAAGGGAATGCTTAGACTTACCTTGCAGATTTGTTGTGACGATTAAATGTGACTACGGTTGTGAAATGCTAGGCATGGTGACTGGTGCATGGTGTGGGGCTCCATGAAGGATAAATATTCTTATTATTTTTATTATAACCCAACATTAAATTCATTGAGAACACGTGCATTTCATGACTCCTATATGCTAGAGATGGTGTCAGCTTCTTGATCCCATAGGCAGCTTGAGGTTCAACTCTGGGGGTAGGGTGGGGTTCACGTTAGCATCACCAGTGGGCTTATTCCAATTTCATAATACCTCACCCCCTTTGCCACATGAGGTTTTTGCATCCCTTCTTCATGCTGTCCCAACTTCCCCTCAATGTATGTGAGAGCATCCACCTGCGATGTAGTTTTTAAAAGCCCAGTAGGTGAATCTGATATGTTTCCTCTTTGAGAGTCCCTGCAGTGTTGTTATATCAAACCAACCAGAAAAACATTCCTAAACACTTAATTTTTGAAATCTTTTAGGCTCTGGACTGGTGTACATGGGATTTGATAATACTTCTCTTGTTTTAAAGGAGTCATTTGTGAATGCTAAACTTTCACCCTATTTGGGGCACATCTCCTTTGTCACCCCTTTAATAAAAAATCCCTTGCCAATTTCTTATAATAGTTGCAGATACAGGCTCGACCACGTTTTTTCTGTTACTTGACTCAGTTTCTGCTTGATAAAATAAGAAGGAACATTGGACTAGGAGTTGTAAGACCCAGGCTCTCCTTCCTCTTCTGTGACCACGTGCAGGGAAGAACAAGCCATGCCACCCCAGGGCCTCACCATTTCCTTGTGTTCCATGTAGGGCTGGATCATAGGATGTCCCATGTGTTTTCTGACTCA
The DNA here is from genome assembly GCF_964270905.1 of Leucopleurus acutus. Taxonomy (NCBI): domain Eukaryota; kingdom Metazoa; phylum Chordata; class Mammalia; order Artiodactyla; family Delphinidae; genus Leucopleurus; species Leucopleurus acutus. The sequence goes on from NC_139143.1 coordinate 55,559,948, forward strand.
AAGAGTCTAGCAACCAAGTCCTACTACTATCATAATCTATCATCTTGCTATATATACACTAACAAAGTAGAGATCATTGAAGAAAATTACGCGAATCGCAAGACTGAAGTACAATTAGCATACTAATTGCTTGCCAGTAAATGTCAGTAACTGGAAATAGTTTGTTCTCTAAATAATCTTCCTACCTAAATCTTCTTAGCCCCAGTTATTTGCTTAAAAACCTTCATTTTATAGATAACATAAAAGAAAGGCTTTGATCCTGGTGCTATTCTCATCACAAATTTCAAATTAGTGAGCTTAGTTTCGAATCAAAGAGGTTTTGACTTCGTCCTTAGTATATGTATCCTAGATTTCATGAATGTATTTTCCTCTCCTCTCCTTTGTCTGACCTTGGATCCATTAACCAGCTTATTTTTTTCCCAATTGATCAGGGACGCAACAAGAGGACTGTGGTCTTTGGGACCACACTTTCGCAAACAGGAAGCTAAAAAAAAAAATATATATATATATATATAATTCTTGTGATCTTTTCTTTTTTTCCAAGCCTGGGAACTGAACTAGGCTCAAGCCCACCCCCAGTGCCAGCTAAATCAGGGCTCCTGGACCTTGAACTGTTACCTAAGCCACCCTCCCTGCTGCACCAGCTGCACGGCTCATTCATAGTGACCCAGTTCCTTTTCTTATGTAAGCACCCTGCATCAAAGCACTAGAGGGAGGATGCCGGCAGCAGGCAGCGTGTGCGGCCACGGGAGTGTTCTTGCAGATGCAGTGCATGCTCGGGAGGTTGCCAAAGTTCTGTCCAGTGTTCCAGGAATTCTGGACACCATCCTTTCCTTTCCTGTGACTCAATAGACACTAATCTCAAAAATGTCTGTTGTCCTTAGGGTCTTGACTTAGAAGGTCACGCAGAGAAAGCCAAAGTGAAATAAAAATGAAATGGAAAAAAAAAAAAAAGGCAGATCCTCCTGTTTCTCTCTCATTCTCCTGCACGGTTTCTCACCCATCATCTTTAAGTTACCAGGGTCGTGTTTTGGTATTAGGCAGGTTATGTTCTGTCCAATGATTCCTTAAGCCAGCAAAGTACAGGAATAATGATCACAAACCCATGTGGAGCAATCCCTGTCTTAGTGTCAGGCTCTGCATGCTGTTTACGTGTATTAACTCACCTCATCCCCACGGCCCCATGGGGGAAGTACTGTTAGCATCTGCATTTCACAGAGGAGAGAACTGAGGCACAGAGAGCTTAAGCATCTTGCTCAAGGTCACACAGAGCCAGGACACAGTCCCAGGCAGAATGGCTTCAGGGGTCAGAGAGAAATCACTCTCCAGCAGCCTGGAATCTGTGGGGGTGGTGGAGGGGGGACGCTACTTCTCTGAGCACTGGGGAGGGATCTGAGTCTGGGATACCCCAGGGGGGTGAGTGGGTAAGGGAGGGGTGGATGGTGCCTGGCAGGTGTGGGCAAAGGAAGCACAGCTCACAAAGCAGCTCACTCTGAGAGATGCCAGTAAATGCCCATGAGCCTTTCAGAGATGAACCGGCATCCTGCATTGTAACCAGCTGCAGTTTATGGACAAGCAGAAGGGAAGGAGAGGGTCCTGGTGGAGAGAAGGGGAAAAATGGAAGGAGGAGTGAAAAGGGATGGAGGACAGAAGAAAAGGGAGAAGAGCGGGGAAAGATGCTGAGGAGATTAGGGAGAGGACCAGACAAAAGGCTTGCTGGGAGGAGGTGGGAGGTGATAGAAGGGGGCGGAAAAGATGTAGATGGGAAGAAGGAATCCTGCTGGAGCCTCATACAATTCCTTTGCTAGGTCACGTGAGCAGGAAAGTTGGGCCAGGTTGGGGACAAGTGGTCTGTACACAGAGGCCCGCTGCGGCCATCTGCTCTGGGGCAGGGGAGGGGCTCCTGCAGCCATGGGGCGGTGGAGGGGGGCTCCCACCCCATCTCACTTCCATTGTTCCGGGATGAAGTTTCTCTTTGCACAGGGACCCTCCACCCTGCGTTGCTCAGAGCCGGCCCTGGAAATATGAAAGGATGGGGGGAGGGGCTGAGAGGGGAGGGCAAGCAGAGGAGGAGGGCTGTGATCCCCATGGTCTGCGCAGGCCTCCATGAGGTTTTCAGTGTGTCTTCGCTGCGATGCCGCTTCTTGGGTCCAGACCCTCCTAGGCCTTTCTCCCCTCCTTCCTCCTCTCTCCTCAAGCTCTTCCCTTGAAATCCTGGTAAATTTCAAGTGCTACATTTTGCTTTGTTTGCCCTCCCACTCCCTCTGAAACCCGCCCTGGAAATGCAGGCAAACACAGTTTGGATCAAGGCTGCCGGTGACCGGATGCACCTTTACAAGGTCACTCAGCTGTGCTCTGTTAGAGTGTCCCCGGGCCAGGGTGGGGGAGTATGCCTGTCTGCTCTCTGAGGTGCCCCCTGCATCCTGGGAGGGACACGTAGGGTGGGTATCAGAGCTGCGGAAAAGAAGAGAGTTTAGACAGATTCCAGGTTGAGTGGTACCTAACGGCCTCCATTGTCGCCACAGAGGAGGTGATGGCAGGTGTCGTCCTGCCGGAGAATCTCCAGCTCTGTGAGCCCAATGGTGTGTTTGCCCTGCTGTGGCGTACTTTCAGCATACTGTCTGATTTGGGGTTATTGCCCACCCCTCCTTTAGAGGAAGCGATAACGTGGGGTCTGCCAATGGTCACCAGAGGAGAGACAGGCGGAGTGGGCTCTGAGGTCGCTTAGATGTGTGTGTAAATCCACCTTCTGCCCCTTACTGTCTAAGGGACCACAGACGTTTCACTTAAACTCTCCAAGGTGAGAAAGCCTCGGGCTTGGAGATGTTAAGGTGTTTTCCCCAGGTCACACAGGATTCAAACGCAGGCTGTCTGACTCCAGAGCCTCTGCCTTGATAATAGGGTTGGTGTAAGGGTTACGTGAGTTGATATGTAGATTGGATACCATAGAGCTTGGCCTGGGGTAAGTCCTTGATGTATAATGTGAGGAAGAGGATGGAAAACCATCATCTGAGAGCTGTGTGTGATGCAGACACATCGAGGTTGTGATGGGGGCACAGAGCAGAGCGCTAACCCTACCTGGGAGAGTTCATGAGATCCACCACCCTCACTTTCCAGATGACGATGCTGAGACTCAGTGAGGTTGAATGTGCTAATTATGGGCAGCCTGCCTGTGATCAGAACTGGTGCTTCTGGGTGAGACGGTGGTGCTCCCATCCCAGGCGGGATGGGCAGGGTCAGTAGGCTGCCTCAACGGAGCTGCCAGACAATTGCAATCTGAGTATGAGCTCACCACACATTTTGCTCCAAATTTCCATCCCCACTGAGTCAGTCTGAGCTGCTGTAATTCAGTTGGGTGCTACTGCCCATGCCCTTTCTTCTCTCTATGTTGTTCTACTCTCCGATACTCCTCTGCCTCCCTCGGTGACTTTTTTCATTCCCTCCCCAACTCATCTGTCGCCCTCATTCCTGGAAATGTCATCACTATTGTGTTGTTGCTTGAGGCCTCCTTGTCTTGTGCTGTGCAATGGCTCTCCCTCCCCTGCTCTCCAGTCATCACCGGCGCAGGCGTCCCTCGGGCCCCACCGTTGTGCAGAGCTGGAGAGTGGACCACTATCTCACATAAGAATGCTGGCTCTAATCCCACTACTGGGCATATACCCTGAGAAAACCATAATTCAAACAGTCATGTACCAAAATGTTCATTGCAGCTCTATTTACAATAGCCCGGAGATGGAAACAACCTAAGTGTCCGTCATCGGATGAATGAATAAAGAAGATGTGGCACATATATACAATGGAATATTACTCAGCCATAAAAAGAAACGAAATTGAGCTATTTGTAATGAGGTGAATAAGACCTAGAGTCTGTCATACAGAGTGAAGTAAGTCGAAAGAGAAAGACAAATACCGTATGCTAACACATATATATGGAATTTAAGAAAAAAAAATGTCCTGAAGAACCTAGGGGTAAGACAGGAATAAAGACACAGACCTACTAGAGAATGTACTTGAGGATATGGGGAGGGGGAAGGGTAAGCTGTGACAAAGCGAGAGAGTGGCATGGACATATATACACTACCAAACGTAAAATAGATAGCTAGTAGGAAGCAGCCACATAGCACAGGGAGATCAGCTTGGTGCTTTGTGACCACCTAGAGGGGTGGGATAGGGAGGGTGGGAGGGAGGGAGACGCAAGAGGGAAGAGATATGGGAATATATGTATATGTATAACTGATTCACTTTGTTATAAAGCAGAAACTAACACACCATTGTAAAGCAATTATACTCCAATAAAGATGTAAAAAAAAAAAAAAGAATGCTGGCTCTGCAGCTTGGCATCCTTGCTACTTGCTAACTGTGTGACCATTGGCAAGCTATTTAACTTCTCTAAGTTTCATTTTTCTCTACTGCGAAATGGTGAAACTATCAGGACCTATGCTGTAGATTTGCCACGAGGTTCACAATGCATTTGGTGCTGCACCTGGCCCCAAGTGAGTGCTCAATACCTATTTGCAGTGGTTATTTCAAAAATGCCTTCTCTAACTTCAACTTTTCTTTACCTCCAGCTTGGCCTCTTCCTTTTTTAGTGTCCCAACTGCTGGTGCCTTCCTGCTCTCCAGGTTCCATTTGCCAGCCTGGAGCTGATGCTCCTGTCTTTTTTTTTTTTTTTTAATTTATTTATTTTTGGCTGTATTGGGTCTTCATTGCTGCGCATGGGCTTTCTCTAGTTGCGGTGAGCGGGGGCTACTCTTCATTGCACTGCGTGGGCTTCTCATTGCAGTGGCTTCTCTTGTTTTGGAACACAGCCTCTAGGTGCGCGGGCTTCAGTAGTTGTGGCATGCGGGCTCGGTAGTTGTGGCTTGTGGGCTCTAGAGTGCAGGCTCAATAGTTGTGGCACATGGGCTTAGTTGCTCCGCGGCATGTGGGATCTTCCTGGACCGGGGATTGAACCCGTGTCACCTGCAGGCAGATTCTTAACCACTGTGCCATCAGGGAAGTCCCTATGCTCCTGTCTTTGAATGACGGGCACACCCCAAAGCTAAAAGGTCTTGCTCCTTTGCTGGTGCATCGTAACACTCTCCAGGAACTGAAATCTAGGTCTTCATAATGGTTTGCCTATTTCCTACCAGCGTCCTATTCTTTTTTCCGGAGTAGCTGTTCCCAGACTCTTTTCACTCTCCTAGGTGTCCCCACCACAGTACATACTACATTTGTAATTATTCAATTAATTATTTTAAATGATTGCTTAATGTCTGTTACACTAGACTAGCTTGCAAGGTCTGTGAGGTGGTGACTTTATATGATTTGATTCTACCGTATCTCCAGCATCTGGCACGTGGAGGCAGACCACCTGCAGGGCCTTCATCCCAAATTAATAAAGAAGATCAAAGCTGTTCAACCGTGATGCATCTCAAATATGTCCCTTCCTGGACCATTTCTCTCTATCGCCATCCGCCCCCCTCTCTTTCTCTACTTTTTTTTTTTTTTTTGCGGTACGCGGGCCTCTCACTGTTGTGGCCTCTCCCGTTGCAGAGCACAGGCTCCGGATGCGCAGGCTCAGCGGCCATGGCTCACGGGCCCAGCCGCTCCGCGGCATGTGGGATCTTCCCAGACCGGGGCACGAACCCGCGTCCCCTGCATCGGCAGGCGGACTGTCAACCACTGCGCCACCAGGGAAGCCCTCTTTCTCTACTTTTGACTTTCAGGAAGTCAAGTTCATCCACTTCTTCTTGGACCCTTTCCTTCTTTAGAATCTGCCTTTAACAGATACTGTTGTTTTGCCCCTTTAATTACTCTCTTCCCTTGCTCTTTCCCTTCTGCTTGCAAACACACCTGGAAAGATCTTGCTTCAGAGTCATATGGACAGTAGGGAAACTTGGCTGTTCTTGCCAGCTGTGGACTGGAAAATTTATCTGACTTCGTAAGTTTTAGTTTCTTCCTGTGGAAAATGAGAGTGGATCAGTTGTGCTATCTATGGATCAGAGTTGCTGTGAAAATAAATTGAGCTGCTGTTTGTAAAATCTCCAGCAAAAATCATGGCGTATAGTAAATAAATAAAACTCCCTGCCCCAGATCCTAAAGAAATAAATAAAAACTGTATCATTTCCATTTCCTACCACTTTCTCCAGCTAATATCAGATGGGAACTCCTTCAACACCCTGCACCCACACTAGAAACTTTCCTGCATCCACACGCAGCCTTTCCTCTTTTTCTCCGTCACAACGCTGTTCTCAGGCCTATTTCTCCTACCTTCCTGGAGGCAACATATTATCAATGAAATTTTCTTTTCGTTAACTTCAACTCCTCCAGCTCAACAAGTCTTTTCTGGCCAGATCAACGTTTAATCATACCCAAGGCTATCTTACAAAAACCCCACGACACACACACACACACAGACACACACACACACACACACACACACACACACACCCCAGACCACTTTCCTGACTTCTTGTTTCCCTCCAGCTGTGCTGTCTGATCTCTCTACTCCCCTTCTTGCAAGAGGCATCTGAATTCATTGTTTCAACATCTTCCCGCCTCATTCCCCACTATACTTACCACAATATGACTAGGGCTCTCATCACACCACGAAGACTGTTCTTGCCAGTGGTTGCGAAACCTTGTCGCCGAGTCTAAAGACCACCGCTTCTCAGACCGTATCTATCTTGTGACCTCTGGGTAGCGCTGGACACAGTGGCCATTCCTACCTGAAATGTTCCCTTCCCTGGCCTTTTGGAATGCTGTGTTATCCCTCTGTCTCTGGCTCTTTCACAGGCCTCTTGGTGTATGTCTATCCTACAGGTAGGCTCAATAATTTTAGCATTATTATTATTATTATTAAACACTAGTCTTACTAAACTATTTCTGGTTACTCAAATAAACCTTTCTTAATTGTAGGCCTCCGTGCCTGTGGTTCCCGCTTTCTGCAAGTCTCTTCTTCCTCTTTCCCTTCCTTTTTCACTTAGCTTCCTTCTCCTCAGCTTCACATCTCAGCCTAGAAGCTTCTTCCTCCTATAAGACTTCCCTCTCCTCCTCAGCTCTGGCTCAGGCGCCCCCACCCCGGGTACTTTCACAGCCACCTACGCTCTCCCTAGCATATCACTTATCATCTATACCATAATTACCGTAATTATGTTATCTTGGCTCAAATTGCTCTTTTACTGAAAGTTCTGTGAGCACTTAGTTGTGCCTGTGCCTTCTGCCCAGGCTCCTAGCAGAATGCCTGGGTCACATAATGGGTGAATGAATGAATGAATGAATGAATGAGTGGAGATGGCCTTACTGCTGTGTTGGATTGGTAGTTAGGCTATCTTTTGTTTTTTTTTGTTTGTTTGTTTGTTTGTTTGTTGTGGTATGCGGGCCTCTCACTGTTGTGGCCTCTCCCGTTGCGGAGCACAGGCTCCGGACGCGCAGGCTCAGCGGCCATGGCTCACGGGCCCAGCCGCTCCGCGGCATGTGGGATCTTCCCGCACCGGGGCACGAACCCGTGTCCCCTGCATCGGCAGGCGGACTCTCGACCACTGCGCCACCAGGGAAGCCCTATCTTACGTTTTTAAATGCTGCATATTATTACTTGTGTGAACTCAGCCAATCCACTTCTCTAAGTATGTTTTCCTCATCTATAAAGTGGGAAGAAGTAAAGCAACGTTCCTGAGGATACTCTGCAGGTGTTATCTCCTTTAATCCACACAAAGACCCAGCAAAGCTGAGATCTGATGCAAGGCGATAATGTCTGTACCTTGGGTAGGGTGAGGCCACACAGTTTCCCTAGCAGGGCGACCCTCAGTAATGGCATCGAGGAAGGCAGAGAGGTAATTTTCTCCATTTCGGCTTGCTCACAAGCACCCATTTTTGCCTGATGGAAAGCACAACAAAATCTAACACAAACAGCGAACAAAGTTTTCAATTCAAAGAATTTAGTCTCATCTGGTTTAAAAACAACAGACTCTTCAGAGTCACTCTTCTGAGTCACTTTACATTTGCCCCTTTAGATAAATGCATAGTGTTTTAGGGTTCCCCCAGCCCCGCACCTTTTCCTTCCCACACCCTGACTGCAGCGGGAAGGCAGCAGGGGAGGGCCTCTGGCCCGTGTCCTCCCTGTGTCATGGATCGTGTCCCTGGCTCTTGTCACCTGTGGATTGGTCATTGCTCCGAGGCCACCTTGCGGAAGCAGCCCCGCCCATGCCCCTTGGCTCTCCCGGGCACTGAGTCTCCTCAGAGGCTTCCGCAGCTGCAGGTGGTTTTCTCTCCCACCTCTGCCTGTAGCCTCTGACGGGCATGCTAGCTCTCAAACCCCTGTTCTTTTAGAGCCTGAGGAAACTTCTAGAGCTCCTCTATGAGAACTTGGAGGAGACAAGACATGGCAAAAAGAGCACCCACGAGGGATTTTATGGACAGCGATTTTATGATTTGTTTTCTGATGTATCCCAAGATTTTGAACAGTACTTTGTTCATGAGTAGTATTTTTTTAAAAAAATTGTTGAATTGAATGAATGCTTTTCAGAACATCTCTCTGCCTAATTAGTGCCACGCCACTGCTTCACACTCACTTTGATTCTTAATTTATCTTGGACTTCTGTGCCCTCCTCTCAGTGTTTTGAACCCAGTGCAGGAAGGAGGGGCAGTGGGGCACTGAGCAGACCTTTCGTATGAGTCTAAACTGTGTTACTCTCCTCCTGCCTGGCACAGGGACAATTTTATTTCCAACCTGCCTGATGGGAAACAACCTTATATCATATTCTGCTTTCTCCAGACTCCTTGTCTTACTGTTAAGGTGACCATGTGTCCTGGTTTTTGCCTATGGTGGTCATGGTTTATGTCTGTTGTCCCTGTGTAATTAACAGAAGTGCCCCCCGTGACTCCCAGAAATGTCCTGGCTGGGGTGATAAATTTCATGGCCACCCCTACTTTTGTTAAACACTTTAAGCTCAGGCCTCCAAACTTAGATTTCTTTGTGATTTAACGTTTAGCTTTGGGATTTTCATCAACACCCTTTTCTCTCCCAAGTTCCTGGCTCTTACAATTAAAAGTCTTGACTTTTATAACTATGGTTCTAGTGTGGGCATTAAGATGTCTATTTGGAAAGATAAACAATGACTTTTTAATTAGGAGAAATAAAAATGTTTCAGAAAAGTAAAAACAAACAGTTAAATATGTCAACCACATGGCACCATCAATCCATGGAATGATGGTGGACAGTGCCCGGGCCTAGCACCTATGGATGGACCTTCGATGCTCAGGGAGTCCATCACCCAGAATTAAGAACTGTTAACATATTGTCCTTCTAGTAACTTTTAGAAAAGAAATAAAACATTATAGCCAGAGTCTTTTTTTTTAATTAATTAATTATATTTATTTATTATTTTTGGCTGCGTTGGGTCTTCGTTGCAGCGCATGGGCTTCTCATTGTCGTGGCTTCTCTTGTTGCAGAACATGGGCTCTAGGTGCGTGGGCTTCAGTAGTTGTGGCACGTGGGCTCAGTAGTTGTGGCTCGTGGGCTCTAGAGCGCAGGCTGAGTAGTTATGGTGCACCAGCTTAGTTGCTCCGCGGGATGTGGGATCTTCCCGGACCAGGGCTCGAACCCGTGTCCCCTGCATTGGCAGGTGGATTTTAAACTACTGCACCACCAGGGAAGCCCCCAGCCAGAGTCATTTTTAACCAATGCAGTCACTCCTTTATTTTAGGCTGTATCTGTCCTTCCTCTGAGGACAGTTGGTAGAAAGCTAGAGCTCTTATTTGATTTCAGGAGCATGCGTTAAAGTTTAAGAAAATTTATCAAAACTATTTTAAAATAAAAACATCAGCTGAATACATAGACTATCAATGAATGTTGTTTCCCTTTCCAAATCTATGTGATAACACTGCTCATCTTATTCCGATTGGAAGCTCTCTTTGGCAGGATGCGTGACATTGATTAAGAAAAATGCAAGGCTATGTTAATCATTAACTCATTTAGTAGAAAAATTATAATTCATCTTAATTAAAATGTATAATTTGATAGGCAAGATCTTTTAAAATAAAGCATCCACGGAATTAATCATTAAGCTATGGGGCCTCAAAAGTTTTTTAAAAGAGGCTGAGAACCCCTTCCATATAACCGAATGGTTTTACAGACTGCATTTCAGTGGGTGTTTACTTTCAGACATTTTTCTGATAATAGTGAAGGATTTGCCCTGAGGCATTCACTCCCCCCCACCCCCCCATCAGTTTGTCTTGTGACAGATTGTTTTTTCAGGTTGGTTGACTTGGATTGGTGCAGGGAATGGATTACGTATATTACTTTGGCCTCATTAGAAACACAGGCTCACCAGTAGACCCAGGGGACAGCCAGCTCTGCATTAGGGGACAGGCAGTCACCACCGAGGGTTGATTAGAAGCGACCGGGCCTTCCCATAGTCATTATTCCTATGGCTTCCTAAACATTTCTCCAGAATATCACTATGATCCTTGAATGAGAAGCATGGCTTGCCTCTGACGGTACCTGTGTGTTTAAGAGAATGGAGTCTTCAAGAGGATGTGGAGGAGAGCAGTGAGGGCTGGACAATCAGGGCCACTCCTTTTTTTTTTTGCGGTACGCCAGCCTCTCACTGCTGTGGCCTCTCCCGTTGCGGAGCACAGGCTCCGGACGCGCAGGCTCAGCGGCCATGGCTCACGGGCCCAGCCGCTCCGCGGCATGTGGGATCTTCCCGGACCGGGGCACGAACCCGTGTCCCCTGCATCGGCAGGCGGACCCTCAACCACTGCGCCACCAGGGAAGCCCAGGGCCACTCTTGTGTTATGACTACCTTTCTTCTACAGTTCTTGGACTTAAGCCTCTTCCTATTTCCCTTCCTTTCCACTTCCCTCCACGTCCACAGATGGGGTGGCTGCGTTCCGCGCCTTCCTGAAGACGGAGTTCAGTGAAGAGAACCTGGAGTTCTGGTTGGCCTGTGAGGAGTTCAAGAAGACCAGGTCAACTGCAAAACTTGTCTCCAAGGCCCATAGGATCTTTGAAGAGTTTGTGGATGTGCAGGCTCCGCGGGAGGTGTGTTGGCGGTGGGGTCTTGTCAGACCTCCATCCATTGCTCTCTCTCCTTGCTGGGGTTTGAGCCAGGTTTGATGGGGACTTTCTTCTGAAATGAACCTCACTGCTCTGATGGCTCTGGATACAAAAGGGATCCCTTTTAAGGTGCAGAACCCAAGGATTCTATAAAAAGGAGCTCTATTGGGAGTATTTTAGCTGTCTGTCAGTTAAACATGTGTCAGCAGGAACTGTGTTTCTATAGGGATTCTGCAAGATAGACGCCAGTAAGTCCATGTTAGTTTTCCTAGTGGAACGCAGCATGACTCGATGGAATGAGCATGTACTTTGGAATCTTGTTCCAATATCAGCTCCACTACTTACTCGTTGTGTGATCTTGGTCAAGTTACCTGGTCTTTCTGAATCACATTTTCCCCAATGTAAAAGGCTATAATATCACCTTTCAAGACCACTCTGAGTATTAGGTGTCAAACGCCTATTCAGTATTTGTCACTGCTTATTAATGAGTAATTATAATCATTTATATTATTTTATGATCATTTATTATAATTACTTATAATAATAATATGAATTTCTATGTACTGCTATTCTGAGTTGTAAAACAGAGTTTTACCTGGGAGAGTTTTATAGGAGACAAATATTTGTTGTCTATGAGTTTAGGTGCATTCTATACCTAAAACTCTTCAGTTATGCTTTGACTTGGGATGCAGGAGGTCTTTGGCCAGTGGTCAGAAAGCTGCAGGCTCCTTATACATGCGGTTGGAACAGAGATGTACATTCTAAACATAGCCTTTCTCCCTGGGGTGTTTGTTTCCTTAGCAGCTGAGAAAGGACAAAAAGCAAGCCTACTTTAGGGAACCCACATTCATGCTTGTCTCTGGTTTAACTCTGCCTGACATTGCAAAGACCCATGGATTAAGAGTTGAGTAATTTGGGGTTTTGCCTTGGCTGTTACTAACTTTCCAGAGTAAATTAGACCAGCTTTTTAGTATCCCTTTTCTTCAGTATCTTTATCTATAAATTGGGATGAAGAATATCTGGTCTTCAGACCTCACAGGATTCTTCCTGGGATCAAAAGGGATGACCTTCAGGAAAGCAGTTTATTAATAATTATTAATATAACAATTGGCCCTTGAGGGCCTGTGACCGTGCTCTCTGTTTGTGTCTCCAGGTAAACATAGACTTCCAGACCCGAGAAGCCACAAGGAAGAACATGCAGGAACCGTCCCTGACTTGCTTTGACCAAGCCCAGGGAAAAGTACACAGTCTCATGGAGAAAGACTCTTACCCCCGGTTCCTGAGGTCCAAAATGTACTTAGATTTGCTGTCCCAGAGCCAGAGGCGGCTCAGTTAGACCTCAGATGGGGACTCTTGGAGATCACCGGCTTTCCCCTCCCCTTGCTGCCAAGACCATATTCTAATGTGAAATGTCATAGGGGTTCAAAAGCAGTGGCCTTTAGGTTGGGAGCCCGGGAGTGAGGAAGGGATGAAGGGCCATTCCAGAGTACGATCCAGCCACCAGAGCTCGGACTCTATTCCATTAACCCATGTTTGTGTTTTGGTTAGTGGTAGCACCTTGTCGCTGTCACCCTTCTCTGGGTCGGCAACTTGCCCTCCATAATGCCTTGGGTCATCTCCACTGAGAAGGCAGATATGCCATGCTGGGCTAATCTGTAAATAATGCAAATGCAATTTCCACCACTTCCACACCCTCCTCAGTTAGGACTCTCGACTCTCTAACTTGTCCTATGCTCTCGTGAGGAAGAGCTAGAAGACTCTGGCTTACGTTTGTGATTTGCCATCACAATGTAATAGCCGGTCCCGCGTGCTGGGACCTCACGGTTTAGGAGAGAGGTCTCAGTGGAATCCCAGGTTTCTAGCACTGTCACTGCTAGGTGGCCTCTGAGAGAAGGGGCACACTCCATGGAGTTGGCTGTTTCTTTCATTTGCATAAGACCAGTGTCACTGTCCATCTCAGCCTAGGAGATTCACAAGACTCCCATACCCTTGCCATTCCAGAAAGGGTCTTGGGAGATGTCCTTCACCACTTCCGATGTGGAACTGCTATTGAGAAAGAGACAGCTTGCAAGTCTTCCTCAGTTCTACCAAGAAGTTTTCCCGAAGTTGAATGAGCAGGGAATGTAGCACCAGTAGATTTTTGTGCAGTGGGCCACCATATAACCTCTCTGTTGCTTAACGTATTCTCTGCCCTCACCTCCCTGTGGTATCACACATCACTGATCTCTTAGAACGATGGATGGCTTGGTAAAGGGAGGTGAATTCCCTTAGCATGGACAGCTCTCACAGTGCCTAATACTTCTCCTGTCTCTCCCTCTTCCCCCCTTCATGCAGGTCATGTAATTCCGATGGGGGAGAATGGGAACTTAGGCTGTAATTCTCTTTCCAGCTTGCTTCCTGGGAGCATGCTTTTTTAGAAAGGTTCCTCTCGTGAGGGCCATCTTGGCTGACCAACAGCTTCCTTCTTGACTTTTTGGGATTGAACGTGGAACAGGAGGTGAGGCTAAGAAGATCACTGTGAACATCTGGTCGTAGAGAACCTTCCTAAGACGTCTTCGTGGTATCCCGGTGCTGCTTTTGGAAATACATCAGGAAACTTTTCCCTGGAGGATGAGCAAGACACAGGAAACTTACTCCAGCTGCCCGGGAAAAAGCTGACTTTGGCCCAAGACTGCAGTGCCGAGGAGATGAATCCTCAGCAGAGAGACCAGAATGTGGAAGAGGAGCCTGGGAGAGGCTGGTCCCTGGGTGGACTGAATCACAGAGAACGTGCTGGAGGTACTATTGGGGTAACTCACAGCCGATGGATTTGGATTCACTGCAGATCTCCAAAACTTTCAGCTTGACTAAATGAAACAGCACATGATTAGGTGTAAGCTCTGGAAGGCAGGTGATTGACAATTGGGCTGAAGCAGTCTCCTCGTGCAGCGGGGATGAGCCGTTTTAGATGTGCGGGTGTTCCAGTGCTTGCATTTCTGTCCAGTAACTTTATGAATCTCTTCCTTCCTTGGCTGCAGCTAGACAAAGCCAAGAAGGCTCTTGAGTCCCGCGGGCTGTTAGGGTCCGCTGCCCCGCCGTGTATCTGTGAGTATCTGTTAGTGAGAGCTGACATGTCTGTACGAACCATCGAGGAGAGAGAGAACACAGGCCTCCTGAAGAGACCTGTGGAATTTCACGTTCAAGAACTCTGCAGCCTCATGTGGGTGTTCCTAGTTAGATCAGGTAGTATTCCCCCGCCCCCACTGGTGAAAAACCATCCTTAGTTTAAGCTGCTAGATTTACTTTAATGATCAAATTCCGGAACAGGGTATTTTCAATGTTGTTTACATATGAAATGTACGTCTGCTGCCAACTCTACTGTCCACTAGGAGGTGCCTATAAATGGGAACAGCACAGAGTTATGGAGACCTGAAACGTCCTAAGAGGGGCCTTTTTACCACTTCCACTGTCCCCAGGAGAAAAGTCTGAACAAGAGTGTTTTGCGGTCGCCTTCTCTGGGGCTTAGAGTTCTTGCCAACTATTGGTGGAACGAAGGATGCAGATGGTGGTGTCATGGCACCTGGTGACTTCCTCCCACGATGGGGAGGTGTGAAGGACCCAGCTTGGGTATCCTGAGATTTGCCGCTAAGTGAGCGTCTGTGGGCGTATGTTCGTGTGTAGAGGAACGTGATAGTTATGTTTATGGTACTCCCGTGGAGTGTGTGTGTGTGTGTGTGTGTGTGTGTGTATGTGTGTGAGAGACAGAAAGAATTATGAGCACTAGACTAGTACACCACAGAGATGGTCTTCCCATGGGTGGAGCTTTTCTCACACCCTTTACGTCCTGCTTCCACCAGGAGGCACAGAGCTCTCTGCTCTGATGCTACTTTCAGGCACTTTGGTCATGCCAACCGAGATTTTGGTCTGTGACGAAACAAACAGATATGTTTACAACATCTAGAGCAATATCTAAGCATACCTCATCCCTGACCTTCCACATCGCCCTGCCCCGCCCTCTCCCTCAGCCTCTCCACAAGCCGTACTCCGCCTCGTTTGGTGGGCACCCACAGTGGCCGCTTCTCCACGTCTTCCTGGGTTCCTCACGCCGGGCTTGTGCTCTGGACTGCCTTCAGGGCACAAGGCTTGCTCTGTGCTTGGGACCTTTAAAGGCTCAAGGCAAGCCATGCAGTAGGCCGGGCAGAGCTGTGACTTTTAGGATTGCTCTCCATCCCTGAGTGGCCTTCCAGCCCCACATGAGTATTAACCCGTTTGGGGGCTGGTGTGAGATTTCCTGTTGCCCTTGGCAAGCCAAATAGAACACAATCAGTAACGACCCTTCATAGCCCTGGGCACTTCTGGGGTGAGGAATGTTCCCTGAGCAGCGTTTATTATGAAAGTTGAGGATGTGCAGGGATCACCCGGAAAGCCTGTTATAAGTGCTAATTTCCAGGTTCCACACCCAGAGATGCTGATCTAATAGATCTGGGGTGGGATGCAGAAGTCTGCATTTTTAATAAGCTCCCAGGTGTGTAGTGGCCCGTGGACCAGACTTTGAAAAAAGATGGTCTAAGACTGGTCTAAGGCAGAGGCTCTCACCCTTGGTTGTTCAATGGAATCACCTGGGGAGTTAAAGAAACCCGAATGTCTGGGTCCCGCCCCAGAACATCTTGGGGTTGGAACTCAAGGCATCAGTTTTTTAACTACTCCACAGGTGGGTCCAATGTATAGATGAGGTTGGGATGCTGGGCCTGAGGAGTGAGGAACACAGCTAAGGGTAAAACCCAGCTGTGTGAGCTGAGAGGGCTGGAGCGCACCCAGACGCAAACAAGCACAATAACCAGGAACCTGCCAGCCCTGAATTTGACTCTTAGGGTGGTTGCCTCTATGCCCTCTCTGACTTTTGAGATAAAAATGTTTCTGCCCCAGCTGAATGCGTTGTCAGGCAGTGGGTCCGCCAACAGTGGGGGCTGTAGGGGTCCTTGGGGCTTTCCTCGCCTGCCGGGTCTTGTTCCCAGGGCTTCCTCCAATCTCTCCTCCTAGGCCGCTTCGCTGTTTGTTTCCATGCGCTCTCGTGCTTGGTCATTTCGTGTCAGGCCGTGCCTCTGTACCCAGGCCACGCGACATGGTAGTTGGACTCAGGTAGCGGGTGAGGGGTGTGTAGTAGTAATAATAGCGGTAGCACAACAACTTCAAATTTCTCAAGGGAGGGTGTTTTGCCCTCAGAATAGCAAGCTCTCTGAGGCTTTCTTCTCCAGGGCCACCACGGGGTTTTGGCTGCTGCCCTAAGCCCTCGCCATTCCCTTTGGTGTTAGGCTGGATGGGCAGCTGGAAGGTTCTAGTTGATTTTACGCTCTGGTGTTCTCCCCAGAACTGGCTGCTCTGGATTAACCAAAGCTGTGAAATGGCTCTCTGCTCAGGCTGCAGGCCCAGCCTCTGGGTGCAGGCCCTGGGCGCCTGTCCTCAGCAGGGCCGGGTGTCCGGGCGCTCCAGGCCCTGGGCTGTGAGGGAAAGGCATGAACTCACTGTGCGGAGAGCCGGGCTGGGAATGGGGAAGACTGAAGAGGAAGGAGCAGGGGGGGAAAGACACGCAGCTCACGTGGCATCTGCTTCTCCGTAAACCAGAAGGGAGAGGTGATGAGTGGTGAGTTCAGAGGCAGGATCGTCTCCCATCAACAAGAGCACCCAGAGCTCTCCTGACCCTGTCAGTGCCCACTTCCAAGCAAGGCAGACGAATTACAATTCTCCATCCGAGGCTGTCCTTCAGTCTGCCAAGTGTCAGCCCTCTTCAGCTCGGCATCCTCCGTTCTAGAAGCAAAGGAGGTGGCGAAGCCCCCCCTGGCGTGGGGAGCCTGTGCCACTGGGCATGAGACTGTGAAGGCAGAGGCCAAGAGCAGAGATGTCTTCCTGTCCCTGTGACCTCTTGGGAGTCACAAGATGCTGTGGACCAAGATGAGAGATGGCAGGATGGGGCCACTGGCCTTCCCTGGTGTGGGGTCCTGGTCTTCTCAATAAACCGTTCTCTTCTTGATTCTTCCTCCCTTCTGCCCCTCTGCTCCCTCCCCTCTGCCAGGTACAGAGAAGGTGGCTGGGCTGATGTGCCCTCCAGGCGTGGTAGCACTCACCGAGTCACACGTGGCGGCACAGATCTGTAGCAGCTCATCTGCTGTAGAAACCGCTTGGCTGATGGAGTCCTCATTGAGTTGTTTCATTACCATGCAAAGTGGAATAATGTCACTCACCTCTACTATAAACAAGGCTGTGAGGACATAATAAACAGAACCTGAACACGCTGCCCTTTGCTCTCTGCCCACATTTCTGGCCGGCTGACTCTTTATGAGGAAACACTTCCCATAACACGTGGACTCCCCGGGAGGGGGCACGCGGCCTCTCCCTTGCAGAGAATGGCACGGGGCTGGCCATCAGGAAAAGCAGCAGTGTGGGTGGAAACGGGATGGGAATGACTTGGGATGAGTTTGGGGGTGCAGAGTGACTTTGGGATGTGAGAGTGGCTTTGAAACTGTAAAGTGCTATACGAACACGAGGTGGTATTTTTATTGGTGCCCCCTACTGCGTGAAAACGCAGGGAGAGAAAAGGCTGAGGGATGGTTTATATATTTGTTCAGCTGGAGCAATCTGAAGATGGAGTGGGTTGACCTTGCTTATGCCCCTACCTCCCTTTGTACAATCAGCGTGCCCCTGAAAGGACTGCGTGAGTCATCGAATTTTCCAGAGTCTCTGGTGATGGGCCCCATGGAGGGGACCGCAGGAGAATGAGCTGGAGGGCCTGCTCACAAAAGCTCAGTTTTCAGTTGTGGTGATGAGACAGAGATATATAAAATATCATTCATCCAAAACAATTAAAATGTACCAGAGAAGGTCTCTCTTTAAAGGAAAGCCGATGTTTCTTCAAAGGTGAATGCTTTGG
The DNA here is from genome assembly GCF_964270905.1 of Leucopleurus acutus. Classification (NCBI taxonomy): domain Eukaryota; kingdom Metazoa; phylum Chordata; class Mammalia; order Artiodactyla; family Delphinidae; genus Leucopleurus; species Leucopleurus acutus. The sequence continues at coordinate 55,577,893 of NC_139143.1, forward strand.
GTTAAATGAAGAAGGCTTTGCCATGCAAATGAACCCCCCTCCCCACCCCGGTTTTGGGCACTGGTCATGGGAGTCGGCAGCAGACAGCTGCAGACAGGAGGCCCGCCCCTGGGGAGGGGGTGGCACTGGCTCCTCTCTTCCCAGCTTTGCCCTTCTACTCCTTCCTACCCCAATTGCCACCTGGACTTTCTGACCCCGCCCCCAGGCCTGAGAAGAGCAGGGGAGGAGGTGAGGTGAGGGCGCAAGGGGCTCAGACCTGGGGCTCATGCCTCCTGCGATAGGTCTCTGGCTCTCTGAACCTGGGAGGACTCTGGTGGTCGTTCCCGGGCTCATGGGAGACCCTGTCTCTGGGGGATTCCTTCCTCCCTCCAGCTCTCTCAACCAGGGTGAATGCTTTCCACCTCTGGCTGGTGGCTTGCTTCTTCCTGGGAGGTGCCCCGGTGTCTCTCTGCTGCAGTCTTGTTTGTCCCTCCAGGACGCCCTCTTGGACAGCTGCTTGGATGACCCTTTGCTAGTCTCTTTCTCTCAGAGACCCATGACTGGCCCATCCATTGGAAGCACTGGGGCCTCATTTGGCCCTAGAATTACCAGGCAGCAGCTGCTCTGCCTTTGCTCTGCAGCCAGAGCCTCCAGCCAGCCCACTGCTCATCTTTTCCGTTTTCCAGGCTGGAGTCAGATCCCCAGGCATCAGGAGGCACATGTCAGGCTCTCCAAGGGACCCACCGCCCCTGCTGTCCCTGGGGGCGAGGTGAGAGGCAGGCATTCAGCCCCACATGCGTGGGGTGGGACTCACAGTCCTCTAACATCTCTCTCCAAAAACTTTCACAAATTCTCTAGGCCTGACCTTTTTCCCTTGGAGACAGGCTTTGAGTGCCGTCCCCGGTTCTCCACTCCCTCCCTGCAGTGTTTGCTTCATCTGGAACCCTTCAGATCTCCTATCCATCTCCTAGGCCTTGACGGAAGCCTCTTACACAGACTTAACACTATGAGGGGCGTCTCATTAACATGCAGTAAATGTGGAAGAAAACAAGCAAAGTCCCTTCTGGACCTATTGTTTACATCAACAAAGTGAGATCCACAGCAGAGGGAGGCAAAGCAGGGGACATTGAGATAACGACCTCCCGTGGATACACTTCTTGGTTGGGGTCTGTCTTGGTCCCCTGCCCAGGAGCTGTGGGACAAAGCCCTCCTGAAGGCAGGAGGGAAAGAGTGGGGATCCATCATGGGAGTGCTTCCCCCTGTTCAGGCCTCATTCTACAGCATAGAGGGGCGTCCAGGTCCACCAGCCCCTGGCACAGCGGCTCGTGCCCAGCCAGGGAAACAAAGTCACAAGCTTGGGAGAACTGTCTTTGATCAGGGTTTCATCACGCACTCCTCCTCATATCTGGGGCTCTGATGCAGATTCTGAGTTTGAATCCCAGCTTTCACTCTTATAAGTTGTGTGAGCCTAGGAAAGTTACTTCGCTGTGCCTCAGTTTTCTCATCTGCAAGACTAAAATAACAGAGCCAACTGCTTGGGGCTGTTGTGAACATTATATAAGTTGACATAGAAGAGTGTTTATTATGATGCCTGGCACGTAGGCGCACAGTGCGTGCTAATTGGCATCTTCTCTCACACTGGGATCACCAGGACTCAAGCCAGCACCCCCTTCTTGATTGAAAAAGGAAACCACTCAAAGCAAATGATATGACAGGTTCAATGTCTCTTCCTTCCCTGCTAAACCATAAACTCCCTGAGGGCAGAGACTGTTTGCTTTGTTCCCTGCTCTAGTCCCTGAATATTTATTGAAAGAATATTGTACCTACAAATGTTTCTTGAGCACCTCTTATAAGTGAGGCCCTGGGATTGTTTGGAAGTGAAGGCAAGAAATCCACAACCTGGGCCCTCAAAGAGCTTACTTCACTGTTACAGGAGCTTAACCCTTCCCAAGGCCTGGGAGACAGATCTCAGAGACCAAAGAACTTAACAAATGAGTGGCAAAGGAAGTTAAGCGGCTGCAGAGTCACCGTGGCAATACTTATAGAAAACACCTCGGGGGAGCCTAGAACTTTGCAGAGCAATTTAGATGCCTCAGTTAGTTGAATCTGCACAACAATTCTATGAGGTAGTGTGTTGGTTTGCTAGGGCTGCCGTAACAAGGTACCACAGGCTGGGTGGTTTATAACAACAGAAATTTATTTCTCATGATTCTGGAGGCTGGAAGTCCAAGATCAAGGTGTAGTCAGGATTAATGTCTTCCAGGGCCTCTTTCCTTGGCTGGTAGAAGGGGCCTTCGCACTGTGTCCTCACGTGGTCTTTCCTCGGTTCTCACACCACTGGTGTCCCTTTCTCTTCTTATAAGGACACTAGTCAGCTTGGATTAGGTCCCACCCTAACAGCCTCATTTTGAGTTAATCACCCCTCTAACCACCTATCTCAAAATATAGTCACATTCCAAGGTACTAGGGGGTAAGGCTTTAACAGATGAATATTTGAGGGAGGGTATAATTCATCCCATAACAGGTAGACACTGTTACCTGTTATTATCCCCATTTACAGATGAGGAAAGAGAGCTTAAGGGACACACCAGAAGTCACACAACCTGCGGGTGGCAGAACAGGGATTTAGAGTCCTGTAAATTCAGAACCGATGCTCTTAACCTCTGCTGTGCCAGCGGACCAGAAGGGAATGTGGGGTTGGGGGCATAGGGGTGGAGTGGGGACCTGAGGAGGTATGGGGGAGGGGAGGGAAGGCTGGAACTAAATGCTCATGGGCTGGGAAGGATGCATAGGCACACCAATGCAGGTGAGGTAGGGGTGAGGTTATGGGTGGAAATCTGGGCTCCTGGAGAAGCTGGAGGCCTGGTGGAAAATGATGGTGTCTGAAAGACACACCGCAGAGCCTGCTGGAAATTGGATTAGCCAATTATCTGCCTGAGCTGTCCCCTGGCCGTGGTTTGTTTTGTGGCTGCCCTGACCTTTGTACTTTCTCTCCATTCATGCGGCAAGTCCGCTGCTGTCTCACAGCACCACTCGGCCGTCACCCCTGAGCCCACCACTCTTCTGGGGGAGGCTGTCACGGCCCCGCCCACCGCCTGCAGAAAACCTTTGGCTCCGTCTCCTGCATCTGCCATGGGGTGAGCACATTTCTCCCAAGGAGGGAGAAATAGCCCCATCTTCTCAGGCGCTGAGACCTACCTTGCAGGCACCAAAAGGGACAGGGGGCTCTTCCCCCAGCCACAGGGTGGGAAAGAATAAGAGATGTGGATGAACTAGCCCGAGACTGAATCCTGACACTGTTGCTTATTCTGTGTGTGTGACTCTGGGGAACTTAGCCTCTCCTAGCCTCTGTTTTCTTATTAGCAAAAGTGGGGGTAATAATGCCTACATTTCCAGGCAGGGTGGCTGTGAGGATTAGAGGTGATACGTGCAAAGCACCTGAGGCAGGAGCTGGTACAGACAGGGACTCAAACAATGGCAGCTCTAAGTATTAGAGATCCAGGCCCAAGGTTGCGGACATCCTGGTGCTAGGTCTCTAACTTTTTCTGGGGGCCAGAACTTGTCATGGAGCCGTTGGCCGTGGAAAGTCTATCGGGTCGAATATAAGTTGTACTTGCAGGAAAACAGGTTATCTGTCAGCTAGAAACAAAACAAGGTGGCTTTCGTTCAAGAGGGCGCTCTGCCCTGGCCAAGAGATTAGGACGGATCCACGGGTGCCCTGCGAGCTAAATGTAATAGGCCTCACTCGTCACACAGGCTTTTCAAAGGGCTCTCAAAAGGCAACAAACTAATTGGACTTTGAACTGGCAGAGTTAAAAAAGAACAACCCTGTGTCTTTCAAAACCAATTTAACTGATCAGGCGCCTCCAGTACACCGTTTTCTAATTAACCCCGGGACCAGAATTATACTCTTGACTTGTAGCTTTTGCAGAAACTCAGGAAAGGAAACTGATGTGGATAATCTCATTCAAGGTGCAGAGTATGTAAGTGGCTCTGGAGTAGATTAAAATGGAGCCTACCTCGACTACAGAATAGCTGTGTGGAGGTTTGCTAGGATATTAAGGGAAATCATTTCAATCATGTGCTTTAAAAGTGAAATCGTCAGGGTTTTCCAGTAAGTGCTTTATCAGGTCAGTTGTAACCAATAGCAAGGATGATGTCAATCTACAAGCCGGCAAGGCCTAGATTGGCAGCAAGTCCCAGGAAATGGCAAGGAAGGGGTGAGGAGCTAGGAAGGGGGCTTCTAGAACCTAAGGCATCACAGTCACATTCAAATCACAGAAACCCTGGGTTTTCAGTAGCACGCTGGGTCGAGGCCAACTTCCTCTCCCTGCATCACGGGGAGAAAGGGAGTTGACTCCTGGGGAGATGAATAGGAGGCAATTACCCAAAAGTAATATCAGTCCTCACTGTGGCCTGGCCTTGGGGAAGACTGAACCCAGACCAGAGGGCAAACAGGTTTCCTTTCCTGACTCGGGGCGGGCAAGGCAGTTGCTAAGATACGGGGACTTTGCAAGAGAAGAGGGGAGCTAGTGCTTGTGGGCAGCCAGGGGAGTCGTGGGACCCTGGCCCCTTTCACTGGCCAATGGCTCTTGGCAGGCAGCTCTGCGGAGGACTTGTCTCGGCCAGGAGGAAACATTCTCATGCAGAGGGGTGGCATCTGGGCCCGCTCTGCAGCCACAGAGACAGTCTTGCTCTGTGGAAGGAGCAGCTGTTGGCCACCTGCTTAGAAGCCTGAGTTAAGTCCTCTTTTGAGCAGGAGCGAAGGAGGCTGGCCTCTAGAATGAAGGGCGCGTTCAGTGCTGCCTGCCCCGGCCATTGGCTTCGGGAGGTGAGCCGTGAGTGGGGCACGTGGCCTATGGTTCCACCTAAGGCCCCACACAGGGCTCCCTCTGGACGCTGGCAGCTGTCCCATCTGCAGGCCTTTTTGTCTCAGTGCCACGTGCCCCTGCCCCTCTGTCCCTGTCCCAGAGGAGGTGTCTGTCCCAGAGCCAGACAGGCTGGCAGCCGGCTGGGCAGAGAGATTCGGGGGTGCCAGCCCTTCCACTAGAATAAGTGCAGCCCCAGAGCAGGGCCAACCAACTACCTATGGGGTGTCTGAGCTTATGTAGGGAGGAGGTTTTGGAGGGTAGAGGAGCAGGGACATGTTCTATAAAGCTGTGGAAGAAAATGCCATGTGTACATATTCACCACCACCAAGAAAGAAAGAAACAGACCCAGAGGTGAGGAAGGAACACATCCTGTAATCCTAGAGTTCGAGCAGAGAACTAGATGTAGAAACCGTCGCTCTTCACGAAGCACTTACTATATGCCTTACAAACACGGTTTAATCCTCCCGGCAGCCCTAGGAAGCAAGCATCCTCCTCCTGTTTTTTGTTTTGTTTTGTTTTGTTTTGTTTTGTTTTTTGCGGTACGCGGGCCTCTCACTGTTGTGGCCTCTCCCGTTGCGAAGCACAGGCTCCGGACGCGCAGGCTCAGCGGCCATGGCTCAGGGGCCCAGCTGCTCCGCGGCACGTGGGATCCTCCCGGACCGGGGCACGAACCCACGTCCCCTGCATCGGCAGGCGGACTCTCAACCACCGCGCCACCAGGGAAGCCCCATCCTCCTGTTTTATAGAGAGGGGCATGAGGCTCCGAAGGGCTGGCAGGAGGGCACTGCAGACTCTGGCCCTGTGCTCTTGGTCCTGGCCTTTCGCAACCTCCTGCGTCTGTGCTCTGCCTTCCGAGAGGCAGAACCTCTCTAGACACCTCTCCTAGGAGAGACCTAAGCCATTTATTTAACTTTTCATCTGTTGTTCATTTTCTCTCTTTTTATCCAGAATATAAGCTTTCCAAGGGCAAGAGCCAAATCTGTTACTTCTTGGCAGGCAGCTCCTCTGCCCAGGGCACTTGGATGCTACACATTGAGCGCCCAGATGCTCTCTGATGATCCAAGATCACACTGGCTGTCCTTCCCGCGTGAGATGATCGCCCTGACCCTCTCTCTGTAGGGCTTCAGTATGAGATAGTTTTCCCAGTTGGGTCCCACACTCGTTCTCCTAATCACCTTCAGCAAATTCCATTATAAGGTGAAGGTCTGAGTGAGGACAGGTCTGCAGCCTTGGGAAAGAATGAGGCCTTGGTCCAGAGGAACAGGATCTGTGCCTGGGGGCCCTGTGAGGAGGGTTTTTTTTTTTTTTTTTTTACATCTTTATTGGAGTATAATTGCTTTACAATGGTGTGTTAGTTTCTGCTTTACAACAAAGTGAATCAGTTATACATATACATATGTTCCCATATCTCTTCCCTCTTGCGTCTCCCTCCCTCCCACCCTCCCTATCCCACCCCTCTAGGTGGTCACAAAGCACCAAGCTGATCTCCCTGTGCTATGCAGCTGCTTCCCGCTAGCTATCTATTTTACGTTTGATAGTGTATATATGTCCATGCCACTCTCTCGCTTTGTCACAGCTTACCCTTCCCCCTCCCCATATCCTCAAGTCCATTCTCTAGAAAACCATAATTCAAAAAGAGTCACGTACCAAAATGTTCATTGCAGCTCTGTTTACAATAACCAGGAGATGGAAGCAGCCTAAGTGTCCATCATCGGATGAATGGATAAAGAAGACGTGGCACATATATACAATGGAGTATTACTCAGCCATAAAAAGAAACAAAATTGAGCTATTTGTAGTGAGGTGGATGGACCTAGAGTCTGTCATACAGAGTGAAATAAGTCAGAAAGAGAAAGACAAATACCGTATGCTAACACATATATATGGAATTTAAGAAAAAAAATGTCATGAAGAACCTAGGGGTAAGACAGGAATAAAGACACAGACCTACTAGAGAATGAAGAGGGGTTTTATGGGCCCTGCCATTACTTAAACATACACAGATCTGTGAATCCTGTAAGCCTGGAGCCAGCGAACAGCTGGCCTGCCGAGGGCATATTTGCCTGGTAATTCTAATTTTTATTTGAATGCCCATCTGCCCAATCGCTGACATCACAGGGCAGCTGCAGGTCTTGTTTTCCCTTTCTGTTGTCTGCGCCTGTGATGTGGCCTTGATCTGGGGATGATTAAATGGCTCTGTGGGTGGCCTCACCCCATAGTGTGTGAGCATGGGGTAGGGGTGGGAGAATATTCCTCATAACTCCTTTCCCCTACTTTTTCCTCACCTTCTGCTCTTCATAACAGTCCTGGATTCAAATCCTGGACCTGGTTATTTGCTAGTTGTGTGATCTTGAACAGTTTCCTTAAGCTCGCTAAGCCTCAGATTCCTTATCTGTAAAGTGGGCCCAGCATTTCCACCCCTAGGCATATAAATCTCAGAGACAGTCTTATCCGAGGACCCCAGTAGACACAAGAGTGTTCTTAGCAGCACTGTTTGCAATAGCCAAAGGCTGGATACCACGCAGCAGGCCTTAGAAAGAAGAATGAATAAATTGTGGAACGGTCACACAGTGGAATACCATCTAGCTGTGAAAGTGAACAGACGGCAGTGATATTGTAGTAACCGTATGGATGAATTTAGCAAAACAACGTTGAGCTAAAAAAGAAGGTCCTTTTATTAAAATTTAAATATAACCAAAATAAACAGTGTATTCTGAGATTTCCATATATATGTAATAAAACTAAAAACGAGCAAGGGAATGATAGGCGAGGTGGTTGACTTAGGTAAGGGGAGGTCGGAGAGGAACGGGAAGGAGCACGTGAGTAAATGTAATTTAGCATCAGTGTCTTAATTCTCGGCTTGGATGTGAGTTCAAGGGTGCTCATCATATCACTAAAATTAGTGATTGAAAGAATTAGAAAATAAATAAGTAGGGAACAAGCATGGATCAATAAGGATAGTAAGAAATGAATCCAAAAATTGTAAAGATTAATTCAATTTTGCACACTGATTCCATTAAAAAATGTGATTGCAGGATTCCATTAAATGAGATAATATTCATAACAACCACTGTCTGGCATCCAGTAGGTACTCAAGAAATTAAGTTAATCCCTCAATTCTCCCAGCCACCCAGGGATCTTATTTTGCTCCCCATAAGTAAGGATTCTCAGTGCTTTGATCCTCTATGGCTGAATCCTACATCACTCACTAATTTTCTTCTACTTCCTTCCTCCCTCCCCCTACTCTCCTCTCCCTCCCCAGAGCAAATAAAGCTTATTTATCCTATGTCACAGGGTTATGGGGATACTGTATAAGAGAAGGCTTTGAGATTGTTAAGTGTCCCCAGTAAACTGTCACTTTCCTATGTGCCCTGCATTCTATCAGTGAGAGAAAACAAGAGGACAGAACTCTCGAGCTGGGCAGCTTCTGTAAGTGAAATGGACCCGTGGCCATGCAGTTGATGCTTGGGGAGGAGAGAGACTGATGTGATCTCTAATATTCTAGGGGGATGCTGCAGGAGGTGGCCAGGCGTTGTCCCTGTAGTGGCATCTGTGATTGAATGGAAAGAACCCTGGACTTGGACTTGGAGCTATAAAACCTAGGTTAGAATCCTGACCTTCCCACTCATTGGCTGTAGGTAGGTGAGTTACTCAGTGTCACTGAGTCCTGCTTCCCTTATCTGTACAGTGCACGTTGAATGTAAATTAAACAGACACACACACAGAATCAGTACAATGCTTGCCTGACACATAGCGGACATTCAAAAACTACTTGCTGAGTCTGAATCCTATATCGTCTCCAGAGCCCAAGTTTCTTGCTGGGGCACTGGGATACTCACTTCAGCCAGAGTGAAAATGGCTTAATCCAGATCTGACAAGAAAGCATCATTTTGAGATTCAATGCTGATGAATTGGTGGGATAAATAGGTGACATTTATCATGGGGTTGGAAGCAGTTCCTTGACCCCTTCCTTACTTCCTGAGCCCTAACCATTGGTGCAGGATGACTGGAAAAGATAAAACGAATCACATGTACTGGTGGCTCTTTTCTCAACTTTTCTGTCAGATGGAACCAAGGGAAGGAGACAACCAGAGCGAAAATAAGTTGCTGGGTATCGATTCTGGAGAGCCCTAATAGAGGTGGAAGTCGGGAGGAAGATTTAAGGGTACAGGTAATTTACATCCTATAGGCCTTTTAAAAATTGTTAAGCTTGGCCTGAGAAAGCTATCTCCTTTTTCCTCAAAAAAATGACTTAGCCCAGCCCAGCCCATGATTAGTTCTAGGTCTGTGAAATAGACCGGAAGCCTCCGGTGAACTCTGAAACTTACTTTCAAAACAGAGATTATTGAACACCTATTATGTGCTAGCACGTGCAAAGCTTTTTATGTACTTCAAAGAGCAATCTTTACGGTATCTAGCCAATACGTCTTTAAATCTTCATTTTCTAGACTTGAGATGACTTCTTAGATTAGGTGGGGTTACCCAGAGATAAGTAGTGAAAATGTGAGGGCAGAAACCAGGCGTCAGGGTGGAGGTGGCTGCCACAGACAGGAAGAGAGGGCATCCTGTATCTTAGGTCACAGCTGCCCGTCTACCTCAGAGACAGGGGTGATGTCTGCGGATTCTGACCAGAGTACAGTTGTGAGACTTGGGAGGGAGGTCCTGGGGGCCCCTAGCTTCCCAGCTGGAACTATCTCCTGGCAATACTGACCTTTCCACACAGCCCATCTTGCCACACCATGTGGAGAAAGGAGATGAGTAACGTTGGCCTGTCACCCCAGCAGAATCCGCATTTAACTGGGATGAAAGACTTAGCCTGAAGGGATAGAGCTTGGTGAGATTCTGAGCATCAGTAGGAATTTGGGGGGAGGGAGGGTTTTAAAAGGACCCCTTGGGTGCCCTTCCCTTTACTCCAAAGGGCAGAATTTTGTTCTATTTGGAAATGTGGCCAGTCTCCTCACTCCCCCCACCCTCCCATAGACTTGAAACTCTAGGATATTTGCTTGTCTTTGTGAGTAGGGACAGGCTTTTACATTTAGGAACATTTTTGTGGGGAGATAAGGTATATGAAAGGGTTTTATAAATAGTAAAAGGTTACATAAGCGTAAGGTGATGCTTTTCCTACTGCTTCCTATGGAGACTGATGCAAGCAGAGGTCTCTGATCTCACTCCCACTGGGAGCCTTTCTCCCTTCCTTGGAGCCCGACCCAGATTTGAAGCCCAGGAATACATCTTATGTAACACTTGGTTAAAGTGATAGAGCCCCTCTTCCCAGTTCAAATTTCGCTAGATTTATATCAATTAAAGTTTTTAAATTAAGCGTTTACAGTGTGCCCAGGCACTGTGCATAGCTGAAAACATTAAGAATAATATATGCATGATTCCTGTATTCAAGGAACTTATAGTTCAGGACTGGCTAAATAAAGGGGAGGGGACATGGAATCTTATTGTTAAATGAAATTTTAATTAAAAACCTCAATACGTAACATGAAGAGGGGCTGGGCTGCTTTGATTGAGGTGGAGATAGAGGAAGGAAGGGGTGAAAGAGGTAGGTCAGAGGTCATGTTGGCCGGACCTCACCATGTCCCCTTGAGGCCCTTCTAGGGTTTTTCAGAGGCCAGTTCAAAAGGCAATAATTTCCATAAGGCTTCTAGAAGAAAACAGAACACTTTCCTGGCTTGAAGATAGACCCAAAAGCCCTAAGTATAAAAGGAAAAAATGATAAATTAGAGAATATCGAAGTTTAAAACTTCTGCTCATGAAATGACAATCGCTAAGATAAATAGGGAAACCAGAGTGGGAGACCATATTTGCAATACTTATATCGGACAGTAAATTTGTATCCAGAAAATGTGAAGAACTCCCACAACTCAATAAAAAACAAACAAAATACAATATAAAACATTGATCAAAAGACTTACACATACACTTCACAAATGAATAGTACATTACTGGCCGGTAAACCAAATTAAAAAACTAGTCAATCATTCGGGGAGTATAAATCGGTAGCTTGACAACAGTTTTCTTTTAAATAGCAGTGCTACCATCTGAAATGGCTTTGTGTGTGTCCTTAACAGTTCCACAGATTCCCAAGTGCTTTTTCTTATTTTAGTTATAAAACTTTTTCTCATATCCCTTCTCTGCCTCCAAATTATTTTTATCCATTGCACTAAAGTCATGAAGATACAGCTAGATGATCCATAGATGTCAACGGTTTTGTAATCCTTCATTAATGGCCTCCGAGGCCTCTTTTCTAAGTTCAGAAATGACATATTAATATTTCTGTTTACCAGGGAGCGATCTCCCAGTGGGCTGCAGTCACCATCCTCTGTAAACATGCAAACTCGCGTTACTACTAGTATAGCAACTTAACGATTTTCTCTTGCCCGTAAACAGCTACACTTGTGAAATACAAGTGACACCCAAAAATAGTGCTAAGAGACTCCTGTCCAGGGCTCTAAGAGGCTCTTCCAGGGACTAGGGAACACTTGGAAAAATTATGGCAAAACCCACAGTGATATATGCCCACCAGACATGTAAAATGAAAATCTTGGTCACACAAGGGTTCGCAAGGATGTGGAATAAATGGAATTCTTATAAAGTGCTGGTGTGAATGCAAAATGGTACAAGGCGCTTCAGAAAGCAGTTTGTCAGTTTCATATAAAGCTAACATATGTAACATATATATAAGTAACTTATAACTTTCTTATAAAGCTAACCCTATGGCCCAGCTACCTTACTCAAGGAGTTTTCATATCTGAAAACATATGTCCACAAAAAGACGTGCACACAAATGTACATAGCAGCTGTATTCACAATAGGCAAAAACTCGAAACAACCCAAATAAGAAGGACAATGCAGGATAAGCAAACCGTGGTGTAGTCATACATGGAAAATACTACTCAACAGTTAAAAGGAATGTACTATCGATACACGTAACAACACGGATGACTCAAAAACATACTGAGCTAAGGAAGGCAGACACACAGTACTCTATCCTGTGTGATTCTGTTTATGTGAAATTCTACAATGGGCAAACTCATCTATGGTTTTTAAAAAATCAAAAAAAGTAAGAGCCCGGTTGGGGATGGATGGAGTGGGATGGTAGCAGGAAACTGGGAAGGGCCACAAGGGAACTATCTGGGGTGACGGGAATGTTCTAGATCTTAATAGTGATGTGGGTAACATAGGTGAGTGCATTTGTCAATACTCCTTGAACTAAAACAGTTAAGATCTGTGTATTGGGTTGGCCAAGAAGTTTGTTCGTCCTTTTCCGTACCATCTTATGGAAAACCCAAACAAACTTTTTGGTCATCCCCAAATTTTGCTGTATGTAAATTACATCTCAATAAAAATGCGAGGCAAAGAAATCACTGCTTTCCAATTTTGATAAGGCAGAGTAAAGACCTTTTTGTACCCCTCTTCTCTCAAAAACAACTCACAGCTAGGAAAACAGCAAACAGCAAAATAAACTGAGGCTCAGTGAAACTAGGTAGCATCTGTAACCCACAATAATACACAGAGAGCAGAGGGGGGAATGACAAGTGATTTAGCAGAGAGGATAGAAGCCAGATCTGAGCCCTGAGGGGTAGGGGTGAAGAGCAGGATGTTGGTTGACTGACAAGGGTCAAGTTCAGTGGCCTGCAGAAATCCAGAAAGGCTCTGGTGCTAGAGGAATCAGGAGGGGTGTGTGGAATGGGGACGCTGGAGCAGGACTGTTTGAGAGACTGGTGAGAAGTGTTTGCTACAGCCTCCCCACTACTGCCCTAGGACACCATCGCTATGAACCCACAAACTCCTCCTTTTACTTTTCTGCAATCCTGAATCCTTCTCAAGGTTTAGGGTCTGGGAAATCCAAAGCCAGGAAGATCAACGGTCTATTTCTATTTTCTTGCTCTGTACAACCCTCCTCTGACAAAAGAAGGTACAAAGTAGCTTATTTGCTTGAAGAGAGGAAGCGAAAGAGGAAATTTTTATTTTTTTGTTTTTTGATAGGTAAGAAGTGGATTTATTTAGAGAGAAACACACTCCACAGAGTATGGGCCATCTCAGAAGGTGACAAAGGCCTTGGGAGAAACACGCTCCTCAGACAGAATGTGGGCCATCTCAGAAGGTGACAAAGGCCGAAAGAGGAAATTTTAGGTAGGGGAAGAAAACCCCAGATTAATATGGCCAAGTATCCTTTAGCTACTTATACATGCACTTGCACTCTCTGTTTTCGAGTACTATAACTTATATTGTATTTCCTCTATAAGAGAATCTGTGAGGTAGTGAAGACACTAGTATTCCCCATCTAACTGATAAGGGAAACTGAGGCACAGAAGAATTATATGAGCCGTCCAAGGTCACATGACCTGTTACTGTCTACTCAGAACAACGGCCCTGGTCCCTTGGCTCCAAAATGATTATTCTCTCACTATTCAATGATGACTGTGTGCTGCTCTTCAAAAATACAGGCAAACAGGCAAAAGAAGAGAATATACTGTGATTCCCTTTATATACAATTCTAGAAAATATAAACTAATCCATAGAGCCAGAGAGCAGCTCCGTGGTTACCTGGGGAATGAGAGGGCAGCACAAAGTGAGAAGCAGAGATTCCAAGGAGATGAGAGAGACTTTGGGGGGTAATGGATGTGCTCACTGCTTGACTGTGATGATTGCACTGGGTTTACATATGTCAAAACATCAGACTTTACACTTTAAATATGTACACTTTATTGTGTGTTGATTACTCCTTAATAGAGCTGTTTACAAAAATATGGGCAGAAATGAATCAGTTGCTGGGAGGCCCTGCAATTACCATTTCTACTTTTCAAACCTCTATAAAACATCCACAAATATGCTAGACATATGGAATAATATACACCCTGACTTCATGGGGATAATGCTTAAAAGAAGAGGACTTCCAAAAAAGGAGTCCAGCGAATAAAGATTTACTGAGTGTCTGTTATGAACTGCGTGTTCAAGTCTCCCCCAAACTGATATGTTGAAACTCTAACCCCCAATGGGACAGTATTAGGAGGTGGGACCGTTGGGAGGTGATTAGGTAAAGATGAGGCCATGAGGGTGGAGTCCCCATGATGGGATTAGTTTCCTTAATCCCATTAAGGGATTAAGAGGGAAAGAGACTAGAGATGGCTGCTCTCTGGGCCATGTGGGGACTTAGTGAGAAGGCGGCTGTCTACTGGGTCTGCCGGTGCCTTAAACTTGGACTTCCCAGCCTCCAGAACTGTGAGAAATACACATCTCTTGTTTAAGTCACCTAGTGTATGATATCTTTGTTATAGCAGCCCAAACTGACTAAGACAATATCTAACATGTGATCTGTAAAAATTTTCACTAAACCCTCTGTGTTGGCTATTACCATCATATCCATCTTACTGGTAAGAAGTTCTCAACGCAGCAACAGTTGGGGTTTGGGGGAGCCAATAACTAACACCCCCTTTTCCCACTCGCTTCCTGAGTTCTGAACCCTTTGTCTGACTCAGGAGTCAGACACACAATGACGAAAATATCAACTTCATTATGGATAAAAGCTGGTTTGGAAGGCTTGGCTGAGAAGTGCTGCTAAATGGTTCTGTTAATAGGTTCTTCTGACCTGACCCGAACTCTCAAATTTCAGGCTTTCCCTCAGGCCCCACTCAACTTAGCAAAGAGTAGGGATTTCAGGCTTCCTGGGGACAGGCCACTTCAGAAGCTACTGCTTCCATGGGTAGGAATGAATCAGGTTGGGGAGAGAGGCCACAAGTATAACTTTGAGGGAGTCCCTTAACATGAAAACACAAGGAATCAGAAATAAGTATTCCCCCCAACAGTCAGGTGGAATTCAGACACAGGTCCACATGCCAAAGCATTTACTACATCAGTGGGCTTCATTCTAAGAGTTGTGTGCAGAAATCATTTCTGTGCACTGAGTCCTGTGTTAAAAGGACTAAGGGACCTTTGATTTAAAGAAACCCAGGGGTAAACTTTTCATTAATTGGATAACTTTCTATATTCTTTCACTCACTTAAATACTTTCTGTGCACTTAGTCTGTAGGCCTTTGAGCCCATGACTAGGCAGGCTAAGCTAAATGTGTCATGGTCCCTGTCCTCAGGGAGCTCAAAGATTGACCAGCCATTCCTAAGTTATAGCTCCTGCCTCAACTTTCCTTTTCAGTATATCTTCCATTGATCGATTTTGCGCCTCCTGTTAAAAACAAATAGGATTTCTCCTTGGGGCTCCTAGAGATGCACTCCATACCCTTCCCCATCTCTTGCCTTTACTTCTGTTATTCCTTTGGCCTGGAATCCAATTCAATTAAGCATAAAAATTGAGCATCTGCCCTTTTAGGACTGTGGGAGCTGGAGCTACAAAGAGGAACACTATCTGGCTACTGGACATTGTAAAGCTTGGTCTTTAAATGTCTAAATCCTATCCACCCTTTAAGGTCCACTTCTTCTATGAAGCCTTCCCAGGTTTCCCAACGAGCCGTGCTCTCTGATCTTTGCCTCCTTGGAAGTTTTTGAATTGTAGCTTTGAATGGTGCGTCTACCTGCCGACTGGTGACCCTTCAGCCACACTTACCTAGGGGAACACAATGGAAACACCCCATAATTGCATGATCATCTCCATAGCAGAGTCCCCACAAAGCTGGTATTTCATTCTCTTGTCCCCAAATGTTGCTGCCTAGCATACAATGGGCAGGAAAGGACATAGTCAGTGATGGCAAAGGCTACTACTGGTTGGCCTACCCCTGCATCTAGCGTGACCCACCTTTGCTTTGTGGCTACGGCCCCTCCTTCTTCACCTGGCTGTTGCCACGGCTGTCGGGTGTCCCTGCCTTCCCCTCACATCCTCCCACTGAAGCCTCTGCACTTCAAGTTTGAATAAACTCAGCCGCAGATGCCCTCACCTTCCTCCAGAGCCCAGGACTTCAGCCTTTTCTGTCCATCCTGAAGTCCAAGTCCTTCCCAGGAAGCCAGAGCTGCTCTGTCTTGGGCCCAGAGCCAGATTACATCTCAATGCAACCCTAGGGACTCCTTTGGGTTTTTCCAAGTTTAGACTCACCCAGTGTCTCACCAGACCAGGGAATATGATCAGATCTTCCTTTTTTTCCTGCTGTGTATACAGGAGCAAGGAAGACAGGAGGGCCGCCTCTATTACAAAAGAAATTTTGGTTGGCGACATAAATTCAACTCAAACAAGCATGAATAAAAGGGGGACTTGGCCAGAGTATGGGGCATCCCATGGAATCTAGACGGGGTTGCAGCCCAGCTGGCATCAGAAACAGTGAGCAGAGCTGTAGGGAGCCCGGAAGCCCTGTTTCTCCTCCCCTCTCTTTCTCTCTGTGCACCTGCCGCATCCTTTTCTCTTCTTGCAGACTGTTTTCCTCTGTTTCCCAGTTCACATGGCAAAAAATGGCTGGTAGCTCCCATGTTTACGTATCAGTCCTAACACCAAGACATGGAGAGGAGCCCATTCTGTCTCTCAGTCTCAGGTCCAAAAACTCCCAGACTGACTGGCCCAAATTGATTTGGATGTGCTCCCCTGGGCCAAGGAGGCAAGCTCGCTTTATCAGAACACAGCTTCTGCTGCAACTGTGTGGAAGCAGGAGGGGAAAGGGAAATTTTTAGAGAAGGGGGTACTGGGGCCACAATCCAGAAGGTGTCCCCCAGACCGTCTCACGGAGCACGTACTGACAGGTTCTCCCTCTAGGAAACTAGTCCCCTCCAATTCCGCATCCAGCCACCTGGACACTGGTGCTGGTAATATGCTTATTTATGGGTGCAACTTCTGGCCCACTCCCTACCCCCTCCTTAAGCTCCTGGAGGGCAGGGACTGGCTTAGTGGCAGCCCCCCCACCCCACTGCCTATCCAGTGCCTGCACTTGGCAGATGTCCCTAGTGGTTGCTGAGAGAATATAATACTTACATGTACCAAGAATTGCCCTGAGCCCTGTACACATTAACTTATTTAATCCTTGAAATAACCCTACGAGGTAGGAACATTTGAGGAGACCGAGGGGGTAAGTTGCCTGTCCAAAATGACATAGTCGGTGGCTGAGTCAGGATTCAAACCCAGTTAGAGTGACGCTCAGGTTCGGGATCCTAACCAGCAGATCCTACCAACCTCTTCATGAGTGTTTGGTGAGTTTCTGCTTTGCTTCTCAGGTTTCTCAAGTGAGCCACATCTGAATACACACACTGGCAGCAGTGACCCCGGGTAAGGGGGGCAGGGGGGTAGAAGTCAGGAATTTCTTGACCTTCCCTTCTTAGGTAGAATTGGCTACTCTCTTTTATGCCCATGTCTTACCTGTACACACGTAGCACCTGTAACTCTTTCCTGTACTGATCTGTTTATGTGTCTGTTTCACATATATGACCAGTGGGGCACATTTTTAATATTCATTTAACATACTTTTATTTTAAATAAAAATATTGCTGGGAAATGAGTTGTAAGTTATAGATGTAGAAAAAACACAATAGGGAATTACCTGGCGGTTCTGGGGTTAGGACTCCGTGCTCTCACTGTCAAGGGCCTGGGTTCAATCCCTGGTCAGGGAACTATAGGATCCCACAAGCCATGTGACATGGCCAAAAATAAATAAATAAATGAATAAATAAATAAATGAATAAATAATTACACAAATAAATAAGTAAATAGGCAAACATCATTATAAAAAAAAAAAGAAAAAACACAATAAAAACTGTCTCTTATTCCCCTCCCCTCTGCCCCAGCTCCCTTTCCACAGAGAAAACCACTGTCAAGGCAGCGTTAAGTTCTTTATCTGGTGATTTCCTGTATACTTCTAACTCACGGCACTCCCTCTTGATTCATCAATGTTAGACGTCAGTTCTAGACTTCTCATTATGGTAGCGAGGATTCTAAACTCATGTACTTTCCCCTCTTGTCTTCTTCTAGGTCTCCCCAGTTTCTGGTTAACAATGCTTTTGTTATCATGATTGTATAGATATTGTTTACTGTTAAGACAATTAATATATTTTAATTACATATCCATTACTACACAGTTCTTCCCCCGGGGATTAATAATTGCCTCAATTTTCATCTGTTTAGTGTTCTATCAACACCTGGTTACATCTTCCCACGTGCTCCCACAGCTGTAAAACACTGCCCAATGACACCTCCACATTGTCCAGTCTGTCAGACAATCCCCACACCCCACTTCACCACCCCAGCTGTCTCTCCTGGAGTCCTCTGACCCCCTTATTAGTGATCGGTTGCTGTCTCAGTCTGCCGTTTAGATGTTGTGGCCCTTTCCTTTGCTGACTTCCTGGGAATTCCTTTCACCTCTCTCGTCTCCTAATTCCCGTCTCCCAGCCCATCCTCTCTCTTCTTATTTTCTTATTTTTGTTTCAACAGAGCACACTTTCCGGTAGTAGCTTTCTAAGAAAGGGTGCATGGGAGATAATTTTTGGAAACTTTTTTTACTAAAAATCTCATCTCTGCTCACCTTTGATTTGAGTGGTACGGAATTCCAGGTTGAAAATTGTTTCCACTTAGAACTTTGGAGGCACTACTCTTTTTTTCTGTTTTCAATGTTGCCGTTAAGAAGGATTATTTTGATTCCCGTGTATCATTTGTGGTCTCCCTCACCCTGGTTTCTTAACTTATAGGATCTTTTCTGTTTGTTTCAGTGTTCTGAATTTACAATGATGTGGGCCTTTTTCCATTCATGTGAGCACGCAGTAGGCCTTGACAATTTGGAGAAGACTCATGCTTCACTTTGGGGATGGTTTGCTTATGTTATTTCTTTGATGATTTCTTCCCCATTGTTTTCTCTGTTTGTTTTTTTTTTTTCTGGCACTCCTATTAGTTAGAAATGACACTCCTTGGCTTTATCCCCTAATGGTCTTATTCACTTCTTTTTATTGTCCTTTGCTTTATCTTTTTTTCTACTTTCTGGGAGATTTCCTCAACATTGCCTTTGGACACTTCTGTTGGTTGTTTTTGTTTGTTTGTTTTGCTATTGTAGTTTTGATTGCCAAGAGCTTGTGTTTTTTTCTCTGATTAGTCCTCAGAAAGCAAAATTCTGTTCTTATTTCCTGATGCAATATTTTCTCCTACTTGTCTGAGGATATTAATGATGAGTTTTGTTTTGTTTACTTTTTCTTCCATTCCCTGCATTGTTTCTGTTTCTCCCAGGATCCATGTTATT
The DNA here is from genome assembly GCF_964270905.1 of Leucopleurus acutus. NCBI lineage: Eukaryota > Metazoa > Chordata > Mammalia > Artiodactyla > Delphinidae > Leucopleurus > Leucopleurus acutus. Next base: position 55,596,902 of record NC_139143.1, read on the forward strand.
ATTTGTTTTAGTCTCTCTTTCATGTTTGAGACTTTGCTCTAAGGTCTGGTGATCCTTGGTTTTTCCCTCACATTTAAGAGTGAAGCACTAAGAATGTGACTAAAAGCTCTGTGTGCGTAAGTGGGGCTTTTTCTGTGGGAAACCCCAAACGTCAGCATCTGTAAGTCTCCTCTCTGGAGCAGTTTGACCTCTCCATTGGAAAGTGATTCCCCTGGGGCCGGGCCAGGAAGGAATAAATAGCTGCTGGGTCATCAAAGCAGAGGAGGCCTGGGACCTGTTCTCCAGGGGTGTCCCCAGGGAGGCAGCAAGACTCTGAGAGTCATGGCCGGGAGGGCAAGGAGTCTATAGACAGTACTTCCAAAGGTTGCTGTTCAGCAAGAGAAGTTACGAAGCAGCAGCTGCTGCTGGACCTGGCTGTGGATGGGGATTGTGGCTGTCTGAGCAAAATCCTGAGCGGACAGAGGACCAAGGACAAAAGAGGGCCACTCACTCCCACTACCTGATGCTCCAGTGTTGTATGAAGTCTTATCACCCTGGTAACATTTCATGGAGAGGTACCTCAGTAGGTCTGATTCCTTGTTTTGTTTTTGCTTCTCTAGCAGTTTGCAGAACGGGTGCTCAAATTGAGAAATTAGGTTAACCTATAGGAAATAAAGAAAATAGTAAAAAAAAAAAAAAAAAGAAAGAAAGAAAAAGAAAATAGTAGGTTGAGGACTGGAATTCACAGCTGGTATGTGTACATTTGCAGATAAATCAACACCAAGTGTACCACATAGTGATGACATAAAATAAATTCTTAGACCCCAAATGCAGGAGTTCTGGATAGGCTTCTGTTGGCTCCCTGGCATCCCTCAGCCTCTCATTTTAAGTCTAACCTGAATCCATCACTGGAGGAAGCTAAAGAATGATTCTACCCTGTACCATCCCACTCATGTATCATCAGGGAATCACCAACCCTCCAATGGGAAAGTCAGATCAATGCAGCTGAAACTGCTGACATATTTGGAGAGAATTTCAGTCCTTTAGCTTAGGAATCACACATGTGTGTGCACACATGTACACATGCATACACATATGGACTGGGTTCCTAACTCAAGGGATCGGGGGAGAGATGAGGGAACCATGGGGCTCATTTCCAGTCCAATTCCTGCCCAGAACTCTCCAGACAGAGCCTCAGTGCCTCTGGAGATGTAATCGCAGTCCCAAACAGGTGTCAGGTGCAGCTGGGGGCCAGCCCGACTTCTTAGAGTCTGACAGTTCCAGAAAGACAGGGTGGAGAAGAGAGACGGTGGCAGGGCATGGAGGCACACAAGAGGGCGGTGGTGGGGCCTGGACTGGTGAGAAACAACCCTCCCTCCCTCCCCTCCCCCACTTCCCTGAGAGCCCCAGGGCTGAGGCAACGTGTCACCATATTTTTAGTTATTCTGCTAAGTTGTGTCCCGGGGAAGTGAAAGACAAATCTCCAGAGGTTTGCGTGTTTGATTCACACCTAACACGCCGCTGTCTACTGCCAGGGGAAGTACTGCTGTGCAGATTTCTAGCAGCAGACTGAGACTGAGTCTTCAAATTTATAGCTGTTTTGCCTGTCTTATTGTTGGGCCTTGCGGAAGAGTGTCGATGATGCAATGCCAGCCCTCCTTGCTAGGGATGACTCAGCACTTTGGGAAAATAGAAACCCAGGGGAGAGCACTTAGCTAAGAGTGGCAGCAACCTGTTCATCATACCCAGAGGTGAGATGCTGCTCTCTTAGATGTATGCAGTTGCATTCGAATAATACTTTGTGCTCATCTCAAAGGGCCTTAACCAGAGAGCTTCATTAAAATCTCATGAGAGCCTCATGAAATATACAAAAACTCCGTGCTCTGTATTTCAAAGAGAGAAACTGAGTCCTGAATGGCCAGCTGGGTGGCCCATGAGTAACCAGCAACAAAAAGAGCAAAAAATTCATTTCATTCTCATTGCCTCTCTCTTTCTCTCTCCAGATTAATTAATTTAACCAAATTACCCATTTTAAAAGTACTGATTTATTACTACACCTCTAAGTATATACATGCAATCTGATGAATAAAAACCAAGAAGAAAAAGTCCAGTTCACAATATGAAAGTCTTCGGGGATGATCTTTCTTATTAAAAAGCATTTTTTTTTCACTTTATAAGATGATTTCCCTTGGGAGTCCATTCATGGTGAGCTTCGCTGGTACACTTATTTCTTTATTTTTATTATTAATATTTTTTAACATCTTTATTGGACTATAATTGCTTCACAATGTTGTGTCAGTTTCTGCTGTATAACAAAGTGAATCAGCTATACATACACATATATCCCCATATCCCCTTCCTCTTGCGTCTCCCTCCCACCCTCCCTTTCCCACCCCTCTAGGTGGTCACAAAGCACTGAGCTGATCTCCCTGGGCTATATGGCTTCTTCCCACTAGCTATTTTACACTTGGTAGTGTATATATGTCCATGCCACTCTCTCACTTCGTCCCAGCTTACCATTCCCCCTCCCCGTGTCCTCAAGTCCATTCTATACGTCTGCGTCTTTATTCCTGTCCTGCCCCTAGGTTCTTCAGAACTCTTTTTTTTTTTTTTATGTTCCATATATATGTGTTAGCATACAGTATTTGTTTTTCTCTTTCTGAATTACTTCACTCTGTAGGACAGACTCTAGGTCCATCCACCTCACTACAAATAACTCAATTTCGTTTCTTTTTATGGCTGAGTAATATTCCATTGTATATATGTGCCACATCTTCTTTATCCGTTCATCTGTCGATGGACACTTAGGTTGCTTCCATATGTTCTGGCTATTGTAAATAGAGCTGCAATGAACACTGTGGTACATGATTCTTTTTGAATTACGGTTTTCTCAGGGTATATGCCCAGTAGTGGGATTGCTGGATCATATGGTAGTTCTATTTTTAGTTCTTAAGGAACCTCCATACTGTTCTCCATGGTGGCTGTACCAATTTACATTCCCACCAACAGTGCAAGAGGGTACCCTTTTCTCCACACCCTCTCCAGCATTTATTGTTTGTAGACTTTTTGATGATGGCCATTCTGACTGGTGTGAAGTGATACCTCATTGTAGGTTTTTTTTTGTGTGTGTGTGGTACATGGTCCTCTCACTGCCGTGGCCTCTCCCATCGCGAAGCACAGGCTCCGGACGCGCAGGCCCAGCGTCCATGGCTCACGGGCCCAGCCACTCTGCGGCACGTGGGATCCTCCCGGACCAGGGCACGAACCCATGTCCCCTGCATCGGCAGGCGGACTCTCAACCACTGCACCACCAGGGAAGCCCCCTCATTGTAGTTTTGATTTGCATTTCTCTAATGATTGGTGTTGTTGAGCATCCCCTCATATGTTTGTTGCCAATCTGTACATATTCTTTAGAGAAATGTCTATTTAGTTCTTCTGCCCATTTTTGGATTGGGTTGTTTGTTTTTTTGGATATTGAGCTGCATGAGCTGCTTGTAAATTTTGGAGATTAATCCTTTGTCAGTTGCTTCATTTGCAAATATTTTCTCCCATTCTGAGGTTTGTCTTTTGGTCTTGTTTATGGTTTCCTTTGCTGTACAAAAGCTTTTAAGTTTCATTAGGTCCCATTTGTTTATTTTTGTTTTTATTTCCATTTCTGTAGGAGGTGGGTCAAGAAGGATCTTGCTGGGATTTATGTCATAGAGTGTTCTGCCTATATTTTTCTCTAAGAGTTTGATAGTGTCTGGCCTTACATTTAGGTCTTTAATCCATTTTGAGTTTATTTTTGTGTATGGTGTTAGGGAATGTTCTAATTTCATTCTTTTACATGTAGCTGTCCAGTTTTCCCAGCACCACTTATTGAAGAGGCTGTGTTTTCTCCATTGTATATTCTTGCCTCCTTTATCAAAGATAAGGTGACCATATGTGCATGGGTTTACCTCTGGGCTTTCTATCCTGTTCCATTGATCTATATTTCTGTTTTTGTTCCAGTACCATATTGTCTTGATTACAGTAGCTTTGTAGTATAGTCTGAAGTCAGGGAGCCTGATTCCTCCAACTCTGTTTTTCTTTTTTAAGATTGCTTTGGCTCTTTGGGGTCTTTTGTGTTTCCATACAAATTGTGAAATTTTTTGTTCTAGTTCTGTGAAAAATTCCAGTGGTAATTTGATAGGGATTGCATTGAATCTGTAGATTGTTTTGGGTAGTATAGTCATTTTCACAATGTTGATTCTTCCAATCCAAGAACATGGTATTTCTCTCCATCTGTTTGTATCATCTTTAATTTCTTTTGTCTGTGTCTTATAGTTTTCTGCATATGGGTCTTTTGTCTCCTTAAGTACGTTTGTTCCTCGGTATTTTATTCTTTTTGTTGCAGTGGTAAATGGGAGTGTTTCTTTAATATCTTTTTCAGATTTTTCATCATTAGTGTATAGGAATGCAAGGGATTTCTGTGCATTAATTTTGTATCCTGATACTTTACCAAACTCATTGATTAACTCTAGTAGTTTTCTGGTAGCAAATTTAGGATTCTCTATGTATGGTATCATGTCATCTGCAAGCAGTGACAGTTTTACTTCTTCTTTTCCTATTTGGATTCCTTTTATTTCTTTTTCTCTGATTGCTGTGGCTAAAACTTCCAAAACTGTGTTGAATAATAGTAGTGAGAGTGGATATCCTTGTCTTGTTCCTGATCTCAGTGGAACTGGTTGCAGTTTTTCACCATTGAGAATGATGTTGGCTGTGGGTTTGTCATATATGGTCTTTATTATGTTGAGGAAAGTTCCGTGTATGCCTACTTTCTGGAGAGTTTTTATCATAAATAGGTGTTGAATTTTGTCAAAAGCTTTTTCTACATCTATTGAGATTATCATATGGTTTTTCTCCTTCAATTTGTTAATATTGTGTATCACATTGATTGATTTGCATGTATTGAAGAATCCTTGCATTCCTGGGATAAACTGCACTTGATCATGGTGGATGATCCTTTTAATGTGCTGTTGGATTCTGTTTGCTAGTATTTTCTTGAGGATTTTTGCACCTATGTTCATCAGTGATATTGGCCTGTAGATTTCTTCTTTTGTGACATCTTTGTCTGGTTTTGGTATCAGGGTGATGGTGGCCTCATAGAATGAGTTCGGGAGTGCTCTTCCCTCTGCTATATTTTGGAAGAGTTTGAGAAGGATAGGTGTTAGCTCTTCTCTAAATGTTTGATAGAATTTGCCTGTGAAGCCATCTGGTCCTGGGCGTTTGTTTGAAGATTTTTAATCACAGTTTCAACTTCAGTGCTTGTGATTGGTCTGTTTATATTTTCTATTTCTTCCTGGTTCAGTCTTGGAAGTTCGTGCTTTTCTAACAATTTGTCCCATTTCTTCCAGGTTGTCCATTTTATTGGCATATAGTTTGTAGTAATATAGCTTGTAGTAATCTCTCATGATCCTTTGTATTTCTGCAGTGTCAGTTGTTACTTCGCCTTTTTCATTTCTAATTCTGTTGATTTGAGTCTTCTCCCTTTTTTTTTCTTGATGAGTCTGGCTAATGGTTTATCAATTTTATTTATTTTCTCAAAGAACCAGCTTTTAGTTTTATTGATCTTTGTTATTGTTTCCTTCATTTCTTTTTCATTTATTTCTGATCTGATTTTTATGATTTCTTTCCTTCTATTAACTTTGGGTTTTTTTTGTTCTTCTTTCTCTAATTGCTTTAGATGTAAGGTTAGGTTATTTGAGATTTTTCTTTTTTCTTGAAGTAGGATTGTATTGCTATAAACTTTCCTCTTAGAACTGCTTTTTCTGCATCCCTTAGGTTTTGGGTCATAGTGTTTTCATTGTCATTTGTTTCTAGGTAATTTTTATTTCCCCTTTGATTTCTTCAGTGATCTCTTGGTTATTTAGTAGTGTATTGTTTAACCTCCATGTGTTTGTATCTTTTACAGTTTTTTTCCTGTAATTGATATCTAGTCTCATAACGTTGTGGTCGGAAAAGATACTTGATACGATTCCAAATTTCTTAAATTTACCAAGGCTTGATTTGTGACCCAAGATATGATCTATCCTGGAGAATGTTCCATGAGCACTTGAGAAGAAAGTGTATTCTGTTATTTTTGGATGGAATGTCCTATAAATATCAATTAAGCCCATCTTGTTTAATGTGTCATTTAAAGCTTGTGTTTCCTTATTTATTTTCATTTTGGATGATCTGTCCATTGGTGAAAGTGGGGTGTTAAAGTCCCCTATGGTTATTGTGTTACTGTCGATTTCCCCTTTTATGGCTGTTAACATTCGCCTTATGTATTGTGGTGCTCCTATGTTGGGTGCATAAATATTTACAATTGTTATATCTTCTTCTTGGATTGATCCCTTGATCATTATGTAGTGTCCTTCTTTGTCTTTTGTAATAGTCTTTATTTTAAAGTCTATTTTTTCTGATATGTGTATTGCTACTCCAGCTTTCTTTTGGTTTCCATTTGCATGGAATATCTTTTTCCATCCCCTCACTTTCAGTCTGTATGTGTCCCTAGGTCTGAAGTGGGTCTCTTGTAGACTGCATATATATGGGTCTCGTTTTTATATCCATTCATCCAGTCTATGTCTTTTGGTTGGAGCATTTAATCCATTTACATTTAAGGTCATTATCGATATGTTTGTTCCTATTACCATTTTCTTAATTGTTTTGGGTTTGTTATTGTAGGTCTTTTCCTTGTCTTATGTTTCCTGCCTAGAGAAGTTCCTTTAGCATTTGTTGTGAAGCTGGTTTGGTGGTGCTGAATTCTCTTAGCTTTTGCTTTTGTAAAGCTTTTAATTTCTCCATCGAATCTGAATGAGATCCTTGCTGGGTAGAGTAATCTTGGTTGTAGATTTTTCTCTTTCAAGACTTTAAATATGTCCTGCCACTCCCTTCTGGCTTGCAGAGTTTCTGCTGAAAGATCAGCTGTTAACCTTATGGGGATTCCCTTATATGTTATTTGTTGCTTTTCCCTTGCTGCTTTTAATATTTTTTCTTTGTATTTAATTTTGATAGTTCGATTAATATGTGTCTTGGTGTGTTTCTCCTTGGATTTATCCTGTATGGGACTCTCTACGCTTCCTGGACTTGATTGACTATTTCCTTTCCCATTTTAGGGAAGTTTTCAACTATAATCTCTTCAAACATTTTCTCAGTCCCTTTCTTTTTCTCTTCTTCTTCTGGGACCCCTATAGTTTGAATGTTGGTGCGTTTAATGTTGTCCCAGAGGTCTCTGAGACTGTCCTCAATTCTTTTCATTCTCTTTTCTTTATTTTGCTCTGCAGTAGTTATTTCCACTACTGTATCTTCCAGGTCACTTATCCGTTCTTTTGCCTCAGTTATTCTGCTATTGATTCCTTCTAGAGAATTTTTAATTTTATTTATTTTGTTGTTCATCATTGTTTGTTTGCTCTTTAGTTCTTCTAGGTCCTTGTGAAACATTTCCTGTGAAACGTATTTTCTCCATTCTATTTCCAAAATTTTGGATCATCTTTACTATCATTACTCTGAATTCTTTTTCAGGTAGACTGCCTATTTCCTCTTCATTTGTTTGCCTGGTGGATTTTTACTTTGCTCCTTCATCTGCTGCGTATTTCTCTGTCTTCTCATTTTGCTAAACTTACTGTGTTTGGGGTCTCCTTTTCTCATGCTGCATGTTCGTAGTTCCCATTGTTTTTGGTGTCTGCCCCCAGTGGGTAAGGTTAGTTCAGTAGGTTGTGTAGGCTTCCTGGTGGAGGGGACTGGTGCCTGTGGTCTGGTGGATGAGGCTGGATCTTGCCTTTCTGGTGGGCAGGACCATGTCCAGTGGTCTGTTTTGGGGTGTCTGTGGCCTTATTATGATTTTAGGCAGCCTCTCTGCTGATGGATGGGGTTGTGTTCCTGTCTTGCTAGTTGTTTGGCATGGGGTGTCCAGCACTGGAGCTTGCTGGTCATTGAGTGGAGCTGGGTCTTAGCGTTGAGACGGAGATCTCTGGGAGAGCTCTCACTGACTGATATCAGGACATTGGACCAAGAGAGACCTCCTGGGGCCAGGAGGTCCTTCTTGGTCCAATGTCCTGAACTCGGCTCTCCCACATCAGAGGCTCAGCCCTGACACCAGGCTGGAGCACCAAGACCCTGTCAGCCACATGGCTTCTAGTGTCGGAGGGTGTACTGCAGAGGCAGGGGGTGGCTTTGGCTCACTGCGCGTATGAGGACCCTGGCAGCAGAGGTTCTGGGAAGTACTCCCCTGGTATATTTAAATGTTGGCTCATAGATCTTTGCTTGCCAAGAAACGTATGAAGGCACGGGGCAATGAAACTTTAAGCTGAAATACCCAGCTGTCAGTGCGTGCTGAAGAGCAGTTGGAAATTAACAATGATTTCTGAAATGATGGTGTAAGCTAGTGAGTATATAGAATCAATTCACAAAAATGCAACTCACATGCAGCTTTGGGGTCATATGTGTCTTATGAAAGTAAGCCCTGCCCATAGCAGTGTAAACCCAGAGGTATAGAACCCCAGAGAAGATTTATGGAGGCCTGGTGGGCTAAGGCTCAGTGGGATGGGGAGGTCTGCCTTGACAAAGAAGAAACCATAGATCCCTGCCAAATGGCCTCACAGAGCTTGGCTACGTGGGAGGCTGGGACAGCTGCAGTCCTGGGGTATCAAGAAGAGACATAGGTGGTTAGCAGGTAAAGAGCTGGAGAGCCTCGGTCCTAAATCCAGATGGAGTTTACTGTCCCCTCCCTCCATGGATCATGGCTGAGATTCAGCAGCAGGGATCTCTCTTGTGCCAAAATTTTGCCTGAATTTAAACCCCCCTAGGAGACAGTGTGTGTTCCTGTTTGCATAACGGGTTTGTGTTCAAGTCTGCGCTCAGCCACGTTCCAGACAAGATTCCTAATCTCTCTAAGCCTTAGATTCTGCATCCAAAAATGGAGAGAGTGAGTAGCTACCTTGCAAAGAGGTAGTAAGCCTGAGAGATGATGTCTGTAAAGGATTTGCATATAATAGGTGCTCCAAATTAGTAGCTATTATTTTTATTGGAAGAGAGGCTGAAATCCCATCAAGGGGAAAGAGAAAGGCTGCCATCAGCCAAAGTGTGTTTGGAGGGGGGCGGACTTCCATAAAGAGTGGATGGACAGTCAGCCCTAAGCTCCTGTCTGCATACTCAGCAGCAATAGGACCGGTGCCAGAAGCTGCCTGTATCTGCCCAGCACAGCTTGGAAATTTGCATCGGAAGCAGCAGGGTGCCAGTTAGGTACCCTCATCTGGGACTCTTGAGTCAGGAGCTGGTGATGCAAAGAAATGGGGTGGGGGAGACTCCACTTTGAGGTTAGTGGTGGCCGTGGCATCTGTTTTTCAGGGGCAGCGGAGCCAGCGGGGGGGTTCTGGGGAGTTCCAGCGCTGGCTGTGGAGCAGGCTGAGACATCTAGCCTTCAGCCGTGGCGCCTTGCTGGTGCTCATCAGAGTGGTTCTGTGGAGGGATTTTTGGCCACCAAGCCTCCCTTTGTTCTTGTCTGTGTTCGGAGACTCCCCGAAAATTCTGTAGGCTACCCCAAACTCCCTTCAATAATTTTTTTCTCTTTAAGTCAGAGACAGTCCATTTCCATCCTTAGCAACAGAAACTTGACCAGGACACCTTTCTGACCACCTTACTTAAAGTAGGTCCCCCTTTGCTCTCTGTTTCCTTTGTTGCTTTCGTCACTGTTCATCATTATTTTACCAGTTTGATGCTTGTTCCTTATTTCTCTTCCCCTTCCGGATGGAAGCTGCCTGAGGGCTTCGTCTGCCGTCCTCTTGGGTCCATCCACAGCATCCTGGCTATGCCCACAGACGCCGGAGCCAGCCTGCCTGGGTCTGAACCGTGGCACTGTCACTGTGAGATTTCAGACCTCCATGTGTCTTGGCTTCCCTAACAGTAAAGCAGGGATAACAACAGTTCCTGTGTACAGTTGTTGTGAGGATTAAATGAGGGCACATATGAGAAGAGTGCCCGGCACACAGTGTTCATGGATGAACTTAGGAGAAATCCAGATAAGAAGGCAGCTTCTTTTCAGGATTTAATGATCTTCATCCCATTGCTCTAACCTTCACTCTCAGTGGAGAACCCCTTTCCTAGGGTTAGGCTGAGTTTATCAGATTGAAACTTGGGGTCCAGAACCAAGGGCCCAGTCTTCGACGTGCTCTCATCTTTTGAGTATTTCATGCTGCCCCTGTTTTGTTACCTAAGCATCCCAAACCTGAGTGCTCAGAGCCTGGGAAGCCAAGCTTCTCTGAACCACTGAGTCATGGCCCGCCGTCTCCTTCCTCAGAGGTCTCTCACTGTCTTTCCCCAGCCTGCTGGGGCTAGTGGGACAGCCACTGCTTCTAGGAAGAGCTGCTCCTTCTGGGATCCCCAGGCCTTGGATGATACGGGAACATCAGGGCAGAGCCTTTCACCCAGACAGGCTGTGGCAGGGCAGCCAACTAAAACATCACATTCCTGGATGACTGCTTTTCTCCAGAACCAGTGCGTTACTTTTTTTTTTTTTTTTTTCAGTGTGTTACTTTTTCCATGGTCTTGGCTCTTCCGGCGCAGAGGGCTGGATGCCACGTGAGCCATCCATTTCTCCGTGTCTGCTGCCAAAGTCCACCGATGGTGCAACCGAGCCTGGGGCTACGAGCCCAGATGTTTGCTGCTCTATTTTAAGATTCCTAGTTCTGTCTGTTTCCCAGAAGTTGTCAATTGGTCGGAGGAAAGGGAAAGCGGGGGTGGGAGAAGATGAGGCCCAAGCCACAGTGGCTCATTCCTTCCAGTTGGGTGGAAATTCCCATCCTTCAATGAAGCGAAGCACCGCCCTCCAGCCCCAGACAGAGTGACTCAGAATTCTTCACTGGTCCTGGCCACGACGAAAAAGTCTTGTTCATTTTAATAATAGAAATGAGGAGAGTACCGCATTATTTGTGTACATCTTAGACTTCTCAGATCACAGTCACACACTTTCCCAAACAGAGGCACAGAGATGTTGGTCATTGCCCACGGTCACACAGCTGGTTAGTCACAGAACTGGTCACAGAGGCTGGATCTCCTGAGTTTTAAACTGTTTTCTGCCATTCAGTAAACAGCCATTTATTATCTTTCCCCATGCCAAGGCGCCTTCCCGGGCTTGTCAGCGTCCATGTGACGGACAACATAGCCTGGGGGCTGGTCTATGGTAATTCCCAAGACTTCCTGTTCCCATGGCTTATTGCTTCTCAACCTCACAGGAGAGGACATTCATTCATGCAAATGAACAGTTATTGTGTGCCTGCTGTGTGCAACTACCGTGCTTTTGCAGGTTCACAATTTGCAGAAGAGAAAGTTGCTAAATGCAAAATTACAATAAAATGTAGTAAAGTGCTGTGTTGTTGGCAAACACAGAATGTTTAGGGAACACAATGAAAGAGGTAATTCACTTTGTTGGGGGGAATTCCCTGGCACCCCAGTGGCTAGGACTCCACGCTTTCACTGCTGAGGGCGAGGGTTTAATCCCTGTTCAGGGAACTAAGATCCCAGAAGCCGTGCAGCCAATAAGCAAAAAAACAAACAAACACTTTGTTGGGGGCAATGAGGACAAATCATAGATGAGGTGGTTTTTCCCCCAACTTAAAAAAATTTTTTTATTGAAGTATAGTTGATTTACAATGTTGTGTTAGTTTCAGGTGTACAGCAAAGTGATTCAGTTATATATACATAAAGAATATATATACATTCTTTTTCAGATTTTTTACCATGATAGGTTATTACAAGATATTGACTATAGTTGCCTGTGCTATACAGTAGGCCCTTGTCTCCCAACTTTTAATTGTGAAAATTGTCAAGCATATAGAAGAGCTGAAAGATGATTATAACCACCGCCTAGGTTCAACCATTGCTATCATTTGCCATATTATCTTTCTCTCTTTTGATATATAGACAGGTGGATATAGATACCTAGATACGCAGATATATACACACTTATGTAGGCATATAGCTGAATCATTTCGAAGTCAGTGAGGGATGTCATGACACTCGCTCCTAAACATCTCAGCATGCGTCTTTGAAGAATAAAGACATTTGGAGAGGTGCATTTTGAGTTAGGTCTTGTCAGATGAATAGGAGTTTATCAGACAAAAGGGGAAGGTCATTTCAGGTAATGGCAATGACGACATACGTGAAAGCAAGTGAACGGTGTGGAACGTTTGGGGGAAAGGTTATGGAGCGTGACCAGAGCTGAAGGGGTTGGGGGGCAGGTAGAAGAGGAGTCTGCAGCAACGGGTTGGCACCAGACTGTGGAGGAACGGGAATGTCCTGCTGAGGGTTTCAGTGTGGCCCTGGGGAGGTGGGAGATACTGGAGGCTTGAAGAGGGTAAGGACACACTCCAATTTTTCTTTATCTGGCACCACAGTGGGTAGGATGGGTAGGATGTGAGAAGATGGCTTAGGATGCAAGAAGGTGGACAGTGGTTGTGAGGATGGAGAAGGGAGAGTCCAGAGATTGGATGAGAGTAGACAGGACTTAGAGGCTGATTGGAAACAGGAGGGATGAAAGTGAGGGATCATCGATGGTGAGTGAGATTCCTCTCAAGAGCAACTGAATGGATGCTCTACTGCCATTCATCAAGGCCATTCATCGAGTCACATGATGGTATGTACACCATATTGAATGAGTTTTGGACAAGTTAAGTATGAAGACACCTAATAAGCAGGTGGAAATATGGGTCTTGAATGCTAGAAGGGGTCAGAGAGATGGGTTTGGGAAGGCAGCAGTGTATAGAGAGTGGTTGAAGCAAATACAGCTTACTCTGCTAGAGGCTGAAGTACCAGGAGAGAGGCTGGCCAGGGCACAACCTTGGACGGCACCTATATGGAAGGACAGATAGAAGACAAGAGGGGCCGCCTCGGAGGTGGGAGACCAGCTAGAGGGAGGCCCGCCCACCCGCCAGGTTCCCAGTGAGCATTAAATGAGCTCATATGAGTGAGATTCCAAACTCCAGGCTAGGACTGGGTAGCTGTTGGATAAGTGATAAGTGATAAGTGATAAGTGATAAGTGATAAATACGATTCTTTTTTTTTTTTTATGGACCACTTTTAAAGTCTTTATTGAATTTGTTACAATATTGCTTCTGTTTTATGTTTTGGTTTTTTGGCTGCAAGGCATGTGGGATCTTAGCTCTCCCACCAGGGATTGAACCCGCACCCCCTGCATTGGAAGGCAAAGTCTTGACCACTGGACGGCCAGGGAAGTCCCGAAAGTACCGTTCTTAGAGTGGATGGATGTTCTAGGTGATGAGTGCGGCTCCAGGGTCAAAAGCTGCCGGGATTGAAGGGCTGGCTCCTCCTGAGCTGAGCCTTGGAAGCTGAAAGCCCTGTTCCTGTTCCCAAGAAAGGAAGACCAGACTGAATTAAAAGAGAAGGAAGGTAAACCTCCATCTCTCGAATCCTCTTAGAGCTGCGGATGTGAGTGTTTGGAACCCAGGGCAGGAAAGAGCTTTCTGCAACTCTGGAGGGGGCGAGGAGGGGGCTGTCTACACAGTCAGTGGCTCACTGCGTGGGTGCTGGCGTCAGACGACCCGGTATCAAACCAGGGCTCTGGCCTCTTGTCCCTTCTTCAATTAGCCTCTCTATGCCTCGGTTTCCGCATCTGTAAAACCACAATAGTAGGCATACCTTCCGCAGAGGTTAGCGTGAGGATGAGATGAGATGAGAAGAACCATAAATGTGAAGCACAGAGAATGCTCGCTTCACGTAGCAATTGTCCTCACCATTGCTGCCGCCCGGGGGTTCGGGAAGCCTGGGGATTTGGATCCAACAGGTTCTCCTGTAGCCCACACCGGAGCGGCACAGCCACGTGGAGAGGGAGTGGCTCGCCGGGGCTCAGCCACACAGCCCAGCGCGTGTCTCCCCTGCGCAGATGTCCGGGGCCCATTAGGCAGAGCTCATTTCTTTCTCGGCCAAACATTACGCAGCCTCCCGCTGCGCTCTTCCCCCTGTCCACCTGGGCCTGTTTCTAGGACATCTGCTATGTCAGGAGCTGATGGCCGGGGAGCTTGTGAAAGGATCACCTGTTCCCATGGCTCCCCCCCGCCCCCTTCCCTCCCACCCCACCTCTGCCGGCCCCAGCCTCCCGTGGCTCAGACAGCTGGCCACGTTCCTCCCTTCGCTCGGGGATCTGCGGGCACAGTGTAAGGAGGCACGTTTCCTCCCAACTTGTTACAGAGGAACAGCTAGCGTTGATGCTTTGTCAAGCCTCCTGCTTTCCTACAAGATTGCTTTTCCTCTGTGCCCCTCCTTCAACCCTCCCCACCGGCCCCTATTCTCTCCCTATTGAAATGGGGGTTCATGCACTGTGACTCAAAAGAGGGCAGGTCCCAAACTCCCAGGAGATGGCAAACCACTCCTGTAGCTCCGACCTGACATCTCTGCACGTGTGTGAGACATTCACATGCCGGGGCTTGCTGTGTGAGCAGTCCTCGTGTGTCATCTGTGGCCTGTGTAAGCACCTACATATCCCTATCTAGGGCAGCGTGGAGAAATGGCCTGAAGTAGCAGCCAGGGGCCAGGGGGAATGCTGCTCAGAGGCAAGAGGACGGGGCAATGAGTAGCCCTGCGTCCGGATCTGCTGGACAGAACTGGGTTTCAATCCTGGCACCTCTGTTCACTGGGTGGGTCACTGTGGGTAGATTACTTACCCACGCTGTTGGTTTCTCCATCTGGAAGGCACTGAGCTCAGTGTTGGCTCATGCGGGCCCTGCAAATGGCATGTCCCTTCCTCCAAGACAAGGTCTAGAACAGGGCCAGGTGTTAGCCAGCTGCAAGCAGCTGAAATCTGTTCTTACTACCAAACACAGCATCTCCCTAGCACCTGCCTCTCTGGAATACCTAGGAGAGGGGGAAAGGCGGCGAGGTGTGCCAGGAGCTCTCCTCACTGAAGACCTTCAGAGAGACGGGACGAAGTGGCACAGCTCCGTGTGTGTTTGGTGCCCTGTTTCCCACTCGAGCTGGGCTCTGGAAGGACGGATGCGTGTCAGACTTTCCCTGGCTTTGTGCCGGTTTGCCTGCATTGGGGGACTCCACCAGCCCCAGTGGGGGCCATGTGAGGGAAGTGCATGATAATAAATTTCATTGCGTAAGGCAGACTGTCTGCGACCCAATTCCAGAAAGTCATCAGCTTGGAGTTCAGCCAGGAGTGTCTGCGACCCCAAGGAGCCTGGAGAGGCCGAGCTGACGATGGCTCTCCAATGACATCCACCGTGTCCAGTGGGACGCACTCCTTCCCTCCTCAGCCAATATCTCATGACTGAGCTGACAATGGCTCTCCAATGACACCCACCGTGTCCAGCGGGACGCGCTCCTTCCTTCCTCAGCCAATATCTCATGACTATCTATACTATGCCCGACACTGAGCTGGGTACAGATTCCAGGTTCCAGGCCACCCTGAGGCCATTTCAGACCTGCCCAGGTGAGCACCTACATCTCAAAGGCAGCTTTCCAGCCAAGGAGAGCACACCAAGGGTCTCTAGAACCAGGGATGGACTGGTGTGCTGAGCTCCCCTAAGAAATGAAGCGGGGTGGGCTGGGACTTAAACTGCTGCTTGCAGAGGTTTCCATCTCTGAGGGTCTTTCAGTCCCCCGTCCGCGACCCCCCCTCCCCCCCATGTGGTTTGAGAGTAAAACAATGTTTCAGGTAGGCCATTTGCTTCCCAGAGAGCAGGGGGCCTTCTCCTTGCCCAGAGCATCGCCTATCAGTGTTGGTGGCTGCCCCGGCCGGTGAATATGGTAGAGGGAGTGAGTCGGTCAGAAGCCCCCTCTCCTCCCCAATTGGGGGTGGCATCTGTTAGATTCCCCCGGTGCTTGTTTCCTGCCTGGAGTGAGACACAAGCCGGCAGGCGATACCTGCCTCACGTCCCAGGTCTGGAATCCCAAAGTCCTCACTCCTCAGTCCAGGAAAGAACAGGGAATTGGACATGTAAATTTCACCTTGCAGTCATTTGCAAATCCCAGGCCTCACTTTTTTGCCCCCTCTAATCTGTCATTCTACGTGGCTTCCCAGGGCCTTGGAAGATTATGAAATGAGAACAATCTAGATTTTTATAAACTTTGTTTCCAAGACTCAGTGAGTAGAAGTGAGATGCTCTCAGAAAAATGACATTCGTGACAAAAGTGAAAAAGGAGATGGGGAGGGAGGGTGAAAAGGAGGAAGACAGAAACCCAGGGCGCTTAGGTGACCCTCCTCTTTTGGAACTGGCAGTATTAGGGTGAGGGGGGGGCCTCATTTATTGCCACTGATTTCGTTGATACTCTAGGGAATGAATCAATATGCGAGCACACGCATGTGAAAGCTGAGGCAGCGCGCTGCAGGGGGACCCCGGACACCGGGAGAATTCAGGATTCAAGGCAGGCAGACAGTCTGGTTGGGCTGTGGGGTAAAGCAGACCGTCACAGCCAGACAGGCGAGCCCACCTGCATGGGGGAGACCACAAAACACCAAGCACGGGGCCTGTGAAGGGCCACGGCCCGCATGCAGCGGAGAAAGCATTAACCCCAGAGGCTCCATCTACCAGCAAGAGGATGAAGAGGAACAAAGGTTTCCAGGGCCCACACATCCCAAAGGCTTTGGGAACTGGAGCTCTGCCTCCCTTGAAAGCTGCCCCTGGGCTCTTTCCAAGGTGGGAGCCAGGATCCTCTACGAGCAAAGAGGGCTTGGGAAGCACAGCTGGGAAAGGAGGCGCGGCAAAGCAGCTGAATTGAGTTTTCCTGAAAAGATAATAAAAGCCCAGATGTTAACCAAGGGATTTTAGCAGAGAAAGGAGCTCTCGGCAGCCACGTGTGGGAATTGCATACGCAAGAGACAGAAGAAGCAGACAGGTCCAGAGCCAGTGATGACACACAGCTGAAGGCAAAGACAGAAAGTGGGAAACGTGAATGGCCGCAGAGGGATGGGGTGAGCAAAGAAGAGGGGTCGGGGTCGGGGGGATACAGGAAAGAAAACTACAGAAAACAGAGGATGAGGTGTAACGTCCTTCCCAAGCTTATGTTTCGTTCTTCTCATAGTGAGCAAACTCTGAGTTCTAGAAAACACCATACAGCAGACTGGCATGGTGTATGTTAGCAACACAGGCTCTGGAATTGGACTGAGATCAAAACCCAGCTTGACCACCCACTAGCTGGGTGATCACAGGCAAGTTACTTAACCAGCCTCTGCCAGAGTTCACTCAAATGTAAAATGAAGACAAGATAGAACCCGGCTTATGGGGTGATTGTGAGAACTGAAAGATAATTCAGCGGAAACAGCACACAGAACAGAGCCTGGCACACAGTTAGAGTTCATAGCTATTAAGATTTGTGTTGAAACAGAAGCCAGCCTGCCAGCCAACATTTACAGAATACACACCAAACTGGGCACGGTGCTAGGGGCTGAAGATAAAAAGAGGACCAAGGTTTGGGCTTCCCTGGTGGCGCAGCGGTTGAGAGTCCGCCTGCCGATGCAGGGGACACGGGTTCGTGTCCTGGTCCGGGAGGATCTCACATGCCGCGGAGCGGCTGGGCCCGTTAGCCATGGCCGCTGAGCCTGCGCGTCCGGAGCCTGTGCTCCGCAACGGGAGAGGCCACAACAGTGAGAGGCCCACGTACCGCAAAAAAAAAAAAAAAAAAAAGAGGACCAAGGCAATGGTTCCCTGCCCTGCAGGAGCTCACAGAGCAAACAGATTGGGAAATTCTGAGTTCAGGGTAACATAGGCAGGAACAAGTTCCAGGGATGAGAGAGCACTTGCGCCAGGCCTCAAAGATATGTAGAAAACAAACTCAGGATTCAATGTGAGTCCTATGGTTCTAGGACTCAGACTAGTGGTTGCCTCTGATGGGGGGTGGTGGGGGAGGCTGGCTGGAAGGAGCATGAAGTTTTCTAGGGTGACAGAAGTATTCCGTAGCTTGATTGGCTCTTGATTAAAATGCCACCCAGCAAGCTGGCATGGTGTATGCCATGGTTACGTGGATGTCTACATTTGTCAAAACTCATTGAGCTGTATACTTAAGATCTGTGCATTCATTATATGCAAACTATATCTCAATATATATAGTTTATTGAAAATATCTTTTAAAATGAGTAGAACTGGGATTGGAGGGTCCTTCAGGCCTAGAGAACCTCGTGCTCAGGGCTTGTTGGTGCAGGCAGCATGGT
The DNA here is from genome assembly GCF_964270905.1 of Leucopleurus acutus. Lineage (NCBI taxonomy): Eukaryota > Metazoa > Chordata > Mammalia > Artiodactyla > Delphinidae > Leucopleurus > Leucopleurus acutus. The sequence goes on from NC_139143.1 coordinate 55,615,044, forward strand.
GCCTGGGGTAACCTGCAGCTGCTGAGGCTGGCTGGGTGTTAGGGTGTGAGGTGAAGGATGCGAGATCAGTTGATTAGAGCCTTAGGTGCCATGTAGAGACGTGATCCTACTAGCCATAGGTGCTGCTGAAGAGTTTCAGCCTCTCCCAAGTGGCTGGGACTGCCCTCCTTGCAGGCTAGGGGTCCATTGGTCCAGTTGGGTAGAGAGAAGCAGGCCTCCCATCCCCTCAAAACTCTGCTCAGAGGGAAGGAGGGGAGGGAAGAGGAGAAATCAGAGCTGAGTAGTACAGCCATCAAAGTGAGCTACACCCAATGCCCTAAAGGATGATCAGGGGAAAGCAGTCGTTTCTTGCACCCAGGCTGAACTCTGTCAACTTCCCCTGCCCAGGAAGGGAGAATGCCCACAGTTCTTGTCATGATGCAGCAGGGAACTGACCCCCAGAGACTATTTCACGTCTGCTGGAGGCGATCTCTCCCTTCTCATGCAGACGTCTTAGGATATGTGCTGCCCCTGCTGTTTTTGTGCTTCTAAACCTAAAAGTGGCATCCAAGTGTGCACACTGCCAGCTTAAGCTCCTCTGCCTGTATGTAAGGAATTCCTAAATCTTTGTGCATCTTTGCTGTACCCCCAAACTACAACAGGCATTTCCTAGTTGTTTGTCCCACCGAGGCATGCTTCCTCCCACATGCCCTGCATATTCTGACCGTCCATGGTGCTCAAACCTCTCTCACTCCTGTTTTTTTTTTTTAAACACTGCCAACGCTCTCTGATCTCTCCCTTTCCTGGACACTTGTTGCAACACCAGGCAATCATTTCCTATCACCTCTCCCTCTCCCCTCTGGTTGTTCCGTTTCCTCAGCTGGAATGAAATATAAGGCCATTATAGTCAGAGAAGAGCCTTAAAAGCTGTTGTTTCCCCATCAACTTGGGAGCATAGTACATTCTTTTTTTTTTTTAATTCTCTTTTTTGGGGTCATGTTTCTTTTATTTATTTATTTATTTATGTTTGCGTTGCTGTACGTGGGCTTTCTCTAGTTGCGGCGAGAGGGGGGCTACTCTTGGTTGTGGTGCGTGGGCTTCTTATTGCGGTAGTTTCTCTTGTTGCAGAGCACGGGCTCTAGGCGTGCAGGCTTCAGTAGTTGTGGCACGCGGGCTTCAGTAGTTGTGGCACGCGGGCTTCAGTAGTTGTGGCTCGCGGGCTCCAGAGCGCAGGCTCAGTAGTTGTGGCGCATGGGCTTACTTGCTCCGTGGCATGTGGGATCTTCCCGGACCAGAGATCGAACCTGTGTCCCCTGCATTGGCAGGTGGATTCTTAACCACTGCACCACCAGGGAAGCCCCATAGTAAACTGACTGACTTTGGAAGGTCCAGACCGCTGTGGGGATCGTCTGTGCCAAAGTCGAGTAAGTATTTTCATTTCCTCTGTTTTCAGCAGACAAAGGTCCTGTCTAGACCTCAGTCTCTGTGGAAAGAGTGGTCCTGGGGGGTCAGAGGGGCTGAAGGAGATGGTAGGCAATGCGGCTGGGATATTGTGGGATGTTGAATCCTGACCCCAGATGACCCAGGCTGCAGAGCTGTGTCCCCATACTCTCCACTAAGGAGAGCACAGCTGCACTGGGAGCGCTGGGCAAAAATGAGGTCAGGTTCTGTCAAAGCCAGTACGATTCACAGGCGAGCTCAGCTTGCTGGATTGACAGCAACTGTTGAGTCATTACTGCAATTGTAGACATGAACCGCTTTACCTGCTGGGAAGAGAATTTAGGATAAACCGTGAACTTCAAAAAGTTTCTGCCTGGAAACTGAAGAGGTAACCATGGCAACCGGGAGGCAGGCTGAACTTGGAGAGGGCTCTTCGTCTTGAGCAGGGAGCTTTGTGCTCTTGGCTTTGCCCACCTGTGCACCATGCATCAATTCCTTTGTCTCTTTCGCTTTCTTTGTCAAATGAAAAAGTACTAGCTCGGGAATCTGGAGATTCGGCCCAGGGTTCAGCTGTTTTCAGCTCCATTGCATTTAACTAAGGGCCTTTAGCACTGCCGTTCTGTTGTCTGCAGAATGGAAATTTAAAAGCTCCTCTGGCCTATTCACAGGGAATGCAGAAAGGACAGGAAGGTTTGAGGAGGTTTTCTGCCTAATCACTATTATTGTTGTCATGTGGCCACGTCCAGGCTGATTCCAACGTGGTACTACCGAGGGTAAGACCGGGGGTCCGATCCGTCCATAAACTTGCTCTTATTGCTTGGAGAAAAGCTGTCTCAGACACCACCCACGTCCCCATTCGGCAGCTGCATAATAAAAGCATATGCACTGGGGCAGAAGCAGCAGCAGATGACAAAACAACCCTCATCCCAGCTGACGAACTCCTCCAGCAGAAGGGCCTGCTAATGCTGCCGGGTGGGTTGCGTCATCATGTGGACCAAGGGCTGTGCGGAGAAGCAAACGTTCAAAAAGGCATCCTTCCGTTGCCCCCCTCCCAACTCTTGCCCATCGCCCTGCCCCACACCAATCCAGCCCTGGACTTGTGAGAAAAGTAGAACAAGAGCCCAGGTGGGCCAGACGGGGTGCAGGTGGGAAGCGGCATCTAAGATGATGCTACCAATGCGTGAGCTGCTGCCTCGCCTGTCCCTGTGTTCCACTAACCACCGGGACGCTGGGGAGGGTTCAGCTCTGGCTTCAGAGAGCATTAGGTTTTGACTAACTGGATCATCTTCCGCAGGCCCTGGCTTAACAAGGGAATCTGCTCTGACAAAAGACCCCCCATATTGTTCTGATTGGGGCCTCTTTTCCTATAGCGGTGCCTCAGCGGCTCTCTCACAGGCCTTCCTCCCCTCTTCCCCTCTGTGGTTTTCCCCTTTCCTTCCCTGACCAGCTTTTCTGGGACTTCTCACTGAGCTCTGTCAGGTGGAACCTCTTCACCTCTGGTTTCCGACCCTTACTTCCAGGTGCCGCTGAGGAATAGCAACTCTTAAACGCCCCTCATGAAATAAACACCTAAACTCCGAGAGTCACAAAAAAAACTTGCTACTTTTCCTTGTTGTCTAGCAACCCCTGTAACCCTACTAAATAAACCTGAGAGCCAAGGTTGACTGAGCACTGACTACGAGCTGAGCTCTGTCCCAAGCACCTTCCAGGTGTGGCTACAGGTGCTGTGGTGTGTCTCCCAGATCTGCGTTTGGGACCAGGCCCTTATTCCCCAGGGTGCTGGCTGCTGTAGGCTCACAGCCGTCTCTCCCTTAACAGAGGGAATTGCCTCGTTTAAAATTAGGTCGTCCAATGAACTGTTGATGAGGGATACAAAGGCCCGGCCCCTTGCTTCACTGCGGGTCTGCTCAGAAGAGTCATCCCACTCCAGAGCACCCCCTGGGACCAGCTTCCGGCATTCGTTTCCTCCCTCTGCCCAAGCCTGCTTCCCTCACACCCTCTTAGTTCCCAGAACTCTCCCCAGCAAGTCTCTGCCTCCGAGCAACTAAGTTTCCGGTCTCCTGGGGAATTCAAACTAAGAATTAAATTTCTTTAGTCCTCACAACAACTTTATGAAATAAGCGCATCATGTTTTCTGTTTTAGAGACAAGGAAACGGAGGCGTGGAAAGGTTGAGAAACTCGCCTAAAGTCTCCCATCAGTAAATGGCGGAGCCCAGATTTGAAACTGAGAAATCTATCCCTAGATGGTACACTCTTAACTTCAAGTGCAGCCTCTTAACAGCAATCCCAAAGGGAAGTGAGGGGCAATGGGGAGGCTGTGATGCCTTTATGGGAAAGTGAGGAGAGAGGCAGAGCATTTATTACCTTTATCTCAGAGATGAGGACGCCGAACTAGCTGGCAACTGCTTAAAGGCAGGGTCATTCACTAGTTCCGGAGGTGGTGGGATTCTAATCTGCGGAGGGGCAGTGAAAAAGCATGGTAAATTCATATTTGACTTCTGGCAAAACACTTACTGTGTGACTTTGAGCAAGTTATTTAACCCGAGTCTTAGTAAAAAAGTACACAGTAGGGCTTCCCTGGTGGCGCAGTGGTTGAGAGTCTGCCTGCCGATGCGGGGGACACGGGTTCGTGCCCCGGTCCGGGAAGATCCCACATGCCGCGGAGCGGCTGGGCCCGTGAGCCATGGCCGCTGAGCCTGCGCGTCCGGAGCCTGTGCTCCGCAACGGGAGAGGCCACAACAGTGAGAGGCCCGCGTACTGCAAAAAAAATAAAAAGTACATAGTAGATGCTCAATAAAGCCAGCCACCACCCCCAACCCTTGTCTGCTATTTCTAACTCTGATCTTGGGCAAGTCTCTCTAACGTTCTGACTCAGTTTCTTCATCTATAAAATGGAGGTGATGATGACAAAGGGCTTACTTAGTTGACCCGTGGTTATTTGGGTAGGAGCACAGTAAATGGAAGTTATCAGTATAACCATGATGCTCTCTTGCCTGGCTTGCTTCCTGTGCTCCGGTCCTGCAGGACCCAACAGGCTCAGGCTGTGCTCGACACCGTGCGTGCCTCCCCGAGGAGGCACCTCAACACCAATCCTCCTGGCACCGCTGAGTTGGTTTCCTGCTTTTACTAGCGGCAGAAGGTGTTTTTTGTGTTTTTTTCCCCCTACTAAACTGGGTGTGCGCTTCTCTTCTCCGTGTGAGTTCTCTGCCGCTTCTCCCTCCCCACGCTGGTGTCCGCCAAGAGGAGGGGGTTAGCCCCGTGAGCACCCCTGCGGTGTGAAGGTTGCACGAGGGTAGCGGCGCATCCCGGGCAGCGAGCCCCACCCCGTCGAGCTGCAGGCCCCTCCTGCGCCTTCGCCCGCGCTCAGTACCGCTCTCCAATTGGTCGGCGGCGCGCACCCCGCCCCGCCCCCTCCAAGGCAATAAAAGCCGCTGGCTCGGCGCAAGCAGTTGAATAAACCCAATCTGCGCAGAGAGGCGCTGCCCGCTGCTGCTCTGCCTCCTCGCGCCCTGCGTTGCCCGCTGGAGCCCGTCACCAGCCTCCACACGACGTGCTGCCCTGCACCCGCAGCCATGTGCCGGACCCTGGCCGCCTTCCCCACCAACTGCCTGGAGAGGTAAGAGCAGCTTGTCCAGCTGCCTGGAGGAAGAAGAACAAGTCCCACCAACCTTAGGGAGTGCAGTGGCGGCAGGCTTGCAGACCTGGGTGGGCTGGAGAATGGGACGCAAGTGACGAGAGGCGGAGGTCAACTTGGTTCCACGTTCTCAGATGCCTCCTTAGAGTCTTAGAGAAGGATGGGCGACGAGAACGGAGAAGGCAAAGCAAAGGGAAGCAGAGGGACCACTGCTTACTGCCATTCCCCACCCTCTGACAAGTGGCGCTTCTGCTCAGGTGACCCAGCTTCAGGAAAACCACGGTGGCATCACCAGGCAGAACCGAGTCTTCCCCGGTTTCTTAAGCACTTGGTTTTCATTCTAAGTCATAGGTCTAGGGGCCCTCTGGCCCTGGAAAGGCAGGCAAGTGTTTTTCAGCAGCGCCCCCTGTGAGGGATGTGCCCGCTTCCCAGGGAGCTACTCACCCACTCCAATCCTTGCTGGAGCTGGGAAGGAAAAAGTAAAGGGGAAGGCAGAAATCAGCTTCCACAGAGCTCCAGAGATATTTGTGACAAGTCTAAGAGACTGCTGAACTGCCTTCTGCTAATCAACAGGCACAAAGATGGATCAGTGGGACTTAAGTGGGCAAAAGCCCATGTGTGCTGTACTGTAGACCCAGAAAGTATAAGACCTACTGAGGCACAGCTTAAATACTGCTTTCATTGTTTCTGGGTTCATGATACCGCTGAGAGAGGCAACGTTTAGGCCCAGGGAACAGTTAACGGGTTCCCAGGAGCCCCAAGGCTGGAATTTGGGTGACACTAACCTGAGCTCTTCTGGGACCTCGTAAATCTCTCTGCCCTGGCTGAGCGAGTGGAGAATCCTCACAAGCTCGTGCTTTGTCTTCCAGAGCCAAAGAGTTCAAGACACGGCTGGGGATCTTTCTTCACAAGTCAGAACTGGGCTCCGGTACTGGGAGTGTTGGCAAGTTCGAGTGGGACAGTAAACACAGCAAAGAGGGGTAAGTCCTGCTGAAAGCCTAGGGCCCCTGGAGGGAGGGAGCCAGATTCAGGAAAGGAGTCCTGAGAAGGAAAATACCAGGAGAAATTAGGACATGCCAGCGTGGACGTTGGTGACCTTTTCCTAGAGATTGTAATGGAGCTGGTCATAGCCGGTCTGCTATGGCTGCCTGGCTCATGGGTGACTGCGTGGATGGCTCCAGGCTTCTAATGCCACCAACAAATGAAGATACCCAGGGCCTGAATGTCTAGTTACCAGACTCTCGCACCTGGAGATGTCATTGCACATGCAACCAGGGCAAGGGCAGGGTCCAAGGCCACTGGAGGGTTTTAAATTAGTGACTACTTCCACTGACATGCACTTTACCTGGAAGCCCTTTTATACTGACCATCAACTGTGCCAGGTGCTGCGTTAGGCTCTGGGGTTATGGGTAGACATAATCTCTATTCATAAGACCCTTATTTCCTTAAGAAAGTATACAAAACAAGCTCTGAGAGTCAGGGGGATAGAAAGAATTTTGGACAGTGAAGAAGACAGTCTTAGATATTTAATGAGGGCCAGAAGTTCCCTGCTTTGGTTTCTGGTTACTGAGCTGTCCTCTAGAAAACACAACTATTTCCCTGAACCCCAGCTAAGAGTTTGAGGCATCAGCTCCAATAATTATCCAATTATACAATTGTGTGAATTATACAACTTCCATCAGCGTTCTGGCTAGGATTTGTGCTGTGCAGTAGTTTGTTGATTTTTTTTTTTTTAATTAAAATCCTGCCTTTTTTTTTTTTTTAGCAGAAACTTCTCAGAAGACGTGTTGGGGTGGAGAGAGTCATTTGACTTGCTGCTGAGCAGTAAAAGTGAGTGGGGCCCTGTTGTGTCTGTCTGTGGATGGCACATGTGTGCCCATGTGCCGTGGAGGCAGCCTGAGGATGCTAAAAGTGTGGGCAAAATAGTAGTAGTAGTAATAATAATAATGATCCCCTAGTGTGCCAGCCTCTATTCAGAATACAAAGGCAGGTCCTTGTTGGAGAAAATTACATCCTAAAAATAGACCATTAACTACAATTGCTGTCTTTTCTTCTTCTATTCCCGGCTGGCTGTCCCCGCTGTCTGACCTGTCTCTTCCTCTCTCCCTGCAACCCCAGATGGAGTGGCCGCCTTCCACGCCTTCCTGAAGACAGAGTTCAGCGAGGAGAACCTGGAGTTCTGGCTGGCCTGTGAGGAGTTCAGGAAGCTCCGGTCAGCTACCAAGCTGGCCTCCCGGGCTCACAGGATCTTTGAGGAATTCATCTGCAGTGAAGCCCCCAAAGAGGTCAGAGCCGTGACATATGCCAGGGATCCTGCAGACCCTGCCTGCTCCTTCCCCACTGAGAATCGGGGATGGTGGGGGGCCAGCAAGGAAAGGGCCGAGTTTAGAAATACAGTGGCCTCATTTGGCACAGGAGGCTGGAGACTATAAAGCCAGGCTCCGGGCCACCCCTGCCTCCTTTTACCCTCATACTCACCAGTGGGACCGGAGGGGTTGGCAGGGGTTTTTTGGCTTCTGTCCATATGCACTTCTGTAAACAAAGCCCTTTTTAGAGCTCAAAACACTTACACAGCTGGGGAGACAGGTCATCACAGGATAACCTGGCTCAGTCCCCTTGTTGACCTGCCTCAGGTCTGTGGTCTGTGGACCTTTTAACCTTTCCCCAGGCCTCCACTGTGTTTGATAGAGAATATGGCGCCACCTTGTGGAGAGAGAGTAGTAATGCCTTGCTTTTGTATCTGTACAATATATTTTCTGAGCACTTTTATTTATTCCATACAGATTTGTTGAGCATCAGTTACATGCAAGGCAGTATTATAGACATTGAGGATGTGGCAGTGAACAAAAAGTCTCTACCCCAGTGGGAGAAGGTGACAATAACCAATTAAGTAAACATTGTCAGGGAATGATCTCTGCTCTGATAAAAACAAAGCAGGATATGGAAGGGAATACCAGAGTACGGGGTGGGAGGATGTGAGGTCTTTCCGATTTATAAAGGGAAGTGAGGGGTGGGCTGTTTGATAAGGTGACATGCGAACAGAGACCTGAAAAGGAGGAAAGAACATTCTAACACAGGAAACGGAAAGTGCAAAGACCAGAGAGTGCCTGTTGTGACCACAGACCAGCAAGTGGGTCCATGTGGAGTAGAGCGTGAGGGAGAGAGAGTGGGAGATGATGTCACACAGGTGGCAGATGGCCAGGTGCCGGCCCAGGTGGCCGTGTGGGCTCATTGCACACTTGGGTTTTTCCTCTGAGTGACGGGAAACAACAGAGCTGCTAGCAAACTGACTTGGGTTTTAAAAGGCTCGCTCTGCTGGGTGGAGAATAGAGCCCGGGGTTAAGGGGAGAAGAGAGAGACACCAGGTAGCAGGCGCTGGCACTAGTCTAGGACAGAGGTGATGGTGACTTGAACCCGGGTTGTTACAGTGGAATGGGTGAAAAGAGGTTGGATTTGTACCCATTCTCAACATATCCTGGGTCGTTCTGAGAGACTGGAGGACAGACACTGGATCAGAGGTGGGGACAGGCCCAGAGTTGAAAAGCCCGTTGATGGTCAACTCTGGAGACCCCCGGTTCCGTGTTCGGAATCCAGTGCGCCTTCACTGCCCCACGTGCCAGTCCTCCCGTGCCTGCTGGCCTCCTGCCTCTGCCACCCCGTGCCCTGACGCCCACGCACTCACGTGCTTGCCCTCCATCCCACAGGTGAACATAGACCACGAGACCAGGGAGCTGACCAGGACGAACCTGCAGACGCCCACGGCCATGTGCTTCGACGTGGCTCAGGGGAAGACACGCACCCTGATGGAGAAGGACTCGTACCCGCGCTTCCTGAAGTCCCCAGCTTATCGGGACCTAGCTGCCGAAGCCGCGGCCGCCTCCGCCTCTGCCTCCCCATCCGAGCCCTCGCATACCTGAGCCTCCAGGCTGGGAGGGGGCCGGCCAGGCAGAGAGGTTGGGTCGCCCGTAGCCGAGGCGCCGCCCCCGTGTGGGGGGGTGGGTTCTGCAAAGCCAGAGAGGACAGCGAAGGGAAACGCCCACCCGGTGACACTCTCTCCTCTAGACCCTGCGGGACTGAATTCCGTGCGTGAGAGGGTTCCCCCACTTCTAGGACCTGCGCCCAAGGGCTGAAGAGGAGGGTTGTGTGTGGCTCTCTGGGGGAAAAGAAGGATGGTGCAAGAGTCAGCATCGGCTCTGGCCCTTCTCAGCGGGGCAAGGGATATTCCAGGGTGCTTTGGGAAACTTGTGGATAAAGGGAAACTTGAAAATGAGTGAGGGAAAGACAAGCAGGTTAGCCGTTCTGCCTGTCCATCGGTGGACACATCCTGGTTTCCTGGTTCCCAGACTGTCCTGGGCACACAGGGAACCGTGGATGTGGAGCCTTCCCATCCCGTCCTCTTCACCTGCCTCTGGGCTGCCCGGCGGGTTCCTTAGCTTGCATTTCTCAACACTCCTGTGTCCAGCCTGGCAGTCTTGTCAAGGCCAGAGAACCAATGTGATGCTTGCCCCAGATGAGATTTTTACCTCAAACACTGGCCTTCAAGCCCCTTTCCAGATCAATAGAGAGCCCTGAAAAGAGGCCATCTTGCTTATGTGAAATGAACCTTGGTGCTCCTGGTGGCCTCTTGCGGGTGCCCCGACCCTGTGTGTGCATCAGGGTCCACCTGTGAGCAGGGCCCGCTGAGGACCTCTTGCTGGGATGTGCCCTGTCTTAGCTCCGTGCTGCTGTTGAATGTGGGGCCCATCAGGAGAAGGGCATGGGGCCTCTTGGTGAGCGGCTAGTCCAGCTCTTTTGCCGGGCAGGGTGGAAGGAGGGAGAAAAGGATCCTGAGAAACAAATCTCTTGGCAGTTCCAGAGAATCCTCTTTAAATCAAGCTCATCTTTTATTTTTGTGGGTATGAGAACAGCGAAAAAGAGATTCCCCAGGATGGAAGGGGAGCCTCGTGTTTCTTTCCTGTGGATGTGAGGTAACACTCACTGGGGTGTCGGGAGAAATGAGGCAGGGACCTCAATGAACTTGGACGGACCGTAGAAGCTGGGAGTGAGGCTGGGAAGAGCAGGACCGGGGGCAATCAGAACCCGCTGGTCACCTCATGGCATCACTGAGCACACGTTCCGTGGTGGGACTTCTGCCCAGGCCCAGGCTGGGGAGGTGAATTAACCGGGCAGCTCCCCTGTGCCCCAGGAAAATCCACACTGTTCTCTCTGCGCTATGAGCTCCTCCAGGAGACAATTATTTAAGTCTAACATATTGTTGGTTTTGTGACAGTGGTCATGGCACATTATTTTCACTGCTGTTGTCGTGTTGTTGTATTGTTATTTATTGTCATTTGAGTTTGCCTCTACTGGAGAATCTCAACAGGAGCTGGCGGCCTGACCGTCTCCCTCTCCACTGGACTCTACCTCTTGAACATGCTGGGAACCTCTTAGCGCCTGTCAGGAACTCCTCCCTGTTTAAATATTTATTTATTGTTGACAGCTGGAACTGGTTTTCTAGATGTGAATGATGTACTCGATCCCCATTTTCCTGCTTCAGCATGTTATTTTATTGTGAAATAAAATAAAACCCAAGTATGAGATCCTGTCTCCAAGGGCTGTGTGGTCAGGGGAAGAGGGAAAGGGAAGTACGGGCGGGAGGCTTGTGGGAGAGCTGGCGTCCGGAGATGCCACAGGATGCATGGGGAGCTTTCGAGGTACGGGCAGAGGTGACTGTTCGAACGGTGGCCACCAGGATGGGTAACTTCATTCAGCTGGTGACAGCCCAACTTGTGTCAAGCCATTGCGTCGTGTTGATTGGACCTGGCTCAGCTGTCATTTCAGAGCCCATCTCCTCTCTCCACCCGGCCCAGCACAAGCCATTCCCAGTTCTTCTTCGAACAGAGCAAGGGGTGGTTGCCCCTGGCCGAGTAGCCACACATTATCAGTTCGGGGCGGGGGGACTTTTGTGCCATTTTCACCTTTGCCCATTTTCAATTTGCATTAGTATCCTTTTAAGATGTCATATAAATTCAGGGAGTTAGTATTCCTTATAATTTCATAGACGTCTCTGAGATGAGCTTTGGGAAGCCACTTGGTACATGGGACTGTTCCATTCCTGGGGCAGAGGGAATGAGAGGTTAGCGCTGGGCTGGAAAGAACTTTGGGGTAGGCTTGCAAGAATCCAATCTGCTCTCCTTCTGCCGATCACCTACTCGTTCTCCCTAAATTCTTCTCTATGTTGAATTATCTGTTTATATAAAGATAACTGAGTAAAGTGACCAGACTTCAGGTACATCGAGTAGAAAACCCCATGGAATCACATTCGAAGCCCAGATCTAAGAGGCGATTCTATGCGTGATGCCAGGAGGGATTCTGAGGTTAAGAGCCTGGAAAGGAAGATGGGAACACACACCGTGGCAGGCCCTGATCTCATTGAGTCCTTACGACAGCTCTGTGAGGTAGGTATGATAACCCTACAATACAGATGAGGAAACTGAAGCTCCTGGGGGCATGGGGGTGGGTGAGTGAGAGGGGAACATGCCCAGGGCAGCTGGCCCGAGAGAGTGGCAGAGATGAGATTGGAACCCAGTGACACCGTGTCGGGGGGGCGGGGGGTGAGTCCAGCCTGTGAGGGATGGTCGAGGGATACGATGGATGAGGGAAGAAGAAAGATGGTACCCAGAGAGGTGGGGAGGTAGGAACCTTGTCCTCTTCTCATTACCTTCCTTCCATCTTTCTGCCTCTTTTACATGCATTTATTACATCTAGTGCATTCTGTGTGCCTGGCAGAAGACCAAACTAGTAGCCGTACCATCAGCTGCAGGTAGCCTCACTTAATGGTGGGTGGGGATTCTGGGTAACTTTAGACAAGGGCACAAATGTGTATTTTCTGAAGCAGTATGGGTGCCCGTAGGAAAACGTGGGTGTAATCGGCTAGTAATGGAGAAATGAATGGGGGTGACGGACATCCAGTGACTGGGGTGGGTGCTGGCAGGCTCCTCAATCCAGCAAGGCCATCCTCAAGGCTTGTTCCCCTCTCCTAGCCCTTCTTCTCACATACAGGGTGGTCTTGGAGCCCATAGCGTGGCCTGAAGGTGGTAGATACTCATTAGAGATAAAGAAGGACGACTCTTGGCTGACCTATACGTCTCCCAGGTGTCAGGCTCAAACCAACACAGGACCTCTACTGTATTGGTTCTCAGAGTGTTTAAGGGATTTCCTGAAAATCACGCAGCCAGCAAGAGGTCTCCAATACCTTCAAACTCACTGGCTCTGGTCCTCCCCCAGCGCACTTCAGGCTTTGGCTTAGCAGGCAAAGCACTTCCTGCTTCCAGGCAAAGCGGCCTGCTTATGCCTTTCCGGCCTCTGCTCCCAATCGCTCACCTGCCCCTTGAAAACACACCTTTCACGGTTCCCAGATTCACCCTCTACTGTTCAGCCTCCTTGCTTCTGCCTCCTGGACCACCTCCCTGCTGTGTCCCCTACTCCCATCACTCCTTCATCAGCCTGGGGACGCATCTTTCAAAAGCCGGCTCAAGGGTCTTTCTGCGGCGCCTTCCCTGAGCCTTTGGGTCTGATCCCTGAAGGCTGTGCTTCATGTGCCCCCACTGCTGCGAACCCTCATCGGAGCGCTTACATTCCTCCTTTCTGTCTCCCTTTACCAGACGGCAAACTCCTGGGGTTTAGGCATGTCCCCCTCTCCAATTTTCTGCACCCAGGGCCTAGCATATACATGTTTAGCAGACGGCTCTTACGTTAATGATTAATTTTAAATCCAGCAGGACAAACGTTTAGATGACCATTTCCAACTTCCTACCAGACTCCTCTCCCTGGACGTCCCACAGGCTCACCATATGTAGCACATTCAAAGCCAAGGTCATCATCATCCTCCTCAGATATCCACAGCCTCCTGGTCCTGTAACCCCAATAGGGAGAGACGCTGCTTCTCCTCCCGGCTCACCAAGACGTCTTTATAGTGGTTTTTTTTTTTTTAATAAATTTATTTATTTATTTATATTTTTGGCTGTGTTGGGTCTTTGTTGCTGGACACGGGCTTTCTCTAGCTGCAGCGAGCGGGGCCTACTCTTCATTACGGTGCGTGGGCTTCTCATTGCGGTGGCTTCTCTTGTTGTGGAGCACGGGCTCTAGGCATGTGGGCTTCAGTAGTTGTGGCACATGGGCTCAGTAGTTGTGGCTCACGGGCTTAGTTGCTCCATGGCATGTGGGATCTTCCCGGACAAGGGCTCAAACCTGTGTCCCCTGCATTGGTAGGTGGATCCTTAACCACCGCGCCACCAGGGAAACCCACACTGAGATTTCTTAGAGGAACATTTCATCCTCTTCAACCTAGGCTATAAAAACGACTTCCCACCTGGTTCCCCTCCCCAGTGCTCTCCCCCTCCAGTTCATTTTCCATGCCGTGTCAGTCTTTATCCATAAAGCATGGATCTGAGCACGCCATGGCTGCATTTAAGCCCTTCAGTGGCTCCCCTTTGAGTATGAGAGAAAGTCCAGCTCTTACAATGACATACGAGGTTCGTGCTGACCTGACCCAAGTCCCTCTCCTGACTTTGTCCCTGCCCAGATGGCCCTTACAGACATGCTGTTCTCTCTGCTTGTAATGCCCTCTTTGTCTTTCTTTTAATTAGGGGTTGGGGGCTGAGGAGGAGAATGCCCTCCTCAAAAGGCCTCCTGAAAATCTAGCAAAAACATCACCTCCTCAAGTGAAGCCTTCCTTCCCAGACATCCACTGCCCAGAGTTCATCTCTGCCACTTCCATGATTCTAGGACACCCTGTCCTAACCTTGATCGCCTCATGTGTGACATGGCACTGTCACTTGCCTCTTCACAGCTCTTTTTCTTTCACTAAACCACTCTCTTCAAGATGGAGAGCCACATTATTTGATAAGATGGGGCAGAACAGACCACGGCTGAGTGATACACAGCCCAGCTCGTGGGGTTGGAATGTTGGGGCTGGAACTGGCCCCTTCGCTGTATGACCTTGGGAAGCTACTAAGCCTCTCCAAGGCTTACTTCGCTCATCTGTAAACGAGTGCAGTAAGAGTGCACCCCTCAGAGGGAACACGGAATGAAAGAAAAGTGGCACAATGCTGATATCCCACGAGTATTAACTATTATTATTATCTGATTCCAGGTACTCAGCACAGTACCTTGTACACAGTCAATAACTATTTATTGACTTTTTGAAAAGAATGGAAGAGTCACAATTCAAAGCCAGGATTCCAAGTCTACTTTCCCAAGTATAGTACAGCTGTTTCCATACTTATCTGATATGAAGAGCATTCCAGAATTCCAGATGAGGAAATCAAGGACTGAGCCATTAAATCCAGACAGTACTCACTCAACCCAGGCTCGTGTATTTCCGCATCACTGCTGTTGCTTCCGTGTTGGCTGTGGAGGGCTCTGGCCTATCCCTCACCCTCTGCTGCCTCCCTGTGGCCATGTCAGGTCAGGCTATACAAACTTTTCCCTTGGAACTGCTTAACTTTGCTTGGAGTTGACTCCTTCCTTTGGAATTGTATCCAAGAGGTATAACTTTTAGTTTTGTTTATTAATGCAGTTTAATAAAGATGTGAAATTTCAATAGAACTGAAAATTATTAGCATAATTGCTAAGGTACCCCAGGGGGTACAGGGGTTAAAATTAGATTTCTTTAGCCAACAGGGCTGAAATCACCTTTAAAAACTGAAGCTCTTGGCGTGGATGTAGAGAGAAGGGAGAACTTGTGCGCAGTTCGTGGGATTGTAAGTTGGTGCAGCCAGGATGGAAAACAGTATGGAGCTTCCTCAAAAAATTAAAACTAGAACTGCCACATGATCCAGCAATTCTACTTCTTTTTTTTTTATTGTAGCTATATGAGATAACGGACGTTAACTAAACCTATTTTGGTAATCATTTCAGAGTATATGTGAATCAAGCCATCATACTATATAACTTAAACTTCTAGAGTGATGTATGTCAATTATTTCTCAATAAACCTAGAGGGAATTCCCTGGCGGTCCAGCAGTTAAGACTCTGAGCTCCCAATGCCGGGGATGCAGGTTCGATCCCTGGTCAGGGAACTAGATCTCGCATGCCGTAACTAAAGGAGCCCACATGGGGCAACAAAGATCCTGCATGCCGCAACTAAGACCTGGCACAGCCAAATAAATAAATAAATATTTTAAAAAACCAGTACCTACCTCATAAAGATTAGATTATACGATTTTATATATATATATATATATATATATATATATATATATATATATATATATATATAAAGGGCTCAGAACAGTTCCTAGAGCATACTAAAGAGCTACATAAATGCTTGCTACCATCATCATTCTTCTTCTTATCATTATTATTAGTTCAGGTAGCAAAAGCGGCATGTGCAGAGACATGGTGGTGGGAAGCAGTGTGATGTGATGGGGAACTGGATGGTAGTAGTGGTGATGCCCATGAGGAATCAGGACAGTCAGGGACCATATCAGGACCTGAAATCATGTTACATATTGCATTTCTCCATTATTTATGATCTATTTCTGCCTGCTAAGATGCAAGCTCCAGGAAGACCCCCACGAGGCACTTGTGTTATAAATCACTGTATCCCAAGCATTTAGAATAGTCACTGGCAACACTGTCAGTGCTCAATAAATATTAATTGAGCGAATGATGGGTTAAGCATTTTGAACTTTGTCCTGCACACTATGGCGAGTCAGTGAAGCAGGTAATACTAGATTAGAGGCTGAGAAGCAAGTCATCAGTTTCTTCCAGTAAGCGATAGGAAGGGCTGAGGTAGTCATCCCCTTGCAGATGAAAGTAGGAGACTTGGGATTGGAATGAGAATGGGGAGTGGCATTCAGGGGCTGGTACCATTCATGGGGATGGAGAAAAAGGAAAGGAGCAGGTTTAGGGAGAGATGAGAATCTCTGTTTGGGACATGTTCTAAATATGTGGGTCTGAAGTTCAGCAGAGAGGCTGGGGCTAGAGAGAGAGGCTTGGGAGTCACTGGGGTGTAAGGGGCAACAGAGGTCGAGAGTCTGGATGGCGTGCCGCTGGTGACCAACATGTCACCACACCTTGCTCGCTGTTCATGACCCTCTAGGAAGTTTGTCTCCCGGCAAGACTGGATGTTCTTTGAGGACAGGAATACTTCCCATGGTAGCCTTCAGTATACAGCGTGCATCTCCATGCTAGGAAAATGGTCAGGAGCAGAACTTCTAGAGCAGAAAGGAATCTTAAAAACCATATTAACATGAGAGAATGAGGCCCAACATTGTTCAACCACTTGCCTGTGGTCACTCAGCAAAACAGCCACAGCTCTGGCTGCAGGTCCAGGTCTTAAGACTGCCAGCCTTGTGCCCTTTCCAGGAGGCCACATCGCCTCAGGGTGGTGAGTTGACAGCACCCAGGTGAGCGAAGGAGCTTGGGCTTTGGGCTGATCTAGCTTCCTGGAGCCTCCGTTTCATCATCATCAGGATTGTTAGGGGTTGATCAGGTCCGAGTCTCTTGTGATGCAATGAACAGAGTGCCAGGCACCCTGTCGGTGCCCAATACATGTTTATTTACCATTCATTTCCCTCAAGAAGATAGGGGGTTTGGAACAACGTGGTCAGGTTGGAGCTGTGACCTGAAAGGCTGAAGGCTGAGCAGCACGATCTTGGACATCAAATCAGCCTTCAGCAATCAGTTAAGAGCCACCGAATAGATACATGTATATGTATAACTGAATCCCTTTGCTGTACACCTGAAATTAACATATTGTTAATCAACTATACTCCAATAGAGAATAAAAGGTTAGAAAACAAAAGAGCCACTGCTTTCCTCTAGGAGGTTTAAAGGTGCTACTAGCTCAGGCCACCTCTGCTGAGTGTAGGCGTGGTCAGTGTCCCCTCCCTCCTCCTTTCACTCTCTTTTCTAGGCTCCGCCCACTGGCTCGCTTCTCGACGCTCCAGCCCCAGAAAGAACTGTTTCCTTGCTGGCTACAGTGTTTGAGGGTTAGGTGCTGCCAGAGAAATAACCAAGGAGGAGGCGTCTGTGTTTAGAAGGTAAGGTGGGCAGAAGGAGGAGAGCTGGGAAAGCTTGAGCAGTTGTTTTCTTTGAAGGATTCCTTGGGCTTTGGGGACTGGAGATGACAGTGGGTGTAGAACTGGAGGAGAGGAGAGAGCTCACAGAGCCAGCTGGTCAGCCCCAGGGGGCCCTTTGGGCCTGAGCCCACCTGAGATTCCCAGGGTTCTGTCACAATCCACACATTATTTATGCAAGTCATCTCAGTTTATCAGGCACATCTTGTCACGTGGAGAAAATGAAACTGAAAGCAGGACTCTTCCCTTGCAGTGTTTTTGATGGGTTATTTTCATTTTCTACTCTGATATTTCACTTGGGGGTTCTTTTATTATTATTATTATCATTATCGTCATTTTTATTTGCATTTCCTCAAAAGGAGTCCAAGATGTGGTATTCTTAAACGATTGTATTACACTGAAGTTAGCAGTTGGAGGTGGGCTGGAATAAATAAAAGACCGGAGGAGGAAAGAAGTTCGAAGAAACCCTGAGTCTTCCAGGTTTCTTCGAGATTCTTTCCTTCTCTGGTCCTTTATTCCAGCCCACCTCACACTCACTGTCACCGGAAGTGTTTACACAAACATTGGGTCCAGAGAGTTCATTACCGGGTGATTGTGCTTCCGCTGCACATTTGATTAGACCTCTGGGGTAAGGGCTTTGACACTGTCGGAGGGGGTGAGATTGCTGAAAAATGGTTGCTCTGTGAATTTTGCAGCAGACGTAGTTATGTAAATATTCAGGTAACAGTTTGCTGCCATCTGCTGTTTGAATTGGGTCTAAATTGCTCAGAGCTGATCAAGGGCAGTTGGATTAAACTGACACCCCAGGTTCCCTATTTGTGTAGTGTGTATATGCACATGGGTGGGGAGACTGGGATTTGTTAACTTTTGTTTTCATAAACGGACGTAATTAGCTCTACCATTTATCGAAGGCTTAATATTTCCCCCTCTCCCTACTTCAATGCACTTTATACGGGGGACTGTATTTATTGTTGCCCCCATTTGAGGGAACAGAAAATCGAGACTTAATAATCTAAGGTTACACGATTAGGAAGTAAGAGTCTAGAATTACAAGACCGGGGCTCAGACTTCGATCTTGCTGAGTTGGGAGTCCGAGCTCTTAACCATACTCTACACTAGTTTGAATAGGACTGCACACATGCAAAGAACCAGGAATGTGCTGAGCGTGTTCAACCAGAAACACAAACTGATGAAAAACACATATTTTCTTATTAAATGAGGGTTCTGGTTTTTTTAAAAGGCCATCTATTCCTAGTAAGAGTATGTTTATATGGCACTGGGAAAAAATGTATTAATATAGGTTGAGAATCCTAAAAACAATCATAGCCTTTGACTCGGCATTCAGTTCTTTGAAATCTATCATAAGAAATCTATTATAAGATCTATCATAAGAAAACAAGCTAAAGTAAGTTAAATTTGCTCCAACATTATTTCGAATTGTGAAAAAAAATAATCATTTTGAAACTCTGTTTTAAAAGTTATTTTAAAAATTTGCTCCATAGTAGAGAACTGAAAAACCTCTCTGATGGCATATTGCATAGCCATCAAAATGTTTTAAAACACTTGTAGGGCTTCCCTGGTGGCGCAGCGGTTGAGCGTCCACCTGCCGATGCAGGGGACACGGGTTCGTGCCCCGGTCCAGGAAGATCCCACATGCCGCGGAGCGGCTGGGCCCGTGAGCCATGGCCGCTGAGCCTGCACGTCCGGAGCCTGTGCTCCGCAACGGGAGAGGCCACAACAGTGAGAGACCCGCGTACCGCGAAAAAAACCAAAAAAAATCCCACTTGTAATAACATAGGACATTATTTATAATAAGGCATTAAATGAAAGGAGGCAGGATACAAAGTTACTTACAGAGCATGAGCCCAACTATTTTTTTAAAAATCTATAGAAATATACTAAAATATTAACAATACCTGTTCCTGGGCAATGGGAGAATAAAGTAATAATTTTCTTGTTTAAAATTTATATATATTTATAATATTCTATAATAAAAATTTCTATAATAGATGTATTTTGAAAAAGTTGCTAGTAAAATTAATTTCTCAAATTCAAATGTTTTCGTTTTTTTATAAATTTATTTATTTTTGGCTGCATTGGGTCTTCGTTGCTGCGTTCAGGCTTTCTCTAGTTGCTGCGAGCGGGGGCTACTCTTCGTTGCGGTGCACAGGCTCCTCATTGCGGTGGCTTCTCTTGTTGTGGAGCGTGGGCTCTAGGCGCGTGGGCTTCAGTAGTTGTGGCTCACGAGCTTAGTTGCTCCACGGCATGTGGTATCTTCCCGGACCAGGGCTCGAACCCGTGTCCCCTGCATTGGCAGGCAGATTCTTAACCACTGCTCCACCAGGGAAGTCTAAATGTTTTCTCACTATTATAAAATTATGAAGTTCCTCTCTCATCTCCAGGTGGAAAGTCAGAAGACTTCAAGAGTATTGTCCTTTCTGATACTGGTGGTCTGTAGCCAGATAATTCTGATTTACCCTGACAGGATTTTCTAAGAGTTCCACGTCTCTTTGATCAAATCCCAAGGAGATAAGTTTTTCATTTTCTTGAAAAAAAGGCAAAAAATTTGTAACCAGTGGTATTTACCATCATGGAGACCAAGAGCCCTAACAATTCTCAGGAAAGACCCACACCCTCTACTAATGGGAGGGTTTCAGAGGAAGACAATCATTTGTTGATTAAAGCTACTAAAAAAGATGACATTGAGCTGGTCCAGCAATTGCTAAAAAAAGGGGCTGATGTCAATTTCCAGGATGAAGAATGGGGCTGGTCACCTTTGCATAATGCAGTACAAAGTGGCAACGAGGACATTGTGGATCTTCTGCTTAACTATGGTGCTGAGCCTTGTCTGCGGAAGAGGAATGGGGCCACTCCCTTCATAGTTGCTGGCATCACTGGAAATGTGAAGGTGCTCAAACTTTTACTTCCGAAAGTAGCAGATGTCAACGAGTGCGATGTTCATGGCTTCACAGCTTTCATGGAAGCCTCTGCGTATGGTAGAGTCGAAGCCTTAAGGTTCCTGTATAACAATGGAGCCAAGGTGAATTTGCATCGAAAGACAAAGCAGGATCAAGAGAAGATTAGGAAAGGAGGGGCCACTGCTCTCATGGATGCTGCTGAAGAAGGGCATGTAGATGTCGTGAGGATCCTCCTTCACGAGATGGGGGCAGATGTCAATGCCCGAGACAATATGGGCAGAAATGCTTTGACCTATGCTCTTCTGCACTCTGACAATGAGAAGGTGAAGGCCATTACTCGCCTTCTGCTGGACTGTAAGGTTGATGTCAGTGTGAGGGGGGAAGGAAAGAAGACGCCCCTGATTCTGGCAGTGGAAAAGAAGAACCTGGGTTTGGTACAGATGCTTCTGGAACAAAAACATATAGAGATCAATGACACAGACAATGAGGGCAAAACAGCACTGCATCTTGCTGTTGAACTCAAGCTGAAGGAAATCGCCCAGTTGCTGTGCCACAAAGGAGCCAGAACAGATTGTGGAGACCTTCTTGCCATAGCAAGGCGCAATTATGACCATGACCTTGCAAAGTTTCTTCGCCAGCATGGAGCCGTAGAAGATTTTCACGCTCCTGCTCAAGACTGGAAGCCGCAGAGCTCACGTTGGGGGGAAGCCCTGAAACATCTCCACAGGATATACCGCCCTATGATTGGCAAACTTAAGATCTTTATTGATGAAGAATATAAAATTGCTGACACTTCTGAAGGGGGCATCTACCTGGGGTTCTATGAAGACCAAGAGGTAGCTGTGAAGCTATTCTATGAAGGCAGCACACATGGACAAAATGAAGTCTCCTCGTTGCAGAGCAACCGAATCAACAGTAATGTGGTGACATTCTATGGCAGTGAGAACTACAAGGGCTCTCTGTATGTGTGCCTCGCCCTGTGTGAACACACACTGGAGGAGCACTTGGCCAACCACAGAGGGGAGGCTGTGCGAAATAAGGAAGATGAGTTTGCTCGAAATGTCCTCTCATCTCTATTTAAGGCTGTTGAGGAACTACACCTGTCTGGATACACTCACCAGGATCTGCAGCCACAAAACATGTTAATAGGTAAGTCCCCAGTGTTCTCTTAGAAACGTAGGGCCTTTTGTTACGAGAGGAAAGGATTTTCGTGGCAGAACAGGGAAGAACTAGGGTCAGTGTGGATTGTTCAGTTTGAGGATTAATGTAACAAATCGATGGTGACAGTGCAACCTCTCCTGCTACCAGGTATAACCCGTATTCCACGTGGAGGGTGAGGATGCCAATGGAATAGTAGGCTAACCTTATATTGCCCTTGGCAAATACAGATTTGTAGGTCTTGGATGGAGCCAGCTCCAGAAGTTTGAATTCTTAGAGTAGTCTGCAAGTCAGGGAACCTAGAAAGTGTGTTCCTTCAGGGAAGGTGGCAGTTACAGTGAAACTTAATGGCAAAGCTGAGGTTAAAATTGGGATCCAGGTTAAGATGTGACACGGTGAAACATACTGCAAGCAGACCGAACAGTGTCCACTGCTGCAAACCAAAACCAAAATAAACTAAATCAACATTCAAGGATACAAGCAGAGCTGAGGGCTTTGCTGGTGGCGCAGTGGTTAAGAATCCGCCTGCCAATGCAGGGGACATGGGTTCGAGCCCTGGTCCGGGAAGATCCCACATGCCGCAGAACAACTAATCCTGTGCGCCACAGCTACTGAGCCTGCGGGCCACAACTACTGAGCCCGTGAGCCACAACTACGCACCTAGAGCCCATGCTCCACAACAAGAGAAGCCACCACAATGAGAAGCCTGCACACGGCAACGAAGAGTAGCCCCTGCTCGCCGCAACTAGAGAAAACCTGCACAGCAACGAAGACCCAACACAGCCAAAGAAACAAACAAACAAAAAAACGAAGCAGAGTAGGGAACAAACGTATGGACCCCAAGGGGGGGAAAGTGGGGGGGCAGCAAGATGCATTGGGAGACTGGGATTGACATATATACACTAATATGTATAAAATAGATAACTAAAAAGAACCTGCTGTATGAAAAATAAATAAATAAAATAAAATTCAAAACTTCCCCCCCCGCCAAAAAAAAAAAAACAAGCAGAGCTGAGTGTAAAGTCCCAGAGGGCAAGGTGGGACAGTAAAAAGAGCCTTGGCTTCAGCCATATTTAAGGAGCCTTGCAGCCTTGTCCCACCACTTTGTAGCTTTGTAACCTCAAGCAAGTCGCTTAATTCTGTGAGCATTGGTTTCCTCACTTGAGACTGATAATACCTCCCTCATAAGGTTGTTATGAGGTCTAAGTGCAGTATGTCAAATGGACAAGTCATCTGTACATTGTAAGTGCCCAACAAAGGCCAGGTGCTTGTCTAGAGGGCTAAGCAGAAGCAGATACCTAACCTACAGACATGCACTGACATTTAAGCTTGGTGTAAGGGACCAGGGCAAAAAGAAGATGTGGGTACTGAGAGTCAGAGAACGGTACTTAAGGTCCTGGAAGAGAGAAATAGGTAGACGTAAGATCTGGTTTTAGTGTGAGGACAGGTGTTTGTGGCACTCCTTCCTGGTTTTAAGCAACTTCGCTGGGGAGACTGACAAGGGCCAGAAATATGTGCAACTCTACCCAGTAAGGAAGTCTTTGAGGTTCAGCCAAAGGTGAGGTCCTTCCCAAGTTTACCTGCTGATCTTGATGCAAAAGGATCACACATCACGTTCTAAAGAAAAATAAGTTGTGACTACCTATTCTTTGAAATTTCTAGCACCACTTCTTCCATTCTTAAGCTTGAACAGTAAAGAACTGATTATATTTCTGCCTCAAGGTGGCGAACCTAGCACATACTGCAGACTCTTCCCTGTATTAAATCCCTCCAATGATGGGAAAAGATTTTTAAATGAATTCATAACTGAGATCAACATTAAAAAAAGAATTCCTAGAGGACAAAATCCTTGAAGAATCATGGAGAGACTAAACATAGATAGGATGGGATTGAAGAATAATACAGGAGTCCAGGACAAATGCAGGAAGCCACAGATAAACATTACTTATGAACGTAGGAACAGTGTAGAAAAGTGCCACTCCAAAGTGATGGAAGCCAGAAGCAGGAGAGGACCAAGGACCAGCTAGCAGGCAGATTGCTGCGACAGTCGACACTAGGAAGATCAAACCCTGGGCTTCCCCTCTTCCCCAGGGACCAAGCATCTATGACAGACCTTTCTTCTACAGACAGGGGGACTGCTTGAGACACTGGGTCATTGGTGATATCAAGAGAAACAAAGAGCAGTTAAACATGCAAGATTTCTGCCAAAGCAGCTACTAAGTGGCATGTCCTGCTTACCCCCGAGCTTCACTGAATCAAATGCAAAGCAGAAGCTCTGACGACTGCTTCCATCCCTCCACTCTGTTGGGTGGCATTAACAGAAACAACTCACAGGACATCAGGGAGTCTTGACCGCAAAGTAAGGCTTACAGTCGAAAATCACTTAGGATATGCAAGAGGTGCCAATACCGTGAAAGAGAGGCATGAAACAGAAGAATTTACACCCAAAGAAACATAGCTAACCAAATGTGTACGTTTCCATGGCTGTTAAAAGAAATTGTCACAAATCTGGTGGCTTAAAACAACAGGAATTTAATCTCCCACAGTTCTGGAGGCCAGAAGTATGAAACCAGTTCCACTGGCACCAAATCAGGTGCCAGCAGGGCCAAATTCCCTCTCTACACTGTAGTGCAGAAACTGGGCATAAGCATTAAAACTTTTTATAGCACTTTAACAATGTCTGTTGAAACTGAAAATAAAAAATTGGGGCGTGTAAAAAACAAATCAAATGTTAGAAGAGAGGTGAGGTATTCCATTAGGTACTTTCAAATGTCAGTAGCAGAAAACTCGACTCCAAGTGGCTTAAATAAGGGAAGGGAATTTATCACTTCAAATAATCGAAAGTGGTCTGTGGTTTCTGATCTGCACCCCATCTGCCCCTTCACCCTCATCACAAGCAACTTTCTGACTCTGTCCCTCCTCCTCAAGTGCACACTTGGGCCTTCCTTCTGCCAGAGTGGACTTCTCCACGCATTCCTAGCTGGAATTCTCTCTTCCCTCTGTTCCCCATTCCACTCACCTACCCAAATTCTACTTTCTGATCTTTTCTGTCTAGGCGTCTCTTGCATTTTTTTTTTTTTTTTTTGGCCGCACCATGCGGCATGTGGGATCTTATTTCCTCAACTAGATTGATCCCATGCCCCCTGCAGTGGAAGTTTGGAGTCCTAACCACTGAACCAGCAGGGGATTCCCTAGGTGTCTCTTCCTTAAAGAAAACTTCTCCACCCTCCCCGCACCCCCACCCCAGCCATGTATCTCTTCTTGTGATCCACTTTTAGGGCATCCTGCACTTTTGGCTAGCATTTTCAAAATTGCAATTAATTTAATGTTTATCCTCCTTTAGTATCAGTCTCCTTGCCCAGAGACTCTAAACTCTGCGAGCCACAACTACTGAGCCCGTGAGCCACAACTACGCACCTAGAGCCCATGCTCCACAACAAGAGAAACCACCACAATGAGAAGCCTGCACACGGCAACGAAGAGTAGCCCCTGCTCGCCGCAACTAGAGAAAACCTGCACAGCAACGAAGACCCAACACAGCCAAAGAAACAAACAAACAAAAAAACGAAGCAGAGTAGGGAACAAACGTATGGACCCCAAGGGGGGGAAAGTGGGGGGGCAGCAAGATGCATTGGGAGACTGGGATTGACATATATACACTAATATGTATAAAATAGATAACTAAAAAGAACCTGCTGTATGAAAAATAAATAAATAAAATAAAATTCAAAACTTCCCCCCCCGCCAAAAAAAAAAAAACAAGCAGAGCTGAGTGTAAAGTCCCAGAGGGCAAGGTGGGACAGTAAAAAGAGCCTTGGCTTCAGCCATATTTAAGGAGCCTTGCAGCCTTGTCCCACCACTTTGTAGCTTTGTAACCTCAAGCAAGTCGCTTAATTCTGTGAGCATTGGTTTCCTCACTTGAGACTGATAATACCTCCCTCATAAGGTTGTTATGAGGTCTAAGTGCAGTATGTCAAATGGACAAGTCATCTGTACATTGTAAGTGCCCAACAAAGGCCAGGTGCTTGTCTAGAGGGCTAAGCAGAAGCAGATACCTAACCTACAGACATGCACTGACATTTAAGCTTGGTGTAAGGGACCAGGGCAAAAAGAAGATGTGGGTACTGAGAGTCAGAGAACGGTACTTAAGGTCCTGGAAGAGAGAAATAGGTAGACGTAAGATCTGGTTTTAGTGTGAGGACAGGTGTTTGTGGCACTCCTTCCTGGTTTTAAGCAACTTCGCTGGGGAGACTGACAAGGGCCAGAAATATGTGCAACTCTACCCAGTAAGGAAGTCTTTGAGGTTCAGCCAAAGGTGAGGTCCTTCCCAAGTTTACCTGCTGGTCTTGATGCAAAAGGATCACACATCACGTTCTAAAGAAAAATAAGTTGTGACTACCTATTCTTTGAAATTTCTAGCACCACTTCTTCCATTCTTAAGCTTGAACAGTAAAGAACTGATTATATTTCTGCCTCAAGGTGGCGAACCTAGCACATACTGCAGACTCTTCCCTGTATTAAATCCCTCCAATGATGGGAAAAGATTTTTAAATGAATTCATAACTGAGATCAACATTAAAAAAAGAATTCCTAGAGGACAAAATCCTTGAAGAATCATGGAGAGGCTAAACATAGATAGGATGGGATTGAAGAATAATACAGGAGTCCAGGACAAATGCAGGAAGCCACAGATAAACATTACTTATGAACGTAGGAACAGTGTAGAAAAGTGCCACTCCAAAGTGATGGAAGCCAGAAGCAGGAGAGGACCAAGGACCAGCTAGCAGGCAGATTGCTGCGACAGTCGACACTAGGAAGATCAAACCCTGGGCTTCCCCTCTTCCCCAGGGACCAAGCATCTATGACAGACCTTTCTTCTACAGACAGGGGGACTGCTTGAGACACTGGGTCATTGGTGATATCAAGAGAAACAAAGAGCAGTTAAACATGCAAGATTTCTGCCAAAGCAGCTACTAAGTGGCATGTCCTGCTTACCCCCGAGCTTCACTGAATCAAATGCAAAGCAGAAGCTCTGACGACTGCTTCCATCCCTCCACTCTGTTGGGTGGCATTAACAGAAACAACTCACAGGACATCAGGGAGTCTTGACCGCAAAGTAAGGCTTACAGTCGAAAATCACTTAGGATATGCAAGAGGTGCCAATACCGTGAAAGAGAGGCATGAAACAGAAGAATTTACACCCAAAGAAACATAGCTAACCAAATGTGTACGTTTCCATGGCTGTTAAAAGAAATTGTCACAAATCTGGTGGCTTAAAACAACAGGAATTTAATCTCCCACAGTTCTGGAGGCCAGAAGTATGAAACCAGTTCCACTGGCACCAAATCAGGTGCCAGCAGGGCCAAATTCCCTCTCTACACTGTAGTGCAGAAACTGGGCATAAGCATTAAAACTTTTTATAGCACTTTAACAATGTCTGTTGAAACTGAAAATAAAAAATTGGGGCGTGTAAAAAACAAATCAAATGTTAGAAGAGAGGTGAGGTATTCCATTAGGTACTTTCAAATGTCAGTAGCAGAAAACTCGACTCCAAGTGGCTTAAATAAGGGAAGGGAATTTATCACTTCAAATAATCGAAAGTGGTCTGTGGTTTCTGATCTGCACCCCATCTGCCCCTTCACCCTCATCACAAGCAACTTTCTGACTCTGTCCCTCCTCCTCAAGTGCACATTTGGGCCTTCCTTCTGCCAGAGTGGACTTCTCCACGCATTCCTAGCTGGAATTCTCTCTTCCCTCTGTTCCCCATTCCACTCACCTACCCAAATTCTACTTTCTGATCTTTTCTGTCTAGGCGTCTCTTGCATTTTTTTTTTTTTTTTTTGGCCGCACCATGCGGCATGTGGGATCTTATTTCCTCAACTAGATTGATCCCATGCCCCCTGCAGTGGAAGTTTGGAGTCCTAACCACTGAACCAGCAGGGGATTCCCTAGGTGTCTCTTCCTTAAAGAAAACTTCTCCACCCTCCCCGCACCCCCACCCCAGCCATGTATCTCTTCTTGTGATCCACTTTTAGGGCATCCTGCACTTTTGGCTAGCATTTTCAAAATTGCAATTAATTTAATGTTTATCCTCCTTTAGTATCAGTCTCCTTGCCCAGAGACTCTAAACTCTGCGAGCCACAACTACTGAGCCCGTGAGCCACAACTACGCACCTAGAGCCCATGCTCCACAACAAGAGAAACCACCACAATGAGAAGCCTGCACTTCTCATTGGGCCAGGACTGTGTTCTCCTTCCTCACCATCATTTTTTTCCCCTCACTAAACACTTGTTGAATGATTTAGTGGGTTCCTTTTTGTTAGACTCTGAGTTTCCTCACAACTGTGATGTCTAAGTTCATAAAGAAAGGAGTTTGAGAAGCACACAGTTGTACTGGCCATCATCCTGTGTGGGGTTACCCAGCCTTCCTCTCAGACTCCTTTAAGCCACCTCTTCGAGGACAAATTACTGACTCACCCACCTTTCATTTTGTTCCTGACCTCTCTCATCCATGCATCCCTCTTTCTGAGGACTTAGTGGCTTCCTTTAAGGGAGGAAGATTCTGAAGGGGGCAAGGAGGCAGTGACTCATTACCAGCACATGGTTTATTCGTGGTAACAGATTACAACGTCTTAGTGGGCAGTGACTAGTGGGCTTGATTTGGTGGAATGCTATGCTTAAGGTGGTCTTGGATTCGGATCCTTGTTGTTTAGTTGTTCTTTAGCTATAGGATGTAACCTTAACTCCTGCCAGCAGCTTCTTTACAGATCTGTGCTCTTTGACCCCAGGAGTTGCATGACTGGGGAGCTGGTTATACTTATCCTCATGCTTCCCCACCCCTTGGCTTGGAACAAATAAAATGTAAGTCCTGCTCTTGGCGGATACCTGAGAGATCAAACGACACAGTGCACATGACAGTGTTTTGAGAAGCAAACAGCAAAGCAGATATGAACTTATCATTGTCTTCCTCAGAGATGATAGGTTGTACATTGTGTTACAGACTTATTTAAATTAATTACAGCATGTGGAGAATGAGGATTTTCAATGCATCTCTACAAACTCTCCCTTAGATTACAAGAATGGCGCTTACCTGGCAGATTTCGATAAAAGCATCAAGTGGACCGGAGATCCACAGGAAATCAAGAGAGATCTAAAGGTAATTTCTACAAACAATTTACTTTCCCATCTCTCTGCTTCCTTCTTTGTTCATTACTTTACTCCCTGTGGCCAGTTAGAGGATGTTCCTATTTCAACCAGAAGGAAAGACATTTCACGGCATTTCCCTGGTACTCACTGCCTTCACTCCCTTGCAGACAGCCAAGTGGGTGTGGGGTTGACCATCGCCGTGGCCCCTTTCTCTATCTCTTCAGATCTCTCTCTGACCCCACAGGCTGAATAGTAAATACACTGAACACGCCACAGTTCTTCCAGAATTACCGCCAGGAGATTTTCTCCAAAATAATTCCACAATTCCTGTAGGAGGTATTTTCTGCCTAAAGACAAAGTAAATGAGATTTCTTTTCCCACTCTATTCAAACACGTGTGCCAAACTCCTAGGAGGGCCAGCGACTAAGGCCCTCTCAAGCATAGCGGAGGGATGGGATCGATCCGCACCTCAAAAGAGACTAAACTTGGCACCAAAGATTAAGATCCTGAAAGAACTGTTTCTCCAGAGAGGAGACAGAACAGAGACGTAGCCTCTGCAGACCACGGCTCCCAGATAGATTCTGAGCTTGTCAGCGCAGCTCTCGCCTGGAGTTTTCCAGGGCGCTGAACTTCCAACCCAATAGACGAGAACTCTCCATCCATGCCTGGCCTTTCTGGTTCAGCGGCTCCAGATTTTAGCTCCTTCACTGACTGGTGTCCTTCCCAGTGCAGTTTCTATGCTGGCCTCCTTCCTGGTCCTTCCTCCCTTGCTGTGCCCTGACTTCTGGGGCCTTCACTCTACTCTGCGGGACCTGGTCTGGCTCCTTTATCTGTGGCCTGACATAGGCCCGACCCAAAGTCCCAGTTCCCACCCAGACTCTGAGCATCCCCCTTGTTTAAAACCTTCTCCCTTTCCCCTGTTTATCTAAGTTCTATCCGTACTTTGAGGTCTAGTTCAAATTCCTCTTCCTCTAAGCAGTCTGCCCTGACAACTCTGGCCTGGGATTATCTTTTGTTCCTTATAAACCTAAACCTATAAACTATACTACCTTGAAGGGGTAGTATCCTAGACTATACTACCCTGAAGAGTTCTCTATGCACAAGCCCATGCCTTCTCTCCCTGACCAGGCTGTGGAATCTCCTCGAGATTCTACCCGTTTTCCATTTGCTCATAGCCTGTGCCACACCCTCCAAAGTTCCCCAAATAGAGCGAAAATTCATAAGCGCTTTTGGCTTGATTTATGGCTTTTGTGTAGGCCCTGGGACTGCTGGTCCTGTACGTGGTAAACCTGGGAGACATTTCTTTTGAGAGGCTGAAGGATCTAAGACACGGAGAGTTGATTCGACTTTCTCCAGATGAGGAAACTCGGGACCTCATTCATCACCTGTTCTCCCCTGGGGACAATGTGAAGGACCATCTGAGTGGCCTGCTGGGTCATCCCTTCTTTTGGAGTTGGGCGAGGTAAGGAAAACTGAGTGTATATTACAGGCCTCCAGGACAGAGACAGTGAGTGTATTAGTCAGGGCTCTTTATATATGTACAAAATAAGGAAATGCCTCATGCAATATTGGGGCTGAGAAGTTCCACTATTTGCCATCTTCAAGCTGGTGACCCAGGAAAGCCAATGGTGTAATTTAATCTGAATCCAAAGGTCTGGGAACCAGGGGAGCTGAAGATGGAGATTCCAGTAAGGGTCTGAAAGCCCGAGAACTGGGACAGCTGAGGGCAAGAGAAGAGCCATGTCCCAGCTGAAGCAACCAGGCAGAGAGGGGCGAATTTCCCCTTTCGTTCTAGGCAGGCCCTCCATAGATTCGATGATGCCCACTCACATTGGGGAGGGCCATCTGCTTTACTGAGTCCACTGGTTCAAATGCTAATCTCCTCGGAAACATCCTCACAGACACACCCAGAATAATATTTAACCTGGGCCCTGTGTGGTCAGTGACATTAACACATAAAATTAACCATCATGGTGAGGTGGGCAGGAGTCAGGCTGGGAGTCAGCAGACCCAGGCTTTTCTCTCAGCTTGGCATTTCCTGGCTGGGTGTCATTGGAGCAGTGACTGAACTTCTCTGGATCTGGTTTTCTCCATTGAAGAATAGAAAAAGGATGAGGGAAAACAGAGAGAGAGAGAGCTCTCCCCTTATGCAGATTTCAGAGACATGCTTTTGCTGCTCCTATCAAAAGCCAAAATCTAATAGTTCTGTAAAGATTAGATGGAATTAGGATGGAACAAGCGTGATGATTCTGTCATTCTCAGCCGCTACAGGACCCTTAGGGATGTGGGAAATGAATCTGACATCAAAATGAGAAATGCTAAGGGCAAGATCCTCCAGCTTCTGCAACCTGGAACATCTGAACTTTCCACAAGTTTTGCCCAGTGGACAACTAAGGTGCGAACAACTCCTATGGTCTGGGAGTTATTCCAGGAATAAGAATCTGTGTCATGTGTTATGTTGGTTTTCCTAACTTTTTTATACTACGGGCCTGGCCCAACCAAGTGGTGAGAAAGGGGATTTTCCTCTCCCTCCTCCCATCCCAGGTCCCCTCTGCCCTTTTGAGTCTCTGCTCCAGGCCAGGCCCTCCTGAGAGACTCATCCAGGCTCCTCTTTAGGATGGCCTTGTCACAGCCCAAGAGCCTTTTTCTTTTCTGTGACTCTTTCTCTCAAGCCTTGTTTTCTGAGCGAGGTCTGACTAATAATTCTATTTCCACTGTGACAAGAGCAGCTGATGAAATAGAGTTTAGCCCAAAGGAGGGACTCCCCCATGGGGCATTTCCATCCAGGGAGACTGGCTCCCTCTGCTGTCAGTGAACAGCCCTGCCTGAACATCCATGTACATAGACACACCTATTTTCTGTATGAGAGCACAGAAAATGAAAAAAAAAAAAGAAAAGAAAAAAACATGATCTTTCAAATTCCTCCTCTTCCAGAGAAGGTCCACTCAATATAGTGGAACATAAAAATTAATCACCATTTCAGTCTAGTCAGTACTACCAGAACTTTCGTTATTATTAATGAGCACACATCTATCAAGTACCAGTATGTGTTAGGCCCATGCAAGGTCAGAGATATACAAAACAGAGTACAGCATCCATGTGGGGCGGAGAGACCCACAGAATGATGGCTGTGGGATACATGCTGGGTACCCCAGAGACATGGGCAAAGCATTATGGGAAAATCCATAGCTCTCAAGTCTTTGAGTGAGACCAGCAGCTTCTGTATCTTAAGAGTTGAAGAGTTCTTTCAAACCTCTTCATTTCTGCATCTCATTTTTCTTTCCTTCCCTTGCTTGCCTCTAGACCACATATCACACTCATAATTGCTGGCTTAACGTCTCTCTTTCTTGCTACACAGTAAGTTCCACGAGGGCAGAGACCATCCGCTGTCTTGTCTGTCATTGTATTCTTGGCATGGAGTAGGTGTGCCATGACTCTTTGCTAAATGAATGTCTATAAAAGTTCAGCTAAAAATTAAACTTGTAGAAACAAAGACATTTGAAACCAGAGCAGATGATAGTAATAGCTAACGATCACGTAGTGCTAACTACATGGCAGCTGTAGTTCTCAGGACTTTCCATGAGTAACCACAGTTAATCTTTACAACAGCCTCTGAGGCAATTAGCTCCATCTTGCAGGTGGGTAAACTGAGGCACAGACAAGTGATTTGTTTCAAAGGCACAGAATCAGTAAAGGGTGCAGCAGGATTTGAAGCTGGGCACTCTGGCTTAAAGGCCATGTGCTAACCTGTAGCTGATAGAGATTGTCATTTTCTTTTTCTTTTTAATGTCTGAGACAGAGAAACAGTACTACAGGCAATAGAAAGGAGAAATCCAACCTCAAGACTGAAGTGCTAGTAAAAGTGGTTGCAAAAGTAGAAATAAGAGAAGTATAGAGCACAAAGCACAGAAGAAGCAGGTGATGAAAGCTATTGTTTCCCTTCTTTTCTCACTCTCCACTCAGTGTTAAATGGAGCATTATTTTCAGACCATATAGGAAAGTCATTCTCTTGAAGGTTAATTATCTGGCCTTTACTTTCTGTTTGAAAGCAGAAGCAAGGTTTGAGAAAATGCAGTGGTGTTGGGTAAATTGTCAATCAAAGCCCAAAGGTCCAGAGGCACAAGAAGGAAGGACAGAATTGAAATGAAGAGGAAAGTACAAATAAGGTGCTAAATATCACTAGAGAGATAAAGGTTATGGAGGTAATGGAACGTTATCAGTCATCAGATGTGATGATACAGGTGGGTTCTAAGGTGCAAAAATGTAATTTTAAAAAGTGTGTCCAGGGGCTTCCCTGGTGGCGCAGTGGTTGAGAGTCCGCCTGCCGATGCAGGGGACACGGATTCGTGCCCTGGTCTGGGAAGATCCCACATGCCGCGGAGCAGCTGGGCCCGTGAGCCATGGCCGCTGAGCCTGCGTGTCTGGAGCCTGTGCTCCGCAACGGGAGAGGCCACAACAGTGAGAGGCCCGTGTACCACAAAAAAAATAAATAATTAAAAAAAAAAGTGTTTCCAGAGAACAAGATACAACAACGAGGAGCCTGGGAGACAAGGGGGTTGGAGAAAATGGGGCTGAACCCAAAGACGCAAGACTCTATCATCCAGAGAAAGGAGCCTCAGTTCTATTTATAAACATGAAAAATTATGGTAGAACTACTTTTTTATCCTCAGATAATTTACATAAGATTTTATTCTGATTGTACTACAAATGACAAAAGGATACCCAATCTACTGTAATAGAAGGTACAGAATTGAAAAGCGAATAGGAAAATAGAGATACAGAAAAAAAGATAATACAAATGAGACCAAATATTAGATGTGCCAATTCCCCTAGAGAAACATTTAAAACTGATTAAAAATAAAAATATAAAAACGTATTTAATCAACAAGATCCTACTGCATAGCACAGGGAACTATATTCAATACCCTCTAATAAACCATAATGGAAAAGAATGTGAAAAAGAATATGTATATATATGTATAACTGAATCACTTTGCTGTACCAGAAATTACAACATTGTAAATCAACTATATTTCAATAAAAAAATGGGAATAAAAAAAAAAAGGCCACGCGCTAAAGCGGCTCACTGCACAATGTTATGATGCCATCAAGTCCACCAAATCATTTAATTGCCAAGGAAGTTGAGGCTCAGAGGTGGAACCCCAAATACTCAGGGCTGGAAAGCCAGAGGTTGGCAGAGCTGGAAAGAGAATTCTGTTCTTTTGTCTCCCAGTTCATTGGTTCTTTCCCTTAAATTTCATTGACATATGTTGAATTTTGATTGACTTCAAGTCTTATCTTTTCATTTTCAGCTTTGTTGTCCTGTTGATTTTGGTGACTTGCCCATTTTCCTGGGCGTGCAACCAGTTTTCCAGTGTGGACTCCACCTTCTTCACATGGCTGCCTCTTCTAGTACACATACATGCTCAGCATTTCTCACATGTGCTCCACACATAGTACCCCCAGGCAGGCTTCTAGTCACCAGTTACTCTTCCTAAGGGACCCTCTGGCTTCATGGTTGTTGCATCTTATTCTCTTACTCCAGACTCTTTCTACCTATCAGAGCCATCTACAAGAGGAAGGCATTATTATTATTATTATTTTATTTTTTTGCGGTATGCGGGCCTCTCACTGTTGTGGCCTCTCCCATTGCGGAGCACAGGCTCCGGATGCGCAGGCTCAGTGGCCATGGCTCACGGGTCCAGCCGCTCCGCGGCATGTGGGATCCTCCCGGACCGGGGCACAAACCCGTGTCCCCTGCACCGGCAGGCGGACTCTCAACCACTGCGCCACCAGGGAAGCCCAGGAAGGCATTATTAATATGACAGCAGCTGCCCTGGAACACCTAGGGACAAGGAGAAACACGTAACCTTTGGAAACATAATTACAAACAAAACAAAACAAAGAACAACTACACTCACTATGGCAATGGCTGCAACGCCTGGTTTCAGTCAAGACAACCCTCTTGAAGGAGGAGATGTAATCAAGTATGAAATTGGAAGGGTGGCCACAAGGACAGTGCTACTGTAGAGTATAGTGAGCAAATTTCCTCGTATAGTAGCCAACGATTTCCTAAACCATGTTTTAATGTAGTTAATTTCTATGAAAACAATTCTCTTGGAAAATAGATACACGAATTTAAAGTTATTTATAATTCCACATCCAAACACAACTACAGTTAGCGTTGTGGTGTACGGTGCTTACGTCCATTCTTTTCTTTGTATTAATTTGCTTTATCAATTAGTGGAAATTTTGACATACATTCAGATTTGTACTCTGCCTTTTTGTACTAACATTCAGGATTTATTTTGTGTTGCCACCACATTCTTGTGTAATGTTTTTTTAGATTGACAAATTTGTGATGGAAAAAATGAATGAGTTTTATAAAAAAGGCAACGTTTATCAGGACACCGTGGGTGACCTGCTGAAGTTCATCCGGAATTTGGGAGAGCATATCAATGAAAAAAAGAATCGAGAGTAAGTCATGTATGAGAAGTCATGTTTGAGATGAGAATAATTGAAAAATTCCAGTTCTAAATTTATATCTGCTAATTTGATAGAAAGAAGAATATTTATTTTGATGAAAGTCATTCCTCCTTCTGTGTGGAAAAGGGCCATCACAAGGGTCTTACAGTCAACAGTGGACATGCCCTGCAGGTTCTCCTCTTCCTTTTCATTTTTTGCTGAGCCCCCTTTAACAGTAGGCTAGCGATTCTTGTGTGAAGAAACACAGGGGACTGCGTGGCTGGGTAAAGCGAATGTAGCATTGGAAGAGTAGCCCCGTGTTAATCCAATTAGCTTTCGCTACCAAAATTCTTAGCTGTAAACTCACAAAAAGCTTGCAGTTTTGAGGGCTTTTTTGGATTTCAGCATTGTAGATAAGGGATTGTGGGATAGTATTATGTTCATTTTATGGATAATAAAACTGAGGTTCATAAAACTTAAGTTGCCAAAGTTTACTCCATTAGTTGAAGAGTCAGGGGATGAATCTTGCTCTATCAGATTCCAAAGTCCTCATTTATTCTGCTATAGAAACCAGGGGAGCAAAAAAGATTTCCAGGGCCATATGCTATAAAGGGGGGATGCAGAGTTTGGGGCAAGCATATCAAAATATTTATGTTTCATTTCAGGATGAAGTCAAAAATTGGAGAACCTTCCCAGTATTTTCAGGAGAAATTTCCCGATCTGGTCATGTATGTCTATAGGAAACTACAGAACACAGAATACACAAAGCATTTTCCAAAAACTCACAGCTAAATAAGCCTAGGTGTGATGGAGGTGGTGGTGGTGAGCAGGCTGGCCAGCCCTAGTGCCTTTTGAATTCAGGGAAGTATTTTTTTGCTGTGTAATCCTGGGCGAGTCACAACTCTCTGGGCCTCTTGACATTTTTTTTTTTTTTTGGCCGCACCACGTGGCATGTGGGATCTTAGTTCCCCCACCAGGGACTGAAGCCATGCCCCCTGTAGTGGAAGCACGGAGTCCTAACCACTGGACCACCAGGGAATTCCCTGAGCCTTTTGACTAACCTGGTTGCTTGTGAGCAATGAATTGGATAGCTGATGTGTCAGTTCCTGGTGCCGTGCTCAGCATTCTCCACGTTTATAACAAAAAAAAGCATATGTTCAAACTACTCTAGTCCTTTTTAAGGGTAAAGCTTAGTGGCAGGCGCTGGGAGAGCATCCTGCTAAGATTCCTCTTGTCAACTGCACCAAAGGAGTGTGTTCCTAAACCTCTAATGCTTTATGTTTTTCATCAATTATCTCATGTAATTCTCCCAACAACCTTGCAAGATAAGATTAATATCCCCTTTTAGGAACCGAAGAGCCTGAGAGACTCAGGGAAATTGAACTACCTGCCCCAGATTATACAACTTGCACAGAGCGCAGTATAAATGGACGTGGTGTTATTGTTACCTCTCACTCGGCACCTTAGAACTTAATTACTAGCTCAGAGCTCTTCTACATGAGACCCAAAAGGTCAAATGGGCTCTGGGTGGCTCATTCATTCATTCAGTATTTGTTGAGCACTAACTAGTATAAGTCTAAGCACCAACTGTATGAAATGCGTTCCTTCTAGAATCACCTGTGTTGGTTTTCTATTATGTCAAGGCTGTATTTCTCAACTGTAGGCAATCTTGCCCTTCAGGGGCCATTGGGCAGTTAAAATGTCTGTCAAAGCTGAGG
Source organism: Leucopleurus acutus (assembly GCF_964270905.1). Lineage (NCBI taxonomy): Eukaryota > Metazoa > Chordata > Mammalia > Artiodactyla > Delphinidae > Leucopleurus > Leucopleurus acutus. The sequence continues at coordinate 55,651,568 of NC_139143.1, forward strand.
GTGGGGGGTTGTACTGGCATCTAGTAGATAGAGGTCAAGGATGCTGCTGAACATTCTATGATCTGCACAGGATAGCACCCCCGAAACACAGAATTATCCGGAAGAACAGAATTATCAGTGACACTGAGGTTGAGAAATCCTGCCTTAGCGGGCTGGGCTACCTTTGAACTGGCTGGGAGCCCAGGACTGTGGACTGTGTGGCTCACCTCACAGAGGACTGACTTGAGTGTGATGTCTTGCTTTTTGATCTGCAGTGAGACAGTTCCAGTGTCACCCCCTCAGGAAGTCCTCTGAATGCCCTCACTTTCCACACCCCTGTCTGAGTGTCCTCTCTGGCTTCCTAGCACCCATGGCCACACAAGAGCATGTTTCTCTCCACCCAGAGCATGATTCTTCCCCACTGGAATGATATATATGTAATTGGCTCCTTAGGGCCCATGATATATATATTTTTTGATGTGTATCATACAGCCTAGCAAAATGTCTGCCACATGGTAATGACCAATAAATATGCATTGAAAAATGAACGATCCCTCTTCATACATGAGTAATAATGCTAGGACATATTTTGATGGTGTTTTATAAGTTATAAATTACACCTGCATATTTTACTTCTTTTCGTTTTCAAAATAATCCTGTAAGATACGTGTTGTGATCCTCATTTTGCAGATGAGGAAACTAAGGTTAGAGACGTGTTGATTTACTCTAATGCATAGGAAGTGTCACTGTCTGAATTTGAAAAGATTTTCTGGCATGAAGTCTGATGTTCTTTCCATTTATCCTCACTGTGGTGGTGAAGATGAAGCTTTGTAATGAGAGGAGCTGTGAGAAAAAACAGTGTCTTAGGTTCTTTCTGAAAAGGAGATGGTCTTGACTTCCCTGGTGGTCCCGTGGTTAAGGCTCTGCACTTCCAGCGCAGGGGGTGCGGGTTCGATCCCTGGTTGGGGACTAAGATACCATATGCCACAGGGCATGGCCAAAAATAAATAAATAAATAGAATTTAAAAAGGAGGTGGTCTAAGAAGGGTGCCACTGAATGAAATTAACAAGTACTGGAAGAAAAAAACTTAAGACTTTTCTTTAAGGTTTTAGGAGCAGCAAGGTTGCTTTAAGTTTTAAAAGTAAGATTTGTTTTTCTGATTTGTAGTGAGTACTTGGATATGACAATCAAATGCCCATTTGTAAAGCATATTCAATAAAACTTTGAATTACCTGAATGTCTGATTTTCTCTGAGTGACATTTCTACTTTAGAGAGTAGTGATATCTACAATAGAAAATGCTCAGTGATTAATTCCTGGGTAAGCTTTAAGAAAGGCATCCTGCTCTTTAAAAATGGGAAAAGGAGCCTAATTTCAGCCCTCCATTAATTCGGAAACAATACACACCTTGGGGGTCCTTATAGAAAAGGAAGGGTCTGATCATTGTACTCTCTACTTTAATCCTCTAAGCGTTTCTGTGGACATGCTGCAAATATTTTTCATTCAGTTGCCATTATCACAAACATTTAATTGAGCTTGTAGTTCATGTTAGGTACTGTGTTAGGCAAAGTGATTCTGTGCTTGGGCTTGTCAAGCAGAAGCGCCAGTTACGCAGAGATGAGGGGAGCTTGCCTGCCTAGAATGCACTGAACAAGCAACACAGGAGAGGAAAATTATGGTAAGAATAATAGTTGCCACCTCTTGAGCACCTACCACTTTCCAGAGCCTAATGCTTTTATATGTGACATCCCATAACAAACATGACAATGCCATAAGATGTAATTATTTCCATTTTACAGAAGAGGCAACTAAGGCTCAGAAAGGATTGCTAAGTCGCCCAAGTTCGTATGGGTAGTAAGTGGAAGAGCCAGGGTGCAAACCCAGGTCTGCAAGTCCAAAGGGTGTGGCTTTTCTGGAGCGCCAAAGATGGGGAGTTCAGGTAGGCTGGATGGTCTTTGTGAGAATGTGTATCGGGGCTTTCATCCATTCCTTCCTATTAAAGCCTAGGAGGTCAAGGTTACCCATGGCCTTCATAGCAACCGAATCCAATGGTCCTTCGCTGTCTTCATCAACCTCACACCACAGTTGATTCAGCTGACTACCCTTTGGCTCTTGCACCTGTCTTCTTTAGCACCTGCAGCACCACACTTACTGCTTCTCCTCCCCAGTGGTTGCTCCTCCACAGTGTCCTTTGCCAGCTGCTTCTCTGCTCAACCCCTAAACCTTGAGTGCCCCCGAATTAATCCTCAAGCAATTCACTTTTCCTCTTTTCTCCGTGGATGATCTTTTCAAGTGCCATGACAAGTATCGTCATAAATAGACAGATGATATCCATGTTCTGAAATTTATCCACATAATTGCCTACGAATTATCAGTCTTGTTTGCTTCTTTTTTTCCCATACGCCCTACATCCAATCTATTAATAAGTCCAGTTGGTTCTCTCACCAAAATAAATTCTAAATCTGTTCACAACCTTCTGTGTCTGCTGTGCTCAAGCTACCGTCATTTCTCATTTGGACTGAAGCATGAGCCTTGAGCTTTCATCCTCATGCCCCATCTTTTCTCCACAAAGTGATCTTGAAAAAATAGTCCATGGTGAGAAACTGAAATGAGCTCTTCCCTCGGTCCCTCTTTCAGCCTTGCATATGGCCAGACCCCCACTAGCTCAGTGTGAGTGAGGAAAGATGGTGACCAGTGAGATGAGTTGGGCCCTGATTATGCGGTGCTTTTGAAGCTAGGCACCAGACCCTCTAGTGACATTCATCAAGTGACATGGAATGGACACAGAAGTATGTGTACAATCCACAGGTCAAAGTTACCCTCCATCGAAGGCCCCTTGCCTTCTATGGTCCCTAGCTGACAGCGATGTTCCCAATACATATCAATGTATTGAAGGCGGGAGGTGAGTACAATGGGCGATTTGTTACAACATTTTACTCAGTGGGATCTCCGGAATCTTAACGTTCCCTGGTTTCCTTTTTCTTTTGGCTAGTTGAGCTGAGAATCAAGTTGTCAAATCAACCCTAGATGGAAATCTTATTCATTCATTCTTTCAACAAATATTTATTATGTGCCTACAAAGTGCCGAGTGCCATTCTAGGTGTTTGGGATACATCCACAAACAGAACAAAAATCCCCGCTCTCAAGGAGCTTATACTCTAGCAGAGGAGAGAGACAATATACAATAAGCATAATAAATACATCCTCTAGTGAGAATGAAAGTTATAAGCATTACAGGAAAAAAGGAAAGGAGGACGTAGGGAGAGCTAGGGCAGGGGTGGATGAGTGGGCATTGGGCCATCAGGGTAGCCTTCAATGAGGAGGTGAGAACTGCCCAGAGACTTGAGGTGAAGGGAGGTCCATGTGAATACATGGAGGAGGAGCCTTCCAGGCAGCGTGAACAGCCAGTGCAAAGCCTTGAACTGGGAATGTGTCCACTATGTCTGAGGAACTGCAGGGAGGCCAATCTGGCTGCAGTGAGGGAGCAAGAGAGAAGCAGGAGATGAGGTCAGAAAGGCAATGGCGCCAGGTCTCTAGGACCTGGAAAGGCATTTTAGGGGCGCTGGATTTCACACTGAGATGGGAGCCATTGGTGGTGGTGGTGGGGAGGGTCAGTGAGCAGAGGAGTGACATGAACTAACAGAAGTTTTAAAAAGCTCACCCTGGCTGCTGGGAGCAGAGAACAAGAGCAGCAGTGAGGAGACTGATTCAGAGATGATTTCAATAGCCAGGCGAGAAATGATGGTGGCTTAGGCCAGGTGATAACAGTGAAGGTGGTGCTACCTTTGATTCTGAACATATTGTAGGCAATTTGGCCGTCATTAACTCTCTCATGTCTGGCTGCAGTGAGACAAACAGCCCAGCCCATCAGACTCCTGCTTGTTGCTCTTGGTTCCGATTTTTCAGCCTAAGATTTCGCCACAACACAGCCTGAGCCAACCGTACATCTAAGGCTATAAAGGCAGCCTTACTGTAGGACTGACAGGCACGGGAAGCTGTGCAACCTAGCTGCCCAGGTTTCTCCCCACTCACACCCGCCGGCTTACCTCCTTCTGGGGACTGAACGAAACTGATGAACTCCTGACAGAGAATGTAATGGAAACACAAGTTGGTTTTACAGAAGAAAGGTAACCGGTATTTTTCCAACCAGGTCAATAATCCTTTGTAGTTTGCAATCTAGAGTCCAAACAAACAAGGAACAGAAAAGAGAAATGGAACTGAATCGCTAAGAAATGCAGCTTAGCAAGGGCAATAAATAACCTCATGCTTGTAGTATTTGGCCCAGAGAAGAGGTGTGTTGATTAAAAATAGTATCTAAGGGAGGCAGAGATTGGGGTTGAGGTTCTCAAAGGACTGATTGGTAGGAAAGGAAAGGCTTGTTTTCTCATCAGAAAAATCTTTCTTATTCCTGGGTGAGGTTGTTTAAGAAAAGGTCAAAGTAAAAAAAAAAAAATCTAAGTTTTGCTTGAGAGAAGAGAAGCAGGAGAGATTTTGGTCTGTTGTGTCAAGTCATAACTCTACTCAACTTGCTTCTTTGTAAGCACATTTACAATTTCTCACAAGCTCCCAACCCATATCACCTACACAACACAACGAAAACACACAAACACTCACACATAACATCATTTAGAATACGGGATGGATCCCTGAAGGATGTAACTTCCAGAGAAAAGAAAAGAAAATAAAATTTTAAGTCTTGGGGTTCTCCTAAGGAAACCAAATATAAGAATCCGAGTGGAGTGTCTTTCTCAGCTCTCCAGATCCCAGAGAAAAATAAAACCTTGTTGTGAGCATGGCTGAGTGATCTTTCTGATGCCACATGTCACAGGTGGGGCATGAGGAAGCCATTGGTGAGTCCAAGGTCTACAGAGTGGAAAAGGAGAACAGGAAGGGGGGAAAAGGAGAAGAGAAAGACAGTGAACAAGGACAAGGAAAAAACATATAAAGAGAAAAAATGATTGGGAGAAAGATAGGTCTCATGGTCAAGCAGTCATTAGGAACTTTCAAGTGTCATCTTGACTTGAGCTACACCTTACAATGCAAATAGTTGCTATGTGGCCCATGGGCGGCACTGCCTATCTCACACCCATGGCAAGCATTGCCAATCAATTCTCAGACTCTTTCTGGCTTAGGTGTGGCCTCAGAGTTCTTCTCAACACAGTCCTCCAAGCATCTACTACCCAACGACCACAGTGGACACGAGAGGTTAATCCCTTTTGCTAGCCATGGACTACAATATAGAGGAAAGAACTCACCAGCAGTTGCTTGCCCAAGTGGTAAAAATGCAAAAAGCAGAAATGTCTACCTGGCTTGATGCTGTTTGTCCTACTTACCTGCTTTATAGTTTCTTCCACAGTCACCCTCAGGAGATCCTATCCCTCTCCCTGTCCGATTCCACACATCAAATTCAGCTGCCTCTTCCCCCATCCCAAACCATACACCATTCAAGAATCATACTCACCAAGTCATGGGGTATTTCTGGCCACAAGCTCCACTATGAATTTTCAAGAGTGTAAAATGGTGTCTGACCAAAGACCTGCAAAAGAAAGCTAAGAAACAGCCAGAGGGGTCTAGAGTTTCTCTTCATGAAAATGTCACAGTCCATCCGCAGCCACAGGCGAAGAGAGGTTCCATTGCTTTCCTATATCAAGGGACATTAATTCCTAACTTTATTGCACTGAATCAACTTGCTTTGTGCAAAACAACCAAGAAAGATTAAACTGCAAGATTCATTTACCTTTTGGCTCCATCCTGCCCCGACCTGGGAGTTATCTTGCCTGTGTGCAAAGGCCAAAGCTCATGACATTAAAAGGTATTTATTTTGTGTATTGCATTATTCATTTCTACAGGACTTAGAAAGAGCAAAGGCTTAAAGCCTTTTCATAAAGAGAAATACCTTTGGATTTGCCTAAATTCTTTAACTGGAGAAAGTAGAGAGAACAGAGGATGTGAGGATTAAAGGTACAAATAACTTAGGGGGGCATTAAGAGTGTCCAAAATTGATAGAAAATTCTAGGCTACTGTCCTCTTTTGTCAAGGAGAAGGGTCTGTGACCTAGGCAGTTTTGAGACTAATGTGAAAGGGCTTCTATGTTTACAGGTAGCTATGCTTAGCAGTCTCACTGTAGGCATCAAAATATCTCAAAGTGCCCCCAAAGTATTTGTGATAAACCAGAGGGGCTAAAGTGAACTCTCAGCACATCACGTCATTCTGACCATCTCCCCGAGACCGGCAGCCCCAAACGTTTGTCAGTCTGCGGCCCCCTCCTTCTCTTCCCTTTGTCCTTGGCTGTATCGATGGAAGGTGATGGTATTGCCTGCACTTCACAAATATTGGTCTATGAAGGAGACTCAATCCTTAGTGACCCCTCCCTGCTCTGCACTCGGTGTTGGCCAAGACACGCCCTGCCTGGCGTGTGAAGTTACCTTTATGGGATGTGCGGTGGGACTGTGAAATCGTGAGATTTTGTGGGAGTAGTGCGTGGGAGCATTTTCACCATGTGACATTTGTGCCATTCAGGGCCGGAGGCTGATGTGGAAAACACGCCAGGCCTGGAGCCACAGGACCTGGTCACTCTAGGACTGCCCCAGATTTGCCAAGTGATCTTAGGCAAGTCATTTAACTTCTGAGACCCATCTGTAAGGAGGGAGTGATGTTGACCTGACAGGGTGATTATGGACATTAAATGGTAGAAATTTGTAAATTGACAGCAACACTCAACATGAAATACCACTTTCTTCCTAAATAGACCACAGCGACCTAAATGGCCAGGACATTCTCAGGATTCTACTTCCCACATTACGTTCGCCATTTCTATAACATTATTGCGGGCTGCATAATTAAGTTGACAAACTGATTAGCTAAAATGCCTTAAGGTTACTTCTGAAACCTTTCATTAAGACAGTGGCAGATGCTAGAGTATGAGTGCGGATCACCCCCAAACACCTGCTCTTCGAGGCCTTTTCCTCCTTCCCTTTTTTACCATGTCGCTGGTACCACCATCCACCCAGGCACCCACGCCTGCTACCCTGATCCCTCTCTTCTTGTTACCACTTCTGTCTGACATTCAGAGTGATAGGTCCTGCGTTTCGCTTTGTGAAAAATCTCTCCTATTTATCCATCCTCTTCATCGTTTTGCCTTTAGACTCTCATCGCTTCTCACCTAGACTCTAGAAACAATCTCCTGACTAGTTTCCCTGTCTCCACTGTGGCCCCCTGACAGTGCTATCCATGGCCAGACTTCTGCAGAAATAATTTTCCTAGATGAAAGTCTGATGATGCCACTCCTTTACCTAAACCTCTGATGATTTTCTATTGCCCTCAGAATGATGTCCAAACTCCTAAGCTCGGCTTACCTACTCTCGGAGGCCTGGCTGTGCAGCCTCATCTCTTGCTATGTCTGCCTCTCACAACTTTTTCTTCAGCCTTAGAGGTTCCCCCAAGGTGCCATAGGACTGTATTCCGTGGTGCCTTTACTTACTCTGTCCTGTCCCTAAGGCCCCTGCTTCTCTTGATACTCAACCCCCCAGTCTTTTCCTCTTGCTTCTTTATCCACCCTTCCCTCCCCATCTTCGTCCCCAGACCATTGTCAAATAACTAGTCTTCTTTCCAGGCTTGGCTTGTGTGACCTCTTCACTGGCACCTTTCTGACTCTTCCAGGTAGGAGTGGCCTCTTCCTCCAATGTACCCCACTACCTCCTAGAGACTTCAGTCATGTCACTCACAACCATTTGAGCACTGGCCTTAAACACTGGTCTCTCACGTTAGACTGGAATTCCTTGAAGACACAGATGGCATCATTAATATCTGTGTCCCCAGGACTAAGCTCAGCGTCTAGCACAAAGTGCCACCCAATAGGTGTTTGTGGAATAATAGTGTTCTTTCCTAGTTTTGTGAAATTTCACCTTTTCACAGGCAGCATCCATGGAAAAAGGTGCACTGAGATGAGCAGCTATTTATAAGGCACCAGCGCTCAGATGTAACCAAATATTTAAACCAAAAAAGAAGCAGGATTAGTGTAGGTTTAGTTTGAAGAATATTTTGATATTTGAGGTTTGTTTTAGTTGCATAGATTGAGAAGATATATAAATTTGGTTTCAGTTAACAACTCAGCAATTGCTATCTGCCAAACACCGGGTGAAGGGAGTAGAGCAGAATGAATAATCCATGGTCCTTCTGGAGGAATTCACAACTTCACAATCCAGTGGGGCAGATACACACATATAACACAAGAAAGTTGCAAAGTGCCAAGGGGCACAGAGGCAGGGGGAAATAAGTTCCTATTGGGAGGACCTAGGAACTCCTTAAGCAGAGCAGGATTTAACTAGAGATCTTAAAAATGGTTAAGAGTTTGGTGAGTGAAACTATGGAAACTAAGAACACAGCCAAGGAGAAGCATAGAGGTGGGGAGAATGCCAGGTGTGCTTTGCAAGGGTAGAGCGGCCATCACTGCAGCACTGGGGACCAGCAAAGGGTGTGATGAAAGATAACTGTGTACAGGCAAAGGCGATCAAGGAGGCTGGGGATTTAGGATTTCATTATATCAATAACTGGAACTCCTGGAGATTTTAGAGGATTTTCTACTTCATATTTATTTGCTCAAATTGAAATAGTTTTGATTTGGTAAGAAGTTTATTTTTTAAAAAATGCTGGAGAGGGTGTGGAGAAAAGGGAACCCTCTTGCACTGTTGGTGGGAATGTAAATTGATATAGCCATTATGAGGAACAGTATGGAGGTTCCTTAAAAAACTAAAAATAGAATTACCATATAACACAGCAATCCCACTACTGGGCATATACTCAGAGGAAATCATAATTCAAAAAGACACATGCACCCCATGTTCATTGTAGCACTATTTACAATAGCCAGGTCATGGAAGCAACCTAAATGCCCATTGACAGACAAATGCATAAAATAGATGTGGTACATATATACAATGGAATATTACTCAGCCATAAAAAGGAATGCAATTTTGGGTCATTTGTAGAGACGTGGATGAATCTAGAGACTGTCATACAGAGTGAAGTAAGTCAGAAATAGAAAAACAAATATCATATAGTAATGCATATATATGGAACCTAGAAAAATGGTACAGATGAACCTGTTTGCAGGGCAGAAATAGAGACACAGATGTAGAGAACAAACGTATAGACACCAAGGGGGAAAAGTTGGCTGGGGGTGGTGGTGGTGGTGGTGGGATGAATTGGGAGATGGGGATTGACATATATAGACTGATGTGTATAAAATGGAAAACTAATAATAACCTGCTGTATAAAAAATAAATAAAATTTTAAAAAAAGGCACTTAGCTCAGTAAGAGTCACTATTCAGCTGTTGATGAAACATTTGGATTTAAGTCTGAGAATGCTTACTGGGAGAGAAAGAAATGTGTTGAAAAAATCAGCAAAGGTTTCATCCTCTAGCAGAATTATAAGACTTGTAGAACCAATTATCTCTACATGGGGAGAAAAAAAACCTCTCATAAGCAGGATTGCATTTAGGATGGGAATATTAAGCAATAGAACAGATCATTTTACAAGGGTAAATCTCAGCATGACAATGGCTTTTAGGGTCATCTAACTCAATTTCTCCCCTCTCCAGGACCCTCGTCTGCCACATCGCTCTGCTTAAACACTCCCAGCTGTGGGGAGCTCCTCACCTCACAGGACTGCCCATTCCATTTATGAAGAGAGAAAATAGTTTCATAAGATCTTTCCTACCGTGAACTGCCTTCCTTTACCTTCTTTCTGTTTGTTGAAACTCTGCCCTCTGAATCTTGATTGAATTCATCTAAGTCCTCTTTTAATGGACAGAGATCCCATATTTACAAAGTCATTACAACCTTCTGCCTACCTCCACCCCCTCTGGCTAGTCACTAAGCATTTCTTCAATTATTCATCACATGACCTCCTTTCCATCTGGTTCTCTTCTCCTTGGCTAGAGGGGCACCCACAACTCAAGCATTCCACATCCTTCTCAGGGAGGAGCATAAGACAACTATTACCCATGTTCTATGTTATATTAGCATGGCCGGAAATGGGGTTAGCTTTCACCATCTTTAATTTGTGCAGTCACTTTTCAGAAATCAAGTCAAATTTCATCTTGTAGGTTTGGGCCCAACATTAAAGCCCCAAAAGAGGTTTTTTGAATATATCGGTAATGCAACATATTTATTATTTCTCTCAAGCTTGATCATTGTGCTGCCCAAGTTAATCTCAGGAAATAAGTGTTGACTGTCTCAAAGTCAAGCATAGAGACCACAGGTAGACTAGCTGGTCTCTCTAAGTTTACTCTAATTCACTGTCTCTGCTTTTTAGTGTATAATGTCAACTCTTGAATAGTAATTTAATTGTTCTATCAAGGGCCCAGCATTTTCCCATCATACCTAAAGTGTATAATGAAAGACTTACAGGGCTTCCATGGTGGCACAGTGGTTAAGAATCTGCCTGTCAATGCCGGGGACATGGGTTTGAGCCCTGGTCCGGGAAGATGCCACATGCCGTGGAACAATTAAGCCTGTGCACCACAACTGCTGAGCCTGTGCTCTAGAGCCTGTGAGCCACAACTACTGAGCCTGTGTGCCACAACTACTGAAGCCCATGCGCCTAGATCCCGTGCTCTGCAACAAGACAAACCACTGTATTGAGAAGCCCACACACTGCAACAAAGAGTAGCCCGTGCTCGCCACAACTAGAGAAAGCCTGCGCAGCAACAAAGACCCAACACACCCCAAAATAAATAAATAAATTTATTTAAAAAAACCCAAAACACTTATAAAATGAGAAACCTAAATATTATACACTAGTCCTATCTCTCAGTCCAGCTAAATGTCTGGTGAGAAGAGTATGTGCCACTCCTCTAGGGTGAAGTTATAATAACATAAGAAAACTAAACAGTCCCTTTCATTATTTTTCCTAATGACACTTTGGTGGTTATTGTCTTCTTATAATAGAAACAGAAATAGAAACCCAGACAACCAAACACTATTACAACAGAACTGATGCCAGTTCCTGCCCTCTGCTCCATAGATGTCTTTTTTTTTCGGTACCTAGTGTTGTAAACATTTATGTGTTTTTTTCTGTCTTCCTCCTCAGTCTTCTGCTCATCTTTTTATGAGATTTCCCTGATTCTTTTTTTTAACATCTTTATTGGAGTATAGTTGCTTTACAATGATGTGTCAGTTTCTGCTTCATAACAAAGCGAATCAGTTATACATGTACATATGTCCCCATATCTCTTTCCTCTTGCATCTCCCTCCCTCCCCCCCCCCATTCCACCCTTCTAGGTGGTCACAAAACACCAAGCTGATCTCCCTGTGCTTTGCGGCTGCTTCCCACTAGCGGTCTATTTTATATTTGGTAGTGTATATATGTCCATGCCACTCTCTCACTTTGTCCCAGCTTACCCTTCCCCCTGCCCATATCCTCAAGTCTGTTCTCTAGTAGGTCTGCATCTTTATTCCTGTCTTGTCCCTAGGTTTTTCATGACCATATTTTTTTCTTTTTTTTTTAGATTCTATATATATATGTGTTAGCATATGGTATTTGTTTTTCTCTTTCTTACTGACTTCACTCTGTATGACAGTCTCTAGATCCAACCATGTCTCAACAAATGACCCAGTTTCATTTCTTTTCATGGCTGAGTAATATTCCATTGTATATATGTACCACAACTTCTTTATCCATTCGCCTGTCGATGGGCATTTAGGTTGCTTTCATGACCTGGCTGTTGTAAATAGTGCTGCAATGAACATTGGGGTGCATGTGTCTTTTTGAGTTATGGTTTTCTCTGGGTATATGCCCAGTAGTGGGATTGCTGGATCATATGGTAATTCTATTTGTAGTTTTTTAAGGAACCTCCATACTGTTCTCCATAGTGGCTGTATCAATTTACATTCCCACCAACAGTGCAAGAGGGTTCTGTATTCTTAACAGCCTCTCCAGCATTTATTGTTTGTAGATTTTTTGATGATGGCCATTCTGACTGGCGTGAGATGATATCTCATTGTAGTTTTCATATGCATTTCTCTAATGATTAATGATGTTGAGCATTCTTTCATGTGCTTGTTGGCAATCTTTATATCTTCTTTGGAGAAATGTCTATTTAGGTCTTCTGCCCATTTTTGGATTGGTTTGTTTGCTTTTTTGATATTGAGCTGCATGAGCTGCTTGTAAATTTTGGAGATTAATTCTTTGTCAGTTGCTTCATTTGCAAATATTTTCTCCCATTCTGAGGGTTGTCTTTTCATCTTGTATATGGTTTCCTTTGTTGTGCAAAAGATTTCAAGTTTCATTACGTCCCATTTGTTTGTTTTTGTTTTTATTTCCATTTCTCTAGGAGGTGGGTCAAAAAGGATCTTGCTGTGATTTATGTCACAGAGTGTTTTGCCTATGTTTCCCTCTAAGAGTTTGATAGTGTCTAGCCTTACATTTAGGTCTTTAATCCATTTTGAGTTTATTTTTGTATACAGTGTTAGGGAGTGCTCCAATTTCATTCTTTTACATGTAGCTATCCAGCTTCCCCAGCACCACTTATTGAACAGGCTGTCTTTTCTCCACTGTATACTCTTGCCTCCTTTATCAAAGATAACGTGACCATATGTGCGTGGGTTTATCTCTGGGCTTTCTATCCTGTTCCATTGATCTATATTTCTGTTTTTGTGCCAGTACCATACTGTCTTGATTATTGTAGCTTTGTAGTATAGTCTGAAGTCAGGGAGCCTGATTCCTCCAGCTCCATTTTTCATTCTCAAGATCACTTTGGCTATTTGGAGTCTTTTGCGTTTCCATACAAATTGTGAAAGTTTTTGTTCTAGTTTTGTGAAAAATGCCAGTGGTAGTTTGACAGGGATTGCATTGAATCTGTAGATTGTTTTGGGTAGTCATTTTCACAATGTTCGTTCTTCCAATCCAAGAACATGGTATATCTCTCCATCTATTTGTATCATCTTTAATTTTTTTCATCAGTGTCTTATAATTTTCTGCATACAGGTCTTTTGTCTCCTTAGGTAGGTTTATTCCTAGATATTTTATTCTTTTTGTTGCAATGGTAAATGGGAGTGTTTTCTTAATTTCACTTTCAGATTTTTCATCATTAGTGTATAGGAATGTAAGAGATTTCTGTGCATTAATTTTGTATTCTGCTACTTTACCAAATTCATTGATTAGCTCTAGTAGTTTTCTGAAAACAGCTTTAGGATTCTCTATGTAGAGTATCATGTCATCTGCAAGCAGTGACAGCTTTACTTCTTTTCCGATTTGGATTCCTTTTATTTCTTTTTCTTCACTGATTGCTGTGGCTAAAACCTCCAAAACTATGTTGAATAATAGTGGTGAGAGTGGGCAAGCTTGTCTTGTTCCTGATCTTAGTGGGAATGGTTTCAATTTTTCACCATTGAGGACGATGTTGGCTGTTGATTTGTCATATATGGCCTTTATTATGTTGAGGAAAGTTCCCTTTATGCCACTTTCTGGAGGGTTTTTTATCATAAATCGGTGTTGAATTTTGTCGAAAGCTTTCTCTGCATCTATTGAGATGATCACATGGCTTTTCTCCTTCAATTTGTTAATATTGTGTATCACATTGATTTGTGTATACTGAAGGATGCTGGCATTCCTGGGGTAAACCCCACTTGATCATGGTGGATGATCCTTTTAAAGTGCCATTGGATTCTGTTTGCTAGTATTTTGTTGAGGATTTTTGCATCTATGTTCATCAGCGATATTGGCCTGTAGTTTTCTTTCTTAGTGACATCTTTGTCTGGTTTTGGTATCAGGGTGATGGTGGCCTCATAGAATGAGTTTGGGAGTGTTCTTCCCTCTGCTATATTTTGGAAGAGTTTGAGAAGGATAGGTGTTAGCTCTTCTCTAAATGTTTGATAGAATTCGCCTGTGAAGCCATCTGGTCCTGGGCTTTTGTTTGTTGGAAGATTTTTAATCACAGTTTCAATTTCAGTGCCTGTGATTGGTCTGTTCATATTTTCTATTGCTTCCTGGTTCAGTCTTGGAAGGTTGTGCATTTCTAAGAATTTGTCCATTTCTTCCAGGTTGTCCATTTTATTGGCATATAGTTGCTTGTAGTCATCTCTCATGATCCTTTGTTATTTCTGCAGTGTCAGTTGTTACTTCTCCTTTTTCATTTCTAATTCTATTGATTTGAGTCTTCTCCCTTTTTTTCTAGATGAGTCTGGCTAATGGTTTATCAATTTTGTTTATCTTTGCAAAGTACCAGCTTTTTGTTTTATTGATCTTTGCTGTTGTTTCCTTCATTTCTTTTTCATTTATTTTGGCTCTGATCTTTATGATTTCTTTCCTTCTGCTAACTGTGGGGTATTTCTGTTCTTCTTTCTCTAATTGCTTTAGCTGTAAGTTTAGGTGGAAATAAAAACAAAAATAAACAAATGGGACCTAATGAAACTTAAAAGCTTTTGCACAGCAAAGGAAACCATAAACAAGATAAAAAGACAACCCTTTGAATTGGAGAAAATATTTGCAAATGAAGCAAGTGACAAAGGGTTAATTTCCAAAATTTACAAGCTGCTCATGAAGCTCAATATCAAAAAAATAAACAAACCAATCCAAAAATGGGTAGAAGACCTAAACAGACATTTCTCCAAAGAAGATATACAGATTGCCAACAAACACATGAAAGGATGCTCAACATCACTAATCATTAGAGAAATGCAAATTAAAACTACCTGTCAGAATGGCCATCAACAAAAATCTACAAACAATAAATGCTGGAGAGGCTGTGGAGAAAAGGAAACCCTCTTGCACTGTTGGTGGGAATGTAAATTGATATAGCCACTATGGAGAACAGTATGGAGGTTCCTTAAGAAACTAAAAATAGAACTACCAGATGACCCAGCAATACCACTACTGGGCATATACCCTGAGAAAACCATATTTCAAAAAGATTCAGGTACCACAATGTTCACTGCAGCTCTATTTACAATACCCAGGGCATGGAAGCAACCTAAGTGTCCATTGACAGATGAATGGATAAAGAAGATGTGGCACATATATACAATGGAATATTACTCAGCCATAAAAAGAAACGAAATTGAGTTATTTGTAGTGAGGTGGATGGACCTAGAGTCAGTCCTACAGAGTGAAGTAAGTCAGAAAGAGAAAAACAAATACCATATGCTAACATATATATATATATATATGGAACCTAAGGAAAAAAAAAGGTTCTGAAGAACCTAGGGGCAGTACAGGAATAAAGATGCAGATGTAGAGAATGGACTTGAGGACACAAGAAGGGGGAAGGGTAAGCTGGGACGAAGTAAGAGAATGGCATGGGCATATACACAGTACCAAATGTAAAATAGCTAGTTAGTGGGAAGCAGCCACATAGCACAGGGAGATCAGCTCAGTGCTTTGTGACCACCAAGAGGGGTGGGATAGGGAGGGTGGGAGGGAGATAAAAGAGGGAGGAGGTATGGGGATATATGTATATGTATAACTGATTCACTTTGTTATAAAGCAGAAACTAACACACCATTGTAAAGCAATTATACTCCAATAAAGATGTTAAAAAAATAAAAATAAAAGCATAGTGTCTTAAGGAATGTGGGTATATTTGAGTGCTGTATAGACCACTCTTCTAGGAAGAGAACTAAAAGAATTTCCTTTGCTCAGGTTATGATCTCTATTTTCCAAAGGAAGTGATAATCTAAGGAATAAAAGGTGATTATTAAACTATTCAGAGCTTCACCCTGAATTGTCTTAAGATGTGTGCATGTGTGTGTGTTACCCTGATTAATGAATGAGGTAATTGATGATTGAAGAAGCATAGTAGGCTACAATCTCATCTTGGAACACATGAAACATCAAGACACACATGCAAGTATATTGTACTTTTAAAAAAATGTGTGCTATTTTGTGTATGTTGTTTTTTGTACAATAAAATGCTTAAATTTTGTTTTGCATTTTAAAATCTGACATTAAATTTATAAGAGCCTTTTTAAGTTCTTAGGAGAAACTTCTTTGTTAGGTTTGTAAATTTGCCTTGTTAGGTATGTAAAGTATTTTTTAAAATCATATTTTCAGCTCATAATATGAAATGCCTAAGGAATTTTAGTTAACAAAATATAGAAGTGGTATCTATTTAGGAAAATTTGATTTATCAAATGTATGATTTTATTGAAAAATGAGGAAAAAGTGAAAGCAATTTAAAATAAAATTACATTTAAAAGTAATTCTATATGCCAAGTTTAAAAGCTTAACAATTAGTTTATATATATGTACCATAATATATTGAATATTGATTATAACACAGCAATTGCCAGCATTTTGTGGTTGGCACCTCGCTCCATTGGAAGAGCCCATTAATAATCTTCTACCTTTCACCTGAAATGCAAATTAACGAACTTTCCATAAAACAATTTGTGTGGTTTTTCCTTAGCCACCCTTCTTAGGGGGCAGGAACTCAAGAGTTTTCTCTGGTACCATCGAGCCATGAAATTCCATCACTGGGACTGCACTGCTGGGCTTATGAGTACAGGAACGTATGACCTCAGAATGCCTGCCCCGAAATCCTCTAACAAACTCCTGTGTATCCCTCAAAACCCAGATCAGAATTAAATTGACATTTCATCCATGTTACACCTGTACTAGATGCTTTATTTACTCATTCACCAACTATTCATTGTATGCGTATGGGATGAGCTAAATGAGCATTTTGATGATTTTTATAGAGTTGCTAAAAAACAGTCATTTTAGCTCAAGCGTTTTGACACTGCTGTGTTTTTGAGACACACAAACATATATATCTATATATTTATGTATATACAGCTATCTGTATCTATCTATCTATATATCCATCTATGTATCTGTGTATGTAGATCTATACATATATACTCTATATCAATTGAATTTTATGCTTATTCATGTCCACACATCTAAGTTTAATAGGAAACAAACAGACCTTCATTATGCTTACTAGATGCTGGGAAAACACTAGCTTATGTATTTTTCTACCTTCCTCTTCATCCTTCCCTCATTTCTTTTAAAATTGATACCTCAGCACAAATGGAGAGCAAGGGCCCCTTCCTAGCTCATGCAAAGATGGTGTCCTCTGGTGGATGGTGATAAAAATTACACCATTCTCTCCAGAATTCTGTTTGGGTTTTTTATTTTTCTTTTTTTCCCAGATTTATCTTCAGTTGATTTTACATTCCAGCGTCATTAGGATTACTGTCAGAGTGCTCATACCTACTGTGATATGAGGAATGCAGAAAGTTCCTTATCACCCAAACAGCAGCCCTGCCCATTCCACCATTCTATCAGGCCTCAGTAATGATCCTCTCTGGCTTTGAAGGTCCCTGCTGCTATTTATTATTTTACCTCAAAGGTACACATTGTGAGACACAATAATATATTGAGGCATTAATTTACTACAAGAGATGAGCTCATCAGTATCTGATCTCAAAAGTACTCAGAAGCAACACAGATCTGTCAAAAAGTGGCTGAGGTATCTCTTCAACTTCTACCTTTGTAGAGAGAAAATACCTTAAAATAGTAATATTTTGTCTGTTCTTTTCTGCCCTTGTATATAACTTTTCTCCCTATTAGTGAAAGGCATTGCCTCAAGATGAGGTCAGATTGTAATACCAAAAAATAAAGTCAATTTTTAGGTTAAAAAAATCAAAATATGCTTTTAATATGAAGAAGAGGAGGCCTGCATGAAGTAGAAAACAGAGTTTTGTCAAATCACTAGGAACGAATACAGAGGAAAACCAGACTCCCTGCCACCCCAAACTCAAGGCACTAGAGGAGTTCGAACGAGGCCACAGGAAGGAGGAGCTGCAAGGCTGGGCAAGGCCTGAAAAGGTACCCAAGGTGTGGGTAAGAAACAAGGTGATGGGACCCAGAGGTGACAACCAGAAACAGAGAAGAACCTCCAGGGGCAAGTGCAGAGCTCCACAGTCACCAGGAGCAAGGAGAAGCACAGAAGCTGAACTACTGTCTGGGGAATATTTTATTTCCACCCCGGGGACCATGGCTCATCTACTGTGGACAGCATCATTACCTGATCATCCCACTGGTGCAAGGTGTAAGCCTCCCGTGGAGAGCTGCCCGCTGCTCACACACTGGCCGTTCAGCACATGCATGCCAGCCTGCATCCTGAGACACTGCTGAGCCCCCTGTAAATAACACTGGGTAGTACCTCCCTCCTTTGCAATCATCAGAATGCTCACAGATCCCCAAAACCAGAGAGTAGAGGCTCTTAACAGCCAGACAACAATTTACCCCTGCTACACCTTAACTTTTGAACAAGAAAATTAACATGGAAGAATAACGCCAGAACCAAAGGAAAAGGGTTACATCTTGTTTCCCTAGGAACTAGAAGCAAGGGGGAAACTAGAAGGATAATGGCTCTCTAGAATCCTTGTCCCAGCCTCACTCTGTTCGAAGCATAAATATTTTAGCCGTGACCACAAGTAGGGAAGCTTAGATTCTCCACATCCTGGGGACAGCAGGGAGAAAGGCAGAACGGGTGGCATAAAGACATTCTTTTGCAAGATCCCAATACTTGAACTCTACCCGCACAGATTTCCATTCCCTTTGACTCGCAGCTATAGCATTATGTGACATGGCTAAATGTCTACCTACATTAAGCCACTTTGTTAAGACTTTGGAGTTTTAGGCTTTCATCTATAAGTCTACTTCATAGAACAGTAGTGAGGATTAAAAAGAAAAATATGCAGAATAAACAAGCCATTGGATTTTGTATTGGAGTATAATTGCTTTATAATGTTGTGTTAGTTTCTGCTGTACAATGAACTATATCAGCCACACATATATATATATATATATCCCTTCCCTTTTGGACCTCCCTCCCCTCCCATCCCACCCATCTAGGTCATCACAGAGCACTGAGCTGAGCTCCCTGTGCTATACAGCATTTTCCCACTAGCTAGCTATTTTACACATGGTACTGTATTTATGTCAAACCTAATGTCCCAATTCATCCCACCCTCTCCTTCCCCTACCCTGTGTCCACATGTCCATTCTCTATGTCCACATTTCTATTCCTGCACTGCAAATAGGTTCATCTGTACCACTTTTCTAGATTCCACATATATGCATTAATATACGATATATGTTTTTCTCTTTCTGGCTTACTTCACTCTGTAAGACAATATCCACCCACATCTCTACAAATGACCCAATTTCCTTTCCTTTTATGGCTGAGTAATAGTCCCTTATATATATGGACCACATCTTCTTTATCCATTTGTTTATCGATGGGCATTTGAGTTGCTTCCATGACCCAGGTACTGTAAATAGTGCTGCAATGAACATCGGGGTACATGTGACTTTTTGAATTACAGTTTTCTCAGGGTATATGCCAAGTAGTGGGATTTTGGGTCATATGGTAGTTCTATTTTTAGTTTTTTTAGCAACCTCCCTACTGTTCTCCACAGTAGCTGTATCAATTTACATTCCCACCAACAGTGCAAAAAGGTTCCCTTTTCTCCACACCCTCTCGGCAGTTAGTTTGAGATGGCCATCCTGACTGGTGTGAGGTGATACCTCACTGTGGTTTTGATTTGCATTTCTCTAATGATTAGTAATGTTGAGCATCTTTTCATGTGCCTCGTAGCCATCTCTATGTCCTCTTTGGTGAAATGTCTATTTTGGCCTTCCTCCCATTTTTGGATTGGGCTGTTTGTTTTTTGATATTGAGCTGCATGAGCTGTTTGTATATTTTGGAGATTAATCCTTTGTCCATTGTTTCATTTGCAAATCTTTTCTTCCATTCTGAGGGTTATCTTGTCATCTTGTTTATGGTTTCCTTTGCTGTGCAAAAGCTTGTAAGTTTCATTAGGTCCCATTTGCTTATTTTTGTTTTTATTTCCGTTACTCTAGGAGGTAGGTTATAAAAGATCTTGCTGTCATTTATGTGTTTTTCCTATGTTTTCCTCTAAAAGTTTTACAGTGTCTGGTCTTACATTTAGGTCTTTAATCCATTTTGAGTTTATTTTTGTGTATGGTGTTAGGGAGTGTTCTAATTTCATTCTTTTGCATGCAGCTATCCAGTTTTCACAGCATCACTTATTGAAGGGGCTGTCTTTTCTCCATGGTATATTCTTGCCTCCTTTGTCATAGATTAAGTGACCATAGGTGCATGGGTTTATCTCTAGGCTTTCTATCCTGTACCATTGATCTATATTTCCATTTTTGTGCCAGTACCATACTGTCTTCATTACTGTAGCTTTCTAGAATAGTCTGAAGTCAGGGAACCTGATTCCTTTGGCTCCATTTTTCTTTCTCAAGATTGCTTTGGCTAGTTGGGTCTTTTTTGTTTCCATACAAATTGTAAAATTTTTTGTTCTAGTTCTTTGAAAAATGCCAGTGGTAATTTGATACGGATTGAATTGAACATGTAAATTGCTTTAGGTGGTTTAGTCATTTCCACAATATTGATTCTTCCAATCCAAGAACATGGTATACCTCTTCATCTGTTTGCGTCATCTTTGATTTCCTTCATCAGTGTTTCATAGTTTTCTGAATACAGGTCTTTTGCCTCCTTAGGTAGATTTATTCCTAGGTATTTTATTCTTTTTGTTGCAATGGTAAATGGGATTGGTTCCTTAATTTTTCTTTCTGTTCTTTCAATGTTAGTGAATAGGAATTCAAGAGATTTCTGTGCATCAATGTTGTATCCTGCAAATTTTCCAGATTCATGGATTAGTTCTAGTAGTTTTCTGATGGCATGTTTAGGATTTTTTACGTATAGTGTCATGTCATCTGCAAGCAGTGACAGTTTTACTTTTTCTTTTCCAATTTGTATTCCTTCTATTTCTTTTCCTTCTCTGATTGCCATGGCTAGGAGTTGAAGAACTATGTCGAATAATAGTGGCAAGAGTGGATATCCTTGTCTTGTTCCTGATCTTAGAGGAAATGCTTTCAGTTTTTCACCATTGAGAATGATATTTGCTGTGAGTTTGTCATTTATGGCCTTTATTACGTTGAGGTAGGTTCCCTCTATGCCCACTTTCTGGAGAGTTTTTATCATAAATTGGTGTTAAATTTTGTCAAAAGCTATTCTGCATCTATTGACATGATCACATGGCTTTTATCCTTTAATTTGTTAATATGGTGTATCACATTGATTGATTTGTGTATATTGAGGAATGCTTGCATCCCTGGGATAAATCTCACTTGATCATGGTGTATGATCCTTTTAATGTGTTGTTGGATTCTCTTTGCTACTATTTTGTTGAGGATTGCTGTGTCTATGTTCATCAGTGGTATTGGTCTGTAATTTTCTTTTTTTGTGATATCTTTGTCTGGTTTTGCTATCAGGGTGATGGTGGCCTCATAGAATGAGTTTGGGAGTGTGTTCCTCCCTCTGCAAGTTTTTGGAAGACTTTGAGAAGGATGGGTGTTAGCTCTTCTCTAAATGTTTGATAGAATTCGCCTGTGAAGCCATCTGATCCTGGACTTTTGTTTGTTGGAAGATTTTTAATCACAGTCTCAAATTCAGTGCTTGTGATTGGTCTGTTTATATTTTCTAATTCTTCCTGGTTCAGTCTTGGAAAGTTGTACCAAGACTGAACCAGGAATGTGCTTGTAGTAGTCTCTTAGGATGCTTTGTATTTCTGTGGTGTCTGTTGTAACTTCTCCTTTTTCATTTCTAATTTTATTGATTTGAGACCTCTCCCTTTTTTTGTTAATGAGTCTGGCTAAAGGTTTATCAATTTTGTTTATCTCCTCTAAGAACCAACTTTTAATTTTATTCATCTATGCTATTGTTTTCTTCTTTTTCTATTTCATTTATTTCTGCTGTGACCTTTATGATTTCTTTTCTTCTACTAACTTTGGCATTTCTTTGTTCTCTTTCTAGTTGCTTTATGTGTAAGGTTAGATTGTTTATTTGAGATTTTTCTTGTTTTCAGTTTCAGAAACAGAAAAAGTATTCCCTTTTTCAGTTGTAATAGATACTGATAAATGTCCCATCAAAGTGGTGGTACTAATTTTCACTCAACCTCACAGCCCATTAATCAACAAGTTCTCAGATTCTCCTTCCTAAGTAACTTTTCTGGTCAGTTCCTTCCACTCCATCCCCTCCCACCACCCTTGTTCAGGCATCACCAACCCTGCATTGTTGCAATAACTCTTAAAGAGGTTCCAATCCTCATTGATTCCTATCCACATTGCAACCACAGTGAATGCAGACCTAATCTTGGGAATAAAGATCTAATCATGCCACTGGCTAATCTGAATAGTCTAGTGGCATCCCCTTGACTTGTGGATAAAATCCACGTCCTTAGAATGAGCTTCAAGTCCCCTCGTGTTTTGCCCTGGCCTCATTTCCACTCCCTTCCCACATTCTCTCCAGGCATATCAGAAGCTTCTAGCTGGGTCTGAAATGGGCTGCCTATTACACATTTTTTCTCTATCTGAGAAACTCTGCCTTTCCTTCAAGGCTTAGCTCAAGCACTGCCTCCTCTCAACTGGGAAGGATATCTCTCCATGCAACTTCTAGTCATCTCTATCGGTACAATTGTCACGCTGTTTCACCAGTCTTTTTTTACTGGGAAGTCTTTGAAGTAGGAAACCGTGTCCTGTCTTGTCTCTTTAGAATCTAGCCCTATGCCTGGAGGTGCTCAATGGATGTTTGCTGGATGAATGAATACATGAACACATAAATGCATGAGCTCCACCATAAAATGCTTATGTTATAAAGACAGAACAGATACATACAAATGATGCAAGTCACTAATGCTAAGAGTGAAATACCAAATGAGTGGAACAAATGACCAGAGCTATGCAATTACAAGGGAGAATTCACCCCAGCTGTCGAAGGCAGGGCAAATTGGATCATTCCCAAAGAACAGCTGGAGAGACTAACATAGGTGTGTTCAAAGTTTATCTTCACTCCTTTCTCCTCAATTAAACACAGAAGAGGCCGAATGAAAGGGTGTGGATGACTTGGCATAATTATAACTTCCCAGAGACATAGACCCCTTTTGCGTAAGCCAGTGTTTTACAGCCCTTTTTTCATTTTTGTCCTCCTTAAGGAAGCTTTTCAACATATGTTCTCTTATCTCGTCCCCCCCGCTGCATGAAAATTTAATAACGAAATATACTGTCTATCTGTTTTATGTCCTATAGCCCTTTGGAAAGCCACACATCATTGTAATATCTAAAATCACAAATTTGTACTTCCTTGGGGGTCATAATGCCCCCTTTGAGAGCACATGGTGTAAACCAAAGGCAGAGTGTGATCCCAGCAAAGAGCTTGGTGATGCAGCACAGAGCTCATCTTCAAAAACACTGGTCTTCAAAAAATGTATTTTTAGCAATAGGCAGTGAGGGTTCTTTAGTGAGAGGCAGACTAGATGGCCTCAGAGGCACTTCCAAATTCTACATACGGAGCTGTCAGAACCCAGAGATCTCAGGGGGAATGTCCTGGTATTTAATTAGAAAACTAATTTAATTTGGAAAGAAAGTAATTAGGAAATTCATGTTCTATTACAGGGACTTGAATGAAAATTGCTTTCCTCTTACTCTTCTCCAGTCAATAACCAGGGTGAGAACTATAGGAGAGAGGGAAGTGTTATCTAAAAGGATGAAAGGGATAAGCATACTTCTGGTTTAGGGACTTGTAGCCCAAAATAGATGAAATGCAAATCAGGAGACTGAGCTTACCCAAATGTGGTGGAAGCAAGGAGCTCCCTTCTATTCAGCCACACATGGCACCGACGGGGCATCCAACTAGGACGGGGAAGGAGCAGCTGCCAAACTCACTACCTGACGCTCTGTGATCTGCAAGTAAGGCCTCCTCCGGAGGCAGCACTCCTGGGACTGTGGTGGACACTTGGCCACGTACTGGCTTACCCTCAGGGACAGGGTCTGATGGGCACTTGTCTCAACAGTAAAGTATGTGTCTTGCTGCACATCAGATTCATCTCAGGAGAGCTTTTCTAAAATACAGAGTACTAAGTTTTGTATGACCCTACTAAATAAAGGCTCTGGGTTGGGGCCCAGGAATCTGCAGTTTGTATCATCCCCCCCTCTCCCACCACTGGTGATCCCAATGCAAGGGCATCTTTCACCTGATGTTTGGAGACCATTCGACTGGAAAGCACCACCCTGGTCATCAGGTCTCACCTGGAAGCTATCTTCCTGCCCTCACTGACCCACAGACTCACACAGGAGTGTGGGGCAACATCTTTGTAAAAGCAGAACCGAAAAGGATTTCCCAAGAAAGGCTGGCATGCAGGAGGAAACGGAGGGAGGGGGAGGGAGGTGGCTAAGAGGGGGATGGAGAGGGAAGGGAGAAGGAAGGGAGGGTGGAGGAGAGAAAGAGAGATGGAGAAGGCTGAGGGAGAACGTGGAGGATTCCACAGAAAGAAGACAAAGAGGGTGAACGCAGACCAGACCCTGGAAAGGAGAGGTGAGGAAAGGAGGAAACAAGCGAGCCAGAGGCCTGTGCTTTCTCTCTCAAGGTGGGAGAGAAGTAAAAAGTCCTCATGTCCAGGCCCAGGAGATAGTACCCGTTGGTGATTAAGAAAATGTGTGTTTGGCCAATTGCTAGGCGGGTGTTCTAAGACAAGGTACTTACCTTCCTAACATTCATCCTCCTCACAGGTAAATGTGGAATTGTAATCGTGAGGACGCCATGAATAGTGCATCTTAAAGCAGGTTATAGATATAAAGCACTTTAAGGTGTTAATCTTAGGGCTGGATGAGACCACTGGGTCTATTTTCTCCAAATCCCTCTTTTCACAGAAGAAGAAACCGAGGCCCAGAGACAAGTGACCCACAGGGTGTCACATAGTGAGCGGTGCATCAGTGACAAAGTGTATGCTGAGATACTCAGTCACCAGCTGTCAAGAAGTACGAGAGAACTCCAGCCCACCCTCAGGCAAAAGGGGAGGTAAGTGGGTGAAGGCTGTGAGCCCTCTTTCCCAATCAGCCCCCTCGGCTGACGGCCCCCAGGCCACAGGAGAGCACAGCACTCGGGCCAGCCCGCGAGCTGGATCTTGGTCTGTCCCACCCTGCCCACCCCCTCGCGGTCTTGTCAAGAGGAGAGGCCAAAGGAGGCATCCCCAGAATTGGGGGACGAGGAGAGTCAGCATCAAACAAGCAGAATTGTCCCTGCAGGAGCACCCCACCCTAAGAGGTACTGGGCGCCACACACATGTCCACCATTAAAATGCTCACTTGAATGTACCCTCAAGACTGGAATGCAGCTGGAAAAAGCAAGAATAAAATCAGTTATTTTGAGGCTGGGCTTCGTGGCAGAAGGATGTGTTGGCTGAAGGGGAGTGGCTGGTCAATATGGAGCCAGAAACACATATAGTTAGAAGCAAGAATTTATCGTCTTCATCCAGTGCTAACCAAGGACAAAGACTGTACTGGGGAGGAAATAAGTATTACAGAAATGAAATCCTTTTGGAGAAGGGGCAACTTGTCAAGCTTTTCCTTTACCTGCTTTACTTTCCCCGCGAGTACATTTAGTTATTTATGTTCTGAGTCAATGTTCTGAGCTAAGCTATCCCTTGCTACTTTGATCTCAGGTGAGGGGCAGGGTGGGGGGCGGAGCGTGGATGGGTGGGGGCGGGGAGCATCTCATAAGCAGGCACAAGTAATTCAGTCACTGCAGAGATATATCCTTTAATGTTAATGAGTACACGGGGCTTCTGGTTTATAAGCATCGGTCAGTCCTTCGGAACCTAAACAGACTGATAAACATGAGTTTCTGGATCTGTAAGCTGAGGTCTTGGTCCTACTCAGGATTTATCCTGCCTTGCTGCTAGCCCCAAGCCCTGCCCCACCCTACTTGCCACCATCTCAGCTACAACAATACTCTAATACTGCCCAGATCACACACTTACATTTAAGGGAAACACCCCAGAAACACCAGTGCCTTAACCCATTTCCCTTCAACAAATGTATTAACCAGCTATGATCAGCCAGACACTACACTAAAAGCCGGTATTACAAAAATGAATAAGACATGGCACCTGCCTTCAGGGAACTCAGAGGCAGGACCTTGCCACTGCAAGTGTGGCCCATAGGCCACCAGTGTCAGCATCACCGCGGAGCTCGTTAGAAATGTAGATTCCGAGGCCCTATGCCAGACCTACTGATTCTGAATCTGTATTTCACTAAGATCTCCAGGTGATTTGTATGCATATAAAGTTTGAGAAGCGCTGATCTAGTAGCAAAGATTCAACTAAAGCCATCTTGAATTAAACTTCATGACGATGAAGTAAACTAAGTATGGTGGGAACATCGAGAAGGGTTTGGTTAATTCTGAGGGAGAAGTAGCCATTTGCACTGAAATTGAACTGGCCAACAAGTTGGGGCTGGGGGCAACTGAGAGTAGGTAGGAGCATTCACCTGTGGAAAAGGGCATGAACAAAGCTGTGAATGTGCATGTTGTGTGGGTGATGGGGGGTGTGAGGGTGAGGGTAGGCCATGTGCAGAGCCAGATTGGGACAGACTGGAAGAAAGGTCTTTCAAGGGCTCCTAAATCTCACCCCAGCATGGATGGCTGCCCAGCCTATAGGTGCTGTGTTCTTTGCACTGCCCTTGTTACCAGCCCTCCAGGCTAGGATCTGACCAGTGCATGGACAGGGAGAGGTCTCTTCCCAACTTCTGGCCCTCAGTGACCCCTTGGGGATGAGGGGCTGATGTTTGCAGACAGCAAAGGATGCCGAGTCTCAGATCTCACGCCAGGACACCTGGTCCCTGGCAACAACTCTGCAGAACGACCTTGGTAGGAAGTGGATGCACAGATTCCCACGGATCCCACAGATTACTGGCAGCCCAAACAGCCTCCAAAGAGAGGGCTTCCCCCTTATTCAGCTTGTAAGAGAAGCTGACTCTGGAGAAAGTTGAGAAAGTAATGACGTGTTACGGAAGGGGATTGGGTCAGAGTCTGGAGGCTGGGTTCCAGTTCCGACCTGGCCTCTAGCTGTATAACCATAAGGAAGTCTCTGGGTCTCAGCTGTAAAATGAAGAAGATGGACAAGGTGATTCCCAGGTCCTTTCCAGCCCTGATAGTCTGTGATTCTGGAACCTTCCAGTTTTAGAAAGGTCTGCCATGTTCCCCTTTTTCAGACTACTTGGATTCTTGTGGAATTTACTGCTGAGTGGCAAAATAAAACATCCTGAGGACAGGATCTCCATCCAACTAACAAGGGCGTCTGGATTATATTGTCCATTGGGTTGCATTTAGAGGACTAGATAGATAGATAGATAGATAGATGACACACAGACAGATTGGCAGATAGATAAATTATGAAACTGACATTAAACCTCTACCATGGGTTGTGTTTGGCAACTGAGTTCAGCACCCAAAATGCAGAACCTTTGATTCTGGCCAAAATGTTGTCATATATATTTGGAGAAATATGACACATATTAACAAAGAAGAAAGCACTATATAATTTCATAATAAAGTGTTCTGTTAATGATAATTGTTAACATTTTACAGTGCTAAACACTTTATAGGAATTTCCTCATTTATCTCCCTCAAATCTATAAGGTAATAAATCATGTAATATGATTTTGCCTGTAAATAACAGAAAACCCTGATGATGCTGGCCTAAGCGTTAAGGAATTTATTCTCTCACTTAACAAGAGCTCCAGAGGTAGTGTACCTCCAGAGCTGGTTAATACAGTGACTGAATGAAATCGTCAAGGGTCCAGTTTATTTCTAGTTTTTCTCTCTGCCATTCTCATTGGCCTTGTCCTCAGATTAGCGACCGTAATCGTTCCAAGATGCGGTCACACTTAAAGATGCCATATCCTCATAGAATGTCCAGAGGCAGAAAAGACAGGTCTATCATATACATAAAATATTCCTTTATGATGGGGGAGCACTTTACCAGAAGAACCAGAGCAGGCTTCCCCTCGCATCTCCCTGCCTGGGCTTGCATTTCACGCCCACCCCTAAACCCACCACCAGCGAGGGAATCACTGCGGGGCTCAGCCTGCTTTACTGTTGCTTCACTCCTTGCCTGTGGTGGGCACGCAGGCCCACCTTCCCCAGAGAGGGAGGGGAGCTGGTGAAAAGAAAAGGAGGGGGTGTTCTATAGGAAAAAAGAAAGGCAAGTGGTTTCAAGGCAAAAAAAGAAAAAATATCATTTTACAGTATAAGAAATGGAAGTTTCGAGAATTAAGTAACTTGTTCAAAGGCATGCAACTTGCAAGCAGCAGAGTTGGGATTCAAAACAGAGCCCATACCCTGACACATTCCAAATCAGGTCAAAGTCACCTGCCCCCTGCAGCCTCCACTGCATTCCTGACCTCAGCCCCCAGGCAGTTACTCACTCTGGGGTCAGAGGCTTCTTGCCCCATCAAGGTCACAATGCACTGATGTTATTTGCTCTCCCAGCCTTCTCCAGGGCAGGGACTAGATTTCATCCATCTTTTTATTTCTCTTTTATCCCCACCCTCTAACACCATGCTTAGTTTCTTTTTTTTTTTTAATTAATTAATTTATTTTTGGCTGCATTGGTTCTTCGTTGCTGCGTGTGGATTTTGTCTAATCGTGGCGAGCGGGGGCTACTCTTCATTGCGGTGCGCGGGCTTCTCACTGCGGTAGCTTCTCTTGTTGTGGGGCACGGGCTATAGGCACGTGGGCTCAGTAGTTGTGGCACGCGGGGTCAGTAGCTATGACTTGCGGGCTCTAGAATGGAGGCTCAGTAGTTGTGGCGCACGAGCTTAGTTGCTCCGCGGCATGTGGGATCTTCCCAGCCGGGAAGTGGGATGTGGGGATTAAACCCTTCTGCTATGTTGCCAAACAAAGGAAGTCCTTGGACTAGCTGTTCAAGATAAGCTCATTTTCTAATTCATTTATGCAAATGAATTACTTTTTAGTGACAATAAAACCTGTTTATTTGCCATCAAGTTGTCTAGGAAACTGGAATTAAATTCGGCGTTTAGTTTCAGTTTTTAAAATAATCTTAGACATGAATATTGCTAAAATATGTTGAAACTTCTCTGCTGCCTTTAATAAGGGATGGTGAAAACAACTGAAGTTTTTATTTTTTATGGCTCAGTTAGTTATCTTGTTGCACCATCATATAGGAAGGAACACCATGAGGTGGGGGGGGGGGGGATACAGAGGGAGCGCTGTGATTATCTACACTTAACCCCAAACTGGTAAGATCGTTTAAGTTTTGCTTTGCTTGTCAGAGTTTCTTCTCTTAGGCTACCAGCTAGTTCTTCTTTGCTGTCAATATGTCAATTTTCTCTTCAATTAACATACTATTTCTAACTTATGACGGAATAAATGAATCAGGAAGATACACTTATTAACATTGCATATAAAAGAAGAGCGAATTGGCGCGGAGTGAGGTTTCCAGGTCCTCTCTGCGTGATTGCCACTGCTTGAACTTTAGAACGTTGATTCCAGCTGAAGTGTTTAAGGGGGCTCTTGGACCTTGTCTGTATTCTGGATACTTGAGGTTTCCGATCTATAATCTTCCAGAAGTGAGTCAAGTATAAGTATGGACATTATTCTCAGAGATTCCACTCTTTAACACCTAACTCCATGTGTAAAAGTGTGGATTTGAGCACTCTTTCATTTTTCCTTTCTGTGTTCCCTCCCTCTCCCAGCTAATATTGCCCTGTCCCCTTCTCTCTAAGCATTCATGCCGGCAGCATATTGTCAGGAAATAAAATTGGCCTCTGAATTTGCACCACTCAGTTGAATTCCTAATTTTTCATAAGACGTAAATTTGGAACGTCAAATGGCTGCTCTGAACCTCAATCACCTGATTAAAAAGAGTGATAATTCTTCTTAGATGTGAAAACTGAAGGTGGTAATGCTGTGAAAGCATTTCCTAAAAGTATTGTCATTCAACAGTGTAACCTTCTCACATGTCCTTGCTAACAATTATTGACAATTATTCTGTGACAGATACTGAATTAGGCTTCATAGATTTTTCTCATTTAATCTTCACCAAAAAATCCTAATTTATGCTGCAATTATGCTAATTTTATCCTCATTTTGAGAAAGAGGAAACTGATGCTTAGAAAGGCTAATTAACCCAGGTTGATGCAGGTGATAAGTGTTAGAGTTAAGGTTTAAGCTCAGGCAGGAGGACACCAGACCCCAAATCTGAGTCCCCATACGATGGCAGAATTCAGGTATCTTGTCTGGTGGGGGGATCAGGGAAAGAGGAGGGGTGAATTAGGGGAGCAGATTAGCAAAGGCCTCTCAGACCACAGCCCCACCGGTGGCTGTCTCTCCATCATTCTCCATTCAGGCCCAGGGCAGCCCCGGTGCCGCATTCCCACGACAGCTTTCAGAGTCCCACTTCAAGAATGATTGAAACTCCCTTCCAGGTAGAGGTCGGACCACCTCCCTCACAGGCCACGCTGAATTTCTATGGATTCCTGTATGTAGCTGGCATTGCAACTTTTCCGTGGTGAAGTGGGGCAAGCAAGGCCCTAACACCCATGGAAACACATCTGTGTCTCCATCATGCCAGCCAGCACTTGCTGATCTAAGAGAAAGCTATAGCTCTATAGAGTTCTATATATCTCCAAGCTGCTGATGGAGCCCAAAGTCACTGGTTTACAAGCACTTTCTTTGCCTGCTCCTTCCCTCTGGCTATGCACCTGCCTAATCTCTCTATGTGAAAAGCCCCAGGATCAAAAAGGATATTGAATCATTACCTAATAATCTAACAATCTAAAGAATTCAGCAATGACTGCAATCTCCTGTGAGAGCTTTCCTTGCAACTTGGACCATGTAAACAAAGTAGGATTACCAAAGAGGGGACTATAATCTGGGGCTAAGTGGGGTTTAACTAGGTGGAACTGTCACGTTCTGGCCAAAAAGTACTGGCGCTTCTCTCCCGTGGTTCTCCATTTACCCCATCATTTATTGACTCCTCACAACTGGATGGCATTGAAACATAAACTAATGGCATAACCCTTCTTATGCAACACGCTCTGTGGGTAGCAGATCCTTACAATAAACGTCACCCTATTTGACAGATAAAGTAATTGAGGCTTAAGGACTTGTCAGAGGTCACATAGGCAGGAGGTGAAAGACTGGGATTCAAACCCAGGTTCAGCTGGGACCAAAGCCTGGTGCTTGCCCCTGGACCACATGGCCTCTTGGACTGACCGTCACCACTCATTCCCTGGGAAACTGGACTGTGCCAGCCATGTCTGGTCAGAATCTGAATACCATACGTGATAAGATGAATAATCCTACCTCTAAAATACCCAGCCGGCTAGCAGTTTTCTCGCCCTGATTCATTGAAATGAAGAGGCATTGTTAAAGCATATATTAGGCCCCTGCCTGAGAACCCAGAGCCTGCTGCTAACAGGCAGCTGACAGTAGTGCCTGGCTTTCTGCAGACACAGGCTGTTTTAAAGCCAGCATCAAATGCACTCATTCAGGAGGACCCCTTCTTCCCACCCCTCCTTAGATCCCTGGGGAGTTTCTATTCCCCATTAATCTTTATCCCAAGAATTGTATTCCCAGGATGGCCCTAACTCAGGAAGGAAACTGAAGGTTGGATTAGCATAAAAATATGTGCTTTTCATTAGATTGTCGGCAGGCAGCATGAGTTGTAACCTGCCCAACTTCAACACTTGGAATAGAAGCATAGCTCACAGTCTGAGAAATACAGTCAGTGCTAGATTCCCACTACGCCCCTGACTGTTGGGGATCTCTGGCTCCCTACTGGTTCATCAGACCCAAAATAAATGCCACAGTCTGGCATTCAAGGTCTTCTGTCCGCTGTCTCCAGGGCTCCCTAGTCAACCCTGGCTGCTCCGCCCAAAGCTCCCCGGCTTGGCAGGCAGCTGCCCCCAGCTCCTCCCCATCGGAGTGCCTTGGCTTATGCCTGAAACACCCTCTCATCTCCATCCTACCCCTCTAAGCCCATCATTCCTTTTAAGACTCACAAGGCTCCAGGAAGGTCTTCCTGACCAGCCCCTATGTCTGCATTTCTTTCCATTAGCCCTTACTCGGTAGACCTCCCATGGGTCATCAAGACCTTCTTTGGCCAACATATTCTGAGCCCTTTCTGTGTGCTAGGCAATGGGATAAGTGCTTTGCATATGATCCTCTTGCTCTGCTCCCCTTTACAGGAAACCTCCTCAAAGAAGTTGTTTATACTCGTGTCTCAATTCCTGTCCTCTCATGCTCTTTTGAACCATCTTCAAACAGACCCTTGTCCCCACCTCTCTGCTGAAATTGTTCTTTTCAAGGTCACTGATGATTTCTACACTGCTAAATCCAATGATCACTTTCCAACCCTCTTCCTCGTTTCAACAGGATTTGATGCAAGCATCGGACTCTATCATACCTTCTCATGTTGAGTAAGTTTTACTAAAGAGAAGTTAGTTAACACCCAGCCAAAATTGTCTATTTGACCTTAAGAAATAAAGGCTGAATATAAATACACACACACCCCTACAATTACTATAATTGTTTCAGCTGCAACTGTAATGTCATAGGAGGTGTGACTACTCAAATAATGGGTCTTGCTGCTAACAATGTATTTTTTCCCCCAAATGGTAACTTTCGATAATATTCTGAACAAAGCAAAGTACAATGTTCCTTTGATTTAAATGATTAAATATTAAGTGTATGTTGCCATACTAAAAAGAATATTTTGTAAAGTGGAAAGAGAGTCGAGGTTCAAATAATTCCAATAATTATACTTTTTTTCACTTCAGTGAATGCTTGACAAAACATTCAAAGTTGTGTGGGTAATGAGATCGTTCTCTTTGTGTGATACTCGTCTCTCACATTGCAGGATATCGAATAGCCCTGGCTCCTGCCTATGAAATGCCAGTAGCACCCCCAGGCATTGCAAAAGCCAACAGTGCCCCTTCAGAATTCCACAGTGCTGCTTCAGGGGTGACACCATGTGGGGAGACAATTGTCCTGCACTCCTGAACAGCTCATGAGCAGAGAAGCCGACTGGCTTTATTCCGGACTGTCTTTCCAAGGATCTTTGTGTAGCAAACAGCTTTGGAACATACAGATAGTGTCCGTCTCAGAGCAAAGGATAGGCGTGCCTATTGCCTGTTACAAAAGCTTCAGGCTCCCTCAGCCTGGGGTTCCTTTCCTGTCATGCAACCCACTGTGTGTATGCAGGCACCTCTGGCCCTCTCCACATTGCCTTAGGCAACTGAGACTCAGGGAACAGGGCAGGGAAGGGCGGGTACTCTGGCTACTGCTATTGCTGAGAGTAATAATGTCTTTTGTCTGTGACCCCAGGAACTCATGTTTTCTACAGGCATCTGTGAGGCTGGGGTAAGCTGACCTTAAATAGGGTCAAACTCAGATCCTTCACAGTTCCTGACAATCACTCCACTGAAAATCAGTAGAACTCTACGCTAACTCCCATTTCTATATACTAGTCCTGACCTCTTCCTGAACTCCAGACGCTTATAACCAATTATCATCAACACTTGAACGTCCAACAGGCATCTCAAACTTAAAGTGCCCCCCAATACACTCCTTAACTCTCCCCCAAATCCTTTCCTTCCTGAAGCCTTTGTCATCTCAACAGAATGCAAATTCATCTTTTCTTGCCTCAGGCTGAAAATCTTGGCATTGGGGTTTGGGGAGGTGCTTTCCTTTCTCTTGTATCACACATCTAGTCAGTCTCTTAGTCCTCTTGACGCTACCTTCAAAAACCATACAAACTCTGACCACTTCTCACCGTCTTCACCTCTCTCACCCTGGTCCACACCACCATCACCTGCAATCTGGATAACTGCCATCGTCTTAACTGGCCCCTTCCCCAGACAGTGCATGACTCACTAGCTCATGTCACTTCTTTTAGGTCTCTGCTCAAATGTCACCATTATCGCACAGGTTTTCACGTATGACCCTATTTGAAATAGCATCCCCTTGCAGGCCTGGTGAATCCTGTTCCCTTTCTCTGCTTTATTTTTCTCTCAAGACGTTACTAGCACCTCATATATACATACATTGCTTGCTTATCTTTTATGATCTATGTCCTCCCATTAAAATGTAATTGTCTGTTGAATGGGTGAATCGATCGATACCATCTTCACAGCACACCCCTAGAATTCCAAAAGTAAAATTTGCAATAGTTGCTACAACTGAACTGCTCATAACCTGTGTGGAGGGAGAGGATGAAATGCCATGAAACAACTGACAAACAAAACCCTGAAACCAGGATGCCTAGGGTCAGATCCTAGTTATATCGTTGGCTAGCTCTGTACTACTGGGTAAGATAATAACACTGACCTACAGTTATTTCATATGTCGAACAAGTACATTCCCTGCTGATCCCATGGGTTGCGGTGATTGTCAAACTTAGTAAGTTATCTCCCAAAACTCTGCAAACTGTAAAGGACTGTAGGATTTGTTTTTTGTTGTTTATCTTTAAAACATACCACATTTTTCATTCCCATTGTCACAGTTACAGCCTGTATGATCTCGATCGGCAAGCATTCCTGTGCTTTGTTGTCCACCTGGATTGTCTCAAGCAGTTCTGTCTGTTTTACATGCCTTTGCCCCACCCTTGCCATTTGCCCTGACCCAGATCCCCTGCTACAAAGACTCCAGGTCCTACGATGGAATGTCTTTCCCATCCCTATACTGCTTTGGAATGGTACTGTCAGGCTTCTCAGGGTGTGAGTGTTATTAAAGGTGTTACTGCTCCTTAGCAGCTCCTAGGTTGCAGGTATTGGGCCTATTCACCTTTGTGACTCACCGACTCCTAACACAGTGTGGTTATAGCACAGCCTCTACTTGGCTGAATGAGCTCAACATGTCAGGGAGCAAGCTGGAAGCAATTTATGATTTCTCACTGACATCCTCTGTAAAGAAATCACCACTTTCCAATCTCTTGTCAACCTCAACTTCTTACATGGGCTGCGTGATGGACAAAAGCCAGCAGCGTGACTCCAAGCCTCCCTTAGAAAGTCTTGCATAGGGGCTCCAGCACCTCCCCTTGGAATGACAGCAGGATTTCACATCAACGGTTGTATTACTAACCATTGAAGCCTGCTGAAACTTAGAGACAAAAGAGTGAGTTACAGTGAAGATCTTATTTCAAGCATTTGTTGACTTGAATACCAAAAATTCAAAATGACAAGATATAGCTCCAAACGAGGTGTATGACACTTGAGACGAGTCCAGAAGACCCACTCTGCTAGGAACGGAGCAGCTGATGAATTCTTAAGCTCCTTTCTGGAAATGTCTTCAAACAGAAGACTGGGAAAGCAGTGAAGGAAATGTCTTTGAAAGAAGAGCTCTTTGGTGATGCGGATGTGAGAAGACACTTGCAAAAGATGCTCATGCCATCCTGCAGTTTGTAACAAGAAGGGAACAGTTCAGTCCTGGACCCGAGGGCCCTTTGATGACAGGGAGGAACTACCTCTGCTGGGGACTGCCTGTGGCAATCCTAAACCTCCTCAGTTAACCCTCGGTAATGACCTGCCGATCCCTCCCTTTTTTGCCCCCAAATTCCATGTCCCAGTAGAAATTCCTGGGAATCTGCTTCTCACCAGCTTAGGGACTGCAGTGAAGGGGAGAAACAGAAACAGGCATGAGGGACACTAACTTCCATTATTCGAGCACATACAACGATCTACACACTTGCCTATTTTAACCCATTTAATCTTTACAATTATTCTGAGGAGTATACAGAACTAGCCCTATGGGGAAACTGAGGCTCAGGTTGCTGAAGACATTTTCCCATGAAAACACAGCTAGAAGAAACAGGGGAGGTACAATTTGCTGTTCCCAGAACCTTCCCTGGACTGCCCTGCTGGCGCTCACCCTGTGTGCTCCACCTGAAAGACCACTGCTCATCTCTACTGGTCCAGATCCCATTCTTCTTAAAGGGGCAGCTCCCATCTAATTACCTGCATACAGCAGTCTTGGTTCCTCCCAAGGTGGAAGCAACGGCTTCTTCGTCCATCAGATGGAACTTTGTACCTTTTATCCGACATATCACAGTCGCCCCCCCCCCCGCCCCCAACGTGACCATTTGTGTACACCTTAGTTCCTCTACTAGAAGAAAAAAATCCTTGTGGGCTGTGACAGTGTCTTATTCACCTTGGTAATACCCAAAGCATATAATCAAAGCATTAGAGCAAGTTTCTTGCTCATAGTAGGCATTCAACACATGTTTGTTGAATGAGGAACACAGAGGCATTGTAAAAGGTGAAATCTCAGGTATTCTGGTCCCAGAGCCCCTTGTTTTCAGCTCAGATGAACAAGATCTGAGGGTTCGCTGTCATCAAAAGCAAACGCTGGCCCAATTCCAGAGGGCATCTACCCCTTCCTGGCTTCTGCTTCAAAGTTTCCCCTAAGTCCCAGTCGCAGCCCTCTTGATCTTTCCCTGTTTGCTCATTAAAGTTAATTTGGGACATGAAAAGATCCAGGACTGAATATTTCACTCAGGCCAGGTCTCCTTAATACAGCAACTGCAGACAAAACGTACAAAGATGGCAGAGGTTATCAGTACGAGGCCAGTGCATGGAGCACCTGTTTACACCCTGGACCCTCTGTTCATGGATATAGATCTTCAGTCAGCTTTGGGATGCTAAGAATAGCAGGAGAAGTAGATTGTGTCTCTTCAAAGAGATGTCAAGAGTCTTCAAGAAGTTCCACAGCTCTCCTTCTGGGAGGGATTAAGAAAATGTCGATTTGTGTGAAAATGGCCTTATGTTGAGTCCTGGGTATGGATGAAGATCATTGTTAAGAATATCAGTTATTGGGACTTCCCTGGCAGTCCAGTGGTTAAGCCTCCACACTTCCCTTGCAAGGGGGCACAGGTTTGATCTCTGGTTGGGGAACTAAGGTCCCCCATGCCGCATGGCGCAGCCAAAGGGAAAAGAAGCAAAGGAATATCAGTTATCACCTTCCAAGTTATTCTGGTGTGACGAGGATCGTGCTGAGTGTTTTCACATCGATCACCTCTTCCAATCCTCCCAGCCATCCTCCAGGTGGTATTATAATTGACCTTGTATTTCTTATGAGGAAAGCATGGCCTAGAGAAGTTCAGTTACTGGACTGAGATCTTACAGCTATTGGACGACAGGGAAGGTGACAAAGCTGAGATTCCAGCCATGGCAGAATAGGCCCAGGGTCTGGACTACTAACCACCACATCCTATTGTTCCTTAGGATGTCTCAAAGTGTATTTTTTAGCAGGCAGAAAAGATGCGAACCAATAACTGCTGCCTTAGATGGTGCCGCTCTGAAGAGTGGGGTAAGGCCTTGGCTTTTGTTAAATTTCACTTATAAAATTGATTTATTTGAGGAATGAAAGAACAGAGGTTGTCGCATAAACAGTTGGTGCCGTGAGAACCCAAGGACGACTTTGCCTATGTGACGTGCCTATATGGCATGTCAAGGTTTCAGGAGTCAACGGGATGGTCTGTAAAGTTTACAAAGCTGGAGCCAGAGGGGTGAGGACAGTGGACGAACACAGAAGCACAGTAAAGTATCGCCACTCTCAAGTGCCCATCGCCTTTGATTCTAACAGACATATGTTTGCTTTAGAAGAAATTTTAATTCTAGTCAATGTAAGTTACTCACTCCTATGGAAATACTTTTAAAAGCGGAACTGGAGTCAGGACTAAAATAAGAAACAATGCAAGCATAAAATAAATTTCTACAACTACGTCCAAATATATCAATGATCACGGTAAATGTAAGTATCTTAAATTCCCGTCAAAGTAATAGATTTTCAGAACAGGTCAAAATACAAAGTCAAGCTATATGCTGATTATAAGACATATGCTTAAACAACTGGGCACAGAAAGGCTGAAAACATAGGCATTAAAGAAGACTAGAAAAATAATAAAAGAAAATAGATGTTATAATACTAACATCCAACAAAAGAACACTAAAGGTGAGAATCACTAACATTAAAAGGGACAAATATATTTTGTCCTTTCTGTCACCTTCAAGTACAAAGAAGATATAACAATTATCAATTGTAATGCGTTAACACTGCGGCCTCTATATGCATAAAATAAAAACTGATAGAAATAAAAAGAGAAATGTTTCCAGATAACTTTCGGGTTAAATAGAAAATAAATAAAGTAATTATGACAATATAAATGGAAAAGTTATTCAGAAGTGAATGACAGTGAAAGCGCTCTATGTACCAAAACCCATGGATGCAGCGAGAGTGGACTCAGCTCAAAAGAAGTCACCTTGCCATTTCCTGAGCCTTCAGGCTCTTTACACCAGCACTGCACCATTTGCTGCAGTGGCCACTGTCCACATGTGGCTAGTTAAATTTCAATCTATTACAATGAAAAACTCACTTCCCTAGTTGCACTGACCACATTTCAAGTTCTCAGTAGCCACAAGTGGCTAGAAGTTACCATAGTGGACAGCACAGATTTTAGGAACTTCTCATCCTTGCAGAATGTTCTGCTTGGCCGTGCTTCTCCAGAGTTTGCCAGGGAAGTTCCAGTATGTCAACTTTGCCGACTGTAGGCCGCCATTGAGCCCAGGTTTCAATTGGCCAAACTAGCCAACTATCGATATTTATACCATTCCCAGATGCTCAAGCCACGTATTAACCCTAGAATCTCAGGAGAGTCAACTCATATTGATAAATGAGGCCCAATCAACTCTTCAGTTGCATTCTACATAGTCAAACACCTTTAGAATTCATTCACATCCACGTTCCCCATACTCTTGCCAATGCCGATGGGTGAGGTCTTGTTACACTTTTGGTGGGTCGATTCCCTCTCTCACCTCAGGGCAGGTCTTGTTCCCCTTGTCTGGGCTGTGTTGGGATCTACTCTTGGTAGGGACACGGAGGTATTAAGAGTGGTGGGAGTAGGGCCTACAAAGACTGGCATCCTCTGGTGATGGGATCCTCCCGGGTGCAGTCACTGAAAGGTGTTTATGCAGAGGAAGACATTTTCTCTCAAGTGGGAAGACAGGTTTGCTCCATCAGAAAGAGATGTCCTATGGCATTGGGGAGTTCAAACCTCAGCCTCCCCTGTTTCCCCATTCCAGATCTCAAGGTCCCATGCCTTCCTCCACAGGAGTCCTTGTCTTAGCGTTAGAGACTGGGGGAGCAGGCCTTTAATTGGCCCTGCCACTCTACAACACACCCAGTACAGCACTGGGTTCTTAGCCATGTTGGCCCCGCAACGATAAGAACGGACGGATTCCTTTCAAGTTGGTATAAAGGCTTTTGAAAGTACTTGACACTAGAACCTTCCCTGAGTTTCTGGCAGTTTTCTAAGACATATCCAGGGATGATTCTGACCAACCTTGAGCCTCCCCCAGGAACACCTCCTGTCATGGAACTATTCTAATCTGCACTCGACTCATCATTCAGCATGACATTCTCTCATTAGTGTGCAATTTGAATATTTCCTGTGCGTGTCTAGTCTGTTACACCTTTAACTATATCGTAAGCTTTGTGAGGGCAAGATTATCTCACAACATTTAGTGAATTCATATGTACTGAATTTCTGAAGGCATTCTGGCTCATCCTGGCATTTCATGCCAGACAAGTGGCAGTGGCTGTGCCTGGAGCCCCTCAAGAACGTGGGGTGGTGGTCAGGGAGACAGGTCTGAGGGGGAGTCTCGCCGTGGAGCAGCCAGGCCATGAAGGACGTCCGTGGGCTCCTGTGGTCAAGCTGAGTTTTCCTCAGGAAACTCTTTCGAGGCACTCAGTGTCCACAGACTCTGAAGCTGTTCGCCAGCTCTGCTACTCATTCACCATCTTTAGCTTCCTTCTGGTGACGGGTGGGCCGTGTCTGGTTTGGGGTGGGTGATTCCTACCTTCAAAGTCTTGGTCAGGAGGTTCCTATTTTAATGCACACCATGCAGCCTTGGTGCCTGGCCAAGGTGGGGCCTGAGCAACCCGGACGGGACCTGAAGTGGGGCCCCCTGTCCTCATGCATGCCACTTGCAAACTCACACTGCTGTGGGCTCAGTGCTGCTGTTCTCTCTCCTCCTCCAGCCACTGGCAATCAGCTGCCGGAAATGGCCAAGAGGTGGAGAGAAATGTGGTGGTCAGGAGATGACTGCTGTCTGCTTGCCCCTGAGTGTCCACTCTGTCCCATAGATCTGCAGCTCTGAGGTGCTGGACATATCATTAGGAGCGACTTAAAACAGCCTTTTTTGACACCTGCAGTCCAATCTAGGTAGAACTGGGCTACCCAGAAACGTGCACTGGCTCTGTGCTGATGGTGAGTACTCAGCAGAGCAATGGCCTTTGCTGCACAGAGGGCCACTTCCGCTCACAGCAGCTCAACAGCTCCCCAGAGTGCGGGCAAGAACGAAAGCGAATACTGGAGATTTCTCCTCCCTGGTTCACTCATCACAGTGTCACGTGCATGGCTTCCCTTTGTACCTCCTCTCCCTGAGCATTTAGCTGTTTGAAGTTTTCTGGGTGTTTTGATCACTAGTTAATAAGGAAATACTGTGGGGTTACACAATCACTCCCTCCTAGGCAACAACCCCATGCTTCCCTCCCTCCTTCTCTCTCTCCCTCCTTCATTCTCTCCCTCCTTCTCTCTCTCCCTGCTTCTCTCTCTCCCTCCTTCTCTCTCTGCCTGCTTCTCTCTCCCTCCTTCTCTCTCTCCCTCCTTCTCTCTCTCCCTCCTTCTCTCCCTCCCTGCTTCTCTCTCTCCCTCCTTCTCTCTCTCCCTCCTTCTCTCTCTCCCTCCTTCTCTCTCCCTGCTTCTCTCTCTCCCTCCTTCTCTCTCTCCCTCCTTCTCTCTCTCCCTCCTTCTCTCTCTCCCTCCTTCTCTCTCTCCTTCCTTCTCTCTCTCCCATCATTCAAATGATGTTACATCATTTGCAAATATTTTCTCCCATTCTGTAAGTTGTCTTCTCATTTTTTCTTTTTTTATGGTTTCCTTTGCTGTGCAAAAGCTTATAAGTTTGATAAGGTCCCATTTGTTTATTTTTATTTCTATTGTCTTGGGGGACTGACCTAAGAAAACATTGGTATGATTTATGCCAGAGAATGTTTTGCCTATGCTCTCTTCTGGGAGTTTTATGGTGTCATCTTACTTAACATGTGTTTAGTTCTCACACTGCATGTTTCTGTTTCTGGAGTCTCTATTACATCATACTATGTTAATTTATGGGCATATGATACTTGCTTGCTCCTACATCACAGTTTTAATTGTTGAATATGTATAATGTATTATGAAAATTGGTAAAGCAATTTATTCCTCATTTTTCCTTCTGGGAAAAAAAAAAAAAGAAAAAGACCTGGGTTCTTCTCTAAATGTCTTTCCCAGATATATTTTAGAATGTGTTTGCTGAATTCCATTAAAATTATGTGGACAATTTTTTTTTTTTGGATTGGGAGTGCATTTAATTTAAATATGTTTCTATAAATGCAGGTATGTTACCCAAAAGATATGTTTTATGAGCTATTATGTTGGTAGAAATTCATTAATTATCAGAGATTTGCCTAGCAGTTTAGAACTGGAGCACAAATAACTTGCTAAGAGCAAGGAGGAAGTGTTTTCTGAGTTATTTCATCATTTTCCATGGCTGTATTAAAAAATGGCGATAAAAAAGTGGCATCCCAGAAGAAAAATAATAGGAAAGAGCCAAGTAACTAAGTGTAACAGGAGAAACAAGAAGGATTTGAAACACTCTGACCTGTACCGAGAAAGGTAAGCTCCAGCCGGGAACGTGGAGGCATGTTAGCCTCTCCACACCCTGGGGAACCTGGGGATAGAGACAGAAAGTATGATGTATACACACTGTTTAGGAGGATGGGGGATATTCTCACTGTTCTACTCATGCACACTGGGTCTCCTTGCTGCCCACTTTTTACCCATTTTGTTGTCTGATTAACCACCCCGTTCTCTGCAGAGAAGTCAGTGGAAGCCAGATGACAGAAGCAGGGGCTTGGCCTTCAAGCCTACCAGCTTAAATCCCTGTCCTATCCCTGACCAGCCATGAGTCTTTGGGCAAATTAACCTGTTGGAGTCTCAGTTATGGAGATTTCTGGAAAACCAAGAGGGCGCACCTTACGTAGAGATATTAAGCAACGATATACAGAGAAACTCTTTCAAAGTCAGTGGCGTGTTTTTACACAC
Organism: Leucopleurus acutus; assembly: GCF_964270905.1. Taxonomy (NCBI): domain Eukaryota; kingdom Metazoa; phylum Chordata; class Mammalia; order Artiodactyla; family Delphinidae; genus Leucopleurus; species Leucopleurus acutus. Next base: position 55,693,587 of record NC_139143.1, read on the forward strand.
AGAACAGAAAGAGAGTGGACCCGCTGCTTAGATAATTCAGACTTTAGACCATTGATGCCTCCCTGAGAGTTCACAGGGCAATCAGACATTACATTGAGGAGAGACAGGAAAGGGAGGCACTAGAAGCAAAGGAGACTTTATTAAGTATCAACTGTGTAGAGGACATTATATTCTTCTGGAACTTGCAGAGCAAATTAGGTAGCTAGGATATGACAAAGTCTCTGCTCCCTTTTTTTTTTTTCTGGCCATGTCCTGTGGCATGCAGGAGTTCCCTGACCAGGGATCGAACCCATGGCCCCTGCAGTGGAAGTGCAGAGTCTTAACCACTGGACCGCCAGGGAAGTCCCACAAAGTCCCTGCTCTTAAGCAGCCTCCCTTTTAGTTGCTGAGGCAAAACCTCCCCCCCAAAAAACAATGTGAGAAACAGGACAAAGCAGAATCCATCTGTCTAACAAAGGAGAGAAGAGCAAAACTCAGGAGGTCTCCACCCGCCTTCTCCCTGAGGGCTCCTCAAGTTTGGGGCCGTATGTACAGAGCTAACTTCTACCTACTTTTATCATCTCCCTCTGGCCACTGCTCCCGGGCAGAATGGAAAGTTGTGGACACGAGCCTACACGTCTGGTGAACTGGTTCTCACTGTTCCCTTCCATTCTAGCACACTGGGAACTAACTGCCTTCTGCCAAAGGAGGAAGGTAAACATTTCCCAGTGTGCACCTGCGAGAATGTGTGCACTCCGGACGTCTGTTTGGGCCTTTGAGATGCTTCTGGTTACACTTGTCCCTCTCTCCCATGGCCTGCTTTCTTCTGCTCCTGTCCAGTGCTTAGAGGAGAGGCGGACAGGTCCACAAACACGGAGACTATCCAGAAAAGACCTGGGTTCCTCACAAACATTTGCACATCGTTGAAGATCCCTTACTCATATGTTTGGTCATATATTGAAAGCATGAAACCGTATAAACATTGGGGAGTGTGCTCACATTATACATACTGAGCATCTATCCAGCCTCTTCATTTTTCTGTAACAGACACATTTGGGGGAGCACCTAGAAAGCCCCTCACCTGCCCCTAAATCTCTCTCCACTGGACAGTAGATGAACCTGAAAAACTAGCTTTTGAGATTAATTTTGGGATGTCAGGGTATCATTTCTTATTAATATCAAGATATGTTGTTGAATATTACATATTCAACATATCTGCATATGTATTGATTATGAATTAGCTCATCAACTTTATTCTCTAATTATCATCTGCTGTGTGTCTAACACACAGGTCCCCCCCACGGATGAGGAGGAGGTCGCGTTCCCCTCAGCACAGGTCCCCGGTGCGCCGGCGCCACAGGAGCCGCTCCAGCTTCAACTCCTCCGTATAAGCAGGGCCACGGAAGCTCTGCCCTGTGACTTGTATCCCATCCAACTCACTTCTGTCACTTTTCTAGCCGAAGGAGGATCGGTAGGAAAGAAATCCCTCACTCAGGGGCAGGCTTCGGAGGTGAAGGCAGTAATTGCTACGTTTCCCCTGGCGGCAGATTTCCGGCTGCAGGGGCGTTGTTGGTTTGGGGGTCACGCTTATAAAGATGCCCTCCAGTTTTCTGGCTAGAAAGCTTCCACATTTCTAGTTCCTGAGAGGCAGTTTAGTGGCAAAGTCAGCAGGGATGAGCAGGGGGCTCCAGGAGATGGTACAGCCCCAGCCTGGGATCATGTTTTCCCCTTCCACAGATGACCTGGGGTCGATCTGGTGGCCTGCTCGTGCCCTAACCTGTTGGCCTGCAGGTTCCACAGGAAAGGGTGTGCTTTTCGCAACTGCCATTCCTGTTAGCCTGGCCCTGCGCCCCTGTTTGAGTCCTCTTCTGACCTCAAGGGCCAAATACCCGAAATGGTTCTTTTCACGTGTACTCATGTGCGTGCACACACACACACACACACACACGCACATCTCCCTTTCTCTCTGAAACTGGTAAGTTGAGAGCCAGCTCTGTCGGGTCATCACAGAACTGCCCCCTCTCCCCCCCCCCCCCCCCCCCCCCGCGTTGTGTCGGTATTCATGGTGGTCGTGTAGGTTACCTTGGCAATGTGTTCATTGTTTTTTTGGCTTTTATTGTACAGTCAGTACTATACATTTTCTCTGTTTTCAGTTTTGTAACTTTGTAGCATTTTAGATAATATTGTGTTTGTACTTTGTTGTGTAGAGAAAAGAATTGTGTTGAATAAACCTAGGATTAGAGTGCAAAAAGATAAAATAAAACATACACAGGTAGAAAGAGTTCTAGGCGCTAGGTGACTTACAGTTGCATTTGCAGAACTGTATTCAAGGCAAGAGTCTACATGTAAAGGGGATGGTGAAGAACAAGGTACAGGGAATGTGAGACATGCCCTGGGAACACCAGTGGTTCTGGATTTATTGTAAGAGGTACATGGAACCAAAGTTTCTCTGGGAGGGAGGGATAGGAGTGCTTAGAGGAGAGGAAGGCCATTATTCAACGTGAATGATGCTGACCTCACAGTCTTCTGCATAATCATCTGTCCTTACCGTGTAAGCAATGCTGTGGGGCAGAGAGGCAGCACTCATGTGCTGACAGCGCCCCTAGTGGAGAGGAGGAGAGTTTGCACCCAGGTCACAGCACTGCCTGTGAACCCTCAGCCTCAGCCCTCAGCTTCTCCATTTCCTATAACTCTTTAATATCAGAAAGTCCAATCTGTCCATGCCCTTGAGGATGAAGGTCATTTTCTTGACTGTGGGACAGTGGGGATTTCAGTGTGAAAATGCTGTGGGAGAGAGAGCTTAAGATTGCTTTAAGGAAGGGCTTACCTTCCTTATTCCATGTTAACTTCAACTTTCTTTTTCTTTTTCTTGTGCAAGTGTGGCATAGATTGGCCAGCAATTCACCATATTCATTTCCTTTTCCTCTGTATGCTGATAAACTACATTTTCCACCTACCTTGCAGGTGGATGCAGCCTGGCAACTGGGTTCTGGCCAATGGAGTGTGAATGGAAGCGACATATATTACTTTCCGGTCACATCCATAAAATCCTGTCTCGCACACTCTTCCATGCTATTTTCCTTTCCTCTGGATTTATACAGAATATCACAGCTTACTTGAAAGCCATATGTTGCTGAGGATGGAGGAGCTGCAAGATGAAAAGGAAAGATTTCCTGGATTACACCTTTTAGGAGGCCTGTACATTGTTCAGGAACACTCATTTTAGACTACATGTGGTCAAGAAACAAACTTTTTTGATTAAGCCATGGAAATTTTTCACATTGTTTGTTATAGCAGCTAGTTTACCTGAGCTAAGGCAAAACTAATATGGAGCCTTTAGAGGAAAATTTGGAAAAATCTGTAAGCAAAAAATGAGAGAAAAAATAAGCACCTGCAATTCTAAATCTGATGATAACCACTGTTAATATTTGGCTGTAGAATCCTAGCTTTTAAGAAAGCAGGGTGGTGAAATGGGGTAAAAGAACGACTGGAAATAGAGAGACCAGGAATCTGGTCACCATTTCCCCCTAAATAGCAGAGCTTTGGTTTCTCTATGAAAAAAAAGAAAGAGCTTTGTCACCTGTCTTGTCTAAGGATGGGCGTTGTGGGATGGGGGGTTGGAAAGCAGAGAAGTGAAAAGAAGAGGGAGGGAGAGAGAGAAGGAGGGAGAGAGAGAAGGAAGGAGAGAGAGAAGGAGGGAGGGAAGCTTGGGGTTGTTGCCTAGAAGGGAGTGATTGTGTAACCCCACAGTATTTCCTTATTAACTAGTGATCAAAACACCCAGAAAACTTCAAAAAGCTAAATGTTCAGGGAGAGGAGGTACAAAGGGAAGCCATGCACGTGACACTGTGATGAGTGAACCAGGGAGGAGAAATCTCCAGTATTCGCTTTCGTTCTTGCCCGCGCTCTGGGGAGCTGTTGAGCTGCTGTGAGCGGAAGTGGCCCTCTGTGCAGCAAAGGCCATTGCTCTGCTGAGTACTCACCATCAGCACAGAGCCAGTGCACGTTTCTGGGTAGCCCAGTTCTACCTAGATTGGACTGCAGGTGTCAAAAAAGGCTGTTTTAAGTCGCTCCTAATGATATGTCCAGCACCTCAGAGCTGTAGATCTATGGGACAGAGTGGACACTCAGGGGCAAGCAGACACCGGTCATCTCCTGACCACCACATTTCTCTCCACCTCTTGGCCATTTCCGGCAGCTGATTGCCAGTGGCTGGAGGAGGAGAGAGAACAGCAGCACTGAGCCCACAGCAGTGTGAGGTTGCAGTGGCATGCATGAGGACAGGGGGCCCCACTTCAGGTCCCGTCCGGGTTGCTCAGGCCCCACCTTGGCCAGGCACCAAGGCTGCATGGTGTTCATTAAAATAGGAACCTCCTGACCAAGACTTTGAAGATAGGAATCACCCACCCCAAACCAGACACAGCCCACCCGTCACCAAAGGAAGCCAAAGATGGTGAATGAGTAGCAGAGATGGCAGACAGTTCCAGAGTATGTGGACACTGAGTGCCTCGAAAGAGTTTCCTGAGGAAAACTCAGCTTGACCACAGGAGCCCACGGACGTCCTTTATGGCCTGGCTGCTCCACGGCGAGACTCCCCCTCAGACCTGTCTCCCTGACCACCACCCCACATTCTTGAGGGGCCCCAGGCACAGCCACTGCCACTTGTCCGGCATGAAATGCCAGGATGAGCCAGAATGCCTTCAGGAATTCAGTACATATGAATTTACTAAATGTTGTGAGATAATCTTGCCCTCACAAAGCTTACGATATAGTTAAAGGTGTAGCAGACTAGACACGCACAGGAAATATTCAAATTGCACACTAATGAGAGAATGTCATGCTGAATGATGAGTCGAGTGCAGATTAGAATAGTTCCATGACAGGAGGTGTTCCTGAGGGAGGTTCAAGGTTGGTCAGAATCATCCCTGGGTATGTCTTAGAAAACTGCTAGAAACTCAGGGAAGGTTCTAGTGTCAAGTACTTTCAAAAGCCTTTATAGCAACTTGAAAGGAATCCGTCCGTTCTTATCGTTGCGGGGCCAACATGGCTAAGGACCCAGTGCTGTACTGGGTGTGTTGTAGAGTGGCAGGGCCAATTAAAGGCCTGCTCCCCCAGTCTCTAACGCTAAGACAAGGGCTCCTGTGGAGGAAGGCATGGGACCTTGAGATCTGGAATGGGGAAACAGGGGAGGCTGAGGTTTGAACTCCCCAATGCCATAGGACATCTCTTTCTGATGGAGGAAACCCGTCTTCCCACTTGAGAGAAAATGTCTTCCTCTGCATAAACACCTTTCAGTGACTGCACCTGGGAGGATCCCGTCACCAGGGGATGCCAGTCTTTGTAGGCCCTACTCCCACCACTCTTAATACCTCCGTGTCCCTACCAAGAGTAGATCCCAACACAGCCCAGACAAGGGGTACAAGACCTGCCCTGAGGTGAGAGAGGGAATCGACCCACCAAAAGTGTAACAAGACCTCACCCATCGGCATTGGCAAGAGTATGGGGAACGTGGATGTGAATGAATTCTAAAGGTGTTTGACTATGTAGAATGCAACTGAAGAGTTGATTGGGCCTCATTTATCAATATGAGTTGACTCTCCTGAGATTCTAGGGTTAATACGTGGCTTGAGCATCTGGGAATGGTATAAATATCGATAGTTGGCTAGTTTGGCCAATTGAAACCTGGGCTCAATGGCGGCCTACAGTCGGCAAAGTTGACATACTGGAACTTCCCTGGCAAACTCTAGAGAAGCACAGCCAAGCAGAACATTCTGCAAGGATGAGAAGTTCCTAAAATCTGTGCTGTCCACTATGATGACTTCTAGCCACTTGTGGCTATTGAGAACTTGAAATGTGGTCAGTGCAACTAGGGAAGCGACTTTTTCATTGTAATAGATTGAAATTTAACTAGCCACATGTGGACAGTGGCCACTGCAGCAAATGGTGCAGTGCTGGTGTAAAGAGCCTGAAGGCTCAGGAAATGGCAAGGTGACTTCTTTTGAGCTGAGTCCACTCTCGCTGCATCCCATAGGTTTTGGTACATAGAGCGCTTTCACTGTCATTCACTTCTGAATAATTTTTCCATTTATATTGTCATAATTACTTTATTTATTTTCTATTTAACCCAAAAGTTATCTGGAAAACATTTCTCTTTTTATTTCTATCAGTTTTATTTTATGCATATAGAGGCCGCAGTGTTAACGCATTACAATTGATAATTGTTCTATCTTCTTTGTACTTGAAGGTGACAGAAAGGACAAAATATATTTGTCCCTTTTAATGTTAGTGATTCTCATCTTTAGTGTTCTTTTGTCGGATGTTAGTATTATAACATCTATTTTCTTTTATTATTTTTCTAGTCTTCTTTAATGCCTATGTTTTCAGCCTTTCTGTGCCCAGTTGTTTAAGCATATGTCTTATAATCAGCATATAGCTTGACTTTGTATTTTGACCTGTTCTGAAAATCTATTACTTTGACGGGAATTTAAGATACTTACATTTACCGTGATCATTGATATATTTGGACGTAGTTGTAGAAATTTATTTTATGCTTGCATTGTTTCTTATTTTAGTCCTGACCCCAGTTCCGCTTTTAAAAGTATTTCCATAGGAGTGAGTAACTTACATTGACTAGAATTACAATTTCTTCTAAAGCAAACATATGTCTGTTAGAATCAAAGGCGATGGGCACTTGAGAGTGGCGATACTTTACTGTGCTTCTGTGTTCGTCCACTGTCCTCACCCCTCTGGCTCCAGCTTTGTAAACTTTACAGACCATCCCGTTGACTCCTGAAACCTTGACATGCCATATAGGCACGTCACATAGGCAAAGTCGTCCTTGGGTTCTCACGGCACCAACTGTTTATGCGACAACCTCTGTTCTTTCATTCCTCAAATAAATCAATTTTATAAGTGAAATTTAACAAAAGCCAAGGCCTTACCCCACTCTTCAGAGCGGCACCATCTAAGGCAGCAGTTATTGGTTCGCATCTTTTCTGCCTGCTAAAAAATACACTTTGAGACATCCTAAGGAACAATAGGATGTGGTGGTTAGTAGTCCAGACCCTGGGCCTATTCTGCCATGGCTGGAATCTCAGCTTTGTCACCTTCCCTGTCGTCCAATAGCTGTAAGATCTCAGTCCAGTAACTGAACTTCTCTAGGCCATGCTTTCCTCATAAGAAATACAAGGTCAATTATAATACCACCTGGAGGATGGCTGGGAGGATTGGAAGAGGTGATCGATGTGAAAACACTCAGCACGATCCTCGTCACACCGGAATAACTTGGAAGGTGATAACTGATATTCCTTTGCTTCTTTTCCCTTTGGCTGCGCCATGCGGCATGGGGGACCTTAGTTCCCCAACCAGAGATCAAACCTGTGCCCCCTTGCAAGGGAAGTGTGGAGGCTTAACCACTGGACTGCCAGGGAAGTCCCAATAACTGATATTCTTAACAATGATCTTCATCCATACCCAGGACTCAACATAAGGCCATTTTCACACAAATCGACATTTTCTTAATCCCTCCCAGAAGGAGAGCTGTGGAACTTCTTGAAGACTCTTGACATCTCTTTGAAGAGACACAATCTACTTCTCCTGCTATTCTTAGCATCCCAAAGCTGACTGAAGATCTATATCCATGAACAGAGGGTCCAGGGTGTAAACAGGTGCTCCATGCACTGGCCTCGTACTGATAACCTCTGCCATCTTTGTACGTTTTGTCTGCAGTTGCTGTATTAAGGAGACCTGGCCTGAGTGAAATATTCAGTCCTGGATCTTTTCATGTCCCAAATTAACTTTAATGAGCAAACAGGGAAAGATCAAGAGGGCTGCGACTGGGACTTAGGGGAAACTTTGAAGCAGAAGCCAGGAAGGGGTAGATGCCCTCTGGAATTGGGCCAGCGTTTGCTTTTGATGACAGCGAACCCTCAGATCTTGTTCATCTGAGCTGAAAACAAGGGGCTCTGGGACCAGAATACCTGAGATTTCACCTTTTACAATGCCTCTGTGTTCCTCATTCAACAAACATGTGTTGAATGCCTACTATGAGCAAGAAACTTGCTCTAATGCTTTGATTATATGCTTTGGGTATTACCAAGGTGAATAAGACACTGTCACAGCCCACAAGGATTTTTTTCTTCTAGTAGAGGAACTAAGGTGTACACAAATGGTCACGTTGGGGGCGGGGGGGGGGGCGACTGTGATATGTCGGATAAAAGGTACAAAGTTCCATCTGATGGACGAAGAAGCCGTTGCTTCCACCTTGGGAGGAACCAAGACTGCTGTATGCAGGTAATTAGATGGGAGCTGCCCCTTTAAGAAGAGTGGGATCTGGACCAGTAGAGATGAGCAGTGGTCTTTCAGGTGGAGCACACAGGGTGAGCGCCAGCAGGGCAGTCCAGGGAAGGTTCTGGGAACAGCAAATTGTACCTCCCCTGTTTCTTCTAGCTGTGTTTTCATGGGAAAATGTCTTCAGCAACCTGAGCCTCAGTTTCCCCATAGGGCTAGTTCTGTATACTCCTCAGAATAATTGTAAAGATTAAATGGGTTAAAATAGGCAAGTGTGTAGATCGTTGTATGTGCTCGAATAATGGAAGTTAGTGTCCCTCATGCCTGTTTCTGTTTCTCCCCTTCACTGCAGTCCCTAAGCTGGTGAGAAGCAGATTCCCAGGAATTTCTACTGGGACATGGAATTTGGGGGCAAAAAAGGGAGGGATCGGCAGGTCAATACTGAGGGTTAACTGAGGAGGTTTAGGATTGCCACAGGCAGTCCCCAGCAGAGGTAGTTCCTCCTTGTCATCAAAGGGCCCTCAGGTCCAGGACTGAACTGTTCCCTTCTTGTTACAAACTGCAGGATGGCATGAGCATCTTTTGCAAGTGTCTTCTCACATCCGCATCACCAAAGAGCTCTTCTTTCAAAGACATTTCCTTCACTGCTTTCCCAGTCTTCTGTTTGAAGACATTTCCAGAAAGGAGCTTAAGAATTCATCAGCTGCTCCGTTCCTAGCAGAGTGGGTCTTCTGGACTCGTCTCAAGTGTCATACACCTCGTTTGGAGCTATATCTTGTCATTTTGAATTTTTGGTATTCAAGTCAACAAATGCTTGAAATAAGATCTTCACTGTAACTCACTCTTTTGTCTCTAAGTTTCAGCAGGCTTCAATGGTTAGTAATACAACCGTTGATGTGAAATCCTGCTGTCATTCCAAGGGGAGGTGCTGGAGCCCCTATGCAAGACTTTCTAAGGGAGGCTTGGAGTCACGCTGCTGGCTTTTGTCCATCACGCAGCCCATGTAAGAAGTTGAGGTTGACAAGAGATTGGAAAGTGGTGATTTCTTTACAGAGGATGTCAGTGAGAAATCATAAATTGCTTCCAGCTTGCTCCCTGACATGTTGAGCTCATTCAGCCAAGTAGAGGCTGTGCTATAACCACACTGTGTTAGGAGTCGGTGAGTCACAAAGGTGAATAGGCCCAATACCTGCAACCTAGGAGCTGCTAAGGAGCAGTAACACCTTTAATAACACTCACACCCTGAGAAGCCTGACAGTACCATTCCAAAGCAGTATAGGGATGGGAAAGACATTCCATCGTAGGACCTGGAGTCTTTGTAGCAGGGGATCTGGGTCAGGGCAAATGGCAAGGGTGGGGCAAAGGCATGTAAAACAGACAGAACTGCTTGAGACAATCCAGGTGGACAACAAAGCACAGGAATGCTTGCCGATCGAGATCATACAGGCTGTAACTGTGACAATGGGAATGAAAAATGTGGTATGTTTTAAAGATAAACAACAAAAAACAAATCCTACAGTCCTTTACAGTTTGCAGAGTTTTGGGAGATAACTTACTAAGTTTGACAATCACCGCAACCCATGGGATCAGCAGGGAATGTACTTGTTCGACATATGAAATAACTGTAGGTCAGTGTTATTATCTTACCCAGTAGTACAGAGCTAGCCAACGATATAACTAGGATCTGACCCTAGGCATCCTGGTTTCAGGGTTTTGTTTGTCAGTTGTTTCATGGCATTTCATCCTCTCCCTCCACACAGGTTATGAGCAGTTCAGTTGTAGCAACTATTGCAAATTTTACTTTTGGAATTCTAGGGGTGTGCTGTGAAGATGGTATCGATCGATTCACCCATTCAACAGACAATTACATTTTAATGGGAGGACATAGATCATAAAAGATAAGCAAGCAATGTATGTATATATGAGGTGCTAGTAACGTCTTGAGAGAAAAATAAAGCAGAGAAAGGGAACAGGATTCACCAGGCCTGCAAGGGGATGCTATTTCAAATAGGGTCATATGTGAAAACCTGTGCGATAATGGTGACATTTGAGCAGAGACCTAAAAGAAGTGACATGAGCTAGTGAGTCATGCATTGTCTGGGGAAGGGACCAGTTAAGACGATGGCAGTTATCCAGATTGCAGGTGATGGTGGTGTGGACCAGGGTGAGAGAGGTGAAGACGGTGAGAAGTGGTCAGAGTTTGTATGGTTTTTGAAGGTAGCGTCAAGAGGACTAAGAGACTGACTAGATGTGTGATACAAGAGAAAGGAAAGCACCTCCCCAAACCCCAATGCCAAGATTTTCAGCCTGAGGCAAGAAAAGATGAATTTGCTTTCCGTTGAGATGACAAAGGCTTCAGGAAGGAAAGGATTTGGGGGAGAGTTAAGGAGTGTATTGGGGGGCACTTTAAGTTTGAGATGCCTGTTGGACGTTCAAGTGTTGATGGTAATTGGTTATAAGCGTCTGGAGTTCAGGAAGAGGTCAGGACTAGTATATAGAAATGGGAGTTAGCGTAGAGTTCTACTGAATTTCAGTGGAGTGATTGTCAGCAAGTGTGAAGGACCTGAGTTTGACCCTATTTAAGGTCAGCTTACCCCAGCCTCACGGATGCTGGCAGAAAACATGAGTTCCTGGGGTCACAGACAAAAGACATTATTACTCTCAGCAATAGCAGTAGCCAGAGTACCCGCCCTTCCCTGCCCTGTTCCCTGAGTCTCAGTTGCCTAAGGCAATGTGGAGAGGGCCAGAGGTGCCTGCATACACACAGTGGGTTGCATGACAGGAAAGGAACCCCAGGCTGAGGGAGCCTGAAGCTTTTGTAACAGGCAATAGGCACGCCTATCCTTTGCTCTGAGACGGACACTATCTGTATGTTCCAAAGCTGTTTGCTACACAAAGATCCTTGGAAAGACAGTCCGGAATAAAGCCAGTCGGCTTCTCTGCTCATGAGCTGTTCAGGAGTGCAGGACAATTGTCTCCCCACATGGTGTCACCCCTGAAGCAGCACTGTGGAATTCTGAAGGGGCACTGTTGGCTTTTGCAATGCCTGGGGGTGCTACTGGCATTTCATAGGCAGGAGCCAGGGCTATTCGATATCCTGCAATGTGAGAGACGAGTATCACACAAAGAGAACGATCTCATGTCCCACACCACTTTGAATGTTTTGTCAAGCATTCACTGAAGTGAAAAAAAGTATAATTATTGGAATTATTTGAACCTCGACTCTCTTTCCACTTTACAAAATATTCTTTTTAGGGCTTCCCTGGTGTCTCAGTGGTTGAGAGTCCGCCTGCCGATGCAGGGGACACGGGTTCGTGCCCCGGTCGGGGAAGATCCCACATGCCACAGAGGCTGGGCCTGTGAGCCATGGCCGCTGAGCCTGTGCGTCCGGAGCCTGTGCTCTGCAATGGGAGAGGCCACAACAGTGAGAGGCCCATGTACCACAAAAAAAAAAAAAAATTCTTTTTAGTATGGCAATATACACTTAATATTTAATAATTTAAATCAAAGGAACATTGTACTTTGCTTTGTTCAGAATATTATCGAAAGTTACCATTTGGGGGAAAAAATACATTGTTAGCAGCAAGACCCATTATTTGAGTAGTCACACCTCCTATGACATTACAGTTGCAGCTGAAACAATTATAGTAATTGTAGGGGTGTGTGTGTATTTATATTCAGCCTTTATTTCTTAAGGTCAAATAGACAATTTTGGCTGGGTATTATCTAACTTCTCTTAAGTAAAACCTACTCAACATGAGAAGGTATGATAGAGTCCGATGCTTGCATCAAATCCTGTTGAAACGAGGAAGAGGGTTGGAAAGTGATCATTGGATTTAGCAGTGTAGAAATCATCAGTGACCTTGAAAAGAACAATTTCAGCAGAGAGGTGGGGACAAGGGTCTGTTTGAAGATGGTTCAAAAGAGCATGAGAGGACAGGAATTGAGACACGAGTATAAACAACTTCTTTGAGGAGGTTTCCTGTAAAGGGGAGCAGAGCAAGAGGATCATATGCAAAGCACTTATCCCAGTGCCTAGCACACAGAAAGGGCTCAGAAAATGTTGGCCAAAGAAGGGCTTGGTGACCCATGGGAGGTCTACCGAGTAAGGGCTAATGGAAAGAAATGCAGACATAGGGGCTGGTCAGGAAGACCTTCCTGGAGCCTTGTGAGTCTTAAAAGGAATGATGGGCTTAGAAGGGGAGGATGGAGATGAGAGGGTGTTTCAGGCGTAAGCCAAGGCACCACGATGGGCAGGAGCTGGGGGTAGCTGCCTGCCAAGCCGGGGAGCTTTGGACGGAGCAGCCAGGGTTGACTAGGGAGCCCTGGAGACAGCGGACAGAAGACCTTGAATGCCAGACTGTGGCATTTATTTTGGGTCTGATGAACCAGTAGGGAGCCAGAGATCCCCAACAGTCAGGGGCGTAGTGGGAATCTAGCACTGACTGTATTTCTCAGACTGTGAGCTATGCTTCTATTCCAAGTGTTGAAGTTGGGCAGGTTACAACTCATGCTGCCTGCCGACAATCTAATGAAAAGCACATATTTTTATGCTAATCCAACCTTCAGTTTCCTTCCTGAGTTAGGGCCATCCTGGGAATACAATTCTTGGGATAAAGATTAATGGGGAATAGAAACTCCCCAGGGATCTAAGGAGGGGTGGGAAGAAGGGGTCCTCCTGAATGAGTGCATTTGATGCTGGCTTTAAAACAGCCTGTGTCTGCAGAAAGCCAGGCACTACTGTCAGCTGCCTGTTAGCAGCAGGCTCTGGGTTCTCAGGCAGGGGCCTAATATATGCTTTAACAATGCCTCTTCATTTCAATGAATCAGGGCGAGAAAACTGCTAGCCGGCTGGGTATTTTAGAGGTAGGATTATTCATCTTATCACGTATGGTATTCAGATTCTGACCAGACATGGCTGGCACAGTCCAGTTTCCCAGGGAATGAGTGGTGACGGTCAGTCCAAGAGGCCATGTGGTCCAGGGGCAAGCACCAGGCTTTGGTCCCAGCTGAACCTGGGTTTGAATCCCAGTCTTTCACCTCCTGCCTATGTGACCTCTGACAAGTCCTTAAACCTCAATTACTTTATCTGTCAAATAGGGTGACGTTTATTGTAAGGATCTGCTACCCACAGAGCGTGTTGCATAAGAAGGGTTATGCCATTAGTTTATGTTTCAATGCCATCCAGTTGTGAGGAGTCAATAAATGATGGGGTAAATGGAGAACCACGGGAGAGAAGCGCCAGTACTTTTTGGCCAGAACGTGACAGTTCCACCTAGTTAAACCCCACTTAGCCCCAGATTATAGTCCCCTCTTTGGTAATCCTACTTTGTTTACATGGTCCAAGTTACAAGGAAAGTTCTCACAGGAGATTGCAGTCATTGCTGAATTCTTTAGATTGTTAGATTATTAGGTAATGATTCAATATCCTTTTTGATCCTGGGGCTTTTCACATAGAGAGATTAGGCGGTGCATAGCCAGAGGGAAAGAGCAGGCAAAGAAAGTGCTTGTAAACCAGTGACTTTGGGCTCCATCAGCAGCTTGGAGATATATAGAACTCTATAGAGCTATAGCTTTCTCTTAGATCAGCAAGTGCTGGCTGGCATGATGGAGACACAGATGTGTTTCCATGGGTGTTAGGGCCTTGCTTGCCCCACTTCACCACGGAAAAGTTGCAATGCCAGCTACATACAGGAATCCATAGAAATTCAGCATGGCCTGTGAGGGAGGTGGTCCGACCTCTACCTGGAAGGGAGTTTCAATCATTCTTGAAGTGGGACTCTGAAAGCTGTCGTGGGAATGCGGGGCCAGGGCTGCCCTGGGCCTGAATGGAGATTGATGGAGAGACAGCCACCGGTGGGGCTGTGGTCTGAGGGGCCTTTGCTAATCTGCTCCCCTAATTCACCCCTCCTCTTTCCCTGATCCCCCCACCAGACAAGACATCTGAATTCTGCCATCGTATGGGGACTCAGATTTGGGGTCTGGTGTCCTCCTGCCTGAGCTTAAACCTTAACTCTAACACTTATCACCTGCATCAACTTGGGTTAATTAGCCTTTCTAAGCATCAGTTTCCTCTTTCTCAAAATGAGGATAAAATTAGCATAATTGCAGCATAAATTAGGATTTTTTGGTGAAGATTAAATGAGAAAAATCTATGAAGCCTAATTCAGTGTCTGTCACAGAATAATTGTCAATAATTGTTAGCAAGGACATGTGAGAAGGTTACACTGTTGAATGACAATACTTTTAGGAAATGCTTTCACAGCATTACCACCTTCAGTTTTCACATCTAAGAAGAATTATCACTCTTTTTAATCAGGTGATTGAGGTTCAGAGCAGCCATTTGACGTTCCAAATTAACATCCTAAGAAAAATTAGGAATTCGACTGAGTGGTGCAAATTCAGAGGCCAATTTTATTTCCTGACAATATGCTGCCGGCATGAATGCTTAGAGAGAAGGGGACAGGGCAATATTAGCTGGGAGAGGGAGGGAACACAGAAAGGAAAAATGAAAGAGTGCTCAAATCCACACTTTTACACATGGAGTTAGGTGTTAAAGAGTGGAATCTCTGAGAATAATGTCCATACTTATACTTGACTCACTTCTGGAAGATTATAGATCGGAAACCTCAAGTATCCAGAATACAGACAAGGTCCAAGAGCCCCCTTAAACACTTCAGCTGGAATCAACGTTCTAAAGTTCAAGCAGTGGCAATCACGCAGAGAGGACCTGGAAACCTCACTCCGCGCCAATTCGCTCTTCTTTTATATGCAATGTTAATAAGTGTATCTTCCTGATTCATTTATTCGGTCATAAGTTAGAAATAGTATGTTAATTGAAGAGAAAATTGACATATTGACAGCAAAGAAGAACTAGCTGGTAGCCTAAGAGAAGAAACTTTGACAAGCAAAGCAAAACTTAAATGATCTTACCAGTTTGGGGTTAAGTGTAGATAATCACAGCGCTCCCTCTGTATCCCCCCCCCCCACCTCATGGTGTTCCTTCCTATATGATGGTGCAACAAGATAAGTAACTGAGCCATAAAAAATAAAAACTTCAGTTGTTTTCACCATCCCTTATTAAAGGTAGCAGAGAAGTTTCAACATGTTTTAGCAATATTCATGTCTAAGATTATTTTAAAAACTGAAACTAAACGCCGAATTTAATTCCAGTTTCCTAGACAACTTGATGGCAAATAAACAGGTTTTATTGTCACTAAAAAGTAATTCATTTGCATAAATGAATTAGAAAATGAGCTTATCTTGAACAGCTAGTCCAAGGACTTCCTTTGTTTGGCAACATAGCAGAAGGGTTTAATCCCCACATCCCACTTCCCGGCTGGGAAGATCCCACATGCCGCGGAGCAACTAAGCTCGTGCGCCACAACTACTGAGCCTCCATTCTAGAGCCCGCAAGTCATAGCTACTGACCCCGCGTGCCACAACTACTGAGCCCACGTGCCTATAGCCCGTGCCCCACAACAAGAGAAGCTACCGCAGTGAGAAGCCCGCGCACCGCAATGAAGAGTAGCCCCCGCTCGCCACGATTAGACAAAATCCACACGCAGCAACGAAGAACCAATGCAGCCAAAAATAAATTAATTAATTGATTTAAAAAAAAAAGAAACTAAGCATGGTGTTAGAGGGTGGGGATTAAAGAGAAATAAAAAGATGGATGAAATCTAGTCCCTGCCCTGGAGAAGGCTGGGAGAGCAAATAACATCTGTGCATTGTGACCTTGATGGGGCAAGAAGCCTCTGACCCCAGAGTGAGTAACTGCCTGGGGGCTGAGGTCAGGAATGCAGCGGAGGCTGCAGGGGGCAGGTGACTTTGACCTGATTTGGAATGTGTCAGGGTATGGGCTCTGTTTTGAATCCCAACTCTGCTGCTTGCAAGTTGCATGCCTTTGAACAAGTTACTTAATTCTCGAAACTTCCATTTCTTATACTGTAAAATGATATTTTTTCTTTTTTTGCCTTGAAACCACTTGCCTTTCTTTTTTCCTATAGAACACCCCCTCCTTTTCTTTTCACCAGCTCCCCTCCCTCTCCGGGGAAGGTGGGCCTGCGTGCCCACCACAGGCAAGGAGTGAAGCAACAGTAAAGCAGGCTGAGCCCCGCAGTGATTCCCTCGCTGGTGGTGGGTTTAGGGGTGGGCGTGAAATGCAAGCCCAGGCAGGGAGATACGAGGGGAAGCCTGCTCTGGTTCTTCTGGTAAAGTGCTCCCCCATTGTAAAGGAATATTTTATGTATATGATAGAGCTGCCTTTTCTGCCTCTGGACATTCTATGAGGATATGGCATCTTTAAGTGTGACCGCATCTTGAAACGATTACGGTCGCTAATCTGAGGACAAGGCCAATGAGAATGGCAGAGAGAAAAACTAGAAATAAACTGGACCCTTGACGATTTCATTCAGTCACTGTATACATTCACAGCTTTGTTCATGCCCTTTTCCACAGGTGAATGCTCCTACCTACTCTCAGTTGCCCCCAGCCCCAACTTGTTGGCCAGTTCAATTTCAGTGCAAATGGCTACTTCTCCCTCAGAATTAACCAAACCCTTCTCGATGTTCCCACCATACTTAGTTTACTTCATCGTCATGAAGTTTAATTCAAGATGGCTTTAGTTGAATCTTGCCTACTAGATCAGCGCTTCTCAAACTTTATATGCATACAAATCACCTGGAGATCTTAGTGAAATACAGATTCAGAATCAGTAGGTCTGGCATAGGGCCTCGGAATCTACATTTCTAACGAGCTCCGCGGTGATGCTGACACTGGTGGCCTATGGGCCACACTTGCAGTGGCAAGGTCCTGCCTCTGAGTTCCCTGAAGGCAGGTGCCATGTCTTATTCATCTTTGTAATACCGGCTTTTAGTGTAGTGTCTGGCTGATCATAGCTGGTTAATACATTTGTTGAAGTGAAATGGTTAAGGCACTGGTGTTTCTGGGGTGTTTCCCTTAAATGTAAGTGTGTGATCTGGGCAGTATTAGAGTATTGTTGTAGCTGAGATGGTGGCAAGTAGGGTGGGGCAGGGCTTGGGGCTCGCAGGAAGGCAGGATAAATCCTGAGTAGGACCAAGACCTCAGCTTTACAGATCCAGAAACTCATGTTTATCAGTCTGTTTAGGTTCCGAAGGACTGACCGATGCTTATAAACCAGAAGCCCCGTGTATTCATTAACATTAAAGGATATGTCTCTGCAGTGACTGAATTACTTGTGCCTGCTTATGAGATGCTCCCCGCCCCCACCCATCCACGCTCCGCCCCCCACCCTGCCCCTCACCTGAGATCAAAGTAGCAAGGGATAGCTTAGCCCAGAACATTGACTCAGAACATAGATAACTAAATGTACTCGCGGGGAAAGTAAAGCAGGTAAAGGAAAAGCTTGACAAGTTGCCCCTTCTCCAAAAGGATTTCATTTCTGTAATACTTATTTCCTCCCCAATACAGTCTTTCTCCTTGTTTAGCACTGGATGAAGACGATAAATTCTTGCTTCTAACTATATGTGTTTCTGGCTCCATATTGACCAGCCAGTCCCCTTCAGCCAACACATCCTTCTGCCACGAAGCCCAGCCTCAAAATAACTGATTTTATTCTTGCTTTTTCCAGCTGCATTCCAGTCTTGAGGGTACATTCAAGTGAGCATTTTAATGGTGGACATGTGTGTGGCGCCCAGTACCTCTTAGGGTGGGGTGCTCCTGCAGGGACAATTCTGCTTGTTTGATGCTGACTCTCCTCGTCCCCCAATTCTGGGGATGCCTCCTTTGGCCTCTCCTCTTGACAAGACCGCGAGGGGGTGGGCAGGGTGGGACAGACCAAGATCCAGCTCGCGGGCTGGCCCGAGTGCTGTGCTCTCCTGTGGCCTGGGGGCCGTCAGCCGAGGGGGCTGATTGGGAAAGAGGGCTCACAGCCTTCACCCACTTACCTCCCCTTTTGCCTGAGGGTGGGCTGGAGTTCTCTCGTACTTCTTGACAGCTGGTGACTGAGTATCTCAGCATACACTTTGTCACTGACGCACCGCTCACCATGTGACACCCTGTGGGTCACTTGTCTCTGGGCCTCGGTTTCTTCTTCTGTGAAAAGAGGGATTTGGAGGAAATAGACCCAGTGGTCTCATCCAGCCCTAAGATTAACACCTTAAAGTGCTTTATATCTATAACCTGCTTTAAGATGCACTATTCATGGCGTCCTCACGATTACAATTCCACATTTACCTGTGAGGAGGATGAATGTTAGGAAGGTAAGTACCTTGTCTTAGAACACCCGCCTAGCAATTGGCCAAACACACATTTTCTTAATCACCAACGGGTACTATCTCCTGGGCCTGGACATGAGGACTTTTTACTTCTCTCCCACCTTGAGAGAGAAAGCACAGGCCTCTGGCTCGCTTGTTTCCTCCTTTCCTCACCTCTCCTTTCCAGGGTCTGGTCTGCGTTCACCCTCTTTGTCTTCTTTCTGTGGAATCCTCCACGTTCTCCCTCAGCCTTCTCCATCTCTCTTTCTCTCCTCCACCCTCCCTTCCTTCTCCCTTCCCTCTCCATCCCCCTCTTAGCCACCTCCCTCCCCCTCCCTCCGTTTCCTCCTGCATGCCAGCCTTTCTTGGGAAATCCTTTTCGGTTCTGCTTTTACAAAGATGTTGCCCCACACTCCTGTGTGAGTCTGTGGGTCAGTGAGGGCAGGAAGATAGCTTCCAGGTGAGACCTGATGACCAGGGTGGTGCTTTCCAGTCGAATGGTCTCCAAACATCAGGTGAAAGATGCCCTTGCATTGGGATCACCAGTGGTGGGAGAGGGGGGGATGATACAAACTGCAGATTCCTGGGCTCCAACTCAGAGCCTTTATTTAGTAGGGTCACACAAAACTTAGTACTCTGTATTTTAGAACAGCTCTCCTGAGATGAATCTGATGTGTAGCAAGACGCATACTTTACTGTTGAGACAAGTGCCCATCAGACCCTGTCCCTGAGGGTAAGCCAGTACGTGGCCAAGTGTCCACCACAGTACCAGGAGTGCTGCCTCCGGAGGAGGCCTTACTTGCAGGTCACAGAACGTCAGGTAGTGAGTTTGGCAGCTGCTCCTCCCCCGTCCTAGCTGGATGCCCCATCGATGCCATGTGTGGCTCAATAGAAGGGAGCTCCTTGCTTCCACCACATTTGGGTAAGCTCAGTCTCCTGATTTGCATTTCATCTATTTTGGGCTACAAGTTCCTAAACCAGAGGTATGCTTATCCCTTTCATCCTTTTAGATAACACTTCCCTCTCTCCTATAGTTCTCACCCTGGTTATTGACTGGAGAAGAGTAAGAGGAAAGCAATTTTCATTCAAATCCCTGTAATAGAACATGAATTTCCTAATTACTTTCTTTCCAAATTAAATTAGTTTTCTAATTAAATACCAGGACATTCCCCCTGAGATCTCTGGGTTCTGACAGCTCCGTATGTAGAATTTGGAAGTGCCTCTGAGGCCATCTAGTCTGCCTCTCACTAAAGAACCCTCACTGCCTATTGCTAAAAATACATTTTTTGAAGACCAGTGTTTTTGAAGATGAGCTCTGTGCTGCATCACCAAGCTCTTTGCTGGGATCACACTCTGCCTTTGGTTTACACCATGTGCTCTCAAAGCGGGCATTATGACCCCAAGGAAGTACAAATTTGTGATTTTAGATATTACAATGATGTGTGGCTTTCCAAAGGGCTATAGGACATAAAAGAGATAGACAGTATATTTCGTTATTAAAGTTTCATGCGGCGGGGGGGACGAGATAAGGGAACATATGTTGAAAAGCTTCCTTAAGGAGGACAAAAATGAAAAAAGGGCTGTAAAACACTGGCTTACGCAAAAGGGGTCTATGTCTCTGGGAAGTTATAATTATGCCAAGTCATCCACACCCTTTCATTCGGCCTCTTCTGTGTTTAATTGAGGAGAAAGGAGTCAAGATAAACTTTGAACACACCTATGTTAGTCTCTCCAGCTGTTCTTTGGGAATGATCCAATTTGCCCTGCCTTCGACAGCTGGGGTGAATTCTCCCTTGTAATTGCATAGCTCTGGTCATTTGTTCCACTCATTTGGTATTTCACTCTTAGCATTAGTGACTTGCATCATTTGTATGTATCTGTTCTGTCTTCATAACTATAACATAAGCATTTTATGGTGGAGCTCATGTGTTTATGTGTTCATGTATTCATTCATCCAACAAACATCCATTGAGCACCTCCAGGCATAGGGCTAGATTCTAAAGAGACAAGACAGGACACAGTTTCCTACTTCAAAGACTTTCCAGTAAAAAAAGACTGGTGAAACAGGGTGACAATTGTACCGATAGAGATGACTAGAAGTTGCATGGAGAGATATCCTTCCCAGTTGAGAGGAGGCAGTGCTTGAGCTAAGCCTTGAAGGAAAGGCAGAGTTTCTCAGATAGAGAAAAAATGTGTAATAGGAAGCCCATTTCAGACCGAGCTGGAAGCTTCTGATATGCCTGGAGAGAATGTGGGAAGGGAGTGGAAATGAGGCCAGGGCAAAACACGAGGCAACTTGAAGTTCATTCTAAGGACGTGGATTTTATCCACAAGTCAAGGGGATGCCACTAGAGAATTCAGATTAGCCAGTGGCATGATTAGATCTTCATTCCCAAGATTAGGTCTTCATTCACTGTGGTTGCAATGTGGATAGGAATCAATGAAGACTGGAACCTCTTTAAGAGTTATTGCAACAATGCAGGGTTGGTGATGCCTGAACAAGGGTGGTGGGTGGGGATGGAGTGGAAGGAACTGACCAGAAAAGTTACTTAGGAAGGAGAATCTGAGAACTTGTTGATTAATGGGCTGTGAGGTTGAGTGAAAATTAGTACCACCACTTTGATGGGACATTTATCAGTATCTATTACAACTGAAAAAGGGAATACTTTTTCTGTTTCTGAAACTGAAAACAAGAAAAATCTCAAATAAACAATCTAACCTTACACATAAAGCAACTAGAAAGAGAACAAAGAAATGCCAAAGTTAGTAGAAGAAAAGAAATCATAAAGGTCACAGCAGAAATAAATGAAATAGAAAAAGAAGAAAACAATAGCAAAGATGAATAAAATTAAAAGTTGGTTCTTAGAGAAGATAAACAAAATTGATAAACCTTTAGCCAGACTCATTAACAAAAAAAGGGAGAGGTCTCAAATCAATAAAATTAGAAATGAAAAAGGAGAAGTTACAACAGACACCACAAAAATACAAAGCATCCTAAGAGACTACTACAAGCAACTTCCTGGTTCAGTCTTGGTACAACTTTCCAAGACTGAACCAGGAAGAATTAGAAAATATAAACAAACAAATCACAAGTAAGGAAATTGAAACTGTAATTAAAAATCTTCCAACAAACAAAAGTCCAGGATCAGATGGCTTCACAGGCGAATTCTATCAAACATTTAGAGAAGAGCTAACACCCATCCTTCTCAAAGTCTTCCAAAAATTTGCAGAGGGAGGAACACACTCCTAAACTCATTCTATGAGGCCACCATCACCCTGATAGCAAAACCAGACAAAGATATCACAAAAAAAGAAAATTACAGACCAATACCACTGATGAACATAGACACAGCAATCCTCAACAAAATAGTAGCAAAGAGAATCCAACAACACATTAAAAGGATCACACACCATGATCAAGTGAGATTTATCCCAGGGATGCAAGCATTCCTCAATATACACAAATCAATCAATGTGATACACCATAATAACAAATTAAAGGATAAAAGCCATGTAATCATGTCCATAGATGCAGAATAGCTTTTAACAAAATTTAACACCAATTTATGATAAAAACTCTCCAGAAAATGGGCATAGAGGGAAACTACCTCAACATAATAAAGGCCATAAATGACAAACCCACAGCAAACATCATTCTCAATGGTGAAAAACTGAAAGCATTTCCTCTAAGATCAGGAACAAGACAAGGATATCCACTCTTGCCACTATTATTCAAAACAGTTCTGGAAGTCCTAGCCATGGCAATCAGAGAAGGAAAAGAAATAAAAGGAATACAAGTTGGAAAAGAAAAAGTAAAACTGTCACTGCTTGCACATGACATGACACTATATGTAAAAAATCCTAAAGATGCCACCAGAAAACTACTAGAACTAATCCATGAATCTGGAAAATTTGCAGGATACAACATTGATGCACAGAAATCTCTTGAATTCCTATTCACTAACGTTGAAAGATCAGAAAGAAAAATTAAGGAACCAATCCCATTTACCATTGCAACAAAAAGAATAAAACACCTAGGAATAAATCTACCTAAGGAGGCAAAAGACCTGTATTCAGAAAACTATAAAACACTGGTGAATGAAATCAAAGATGACACAAACTGATGGAGAGGTATACCATGTTCCTGGATTGGAAGAATCAATATTGTGAAAATGACTAAACTACCCAAAGCAATTTACATGTTCAATGTAATCCGTATCAAATTACCACTGGCAGTTTTCAAAGAATTAGAACAAAAAATTTTACAATTTGTATGGAAACAAAAAAGACCCCAACTAGCCAAAGCAATCTTGAGAAAGAAAAATGGAGCCAAAGGAATCAGGTTCCCTGACTTCAGACTGTTCTAGAAAGCTACAGTAATGAAGACAGTATGGTACTGGCACAAAAATGGAAATATAGATCAATGGTACAGGATAGAAAGCCTAGAGATAAACCCATGCACCTATGGTCACTTAATCTATGACAAAGGAGGCAAGAATATACCATGGAGAAAAGACAGCCCCTTCAATAAGTGATGCTGCGAAAACTGGATAGCTGCATGCAAAAGAATGAAATTAGAACACTCCCTAACACCATACACAAAAATAAACTCAAAATGGATTAAAGACCTAAATGTAAGACCAGACACTAAAACTTTTAGAGGAAAACATAGGAAAAACACTCTGACATAAATGACAGCAAGATCTTTTATAACCTACCTCCTAGAGTAACGGAAATAAAAACAAAAATAAGCAAATGGGACCTAATGAAACTTACAAGCTTTTGCACAGGAAAGGAAACCACAAACAAGATGAAAAGATAACCCTCAGAATGGAAGAAAAGATTTGCAAATGAAACAATGGACAAAGGATTAATCTCCAAAATATACAAACAGCTCATGCAGCTCAATATCAAAAAACAAACAGCCCAATCCTAAAATGGGTGGAAGGCCAAAATAGGCATTTCACCAAAGAAGACATACAGATGGCCAAGAGGCACATGAAAAGCTGCTCAACATCACTAATCATTAGAGAAATGCAAATCAAAACCACAGTGAGGTATCACCTCACACCAGTCAGGTTGGCCAACATCAAACTAAATGCCGAGAGGGTGTGGAGAAAAGGGAACCCTCTTGCACTGTTGGTGGGAATGTAAATTGATACAGCTACTGTGGAGAACAGTAGGGAGGTTGCTAAAAAAACTAAAAATAGAACTACCATATGACCCAAAATCCCACTACTGTGCATATACCCTGAGAAAACCATAATTGAAAAAGTCACATGTACCCCGATGTTCATTGCAGCACTATTTACAGTACCTGGGTCATGGAAGCAACTCAAATGCCCATCGATAAACAAATGGATAAAGAAGATGTGGCACATATATATAATGGACTATTCCTCAGCCATAAAAGGAAAGCAAATTGGGTCATTTGTAGAGATGTGGGTGGACATTGTCTTACAGAGTGAAGTAAGCCAGAAAGAGAAAAACATATATCGTATATTAATGCATATATGTGGAATCTAGAAAAGTGGTACAGATGAACCTATTTGCAGTGCAGGAATAGAAATGTAGACGTAGAGAATGGACATGTGGACACAGGGTAGGGGAAGGAGAGGGTGGGATGAATTGGGACATTAGGTTTGACATAAATACAGTACCATGTGTAAAATAGCTAGCTAGTGGGAAAATGCTGTATAGCACAGGGAGCTCAGCTCAGTGCTCTGTGATGACCTAGATGGGTGGGATGGGAGGGGAGGGAGGTCCAAAAGGGAAGGGATATATATAGATGTGGCTGATATAGTTCATTGTACAGCAGAAACTAACACAACATTATAAAGCAATTATACTCCAATACAAAATCCAATGGCTTGTTTATTCTGCATATTTTTCTTTTTAATCCTCACTACTGTTCTATGAAGTAGACTTATAGATGATAACCTAAAACTCCAAAGTCTTAACAAAGTGGCTTAATGTAGGTAGACATTTACCATGTTACATAATGCTATAGCTGCGAGTCAAAGGGAATGGAATTCTGTGCGGGTAGAGTTCAAGTATTGGAATCTTGCAAAAGAATGTCTTTATACGACCCATTCTGCTTTTCTCCCTGCTGTCCCCAGGATGTGGAGAATCTAAGCTTCCCTACTTGTGGTCACGGCTAAAATATTTATGCTTCGAACAGAGTGAGGCTGGGACAAGGATTCTAGAGAGCCATTATCCTTCTAGTTTCCCCCTTGCTTCTAGTTCCTAGGGAAACAAGATGTAACCCTTTTCCTTTGGTTCTGGAGTTATTCTTCCATGTTAATTTTCTTGTTCAAAAGTTAAGGTGTAGCAGGGGTAAATTGTTGTCTGGCTGTTAAGAGCCTCTACTCTCTGGTTTTGGGGATCTGTGAGCATTCTGATGATTGCAAAGGAGGGAGGTACTACCCAGTGTTATTTACAGGGGGCTCAGCAGTGTCTCAGGATGCAGGCTGGCATGCATGTGCTGAACGGCCAGTGTGTGAGCAGCGGGCAGCCCTCCATGGGAGGCTTACACCTTGCACCAGTGGGATGATCAGGTAATGATGCTGTCCACAGGAGATGAGCCATGGTCCCCGGGGTGGAAATAAAATATTCCCCAGACAGTAGTTCAGCTTCTGTGCTTCTCCTTGCTCCTGGTGACTGTGGAGCTCTGCACTTTCCCCTGGAGGTTCTTCTCTGTTCCTGGTTGTCACTTCTGGGTCCCATCCCCCTGTTTCTTACCCACACCTTGGGTACCTTTTCAGGCCTTGCCCAGCCTTGCAGCTCCTCCTTCCTGTGGCCTCGTTCGAACTCCTCTAGTGCCTTGAGTTTGGGGTGGCAGGGAGTCTGGTTTTCCTCCGTATTCGTTCCTAGTGATTTGACAAAACTCTGTTTTCTACTTCATGCAGGCCTCCTCTTCTTCATATTAAAAGCATATTTTCGATTTATTTTAACCTAAAAATTGACTTTTTTTTGGGTATTACAATCTGACCTCATCTTGAGGCAATGCCTTTCACTAATGGGAGAAAAGTTATATACAAGGGCAGAAAAGAACAGACAAAATATTACTATTTTAAGGTATTTTCTCTCTACAAAGGTAGAAGTTGAAGAGATACCTCAGCCACTTTTTGACAGATCTGTGTTGCTTCTGAGTACTTTTGAGATCAGATACTGATGAGCTCATCTCTTGTAGTAAATTAATGCCTCAATATATTATTGTGTCTCACAATGTGTACCTTTGAGGTAAAATAATAAATAGCAGCAGGGACCTTCAAAGCCAGAGAGGATCATTACTGAGGCCTGATAGAATGGTGGAATGGGCAGGGCTGCTGTTTGGGTGATAAGGAACTTTCTGCATTCCTCATATCACAGTAGGTATGAGCACTCTGACAGTAATCCTAATGACGCTGGAATGTAAAATCAACTGAAGATAAATCTGGGAAAAAAAGAAAAATAAAAAACCCAAACAGAATTCTGGAGAGAATGGTGTAATTTTTATCACCATCCACCAGAGGACACCATCTTTGCATGAGCTAGGAAGGGGCCCTTGCTCTCCATTTGTGCTGAGGTATCAATTTTAAAAGAAATGAGGGAAGGATGAAGAGGAAGGTAGAAAAATACATAAGCTAGTGTTTTCCCAGCATCTAGTAAGCATAATGAAGGTCTGTTTGTTTCCTATTAAACTTAGATGTGTGGACATGAATAAGCATAAAATTCAGCTGATAGATATAGAGTATATATGTATAGATCTATATACACAGATACATAGATGGATATATAGATATATAGATAGATATATAGATACAGATAGCTATATATACATAAACATTTAGATATATATGTTTGTGTGTCTCAAAAACACAGCAGTGTCAAAACGCTTGAGCTAAAATGGCTGTTTTTTAGCAACTCTATAAAAGTCATCAAAATGCTCATTTAGCTCATCACATAGGCATACAGTAAAGAATTGGTGAATGAGTAAATAAAGCATCTAGTACAGGTGTAACATGGATGAAATGTCAATTTAATTCTGATCTGGGTTTTGAGGGATACGCAGGAGTTTGTTAGAGGAGTTCAGGGGAGGCACTCTGGGGTCATACGTTCCTGTACTCATAAGCCCAGCAGTGCAGTTCCAGAATTTCATGGCCCAATGGTACCAGAGAAAACTCTTGAGTTCCTGCCCCCTAGGAAGGATGGCTAAGGAAGAGCCACACAAATTGTTTTATGGAAAGTTCGTTAATTTGCATTTCAGGTGAAAGGTAGAAGATTATTAATGGGCTCTTCCAATGGAGCGAGGTGCCAACCACAAAATGCTGGCAATTGCTGTGTTATAATCAATATTCAATATATTATGGTACATATATATAAACTAATTGTTAAGCTTTTAAACTTGGCATATAGAATTACTTTTAAATGTAATTTTATTTTAAATTGCTTTCACTTTTTCCTCATTTTTCAATAAAATCATACATTTGATAAATCAAATTTTCCTAAACAGATACCACTTCCATATTTTGTTAACTAATTCCTTAGGCATTTCATATTATGGGCTGAAAATATGATTTTAAAAAATACTTTACATACCTAACAAGGCAGATTTACAAACCTAAGAACTTTCTCCTAAGGACTTAAAAAGGCTCCTGTAAATTTAATGTCAGATTTTAAAATGCAAAACAAAATTTAAGCATTTTATTGTGCAAAAAACAACATACACAAAATAGCACACATTTTCTTAAAAGTACAATATATTTGCATGTGTGTCTTGATGTTTCATGTGTTCCAAGATGAGTCTGTAGCCTACCATGTTTCTTTAATCATCAATTACCTCATTCATTAATCAGGGTAACACACACACATGCACACATCTTTCCTTAGATTATCACTTCCTTTGGAAAAGAGATCATAACCTGGGCAAAGGAAATTCTTTTAGTTCTCTCCCTAGAAGAGTGGTGTATACAGCACTGATATATATTAAGACACTGATATTCCTTAAGACACTATGCTTTTTATTTTTTTTTAACATTGTTATTGGAGTATAATTGCTTTACAATGGTGTGTTAGATTCTGCTTTATAACAAAGTGAATCAGTTATACATATACATATATTCCCATATCTCCTCCCTCTTGCATGCCCCTCCCACCCTTCCCATCCCACCCTCCCTATCCCAACCCTCTTGGTGGTCACAAAGCACTGAGCTGATCTACCCGTGCTATGTGGCTGCTTCCCACTAACTAGCTATTTTACATTTGGTAGTGTGTATATGCCCATGC
Organism: Leucopleurus acutus; assembly: GCF_964270905.1. NCBI lineage: Eukaryota > Metazoa > Chordata > Mammalia > Artiodactyla > Delphinidae > Leucopleurus > Leucopleurus acutus. The sequence goes on from NC_139143.1 coordinate 55,721,360, forward strand.
CGTTCTCTTACTATTCCCCAGCTTACCCTTCCCCCTTCTCGTGTCCTCAAGTCCCTTCTCTACATCTGCATCTTTATTCCTGTCCTGCCCCTAGGTTCTTCAGAACATTTTTTTTTTTTAGATTCCATATATATGTATTAACATATGGTATTTGCTTTTCTCTTTCTGACTTACTTCACTCTGTATGACAGACTCTAGGTCCATCCACCTCACTACAAATAACTCAATTTTGTTTCTTTTTATGGCTGAGTAATATTCCTTTGTATATATGTGCCACGTCTTCTTTACCCATTCATCTGTTGATGGACACTTAGGTTGCTTCCATGCCCTGGGTATTGTAAATAGAGCTACAGTGAATATTGTGGTACCTGAAACTTTTTGAAATATGGTTTTCTCAGGGTATACGCCCAGTAGTGGGATTGCTGGGTCATATGGTAGTTCTATTTTTAGTTTCTTAAGGAACTTCCATACTGTTCTCCATAGTGGCTGTATCAATTTACATTCCCACCAACAGTGCAAGAGGGTTTCCTTTTCTCCACAGCCTCTCCAGCATTTACTGTTTGTAGATTTTTGTTGATGGCCATTCTGACAGGTAGTTTTGATTTGCATTTCTCTAATGATTAGTGATGTTGAGCATCCTTTCATGTGTTTGTTGGCAATCTGTATATTTTGGAAATTAATCCTTTGTCAGTTGCTTCATTTGCAAATACTTTCTCCCATTCAAAGGGTTGTCTTTTTATCTTGTTTATGGTTTCCTTTGCTGTGCAAAAGTTTTTAACTTTCATTAGGTCCCATTTGTTTATTTTTGTTTTTATTTCCACCTAAACTTACAGCTAAAGCAATTAGAGAAAAAAGAACAGAAAAAACCCACAGTTAGCAGAAGGAAAGAAATCATAAAGATCAGATCCGAAATAAATGAAAAAGAAATGAGGGAAACAATATCAAAGATCAATGAAACTAAAAGCTGGTACTTTGCAAAGATAAACAAAATTGACAAACCATTAGCCAGACTCAATAAGAGAAAAAGGGAGAAGACTCAAATCAATAGAATTAGAAATGAAAAAGGAGAAGTAACAGCTGACACTGCAGAAATACAAAGGATCATGAGAGATTACTACAAGCAACTATATGCCAATAAAATGGACAACCTGGAAGAAATGGACAAATTCTTAGAAAAGCACAACCTTCCAAGACTGAACCAGGAAGAAATAGAAAATATAAACAGACCAATCACAAGCACTGAAATTGAGACTGTGGTTAAAAATCTTCCAACAAACAAAAGCCCTGGACCAAATGGCTTCACAGGCGAAGTCTATCAAACGTTTAGAGAAGAGCTAACACCTATCCTTCTCAAACTCTTCCAAAATATAGCAGAGGGAGGAACACTCGCAAACTCATTGTACAAAGCCACCATCACCCTGAAACCAAAACCAGACAAAGATGTCACAAAGAAAGAAATCTACAGGCCAATATCACTGATGAACATAGATGTAAAAATCCTCAACAAAATACTAGCAAACAGAATCCAACAGCACATTAAAAGGATCATACACCACGATCAAGTGGGGTTTATTCCAGGAATGCAATGATTCTTCAATATACGCAAATCAATCAACGTGATACACCATATTAACAAACTGAAGGAGAAAAACCATATGATCATCTCAATAGATGCAGAAAAACCTTCGAAAAAGTTCAACACCAATAATGATAAGACACTATGCTTTTAGACTTGTCTTCAATGAAGTTATGTGAAGCCACCCTCTACTCCTAATCACTGCCCTGCTATCTTCCCTGCAGCTCAAAGAGGCTGACTACTGGAGCTATTAGCAACCAAATGGAGTGTTGTCACCCCAATAATAGCAAGGACTAAAAGCCAACAAGGCTGGCTAGAGGCTTGAATTACATGATGGTTAGATCCCTGATCCTTTCAAGACCTTCTAGTTCCCAAAGTGAAAGGGTACCAGATGTCTCCTTTACTTGTGTGATGATAGGAATCACCTGGGGTGCTTGCTAAACACATCCATTGGGCTTCCCTGGTGGTGCAGTGGTTAAGAATCCACCTGCCGGTGCAGGAGACACGGGTTCAAGCCCTGGTCCAGGAAGATCCCACAGGCTGTGGAGCAACTAACCCCGTGCACCACAACTATAGAGCCTGCAAGCCACAACTACTAAGCCCGCATGCCTAGAGCCCATGCTCTGCAACAAGAGAAGCCACAGCAATGAGAAGCCTGCGCACCACAAGAAGGAGAAGCCCCCACTTGCCACAAAAAGAGAAAGCCCGCGCACAGCAACAAAGACACAACATGGATAATAAAACAAAACCAAAAAAACAAACAAAAAACACATACATTACCATGTCCATGCTCTGACAACTCTAGCTTAGAAGAGCCTGGGTGAGGCTCAAGTGTTTTGTATATTTTACAAGTGCCCCAGATGATTATTATTATCAGGCAAATATAAAATATATTGTTTTTTAAAAAATTATACCTAAGTTCACTTCTCAGCTCTACCACTTACCAGTTGTGTGTTGGAGCAGATCTAGTGTGCAATGATTTCCCAAAGCTCTGGGCATCTCCTTTACTCCAGTGCACCCCTACCCTGGAAATGGCAGCAGATCTCTTTGGCAAAAGTTAGGAAGAGACTCTCAGGAAATACTTGCAAAAATATCGCAAGTTCTTCCTAAGGGGCAAAATGCTTTCTTTTCATTTAAGAACTTCTAGTTCTGACTCAGGACTGAAAATTGGATGAGGGGTCTGGAATTCTACCTGACAGCTCATTTTTGGTTCATATTCATATTAATTCATTCACTCAAATATTTATTGAGCACTTCCACGTGACAGAAACTGCTCTAGATGTTTGGGATGCATCACTTGAAAAAAGAGTAAAAAATTCCTGCCACCATGTAGTTTATGTTCTCAAGTAGAATCTCACCGAGCCTGCCACACAGTTTTTCCAAGGGACCCTATGATCATTTGCCACCACAAAGAATCTGTGTGTTGGATCATTCTGATATCCATACACCATAGCTGCTATTATGATATCCACATATAATTTGGTGGTTAGCACCACCTCCCATTGCAATCAAAGGTAATTTTCAACTACAGCATCTTCTTTCAGCCTTTGTGGACATCTCCACTGTGCCACTACTGCTGGCACCATCACCAATGAGCCTTTGCTGTAATAAGCACCACCGTGCATAATCTCTCATTGCCCCTGAGCTTTTTCCTTTTGCTTTTTAAAATTATTATAATTATTATTGTTTATTGGAGTATAACTGCTTTGAGTCACCCCTTCAAGATGAAGAGCCCTGGATGGAGGATCTGACTGCTGAGTCTAGGACAGGTGCCTGTGTCCTTGCGGCCAGGACAGGAGAGGGACTGTCCAGCCCCTCTGGCAGGAGACAGTCCCTCCAAGACCCACACAATTTTTCAGCCCAAATAAGAAGGATGGTCAGAGACTGAGTGACCAAAACAAAGCTACACAAAACCCTAATAAGTGCACTTGCCCCTGGCCCACTCAGTGTTCAGGATCCTCTTTGGGCTAATTTACAGGGATCCTAGGACAGTGTAAGGAGGGATCTAAATGTGGCAAATCAGACCCAAACCCGGGACTACCCAAAATCATTTGCCTCTCCTTCAAGTGAACAAGAACTTACTCTTCAAACCCATTTGAGGGCAATAAAAAATGAGTATCAAAAGTTAATTTCCACATTAAAATCTTCTGAACACTTGTCTTATAACCAGCTGTTCTCTGTGAGTAAACTCATGCTGAGCTCCAAATTTCCAACTTGCTACAAATGTTTTAGACCTTGCTAGAAATTACCTCTGCCTCCTTTCTCTTCGGTTATTATTGTTCTTCATCTCTAAAACTCTTTCTATGTGGATCAAAAGTGTTCTGCTCTTTTCTTTGAGCTACTCATGATCCCAGAAGTAGGCCTGGCCCAGTTTACAAGAGAAAATCATTATACCATCCTGAGAAAAATTAAAATGAAAGAATTATAACTTCTTTCCCATATTGCCTCTTGCTTGCCTCTAGTTTTCTGGGGTGACTGGTCTAGATGGATGAGGGATTGATCAGGATTAGAACATTTCTGGTCAAAATTGGTCACAGAAAATCTGCAGTTCTTTTGTATGCTATGATTTGATGAAAATATTAAATGACTTTGTCTCAGTCTTATGGTAAAATTCTTAGATAGGTGGGGTACCTTTTTCTAAGTAGCTCCTTTCCATATAGATATTGTTTATGTCTTCCTTTATAACATCTGTGGGAAAGAAAGCCTAATTAAACATATAAGGATACGCACAAGAAGTGGCAGGAGAAATTATACAGAAAAACACATCATTGTGAGCAAGTCCAAGAGACTTATTTCTAAGCCCATTAGAACATGTTTTTCATGTGAAAGGGAGGTTTGATTTACTGGCACATTTGAAATAAGATGGGCTCTTGCATCACATAGGCAGAGTCCAGTCTCAGTGTTGCACTTACTATCTTTCATTGAAAAGGAGGTGATGATAATCCCTATTTTGCATGGCTGAGAATGGAATGAGAATCAAGTATAAACACCTCATCTAATTCTTCCTCATGGAAGGCATTCAGCTAATATTTATTCAATCTTTTTTCAAAGCCAGTGGATAGTAACCCACAGCCAGCCAGAGGAAACTCTTTGGGAAGGAAGAGAAGGGGTGGAAAACAGCATGGATATTAGGTTGAATTTTCCAGCTTCTCTGAGAGACAAGTCATTAAACATTCACTGTGTACCTGTTAAATTTCTAGCAGGATATTGAATCCAAAAGACACATGAGAAATGAATGAACAGATTCCTACTCCCTCGAAGCATAAAATCAAGTTAAAAAGACAGAACTTAAACTCAGGATCTAGAATTAGACAACAATTATAAAGAAACTGTCGAACCACACCAAATAGTATGGACTGAAGCCCTAAGTATGGGAAGAGTCTGTATGGTTAAGGGAATCCAGAAGATCAGGTAACGTAAAGACTTATTTTCAGACTGAGGTCTCTACCAGAGGTATCGAATCTGGAACCCCTAGGAGAAGGTGTCATTGTGCATTCATAAGGAGCAGTGGCAGGAAGAGCAAGGCCACATGAGCAATGCTGGTGTGAGTCTCTGAGAGGGATGTCTCCGCGGCTTTGAGCCCCCCAAGTAAGGCAAACCACTCACCTTCGTGGTTGTTAACAGGAATGAGTCATTCAGGGACACCACATGTAGATTTTATGTTATTCATACCAGTTGTTTTTCTTCTCTTTTCTCCCCTTAACGCACCTTATGCCACCACATCTTTTAGGATCAGATAGAGTCCCATTCATAAGACAACTAAGGCAACTAGGAGGGATAACTAATAGGGAAGAATTAAAATGCATATTGGCCCATTGTGTGTCATACCGCCTCCAGGGAGAAGGCTAGCATGAGGTTTGGGGTTATCCAACAATTTCTTTGTTACCACATCAATATCACTATTGTGTGGAACGAATGTTGAAAACCTGCTCAGATTATAATGAAGTTTGAAGGCAAAACAGGTGAGAATGGAAAAACAAGAATGGAGAAATAGGACAGGGAAGTGGAGGATATGGAGAGCCTTGTTCCTACATCCCATGAAGACTGTATTGTTAATGCCAAGCACTGTTCTCAGTCAAGCCCCTCGTCACCAACAGTATGCGTGACTATAGAAAACAATCGATTGAGAAATTTATCCAAAACCTTGCTTTCCTGCACTCAGATCGTCTCAATAATCTTATTCAGCAAATCCATGCCAGGATTTATGAATAACAACAAATGAACAAAAGTCCAAACGATTGAAGATCTTTTCTTGAAAGAACAATTCATTCAACATTTACAGAACTTAGACACTGTGCAAACACTCTTAGTGTCTAGAGGAATAAAGATGAAAAGACAAAAGTCCCACCTCTCATGGAGCTCAGTCTGTTGAGGAAGACAGTTGAGGAATACTCCTCCACTGCATAGGGGAGTATTGAGAGAGAGAGAGAGAGAGAAACAGAGCAACAGGAATCAAAGATGATTTTCAAGTTTCTGGTTTAGACAACTGGATGGTGGTTCCAGTAACTGAGACTGGGAAAACAGGAAAAGGAGAAGGTTGGGAAGGAAAATTATCAGATCAGCTTTGAAAATGTTGAGATGAAAGTGCTTGACGGGTGTCCATGTGGAGATGTCCCATAGCTCATTGGATATTTAAAACTGGAGCCAAAGAAAGAAGTCTGGACTGAGAACATAGATTTTGAAATTATCCATGGGGAATAGATAAATTAAATCAGGGAATTCTCATAAAAAGATGAGCAGAGGGCTGAGGAGGAGGACGATAGAAAAAAACACATAAATATTTACAACACTAGGTAGCAAAAGAAAAAGACATCTATGGATCAGAGGGCAAGAACGGGCATCAGTTCTGTTACAATCGTGTTTGACTGTCTGGGTTTCTATTTCTATTTCTATTATTAGAAGACAATAACCACCAAAGTGTCATTAGGAAAAGTAATGAAGGGGATTGTTTAGTTTTCTTATGTTATTACAACTTCACCCCAGTGGAGTGCCATGTACTTTTCTCACCAGACATTTAGCTAGCTGAGAGATAGGACTAGTGTATAATATTTAAGTTTCTCATTTTATGAGTGTCTTTTAAAAAAATAAATTTATTTATTTTTGGCTGCGTTGGGTCTTCGTTGCTGTGCACGGGCTTTCTCTAGTTGTGGTGAGCAGGGGCTACTCTTTGTTGCAGTGCACGAGCTTCTCAATACAGTGGCTTGTCTTGTTGTGGAGCATGGGCTCTAGGCAGGCAGCCTTCAGTAGTTGCGGCACGTGGGCTCAGTAGTGGTGGCTCATGGGCTCTAGAGCACAGGCTCAGTTGTTGTGTCTCACGGGCTTAGTTGCTCCATGGCATGTGGGATCTTCCTGGATCAGGGCTCAACCAGCGTCCCCTGCATTGGCAGGCAGATTCTTAACCACTTTGCCACCAGGGAAGCCCTATATGTCTTTCATTATACACTTTAGGTATGATGGAAAAATGCTGGGCCATTGATAGAACAATTAACTTACTATTTACCAGTTGACATTATACACTAAAAAGCAGGGGCAGTGAATTAGAATGAACCTAGAGAGGCCACCTAGTCCACCTGTGGTCTCTATGCTTGACTTTCAGGCAGTCAACACTTATTTCCTGAGATTAACTTGGGCAGCACAATGATCAAGCTTGAGAGAAATAATAAATATGTTGCATTACCGATATATTCAAAAAAAGCCTCTTTCTGGGGCTTTAATGTTGGGCCCAAACCGACAAGTTGAAATTTGACTTGATTTCTGAAAAGTGACTGCACAAATTAAAGATGGTGAAAGCTAACCCCATTTCCGGCCATGCTAATATAACATAGAACATGGGTAATAGTTGTCTTATGCTCCTCACTGGGAAGGATGTGGAATGATTGAGTTGTGGGTGCCCCTTCAGGCAATGAGAAGGGAACCAGACAGAAAGGAGGCCATGTGATGAATTACTGAAGAAATGCTTAGTGACTAGCCAGAGGGGGTGGAGGTAGGCAGAAGGTTGTAATGACTTTGTAAATATGGGATCTCTGTCCATTAAAAGAGGACTTAGATGAATTCAATCAAGATTCAGAGGGCAGAGTTTCAACAAACGGAAAGAAGGTAAAGGAAGGCAGTTCACAGTAGGAAAGATCTTACGAAACTATTTTCTCTCTTCATAAATGGAATGGGCAGTCCTGTGAGACGGGGAGCTCCCCACAGCTGGGAGTGTTTAAGCAGAGCGATGTGGCAGACGAGGGTCCTGGAGAGGGGAGAAATTGAGTTAGATGACCCTAAAAGCCATCGTCATGCTGAGATTTACCCTTGTGAAATGATCCATTCAAATTGCTTCATTTTCCCATCCTCAAAGCAATCCTGCTTATGAGAGATTTTTTTCTCCCCATATAGAGATGATTGGTTCTACAAATCTTATAATTCTTCTAGAGGATGAAACCTTTGCTGATTTTTTCAACACATTTCTTTCTCTCCTAGTAAGCATTCTCAGACTTAAATCCAAATGTTTCATCAACAGCTGAAGAGTGAATCTTACTGAGCTGAGTATCTTTTTTTTTTTTAATTTTACATTATTTATTTTTTATACAGCAGATTCTTATTAGTTATCCATTTTATACATAATAGTCTATATATGTCAATCGCAATATTCCAATTCATCCCACCACCACCACCACCACCCCCAGCCAACTTTTCTCCCTTGGTGTCTATACGTTTGTTCTCTACATCTGTGTCTCTATTTCTGCCCTGCAAACAGGTTCATCTGTACCATTTTTCTAGGTTCCATATATATGCGTTACTATATGATATTTGTTTTTCTATTTCTGACTTACTTCACTCTGTATGACAGTCTCTAGATTCATCCACGTCTCTACAAATGACCCAAAATTTCATTCCTTTTTATGGCTGAGTAATATTCCATTGTACATATGTACCACATCTATTTTATCCATTCGTCTGTCAATAGGCATTTAGGTTGCTTCCATGACCGGGCTATTGTAAATAGTGCTACAATGAACATGGGGTGCATGTGTCTTTTTGAATTATGGTTTCCTCTGAGTATATGCCCAGTAGTGGGATTGCTGGGTTATATGGTAATTCTATTTTTAGTTTTTTAAGGAACCTCCATACTGTTCCTCAAAATGGCTGTATCAATTTACATTCCCACCAACAATGCAAGAGGGTTCCCTTTTCTCCACACCCTCTCCAGCATTTTTTCAAAAATCAAGTTTTACCAAATCAAAACTATTTCAATTTGAGCAAATAAACATGAAGTAGAAAATGCTCTAAAATCTCCAGGAGTTCCAGTTATTGATATAATGAAATCCTAAATCCCCAGCCTCCTTGATCACCTTTGCCTGTACACAGTTATCTTTCATCACACCATTTGCTGGTCCCCAGCGCTGCAGTGATGGCCGCTCTACCCTTGCAAAGCACACCTGGCATTCTCCCACCTCTATGCTTCTCCTTGGCTGTGTTCTTAGTTTCCATAGTTTCACCCACCAAACTCTTAACCATTTTTCAGATCTCTAGTTAAATCCTGCTCTGCTTAAGGAGTTCCTAGGTCCTCCCAATAGGAACTTATTTCCCCCTGCCTCTGTGCCCCTTGGCACTTTGCAACTTTCTTGTGTTATATGTGTGTATCTGCCCCACTGGATTGTGAAGTTGTGAATTCCTCCAGAAGGACCATGGATTATTCATTCTGCTCTACTCCCTTCACCCGGTGTTTGGCAGATAGTAATTGCTGAGTTGTTAACTGAAACCAAATTTATATATCTTCTCAATCTATGCAACTAAAACAAACCTCAAATATCAAAATATTCTTCAAACCAAACCTACACTAATCCTGCTTCTTTTTTGGTTTAAATATTTGGTTACATCTGAGCGCCGGTGCCTTATAAATAGTTGCTCATCTCAGTGCACCTTTTTCCATGGATGCTGCCTGTGAAAAGGTGAAATTTCACAAAACTAGGAAAGAACACTATTATTCCACAAACACCTATTGGGTGGCACTTTGTGCTAGACGTTGAGCTTAGTCCTGGGGACACAGATATTAATGATGCCATCTGTGTCTTCAAGGAATTCCAGTCTAACGTGAGAGACCAGTGTTTAAGGCCAGTGCGCAAAGGGTTGTGAGTGACATGACTGAAGTCTCTAGGAGGTAGTGGGGTACATTGGAGGAAGAGGCCACTCCTACCTGGAAGAGTCAGAAAGGTGCCAGTGAAGAGGTCACACAAGCCAAGCCTGGAAAGAAGACTAGTTATTTGACAATGGTCTGGGGACGAAGATGGGGAGGGAAGGGTGGATAAAGAAGCAAGAGGAAAAGACTGGGGGGTTGAGTATCAAGAGAAGCAGGGGCCTTAGGGACAGGACAGAGTAAGTAAAGGCACCACGGAATACAGTCCTATGGCACCTTGGGGGAACCTCTAAGGCTGAAGAAAAAGTTGTGAGAGGCAGACATAGCAAGAGATGAGGCTGCACAGCCAGGCCTCCGAGAGTAGGTAAGCCGAGCTTAGGAGTTTGGACATCATTCTGAGGGCAATAGAAAATCATCAGAGGTTTAGGTAAAGGAGTGGCATCATCAGACTTTCATCTAGGAAAATTATTTCTGCAGAAGTCTGGCCATGGATAGCGCTGTCAGGGGGCCACAGTGGAGACAGGGAAACTAGTCAGGAGATTGTTTCTAGAGTCTAGGTGAGAAGCGATGAGAGTCTAAAGGCAAAACGATGAAGAGGATGGATAAATAGGAGAGATTTTTCACAAAGCGAAACGCAGGACCTATCACTCTGAATGTCAGACAGAAGTGGTAACAAGAAGAGAGGGATCAGGGTAGCAGGCGTGGGTGCCTGGGTGGATGGTGGTACCAGCGACATGGTAAAAAAGGGAAGGAGGAAAAGGCCTCGAAGAGCAGGTGTTTGGGGGTGATCCGCACTCATACTCTAGCATCTGCCACTGTCTTAATGAAAGGTTTCAGAAGTAACCTTAAGGCATTTTAGCTAATCAGTTTGTCAACTTAATTATGCAGCCCGCAATAATGTTATAGAAATGGCGAACGTAATGTGGGAAGTAGAATCCTGAGAATGTCCTGGCCATTTAGGTCGCTGTGGTCTATTTAGGAAGAAAGTGGTATTTCATGTTGAGTGTTGCTGTCAATTTACAAATTTCTACCATTTAATGTCCATAATCACCCTGTCAGGTCAACATCACTCCCTCCTTACAGATGGGTCTCAGAAGTTAAATGACTTGCCTAAGATCACTTGGCAAATCTGGGGCAGTCCTAGAGTGACCAGGTCCTGTGGCTCCAGGCCTGGCGTGTTTTCCACATCAGCCTCCGGCCCTGAATGGCACAAATGTCACATGGTGAAAACGCTCCCACGCACTACTCCCACAAAATCTCACGATCTCACAGTCCCACCGCACATCCCATAAAGGTAACTTCACACGTCAGGCAGGGTGTGTCTTGTCCAACACTGAGTGCAGAGCAGGGAGGGGTCGCTAAGTATTGAGTCTCCTTCATAGACCGATATTTGTGAAGTGCAGGCAACACCATCACCTTCCATCGATACAGCCAAGGACAAAGGGAAGAGAAGGAGGGGGCCGCAGTCTGACAAACGTTTGGGGCTGCCGGTCTCGGGGAGATGGTCAGAATGACGTGATGTGCTGAGAGTTCACTTTAGCCCCTCTGGTTTATCACAAATACTTTGGGGGCACTTTGAGATATTTTGATGCCTACAGTGAGACTGCTAAGCATAGCTACCTGTAAACATAGAAGCCCTTTCACATTAGTCTCAAAACTGCCTAGGTCACAGACCCTTCTCCTTGACAAAAGAGGACAGTAGCCTAGAATTTTCTATCAATTTTGGACACTCTTAATGCCCCCCTAAGTTATTTGTACCTTTAATCCTCACATCCTCTGTTCTCTCTACTTTCTCCAGTTAAAGAATTTAGGCAAATCCAAAGGTATTTCTCTTTATGAAAAGGCTTTAAGCCTTTGCTCTTTCTAAGTCCTGTAGAAATGAATAATGCAATACACAAAATAAATACCTTTTAATGTCGTGAGCTTTGGCCTTTGCACACAGGCAAGATAACTCCCAGGTCGGGGCAGGATGGAGCCAAAAGGTAAATGAATCTTGCAGTTTAATCTTTCTTGGTTGTTTTGCACAAAGCAAGTTGATTCAGTGCAATAAAGTTAGGAATTAATGTCCCTTGATATAGGAAAGCAATGGAACCTCTCTTCGCCTGTGGCTGCGGATGGACTGTGACATTTTCATGAAGAGAAACTCTAGACCCCTCTGGCTGTTTCTTAGCTTTCTTTTGCAGGTCTTTGGTCAGACACCATTTTACACTCTTGAAAATTCATAGTGGAGCTTGTGGCCAGAAATACCCCATGACTTGGTGAGTATGATTCTTGAATGGTGTATGGTTTGGGATGGGGGAAGAGGCAGCTGAATTTGATGTGTGGAATCGGACAGGGAGAGGGATAGGATCTCCTGAGGGTGACTGTGGAAGAAACTATAAAGCAGGTAAGTAGGACAAACAGCATCAAGCCAGGTAGACATTTCTGCTTTTTGCATTTTTACCACTTGGGCAAGCAACTGCTGGTGAGTTCTTTCCTCTATATTGTAGTCCATGGTTAGCAAAAGTGATTAAACTCTCATGTCCACTGTGGTCGTTGGGTAGGAGATACTTGGAGGACTGTGTTGAGAAGAACTCTGAGGCCACACCTAAGCCAGAAAGAGTCTGAGAATTGATTGGCAATGCTTGCCATGGGTGTGAGATAGGCAGTGCAGCCAATGGGCCACATAGCAATTATTTGCATTGTAAGGTGTAGCTCAAGTCAAGATGACACTCGAAAGTTCCTAATGACTGCTTGACCATGAGACTTATCTTTCTCCCAATCATTTTTTCTCTTTATATGTTTTTTCCTTGTCCTTGTTCACTGTCTCTCTCTTCTCCTTTTCCCCCCTCCTGTTCTCCTTTTCCACTCTGTAGACCTTGGACTCACCAATGGCTTCCTCATGCCCTACCTGTGACATGTGGCATCAGAAAGATCACTCAGCCATGCTCACAACAAGGTTTTATTTTTCTCTGGGATCTGGAGAGCTGAGAAAGACACTCCACTTGATTCTTATATTTGGTTTTCTTACGAGAGCCCCAAGACTTATAATTTTATTTTATTTCCTTTCTCTGGTAGTTAGATCCTTCAGGGATCCGTCCCATATTCTAAATGATGTTATGTGTGTTTGTGTGTTTTTGTACACGTTGTGCTGGTGATATGGGTTGAGAGCTTGTGAGAAATTGTAAGTGTGCTTACAAAGAAGCAAGTTGAGTAGAGTTATGACTTGACACAACAGACCAAAATCTCTCCTGCTTCTCTTCTCTCAAGCAAAACTTAGATTTTTTTTCTTTACTTTGACCTTTTCTTAAACAACCTCACCCAGGAATAAGAAAGATTTTTCTGATGAGAAAACAAGCCTTTCCTTTCCTGCCAATCAGTCCTTTGAGAACCTCAACCCCAATCTCTGCCTCCCTTAGATACTATTTTTAATCAACACACCTCTCCTCTGGGCCAAATACTACAAGCATGAGGTTATTTATTGCCCTTGCTAAGCTGCATTTCTTAGCGATTCAGTTCCATTTCTCTTTTCTGTTCCTTGTTTGTTTGGACTCTAGATTGCAAACTACAAAGGATTATTGACCTGGTTGGAAAAATACCGGTTACCTTTCTTCTGTAAAACCAACTTGTGTTTCCATTACATTCTCTGTCAGGAGTTCATCAGTTTCGTTCAGTCCCCAGAAGGAGGTAAGCCGGCGGGTGTGAGTGGGGAGAAACCTGGGCAGCTAGGTTGCACAGCTTCCCGTGCCTGTCAGTCCTACAGTAAGGCTGCCTTTATAGCCTTAGATGTACGGTTGGCTCAGGCTGTGTTGTGGCGAAATCTTAGGCTGAAAAATCGGAACCAAGAGCAACAAGCAGGAGTCTGATGGGCTGGGCTGTTTGTCTCACTGCAGCCAGACATGAGAGAGTTAATGACGGCCAAATTGCCTACAATATGTTCAGAATCAAAGGTAGCACCACCTTCACTGTTATCACCTGGCCTAAGCCACCATCATTTCTCGCCTGGCTATTGAAATCATCTCTGAATCAGTCTCCTCACTGCTGCTCTTGTTCTCTGCTCCCAGCAGCCAGGGTGAGCTTTTTAAAACATCCGTTAGTTCATGTCACTCCTCTGCTCGCTGACCCTCCCCACCACCACCACCAATGGCTCCCATCTCAGTGTGAAACCCAGCGCCCCTAAAATGCCTTTCCAGGTCCTAGAGACCTGGCGCCATTGCCTTTCTGACCTCATCTCCTGCTTCTCTCTTGCTCCCTCACTGCAGCCAGATTGGCCTCCCTGCAGTTCCTCAGACATAGTGGACACATTCCCAGTTCAAGGCTTTGCACTGGCTGTTCACGCTGCCTGGAAGGCTCCTCCCCCATGTATTCACATGGACCTCCCTTCACCTCAAGTCTCTGGGCAGTTCTCACCTCTTCATTGAAGGCTACCCTGATGGCCCAATGCCCACTCATCCACCCCTGCCCTAGCTCTCCCTACGTCCTCCTTTCCTCTTTTCCTGTAATGCTTATAACTTTCATTCTCACTAGAGGATGTATTTATTATGCTTATTGTATATTGTCTCTCTCCTCTGCTAGAGTATAAGCTCCTTGAGGGCGGGGATTTTTGTTCTGTTTGTGGATGTATCCCAAACACCTAGAATGGTACCTGGCACTTAGTAGGCACATAATAAATATCTGTTGAAAGAATGAATGAATAAGATTTCCATCTAGGGTTGATTTGACAACTTGATTCTCAGCTCAACTAGCCAAAGGAGAAAGGAAACCAGGGAACGTTAAGATTCCGGAGATCCCACTGAGTAAAATGTTGTAACAAATCGCCCATTGTACTCACCTCCCGCCTTCAATATATTGATATGTATTGGGAGAGAATTATAAAGCATATCCGAAGTGAAATCCCTGGGAGATATAAGAAAAAATCAATCCAGTGTCTGATAGTCCTCAGTCTCTTGCCTTGCAGACTGCTACCCTCTCCATCAGGGAATCAGTGGGAACCCCAACCCTAAACAGGGAAGGGCTTGAGAGAGACCAGTTGTCCTGAAGCTGGTAGGTGCCTGTTCCTGAGATAGTACTTGTGAGTGAAGGGTGGCTGGCAAGAATGAAGGGGAATTGGGACAGGGTAATTGAATAGCTCCTGCACTTCTAAGCCTGCATGGCATGTTTTGTTTTATTTTCGTAGTTGGTTTGTTTTATTTTTCAATTGGGATTCTTGAGAACAAACTACAGTCCACAGGCCAAATGCAGTACATGTGGCCTAGGAGCTAAGAGTGTTTTTGTATTTTTAAAGGCTTAAAGAAGAAGACTGTGCAACAGAGACTATATATGTGTTACAAAGCATAAAATACTTACTACTGGCTCTTTACAGAAAAAAGTTTGCCAACCCCTTCTCTAGAACATCAGATTCATTCCAATGTATTTATTTACTAACTGAAAAGGTGTTCCTAACCCAAATACAAATGTGTTCCAGAAGATTCGCTGTTTGGGCTTAGTCACACTCCTCTTTATTCATATAGATAACTGAGGATTGATGACATTAAAATCAGGGCTAGTTGGGAGTTTTTCAATTTGTCCAGTCCAAACTCTTTCCTTCAGTCAGATCTAACTTTGAGAAATCCCATTCAGAGGTACATGTTTCCTGTTCTTGAACATGTTTTCGCGTACCTCTCGCTTTCCTTTACAATAACTTTCAGTAGTCTGAAAAGTAACTTGAGGAATCCCACGAAATGATTATTTCTCTGGGGAAGAAGGAAGGTAATCAGAGTAAGGGGTCACTGAGTGTTGAACAAACCCTAAAAACATGTTCACTATATATCTGACCTGTCTACACCCCAGGACACAAAAACATTTGGAAAAATTCAAAAACCTCACCATTCCACATCATTTTCATCCTTTATCTTTCTTTCCAGAGGCCCTTCTGAACCTTTCCATCTGGCATCCCAACCAGTCAACCACCAGGAGGGAAATCCTGAGTCACAAGCAGAAAGTGTCTCTGTTCAAACTCCAGAGCTATTGGCTCCCAAACTTTTATACCCACGCTAAGACGATCATGGCCAAGGAGGAATCGTGCCAGGCTCTGATGCAGGAATACGAGACTCGCCTGTACAGTATCTGCTATACCCACGTAGGAGGGCTCCCTCTGAGTATGAGCATCAAGAAGGGGCACCACCCCCAGAAGCGGTACTCGAGCGGGAAGGCCAAGAGGAAGATGTGGCAGTTGACAGACCAGGGCTCTTGGTCTCTGGAAGTGAATACCAACCCAGATGCCAACACTTTGCTCCCCCAGGAGCTGTTTCCTCAAGGCAAGTTGGTTATACAAATGCCTTCCCCGAAAGAGACCTCTTTAAAGGAGAGAATTATCAGTTTCCAGGAAGAGGATATTCTCTGTGCCAAGAAGTCCAATGTGAAGAACAAAGCCAAGAGCCACCTCCACATGGAGGGCCTCTTTGAGACATCATTCTTTACCCACCTGAGGACTGTCACCTCCATCATCAATTACTCCCCCCACAAGACAATTAAGAAGGCCGTGGAGCAAAACCTCTCCTTGGGGTACACCCACTGGGCCTTGTGTGCTGATGCCTTGCAGGGAGTCCCATTTGGGACCACCTGAAGAAGCAAAATTTGAAAGTGGAGGTCCAACTCCTGGACCTATGGCAGGACCTGCACGATTTCCTCAGTGTCCTGATGAGTAACAGGAAGACTGGGAAAGCCTTCCTGGGCACATGCTGGGCAACCGGATCTGTGAGCTCTGCCTTAATGAGCAGATTGGTCTACGCCTACCACTAAAATCCCAAACCATCAAAGGCCTGAAGGAGCTGCTGCCATCTGGGGATGTGAACCTCTGGATTCCCAGAGCCCAGAAGGAGATCTGCAATGTAGGCCATGCCTCACAGAAATGGGTTGGTATCTGGAAGATTAGGTCAAGACTGACCAAAAATCCTATCTGGTCATCTATCCTGGCTAACTTAATAATATAACTACCCACACAACACTTTCCATATTGAAGCACTCGTTGATCACTTAGGAGCAAGTTATATAAATTCCCAAGAAGCAGCCAAAACTCCAAAGTAGGATGGAGGCGAAGGAGTGGTCTTCAATTCCCCCTTATATGGAGTCACCCAAAACTGTGAACCTCGGACTGTTCTATTGAGGGAAGTTTTAAGAACTCTGTTCTAAACCTCATGTACTGAAATACAGGGTCTCCGTTTCCTAGACTAGCCGTCACGGAAATGGCCAAATGAGAGGGTTTATTCTTTATTATTATTATTATTATTATTATTATTTTGCGGTACGCGGGCCTCTCACCCCTGCGGTCTCTCCCGTTGCGGAGCACAGGCTCCGGACGCGCAGGCTCAGCGGCCATGGCTCACGGGTCCAGCCGCTCCGCGGCATGTGGGATCTTCCCGGATCGGGGCACGAACCCGTGTCCCCTGCATCGGCAGGCGGACTCTCGACCACTGCGCCACCAGGGAAGCCCGGGAGGGTTTATTCTTATCCCCAAACATTAGATAAAAGCATGGGACTATCCTGGAGACACAGGAAGTAATAGTTTGATGATTGTAAGTCAAGATCTTGGCAGAAAACAAATGGTGGAGCCAAATTGGGTAACAGATAAGAGCTTAATAAAAAGGCACTACTTACAAAGGAGGGTAGGGAAACCACAGTGGATACCCCGTGCAATACCCCAGGGCCAGTAAGGGTGGGCCACCTTCATCACTCTTAGGCCTGAAGAGTGGAAGAGAGGGAGCAGTTACCAGAACCAGGGGATAAAGAGCTGTGTAGAGTGGAGCACTGGTCAGGAGCTGTGACTGTCAGTAGAGGGACGTCTGGAAGGATCGGGGGGAATAGGTATTCCAAGCTCACTCTCCACCTTTTGTTTCCCTTTTCCTACCAGCTCCGGATATATCCAATGAGAGGTCAAGGGAGTGTGTTAATGTGCCCATACAGGTTAATTTCCCCAGGCACAAGCAGGGTGAAGAAGGGTAGAGAGTGGATCTGGAGGGCAATGGCTATAAACAAAAAGCTATTTGGGGGGCTTCCCTGGTGGCGCAGTGGTTGAGAGTCCGCCTGCCGATGCAGGGGACACGGGTTCGTGCCCCGGTCTGGGAAGATCCCACATGCCGCGGAGCGGCTGGGCCTGTGAGCCATGGCCGCTGGGCCTGCGCGTCCGGAGCCTGTGCTCTGCAACGGGAGAGGCCACAACAATGACAGGCCTGCATACCGCAAAAGAAAAAAAAAAAAAAAAGCTATTTGGTGCATTATAACATATTTACCTGATAAGCACACTCACTACCTCCTTTGGGCTTCTTAGCACCTCCAAGCAGCAGAGAGGGTAGTATTATTGACACTACTACGCAACTGAGGAAAATGAGACTTAGAGAGGGTGTGTGGATTATCCCAAAGGCATGCAGCAGACTAGCGGAGGAATCAGGGTTAGAACTCAGGAGTCTCTGGCTCTAAATCCAGCACGATTTCTAATGCACCTTAATTATCCAGGGTTGCACATCTGGGCAGTGTAAGGATGAGATTAGTCCAGTGGGTCCACAGCCAAAGCTGTTTGCACAGTTCTCGAGTAGTAGAAGCTCCAGAGAAGTCCTCCCTCCCCTCCCTTCCCCACCCTTTGTAGAGGCATTTGGGGCTAAAGGCTTAGATAGGCTGTGCTTTCTGGATCAGCAAGTCCACACAGTAAAGCTCCCTCTCTAGGCCTTTGGTCTTCAGCAAAGATATTGAAGGTATTTGTGTTATCGATAATGCTGGGCTATCAAAGTTTCTAAGATTAAAAATCTGGATATCATCTATGACTCTCCTCTTTGTCTCATACTCACATCTAGTCTACCAGTGAATCCAGCTGGTTCAACCTTAAAAATATATCCAGAGTCTGGTATTCTTCCCCTCACCTGTTACAACCACTCTCATCCAAGCCCTGTCCAAACTCGCCTGGATCACTACAGCGGCCTCCTACCTGATGCCTCTGCGTCTGCTTTTGGCCCTCAGCAGGTTCATTTCCAGTGTGGCCACAGTGATTCTGCCGGAACATAAACTGTGTAATTTAACTGAAAGTAAGTAAAGTCAGTGAGGACCTTGAAAAGAGATGGCTGTCTCCAGTAAAAGCCAAAGCCCTTGCTAAAACCAACAAGGTCTACACTATCTGTCCTCTGCCTCTCCTCTCTGGCTTCATCTTCCTCTGCCTCTGTGCTCATCACATTGGCTAAGCCAGACACACCCCTAGCTCGGTTGTGCTGCTCCTGCTGTGTGTAACATGCAGATTCCTGCACGGCTGAGTCCCCCACTCCCTCAGGTCTTTACTCAAGTCATCTCATGAGGCCTTCCCTGCCCACTTGATATAAAACTTCAACCCTATCTCCATTTTACTTTTCTCCTTAGCACTTACGCGATCTGGATCAATGCATCCATCCTTCCATACATACATACATACACTTTGCGTGCATTCATGTATAATACATGTATAATCCTTACAATGCACATGTATGCATTTGTATATACAATGTACATCTATCATATACACATATACTTGTACTATATTTCAAATAAATACACTAAATATAAGTTATGTATGTTATATATATTGTGTTATATATATGTATATATAAATACATATATATTTAACTTAATTTGCTTATTTTCCTTCTCCCTATGAGGGCAGAAGTTTTCATCTGATTCGTCACTACTGTCTCCACAGCATCTAGAAAACTACTGGCAGTGCAGTGTTTAGTTCTCAGTAGGGCTGATAGATAGTCAAATGTCAACAGACATTTGTTGAATCAATCAGTCCTAGTTGGAGATGACCCTTCTTTGGGCTTTTCCACAATCTTTTCTGGTCTGAGACACCTGTCTCAGTGAGAACTCTGATTTTCATCCACCTGTTCAACCATCCTCCAATTATACAATCAGCTTTTGTTGAATGCTTAGAGCATGCCAGCTAATATGTCTATATCCTGACTTTTGACTCACTGATGTGGAAACAGAGTCCACATGGAATAGAGGAAATTACTCTAGAATTTGTCCTAATTCTAGAGAATTGGGACAAAATCATATTTTGTTATTATATTTGTGAATTCAATAAGTTTATACTTATGTTGAGAATACTATACTGTAAAAGGTAAATAAGTAGAGAGAAAAGGGTGTGAACCTGGAAGACAGAGCATCAGGCTTAAAGTCTGCTCTTGCTTCTAACCAAAGAGGGGAAGATTGAGAGATGGTGCTGAAGATGTCTGGGGTATGCAGTTTCATAGATACTGATCGGAGACCAAGTAGGATGACAAGAAATTTAACTAAAATTTCCTTAATTAAATAAAATCTAATGGAAAATAGATTCATAGTTACCAGAGGCTGGGGGAAAGGAAAATGGGGAGTTGTTTCTTAATTAGTACAGAGTTTCCATTTGGGGTGATAAAAGGTTTTGGAAATAGACGGTGGTGATTGTTGCATAATGATGCATGTAATTAACGCCACTGAATTGTACACTTAAAAATGGTTAAAATGGCAAATTCATGCTATATATATTTTACAACAATAAAAAGTTTCTTTTGGAAAGAAAGTAAAAGATACAAAGGACATTGAGTTTTAGTGAGGAGAGCAGACAGCAGTGAATTTGAATTCTAGCTTCTCCACTTTCAAATCATTTGATCTTAAGCAGAAGGCTGCCGGGCCCCTTTGATCCTTGTCTCCTCATCAGTACAATGGGGATCATAATGGCTCCCTCAAAGAAAGACACTGTGTGTATAGTGTCTGGCAAGTGGTAGTACACAAATGTTCACCTCTTACAACCCTTAATCAGAACCATAGAACCTTAGAATAGGACGAAGCCCTCGAGGTTCCCTCAGCCTCCCCTCTCATTGTACAGATGATAGAGCAGGGTCTAAGGTCCCACTGCTGTTTCCTGACAAGTTTGGAGCCAGTGTCCAGATTCCCCCAGTCTACAGCAGAGTCAGCAAACGTCAGTCCGGGAGCCAAATCCAGCTTACCTCCTGTATTTGAATAATCAGTGAGCTAAGAGTGGTTTTATATTTTTTAAATGGTAGAAAAATATCAAAAGAAGAATTCATCATGCCACATGGGTATTATAAGAAATTCAAATTTCAGTGTCCATAAATAAAGTTTTATTGCAACACAGCCATGCCCATTTGTTTACATGTTGTCATGTGCTCTAACTACACAGTTGAATCATTGCAACAGAGACCGTTTGGTCTGTGGCCCACGCAGACTAAAATATTTACTATCTAGCTCTTTACACACTGTTCTGAGGAGAGGCCAAGAAGGTTTACCAAGTGATGGACAAACACAGTTCTAAAGGAAACACTAATATATTCTAACAAAAAAGAATTACAGAAAAATAAAATATAGGGACTTCCCTGGTGGCACAGTGGTTAAGAATCCGCCTGCCAATGCAGGGGACACGGGTTTGATCCCTGGTCAAGGAAGATCCCACATACCACGGAGCAACTAAGCCTGTGTGCTACAACTACTGAGCCTGAGCTCTAGAGCCCACGGGCAACAACTACTGAGCCTGCGTGCAACAACTACTGAAGACCGCGTGCCTTAGATCCCATGCTCCACAACAAGAGAGGCCACTGCAATGAGAAGCCTGTGCACCACAATGAAGAGTAGCCCCCGCTCGCCGCAACTAGGGAAAGCCCGCACCCAGCAATGAAGACCCAAAGCAGCAATAAATAAATAAATAAATAAATAAATTTTAAAAAAGAAGAAAAAGAAAAATAGTTCAAATTTTATTTAGGTCTTCTGCCCATTTTTGGATTGGGTTGTTTGTTTTATGGTTATTGAGCTGCATGAGCTGCTTATAAATTTTGGAGATTAATCCTTTGTCAGTTGCTTCATTTGCAAATATTTTCTCCCATTCTGAGGGTTGCCTTTTGGTCTTGTTTATGGTTTCCTTTGCTGTGCAAAAGCTTTGAAGTTTCATTAGGTGCCATTTGTTTATTTTTGTTTTTATTTCCATTTCTCTAGGAGGTGGGTCAAAAAGGATCTTGCTGTGATTTATGTCATAGAGTGTTCTGCCTATGTTTTCCTCTAAGAGTTTGATAGTGTCTGGCCTTACATTTAGGTCTTTAATCCATTTTGAGCTTATTTCTGTGTATGGTGTTAGGGAGTGATCTAATCTCATACTTTTACATGTACCTGTCCAGTTTTCCCAATACCACTTATTGAAGAGGCTGTCCTTTCTCCACTGTACATTCCTGCCTCCTTTATCAAAGATAAGGTGACCATATGTGCATGGGTTTATCTCTGGGCTTTCTATCCTGTTCCATTGATCTATCTTTCTGTTTTTGTGCCAGTACCATACTGTCTTGATTACTGAAGCTTTGTAGTATAGTCTGAAGTCAGGGAGCCTGATTCCTCCAGCTCCGTTTTTCGTTCTCAAGATTGATTCGGCTATTCGGGGTCTTTATTTCTCCAAAGAAGATATACAGATTGCCAACAAACACATGAAAGAATGCTCAACATCATTAATCATTAGGGAAATGCAAATTAAAACTACAATGAGATATCATCTCACACCAGTCAGAATGGCCATCATCAAAAAATCTAGAAACAATAAATGCTGGAGAGGGTGTGCAGAAAAGGGAACACTCTTGCACTGCTGGTGGGGATGTGAATTGGTACAGCCACTATGGAGAACAGTATGGAGGTTCCTTAAAAAACTACAAATAGAACTACGATATGACCCAGCAATCCCACTCCTGGGCATACACCCTGAGAAAACCATAATTCAAAAAGAGTCATGTACCAAAATGTTCATTGCAGCTCTATTTACAATAGCCCAGAGATGGAAACAACCTAAGTGTCCATCATCAGATGAATGGATAAAGAAGATGTGGCACATATATACAATGGAATATTACTCAGCCATAAAAAGAAACGAAATTGAGCTATTTGTAATGTGGTGGATAGACCTAGAGTCTGTCATACAGAGTGAAGTAAGTCAGAAAGAGAAAGACAAATACCGTATGCTAACACATATATATGGAATTTAAGAAAAAAATAATGTCATGAAGAACCTAGGGGTAAGACAGGAATAAAGACACAGACCTACTAGAGAATGGACTTGAGGATATGGGGAGGGGGAAGGGTAAGCTGTGACAAAGCGAGAGAGAGGCATGGACATATATACACTACCAAACGTAAGGTAGATAGCTAGTGGGAAGCAGCCGCATAGCACAGGGAGATCAGCTTGGTGCTTTGTGACTGCTTAGAGGGGTGGGATAGGGAGGGTGGGAGGGAGGGAGACGCAAGAGGGAAGAGATATGGGAACATATGTATATGTATAACTGATTAACTTTGTTATAAAGCAGAAACTAACACACCATTGTAAAGCAATTATACCCCAATAAAGATGTTTAAAAAAATAAAGATTATAGTCTAAACATAAAAAAAAAAGCTAAAAATAGAGTTGCCATATGATCTAGCAATCCCACCCCTGGGCATATATCTGGAGAAAACTATAATTTGAAAAGATACATGCACCCCAACGTTCATAGTAGCACTATTTACAACAGTCAAGACATGGAAGAAACTTAAACATCCATTGACATATGAATGGATATAGAAGATGTGGTATATATATATACAATGGAATATTACTCAGCCCCAAAAAGAATGAAATAATGCCATTTGCAGCAACATGGATGAACCTAGAGAGTATCATGTTAAATGAAGTTAAGTCAGAAAGAGAAAGACAAATACCATACAATATCACTTATATGTGGAATCTAAAATGTGATAAAAATGAACTTATTTACAAAGCAGAAACAGACTCAGAGACATGGAATACAAAGTTATGTTTACCAAAGGGGAAAGGAGGTGGAGGAGGGATAAATTAGGAGTTTGGGTTTAGCAGATACAAACTATTCAATACTATATATAAAATAAATAAACAACAAACTCCTATCGTATAGCACAATATATGTAACATACACTCAAAATCAATACCCAGATTATATAGACAAAACATTAATAGGCAAACAAAAACACAACTTAGTACTAAAAAATAGTAGGATATATAAGTAACTATGACTCAGAAGAAGAGCAAATGATTAATAAAGATTAAAAATATGTTAACCTAAGGACTTCCCTGGTGGCACATTGGTTAAGAATCCACCTGCCAATGCAGGTGACATGGGTTTGATCCTTGGTCTGGGAAGATCCCACATGCTGTGGAGCAACTAAGCCCATGCACCACAACTACTGAGCCTGCACTCTAGAGCCCACGAGCCACAACCACTGAGCCCCAGTGACACAACTACTGAAGCCCGCATGCCTAGAGGCCATGCTCCGCAACAAGAGAAGCCACCACAATGGGAAGCCTGTGTACCGCAACGAAGAGTAGCCCCCGCTCACTGCAGCTAGAGAAAGCCCGTGCGCAGCAACGAAGACCCAACACGGCCAGAAATAAATAAATAGGCAGACTGAAATAGAGCTGTTCAAAACACAAATAAAAAATTAGCTTTTTGAATTTTATTTTATTTTTTATACAGCAGGTTCTTATTAGTCATCAAAAAATTATTTTAAAAAATGTTAACCTAAACAATTTTGAGAAAAACAGATTTAAATAAAGTAGGATCTTTTTTTCACCATCAGGTTGCCAAAAATTGTCACAAGTTTTGAAGAAACAATATTATCCACTGCCGGAGAAGATTAGGGGAAAAGGAATGATCATACACTGTAGGTGGAAATATGAATTGGTCTACATTTCCTTGAAGTCAGCTTGGCAGACTTTTGGTGTGCCAGAATTTAAAGTGCATATATCCTTCACGCAAACAATTCCACTTCCTGCTACCTGCAGTGGACATTTGTCATGTGAACCTAACAACATCTTTGAAATAGCCTCCCAACACTTTCATCAGTTTCCACATTGTCAGGCCTGCCTTCCTGATAGATTTCTGTTTTTAACCCCTGACCTCCCTTGTAGCCAGCTAGGGTACAGGCATGTGACCAGTTAGACACACCCACTTAAGATTTCAACTGAGAATTGAGCAATGTAAGAAAACTGAATCTGCATGGGGTCTCTATTCTGTAACAAGAGTAGTGGCAAAGACGGCAGCCTCTGTTCATCACCAAGCTGGTTTGCCCTGTAGTTCTGAGGTCAGTGCCAGAAGCAAAAACCTAAACCCATCTGACAGTGAAGTCCTGGGCATTGGTCCTTCAAACTTAACCTGGAGGCTTTCTCCAGCCTTCCTAATGATTCTGTGAACTAACATCTATTTTAATAAATTTCTTTCCCTTAAACTAGCCAGAATGGATTCTTGCCTGTAGCTAAGAACTCTTTCACAGTGTCTATTCTAGAAATACTCACACATCTATACAAAAAACATGTACAAGAATAGTCACTGAAGCACTGTGTCCATAGGTAGCTTTATTTATTTTTTATAAATTAATTTGTTTTTATTTATTTATTTTTGGCTGCATTGGGTCTGCATTGCTGTGCTGGCTTTCTCTAGTTGCAGCAAGCAGGGGCTACTCTTTGTTGCGGTGCGTGGGCTTCTCATCGCGGTGGCTTCTCTTTGCATAGCACAGCCTCTAGGCATGCAGGATTCAGTAGTTGTGGCATGCAGCCTCAGTAGTTGTGGCTCGCGGGCTCTAGAGCGCGGGCTCAGTAGTTGTGGAGCATGGGCTTAGTTGTTCCATGGCATGTGGGATCTTCCCGGACCAGGGACAGAACCTGTGTCCCCTGCATTGGCAGGTGGATTCTTAACCACTGTGCCACAAGGGAAGTCCCCATAGATAACTTTAAATAATAAATGTTCACCAGTAGGGGAATGGGTAAATAAATTGTGGGGTACTATGAACTAGTGAAAAGGAATAGGGGAGATCTGTGTCTTAAAAGATCTCCAAGATGCAGTGAAAAAAGTTAAATGCAGAAAATATGGGGCATATGATCCAGGTTTTGGAGACAGTTGTGTTCTTGTTAACTTCAGAAAGTCTTAAATTTTCTCCTTACACCTGTCAAGAATGGCTAGGACCATAGAGCAATCAAGAGAGAGGACATCTTGATGGGTGTGACTTGCTTTACTTACCATACCCTACAGCAGATTTTATCTCCATTTGAATAATGATCCAATTGGATTTTAACCTATAATTAATGTGACTATATAATTTATTATTTAAACTTGGACACAAGAGAGAAAAGATGCAAAATTAACTCTTCCACTGAAACAACAGGTAAACACCAAACTACTCCAGGCAAATCAGGATCTATGGTTACCCTACCATAACCTAAAAAGAGATGTGCCGTATATTTTCAATTTGCCCCTCCAAATCCATCTTTCACCTCCACCCTTCTCCCTCTCCCAGGAGACTGCCCTGGTCTGTAACACATCGTTGAGCCCCCTTATCCTTTGGCTTCGGGCAGCACTTGGCCAATGACTAGCCCCAGCAGGAGGATGGAAAGAATAGTGAGATTAGGGTAGTATTGTCTGAGCTACTATCTCTGGGGTCACCTCAGGCTGGCTGTACCCTGCCACCACACCACCATCAGTATTAGTTTCCCAGGCTGCCACAACAAATGACCACAAACGTGGTGGCTTAAAACAACAGGAATTTATGCTCTCACAGTTATGGATGCCGAAGTCCAACATCAAGGTGTAGGCAGTACTGGTTCCTTCCGGAGGCTCTAGGAGGCTCTGTGCCATGCTTCTCTCCTAGCTTCTGATGGCTGCTGGAAATCCTCAGTGTTCCTTAGCTTGTAGATACATCACTCCAAGCTCTGCCTCCACCTTCACATTGCTCCTGTGTGCCTCTGTGTCTCAAAAATCCCTCCGCCTTTCTCTTATAAGCTCATCTGTCATTGGTTTAGAGCTCACCCTAAATCCAGGATGATCTCACCTCAAGATCCTTAATTATATCTACAAAGACCCATTTGCCAAATAAGGTCATGTTCACAGGTTCTGGGATTAGGACTTGGAAGTATCTTCTTAGGGGCCATCTTGCAACCCACAACACTGTACTTGCACATACCCAGGAACTTCGCTCATCCCATGCCCCCTGGGGCCTAGAGGTAGTAATAGCCCCAACGGTTACTCAACTATTCCTTGTGGTGTCCTTACACCGTACCCATGTCTATGTAAGAACCTTTATCAAACCTTCCTTGAACTATCCCAACTTGGGTTGCCATCAATTTTCTGTTGGGACCCTATCTGAAACACCAGTGGAGTACTTGCACAGGAGGCCATAAGCCTTAAACAGAATTTACTCCCAGATATTTGGAACAATGACAAGAGAAAAAAATTTACAACTGAATTTCACAAAAGTGCACATACAACGGAGATTAATTTGTAAATTTGCAGGTAATACATTAAGGAGGTCTTCCAAATTCAATCAAGATGACCAAATGATTAATTAATTCATTTAAAAAATCCTAAAATAGCTACTATTTTCCAGGTACTGTGAAGGTATTAGCAATATAATAATGAGAAAGATACAAAGATGTGCACAATTGTATTGCAACTTACAGTAATGAACAAAAAGGAGGATTGGATGGTCTGGTAAGCAGAATTCTAGATGGCCCCCAAGATTCCTGTCCCTGGTATACATACTCTGTACCCTCCCCTTGAGTGTGAGTGGGACCAGAGAATATAATGGAATATCACTCACATGATTAGTTACTAATCAGTTGAGTTATGAATTAGTGAAAAAGAAGATTGTCCTGAATGGGTCTGACCTAGTCAGGTGAATCATCTAGGAGATGTACTCCAGTTGGCCTGGAAGAACGCAAACAGCCATGCTGTGAACTCCACTGAGGGCCACATGGCAAGGAACTGTGGGCAACCACTAACAGCCAGCAAGAAATGGGAGCTTCAGTCCTAGAACAGCAAGGAGCTGAATTTAGGCAACAGCCAGTGAGCTTGCAAGAGGATCCTGAGCCAGACAACACCTTGATATCAGCTTGGTGAGAGTTTGAGCAGAGGACTCAACTAACCCATATTGGATTCCTGACCCATGGAAACTGTGAGATAATAAATTTGTGTTGTTTAAGCTCCTAATTTTATGTTAATTTGTGGCATAGCAATAGGAAACCAATTAGGTGGTATTAGTTTGGGGTGAAGCACTGGTCAGTGATGAGAAACACCGTATCTCATTAAGATGTGTGGCCCTGTTATTGGAAGATTGTATCCAAAATGAAGCAGAGGTCCTAATGAGAATGAGAAGCTTCAGGACCACCAAGATATTGTGCTCCTTATCCAAAATCATAAGGCACCTTTGTGAATTCACTTTCCTGGGCCCCAGAAGCAGTGGCTTGGACAGGGTATGTGAGAATTCTAGACTTTGGGATACTGGAGGCAGAGGAGGGAGTTGGATGGGAGTAATCAACTTAACCCTTCAGGTAGTTTACATCAAAGGTGATGGCCAAGAGTTGCATTTACATGAGCCCTCAGTGGGCCTGTTAGAGGCCTGGTAGACAATGTAGATTCATTACCTGATTTAAAACAGATAAACCCTTAAATCATATTGGCTTAACACAACAGAAGGTTATTTCTCCCACATTCATAAAATTAAATGCCAACACTTCTAGTTAGTAGGCAGCCTTTCACCTGGTCCTTCAGAAGCCAGACTCTTCCCATCTTGTAACTTTGTCCTCTAGTGCCTCACAATCTTCTGTATTCAGCCAGCAGATACGGAGAAAGAAAGGGTGAAGAATGAGGAGAGAGGTTTCTATGGGCCACGTCTTCAAGTGGTGTACATCACTTCCACACACATTCCACTGGCCCAGACTCAGTCACTGAACACGCAGGTAACATGGTCCCTGGCTAGGTGGCAACTTCCCAACAACACCCTACATTGTGGGAGGGGAGCAAGGATATTCAGTGGGGAGATAGATGTATCTCCCACAGGGAATTTTGAAATTTACAGTGGGGTTCCCAAATTGCAGAGTTAAGAATCCTGCACAAGAGGGCACAAAGTTTAACTCCTGATTTGGGGATGCAGATTCTGGTTTGGAAGAGGACTGATCTATGGAGAAACAGACTCTGGGTCCTTGAGTTCTCTCCTCAGCCACGGGTGTGAGTTAATACCATAGTCATAAGGGAAGAAATAGGTATAACAGAGGTAAGATGAGTATGTGCTTCCACCTTGCCAAAAGTTTCTAGAAGAAAAAGAAATTTGCATCTGTTGAAATGTGATCACCAAAAGTAACTGAAATCTATTATATGAACTGTGAAACCTAAGTCATGGTTATGCAATGAGGTATAAAACTCCCATTATAGGAAATTTCAAAGAGGAAAATTATGAGCTGGTGTGCCAGGAGAAATAAAGCAAATAGGTCCTTTCAAACTAAGAAATGAGAATGTTTTTTTCCATCTCTCATGAGCTTTGTTTTGGTAAGTTAGTGACAAACCCCAAGGCTTAGTAACCCCTACTTGAAATAAGATGAAACTTTGGCACATAAACAAATGGGCTCTGACCTTGTTCTGATTCCATGGACCCACTCCCTGTGTAGTTCTGCTCAAGCACCTACCTCTGGCTTTCTCCCTTCCTGTGGTGTATTTCTGCCTAGCAACAAGGTGAGTTGTAATCATTTTTTGATGATGATGATGATAATGGTGCCCCTCCCAAACAGAAAGGAAGTAAATTAAAAGATGCTTTTGGAAAGCACCATACTAAGAGCCTACAACCATTAAGTTTATAGTATAGCTGTCTAGATGCCATTTCTGAAGAAACCTGTACCTCCACCATGAACTGTTCCTTTCACTAAAACTAAAATTCACTCAACATGTCATTCTATACTGTCTAAATCTGTGTATATCAATATAGCAGCCACTAACCACATGTAGCTATTGAGCATGTAATATGGCTCTTCTGAAATGAGATGCACTGTACATGTTAAACATAATGCTGGTGGGACTTCCCTGGCAGTACAGTGGTTAAGACTCGGTGCTTTCACTGCGGTGGGCCCGGGTTCAATCTCTGGTCGGGGAACTAAGACCCCACAAGTCCTGATGCACGGTCAAAAAAACCCACAAAACATTGTAGTTTGTAGACTTAGTATGAAAGATGGAATCTAAAGTACTTCATTTATAAAAAAAAAATACTTCATTTATAACTTTTATATTAATTACATATTGAAATGATATGTAGGCATATTGAGTTAAATATCTCATTAAAATTAACTTCATCTTTTTATGTTTTTAATGTTGCTGTTAGAAAATTTGTTTTTGCTTTTTAATTCTTTATCGAAGTATAGTTGAATTATAATGTTGTGTTAGTTTCTGGTGTACAGCAGATCAATTCAGTTATATATATATTATATATATGTTCTTTTTCATATTCTTTTCCATTACAGTTTATTACAGGATATTGAATATAGTTCCCTGAGCTATACAGTACGAGTTTGTTGTTTATCTATTTTATATAGTTTGTATCTGCTAAACCCAAACTCCGAATTCATCCCTCCTCCACCTCCTTTCCCCTTTGGTAAACGTAACTTTGTTTTCCATGTCTCTGAGTCTGTTTCTGCTTTGTAAATAAGTGCATTTTTATCATATTTTAGATTCCACATATAAGTGATACCATATGGTATTTGTCGTTCTCTTTCTGATTTACTTCATTTAACATGATAATCTCTAGGTTCATCCATGTTGCTGCAAATGGCATTATTTCATTCTTTTTTGTGGCTGAGTAATATTCCATTGTGTATGTATGTGTATATATAGATATATAGATATATATATACACATATACATACACACACACCCTACATCTTCTTTATCCATTCATCTGTCAATGGACATTTAAGTTGCTTCAATGTCTTGGCTATTGTAAATAGTGCTGCTATGAACGTTGGGGTGCATGTATCTTTTGAAATTATAGTTTTCTATATGCCCAGGAGTGGGGTTGCTGGATCATATGACAGCTCTATTTTTAGCTTTTTAAGGAACCTCCATATTGTTTTTCATAGTAGGTGTACCAATTTACATTCTCACCAACAGCGTAGGAGGGTTCCCTTTTCTCTACACCCTCTCCAGCATTTGTTATTTGTAGACTTTTTAATGATGGCTATTCTGACCGTGTGAGGTGATACTTCACTGTAGTTTCAATTTGCATTTCTCTAATAATTAGCAATGTTGAGCATCTTTTCATATACCTATTGGCCATCTGCATGTCTTCTTTTGGTGAAATGTCCATTTTTTGATTGGGTTGTTTGTTCTTTTGCTATTGAATTGTATGAACTGTTTGTATATTTTGGAAATTAAGCCCTTGTTGGTCGACACATTTGCAAATATTTTCTCCCAGTCCACAGGTTATCTTTTTGTTTTGTTTATGGTTTCCTTTGCTGTGCAAAGGCTTATAAGTTCGATTAGGTCCCATTTGTTTATTTTTGCTTTCACTTCTGTTGCCATGGGAGACTGACCTAAGAAAACTTTACTATGATTTATGTCAGAGAATGTTTTGCCTATGTTCTCTTCTAGGAGTTTTACAGTATCATGTCTTATATCTAAGTCTTTAAGCCATTTTGAGTTTATTTTTGTGTATGTTATGAGGGAGTGCTCTAACTTCATTGATTTACATGTGGCTGTCCAGCTTTTCCCCACTTGCTGAAGAGACTGTCTTTTCTCCATTGCAAATTCTTGCCTCGTTTGTTGAAGATTAATTGATCATAGGTGTGCTGGGCTCTCTGTCTTATCCATTGATCCATATGTCTGTTTTCTGTGCCAATACCACAGTGTTTTGATTGCTGTAGCTCTGTAGTTTTGTCTGAAGTCTGGGAGGGTTATGTCTCCAGCTTTGTTCTTTTTCCTCAGGATTTCCTTGGCAATTCTGGTCTTTTATG
The DNA here is from genome assembly GCF_964270905.1 of Leucopleurus acutus. Taxonomy (NCBI): domain Eukaryota; kingdom Metazoa; phylum Chordata; class Mammalia; order Artiodactyla; family Delphinidae; genus Leucopleurus; species Leucopleurus acutus. The sequence goes on from NC_139143.1 coordinate 55,752,833, forward strand.
CTTCCATATAAATTTTAGGATTACTCGTTCTAATCCTGTGAAAAATGTCATGGGTAATTTGATAAGGATCACATTAAACCTGTAGATTGCTTTGGGTAGTATGGCCATTTTAACAATATGAAATGTTCCAGTCCAAGAGCATAGGATATCTTTCCATTTATTTGTGTCATCTTCAGTTTCCTTTATCATTGTTTTATAGTTCTCAGCACATAGGTCTTTCACCTCCTTGGTCAGGTTTATTCCTAAGTACTTTTTTTTTTGGATGCGATTTTAAAAGGGATTTTTTTTTTTTTACTTTCTCTTTCTGATATTTCATTATTAGTGTAAAGAAATGTAACAGATTTCTGCATGTTAATCTTGTATCCTGTTATCTTGCTGAATTCATTTATTAGTTCTAGTAGTTTTTGTGTGGAGTCTTTAGGGTTTTCTATATATACTATCATGTCATTTACATATAGTGACAATTTTACTTTTTCTCTTCCAATTTGGATACCTTTTATTTCTTTTTCTTGTCTGATTACTGTGACTAGGACTACCAATACTATGTTGAATAGAAGTGGTGAGAGTGGGCATCTTTACCTCCTTCCAGATTTTAGTGGGAAGGCTTTCAGCTTTTCAACATTGAGTATTAGGCTGGCCATGGGTTTGTCATAAACGTATTTTATTACGTTGAGATATGTTCCCTCTGTACCCACTTTGGTAAGAGTTTGCATCATGAATGGATGTTGAATTTTATCAAATGCTTTAGAAAATTAAAAATTACATACATGACATTTGATTTCTAGGGAACCAAGGTAGTCTAAATAGTTCTCTATATGTTGTGTGTTTGTGTATGTGTGTTTGAGTGTGTGTAGAGATGTGTGCCTTCAAATTGTAAGCCCTTTGTGGATAAGAACTACATCATATACTTTTTTATATGCCTGCTGTACTCAGCAGAATCCACAGCAGTTAGTAAATTCATAGGTACTGAATTCCTGAAGGCATTCTGGCTCATCCTGGCATTTCATGCCAGACAAGTGGCAGTGGCTGTGCCTGGGGCCCCTCAAAAACATGAGGTGGGGAACAGGTCTGAGGGGGAGTCTCGCCATGGAGCAGCCAGGCCATGAAGGACCTCCGTGGGCTCCTGTGGTCAAGCTGAGTTTGTCTTAGGAAACTCTTTCCAGGTACTTGGTGTCCACAGACTCTGGAGCTGTCTGCCAGCTCTGCTAATCATTCACCACCCTTCACTTCCTTCTTGGCTACTTGTGGGCAGTGAGTGTCTGGTTTGGGATGGGCGATTCCTATCTTCAAAGTCGTGGTCAGGATGTTCACGTTTTAATGAACAACATGCAGCCCTGGTGCCTGGCCAAGGTGGGGCCTGAGCAACCCGGACGGGACCTGAAGTGGGGCCCTTTGTCCTCATATGTTCCACTTTCAACCTCACATTGCTCTAGGGTCAGTGCTGCTGTTCTCTCTCCTCTTCTGACCACTGACTCACAGCTGCAGGAACAACTGGGGAGAGGAGGATAGGAGCTGGAGAAAGCTCTGCTGCACCCACCTTACTAGGACCACAGCCTCGAAGTACTAGAAGCAACATTAAAAGCAATCAAATGTGGCTCCTCTTGAGGCCTGTAACCACATGCTTCCTGTCCCGGTCCTGCTGATACATAGAGGAGCGATGGACCCTGGGCCTCTCCCAGAGCAAATCCAAGAACCTAAGAGAATCCCTCGGGTTCTCTCCTCCTGACGACTTCAGAAGCGTCACTCAGATTTTCCCTTTGAATCTCCTACCTCTGAGCATTGAGCACTACAGAGCTCTCCCAGTGTTCTGGTAATTCACCAAAAGGGAGAAGACAGAAGATAAACATGTTCACTTCTGTGCAACCATATTCATGCCCTTTTATTTTCACTTTAATAGAAAGTTAAGTTCAACACTCAGTTTTTTTTAGATGAAGGGTATGACATGCAGCAAATCAAGGGGAACTGGAGTGAGAAGGCAGATTTCTGACTTCCATCGATGCATTTTCCATTCTTCATGCTGCTTTCTTAGAACTGTGTTTCTACACCTCAGTGGTAACAATGGTCACCTCCAGATTGTGAAATTAGATGATTTGTAATGTTCTTCTTTTTGCTGATGCATTTTATCTGACTTTTCTATAATGACTGTATATTAATTGAATAAAAATACTTAACTTTAAAATTTTAAGTTAGAAAATTCCCCCAGAAAGCTGAATTAAGTTTCGCTTTTCTAATTTCCCTTCACACTCAAATCCCTAGCCCCACCAAACCTCTAAATAGCAAGAAGAAATCTGAATTATTGTCATCCTCAAGGGCAGAAAGAGATTTAACTTTTTCTGGAATTAAGTGGACTTGTGGAAGTGTAGGTAGTTGGGTAGGAGTGAGGTCTCAGAGGCAGTGCTGTGACCTGTGTGTAAGTTCTCCTCCTCTTCACTAGGGGCACTGTCAGCATACAGGTGCTGCCTCTCTGCCCCACAGCATTACTTGTACCGTAAGGACAGATGATTATGCAGAAGACTGTGATGTCAGTACCATTCACGTTGAGCAGTGAACTTCTCCCCTCAGCATTATTATCACCCCCAGAGAAATTCCTATTCCATGTACCTTCCACAGTAAACCCAGAACCACTATGAGCTTCACATTATCTGTACTTTGTTCTTCACCATCCTCTCTGCCTTATACTCAGCTGGCTGTTACCCAATACCTAGGACTCTGTCTTCTGAGGTGCATTAGACACTAGCAGAGTCAAAGATAAATGAAGCTGATGGGCTAATTCACATTAAAATCCAAATGGCCAACACTAGCACACTGGAGTCACTCCTCTCAACGGTATCTACATTTTAGGGATTACACCTTAATGCCTTGCATCAGTTAGGGATAGATCATGGGAATATGGATTTCTTATGGATATTAGACCTTACACATTTGTAGTGAGGAAGTCTATGGAAGGCTCTTGCCTCTCTGTGTGATGGGGTGGAGGCCATTTCAGCTCAAATTGGCAGCAGTCAGGAAGAAGTACATTACACGAAGTTGGGGAAGAGCAAGGACAAACTGCAGCTTATGAAGATAGACTGAAGCCTCTGTCTTCCCCTCATCACCTCACACTTCAGTGGCAGGTGGCCTGCAGAAGCAGCTGGTGCCCTTCGCACAAAGAGAAGCTGAGGGAGCTGTAGGCCTGGCGGTCCATGCCAAGGAGTTGAGCCAGCAGATCAGTAACTGAATACGTGAACTGCAGTGGCGCCTGGTACCCTACACCTTCAGAGTGTCTTAGGTTGCTTCATTTCCATCTTTAGGTTCTCTTGTAAACTTCTCTTGCAGCCAACTCAATCTGGAATCATACAGGGAAGGTAACTCTAGGAAACATGGCTCAAGCTTGGTTAGGTTGACACAGTACAAAATACCCACTGTTCCTGAAATCAGTATCAAAAGTTAGCTTTTCAGATCCATTTACTGGCCAGTAGAAATGCTGAAGTGGGGAGACAAAGGTGGGGAGGTGAAAAGATAAGGGGAGGAGAGGAAGGGACCTTTCTTGGTGATCCTCAGAACACGTCTATAAAAGAAGAAAAGCCAGATAGGTACGAAACATGCTCATATATCCAAATGTTTTTAAATATATGTGTCCAGAAAGAAAACTTTGTAATCAGGCCAAAGTTTTGTCTGAGAGATACCAAAGGAAACCTGAGGATTTGTGAGTGCCCAGGCTTCCTCTGGAGACCATGGCAACCCCTAATCCCATCCCATGCTTCTGTGCCCTCCTCTGAGTGCTGGGCAGTACCAGGGGAAGGAAGCCATAGGAGAAAGGGACAAGTATGACCAGAAGCACCCCAAGGGCCCTAGAGGGGAGCCCCTAAAGGCACATTCACCAGCTGTCTTCTTTGGCAGAAGCCAGTTAGTCCCCAGCGTCCCAGAATGGAATGGAGCAATGAGGCTTTACACCACCAAAGTCATAGGCTTGTTTCAAGAAGCATTTCCTCTCTGTGGGGGAGCAGTGGGTGGGGCGAAATGATAAAAGTTGGTGGAAGGCAATTCTTTCCAGAGTCCAGATCTTGAAGTGGCCCCAGAAGGTGTGGACGTGCCTTGGTTTTACTCTTCTCACCTTCTTTAGAGGGATTTCTAGTTCAATGGGAACCTTTATCGCTCATGCGTACCCAGGGCTGTTTCTACTCTAATATGGGCTGTATCAAGCAGTAGTGGTCTCCAAAGCTGTGATATTCAGTGACTCTTTCCTGTATCCTTCATCACCTCCCAGGAATAAGGGGAGATGGGCCAGGCTGTGGAAAATATCCTACGGAGGTTTGCTGAAGACGCTGGCTGGCTCTGGCTTGTTAGCGTATGAGATAAGCTGCGTGAAGAGAGGGCTGATACTGATGAACAGGGAGCTGCCCCTGACAGTTATGTACGCCAAAGAGTGGCAGCACGTCACCATGTACATCCTTCTCACCCTCAACGGCTGTGTAGAGGTCGTGAGCAAGAACTTGCTGCCTCAGCACTGTGTGCCCCTAGAAGAAGGGACCTTGGTGCTGACTTTCTATGTGCTCCTGCTGTTGCTGGTGTCACATGTTCAGGACTCAGCAGGGGTGGAGCTGCAGGTTCACTCTCTGCTCATCTTGGTGGTGTTGTTGCTGATGCTGGTGTTGACCGTACAGCTGTGGGTTCCCGACACGTTTCACCTCTCAGTGATCGGGACCTTTCTGTTTCAGATCATAGGCTCCTGGCTGGTACAGGCCGGCTTCATTCTGTACAAACCAGGCACCGGCTACCCGGGGCAGGATGATGACATCATTGACATCACGTTTGTCACCACCTTCTTCTGCTGGCATGTGATGATCGATGCTTTGTGCCTGTTGGGAATCTATGGCGTCTCTTCCTTTTGGCATTGTTGTTACCGTCCCAGCTGGAAGCTAACAGGGTCCAGAGAAGCTCCATGTTACACGACCACCGTGGGACCCCTCTACAAATTGCTGCAGGAAGTGGATCAGTCAGAGTCTGGCAGTCTCTCAACCTCTAGCTGGGTCTTAAATGTCTGGGCTCAGATCCTAGTGAGGGCTGAGGATAACAACTGTTGTGACCAAGTTTTCTGATCCCTGCTATTTTCCCTTAATTCTTGGTTCCTAGACTCTTTCCAATTACCTTTGTTGGGGGAACTCCTTTTTTGTCTACCTCTCATACACACTGATGTCAGATGATGAAAAAGCACAGGTGCTGCCAGCTGCCCATTTCTAGTCAATTGAGGCCTAATTTTATAATGATAAACAAACCTCAAGTAATCAATTGATATCCCCCACACAATATCTCTAAAATATCCAGTGTAGGTAATAAACTTGCATGCTATTAATTTACTATAGTATTTGAGATGTAACAGAGAAGCCCTCCCCTTGAAGGCCAGCCAAGAAAAGACTTCTCAAACACTCTTAAGGTTGGGGGGAGAAATTTGCAATTCTCACAAAATTCCACCAGAGGGCACTATATTCACATCACCCCAGCCAAGCCTCTAACTCTCCAACCCAGTAAAAAGTCTCCTAAGAACCGGTTCAAAAAAAGTGGGGGGAGGGGAAAGGAGGTCAGGAAAAATATAGAGCCAAGTTTACGTATTGTCCAAATATCCAGAAAATGTACCCAAGCGCTGTTTGCTTCCCGCTAATATTTGGCGTGGAAATGTGAAATAAACAAGGATTCAAATCAACTAATGGGATAGGAGTGAGGGAGGATGAGCTGTGGATCCAGTTGAGGATATCTTTGGGAAAAGTACCAACTCAAGGATACACTCTGATCCTAGTCAGTTTTTGACCACAATGCTAAATTTCCTAAACTTCTAAATAAGCTTCAATAATGTTCCAATTAATCTAGAGAATAAAGATAAATCCATACATACCTTGAGAATAGGAAGAAAATTTATCTGTGAAGATCCCACATTCACAAAACAACGAAACAGATTATTAAATACACAAAATGATCTCCAAAGATTCCTTTAAAAAGAACCTGTCATACAGCAATTTTTCCCCTGGTAATCTAGTTATTCACAAAGAATATATTGAATGTCCATTGTATGTAAGGTACTGGGTAAGCCACTATGCAGGATTCAGAGGTAAACTAGTTGGTTCCTGGACTGGGTACTTTCCTTAGTGGGTACAGTAGGGATTTCGGAGTTTAAAGGTGGTGGCCCAGGAATGCATCACCCACAGCCCGAGAAGGCTGAAGGAAGGGCAACAGAAAAAGGCTCTCAAGGGAATTGCACCTTGGAAGCATATTAGCCTGTGAAATGCTGCACTAAGGTGAATCCAGCTAGCTACTGCAAGTGAGCACGTCCTCAGCTTCCTCACTGGTCAGCTAGAATGATTTGAAGGTTCATTCTAGAATTATACAGCTGTAATTTTCTCAGTAGCACTTATTTTACCATGTCGTTAGCTAAGATGAACTTAATTCCTCCCAACTCTCCAAGCAGTTTCCTGTGAGAGACAAGATTTGGGGTAGGGCTCAGACTCAAACCTTCAGTCATAAGGTGTAGGCTGGGACACGAAGTGTTCTCTATATTTGAATGGTTTCCAGGGGCCTTCAACAAAACTCAAATCAGACAAAAAAAAAAAAAAAAAAAAGGCTGAGACTTGAATTTCTAATTTCCTAACCTGAGCTTAAGAATATCAAACAATCAGAAAAGAGATAAAGAACAATTCCTCTGGGTTCAGTGTTAGATACCAAATTGACGTAAAACCTGGTCTTTCCTTCTTTAATTGTGTACTGTGAAATTTGAAGGCTTGGTCAATTGCAGCTTTTCCCCAAAATGTGCTTTAAGAGTAATGACATCAACTTCCAAGGCTGTTTCTTTTTCTTTTGTTTTATTTTTGTTTTGCTTTAAGATATACAATGGTCTATTCTTTTGGAAAGAACAGGCGTTGGTTTATTGAAAAAAAAAATTTATAATTCTGGGTTGGGTTTCCAGGGTGTTCCTCAAGCCTGAGTCTCAGCTATGTCTCTTTAGCCTAAGTTAAGGGTTTTGTTCAATGCCTACTGAAATCATTCAAATGTTGGAAAAACTCCATTTCCCAAACTACATGTTCTGGTTGAAGGTTTGAGTACGTTTGAGCCTTACCCCAAATCTTGTCTCCAATGAGTGCAAGGCAACCAACCACACAGGCCTTGGGAAGGCACGCTCAGATCACTAGATTAAGGGCTTACGACCTGCAGAGTGAGAATGGGTCCTTTAAAAGAGAGTGAAAGAAATTGAGAGAATTCACAGGTAAAGCCCAGCCAAGACAAGGCCTTTATTTCAAGCAGCAGAACAACACTGAAGAAATGCTTTTTTTCAGTCCCCAGTCATTTCTGCAGATTTGGAACCAAATTTTTACCTGTGATATTTCTCTCCCACTCCACCCACCCCTTGGACACAGCTGCTCTATTCTAAGAGAGAAAAACCTGACTTCAAAGCACACGTAACAGAATCCCCTGTGTGCTTTGATACTGGGTGTACCAGGAGACAGAAGAGTTCATCCGTTCAAGTGCTCTAATGCTTTTTAGGGAGCGAGTGGAGAATGTGGGCGGGTAGCAATTTAGGGAAGAAGGAGAAAGAGAACGAAGGGCAGCAGACACAGCAAAGTCAAACAGGATCAAACAGTCCATTCTACTTCTAACTTCTCTAAAAGTACAGTCTGGGTTTCTGGGGACGAACCAGTTAGTTTAAGGACTTTCTTCTGCTTTTTCTTCCCTCATACTCTTTTAAGGTTCCCTGAACAATCATTGGGCTCATTTGGGCCCTAAATCGGTTGGGTTAAGTAAGTATGGTGCTGACTAAGGGGGACAAGGCTTCTTGTTCTGCCTGAAAAACTCAGTAGTCATGTATTACCTTCCTAACCCTCACAAAGTATGCCCCGTCACGTGAATGGATCAAAGCAAATCCATTTCCATTCTTGGAAAAGCAGCTCAAAGCACATGTTCTCTTGAAGGTGCCGCTGTCATTTCTGTGTGGTCAACAAACATCGGTTATTGACCACTCACCCTGGACACTCCTGGGGGACACTAAGATGAATAAGCTGCTCAGGGAGGTTAAGACACCAGCAAGGGCGGCAGGCACCCACAGACTAGAAGCTTTAAGAACTGCACATGCTTCCTACTTTTCCATTTTCTATTCTGTGTGCCATCCCCGCCTCGGGTGCTGGTGGTGACGAGTACAGTAAAAAGCTCTGGTTCACTTCTGGCAGTTTGGCAACTGGAAATTAACATTTTCTAAAACAAGAACATGACTCTTCCCCTCCCTCACGCCCCCTCCTCAACAATTTAAACTCAAGACCTCACAGAAAGAAATGGAATGAAGACATCTCAGTTTGCTACCAGGTCTAAGCCCACTCTCATAAAACCAACGGTAGAGCATTACACGAAGTTAGGAAGTTGTACTTCACAGGTTGTGGTGGGGAAAGAAAGAATCCAATCCCATCAGATTATCTTGGCCTATAATAATTATTATTGCTCTTTTCTAAAAATTTACTATATGCATGTGCCATCACAATTAATCCTTACAATATACAAGGTAGACGTTATTCTTATTTTGGAGGCAAGGAATCTGAGGCTCTAGGGCTAAGTACCTACCCCAACACAAAGCTGGTAAGAAGTAAAGCCCAGATCTGAACCTGCGTTGCCTGAACTGAAGCCCAGCTTTTAACCATCATATCGAAGGATCACATAAAGGATGGAATCCCTTACACTTGCAAGGTGACTTACCTGGTCCACAATGTTACCTGTCTGAAACATACCAAAAGCCCCTGTTTGAGGTGAATCTTGCATCTCTCATTTTAAATCACTACAGTGTTAGACACACTCTCACAGGGAAGGGATGTTGACCAAAGAAGCCAAGTTATGTGTGTGTGGTCACAGGCAACATTTCTTTTCCATATTTGTGGTACAAAAAATAACCAGAAGTGCAAACTTCTTCCCTTCCTCTTCCAAAGGCCCTGGAAACATGACTTCTTAGTCTTCAAACAGAAAACCTCGAAGTCTCAAATACTGGGGCTCTTGAAAGATGCAATAAAGGCTAGACACCATCAGATGGATTCAGGCGATAAAAATAGTATGATCAAGTAATAGCACTGGTAGAAATGAAAACATTATATTCACGTGTGTGTTGTGTATGTGTTGTATACATATATATATAGTTATTGTGTATCTGTTGACAAGCATCCACTTCAAGACTGTGTTCACATACACATACACGTTTTCTCAACTATCATAGTAAGGCTATAAGGAGAGAGGAGGAAGGGGTACTGATTCTCATTTTCCATATTACAAAAACGTGCAATAAATTACTTGACAAACAAAAACAGACAGAATTCGTTTCAGGAATTCTAAATTTTTGACATACCCTGAGCTTCGAAGAGGAGATGCCAAGACTTCACCTTCCTTTCAGCTGTCCTCGGGAAACAGTTTGCACACAGAATTTCAAATCTGATGGGCGACTCTTAAGGTCCTTTCTTGAACCGCTTTACTGAACAGAATTTCAAATCTGATGGGCGACTCTTAAGGTCCTTTCTTGAACCACTCTATTTATTTTTTTTTAATTAATTTAATTTTATTTATTTTTGGCTGCGTTGGGTCTTTGCTGCTGCGCACGGGCTTTCTCTAGTTGCAGCGAGCGGGTGCTACTCTTTGTTGCGGTGCGCGGGCTTCTCATTGCAGTGGCTTCTCTTATTGCAGAGCACGGGCTCTAGGCACGTGGTGTTCAGTAGTTGTGGCTCACGGGCTCAGTAGTTGTGGCTCGTGGGCTGTAGGGTGCAGGCTCAGTAGTTGTGGCTCACGGGCTCTGGAGCGCAGGCTCAGTAGTTGTGGCGCATGGGCTTAGTTGCTCCGCGGCATGTGGTATCTTCCCGGACCAGGGCTCGAACCTGTGTCCCCTGCATTGGCAGGCGGATTCTTAACCACTGCACCACCAAGGAAGTTCCGCTTTATTTATAGATGAGGGAACTTGGGCCCAGAGGCTGCGAGAATTGCCTCAGGTGTGGCAGAGGCAGAATCAGGTCTCCCGACTTGTGTCTCCGCCCGCCAGGATCCCTTCTATGGAATGAGACAAAACACAGCACTTTCACTACCAATGTGAGATCCTAGACTTCTGTTCACATCCCCAAACCCGCCGAGAGACCTCCGGCAGCCCCGTCTGCGCCGCCCCCTCCGACGCCTGGCCACGGCTGCGGGGAGCCCAGGGCTTCCCCCACCCCGCGAGCTCCCTCACAAACTTGACCCGAGGGCCGGGAAAGGGGGCCGGGGGTTCTCTAACAACAAAAGGCAAAAGTGGGTGCCCGTGGGTCAGAATTTCCTCTGGGAGCTCTGGGGCGTGCAGTGTGACCTAGTAAAAGAGAGAACTCTCCCGCAAAATATCCGACCTGAATGCAATACTGGGCTGCGGGGCCGGCCCCAGGCCGGGCGGGCGGGGGCGCCGCGTCGCTGCGCGGCCGCCCGGGCCGGCGGGGTCCTTCCCGGCAGGCACTGGGCCCTCCGCCGCCGCCGCCGCCGCCCCGCCCTTCTTCGCTCCCCTCCCCCACACCCCCTTCCCCCACCGCCCTTTCCCTTTCTTTCTTTCCCGGGCCGGCTCGCCCCCACCCCGGCGGCGCCCGCTCGGCGGCTCGCCCAATGGCCGAGTTGCCGGGACGCGCATCAGCTGATCCGCCCGGGCTCCGGGCCTCTGGGAGCCAATCAGGGCGCCGGGGGCGGCCCCGGCTGCAGATAAAGCGTGCGGGGCCGCAGACGGCCTTGCAGAGCCGAGAATGGGAGAAGAGCCGGCTGTGTAAGCAGTTCTTCCGGCCTCCTCGCCTCTCCTCTCCGCATCTCGCTCTCGCGGCCTGCCCACCCTGCCGCCTGCTCGCCGCCCAGGTAAGCGCCTGGCCGGCCCGGGGGGCTCGGAAGTGTCGCGAGCCGCCGCGCTCTGACCGATCGGCTGAGCTCGGTTCGGCCCCTTCCCACCTCCAGCCTCTACTCTGCGCCCCGGCCTGCGGGCCCTCCCGCTTGCTTCCGCCGCCCGTGCCTCCCGGCGGGTCTGGGTCGGCGATGGCGGGGCGCGCGAGTCGCCAGGGCTTCGAGAAGGGCGGGGAGTTGTTTTGATCTTCCTTCAGCTGCTTGCAGCCCCAAGCGCCGCCCCTGGATGTCGCTCGGCAGGGCGAGCTGTGGAGGCACTGCCCGGGCCCGGCGCCCCCGGCTCGGCCATGTGGTGTGCGTGGTGGATGGAGTGGTCCCCTGCTGGAGCCTCGCTCTCTTCCTCCGCGGAGGCGGGCCCTGGGGCGGTCGTCGCGGTTAGCCGCCTGCGCGGAGGCGAGGGGCAGTGAGCGTCTGTGTTGCGGCCCGCTCCCGCCGCGGGCTCCCGGGGGCCTACCCCTGTGACTGAACAATGGGGAGCCCGGGATGCGGCATGGCCGGCGGGCGCGGCGGGTGGAGAGGACTGGCCGGCCGGACAGGGGCAGCAGCGGCACGCTGTCCCTCTGGCGGATGTCCCCATTCCCCGCCCCTCCTAGCCCTGTCCTTGGAGAGGGATGGCCCCCTCGACTAGGCCCTGAGATCCAGACGGGGGCCCAAGGGGCGGGGCGCCGACTTTCGGGACCTTTCTGTGGGAAAGGGCTGCTCTCAAAGTGGATTATCCCAACCACCCCGGGGGCGGGAAGCGGGGATCCTCCCCTGGCCGCAAATCCGTGAAGAAGACCATGAACGAAGGTGACGACCTGGAGTCTCGGTCCTCGGGGTCCCCCTCCAACTGCTTCGGCTTCGTCGCCTACTCAGTGAACGCCAGAGAGAAACTGCGAGTCAAGATCGAGACGTTGACCTACCAGCCTTCGCATTCCAGCTCGTCCCGGTCCGATCCCTACCGCTCTCCAACTCCCTCTCCCTCTCCGTCTCCCTCGCCCAGAAACCTCCGGTGCCTGGACCAGCGAGAGCCGGAGACCCACGAGAGGCGCGAACGCCACTCGGAAAGGAGAAAGGCTAAGGAGGGCATCGATACCGTTGACCTTATGTGGCTGGGGTGAGTGAGGAGCAGGGATGAGGACCCCGGCTCCCACTGCAGCTGCAGAAACAGCTAAAAACTGCAGAATCCCATCCCTCCCAGCACCCACCACGTAATCTTGGCACCTCGGCGGCACCAGTTGATATAGTAGACTAGGCTGTTGGCATTGCAACTCGTCACCAAAAAGAGCAGGATCCGAGGCTTAAAGGGAGACAGAGTGGTTTGAAATTGGAGGTGTAACAGGTTGGGGACGAAAGCCAGAGACCGGGTTATAGCTTTTAGTGGGAGCTGAAAGGGTCAGGGATTGCTCCCTCTGGCTTTTAAAGGCAGGATGGGCGTCGGGGGTGGGATTTGACTGACCAAGTCTTCTACAGGAGTAGGCAAAGGTAGTGGTTGTCTGCTAACACTGCTTGACAGACAGCTTCTCCGCTTTCGGGGGTGGGGGTGGGGGGAGAAGGGTGAGGCTGTTGGAGGGAGAAGCAGTTATGTTTTCAGCTGGGCAAACATGGACGGTTGCCCATAGAAACTTTGCCACTGTACTTCAGAAAGTTACCCAAGTCATTGGAGGAGAACAGTGTGTTCCCTTTCCAGCCACCCTGGGCTGTCGACAGCAGAGGGAGGGGTGGAACGTTTCCTCTTAATGTTGAGGTTTGGTTTTGTGGCTTCAGTGTCTCTTCTTTCAGGGGTTTTGCGGTGGAGCCTCGCAGTTTTTAGCATGCCTCAGCTTTTGAAACCCCAGAGCTTTTTGATTTAGAAGTGGGAATTTCTTAATTACTTGAAAAGCTCTCTGGTGGAATCTGGTCAAACTTAAATCTCCTGTCTGAAGTGAGAACTTTGCCTCAGACTGATGCAAATTATGCCATCGTGTATCTTAGAATCCAACTTGGATTGGCTATTTTTACATCTTGGTAATTGTAATAACTGCTGTTCTTCTAAGAAGCCACCAGTCTCTTAAATCTTCTAGCTAGCCCCCTTGTTTCATCCTACCAACTAAATGAGGGGGGGGGTGTTTGTTTTTTGGAAGGGTGGAGGAATCTTCAAAAGCACTCTTTACTGAGATATCCTCTGGGGTGTAAGGAAAAGGGAAGACTTAACCCAGAGATCATAGCAGCCAAGCCTTTCTGTGGCTGGATTTTACTTGGAGACGATGTCTGTTCGGCAGACTTTCTGTTTCAGAACTTTTGTATCTTCATTGTGTTTTGGGGTTTTTTCCTCCCTCTAGTATCTTAGTGTGAAAAATGAAACAATTCCTCTACCTCTGATAAACTGCAAAAAGTAGAGCTTAGTGCTCACAAGTTTAGATTCTGGCTTGAGGAAGCTTATAAGGAGACTTTTGTCTAGTATAAAAGTTTAATCTCCCTGAAAGCAAGTTAAATAGGGAGGGGCCGCCCCTCCCGCTGCTTCTTGATTTAGTTGTCCTTATTGCGCCAGAGGATCTGTTTGGAGTTGGTGTTCTTATTTTATTTTGTCTCTCTCCAGAACACCTTCCACCATGGCCACCTCGGCGAGCTCCCACTTGAACAAAGGCATCAAGCAGGTGTACATGTCCCTGCCTCAGGGTGAGAAAGTCCAAGCCATGTATATCTGGATTGATGGTACTGGAGAAGGACTGCGCTGCAAGACCCGGACCCTGGACTGTGAGCCCAAGTGTATAGAAGGTGAGAGACTGAGCTGGCTGGGAGCAGCGTGAGGGTGGGCGGCAGCCTGAGACCAAGCCACTAGATTTGGCCTCTGTTTGTGATGCTTTTCGAAGGCGGGACTTTTCAGACTTCATTCAGCCAACATTAAGCTCCTACACTGCCTCCAAGCATAACAGCAATGGACCCCTTCATTTAAATGAAATCTTGCGTGTAAGCCAGTATATTGAAGGAAAAGAGACAAAGTCTGGGGGCAAGAGGGGTTGGAAACTTTGTTTACTTGGGCAGTCCTACTTAATTGGCCCTAAGGTACTGCCAGGAACCCAGTTTGAAAACCACCGCTGTAACCTGACTGTGCCATCTACTTTACAAACTCTTTGAGTGCTGTTTCAGACTCATGTGTCACTGAGGTTCTACATGCAAAACAAACACCCTAAAGTGGTCTCTAGGACCAGCCATCATTAGTTTTTAGTTGATGCCACTTCTGGAAATTCTTAAACTGGCTGATTGCTTATCCTACAGGAGCTATTATATGAGTTGTGACAACTTCATTCTTTTGGTCTAGAACAAACCATAGCCACTCTCCTTCTGGAAAGGGACCGTGGTCCATCATCTTTTACCTGCTTTTAGGTTAGGTTACTCTTCTGATAATGTTCACATTTGAGCAAATGAATGAATGACTATAATATAAAGCATATACTGTGCACCTGCTATGTGGCAGGTGTTGGATAGGCCCTGGGAATGCAAGATGAGAGTCTGGTCTCTGCCTTGGGAGAACTCATAGTCACCTGGAGTGATGAAGGAACTGGCCTTTAAAACATAGTGTGGATACGTGACATGGGAGCACCATTGAATAAGTCATCCGGCTAGTGTCTGTTTCCTCATCTGTTAAAATAAGGACACCACTTGAACTAGGACAGTCCGTCACACAGCGGGGGGAGGAATTAGAGAAAGAAGCAACACAGTTGGCTCTCAGAGAATCTTTATTTCTCCTATTTCAATACTTCAAATGAGGACTGACTGACTGACTGGTGATATCCAGTTTGTCTCCTTGGTGTCCAGTAGACTTATTTACAGAGGAAACGTCATTCTTAGGTTGTTCTTGTGACTGTTACTTCTTTTAGGAAAGTGATGCAGTGGTCTTACTTGGAACTCAGATAGGAAGGACTGTAGGGCTACCTGCAAACATCAGGGTTTGTGTGTTAATAGTGGCAGTCATGCATGCCTCACTGGCTTTCTGGACAAGAGAGTACAGATCTTGTGAAGATCTGAAAAGTTCCTGTGCGTTTTAACTATAATTTTCCCCTCTCTTTTTTACCCCAGAGTTGCCGGAGTGGAATTTTGATGGCTCTAGTACTTTTCAATCCGAAGGCTCCAACAGTGACATGTATCTCGTCCCTGCTGCCATGTTTCGGGACCCTTTCCGCAAGGACCCCAACAAGCTGGTGTTCTGTGAAGTCTTCAAGTACAACCGAAAGCCTGCAGGTGTGTATAGGATAGGTATGGATACCCCACCCCAGTCCATGAATTGTAAAGGTGGGCGGGAGAGGATATTCCAAAATCGGTATTGGAAAGACGAGCTTACCTCAGAACTGTCTTAGAAGTCTGAAGGATTGGACATGGACCTCTCCATCCTGAACTTCCTTGTTCAGAGAGGTTGTATGGTCCATCCTCCCATTGTTGGTTCCATAAAACGACATTGGATTCTTCTAAATCTGCTGGGGGAGTGCCGCATGTCACAGTCCTCCTGCCTGTAGATTTTAAGAACATGGATTCTGAAGTTAGAATGTTGGGTTTGAGTTCTAGATCTGCCACTTACTTGGTATGAACTTGGGCAAGTTACTTTTCTCCTATACTTTTCACTTCCCTGATTTTAAAATGGGGAAAATAATGAAATCCGTCTCATAAAGTTGTTTAGAGGATTAATTGAGTTAATATGTGCAAATGATTGAGAAGAATTGTATGTTATTGGTTGCCTTTTCATTCCAGAGAGCTTGTCTTCTTTCTCTGTCCACTGACTAAAATAAGAGCATCTTGGTTCACTGATAACATACGTTTGCCTTGAGGTTTGCTCTAACTGCACCTTTGGTTTTTGTCTGGTATACCCTTTGCTCCCAGTTCTCCACCATTCACCTTTTTAAGCTCAGCTGGAGTCTCACGTCCATGAAGTCTCTTGCTACACTCAGCCAGTGAGACTTTTTGGCAAGTCACTTAGTGACTCTGGACCTTACTTGTCTTTGTTTTGAGAGGCATTATCAAATTGTGGTAAAGGGCCTGAGCTCTGAAGTCGACAAGCAGGGTTTCCTGACCTTGCTGCTTGTGCTGTACCCTGGGCAGGCTACCTACCATCTCTGAGCCTCATTTTCTCATTTGTGAAAATGGAGACTTGTAATACCCACCTCAGGGCTGTTAGGAAAACGAAGTTGGGGGTTTTCTTTGATGTAATGTAGAGATCTTAAAATGGTTCCTGGGACATAGTGAAACAGCCATAATGAGTCTATAAAGTTCCGGTCTGGGTTAGAAATTGTTCCCAGTTGAGCTCGTCACATTTTATTTTATTTTTATTTTTTTGTACTAACCAGTACTATAGAACTTAGCACTTTGTCTGCTCACCTGGAATGTAAAGCTCTTAATAGGCAAATGATTCTCTCAATAAAAATTGTAGATTTGGCTCTAAATGCTTGAGAAACTAGGAATAAGTCTGACAGCTAGAAGCAGTTCTTTTGTGAATAGAGGGTTTACGTGCCTGACATTTGGCATTTGGGAAGGAGCCAGCTTGCAGATAAGGTGAAAACTTGCTCTGTTCTGGATCCACTCCCATGTGACTCTGTTGTAACCCAGTTTAGTTATAAATAAAGCCTTTTGAGAGTCTCCCTGCAGATATATAATCATAGCTTCTCTTATCGTCCCCTTTTACACCGACCGACGGGGGCACAGAAAGGTTAACACTGGGTCAATTCAGCTTATAATCAACATCTCAAGTACCTGGAGTCCAAGGAGTATTTCCCATCAATGCAGGGATTCAGTACCTTTGTCCATATGTCTCTAATAGTGTGTTGACTCTTTCTTTTTCCTAGAGACCAATTTAAGGCACACCTGTAAACGGATAATGGACATGGTGAGCAACCAGCGCCCCTGGTTTGGAATGGAGCAGGAATATACTCTCATGGGCACAGATGGGCATCCCTTTGGTTGGCCTTCCAACGGCTTCCCTGGGCCCCAAGGTAAGTCCCCTTGGTGAGGGGTGAATCTTGCTCCTCCCCAAGTGCTTAATTAGCAAGGAAAGTCTCTCTCTCCAGAGATGGGATTGAATCCTTGTGGATCAAAAAGCTAAGGGAGTATCCCTGAGTGTGGCTGAAATAATACCGTAAAGAGAGACAGCCCTTGTGCTACCCAAATCCAGACGTGGATGTTGAGACATTAACATTGCGGGAAAACCTTTGGCCCTACTGAGAATGTGGCCAGGAGGGCCCCCTGCACTCCACTCCTGCACCTCCAGGTGAAGGCAGGGATGGTGATTCCAGAGAGCAAGTGTTGAGAGCTTTCTGACTTCTGACTTTGGGCCGTGCATCTCACATAGATAGGAATTTTCTTGATGTCCTGCCTCTTGACCTTCCATCTTGACGCCTCTGCAGGTCCCTACTACTGTGGTGTGGGAGCAGACAAAGCCTATGGCAGGGATATCGTGGAGGCTCACTACCGGGCCTGCTTGTATGCCGGCATCAAGATCGGGGGCACGAATGCCGAGGTCATGCCTGCCCAGGTAAATGGCTCAAGTCCGTCACCTTCCCCACCTAGAGGCGAGTGGAGACTTTTGCTAGCAAGGGCTGCTATGGGGCCCCGCTCCTTAACCCAAAGTCCTCAAGGTGGCTTGGAGTAGGGGTGAGAAGGGTACACGTGTCAGAGCTTCTGGGTTGGGGTGAGCAGTGGGTTTTAAAGGCCAGTCTTCTCGTTCTCTCTAGTGGGAATTCCAGATAGGGCCCTGTGAAGGAATCGACATGGGAGATCATCTCTGGGTGGCCCGCTTCATCTTGCATCGTGTGTGTGAAGACTTCGGAGTGATTGCCACCTTTGATCCTAAGCCCATTCCTGGGAACTGGAATGGTGCCGGCTGCCACACCAACTTCAGCACCAAGGCCATGCGAGAGGAGAATGGTCTGAAGTGAGTGCCGCCTCCTGCTGGGGCTGTTTCGCTCTCTTTGCAAGAATACTTGCCAAGGGTTTGATGTATCGGGAATGAGTCAGCCGCCTTCTCAGTTCGTACCTTGGCCCTTGGCTTCAAAAATTGTCTTCTGATCCTGTCATTTTGTTTCTATTTGAAAAGTACCCCAAAAATACTCTAGGAGTAGGATTCAAGGATGGTGATAGGGGAAAGTTGACACAGATGAATGCATTTGAAAGTCTTTAGTAAGAACTAAATTAGTAACCGTACAGGCTGATGAATGAATTCAATGTCTGTGGGTGGGAGAAAGTCCTTGATTGGGATCTTTTCATTCAACAAATGCCATCTACTGCATGTCTAGCACTCTTCCGAGCACTAAGAGACACAGCTTACAAGGCAAAGTGCTGCCCTTGTGGAGAATTTGTTCTCCTGGGGCCGTGTTTTGGTGAAGTAGACCCTGGACAACAGTCTTGGTAGATGAGTCACTCCATTCTTGGATCCACACCTGCTCCTCTGCCCTTGAAGGGCGGGTTTCCTGGTGGCAGGTTGGACCCTCATCTTAACTGTCTTCTCCAGGTACATTGAGGAGGCCATCGAGAAACTAAGCAAGCGACACCAGTACCACATCCGAGCCTACGATCCCAAGGGGGGCCTGGACAACGCCCGGCGCCTAACTGGATTCCACGAAACCTCCAACATCAACGACTTCTCTGCCGGTGTGGCCAACCGTGGCGCTAGCATCCGCATTCCCCGGACTGTCGGCCAGGAGAAGAAGGGTTACTTTGAAGACCGTCGCCCCTCTGCCAACTGTGACCCCTTTGCGGTGACAGAAGCCCTCATCCGCACGTGTCTTCTCAACGAAACTGGCGACGAGCCCTTCCAGTACAAAAACTAAGTGGACTAGACTTGCAGCCGTCAAAACCCCTCCTAATCCTACATCCTGCTGCCACTCTCGCCCCTCTCACCTGTTATAATAGCTGTTAACTCAAAGGGCAGGATGTCAACGTCTTTTTTTATTCCTCACTCTTGCTTTCTTTGGCCAGGATAGAGGGGTCAAGTTCTTAATCTCTTCACACCCACCTACCCCCCCCCACCATTTTTTTTCCTATCACTGAAGCTTCCTAGTGCGTTAGTCGGGGTGGGGTTGGGGAAACATAACCACTGCTTCCATTTAATCAGGTGTGTTTGTCCAATAGGCATAGCTATCCGGACAGAGAGCATAGTATTTGTGAAGGGAGGGGGAGGACTTTCTCTGCGTGGTAGCTGAGTGGGGGGCAGGGGGCTTGATTCTGTGGTAAGGTTAGGATTTCCCTTTCTTGGTGAGAAATTCCATTACTTATAAGGTTAGAACCAACTTTCTATTAAAAGTGAGAATTAGGGGAGAAGGAGTGGTGGGAAATCAGGTAGGAAAATGCCCTAGATCTCCTAGTGTGGTGCTTCCCTTGCCTGGGGCTGAATGCCCTGACAAGCTCAGCATAAATGGATGGATAGCCCTACCTTAAAAGAAAGAGTTCCATGTTGTTTGGTCCTCCATTTATAACACAAAGCAGAGTAGTATTTTTATATTTAAATGTAAAAACAAAAAAATTATATATACGGGTGTGCAGATAAATGTGTGTTTTCTCCTTAGCAAGTAAAAACCATTCTGGTCACGGGGAGCCAAATTTGAGTTGAGTAGTCTGGTCTCCTTTTGCCGGGGGGAGGGGGGTGCTTGACAAGTTGGCTACTGGGCTCTCATCCCCTCACTACCACTTCAGGGCTTCTCTGCCCTGCTCACCCTTCTGGGGAGGCTGGCATGGGTTGGCTGTGTCAGCCCGCGGGAGCAGCAGCAGTCACCTGAGCCCTGGGGCTTTGGTTCAAAAGACACACACGTACTTGTACACACAGGGGTTTGGAAATATGAGTTGGCTGGTCAACTTGAGCATGTTACTGACAAGGGGGGTTGGGGGTTATTTTCTGGTGGGACTAGCATGTCACTAAAGCAGGCCTTTTGATATATTAAAAAAAAATTTTTTTTAAAGCAAAACAAGTTTAGATTTTAATCGTATTTGTAGGGTTTCTAAGCCTTTGTTTTACAGAATTGCTTGTTTGCTTCAGCTGTCTCCTTCCCATGTCTGCTGTTGGAGGAGATGAGGACAGGTCTGGAGTCAAAACACTTGTAATTTTGTGTCCTGGTGTCTATTCTCTGAGTGTGAAATATTCCCTTCCTTTGTTTAGATTCCTGAGGAGTTTTGTTTTCTTTTATAATAGAAACAAACCCCACCTTTGTCCCTACGTCTCCCCTACTGTTTCTGGCTGTTTTTGTGTTGGCTGCAGCAGGCAGGCTATGGTTTTTTCTTACCATGACAACTTCTAATTGCCATGTACATACAGTATGTTCAGAGTTAGATAACTACTCATTGTAAACAAACTGTGTTAACTGCCCAGAGCAGCTCTTATAAATCAACCTAACATTTATAAGACCTCTTCTGACTTGATTCTTTGTTATTCTTTTAAATCGCTATGTGCCTCTTCATTCCCTTTTACTACCAAAAAAGGGGAGTTTTTTAAAAGAGGCAAAGTAAGTTCAGGTTTACCTGTTCTTGGAATTAAAAAAAAAATCTTTCCTGAGTCTTGTTGCCAACCAGATCTTTCCCATGCTTTGGGAATTTGGATATGTGGGTTAAGGCATATCCTAGCCTTAGAATTTTGCAGTAGGGTACAAACACCAGCCGTCCCCTGCCTGTGCTCCAGAGCTTGCCTTTGACCTATCATGCTATCACATTGTTTTGAATACCCCTCTGCCTTAATTTTATAGCAGCCTAAAGTGTTTAGTGTGCTTTCAACTGGTCTCACTATCCCTACTGGTCTCCATTTCATCCTGTGCCCAGCTGCCAGTGATTCATCTAAATAGCAAATATTGACCACGTTGCTATGCTGGTTAAAGCCTTTTTTTTTTTTTTTTTGCGGTACGTGGGCCTCTCACTGCCGTGGCCTCTCCCGTTGCGGAGCACAGGCTCCGGACGCACAGGCTCAGCGGCCATGGCTCACGGGCCCAGCCGCTCCGCGGCATGTGGTGTCCTCCCGGACCGGGGCACGAACCCGTGTCCCCTGCATCGGCAGGCGGACTCTCAACCACTGCGCCACCAGGAAAGCCCTGATTAAAGCCTTTTGAGGTTGCCTGTGCTGAGGGCAAGCCAGCCCCAGACATGCCTTGGATACACTTTTCCTTGCACCAGACCAGTGAGCTGCTTGTGATACCCTCAAAAGCACTATGTTGACACCTCAGTGCCTTTGCTCCCTGTCCCTTTACCTGGAAATTCTTCCACCTCGTCCTGGCTTCTTCCTACCCTAGTTTCATTTCCACATCAGGCTGGGTAGGAGCTCCCTCCTGCTCTCCGGTGCTGTGCACATACCTCTAGCAAAAGCACTTATTCATCCTTTGTCCTTGTAAGGTACCAGGTATTGTGGGCAATCGTAATTTTTTAAAAAGTAGTGTCCTCTATCAGTTTGGAGGAGGTAGCTGGTGCCTGTTACAGCAAATTTATTATAGAGATGAGTTTTCTTTGGGCAAGTGCTTATTGCTCTAGTCTTAGGTGATCCTAGATATCTGCATTTTTTTTTTTTTTAGTTATATCCCATTTTCAAAGTAGGATGATCTTACCTGTTGGTTTGCTGGGAGTGGTCCCAGTTTGCACCATGTTTTGGCATGATTTAAGAGTGCCCTCTTGCTCTCAGTGTTTTCCAGGTTTTGCTGATAAATTATTTCAACTGAAGCTCTATTTCCCTCTCTCCAGCCGAAGTTGGCTTCCCTTCCCTGGGTCACCAGCACAGTTCTTGGTGAGGGGGTATTCTGCACAGCGCAAGCACTACATTAAGGAAATAACCTGAGCACTTTGCTTGTGTGCTCATTGTAAGCAATTCTCTGACAGATTACGTAGAAAGGAATTCTCAATGTGATCAGGATTTAGGTGGAAACAACTAGTATATTTCCTTCTCCAACCTCTTACATAGAGTTAGCTTTGACCTACAGGTCACAGTGCAATCCCCTTGTATTTCTAAGGTGTTCTTTATAGCTCATTTAGCAGACACTAGGTTACGTGATAACTTTATCAGTGATAGATTAAACAGAATGACGGCCAAGCCTTCAGCCTTAAAGAGACAGGCCAGTATTCACAAAAGGAGTTTCTCCATTTTAAACACGAGTTCCCTTAATTCCATCCTGCCAGTTATTGGATAAGAGCTAAATGACAACACAAGCTAGAAGAAGAACATCAAGGAGCTGATAAAGGATTCCAAGGAGTTCCTTGGATGGTTATTACTGGGATCATTTAACAAGCCAGATCTGCGCTGCTGGGTAGAATTTTACCCTAGTGGATAAAAGAACTTCCTAAACAAATACTTGGTGCTGGGGCTCCAAATATCTCACCAAAGCCTGCATTTAGGTAATTCCAGCTACTCCTTGGCCCTTACACCAATAAAAGTACAAAGTTTGAAAAGTAACTTGCTATCGCAAAGAAAGCCCTTCACTCACTAGACTTTTTGATTGTAAACTTCATGAAGGCAGGGATCCTGTTTTTCTTTCTCAGGGCTGTATCCTGACCTGTCATGGTGCCTGCAGGGCTTGTTTCATGAATTATTTTTAAGTACCAGTATTGCAAGCTTTAAGCCCACAGTTCTATTGGGTGGTGTTAAACCCATGAGGTCTTGGTGGTTTGGCTGTGTTTTAACTCTGGTCATGGCACTAAGGTGAAGTTCTGTTTTACTGAATTTTTAATGACTGCTGGCGTGGTTGGTTCTGGCTGGAGTCAGGCTGCCAAGAGCCTCGTGTTGCTTTATGAGTAGTGGCAAGTTACCGTGTCATTCCAAAGGCTTCAGGTAGATTGCTACTGTAACCAATTTGACTTGATTAGAGCCCTATCATTTTATAGGCTTTAGCTCAATCACCACCTACTCATTAAAAAAAAAAGGTCAACTTGATTTTATAATATGCAGATATATGCACATATATAAAATATAGACACATACCATATTGGGACATATGCATATATGTACACATTAGAACACAATCTAGGTATCTTACACGAACCTTCTGCAAAAGCTATAGCACCTTATAAAGGAGACAGGAACTTAAGAATATCTTTTCCAGAAGCAGTACATATTCAAGCAGATTCACTGGTCTGAAAAGCTGTCACTAGGAGTGGGGGGGCAGGACATAGATGCTATAATCATTCTCAAAGCATGGTTCTACCACCAACCCTTTCTAATTCTACCCTCTCCTGTGCTTAATGGACAAGAAGTTTTGGGGCACTGTCAACTAATTGTTTATCTATGATTCACTGCCTGGAGCCCCTCTGATATAAAGGGGATGGTGTCCTAGTCCCATGTTACAGAGGAAGTGTCTATGCAGTTCCTATTGTTACTTGATGACTTTCTTTTGCAGGGCCTTGGACCTCAGCAAGTTGTCCTCTTTCTCATGGATTTCAGATTAAGTTACTTGCATTGTCTTGAGGTTGTGACTGTCTCAGCTTCCTCTACTCCTCCACCTTATGGCATAGTCAGCAGATCTATAGGCTTAACTCCAGTGGGTGCACACTCGTCAAATCTAAACTCCGCATGACAGCCTTTCTGCACTTGCCTTTCAAGAAAGATTCAGAATAACTCCTCCTTTATGACTATTATTCTGCTCTACTGATGTTAAATGGAAGAGGCATTCAAGATACCTCCAAAATTTAATAGATATAATGTGGACCAAATAGGCACTACTTTTTGGTGTTTTGGTGCAAACACAGGAATGAGGGTGTCAACTGAATAGAAATTCTTCCTCTTCTTCATGCCCCTCCCTCTTACAGCTAAAAGAGTGTCATTGGCATCATGAAACAGTATGAGACTTCAGGACATATTGCTATGTATTCTAGCTTATCCTCAAATGATTTTTTGAGCTGTTTTGATAACTACTCAAATAATGCTATATAATGAAGTACAGTATCATACTGGTAGAAGGGAGGAAAGAGGATTGGGGGAGGGGCAGAGAAGTGAGTTGTCTGGTCTCTGGCAAGGAATTTGTGATATGTTAAGAGAGACAGTATAGTAGGAGAATCCACTTCCCCAGGGCTTTGTTTACAAGAGAGGATCATGAAATGAATGTACTGGGTTTCTCCTCCCCAAATAACCTACCTCCAGACTCATTCCTAGGTGGGCTTAGGAACCAGAAACTGCCACCCTATTTTAACATCTTTACATAAATACATTATGGCCTAACCTACTTAAGGCACTGTAGCCATGTAAGCCTTTGGTAAATGTTTGTCGAATTAACTGGAAAGGTCATTATCAGTGTCAGTGGCTAAAATAAGTGAATAGAGGGTGGAGGATGGGGGTGGGAGGGCAGTTTATCACAAGCATGAATCTTAGATGTTTATGATTTGTGTATGAGCTTCCTTACTCCTGCAGTTCGTCCCAAATTACCTGGTCCAGAAATAGTCTCCTCTCCCTGGTCCCAAATGCAGGGCCTTCAAGGATGTTCACCCCAACTGCTCTATCCTGGAAACAGCTGAGCCTTGCAGGTTCCTCCCTTCCCTAAGGAGGGAACAGCTGGGAGCACATTGATACCTAGACTATCTGGCATTAAATGATTCATTTGTACAGAAATTGACACCATCCTAATAGAATCAGCCTGAGATAAGCTATGGACATCCCTGAAATTCCTTCTGGATTTAGAATTCCATGCAGTGAACCATGTTCTACCGTGAAATGAAGCAGTTAAGGGTTAAATTGGCTTTCTTGGAGGATGACTGCTTTCAATTTACAGTTATTTATTTGTGATCAAGGTTCACAGCTAAATTCAGAAAGTCAGGGATGTTGGAGAAGTCTGAAAGAAATGAACAAGTCACACCTTGACACAGCGTTTCTTTGGGGGTAAAAAATATGAGGCAACATTTTAGTATGAGTAATGACAGGAACATTTAACCTATTTAAAACTCATTTCTTCTAGGTTAGAGAGAACAGTTTCTCTCTGTTTGAAGACTCCTGCTTCATGTACAGGAATCTTAAAGTTGGATGACAATCTTTCCAAGGGAAATTAGCCCAGTACTCTCCATCCCTGAGGGCTATATATAATTTGAAAGCATTGAAGTGTGTTACCCATCATTGCATAACAAATTACTCCAAAAATATAGCAGCTGAAAACAGCAAATATTTATTATCTGATACGGTTTCCTGGGGTCAGGAATCTGGGAGTGATGTAGCTGGGTGGTTCTGCCTCAGAGTTTCTTTGGAGGTTGAGTCAAACTGTCAGAGCTGCAGTTTATGAAGATGTGACTGCACTACAGGATCTGTTCCCAAGCTCAGTCACATGACTGGGTAGGAGGCTACAGTTCCTTGCCACACAGGCCTCTCCACAGTGCCACTCGTGACACATCTTTCTTCAGAGTGAGTGAAGCAAGAAAGAAAATGAAAGCAAGAGAGAGAGAGATGGAAGACACAGTCTTTTTATAACCTAATCTTAGAAGTGATATCCCATCACTTTTTTTTTTTTTTTTTGCGGTACGCGGGCCTCCCACTGTTGTGGCCTCTCTCGTTGCGGAGCACAGGCTCCAGCCGTGCAGGCCCAGCGGCCATGGCTCATGGGCCCAGCAGCATGTGGGATCCTCCCGGACCGGGGCAGGAACCCGCGTCCCCTGCATCAGCAGGCAGACTCTCAACCACTGCGCCACCAGGGAAGCCCCTCCCATCACTTCTGCCGTGCTCTATATGCTGGCACTGAGTCACGAAATTCAGTCCACGCTTAGAGGAAGGAAAAGCTCCACCTCTTGAGCTTAGGCCAATCTTTAAATGTATCACGGTGAGCAGCTTTGGCCCTAAGACAATAGTAAAGATTAAAGTATTATCCTGGGGAGAAAGTCTTTTATTTACAGTTTCTGGTTTCATTTCTTTGATTCCTGTTTTTAATGATTCTCTCTTGTCTGTCGGAGAGTGGAATTAAGGATTTCCAGTTCAATGCCTGCACTTAATTGGGAGCGAGGAATAATTTGGATATGTCTTTCCCTTTCTCCATCCCAAACCGCAGGAAGGTCCTCTGGGAGCTATACAGGGAACACGGAGCAGGCAAGAAAACAGAGGCAATGTTTCCAGGGACCAAAAATGCCCCCAAGTGTGTGTGCATATAAAGTAAATTCCCAGACTGGACTCCTATAGGCCTTCCAAAGCCAGGTGCAACCTCTCCATTCATATTAGCTCCACTACAAGCCCAAACCTGCATGCTCCTCTGTGAGATATCACCTTCCTGTCAAAGATGCCCTTGATGGTCATTGTAATCCACATTTCACCTGGATTAAAATGTTTGCAGAAGATATATACACAGTGTGATTGATTCCCCTTTAGCCTGGGCTAAACTTTCTCTAATCCTAAAAAATGACATTATGGATCAGCCCTTCTCCTGATCCATATACTTAGGAAAAAAAGGCGAGTCCTCAGCAGAATGAATACAAACCCAGAAACCGCAAAAAAACTATGTTCTTACCACAGCATTCCCAGGAGAGACCCCTGGGGGGGGGCTTGCCTTAATATTTCTGCCTGAATAATCAAGATCTGGGAGCCAGGGACATCTCCCAGGGGACGAGGTTAACTTAAGTCACTTCTGGGAGCTTGAAACTATTGATATGGACTTGCCCTTTGTCTTCCCATCTATTGAGAAACCAAGAACTACATCTAGGGGCTAGTAAACTAGTGTGTATTGTGCAAAGTTTTCAGCAGAGAGGCCAACTTAGAATTCCAGAGGTGGTGACAGAGTATGGAAAGGATGGAAGGTTCCTGTCCTAGTTCACACGTTTATTTAATCATTGAGTCCGTCTTTGCCACCGCTCACTGCAGCCCCACCTTCCCTTGTCTCTGACCTGTTCTGCCTCTGCCTTCTGGAAAGCTCCAAGACCTGACTGAGTTCATCTCAAGAGAGACTCAGCTGTCTGGTGCCCTCAGAGCACGCAGGCCCTTTTCTGCTGACCCTCCTTGCGAAGAATCCAAGAAAACCCAGAAGTGCCGAGCACCGGGTTTTTTTTTTTTTTCATCTGGGTTTCACCCAGCCTGGCATGGCAGGCGGCAGGGTTATTTTGCTTTCATAAGCCATGTTATGTAACTAAAATTTTGAATAGTGACACTGAGCCAACTGAGATGTCACACAGAAGGGGAGGGGAAGATCAATCAAAGAAGTGGAGAGAGAATACGGAAAGAGAGTAAGAATGGAGGAGCAGAAAAGAGAGAAAAACTGGAAGGGAGAGTGGGGATAAGGAGACTATTTATTTCTCCTGCCTGTTCGTATGTTCTTGGTCTCCAGTGACAGGATATGCTACCTGAAAAGTTCTCCTCCCCTCATTTGAGCTGGGCTGGAGGCCTCCTTCAGGTCCCAGTCTGTGGAAAACCTTGCTGAGTGCCAGCTCTCTGCAGGCATCACCCCGGGGCCCACTGGTGTCCTATTGGAGGCTGCAGCTGCCTGGCATGGTGTAGCACAGAGTATTCTAGGTGGAAGACAAACAGGCATGACACTGTCTCCAATCATGCAGCCTCCAAGACAATTCCAGGCTGACTGTGGGAGTCAGGGGCTGGTGAGTAGGAAAGCCCCAGAGGGTTCTGGAGACCTGAGGCCTTCTTCTTCTGCCATATTTCAGAAGATTAGAGTCTACTCTCACCCGCTTCCAGGAGCTTGGGTAGACATCAGGAGCAGGTATCAAAGAAGGCTAAAGGGTTTTGAATTTGTACCCACAAAATGTCACTTTGTTTCACTTACTACAGATTAGATCTGAAGCCAAGGGAATTCCCTGGCAGTTCAGTGGTTAGGACTCCAAGTTTCCAATGCGGGGGGCCTGGGTTTGATCCCTGGTTAGGGAACTAAGACCCTGCAAGCCATGGTGTGGCATGGCCAAAAAAAGAAAAAAGAAAAAAATCTGAAGCCAAAAGTAGTGATGCTGAGGTAGGGATGGCCCACATCTACGTCCCAGGCATCCAAAGAATCCTCTTTTCTTGTCAATGCATGCTCATTGGAAGTTTCACTGACCTTTGGCACACAAAGATGTTGGTGCAGGAATTTCAATCCTAGAGTCAGAAGTGGAAGTCAGACTAGGGCAGTCACCCTAAACTTTATTTTGGGTTATTCCTTTCTTGGACACTCTGGTTTAAACATATGAATAGAAGCAGTTATGGATAGATACAGATGCCCCCCTAAAATAAGCTTTATTTATAATTTCAGTGTGTTCAGAGTCTGCCTGAAGCCTACCCAGGGATTCAGGTTAAAAACTCCTGCCCAACGGCTGATTTTGTGCAGCCTTCCAGGTTTAGAAGCTGTTTTTACAGCATTCATTATAGGCTGTCATGTACTTTATGCTCAAACTCTCTAGGGCAGGGAGATCTCACTATATCATAAGAAAGCCCTTTCCATTTATGCAATGCTTTATGCTTTTCTTTATGATGAGGTAGAAGTTGCTTCTCTGTAGTTGTTGTTTGTTCTTTCCTTTCTTTATTCTTTTCTTTTCATCTTTATCCTCATTCTGCCCTCTGAAATTACACAGACCCAGGAGGCTAATCTTTCTCAGATGAAAATTCTTCAGAGTTGAAGACAGGACTCATGTCTCCATTGAGTCGTTTCTTTTTCACATTGAACATTCCCAGTTACTTCTGTCCTGCAATGACTTCTAGATTCTTCCCCAGCCTGTTCTCATTCCTCTAGATATTCTCTGGATCACTGATCCAGTTCTAAAAGGCTGATTCTCTAGGACAATTCTAATGGATATGATTTTTAAACAGGTGTCTTGGACATCCCTGATGGCGCAGTGGTTAAGAATCCGACTGCCAATGCAGGGGACACGGGTTCGTGCCCTGGTCTGGGAAGATCCCACCTGCCATGGAGCAACTAAGCTCCTGCGCCACAATACTGAGCTTGCACTCTAGAGCCCACAAGCCACAACTACTGAGCCCGTGTGCCACGACTACTGAAGCCCACGCCGAGAGCCCATACTCTGCAATAAAGAGAAGCCACCGCAATGAGAAGCCCGCGCATTGCAATGAAGAGTAGCCCCCACTCACCGCAACTAGAGAAAGCCCGCACACAGCAACGAGGACCCAATACAGCCAAAAATAAATAAATTTAAATTAAAATTTTTTTTAATAAAAATAAAATAAAAAGCTTGCCAGTCTCACTACCAAAATTTGTATTTTAAAAAATTAGGGCAGCGTTCACCCAGTGTATAGTATCCTGTCTACCCTTGTGCTAAGGTTACTGAGGGTGGTTCCAAGAGCACTTTATCAGGTAGTCCTCCCCTCCCCCACCCCCAGCTGACCCCACAGCTTGGCCATCGGTTAGCTGGGATTTTTGTTTCTTTGCCTCAGGGGAAGGTTGGGTTGCTGGGTGGAAACCGAAGCTGGGTGGAAATCTGAAGCTACCGGGGAGACTACTTCCCCAGTAGTCCTTAAATGAAAGCTCAAACACTTTAAATCTTACTGGGGGAGGGCACAGAGGGCTCCCCAAGAAAGGGAGCCTCTGAGAAGACTTAAAGGAAATACTCCCCAAGACATAAGGGACATTGATATTGTTTTGGGGGTCCAGGAAGGTGACAGGAAGGGGGCAGGTTTCACCTGAAGAGGCTGGGTCAGAGTGGCGAGGAGGCCACCTGCTTCCAGGGTACCACGGGCAGTGACATCGCCAGCAGCAGCCACTTGCTACCTTTTCCTTGTGTTCTGGGCACCAGGTAATTCTCCTGAATTTATTTCCAGCTCTGGGCAGGGCCAGGGACCCAGCAATGCAGGCTCGGAGTGCAGCGAGGGCTCCATTGAAAGGAGGGGCACAGGGCAGCTCTTCGGTCATCAGGGCAGCCTGGAGACTTGTCCCTGAGTTTAGAGAACAGGGACACTTTTTACATAGCTTGTAAATCTATTTGGAATGGCTGAGTAGAGATTCTGATGGAGATTACGAGATTGCTGAAACCACCTCAATACCACTACTATTGGCTTCAGATGAAGTAAAATAACATTTTATGGGTGTAAATTCAGAACCCTCTACCTTATCTTTGGCATTCTTTCTGATATCAATTCAAGTTCCTAGTAGATACTCAATAAGTGTTGTTGAATGCATGGATAAATTCAGGGGTTTTTTGTTTGTTCTTTTTGGCCCTGCCACTCAGCTTGTGAGATCTTAGTTCCCTGACCAGGGATCGAACCGTGCCCCCTGCAGTGGAAGCACAGAGTCTTAACCATTGGACAGTCAGGGAATTCCCATGTGGATGAATTCTTAAAGGAGCTGAGCTACTCATTTATATTCCTTTATCTTTTGAGCATGTGCTTTAAAAAAAGTATAAACTCAGGACTTCCCTGGTGGTGCAGTGGTTAAAATCTGCCTGCCAATGCAGAGGACACGGGTTTGAGCCCTGGTCTGGGAAGATCCCATATGCTGTGGAGCAACTGAGCCCGTGTGCCACAACTACTAAGCCTGCATGCCACAACTACTGAAGCCCGCGCGCCTAGAGCCCGTGCTCCGCCACAAGAGAAGCCACTGCAATGAGAAGCCTGCACACCGCAACGAAGGGTAGCCCCTGCTTGCCGCAACTAGAGAAAGCCCGTGTGCAGCAACGAAGACCCAACGCAGCCAAAAATAAATAAATAAATAAATTTAAAAAAATATAAACTTTACAAAAATCTCTATAATAAAAGACTATCGGTAAAGGATTTTTTTTTTCCCTATTGGTAATTACTGCATGCTAGGTGCTGTTGACTCACTTAACTGCACAACAATCCTATGAGCTGCTGTTGCTATTATTATTCCCATTTTGCAGATAAACAAGTTGAGGCACATAAAGATTAAGTCACTTGCTAAAGGCCACACACAAGTAAGAGGCATAGTTAGGATCTGATCCCAAACAGTCTAGTTCCACAGCTTCCTGGGACTCTGGTCTGTCATCCTTAAAATGGCAGTGATAGCTGTCCTGTGCCCACCACTACAGCTGCATGGACACAGTGAATGTGAAAGTGCTTTGTAACTTGCACTATGTGGCACTGGCGTACAGTAATTTTAGCTACGAGAGTAACAGAGCCCTTTCTCTTGTTTGAACTTTCTGTGATGTGGCCACAGTTTTATTTTAGAGCCTGTGTTCTTGGCTCCTGCTCCACTGCCTTTGTGTCTCAGAAAGGGAACATTTCTAACTCAGGTTAAGTTTGACTTCTTGGTTGCCTCGGTGTGTTCCTCTGAAACCTTTCCTAAGAAGTCGAGATGGTGTAACTCACAGAAGCAATCACCTTAGGACACATCTAAATTGAGATCAAGCACAGGTGCTCACAGACACAGTTCAAAGTTATGGCCGTTTGATGCTGAGATGCTGAGTGTGGTTCCCAGGAAATAGCTTGCTGGGGCCACTCTCACTGCTTGGGTGGGGTGTGTGCTGCTCTACAAAGGAGGCTCCGGCAAAACAAACACTGAACCCTACTTTCACTTTTCGACTTTTCTTGTAAAAGCAAAATTCCTCTTCGGATTTATTTCAGTTAGCAAAAACAGGTACTACCATAGGTCTTTCCTAAAATCGGAGAGGTGTAAAGGAACCTGGAATAAAGTGAACTTTTTTTAGAAATTTTATTGATTGATTGTTTGATTTTTGGCTGCATTGGGTCTTCGTTGCTGTGCGTGGGCTTTCTCTGGTTGCGGCGAGAGGGAGCTACTCTTCGTTGCGGTTCGTGGCCTTCTTTTTTTTTTTTTTTTTTTGCGGTACGCGAGCCTCTCACGGTTGTGGCCTCTCCCGTTGCAGAGCACAGGCTCCGGCCGCGCAGGCTCAGCGGCCATGGCTCACAGGCCCAGCCGCTCCGCGGCATGTGGGATCTTCCCGGACCGGGGCACGAACCCGTGTCCCCTGCATCGGCAGGCGGACTCTCAACCACTGCACCACCAGGGAAGCCCCGTGGGCTTCTTATTGCTGTGGTTTCTCTTGCTGCGGAGCACGGGGCTCTAGGCGCACGGGCTTCAGTAGTTGCAGCACACGGGCTCAGTAGTTGTGGCTCACGGGCTTTAGAGTGCAGGCTTGGTATTTCTGGCACACGAGCTTAGTTGCTCTGCAGCATGTGAGATCTTCCGGACCAGGGATCGAACCCATGTCTCCTGCATTGGCAGGTGGATTCTTAACCACTGCGCCACCAGGGAAGTCCCTAAAGTGAACTTTTGAAAAGTGGGGGATACCTGTATGTCAAATCCATTTAACTTTTCCTTTGTGATATGAAAAGACTAAGTGTAATGATAATACCTCTATAGTTTTTTGTTTTTTTTTTTTTCTTTTCTGGCTGTGCCTCACAGCATGCAGGATCTTAGCTCCCGGGCCAGGGATCGAACCCACTCCCCCTGCATTGGAAGGGGAGTCTTAACCACTGGACTGCCAGGGAAGTCCCTCTATTGTATTCTTAAAGAACTGCAACAAGGGTTAAAATGACCAGATGGATGAAGAAGAAAAACAAACAGCTTGAATTTTCCACTATGATTCTCATAGTTTCCTGAGCTCTTCACACCTAAGGACATACTAGGAGCTAACGGGCATCCTTCAGGACATCCCTAAAAGGCAGGTGGACAGGAGGTTCAAGTAAAGAAAGGAGCAAGGAAACTAAGTGTGATGTCCCTGAGAAAAATGATTAATAGATCTACAATTGCTATACAGCTAGTGTATTCGTTGACCATATAATTCTTGCTTTCAAAAGGCAAAGGACTTATTTGTGTGCTGTTTGTTTTTAATTGGTGGGGATACATGAGACTAAACTAGAGCCAACCTTTCACTTCTCCTCTACCTTTTCCTCAAACATCACAATCATATGAAAGATGGTCCTGTAAAATTCCAAACTAACCAAAGAGTTCTGTGTTCCCAGCAGCATCTTCTTTCCACAACTGTAGTAATGGGGCAAATTATAAACTTTCAGAATTAGGGACCCCACCGTAGACCTAACTACATAATAATCTCCAGAGGAGGGAGAGAGGGAGTACATATTTTTAAGAACCATTCCAGATGACTCTTCTCAGTCAAGTTTAGGAAATACCTCTGAGCTTCGGAGTGCCGGGCCAAGCCCAGATTTTGGACTCAAAGGACCTAGTTCACTCTCCATCTGGCATCAATTTTCTCAAACTCATCAAGTGTAATTTTCTACACTTGTAAAGTGGACTCATAATACCTCAAGCTGCACAAGGGAGCTTGTTGCTACAAAGCCTAATCTCCTCACTCAGACATTAGGAATATTCTGGAGTGTATTTTGAACTGATTACCCAATACGAATTCCATCCCTCAGCCTTTATCGCAGGGTCTCTCATATCCATGCTGTCCCACACATTCCCTAATGTGGACCAATTTATTCCTCCCTTCCCCACATCTGACCCCTCCACTGTGCTTGCTAGAACGCCTGGCTTGTGATCAGCAGACTTTCTATACATATAGTCCTAACTTATTCCTTCCATCTCATTGCCTGGACCAAGG
Organism: Leucopleurus acutus; assembly: GCF_964270905.1. Taxonomy (NCBI): domain Eukaryota; kingdom Metazoa; phylum Chordata; class Mammalia; order Artiodactyla; family Delphinidae; genus Leucopleurus; species Leucopleurus acutus. The sequence continues at coordinate 55,786,049 of NC_139143.1, forward strand.
CTCCCCTTCAGGGCTAGTTGGATATGAGTCCGGAGCTCTTGGTTCCCAGATGTTTCTGTGAGTTCTTAGCCCTTTCTCATCCCCTACATCTCACCTGGCCTTTCCTTTTCAATCTCTTTCACTGGTTCCTCCTCCTCCCTTGACTGGCTCCAATGTCTACATTTTGGAGAGTTTCTAGGGCTCTATCCTAGACTCTTTTTTTAATGTATATCCCTCCCCTGGTAACCCTCAGACTACATGTCCCAACTTTTACCTCCAGCCTAGATCTTTCCCTTGAGCTCTTGACTTCTATATCCAACTACATACTTGAGAACCTCACTTGGTTATCAATAAGAATCTAAAACTCAAGTATGTCCAATAAAGAGCTCTTTATTTCAGAGCACCATTTCTAAGACTCTTCCTCCTCTTCTCTCTGGTACCAGTCATTGTTGCCCCAAACCTAGCAACTGATCTTGCTTCTTCCTTTTCATTTACAGCATGCTCTTTCCCCATCTTGTCTATCAGCAAATCCTCTATGTTTTATTTACAAATGTATTGTGAATCCTCCCATTTTTATCTATCTCCACCATTACATTCCTAGTCCAAGTCACCATCATCTCTCACTTGTCCTTCCACTTAAGCCTTGCAAATGGTCTTTCTCCTTCCACTCTAAGCTCTGGTGAATGCATTTCCCAACAGCAACCAGGGAAATCTTTCAAAAACCCAACCTGGATTATGTCTCATCTCTTCTAACACTTTTTAATGGTTTCCCATTGTTGTTATGGAATTCAAGCTCCATTCTGTTGTCTCTTAGGTCTTGCTTTGATCTGGACCCTTCCTGCTTCTCCAACTTCATCTTAGACCAGTCCACCCTCACTCCCTCTGCTCAGTCCCTCCATTCTGCTTTCTGTGAACACACCAAGATGGTGACCTCTGGGTGTGCTGTTTCTTCAGTCAGAAGAGGTTCTTCCTCAAATTCCAAGCAGAGCTGTTTTTCGTAAGTCTCAGCTCAACTGCCACCTTCTCAGAAAAGCCTTCCCTAACCATACTCTCTAAACCCTCTACTCTGGCCTCTGCTTTATTCTAGCACATCCATCTTAACACTTCTTTCATCACAAGTATCATAATTAGCATAACATTATCATGCTAATCTATTTATTTGTGTGTTGATTATCTGTATTCCTTATAATGGTAATTATTATTTTCAATATGAGATACTAGAAAGAGTTTGGGATATGGAATTCAATGGAAGGCATAGCTTAATTTTAGGTCTCATTACTTACCTACTATATGATCTTGGCAATTTACTTTCTCTCTGTCTTATTTTTCTCATTAGTAGATGGGATTAACATAGCAATATAAAGTCATTACAATTAATGAGCTAACATCCATGAAGGGCTAAGCAAAGTTTTTCCTGTTACTATGCACTGGACGTGGCATTTTTAAAGACGTTCACTTTCACAAAATTACTTCCCAAGTAAAATCATTTTAAGAATTACTTAAGGGCTTCCCTGGTGGCGCAGTGGTTGAGAGTCCGCCTGCCGATGCAGGGGACGCGGGTTCGTGCCCCGGTCCGGGAAGATCCCACAGGCCGCGAAGCGGCTGGGCCCGTGAGCCATGGCCGCTGAGCCTGCGCATCCGGAGCCTGCGCGTCCGGAGCCTGTGCTCCACAACAGGAGAGGCCACAACAGTGAGAGGCCCGCGTACCGCAAAAAAAGAAGAATTACTTAAGAAGTTTTTTTCTATAGTTCACCTCCCATTTTTATGGTATGAATCAGGGAATGCTCTGGGCACCTGTATCTTGCAAACCAGTAGAATGGACACAAGGGCCCTCACTCTTGGAGAACAGACACTAGGGAAAGAAGGCAAAGCTTTATGGACCCACACAGTAAAAACTTCAGAGCCAGACAAGCCCAGTGAGGCCCAGGGAAGGCCTTGGAGAGATTCAGTGGAGACAAGGTAGTAGTATAAAGTAGATCCATGCAAGCGCTGGACTTCTGAGGCTCAGAAAGAGGGCTGGCCATTGGACCTTCGGTTGTTTAGTGATTTGTTCAAAAGTTTGTACTGCTTTCTTTACTCCTAGGAGCTAAGCTCCAAAGGTAGAGACACTATCCCTTCTGTTTCATTTAAATTCTGACTTTCTCCCACCTCCTTTAGACTATGTCTATGTGGAAGGTAATTTTGCATAAAAGGAAAAATAAACCAATACTAGAATTAAAAACAGAAGTCCTGGGTCTGGGCACTGGTTCTGTCAGATACAATGTGGAAAGGTTCTGGGTCTTCTGGCAGGTTGGGAATCACCAGCAGTCTCTCAGACATTGTTACTGGAGGTGGAAGTTGGGACATCCTTTTGGGAGGGCAATCTGGCAATTTAAATTACTATTTCCCATACATGTACCACAGTGTTCATTGTAGCACTATTTATAATAGGCAGGACATGGAAGCAACCTAAATGTCCATCAACAGATGAATGGATAAAGATGTGGCACATATATACAATGGAATATTACTCAGCCATTAAAAGAAATGAAATTGGGTTATTTGTAATGAGGTGGATGGACCTAGAGTCTGTCATACAGAGTGAAGTAAGTCAGAAAGAGAAAAACAAATACCGTATGCTAACACACATATATGAATCTAAAAAAACAGTACTGATGAACCTAGTGGCAGGGCAGGAATAAAGACGCAGACGTAGAGAATGGACTTGAGGACACAGTGGGGGAAGAGGAAGCTGGGACGATGTGAGAGAGTAGCATTGACATAAATACACTACCAAATGTAAAATAGATGGCTAGTGGGAAGCAGCCGCATAGCACAGGGAGATCAGCTTGGTGCTTTGTGACCACCTAGAGGGGTGGGATAGGGAGGGTGGGAGGGAGGCTCAAGAGGGAGGGGATATGGGGATATATGTATACATATAGCTGATTCACTTTGTTGTACAATAGAAACTAAAATAACATTGTAAAGCAATTATACTCCAATAAAGATATTAAAAAAAAACTTTAAAAAAATTACTATTTCCAATGCACATATCCTTTTGACACAGCAAATATCCTTCTAGAAATATATATGCTTGTATATATGCATAAATACGTGTAAGGAAAGATCATTGCCCTATTGTTTATATTAGCAAAATATTGAAACCAAGTGGTTAGATAAGTAAGGCCCATTCATAGGTAGTACGCAGCTGTTAAGAAGAAAGAAGGAGGTCTATGTGTACTGATAGGGAAATTGGACCTATATTGTTAAGTGAAAAAGCAAAGGTTGGAGCACACCAAAAGCAGACACACACACTCCCAGGCACAATTATATGCTTATATTCATAAACTATTCCTGGTAAAATTTTCAAGTACTGATGGTGACTTCCTTGAGACAAGGATAAGAGCGAATTGTTTGTGGTTGCTTTTCTCTGCAGTTTGGAGTTTTAAAAAAATTATGCATTTATCATCTTTTCAGAAGAAAAAGTCTACACTTTTCAGCCCCATGGCTGTAAGTCTACAGCACTGAGTCAGTGAAGGAGCGATGTCTGATCCTCTTACCTTTGGGCAAGTCATTTAATCTTGCTGAGATTTTTCATCACCTACAACATGTTTATAATGATATACAGCCCTCGGGATTAAGTAAGGTCACTCTGTGGATGTGCCAAAGCACACTAGTAGGGAACACAGCCGATGTCTAATAAATGCTCGTTAGCCTCCCTTTCTGTCCTTGCCACAGTAGGTAGAGCCGTGGGCACATCATCTCTTGTGGCTTGGGTTTCCTTTCTTAGGCCAGGAAAGTTGCTGCGGATGCCACAGCTATTTAAATCAACTGACCTTTCCTGCTAAGGCTGCAGGGCAGCCTCTATCTTAGGCTGGGGATGACTAAAGTTGCTGATGATGGAGGCTGCTGACGGTCGGTGTGTTGGGAGGTGGGGCAGGGGTGGGGCCATTCTTTCCTCAGACCCTTCTGACCTACTGGCTCTCATGCTCTGCAAATTTCTCTTGACAGAGATGCCTGCCAGCCAGACTGGTAATCTCTGGGAAGATAGAAATAGCAGGGCTCGTGGCTCCACCTCCCATTCTTTGGGAAGGGGACTTTGGCCTGAAGCCTTTTTTCCCTTTTGCCAGAGTTTTAATTCCCTTTATTGCCTTGGCCGCCCCAAGCCCTCTCCTGAGGGTGATGGAGCTTTGTCAAAGCAGTAGGCTGGGCTTGCATGCTTTCCAGAGGACACGATCTAGAGAAACACCCAAGAACATTTCATTGTCTCCTTAAGAGGTGCTGTCAGGATGTCATTGTCCCACCTGGTTCCTTCAAGCCAAGTGACCTCATTAAGGAAAGTCATGCGATTTAACCACCTCCATCCACAATTTCCATCAGCCCTACTGCGAACTCCTATCCTCATCATACAATCTAAACAAAAGCAGTCAGCTTGCTCATTCCAGAGAGTAAAGCACTCCACACACACTACCACACCTACTAGAGAACTCTTCCTAGAATTAAGTAAACTTGCCCAGGGTTCAGCACCTGGCATGATTTCCACAAATACCGTAATGGTATGAGAAGCAGCTTACACAGAGCTCCATTCGACCCTCAGAACTTTTATTTATAAAAATCTTTTACAAAGTGTTATTTTTTTTTTTTTAATTTTTGACCACATTATGTGGCATGTGGGATCTCAGTTCCCCGACCAGGGATCGAATCTGCACCCCCTGCAGTGGAGGCGCAGAGTCTTAAACCACTGGACGGCCATGGAAGTACCAAAGTGTTAGCTTTATATATCAACTAGCCTGGGCCATGGTGCCTGCCCATGGTTTCTGTGAAGGTGTTTTTGGATGAGATTAACATTTCAATTGGTGGACTTTGAGAAAAAGTTTACCCTTAATAATGTGGGTGGGCCTCCTCTAATTTGTTGAAGTGGGACAAAGAGTAACTTCCCAGAGCAAGAAGGGACTTTGCTGTGACTCAAACTGGAACTCTTCCCTCAATCTCCACCCCCTTTGGATTTGCCAAGCCTCCATGATCCTGTGAGCCAGTTCCTAAAAATAAACCTCTCTCTCTCCCTCCCTCTCTCTCCCTGTCTCTGTCTCTCTCTCTGTCTCTCATTCTCATATATATATTTTATATATTATATATTTATATTTATTATAGGTATACATATATATATTTGTATTTACAATTTTGTCCTAGAAGAAAATAAAACCTAATTAGGTTTTATCAGCATCTTACCAAAGTCAAAACCAAAAAAAAAAGCACACATTGAAAAAAACTGGAAAAAATATGTTAAAATTAAATGGTAGAACTATGGGTGATTTTCCTACATTTTAAAATGTTTAGTAATGAGAATGTAGGACTTTATAATGAAAATGTTAAAAATTAATTTTTTAATAGGGAGGTTTATGTTATGACAAGATAGAGGTTTTAAGTAAAACAAAACAAAAAAGGGTGTGCTTCCTAAGCAAATAGAGCTTCAAATCAAATATCCCAGAGCTCTCTTTCAACCATGCTGCCACTAAGACCCTGTAGCTAGGAATCTTGCTGAGGTTTTCCCTGAGAGCTGGGGCTGCCCGTCTCCCAAGATTCAGATGTGACCAACAGTCTATGAAGGCCAGCTACATGCCAAGCTTGAGCTGGGTGCACTTGCTCACTGCACGTGTTCATCTGATTCTCACAACTCCTCTACGTGAGAGGTAAGTTATTCTCAACAGATGAAGAAACTGAGGTTCCAGGACTTCCCTGGTAGCACAGCGGTTAAGAACCCGCCTGCCAATGCAGGGGACATGGGTTCGAGCCCTGGTCCAGGAAGATCCCACATGCCATGGAGCAACTAAGCCCATGAGCCACAACTACTGAGCCCGCGTGCTGCAACTCCTGAAGCCTGCTAGCCTAGAGCCTGTGCTCCGTCACAGGAGAAGCCACTGCAACGAGAAGCCCGTGCACTGCAACCAAGAGTAGCCCCCACTCGCCGCAACTAGAGAGTCTGCTCAGCAACTGGACTCAACGCAGCCAAGAAGAAAAAAAAGAAACTGAGGTTCCAAGAAATGATGTGATTTCCTTAAGACCACACAGTTAGTTAAGTGGCAGAGCCAGGATCTGAACCCTAATTTCCTAACTCCAGCCTCAGTGCTCTTGCCTCTATCATGGCTGTCTTTCCTGGGATCCCAGGAGATGTGGGAGAGGGCAATACGCAGAGTCTGGCTCATTCTACAGTAGCTTTTGTACTGGAGGAGGTGTAATGTGAAAAAATGCATATGATCAAAGTTTTGCATACCATTTCCCCGGGCTCGTCATCCCCGCCTCACCAAGTCTCTAGGAAACCCACATTCCAACTTTCTGTTCCAAACAAGAGAGGGAGACGAGGCCAGCTCACCCCGGGAGCTCAGCAGAGGCTTAGGCCTTGATCCTCGTTGGCTCATGCCTCAGCCCCTGCCTGGCCTCCATGGTGGCCATCTGCCCTTTACTCGTGCTCTGCCATTTTCTTCACACCACAGGAAACCAGCCTTCTCTCCTGCCTCTATCCGAACATGAACACAGGAGAAAGGCAAGGACATCCTATTGACATTGAAAGGAGATGGTAGGTGGCGGGGGGTGGGGGTGGGGGTGGGGGGGGGTGGTGGTGTGGATAGTAGTGGCAAGGAAGTAGAGGGATGGGGCGGTGGAGGTAGCTTGGGAGAGTGGAGAAAAAGCTATTGAGGAAGCAAGGGAATAAAAAGTGGTTAAGAGAGCACAGACTCTCTGGAGGCAGATTATGTGGGTTCAAACCCCAGCTCTGCAGCTTACTGTCTCTGTGTGACCTCAGATGAATTACTTTGCCTCAGAATATCCACTTGATAGGGCTGATGTAAAAATTAAATGAATTAGTGGGTGGAAAGTGTAAAGTTCCTGGTATATGTGCTCTGTGTTTGCTTTTATAATACCCAAACTAGCTGTGTGACTTGGGCGACTCACTTCCTCTCTCTGACCTTCAGTTTTCTCATTTATGAAGTAAAGGGGTTGGATTAGGTGGTCCAAATTCCTTTCTCACTTTCAAGTTTTAGGCTGCTGACCTCTCTTTAGTCATTAGGAAATATTCTCAAGTTTCTATTGAGAGCTGGCTCTGTGTCTCGTGCTTTAAATGATCACAGTACCCTTGTCACTTGGCATTTACCATTATAACACGTCTTTGGACATTAAAAATGTTTCATTTTTAAGATTGTCTAGCTGAAGTTCAAATTCTCTAGGAGATCCTAAAAGCAAAAAAGATTAAAGGACCCTAAGAGCAAACAAAAGGATAGGAGGCACCCGAGAAGATGGGGTGGCAGCGCAGGCATGGCTGCAGCCTGCCACCATCTAAAATTCCCACTCTGTGTGCCCCTTCGGTCCTGCTGGCTACCTCTCTTGCCTGGATCTCCCTTCTTTCCTCAACTCCACCGTGTTGTTAAAGCTGCTACCATATTTGTTTCTTTCCTCACTGCCAGACTTTAGGAAACAATGGCCAACCCCACCTGCCGACACGGCCTGGCCAACTGGCCACACCACCATCTTCCCAGGCCTCTCTGAGTAGCTCCACCCAGTTGACTCCTTCTCAAAAGGCTCCTCCCCTTTCATGTCAGTGACTGACACTTTGGTCTCCTTTTGACATTCAAACAGCCTCCAGTCTAGCTCTAGTCTGGCTGACCCTTGGCTGAGCCCAGGTCTAGGGTGTGGTCAGGCTCCGGGAAATCCCATCAGGGGAGATTTGGCCCATCTGAAAAGACTAAGATTGCCTTGGGGCATATAATCCATTTCAAGGGTGTGTGCCATTCCTTTCCCTTCTCCTAAGCTCTTTTTTTCCACCCCTGAAATGTCCCCTTCCCTTGCCTGCTTTTGAAATAAATGTTCAGGGAGCTGCCCAGGCAGGTTCAAAACAAACAGCTGCCTCAGCACCAGCTCTTCCCCCACACTTGCTGCTGCTATATGTAGAGTGGGATCTATGGCCCTAAACGCTGGAGTCAAATTGCAGGTACTCAGCTCTTTAGCAGCCTGTCCTTCTGCCCTGTGTTTTTGCTTAGGGGGATCTGAAACCCGTGCACCCCCGCCCCCTTCATTCCATGTTTCCCCGAGGCTTTGAGGGCTGTGGCTCTATCTGATGCCCAGTGTGTCTGGCACATGCTCTGGGCCTGGTGGTCCCAGGGAACCTTGGAGTGGAGCAGCAATTCTTTTACACTTTGAAAGCCATGCTAGGCTAATGCCTTTCAGGCACCTCTATTCTTTCCCCAAAATGAACCTCTCCAGAGTCCCATGTGTTTGTTAGACAACACTTGTCAGCATGGAACCTGACTGTGGGATTAACCAAAAGGTTTATTTTTCTCACAGAACAAGAAGTCATAGGTAGCGGCCCAGGCTATGCAGCAATGCCAGGATGTAATTAAGGTACCAAACTCCTTAGATGTTTTTGCTCCACCATCCTTAGTAAGTGGCTCTTCTCATGGCCTAAAGATGGCTTTTGCATCTCCCAGCATTATTGAGAAAGGATGCTACCTTCTCCTTTTCTCTGCTTTTAAGTATGAAAGCAACTATTTTAACTAAATGAGTGATCCATAAATTCACAGGCCTTGTAAAAATCTAGAAAATTACAGAGAAGGCTAAAGGCATCCCTTCACCACTCCTTTTCCCAGTCCCTGGAAGTGAATATTGTTATCACTTTTTGGTTTTCCTTCAGACCTTTTCCTGCATATTGCATACACGTATATGTGCACATGGAAAATACAAAGTTTTAAAATAATTTTACTTGTATCATATTGTATGGATAATCCTTCAACTTTATTTTTCTTTCCAATTCAACCATAAATTTTGGCAATCTATTCTTTTATTACATGTAGCTTTCTCAAGTTGTCTTTTATTTTCTTTTTCCAAACTGCTTCCTGGTATTTCCTACTATGAATATATAATGCTCTAGTTTCTTTAGCCAGTCAATCCCCTATTAATTGACATATAGGTCATTTCCAACTTAGGATACTGCAGAACAATGATGCAAAGATTATCCTTATACATATGCCTCTTTTGTACATGTAGATACCATGCAATGACATTTCTGGGTTTTAGGACACAGGTATTTTTAAAAAAATATTTATTTATTTATTTGGTTGCACTGGGTGTTCATTGTGGTATGCAAACTCTTAGTTACAGCATGCATGTGGGATCGAACCCAGGCCCCTGCATTGGGAGCGTGGAGTCTTACCCACTGCGCCACCAGGAAAGTCCCAGGCATTTTAAATCTTTACAGGTATTGCCAAGTAACCCTCTCCTCCCCCGCAGAGAGAGCCATATCTAAGAATCTGGTTTGTTCACCTTTAACTCCTTTCTACCTTTGGGTCTAGCACGGTCTAAGCTCAATGAATGTCTGTTAAATTGCATGCTCCACCAGGATTTTATATGGAGATTACGCAGGCAAGTAGCTACTTCTCCCTTAGACTGCTTTCTCTGTTAAAAGTACATTCTGTTGAGTCTTATGTTCTCTCTCTCTCTTATTTATTTATTTATTTTTGTGGGATCTTACTTCCCCAACCAGGGATTGAACCTGGGTCCTTGGCGGTGAAAGCATGGAGTCCTAACCGCTGGACCGCCAGGGAATTCCCCTCTCTCTCTTTACCATTATACTTTGGTTTTTTCCTATCCCTAAGATCCAGGGAGAACAAACCTAATTCCTGTTTCATGTGACGTGCCCAGCCTGTAACAGACTGAAGATTCCTGCTTCCCCCTCCCCCATGTCCGTTTTTAATTTTTCAGGGTTTTTGTGAAGATAAATGAGATAATCTTTGTGAAAGTAGTCTGAGTTCTCTTCAAGGCTGGAATGTAACTATGGCAACACCATGTCCCCAGTTTTTGAGGACAGATTCGTTTCTATCTGATGAACTCTTATTTCATACATTTAAGTTTTTGAATATGTAATACATTCACAGGGCTCAAAAATTCAGAAGTACAAAAGGGTATACATTGAAAAGTCTTGCTGCCATCCTTATCCCCCCCCCCCATCCTTTTAGTTACTGACTTCTGTCTCCATGCCCCCCACGTAACCACTTTAATTCATTTTTGGATAGCATTCCATAATTTCCTTATTTAAGTCCTTACAGATGTATGTTTCCCCACTGTGTCCCCCCATCCTGCTCCTCACTTCTTTCCATTCACATGTATATCTTGAAGATATTTCCATATGAAAACATAGAGTGCTTCCCAATGATTACTTTTGCCTTTTTCTATTAATAGAAAATTTTAAACAGTATATAGAAAATTTAACCTTTCATATAACCTCCATCCAGCTTCAACAATTATTGACAATTTGCCAATTTTTAAATCTACTCTTCTTTTAAAATTTTTGTTGTAGGATCCTAAAGCATATCATATTTCTATTTTCATCTTTATTATTTTTAATGGATACACAAATACTCTGATATAAAGATATGCACCATAATTTAATTTAGCAGTCCTTCACTGATGGATATTTGTTTCCATAGTATAATTCTTTTTAATAAATGGGATTATATCTACATATGTATATATGTGTGTGTGTATATATATATATATATATAAATACAGACATAGATAAACACATACATACACATGTAGTATATTTTTTACTGTTTAAAATGTTCACATAAATTCACTACTCAGAAAAGGAAAATTTTTATCAAACCATGGCTTCAATTTGGAGTTCATAAAATAGAATCACTGCAGAACCTGAACAGCAACTATGGAGTTTCTAATCTGCTCTTCTCAAAATGCTGCAGTATCTTTGATTTTAAGTATTAAAATCATATTAACACTCTTCTCGCAATTTCATGATTAAGAAAGCTATGGATTTCCTGAATTTTATTTTCTCTTTTTTCTTTTCAAGGCTTTTCTCAACTTACCCAGACTTTGTCCAGTTTCTCAACCTCAGCACTACTGACATATTGCATAACTTCTTTGCTTATCCAATTGTTCTGTGAATTGCAGGATGACTAGCATCATCCCTGGTCTCTACCCACTACATGCCAATAGCACTTCCCACCCCCCTCCATTTTAACAATCAAGTGTCCCAGACACTGCCAAATGTCCCCTGGGGAGCAATTTCCCGACCTTGAGAACTACTGCTTCAGACTTAGAGCAAATGGAGGAAAATTGGACAAGATGGCCAGTAGCAGACATAGAAACACGTCATGCTCTACTAGCTGATATCCAAACAAAAACAAGTAAACTGAATTATGCTTCTGTTTCATTTTCCATTCTGAGCTAATTACTTCTTTGTTTATTTAATCAAAAAGTTCTAACTTAACTAGTTTAAACAACGTTTGAGAATATTATTAGAAGCAGAAGACTAATGAATGAATTTTCTAATTCCTCTTTCCAGCCAGTGACCTTGGTTAATATTTCTTAGCAGTGACATGTCTCAAGTACTGTTTATCTTTTTACCTCTGATAAGTCATATTTTGTGTAGTTATTTTGTGATTTAATGCTGTGTTTTCCATTGAATGCCTCAAAGTGAACTCTATGAAGTTGAAACATTTTTTATATGTGAATTTATATATAAGTCTTGATTAATTCCTGCATCAAAAGTTCTGTGTTGTGGTCTAGGTGGCTCTCAAGATGTGTATTCAGTTTTAGAATTGGATACTGACTTCAGATGAGAAAATGCAAGAGGAGTATGGAGTCTCCTTTACCCTCCTTTTTGAGAAACAACTTGTCTTCTTTGCAGAGGGAAGAATGTAACCAAATTTTCTCAGCCTAGACTATAAACATGCTGTCAGATGCCTAGAAATCCTGCCTAGCTAGCCAGGGTCAGTTCACTTTCTTACTTTTCTATGAGTTCCTGCACCTGCTAAGCCACACTGGCCAGTCTCATCCTCTTTGCTCTGACAGTGTTTTAAAACTCTGCCTGACATCATGGTGAGGTGTGGACACATGTCCCGTTTTTTTTGTTTGTTTGTTTGTTTGTTTGTTTTAATGAAACTGTGTGACTTTATTAATTTACTTATTTATATTTTGGCCATGCTGCACGGCTTGCAGGATCTCAGTTCCCTGACCAGGGATTGAACCCGAGCCACAGCAGTGAAAGCATCTAATCTTAACCACTAGACCACCAGGGAACTCTCCACATGTCCCCTCTTAACCTGTCACCTCCTCCATTTGATTGTGAGCAGCTTAAGGGCATGAACTCATTTATATGTATCCCTGATATGCCCAGTATCTGTTATCTTACTTGGCACACACTAATTGCCAAGTAAATCTCAGTTTAGTTTAAATTAGTTAAATAATTGAATCCTTTCCCCTCAAATCTTCTGACTGCTTGAGGAGCATTTCTTGCTTATTCCTTTTGGAGTTTATGCCTTTGGGATATTCCTTCTATGCCCAGTGACCAGCGTTGCTGTGTTGCTATCAGTGAAAGATGACATTCATTATCATCATCATCATCATTACTATTAATAAGAGTCTCTTATGTGCCAGATATTTTACACATAATCTCATTTGTTATTTTGTAATTACGTTGCAAAGTAGGCATTCTTATACCCATTTTTCAGATGCATTAGAAAGCAGAAGCTGGGACTTCCCTGGTGGCGCAGTGCTTAAGAATTTGCCTGCCAATGCTGGGCACACGGGTTCGAGCCCTGGGCCAGGAAGATCCCACATGCCACGGAGCAACTAAGCCCGAGTGCCACAACTACTGAAGCCCACGCGCTCTAAGGCTCACGCTGCAACTACTGAAGGCTACTGGCCTAGAGCCAGTGTTCCACAACAAGAGAAGCCACCACAATGAGAAGTCTGTGCACTGCAACGAAATGTAGCCCCCGCTCACCACAACTAAAGAAAGCCCACACTCAGCAAAGAAGACCCAACGCAGCCAAAAAAAAAAAAGAAAGCTGAAGCTCAGAAAAGTTAAGAAACGTACCCAAGGTCACCCAACTCATAAGTGGACAAGTTAGAATACAAACTCAAATGTCTGATCTCTAAATATTTGCTCTTTCCATGTGTCATTTCACTATGTGATCAAGGAGAATCTCTGGGGGAGAACCCATGTGGGGTAAAAGCTTTGGTCAAACAGGACATTCAAAACCTTGGTGGTCTCTTAGATTTCTCCTCCACAGGAGAGAGTCCTTTATCTGTTAGGGTTAGAAGGACGTGGGTCTCCTGCCTGGAGAATTAGTTTGCTCACAGTAAGGCAGGGATCCACTGGAAGGGTCATCTGGGGTCGTAAGAATCCTCCGGCTTGTTCCAGCCTTATTTCCTCCTGTCCTGTAGGTCATAGCTCTGGCATTGTGCAAGGAGGGGTATGAGCATTTTGGAAGAGAGCATCTGAGGCAAAGCCGGCGGGAGTAGCAGGGGTGGGGCAGACCCTGAGAACATCAAAGCCCTAATGAGGCCTTTTCCATGCCTACTGCTCAGTGACCTCTTGAGCAATTCTTTTTGTAGTTTTTTCTATTCCTTTGCTCCTGGTCTATCTTGGATAGGGTGACTATGTAACATTGTCCAAACTAAGACAATTTTGAGAAGAGGACAATATTAATAATAACGCTGGGATATCAGAACCTCCTGGGGAAACCAGGACGCATGATTTCTCTATTTAGTTTGTAATTTTTTTATTTTTTTGGTTGCACCGAGTGGCATGTGGGATCTTAGTTCCCTGACCAGGGATGGAACCTAGGCCACAGCAGTGAAAGCGCTGAGTCCTAACCACTGGACCACCACAGAATTCCCTGGTCTCTCTATTTTCGAAGCCCTATTTCCATAACATTTCAGAAACCTTTCAGAGGTGAATGTCCCTGACACCCTTGAACACAGAGAACACATTTGTATAGGCTCGATAGGAAATGTCATAAGGCAGTAAAAATTGATGGGGCCTTTTCCAAACTACATGACCTTGGATAAGCCACTCAACTTCACTGAACTCAGTTTCCTCATGTATATAAGGGCATAATGGTATTTACCTCAGGGGGGCTTACATGGAATAAGTAAGATATCATAGATACTATCTGCATAGTAATCCCTTTCTCAGCTGAGTTGGGAACCCTTGTGGCTTTGGGGTGATGGTGGGGACCCCTGAATATTTGGTCCAAGGTCAGGGGATCTCTGGAAACCTTGAGAGATGGTCTGAGTTTCACGTTCCTGTGATCTGAGGATTCTTGGCCCACCCTTAATTAATGAAAGTGGGGCCCACTCATTTTTACTGGTTAAAGAATATTCATCCACCAGCTGGGAATAAGAAAGGAAAAAAGGAAAAGAAAAAAGAGCTTCAAAAACGTGCGTTTTGTACTGCCCTGGAGATAGGACAGAGAAGGGTCTGGGGAGACTCTGACATGATCCCACTCATGACAATGTGGAGAGAGTATGAGAGTTCATCTTGGTTGCTGTGTTTGCAGTTTCTGTACAAATAGGAACTGAATAAATAGGAAGTGAAGGAAAGAGCTGAGATCCTAAGCTTAGGGCTGGAAACGACCTCAATTTTGGCCTTTTACCTGTTTTCTTGGCCCTGACAAATAGGCTTGCAGTTTCCTGATTGGACAATGATCCCTCGGGCATCCAAGCTCAGGGAGCATTTTCCAAGACTAATTAGAGTTTAGGAGAGAATTTTCCTGGTAAAATGGCCTCCACCTTAGGCTTCCTTGTCCTGAGGGGAGGAGAGAGGGAGGCCTTGCTTGCCTGAGACCTACTAGTTTTGCTTAGAAGGGAAGACTGTTGAGTCCCATGCTTGCTTGGTCGGTCCTGACTTCATTAGTTTTTCTGGAACAGCTACAAGATGGGCCACATGACATCTGTTCCCTGAGAGTAAGCTGAGAACACCACGTAAATAATGGTCACGAATTCCATCCAAAGAGACAAGGACACAAGTGACTCTGCTTACTGGGCTTCGAACAAAACACAGCGGGCCTGGGCTGGCACCCGGGGGCCGGGAGATTGTCATGAATTCTCATCTTCCCTACCTTTGAGCTCCTTCTCAAGGCCTGCGGCTGTGTCTCTGTTTTCAGCCCTCCAGGCTCCTCTGCTCTTCCAGTGGGATGAGGACCAGATGTGCTGAAATGCTGGAAGGCACATGGGGTGCTGCGATGCTATTTCTGGCTTGGGCTGAACTCACAAGTCCTAGAAAGAATGTTTCTGACACTACTTGCCTTCTGAGAATTCATGATGCTCTGCCTGGCTGTTCCTGATACTCATTCAGACAATAAGCTTGTGGACCATGGCATCCAGAGGGGCCAGGGCAGACGGGTGATGGAGGTGGTGACCCAGCACACACCGAAGCAGCTCTCTAGTGGCTGGCTCAGAGCAAGCCACACTCTTGGCTGCTTCATTTATTTATTCATTTGTGCATTTATTAAGCAACTATACTTGTCAGACATTGTTCTGGGAACTTGACAGGCATAAGAGAAAAGATCAGATTTAACATTCCTGCTTTCATGGATTTTATATTCTAGCAAGGGGAATATAGATAGTAAATAATAAGTATCATAAATAAGTAAAATGTTTAATGTTAGAAGATGTTAAATGCTATAGAAAAAAGAAAGAGCAGAGCAAAGGAGACCAGGAGTGCCAGTGGGGAGGTTGCACTATTAGCCAGGGTGGTCAGATTAGATGTCATTGAGAAAGTTCTCCTTCAAAGACTTGAAGGAAGTGGTTAACTTAGGTTATATCTGAGGGAAGAGTGATCAAAGTAGAGTTAACTTCTAGAGCAAAGGTGCAAAGATGGAAGATGTCTGGACTGTTCAATGAACAGCAAGGAAACCAGCGTAGCTGGAGGGGAAACAGCTAAGAGGGGAAGAATAGAAGAAGGGTTCAAAGAAGTGAGGAGTATGGGGGGAGGCACTGACCTTACAGGGTCTTGTAAGCCATTGTAAAGACCTTGGCTTTCACTTTAAGTGAAATGGGAAGTCATTTCAGGAGTTTTGAGAAGTGGCATGATCTGACATGATTCAAAAGGATCATTCTCGTAAGATGGCAGCAGCAGTGGTGGCATACTTTTTGGATGTTTCTGAATCTCCACATAAAAACAGACAGAGAAACTAGAATGAAAACTAAAAACCCTTGGACATCATTTAGCTCAAAACTAGGTGACACTCAGTTTGGTGCTCTCTGATGACCTAGATGGGTGGGATTGGGGGGTGGAGGTGGGGTGGGAGGGAGGCCCAAGAGGGAGGGGATATACGTATGCATATAGCTGATTCACTTCATTGTACAGCAGAAACTAACACAACACTGTAAAGCAACTATACTCCAATTTAAAAAAAATGAAAAACTAGGTGACAAGGTGTTTTCACAACTCCCCAGAAAAGAAATGGACAGAACAAATCACCAAAAGCCACAAGACCTGCATAGTATCAGCTTCTCTGCAGAGGAAAGGAAGGGATTTGATGGACCTGAGGACAGGAGAATCACAAAATAGCCAACAGTTATTCACTGGAAGACACAGGAGGCCAGTCTGAGAACAGCATTCTGCTGGTGGACTGCTGGTGGACTTCAGGGCCTGGGTTAAGGTCAGGGCTGGAGCACACCAGTCCCTTTGAACTTTTGAAACTGCCCATTCCAGGCTCCCTCCCTGGACACAGTCCTGTTTGAGGAGAAACTGCTGGGAGTGGATTCAAAATACAACAAAATAGGACAACAGAGATGCAGAAAGAGAAGCCAAGTGGTAGAGCAAAACGGAACCAGGAAATCTCAGAAAAAAAGCCACCATGGCTCATTTTGTTTTGGTTTGTTTGGTTTTCAGTATTGCCCAAAACAACAGAGGAGGAGGTTCTTCGAAATTAGAGAAGCTATCTGAACCAAGGCTCCTTCTAACAATTCTAGAAAATTTAACTCACATCAAAATGAGCAACAGAAAAGTATCAAATTTAAGTCCATACAAAACGGTTATAAGAAAAACAGAATATGGATCATGAAATCATGCCAGAAAGGCGTGCTCAAAAAGCAAAAAATCAAAGCAGTAGTATATATTTTTTCAAAATGAAATAAAAGATGCTAATAAAATGTCTTACATTTGAATTAGAGAAACGGAAATCAAAATTACATAAGCTCAGAAATGATGTGACAAAACTCAAGAACTAATCAGAAATGAAAAGAAAAAAAAATTGAAATAAATATCATAATAGAAAGACCACAAAAGCAAATTAAAAAAAAAAAAAAACCTTAACAGAAATAGAAGGTAAAAAGGCAGAACACTTTTAAATATCAAAAAGTAATGGGGCTTCCCTGTGGCGCAGTGGTTAAGAATCTGCCTGCCAATGCAGGGGACACGGGTTCGTGCCCTGGTCTGGGAAGATCCCACATGCCTCCGAGCAACTAAGCCCGTGCACCACAACTACTGAGCCTGCACTCTAGAGCCCACGAGCCACAACTGCTGAGCCCGTGAGCCACAACTACTGAAGCCCATGTACCTAGAGCCTGTGCTCTGCAACAAGAAAAGCCACCGCAATGAGAAGCCTGCGCACCGCAACAAGGAGTTGCCCCCACTCGCCGCAACTAGAGAAAGCCTGCGTGCGGCAGTGGAGACCCAAAGCAGCCAAAGATAAATAAATAAATAAATTTATATACTAAATAAAAGAAGTAATGAAGAAGATAAGGATTTGAGAGAATGTGACAAATATTTCAGATTGGTAAAAAGATACAAAATAAAGGTAATGGGAGTCCTGAAGAAGAAAACCAAAGCAAGGAAACTAAATACTAAACGCTATAACTTAAGAAGATTTGCCTAAATTGCAAAAAAAAAAAAGAAAAAGAAAAAAAGATTTAAAACTACATATTGGAAGAGCATATAATGTGCTGGAGAATAAACATATCTTAGTAAAATTTTTAGATTGTGAAGGAAGTGAAATGAGCATGTTACTTATAAGGGAAAGAAAATTTGTTTATCATCAGACTTTTTCACAGCAATGTATTATGCCAGAAGCAAGTGGAGTACCATTTTTAAGGTACTCAAGGAAAGGAAATATGAACTGAGGATATTAAATCCAGCAAAATTTACCTTAAAATAGAAAGGCCCTGACAAATCTATCAACATGCAAAAGCTCAAGGAATATTGTTCCCATGAGCCCTTCCTAAAGAATTTTCTAAAAAATGTGCTTCAGACAACCACAATGACTTAGGAATAATTGATATAAGGACTGTTGGTGAGTATTAAATATACAGTTACTTGTAGAATTAGATTAAATGAGAGTTAAAAGGCGTAAGGCATAGTGAATGTAATAGCTATATGCTCTGACACCATAAATTTAATATAACCATTAACAAATAAGAAAGAAGAGAATAGGAATGGCATCAGCAAAAGCGGTTGAAGGGCTGGGGTGGAAAAAATATTCTTACAAAGGAAAATATGTCCTTTCTACCGGTTCTCAGGAATGTCTCCTACCCTAGCCAGTCTTCTATTTTCATCTATAAAGGGGCCTGACTGAAAGGAGCTTTGCTTTCGCAGTGAAGTTCAAACAGCCACCCACCCACATTTTTCCAGCCCACAGGCTGTTTCCCTGCCCAACAAACATTGTCCTGTGTCACTGCACTGCTGTCTATGGCGCTAACAATATCCTGAAGACATATCTTAGACAGTTCAGGAGTTCACATTTTTATGAAGTTTCTCATTTGCCACCTGTGTTCTTTTTGGCCTGGCTTAACATTCCCCAGCCCTGGAGAACAGGCTTCAAGGAAATCGTGCGGACTGATTTAAAGTTAGAGGTCCTTGTTCCTGTTGTTCTCTTTAATCTGTGTCTGTAATCCCTAGCAATCCTGACATGGCATGTACCCTCTTACGATATCCTGGGTCCCCAGCGACTTCCTGGCACAGATAGACTCAGGGTCCCCAGGACTACCACCTCCCGTGCCCTCCACTGCCCTGCACCTTGCCTCTTTCTTCCCTGACCCTGGAGCTTGAGCCTGATGTCCAAACACTCAGAATCCGACTCGTTATGTAAGTTTCCTGGTCCCTGAACTG